>NC_080174.1:0-1232500 GCF_950295315.1 Erinaceus europaeus
CCCCCACAGATCCTATCTGGTCTCTCATTGATGCACTGTTTTCTGAGGCACCTCCTCTGGACAGTGCCTGTGCTCTGATAGGCCTGGATCTTTGGGCATGCCCAGAAACCCAGCTGGCACTCCCATTCACCATTGATTCTAGGGCACTTGGCCTATGCCTGAGTATCACGCTTATTTTGCTCTCTTTTGGACAATCAACAGAATGCAGCTGAGCATGGGAATTCACAAGCTCTCAATGGAGTCTTCCCAGAAAAAGAGAGAAGCACCATCCACTTGGAAAGCCAAATGGGGGAGCACTACACACAAGAGGAAATAACAGATGTCATGGGCAGCCTATATGCAGTACGAACCTTAACATCCATGGGGCAAAAGTCTGAGCTCTGCTCATTCTACAAAATCTATATACAAAACGATGTGCTTTGCTGCCACCTTGCGGACACATAGCAGAATGCAGCTAAGCTTCCCATGCCACTCTCAATTCAGTCTTCAAAGAAAATTACAGAAAGCATGGGAATGGGAAGATCTAAGGTGAGGATCGCTTTGGAGAAGGATCAGTATCCAGAATGCAATGTGACATACATGCAAAAGCACTTTTGCACACTGAACTGGCTTTGGCATGGCACAACCCATGTTTAAGCCAAGTCCCTAAGACAGGCAGGCTTTTGTGCTGGGGGAGTCTTCTCTCAGTTTCTGTCTGCCTCTCACACTCAAATCTATTCATTGGCACGTGAGAGTAAGTGTGCTGTGCATTGGGTGCAACCGCATGTTTTCATTTATTGATTATAGGATAAACACAGGAATTGAGAGGGAAGAGTGAGAAAGTGAGGAATAAGACAAAGAGACATCTGCAGCCCTGCTAAAGCACTCATGATTTCTCCCTGCATGTGGCCATCAGGGACTTCTACCTGAAACTTAGTGCGCTTCAATGTGTACACATATCCACTTATCTGAGTGATAAAAAGGGATAAGGAAGGATACTTAGAAGTAGTAATAGGCTCTGCCAGTTCCTGTTCAGGTGCCAGATTCTGGGCTAGATTCTCGGGTGGGAGAGAGATGGCCAGGGACTCACGGCTAAGCGGGGATGCAAGGTTGGCTTTATTCATATACATTTATAGTCTCCAGGAAGACAGTGGTAGGGTGTAAAACAGGATGTGACTAGGAGAGGGGGTGGAGTGAAGAGAGTGCAAACCAGGGGGATTAAATGGTGGAAAACAGAGTGTGACTAGGAGAGGGGGGACTGAGTGGAAAAAGAGCTTGACCCAGTAGGGATTAAAACAATTAAAACAATGATCATGTAAATAGACCACAGAGTTAAGCAATACAAAGGAACCTAACGTGATCATCAAAACAGAGTGTCTTCTAAGCAGAATTGAAAGCATACCACCAAGGCTCTGACTTAAAAGAATCTCCTTTGTATTCAAAACCAGGCAAAAGACCAGTTAGTGGAACACCCAGTTAAGTGCACACACTAAAGTGCACAAAAAGACCTAGTTTGAAGACCCTGGTCTCCACCTAGCTCAGGAATAGTTATAGGTGGTAAATAGGAATGCAGGAGTTTGTCTCCTTCTCTGTCTCATCCTATACTTTCTAGATCTGTCTTGACACAATAAAAATAAATATCCTAAAGACAATAAAGCTTATAAACACAATCACTAATATGTGCCTGTGGCTGTAAATAAACTAGTTTAATTTCCAGAATTATCAGAGAGCTGAGCAGTATCTGGTCTGTCTTTGTCTCTATCAAATCATAATTATCTAATTTTCTCTACTTAATATAAATTAAACATTACATAAACTTTTCCTTATAAGACTGGAACTTTAGGGAGTGGGGAACTGGTACACCTGGCTAAAGGCACATAGTATGATGCACTAGGTAAAAAGTAGAAAATGCATCTTGTTGGGGTTTGGGCTGTAGTGAAGAGGGATTAATAGACTCAGCCTAAAGTTCATTTCATAAAATGCCTATGAAGAACTACGGTTTGCTGCCACCTTGTGGGCACATAGCAGAACACAATTGAGCTCCCATTCGGCTGCTCCCAGGCGGCCATGGGCTGCTCTGAGGACTACCCTTGCAACACTGCCTGTGCTCTGATATAGGATCTTTAAAGATCACTGCCCCGATTCTGTGGATAGGGTATGGAGCCTCCCCACCTCAGTGGACAGCATCTCCAAGACCTGGCCTTGAGTGCCCTTGGCTGGACTCTGATTTGCACTTAAAGGAAGCATGCTCAACAGAAGCCAACTCTGGGCTTCCATTACTGGCCATCCTTCAGAACACCTACCCACAGTTAACTGCCCAGGCTCTGCTAGGTCAGAGGCTCAGCATATGCCTAGAATGCCTGCCAGAAATCTCACTGGCCAGTGTCCTTGGACACTGGATTTGCCAGTGGTCTTGAGAACTGAAAACCTGGCCCTCCATGCATGGTCAATGGATCACCTCTTAAAGACCGCCCATATGGCACTTCTGCTCAAATCTGATTGGGATGGATATATAGACTAGTCCCAAAAAACCCATTTCTAGGCTCCCATTGCGAGGTCACTTTCAGAGGACTGTCCTCTAACAGACTAATTCTTAAGGCATGCCCAGGAAGGTCTTCGCTACCTCTGGGGCTCCACTCACAAGTCACAGTTATTCATTGGACAGCAATGTGGACCACCTCCAAGGCACTTCTGCTAGACTCTGATAGGATAACTTTCAAAGGCACTCCTCCCCAGAACAGGCAACTGGGCTCTCATTGCTGGGGTAATCTGAGTGAATGCACTACATTGCACAAAGACCTAGGTTGAAGACCCTGGTCTCCACCTAGCTCAGGAAAAACTATAGGTGGTAAATAGGGCTGCAGGAGTTTCTGTCTACTGCTGTCTCACCCTATACTTTCTAGATATGTCTTGACACAATAAAAGTAAATATTTTAAAGAGAATAAACTTTATAAACCCAAAAACATGTGCCTGAGACTGTAAAGAAACTATTTCAATTTCCAGATTTATCAGAGAGCTGAGCAGTATCGGTCTGTCTTTGTCTCTATCATATCATAATTCTCTCTCAGATTTGCTCTCCTTAGTATAAATTAATTACTTAAACTTCTCCATATAAGACTGGAACTTTAGGGAGTGGGGCACTGGTGCACCTGGCTAAGGGCACATAGTGTGATGCACAAAGTAAAAAGTAGAAGATGCATCTTCTTGGGTGTTGGGCTGTAGTGAAGAGGGTTTAGTAGACACAGCTTAAAGTTCATCTCATAAAATGCCTACACAGAACTAGTGTTTCCTGCCACCTTGTGGCCACACAGCAGAACACAGTTGAGCTCCCATTCAACTGCTCTCAGGCCTACCATGGGCTATGTGAGGACTGCCCTTGCAACACTGCCTGTGCTCTGATAGAGGATCTCTAAAATGACTGCTCCTATTCTGTGGATGGGGTATGGAGCCTCCCCACCTCAGTGGACAGCATCTCCAAGACCTGGCCTTGAGTGCCCTTGGCTGGACTCTGATTTGCACTTAAAGGAAGCATGCTCAACAAAAGCCACCTCTGGGCTTCCATTCATGGCCATCCTTCAGAACACCTACCCACAGTTAACTGCCCAGGCTCTGCTAGGTCAGAGGCTCAGCATATGCCTAGAATGCCTGCCAGAAATCTCACTGGCCAGTGTCCTTGGACACTGGATTTGCCAGTGGTCTTGAGAACTGAAAACCTGGCCCTCCATGCATGGTCAATGGACAACCTCTTAAAGACCGCCCATATGGCACTTCTGCTCAAATCTGATTGGGATGGATATATAGACAAGTCCCAACAACCCCATTTCTAAGCTCCCATTACTAGGTCACTTTCAGAGGACTGTCCTCTAACAGGCCAATTCTTAAGGCATGCCCAGGAAGGTCTTCGCTACCTCTGGGGCTCCACTCACAAGTCCAACCAGTTATTCATTGGACAGCAATGTGGACCACCTCCAAGGCACTTCTCCTAGACTCTGATAGGATAACTTTCAAAGGCACTCCTCCCCAGAACAGGCAACTGGGCTCTCATTGCTGGGGTAATCTGAGTGAACGCACTACATTGCACAAAGACCTACGTTGAAGACCCTGGTCTCCACCTAGCTCAGGAAAAACTATAGGTGGTAAATAGGGCTGCAGGAGTTTCTGTCTCCTGCTCTGTCTCACCCTATACTTTCTAGATCTGTCTTGACACAATAAAAGTAAATATTTTAAAGAGAATAAACTTTATAAACCCAATCACTAACATGTGCCTGAGACTGTAAAGAAACTACTTCAATTTCCAGATTTATCAGAGAGCTGAGCAGTATCCGGTCTGTCTTTGTCTCTATCATATCATATTTCTCTCTGATTTGCTCTCCTTAGTATAAATTAATTACTTCTCCATATAAGACTGGAACTTTAGGGAGTGGGGCACTGGTGCACCTGGCTAAGGGCACAAAGTAAAAAGTATAAAATGCATCTTCTGGGGTGTTGGGCTGTAGTGAAGAGGGTTTAGTAGACACAGTTCATCTCATAAAATTCCTACACAGAACTAGTGTTTCCTGCCACCTTGTGGGCACAAACAGAACACAGTTGAGCTCCCAAACGGCTGCTCTCAGGCCAGCCATGGGCTTCTATCTGAGGACTGCCCTTGCAACACTGCCTGTGCTCTGATAGAGAATCTCTAGAAGATCACTGCTCCTATTCTGTGGATGGGGGCATGGATCCCTCCCCACCTGAGTGTACAGCACCTCTAAGACCTGGCCTTGAGTGTCCTTGGCTGGACTCTGATTTGCACTTAAAGGAAGCATGCTCAACAAAGGCCACCTCTGGGCTTCCATTAGTGAGCTTCCTTCAGAAGGCCCACCCACAGTTGACTGTCCAAGATCTGATCAGACAGAGGCTTAGGAAATGCCCAGAATGCCTGCCATAAATGTCATTGGCCAGTACCCTTGGATACGCCCAAGAGGATCAGTGCCCAGGTTCAGTGATATGCCAGTGGTCTTATTTACTGCCCACCTTACCCTCCCCACATGCTCACTGAACAGACCACCCATATGCCACTTCTGCTCAAATCTTGTCTAAGTAACCAGCCCAAACAACCCCATTTCTAGATTACCATTCCTAGGTTACTCTCTGAGGACTGCCAACTAAGAGCCCAAATTTTAAGGCATGCCTAGGAAGGTCATAGCTCCCTCTGGGGTTTGAGCCTCAAGAATTACCCTAGCTGCTCATTGGAGAGCATCCAGGTGGCCCACTTAGTAGGCCCTTCTGCTGGACCCTGATAGGACGACTTTCAAAGGCTCTTCCCCAGAGCAGGCAACTCAGCTCTCATTGGCTGCATGCGGAGGCTGAATCTAGCAACACTGCCTGTGATGCTTGGGCCATGCCCCTGAAACTCAATGCACTTCTGTGATTGGGCGGCAGTCTAGAGGTAGGCCCACAGGGACATGGACTCATGCTCATTGGGCAGTAACTCTGTGGTCCATCCCAATGATTGTCTGCTTTACCCTTACTGGCCTGTTTCTGCAAACACAACCTCCACAACTCCTACCTGGGCTCTTATTGCTGGACTGTTTTCTGAGGCCCCTCCTCTGGACAGTGCCTGTAATATGATAGGCCAAGCTATTTGGGCATACCCAGAAACCTAGCTGGCACTACACCTGGCCATTGATTCTAGGGCACTTGCCCTATGCCTCAGTCTCGCACTTGTGGGCACTCAGCATAATGCAGCAGAGCATGGGAATTCACAAGCTCTCAATGGAGTCTTCCCAGAAAGAGAAAGAAACCCCATCCACTTGGAAAGCCAAATGGGGGAGCCCTACACATGAAAGGAAATAAAAGAGGTCATGGGGAACCTATGTGAAATATAAAACTTGACATCCACGGGTCAAAGAACTGGAATTCTCATTCTACAAAATCTACACAAAACTATGAGCTTTTCTGCCACCTTGTGGACACAGAATGCAACTGAGATACCCATGCCATTCCCAATTGAGTCTTCACAGAAAATTACACAAAGCCTGGGAAGAGGAAGAGCAAAGGTGAGGATCGCTTTGGAGAAGGAACCGTATCCAAATGCAATGTGACAAACATGCAAAAGCACTTTTGCAGAGAGAACTGCCTTTTGCATGCCACAACCCAGCTTCAACCCCAGTCCCTAAGACACTGGGGCAGGATTTTGTGCAGGGGGAGTCTTATTTCTGTTTCTGTCTGCCTGTCTCTCACACTCAAATCTCTTCATTGGCACTTGAGTGTAAGTGAGCATGGGTGTAACCTCATATTATAATTTATCGATTATTGGATAAACAGATGAATTGAGAGGGAAGAGACAGTGATAAAACAAAGAGACATTTGGAGCCCTGCTAAAGCACTCATGGAGATTTCTCCTGGCATATGGCCATCAGGGACTTCTGAGACTTTGTGCACTCCAATGTGTAAACGTACCCACTGACCTGAGAGATAGAAAGGGATAATGAAGGATATTTAAAAGTCATAATAGGCTCTGAAGTAAAAGAATCTCCTTTGTATTCAAAACCAGGCAAAGGGGAGTCAGGCTGTAGTGCAGAGGGTTAAGCACAGGTGGCGCTAAGCACAAGGACCCGCGTAAGGATCCTGGTTTGAGGCCTGGCTCCCCACCTGCAGGGGGTCACTTCACAAGCGGTGAAGCAGGTCTGCAGGTTTCTATCTTTCTCTCCCTCTCTCTGTCTTCACCCTCCCCTCTCCATTTCTCTCTATCCTACCCAACAATGACAACAATAATAACTACAACAATAAAACAAGGGCAAAAAAAGGGAATAAATAAAATAAAATAAAAACCAGGCAAAAGAACAGTTAGTGGTCTACCCGGTAAAGTGCACGTACTACAGTACACAAGAAGGACTAGGTTAAAGACCATGATCTCCACCTACTTCAGGAAAGCATTATTGGTGGTAAATAGGGCTGCAGGAGTTTCTCTGCCTCCTTTTTCATCATTGACTCTCCACTTGTTTCTCTTATATAATACATAAAACAATTTTTAAATTAAAAAATAAAAGGAAATATTTACAAAAGAAATTTAAAGTGTCATACACACTGGAATCACAATAACATATTTATAAGTATATAAGCTAGAGCAATTGGAATTAAGTAGAGCCAAATGGTAATGCAAGAGACTCACATCGGGGGATCTGATGTCCCTGGTTGAATTTCCAGCATTATCATAATCCAAATCTGAACAGCACTCTGGTCTCAGTTTGTCTTCCAGTCTATCTCAAACAGAAACTTACTCATTGTTTCTCATATTAAAATAAATTAAATATTTAATTGTTTTATTATAAGGATGGTACTATAGGCATTGGAGCACAGGTGCACTTGGTTAAGTGCACATAAGATGATGCACAAGGACCTGTGGATGGATCTAGGTTTGAGTTCCTGCTCCCCACCTGCAGGGGGAAGTTTCACGTGTTGTGAAGCATGTCTCAAAATGTGTATGAACATTTTTCTCTCCCTCACTATCTCTACCTCCTCCATCAATTTCTCTGGCCTATAAAATAAAATGTAATTGTGACTAGGAGCAGTCACAATGTTCAACTAGGAGCAGTTCGACTAGGAGCAGTCACATGTTCAACAGCAGTCACATGTTCAACTCACAGCACCATCAACTAGAAATCAGCACTGCTGGTCTCATCTGTTGCTTCCTCATTTGTTGTATTTGTTGATAGCTTCTCCAGTAAAATAAATAAAAGATTTTAAAAGTAACAAATGGGGAGTTGGGCTGTAGCGCAGTGGGTTAAGCGCAGCAGGTTAAGCACAGGTGGCGCAAAGTGCAAGGACCAGCGTAAGGATCCCGGTTTGAGCCCCAGCTCCCCACCTGCAGGGGAGTCGTTTCACAGGTGGTGAAGGAGGTCTGCGGGTGTCTATCTTTCTCTCCCTCTCTCTGTCTTCCCCCATCTTTCTCCATTTCTCCCTGTCCTATTCAACAACGACGACAACAACAATAACTACAAGAAAACAACAAGGGCAACAAAAGGGGATAAATAAAATAAATATTTTTTTAAAAGTTAAAAATGTTTTAAACTATATAATATATCATCATATTGGTCTGGGAGGTGGCATAATAAATAAGGCATGAGGTCCTGAGTTCAATACCTGGCAGGATATGTACCAGAATGATGTCTGGTTCTTTCTCTCCTATATGAAGCAATCAATAACAAATATATATATATATGAATACATAACAATTATAGACGGCACAGTGTTCATGTAATAATAATCTCATGTCTAGGGGGTTGGGCGGTAGCACAAAGGATTAAGTGCATGTGGCGTGAAGCACAAAGATCAGCATAAGGATCCTGGTTAGAGACCCAGGCTCCCACCTGCAGAGGACTTGCATCACAGGTGGTGAAACAGGTCTGCAGGTGTCTTTCTCTCACCTCTGTCTTCTCCTGCTCTGTCCATTTAACTGTCCTATCCAACAACAATGACAACAATAACAGTGATAATAATAACAATGATAAAAGAACCAGGGCAACAAAAGGAAAAATTGGCCTCCATGAGCAGTGGACTCCTGGTGCAGGCACTGTGTCCAATCAATAACCCTGGAGGCAGAAAAAAATAAAATCTTGTTTCTGAGGTTTCAAAGTCTCAGGCTCTATACCCCATGCCACTACAAGCTGGAGTGTACCAATGTTCTAGTAAAAAAATAAATACAGTAGGGGAGAGTGGTGCACACATGTTACAATGCACAAGGACCAGGGTTAAAGGCCCAGTACTCACAAGCAGAGGGAAAACTTCACAAAAAGTGAAAGTGCTACAGATCTCAAGCACCACAACTCATCTGTCCCTTCCACATAAATAACATAGTTTTAAAAAGAATAAAGTAAAATTAAGATGAAACAATACATAGAGTTTAAGGATCAGGGAAGGTGATACGAAAGGATGTGAAACCTGCAACTTAAAACCCCAAGAAGGCAGTGCTGTGGTGTCGCTCACTCTGTACCCCTTTCTTATCCAACTTACTACAATAAACTTTTTGGGCAGAGTCGGGCAGTAGCAGGTAGTGCGAAGCACAATGACCACTGTAAGCATTCAGGTTTGAGACCCCAGGTCCCTACCTGCAGGGAATCACTTCACAATTGGTGAAGCAGGTCTGCACATGTCTCTTTATCTGGACCTCTTTGTGTTCCCCTCCTCAGTCCTATCCAACAATGACAATATCAACAACAATAATTAATAACCTCAACAATAAAAGGCAACAAAATGAAATAAATATTAAAAATATATGATTTTATAATATATAATTTTTAAAATAAATATCTTGGGGGGCTGGGGGTGGTGCACCTGGTTAAACGCATGTATTATAATGCAGGTGTCACTCTGTATCATTCCCTCTCTAGCACCCCTTTGCTCTTGACTTCTGTCTCTATCCAATAAAGATAAATAAAAAATAATTTAAAAATAAACTCTTAGGAATACTGAAGGTGGGGTGGGAGACAGCACAAAAGCTGAGCTGAGATGACCAGGCCTGAGTCCCTGTAGTGTTGTAGAGTGAAGACCTTGTATGTGGGAGGCTCTAGATTACATACTGGAATTTCACAGAATGGAGGACACAGCTCTATGGCCTGTCACTCCCCTACTCTCACAACCATAGGACAGGATACTGGAAGGGGGCCTAATGGAAAAAGCAGACCAGGGGCTCCAGCCTGAGGCCTCTATTCCATGGTCATCCCCTTTCCCGCCATGATCACAGTGATACCCTTAGGAGTCTGCCCTTGGGGAGGGTGAGCGTGGGCACAACACACGGCCACCACCCAGCACCAGGAGAAGCTGGAGCATTTAATCCCAAACTTCAAGCAGCTGGGCAGAAGCCAGGCAGATGAGGCTTCACCTAGGCCAGGGCAGTCTCCCTAATCCTAGGGCAGTTATAATGCCCCAGCCCTCTGGAGGCACATCAAGGCCACAGAAACTTGGTGGGGCTGCGGGTGGGGAATTGGGGAGGGTGGCGGAGGTTAAGCATGATGGCTGCTCATAGGACTGACTGCCTGTTGTGAAAGATGCATACGGCTGGCCTGTCTCTTTGGTTCCAGCCCAAGGCAGGGGTGCACCATGGAGAGAGGACTAGGGGTCCACACAGTCCAGAGAGATGCTGTCTGTCTTCCCCTTTGTCTCATTCATATATAAGGGAATGCTCTTTGCAAATGTACATATCAGGATAGCTCTGAAACCTCTCTCAGTGTGTTAGGGACTGGGCTTGATCCTGGGTTGTGTACATAAGGCAAGTTCACTGTGATGTGTGCATTCCCCTCTGCACAAGTGCTTTTGCATGAATGAATGGCACACTGGATTCACAAGACTTTCTTTCCCTAGTCACTGCCCAACTTGGCTCTTCCCATGCCTGTTCTTTCTGATAACATTGCACTGGAATTTGCAGAATAGGAGCACTACTGCATTCTGCTGTGTGCCCACAAGGTGGCAGCATTGTCCAGAAGGCAGGCCTCAGAAAACAGCCCAGAAATGAGAGACCAGACAAGCGCTAAGGGGTGCACGTTTGGAGATACACACCAATCAGAGTCCAGCAAAGGCGCTTCTGAGGCAAGCCTTAAAGACACTGCCAAAGGAGCGTGAAGGGAGGGCTGGGTAGGCTGTCCTTGAGATTTCTGACCTATCATGAACCAAGATTACTCACCTTCATAGACTGCCCCTAAGGACTGGCCAATCAGGACAGGCAGTGGTCCTGGGGTGGCGCTCAGAGAGAAGCTGGCCAATGAGAGCACAGGTTACTACTCTGGGGGGGGGTCCTCTAAAACACAGCCAATCAAAGTCAAGCAGAAGTGCTGGGGGTATCCTCACAGAGTCCTAACAAGGAGCTTCAGGGAAGGGCACCGTAGATGGTCCTGGTATTAGCTGCGAATCACCCAGGAAGAGCACAGACCCTCCCAGTACCTGGGTGGAACCAGACAGTCCTTAGCAATGAGAGTAAAGGAAGGGCAAGGGTGCATTGTCACCAGTCCCTGGCCATGTTGAGGGCTGGCTGAAGTTCAGGAGCCGTCACTGGGGAAGTGAGCCCTTTCCAGATGAATGGCAGTAGGCTTCTTGGAAGTGTGTCAGAGACTGGCAGTGCTGCCTTTCCTGTGGAAGTAGGGCTGTTCTAGGGGCCTCTCTGCTCTGTTATCTTTTTTTTTCCTCCTCCAGGGTTATTGCTGGGCTCAGTGCCTGCACCATGAATCCACCGCTCCTGGAGGCCATTTGTTGTGGTTATTATTATTGCCCTTGTAAACGCAATTCGTTGTTGGATAGAACAGAGAGAAATGGAGAGAGATGGGGAAGACATAGAAGGGGAGAGAAAGATAAACACCTGCAGACCTGCTTCAACGCCTGTGAAGTGACTCCCCTGCAGGTGGGGAGCTGAGGGCTCAAACCAGGATCCTTACACCTAACTAAATTGTAAAAACTAAAAAAGGGTCAGTTATGACACATCCAGCCTAAACCCTAGCCCTAACCTTAACATCCCTAACAACCATTAAGCTAACAACCCTAACCCTAATTTCTAACCCTAAACTGCAAATAATATCCTAAACTCAACATTTTTTTCTGTTCTCTGGTGCATTCTGCTAAATGTCCACAAGAGAGCAACAGAACACCACTATTCTGTACATTTAAACATGTTAATTTCACAGGTTACGTACACAGTAATTATATGTATGAAATGTGTGAAGGTGGTTGCTGAAAGTGATCAAGCGCTGAGGCTCTGACAACAGCACAAGAGTGATAAGGGGAGTGATAAAGACACTGAAGACCTACTCTAACACTCATATAAAGCTTCTCTAACCAAACACAACCATATGTTTGGGTTGGGTGCATGTGGAAATGGCTATATGCACTGAACTCACAGATTATATTTGTACTATATATGGGGTGAACAATCTGTTTGCAATAGCCTTGATGCCAATACTTTGAGTCTGATAATATCTTTGTGGCAGGGAGGGCTAAAACTGAGAGGACTCACATGTGCAACATGAAAGCTCTTGGGTGTTTAAAAAAATTCTATCAGGAATTAAGAGGAAAAGAGATTTGAGACAAGTATTTGTATGAGAGACAGCCAAACATATAACCACCATCAGGGTTATTAGTATTTGAATACTGGCTTGAACACTCATCTGAACTTAACCTCTAATGCAAACTCTTCAAATTCAAACTCAGACATATTCCCTTATCTACACATATACTTTCTAAAAACAAGTTTCTAACTCACAGAATGTGTGCTTGTAGACCTCTAAAGTTGAGATGACATAGAATATAAAGCCTGATGCCACAAGAGGAAATTACAGGGCCCATAACTGCTACCATCTTTGTGCTAAATAATTTTGGTTAACACTTCCAGAAAGAGAGAAAAGTTAGTGGAAGATAACTAGAAGGCTGTGAGCCCCAGTTCAAACTTAAAACCTAAAACTAACCATACACACTTAACCTGTTTAACTCTCTCAACTATTCTCACTACTCCTTACCTTTTTTTGATGAGGTCCGAAGTTTTTTTTTCTGTGCCTGAAAGGAGCAGCACCTACCTTCACAATGGTTTTAGGAATTCAGATACTGTTGAAAAAAAGATACAATACCCACCCTAGATGAGTGTATTGTAGCTCAGTGTGTGTGTGTGTGTGTGTGTGTGTGTGTGTGTGTGTGTGTGTGTCTGTGTGTCAGGTGATTATGTCTCTGTGTTAAGGGATTCATGCCCTCAAGGGCATGAATGCTCAGCACACATTACCAAATAATGCAAAGCACACATTACCAAAAAGTAGTAAGTTTGGGTGGTAGCTCACTTGCAAAAATGCAGGCTACATGTGTAAGTAATGAACTTTGAGGCACAGTCCCAAATAATGGGAGTTGCTTTGTGAGTTCTTGAGGAGTGCTAGTTGGTTCCATTCTTTGCCTCTCAAACACTCTCAAAAAAGGAAGAAAAAAATAAACAATGGCTATTATGAGCACTGACATTGCTTCAGAATGTAAGTTCCATCAATAAACCTGTTACAAAAAAATAACAAAATATGTTACAGTACTTAGGGAGAAAACTGGTAGAGCAGCAAAATGTTATATCCATTTCTGCTGCCTCATGTTTTCTAAAGGGTAGTATTATCTCTACAGATATCTCTAATAGTGATGTAATTTATGTAAACAGAGATAAGATTGGAATCTTGTCATTTTGGGGGTAAAGGATAAAATGGGGCAGAAAATGTAAGTCATGTTTCCATGTCACTATGGTGAATATCTAAATGCTCCCGTAGTCTACTTGAATCTATTACAGTTTGAGAATTCAGATTAGAACAGGTCATTATAACAAAACATTGTTAAGCTGCAACAATAGAAAAATATTTGAAACATAAAAAAGCAGTCGAACTAACAATGCAAACCACAGTACCCTCACAACAAAGCCAATGAAAATAAACTTCATGGCCTTATGAGTTAAATATTTCAAAACTATGAAAGAATAATCTTAAAATATGGAATCTTACAGCCTTATCATCTAGCAAGATACAAGAAAAAGCCTAAACACACCAATCACAACTGCAAAAATGGAAATAGTCATCAAGCTTTGGCAAGGTAACATAGAATGATGCACAGGGTACAAAGTAGAAAATGTAACTTCTTGGGTGTTGGGCTGTAGTGCAAAGGGTTTAGTACATACAGCCTAAAGTGCAGAGTCCGGCCTAAGGATCCAGTTTTGAGCCCCCTGCTCCGCACCTGCAAGGTGTTGCTACATTCTCTCACCCAGTTTTCATTTCTCTTTCCTATCCATGACAACCACATGAATAACAATAATAACCACAAAAATGATTTCTAAAAAAGGGCAACAAAAATAGGGGGAATAGCCTCCAGGAGCAGTAGATTCAAGATGCAGTCACCAAGAGCCAGCAATTCTAGAGGAAAAAATGCACATTACACAGCCTATAATGATCCTGGATCCATATTCTAAGTGGGATAAAATAGAAAAGCTAGCAAGGGTGGGGATGGAATACTGAGTTCTGATGTTGGGAATTGTGTTGAATTAAATCCCTCTCATCCTATGTTCTGGCCAATATTTCCCCTTTATAAGTAAAAATTTAAAAAAGAAGTCATAACATTTATACCAACACTCCTGCAAATGTCATTTCCCCCTAAGCATGATCAACCCACAGCAATGGCAAATTACATAAAACAGACTATATAAAAAGCAGTTATGTTGATCAACCACAGTTAACATCATCTAATATAAGAAACTTGTTTGAAAGGAAAACCAGGCATGCATAATTATTTCATGTAAACACATTAGCAAAGACACAGTGAAACATAGTCCAGAATGACAAAACACTTTCACAATTAAATTCTTATCAATAACCTCGAAATCAAAAAAAAAGGCCAGAGACATTTTTTTAAAAATATTTATTGATGTGGTGTAGTGCAGGTGATGATAAGTGGAAGACAATAGAACAGGTATGCATGAGGTTCTGAAACTGATATAGAGAACTACAATGATATTCTGTTTTTTTCAGAGAGGTAAGCAGCAAGAAAATCCAGAGTATGACCCCGAATGACTAGTGAAGGATTGAACTTTCAACCTCATAAAGACAACAACTATACTCAATTTGAAAGACACACACCTTTTGATACATGAATTATTTTTGTGTAAAACAGTTTTGTAGGACATATCAGTAGAATTTAATGAAGTAGCACTGCAGGTATCTCTGAATCTCCCTATCTCAACCTCCCTATTCTTCTTAATATCTCAGTATAAAATGATAAATAAAGAGAACATTTTAAATAGCAGACATTATAAATAAGAAAGGTATGGGGGTATTTGGTGCAAGACCTGGTTATGTACACACATTACAGTGATCAAGAACCCAGTAAAATACCATGGTCCCCACTAGCAGGGGAGGAGCTTCATGCATGTGGAAGAAGGGCTCTAGGTATGTGTCCTTATTTCTATCCACACTCCCCTATCAACTTCTTACTCTCATATAATACATAAAACAGTTTTTTTAAATAAAAATGAAAGGGAGTGGGGCGTTAGCACAGCAGGTTAACTGCAGGTGGCACAAAGTACAAGGACTGGTGTAAGGATCCCAGTTCAAGACCTCGGCTCCCCACCTACAGGGGAGTTGCCTCACAAGCAGTGAAACAGGTCTGTAGGCGTCTGTCTCTCCCCCTCTGTCTTCTCCTCCTCTCTCCATTTCTGTCTGTCCTATGCAGCAATGATGACTACAACAATAAAAATAACTAAATGGAATAAATATTTTTAAAATAGATAAATAAATAAAAACAAATAAAAATGAAAAAGAAATTTAAACTGCAAACCTGTAAAATGTCATACACTAGAGGCCAAGTACAGAACAAAAATTTATAAGTATATAAGAAAGGTAGTGCAACTGGAACCCTAAAGTAAATGGTACATTTTGTAATTACTGTTTACAATATTTATACACCTGATTAGTGAAAAAATATACTTAGCACCTCACTACCTAATGCTATGATGTATTGCTACTGGGACCTTTTGCTTAGCAATCATCCAGGCTCTGAAAGGTTTCCCCAACATTCCCTTGGTGTTTTCAGAGTGTTCTCACACCCTCGCCCAACTTTCAAAGTTCTTACCTTGTCCAGTAGTTCCATGTTGTGACAGATGAGAATTCATAAATATTGAATCCCGTGAGCCAGGACTGCATGCCAAGTCTGTAAAGAAAAGCACACAAACATAAAACATCACAGTAGCTGATAGCAATGCAAGACATGTCAAACTCAGTAACACACTTAGGCAGGTTTCTGTGCTGTAGTCTATCTCTCTCCCTCTCTCTCTTCCCTTCTCTTCATTGGCATGTGAGTGTGTGCTTGGGTGTGCTGTTCTATTTTTATTTCCCTTTATAAGTGGTTAGAGACTGAAAAATTTGAAAGCATGGAGAGAAAGATATACACTTGCAGCCCTAGTCTAACATTTGTGAAGCTTTCTCCCTGAAGGTGGGGAACCGAAAACCTTGCACACTTCAATGTGTACACTTATCCACTTATGTGAGAGATAAAAGGGGATTAAGGAAGAATACTAGTTATAGAATCTGATTTAAAAGAATCTCCCTGGGATTCAAAAACAATCTGAGGACCAGGTGGTAGCACACCTGGTTAAATGCACACAATACAATGAACAAAAAGACCAAGGTTGAACATCCTGGTCTTCACCTGCAGGGGTAAAGTTTAACCAGTAATGAAGAGGGCTGCATATGTTTCAGTCTCTTTCCACTCTCTTATTTCCTCCTTCACTCACTGTCTTTATATATGAAAAGTTAAATATTTTAAACAGAGTGAACCCAATCTCTAATGTTAAAAAAGTATTAAAACAATTAACAATTAAAAGTATATGGCAAGAACTGGGAGAGAAATGCAATAGAATGACTACTGAAGAAGCCTGAAGTCTTAGTCCCTCTCTTGTGCTTCCCTCTTGTGGACACTCAGCAGAATGCAGCTGAGCAAGAGAATTCACAAACTCCCCATGGTGAAGCCCCATCCATTTGGAAAGCCAAATTCGGAATCCCCATACCTAAGAGGAAAGAACAGATGTCTAGGGGAGTCTATGTGTAATTCAAACCTTGACATGCACCGGGGACAAATCCTGAGCTCTCACTGCACAAAATCTCTACAGTTATGTGCTTTGCTGCCTCCTTGTTGTAATAAAACAGAATGAGGGGAGTCGGGCAATAGCACAGTGGGTTAAGTGCATGTGGCGCAGAGCACAAGGACCTGTATTAGGATCCCACCTGCTACCCACCTGTAGGGGAGTCACCTCACAGGCTGTGAAGCAGATCTGCAGGTGTCTATCTGAAAATAATCTGAAATAATCTGAAAAATAAAGATATCAACATACTCAAACAGATATGTAGGATATATTCTTCACAAGCCACTGTCATTACACCAGAATAAGAGTCTTATCAAAATCCTACAGTACAATGATTTAAAATAATTAATTCTATTAATTATGTAGATTAAGAAACTTTAAACAAAGCCCAATGTGATTTGATATACTCAGTCTTTAAATTAGAATGAAAATAGCATTGTAAAGATAGATGTTTTTGAAAGCAGTCTTAATATCTATTCCTGAAATCAACATCAAGTTTAGAATAATTAATTTATCTAGTATTGCTTTATCATTTTTTAAAATATTTATTTTATTTATGTATTCCCTTTTATTGCCCTTGTTTTATTGTTGTAGTTATTATTGTTGTTGTTGGATAGGACAGAGAGAGATGGAGAGAGGAGGGGAAGACAGAGAGGAGGAGAGAAAGACAGACACCTGCACCTGCTCCACCTCCTGTGAAGCGACTCCCCTGCAGGTGGGGAGCCAGGGTTCGAACTGGGATCCTTATGCTGGTCCTTGTGCTTTGCGCCACCTGCACCTAACCCGCTCCGCTACAGCCCGACTCCCTGCTTTATAATTTTTATTTATTCATTCCTTTATGGGATATAGATTACAAAAAAACATGGAAAGGCAAGATAGAGTACTTCACCACTTACCATGCTCCTACTCTGCAGTTGGGGACAAGGGTTCTTGATCAGAAATCCTCAGAAATGCTAACATGTTGTCAGTGAACTGTGGCACCACCTGTGCTCTCCCACAATGCTTTTTATTGAAACTTTATTGCAAATACCAGAAACACCTGTTTCTCACAGATATTATCAGTAAAACCCAAATAGCTAATCCCTGGCAGATCTAAGCGCCTACCGTGGCCCTCAGCAGGCACATTGCAGCCCTCATCAGAAGCATGGCGGGGCAGCAGGTGGGGGAACTGAAGATGGGGGAGGGGGATTCAGCATGGCTGGCTCCACGCTCCTGAGCGCCCATGCCCTGGGTACAGCCTCCCAGACCAGCCTCAAGGTCTAGGGGACACGTGCCCGCCGGTGCGCCCCTTCCAGTCACCCCCCACGCAGAGCAGAGCTCAGGGGCCCCGCAAGCTCCTAGTGGGACTGACGGGATATCAGCAACCACGTGCTCCTCCTCCGCTGGGGGAGGTGCGGTGGGCCCCCTCTCCCCAGGGACCTTGGCCTTGGCCAGAGAGCTACTCCTGGGAGCAGCAACTCGTGGGCCTGACCCGCCAGAAGTCTGAGGCGTCAGCCACCCTGCTCGATCCCTCCGGGAGGTTTCTAAAGCCCCCGACCTGGGTGTCCCGGCCAAGCGGAGCCCGAATCAACCCGGGTGACCACCCAGGGCCGGGCGCAGGATTCATGGGCCCCAAGTTCAGGCCACCATGCCGCGGTCACCACGAAGGATGGCTGCTCAGAGGACCTACCAACCGCCTGGCGCCACCTTCCCTCCAGCCCCTGTTGCTCCACGCCCTGGACACTCACCTCGCACTCCAGTCTGGGCTCTCCACCACCGCCTTCCAGCTCCCTTCTTTGGCCACACAGAGGGAAACGAGGCAAAAAAGTAAAAAAAAAGGTGGGGGTACCGCATAATGGTTATGCAAAAGAGACTTTCATGCCTGAGGCTCTCAAGTCCCAGGTTCAATCGCCCACACCACCATAAGCCAGACCTGAGCAGTGCTCTGCTAAAAAAATTAATAAAAATAAATAAAAGGGCGGTTCCTGTTCCGCAGCATGCAGAGTGATGGAAGTGAAGCCGAGGGGCATGGGCTGAACGCAGCGCCCAGAACTCCCTGGAGGGGCACGGGAGGAGGTGGCGCCAGAGCCAAGACCCCGGTGGGGGAACAAAGAGGGAGCCTAGCTGAGGCCACGCTACCAGACTGTCGGGAGACAGCCACGGGGGGGAGGCCTCTGCCGGGACACCTGGGGAGGAGCCACCACCACTGGGCAGGAGGTGGCGCAGGAGAGGGTGCAGGACCGCATGGAGAAGCTGTGCGGGGGCAGGACTGTGCCGAGGAGGAAGGTGAGCAGGCTGCATCCCGCGGGGCAGGCAATGAGTCCCACGTGGGATTAATTGCTTGAAGAGGGAGCCCCGCCCGCCCCCCGTGCCGCGCCATTGGCCCAGGTGCAGGCGGCGGAGGAGGGGCTGATGGCTGGCCGTGAATATTCACCTTGAATGTGGCCATGGCGCCCCTCCCAACCCCGCCCACAGCCCTGAGCTGGCCCCTAGGGGTCCTGCAGCCTGCCTGCAAGCCTGCTCCCCAGTCCCAAGCCAAGGCAACAACTTATTCTATTAATTATGTAGATTAGGAAATGTTAGAGCAGAGGATAGATAGCATAATAGTTATGCAAAGAGACTCTCATGCCTGAGGCTCCAAAGTCCCAGGCTCAATCCCCCGCACCACCATAAGCCAGAGCTGAGCAGTGCTCTGGTTAAAAAAAAAAAAAAACTTTAAACAAAACCCAATGCGATTTGATATACTGTCTTTAAATTAGTCAAAATAGCACTGTAATAAAATATATGTGCTTTACCACTTATTAAGCTCCTACTCTTCAGTTGGGGTGTAGGGTGCTTGATGGGAAAACCTCAGAAATGCTAACATGTCAGTGAACTGTGTGCTCTCCCACAATGCTTTTTATTGAAACTTTACTGCAAATACCAGAAACACCTATTTCTCACAGATATTATCAGTTAAACCCAAATAGCTAATCCTCCGCAAGTATAAGGGCCTCCCCCGGCCCTCAGGAGGTACATTGCAGCCCTCATCAGAAGCATGGCGGGGCAGCAGGTGGGGGGAACTGAAGATGGGGGAGGGGGATTCAGCATGGCCGGCTCCACGCACCTGAGCATCCATGCCCTGGGGACAGCCTCCCAGACCAGCCTCGAGGTCTAGGGGACACGTGCCCGCCGGGTGCGCCCCTTCCAGTCACCCCCACGCAGAGCTGAGCTCAGGGGCCCCGCAAACTCCTAGTGGGACGGGCGGGATATCAGCCACCACGTGCTCCTCCGCTGGGGGAGGTGCGGTGGGCCCCCTCTCCCCCGGGACCTTGGCCTTGGCCAGAGAGCTACTCCTGGGCCTGACCTGCCAGAAGTCTGAGGCGTCAGCCACCCTGCTCGATCACTCCGGGAGGTTTCTAAAGCCCCCGACCTGGGTGTCCCGGCCAAGCGGAGCCCGAATCAACCCGGGTGACCACCCAGGGCCGGGCGCAGGATTCATGGGCCCCAAGTTCAGGCCACCACGCCGCGGTCACCGCGAAGGATGGTGGCTCAGAGGACATACCAACCGCATGGCACCACCTTCCCTCCCGCCCCTGTTGCTCCACGCCCTGGACACTCACCTCGCACTCCAGTCTGGGCTCTCCACCACCGCCTTCCAGCTCCCTTCTTTGGCCACACGGAGGGAAACGAGGCAAAAAAGAAGTAAAAAAAACAGGTGGGGTGCCGCATAATGGTTATGCAAAAGAAAATTTCATGCCTGAGGCTCTCAAGTCCCAGGTTCAATCGCCCACACCACCATAAGCCAGAGCTGAGCAGTGCTCTGCTAAAAAAAATTAATAAAAATAAATAAAAGGGGGGTTCCTGTTCCGCAGCAGGCAGAGTGATGGAAGTGAAGCCGAGGGGCATGGGCTGAACGCAGTGCCCAGAACTCCCTGGAGGGGCACGGGAGGAGGTGGCGCCAGAGCCAAGACCCCGGTGGGGGAACAAAGAGGGAGCCCAGCTGAGGCCACGCTACCTGACTGTCGGGAGACAGCCGCGGGGGGGGGAGGCCTCTGCCGGGACACCTAGGGAGGAGCCGCCACCACTGGGCAGGAGAGGCGGCGCAGGAGAGGGTGCGGGGGCAGGACGGCGCGGCAGGAGGGAGGTGAGCAGGCTGCAGCCTGCGGGGCAGGCAATGAATCCCGCCTAGGATTAATGGCTTGAAGAGGGAGCCCCGCCCGCCCCCCGTGCCGCGCCATTGGCCCAGGTGCAGGTGACAGAGGAGGGGCTGATGGCTGGCCGTGAGGATTCACCTTGAATGTGGCCGCGGAGCAACTCCCAACCCCGCCTACAGCCCTGAGCTGGCCCCTAGGGGTCCTGCCAACTGCCTGCAAGCCTGCTCCCCAGTCCCAAGCCAAGGCACGCCCAGATGTCCCCACACCACCCCACCCCCACCCCCGCCAGCCCTGAGCTAGCTGAGGTGCCTGCAGCATGGTGCCCTCTGAGAGGGGAGAAGTCAGCAGCCCAACCCAGGCTGCCCCCACACCTATCACTCTAGCTGCTGTGGGGTCACCTCCCCCCTGCATCTGTTTAATAAAGACACAGAGAGGGCAGAGGAGATAGCATAATGGTTATGCAAAAAGACTCTCCTGCCTGAAGCTACAAAGTCCCAGGCACAATCCCCTGCATTACCATGAACTGCAGCTAAGCAGTGCTCTGGTAAAACAAAAAAATCTTACTAATGCCAAGAAGATCCCACTCCACTGCCTGATCAAGCACTGGAACTCATGCCTCCCATACTGAGCAAAGACCCAGGCAGGGGAACCAAGAGGGGGCCTAGCTGAGGCCGCGCTACCTGACTGTCGGGAGACAGCCGCGGGGGGGAGGCCTCTGCTGGGACACCTGGGGAGGAGCTGCCACCACTGGGCAGGAGAGGCGGTTGCAGGAGAGGGTGCGGGGGCAGGACGGCGCGGCAGGAGGGAGGTGAGCAGGCTGCAGCCCGCAGGGCAGGCAATGAGTCCCGCCTGGGATTTATTGCTTGAAGAGGGACCCCCGCCCGCCCCCCGTGCCGCGCCATTGGCCCAGGTGCAGGTGGCAGAGGAGGGGCTGATGGCAGGCCATGAGGATTCACCTTGATTGTGTCCACCGAGCCCCTCCCAACCCCGCCTACAGCCCTGATCTGGCCCCTAGGGGTCCTGCTGACTGCCTGCAAGCCTGCTCCCCAGTCCCAAGCCAAGGCACGCCCAGATGTCCCCACCCCCCCCACCCCCCAACCCCCACCCCCGCCAGCCCTGAGCTAGCTGAGGTGCCTGCAGCATGGTGCCCTCTGAGAGGGGAGAAGTCAGCAGCTCAACCCAGGCTGCCCCCACACCTATCACTCTAGCTGCTGTGGGGTCACCTCCCCCCTGCATCTGTTTAATAAAGACACAGAGAGGGCAGAGGAGATAGCATAATGGTTATGCAAAAAGACTCTCCTGCCTGAAGCTACAAAGTCCCAAGCACAATCCCCTGCATTACCATGAACTGCAGCTAAATAGTGCTCTGGTAAAACAAAAAAATCTTACTAATGCCAAGAAGATCCCAATCCACTGCCTGATCAAGCACTGGAACTCATGCCTCCCATACTGAGCAAAGACCCAGGCGGGGAAACAAAGAGGGAGCCGAGCTGATTGATTTTCCTCTGTCCTGTCCAACAATGACAACAATAACTACAATGATAAACAACTAGGGCAATAAAAGGAGAAAAATAGCCTCCAGGAGCAGTGCAGGTACTAAGCCCCAGCAATAACCCTGGAGCCAAAAAAAAAGATAAATAATACAAATTTATGTTAGGCTTTAATGCACAATCCTTACCCTGAGAAACTAACATCTATCAATCCCTAATTAATAACCTAACACTTAGCCGGTACCATCAAAGCCAAATACAATTCATTAATACCACAAAGAATATTAGAGTACGGAAAACATAAAATGAAATACTCTTTTTAAAATGTTTTATTAGTTTTAATGAGAGAGATACAGAGAGAAATAAACAGAAACACCAGAGCAAGGTTTATCTCAGGTTTACGGTGGTGCTGGAGATTAAACTTCAGAGAATGAAATTCATCACTTTTTATAGCCATTATTGCTTCAGAATAGAGTGGTTGGGTTGATTACACAGGCTATAATGCTTTGAACTCTAATACACAAGGACCACTATCCTAAGATTCAGGGTCTCAGTCTTGGCCTCTGCTCATCTCTCTCGATGAATAATTTTAGGGCTTGTGTTATAGCAAGATAGCTATGTAAAAAGATTCCTATGTCTGAGGTTTAGAATTCCCAGGTTCAATTCACAGCACCACCAACTAGAAATGACCACTGCTGGCCTCACCTGTTTCTTCTTCTGTACTTGTTGCTAGCTCCTCCAGTAAAATAAATAAAATATTTTCAAAATATCAAATATTTGAAACTATATCAAATTTCGCCATAGTGATCTGGTAGGTGGCACAGTGGATAAGGCACTGGACTCTCAAACATGAGGTCCTGAGTTCAGTCCTCCTCGGAAGCACATGTACCAGAGTGATGTCTGATTCTTTCTTTCTCTCTCTTCCTATCTTCTTCATGAATAAATCAAACCTCAAAAAAAGAAAATTATCATTTCTTCTTCTAGAGACACAGATATACAGATACAGGGATGCTCACAGGGAGAGATAGCACAGCACTGAGGCCTCTCTTGTTCCTCTCTTGGAAGGTGTACATGGATGGGCATACACTCCCCCCAGGAGCTATCTCTTGACCCACTAAGCATGGAATTTTGACTATTTAACATATTAAACAAATGTTTTTAGTTTTTATTATTGGATAGAGATAGTAATTGAGAAGGGAGGTGAACATAGAGAGAGAGAAATATCTGCAGCACTGATTTTCCACTTCTATAAAGCTGTCCCCCATCAGGTGTGTATCACACGCTTGAACCTGGGTCCTTGTGCACTGTAATAGGTTCACTTAACTGTTGTTAAAATTCGGCGGGTCCAGCTGGCCGGGCTAGCTTCACGGGCGGGTAACAGAGATGACCAGAGACAACAGCTGGGCAGGGAAGCTGTATTTCTTTATTCAGGAACAATGATTCATAAACTAAACCAAACTAATCACCAAACAGAACTCTGCTGTCTCTTTGCAGAGGCGCAAGCACTCTCTCTAACTCTGTCCCTCTGGAACTCTGTGGGGGTTCCTAGAGGCGGGGCCAAGTTCAAATTAACTGAACTGATCCAATTCTCTTGGCGGGGGAGAACTAGAACAACCCAATGTAAAGCATACAACACTTAACCATGTGCCATTACCTGGCCTTATTATGTATATATGTAAGTATTTGTTTGTTTACTTATTTGTTTCTATTTCCACCAGGGTTAAGTTATCTCTGAGGCTTGGTGACAACCAATCCCACTGCCAGGAGCTATTTTTTTCTTTTCTTTCTAGTTTTATTTGATAGAGAGATAACTAGTTTTATTTGATAGAGGATAGAGAGACATTGAAAGGAAAGAAGGAAATGGAAAGGGAGAGTGCTGGCTAGACAACATAATGGTTATGCAAAATACTTTCTAATGTCACAAGTTCAATTCCCAGCACCATCATAAGCCAGAGGTGAGTAGTGCCCTGGTATTTCTCTCTCTCTCTCTCTCTCTCTCTCTCTGTGTGTGTGTGAGTTATTAAATATAAAATAATAAAGAGAGAGAGACCTTTAGACCTGCTGTATAACTTGTGAAGCTCAACCTGACACTATTGACTGGCTACGGAAGAAGGGCAAATGCTAGAAGAAGACTTGTGAAGCAAGAAGTTGTGGCCAAATCACAAGACTTGCATGTGTGAGGGCTAAGTGAATGCTCTTTGCAAATTATATATATCTTTACAGTTCAGAACCCTACCTCACTCTGTTACGAACTGGCCTTGATCCTGGGTTGTGCCCATGACAAGGCAAGTTCACTCTGTCATGTGTGCATTTCACCATGTGTGCCACTGCCTGGCCTATGTAGTTCCCTATGAACAAGTGGTTTTGAATGAACGAATGGCACATTGGATTCACAAAACTGTCTTTCTTTCCCTAAGTCATTCCTCAACTTGACTTTCCCATGCCTATGCTTTCTGTCATTTTCTGAGAAGATTCCATAGGGAGTTGCCAAATGGGACTACAGCTGCATTCTGCTGTGTAGCCACAAAGCGGCAGAAAACCCTGTAGTTCTGTGTAAGCATTTTGTGAAATGAGGGGATCTCAGGCATTGGCACTATGGATGTCAAAGATGGCAAGGTTTGAATTGCACATAAGATTGCTAAAACATTTTTTTCTTCCCTCTCGGGTGTGGTGGTCTCCCATTTTGCTTTACAAGTGGATGAGGTGTCTCTATTATTCTAGGAAGACTCCACTGGGAAAATCTGAATTCCTGTGCTCAGCTGCATTTTGTTGCAGCCCTTAGTAATGGATAAAGTAATACTAAGCAGGAAAATTGTTTTTGTTATTAGTGATGTAATATTGATCTACAAAACTATTTTAGGAGTATAATGAAATACCTTTTCCAACTACAGAGTTCTGGTTCTCCATTTCCTTTATTGGAAAATGCAGTAGTTCTCTATGTCTATATATATACAGATATATATATTATATACATATATATATTTGCCCATTTATTCCTATTTCTCTAACTTCTCTTCCTTTCTAAGTCACACCTACTACTTCTGAGACTCCCTCTTTTTTTACTTTTTAAAAATATTTATTTATATATTTCCTTTTGTTGCCCTTGTTTTATTGTAGTTATTATTGCCATTGGTGTCATTTTTGTTAGATAGGACAGAGAGAAATGGAGAGAAGAGGGGAAGACAGAGAGGGGGAGAGGAAGATAGACACCTGCGGACATGCTTCACCTGTGAAGCGACTCCCCTGCAGGTGGGGAGCCGGGGGCTTGAAATGGGATCATTGAGCCCATCACTGTGCTTTGCACCATCTACACTTAACCCGCTGCACTACTGATTGATTCCCCACCTCCCTCTTTTTTTTTCCAGATGTAGTTAAATCTTGGTCCAGGCATGTGGCCAAGAGCTTATGAAATTGGAATCAGGTAAATATGTGATAATTGTGACTTAAGATCAAATATACTGGTCAACATTTATTAAATTGCAGTCTAATTTTATAAAAACTCAGTGATGGTCAACTTGACTCTTCTCTGTGAACTTTCAGGTTTTATTCCCAGCACTTCTGGACCTGACTGCTACTCTGAGTGTTCTTTATCTCCTTTGATAAATAGATGTATATATACACCTTAATTATAATTTCTTCTTTTAAGAATTAATTTATTTATTCATAATAAAATAGGAAGAGAGAACGAACCAGACATCACTCTGGGACATGTCCTGCTGGGGATTTAACTGGGACCTCATGGTTGAGCCGGTCAGAGTGGACAGAGCAGACAAAAAGAAGGTCGGGGGGGGACAGAGAAGGTACAAAAATGTCAAAGCAGACTCAGGGAAGATCAGAGGGTGCAACAGAGCAGGTGCGAGAAAGTTCAGAGAGATAAGAGAGCAGAAGCATAGAAGGTCACAGTTACAAAAAACAGAGCATAGAGAACCCCAAAGAGCAGCCCTCCTTGTTTTCCACAAAGCAAGTTTCTTGAAGCATTTGCAGAATTGAGACGTCAGCAACTTCTGAGAGGACTGAGGCCTCAGCTAGGAGGCAGGAAATTGCATTTTTGGGACTTGCACAGAGAGAATCTGAGGAGTGAGCAGGCAGAAATCAAAGAGGTCAGAGAGAGTCAGAGCAGGCACACAGGATAGTTTTTCAGAGCAGGTTCATGGGAGGTCAGAACCTGTCAGATCTGGTGAAAAGAATGTCAGAATGAGTGAGACCAGGGAAAAAGTTTGTCAGAGGTGACAGACTAAGAACAAAGAGGTCAGAGGGGGACAGGGCAAGCATGCAGAATATCGTAGCAGGTGCACAGAAGGTCAAAGCATGTCAGAGCAGGAGCATAGATGGTCAGACGATGTCAGAGCAGGTGCACACCTAAAAGGGGAACAAATCAGGCTCAAGGAAGGCTAGACGAACAGAGAGCGGGAGCATCAAAGTTCATTTTTACAGAAATCAAGAGCAGAGTGACAACTAGATCAGTCCTGTTTCCTCAGAGGCTGTCTCCATCCCAATTCACAAGATGGCAGAAATTCCACATTCTGCTCACCTTCCACAAAGCAAGTTTCCTCAAGCCACAGCAGAAATAAGAGAGACAGGGGTAGAGAAAGACACCTACAGAACTGCTTCACTAACTGTGAAGGGATGCACCTGCAGGTGGGGAGCTGGGGACTCAAACTGGGATCCTTATGCTGGTCCTAGCTTCGCACCATGTGCGTGTAACCCACTGCACTACTGCCGACTCCTCATAGACTATACTTTCAGAGAACATTTATACTGCTCAACTAAATATCACTGTAATCAAAGACATATGTACCATATATACTTTGAAACCCACTGTTTTTATGCAAGAATGAAGGTCTTATGAATATCCTAACTTAGTGTTTTAGTTTTGAGCAGAATATATACAATTTGGTCTCCTTCCATTTAGCAAACAGATTCAGAGCAGAGCACAGGGACAACTCCCAGATGTCAGAGCTCAGCCCAGGTGCATGGTACACAAAAGGTCAGAGTGCATTAGAGAAGGCATACAGAAAGTTGCAGAAGGCCAGAGATGTTCAGAGCAGGTGCACAGAAGGTTAATAGGTGCACATGAGGTCAGAGCAGGAGTAAAGAAAATCAGAAGATGCACATAAGGTTAGAGAGGGTCAGAGCAGGCTCAGAGAAAGTAGGATGGTGCACAGAATGTAAGAGAGGGTCAGAGAAGGCACACAGAAGGTCAGAGAGAGTCAGAGTAGGTGCATAGAAACTCAGAGAAGGTCACAAAAGATGCTCAACACAGAGGGTGACAGCAGGTACACAGAGGTCAGAGAGGTCAGAGAGGGTCAGAGCAGGCTTTCAGAAGGTCAGAGTGAGTAAAAATAGGCAAAAAGATCTTTGGGGGGAGGATCAGGCAAAAAGAAAGTCTGAGAGCAACAAAGCAGGCACACAGAAGGTCAGAGAGAGTCAGGAGGTGTACATAAAGACAGAGAGGATCAGAGCAGACACATAGAAGTTCAGAGTGTGTCACAGCAGGCAAACATAGGTCAGAGGAGGAAAGAGCTAGCAGCCAGAAGGTGAGATGGGGACAGAGCAGGCACACATAAAGAGCTGGTCAGAGCAGGTGGAAAGAAGGTGAGAGGGCAACAGAAGAGGCACAATAAGTCAGAGGGGGAAAGAGCAGACACAGAGACGATCAGAGCAGGCACACAGGTCAGAGAAGATGCATAGAAAATCAGAGAGGTTCAGAGCAGGCACAAAAGTCAGGAGGGACAGAGCAGAAAAAAAGAAGATAGGAGTGGGACAGAGAAGGAGCATATATGTTCAGAGGGCATTAGATGAGACACAGATCAGTGTAGGACACAGAAAGGACACACAAGTTCAGGAGTACAGAACAAGTGCACGGAGGTTTAGATGAAAAGAAAGCAGGGCCACAGGAGATAAAAGTGGATCAGAGCAGGTGTGGAGAATGTCAGAGTGACTCCTAACAGGCCAACAGTAGGTCACAGAGGGTGAAAGCAGGCACACAGTAGGTCAGAGCAGGCACAGGAAAGGTCAAAGGGAGACATGACAGGTGTACATAATGTCAGACGGAGGGAGTCAAAGTAGGTGCAAAAATGTATTAGGGGCACATAGCAGTCCCAGGAAATGTTAGAGGAAATCTGAGAATGCCCTGGAAAGGTCAGCAGGTATGAGAATAGGCACTATGTAGGAGAGGGTTTAGAGGCAGTCAGTGCATGGAAGGTGAATGGAGATCAGTGAAGGTGCACAGTTCAGAGTGGACAGAGCAGATAAAAATGTCAGAGGGGGAAGCAAGTGCAAAATGGTCAAGTCAAACTGAGGAAAGATCAGAGGAGACTGAACAGGAAGTTCAGAGGGATAGAGAGCAGAAACACAAAAGGAAAAAAGTTACAGAAAAAAGCGCAGAGAGACCAACAGAGCAGCCCTACTGACTATGCACAGTGCTAGTTTCCTCAAGTCATAGCAGAACTATCACAACAGCCAATTCTGAGAGAACTGAAACCCCATGTTTGGGACTTGCACAGGGATAATCTGAGGAGTGAGAAGGCAGAAATCAAAGAGGTCAGAGAGG
Source organism: Erinaceus europaeus (assembly GCF_950295315.1). Taxonomy (NCBI): domain Eukaryota; kingdom Metazoa; phylum Chordata; class Mammalia; order Eulipotyphla; family Erinaceidae; genus Erinaceus; species Erinaceus europaeus. The sequence continues at coordinate 28,745 of NC_080174.1, forward strand.
GTCAGAACACGTACACAGATCAAGTGCATCAGAGCAAGCACAGAGAAGGACGGAGTGAGTCAGAACAGGTGAAAAGTTTGTCAGAGAGGATAGAGCAGGTGTACAGAAGGTTGTAGCAGGTGCACAAAAGGTCAGAACATGTGCACAGGTCAAAGATGATCAGAGCTGGTACACAGAATGTCAGAGACAGAGCAGGTGCACAGAATGTCAAAGATGCTTAGAGCATGCACATAGATGGTCAGAGGATATCACAGCAGGTGCATACGTCAGAGGGGAACAGATCAGGCTCAAGGAAGGTTAGAGGTGGAGAGAGCAGGAGCACTGAAGATCACTGTAACAGAAACAAGAGTAGACAGGCCACTAGATAAGCCCTGTTTCCTCAGAGGACGCCGCCATCTCACTTGACAAGATGGCAGTAATTCCATTCTGCTCACCACCCACAGAGCAAGTTTCTTCAAGCCACAGCAGAAAGGAGACACCAGCCAATTCTGAACAGACTGAAGTCTCAACTCATAGGCAGGGAAGCACATAGGTGGGACTTAAGCAGAGAGAATTAGAGTAGTGTACAGACAGAAATCACAGAAGGTCAGAGAGTGTCACAGCAGGAGTACAAAAGGTCAGAGGGTGTCAGATCTGGCACACAGAAGGTCAGAGAGGGACAAAGCAGGAAGGTGGAAGGTCAAAGTGAGACACTGCCATCATTCAGTATGTCAGATGAAACAAAGCAGGCACAGCAAAGGTCAGACAGTGATATAACAGGCACGCAGAATGCCAAAAGGAGTCAAAGTAGCTGCACAAATGTCTTAGGGTTACAAAGCAGGCCCTGGAAAAGTATTAGATGGAATCAGAGCAAGCCCAAGAAATGTCAGAGGGTGCCAGAGCAGGTACAGTGTTGGTCAGAGAAGTAGAGCCAGCCTGTGCACAGAGGTGAATTGGGATCAGTGCAGATGCTCAGGTAACAGTGAGACATTGCATGCACAAAGAAGGTCAGACTGCTACAGAACAGGTTAAAGAAAGGTCAAAAGGGGTAAGAGCAGACTTTGGGAAGGTCAGAGGGGCACAGAGAAGGCAAAGGAAGATTAGAGGGAGACAGTGCAGGAGCATAGAAGGTCATTGTGATAGAAACCAGAGCAGAGAGTCCCCCAAAGCAGACCTGTTTCCTCAGAAGCTGCCTCCATCCTACTTCACAAGATGGCAGAAATTCCACATTCTGCCCAACTTCCACAGAGCAAGTTTCCTCTGCTGAAGCAGAACTGAAACACCAACCACTCATGAGAGAACTGAAGCCTTAACTAGGACCCAGGAAATCACACGGGTGGTACTTGCACAGAAAGAATCAGAAGAGTATGCAGGCAGAAATCACACAGGTCAGAGCACATAGCACAGGTGCACAGAGAGTCTGAGAAGGTGCACAGGTCAGAAACCACCAAATCAGGTCAGAGCCCAGCAGATCACGCACAAAGAAAGTCAGAACAGGTGCACAGAATCTCAGAGTGGGTCAAAGCAGGCAGGTCAGACAGGGTGTTAAAAAATAAACAAGAGGCCAGGTTTGGCATCTAGCTGAAGACTGATCTTACTATGCGCAAGTACCTGTGTTCAACTCCCGGGTGCCCACCTGTGGTGCTGAGTGAGGGGTGACTTTCAGAACCATAAATCAATGATGCAAGTGAAACAGCTTTTATGGACCCTTTCCAATCAGCTTCTCTCGGTCTCTATCCAACAAATAAAATATATAACACATAAATAAGTAAATATTTATTTTAAAGTAGTGCAAATAGATATATTCATAACATCCTGTGATTCAGACAGACAACCATCATTGAGCAGAGCTTGTCTGCTAACACTGATTTAAACCATCACTCATTCTATCATTGGGCACATACACAAAGGGGTTAAAAATATACATATAGTCAACAAATGCTAAAAAAGATGTGTTGTCCTATATACTTTCCAAAGACTTCCCACACGCACTGAAGAATAGACCTCACCCAAGGAGAAAAAAAATTCTCAACCTGGAGAAAAGATCCTGTCCCTGGAAAAGATGGCTGAGTTAAAGTTAATTGTGTATAAAAGGACATTCCAGAGTACCATGACAACATCCCTAGAATCTACCTGGATTGTGTGTTCACCAGTACTTGATTACATTTTTAACAAGAACATGATGGCAGAGGAGAACCTAGTAGGGGTTGAACTGTTATGTGGAAAAGTGGGGAATGTTATGCATATACAAACTAGTGTGTTTTGCTATCAAATGTAAACTATTAATCCCCCAATAAAAAATTAAAAAGAAATTTAACTGGGGCTATGTGTAACCCAGACTGCAAAGTCTGTGGTCACAAATGCATCTTGTAGGATTATTAATGTGGCCACCTGCAATCACACATGAGCCATATTAGAACAGATTAACACCTGGGCTGGCCTGTGACGTGATTTACAGACACGTATCATGGAAAGCTGAATAATTTGGCCCATGTGCTAACAACTGAATCATAAGCCACTAGCCTCCTAATAGAAAATATATATAAAGTTAAAGAAAGACTCAGAAAAATATTCTTAGAAGCACAAAATTTAAAGCTCTGTATTTTACATTGGTTTTGAAAGTTATCAAACAAACTTGCATGTGGTTGTATACGGAACATCAAAAAAAATAAAGATTTAAAGAACAAAAAAATACCTCAGTAAATTAATTTTTAAATCACTTTAGATCCATTCCTGTGACAGAACAATGCCCTGTTAACTGCGAAATGTATCTCTTTGACTTATGACCTTTACATATTAGGAATAACATTCTGCTAATAATCCTAGTACAGGATATTCACTACAATTATAACAGATAAATGACTCACATTTGGGGGCTGGGCAGTAGCACAGTGAGTTAAGTGCACATGGTGCAAAGCATAAGGACTAGTGTAAGGATTCTAGTTTGAGGCCCCTTCTTCCCACCTGCAGAAGGGTCCTTTCACAAGCCAGGAAGCAGGTTTGCAGGTGTCTTATCTTTTTCTCCCCGTCTTCCCTTCCTCTCTCTCTCAATTTCTCTCTATCCTATCTACCAATGATAGCAAATGACAACAACAATGATAAACAACTAGGGCAATAAAAGGAGAAAAATAGCCTCCAGGAGCAGTGAAGGTACCAAGCCCCAGCAATAACCCTGGAGCCAAAAAGAAAGGATAAATAATACAAATTTATGCTAGGCTTTAATACACAATCCTTAGCCTGAGAAACTGTAACATCTCTTAATCCCTAGTTAATAATTTAACACTTAGCCAGTAACATGAAAGCCAAGTAGAATTCATTAATACCACAAAGAATATTAGAGTACAGAAAACATAAGATGAAATACTCTTTTTTAAATGTTTTATTACTTTTAATGAGAGAGATACAGAGATAAATAAACAGAAACACCAGAGCATGGTTTAGCTCTGGTTTAAGAAGTTCAATGCTCTTTATAGTCATTATTGTTTCAGAATGAAGTGGTTGGGTTGATTAAACAGTGTATAACACTTTGAAATCTAAAACACAAGGTCCAGCATCATAAGATTCAGGGTGTCGGTCTGGGCCTCTGCTCATCTCTATCTTAATGAATAATTTTAGAGCTCTGTTATAGCAAAATAGCTATGCAAAAAGACTTCTATGTCTGAAGGTTCAATTCACAGCACCAACAACAACTAGAAATGAGCACTGCTGGCCTAATCTGTTGCTTCTTCTGTATTTATTGCTAAATAAAATAAATTAATTAAATAAATTAAATATTTAAAATTTTACAAATAAAATTTGTAAACTAATAAAATTTAAAATAAATAAAGTATTGAAATGCATGAATAAATAAAATATTTAATAGTAAAATAAATAAATATTTGAAAATTAAAATAAATAAATAAAATATTTAAAAAGTAACAAATATTTTAAACTTTATAAAATATCAACATAGTGGTCTGGGAGTAGGCACAGTGGATATTTATTGCAAATACCACAAACACATATTTATCACTGATATTATAAGTTAAACTCAAATAGCATATTATCTTCATTAATATTTACTTCACATATTGAGAAAGTTTTATTAGTATATATACTATGAGATCTAAACAGAACTCTGTTCATAGAGCATGACACCTGCTATCACTTCATACTTTCCTAAAACCTGATCCAGAGAAGTGAGGAAATATAACACACACACTGAGAGATAGAGAGAGAAAATATAGCAGTACCTATTCACAGACCATGTCACGCCATTTACATATCCTGCTAAAAATTCAAAGTGATCTGAAGTAGACTAGAGAATTTGTGTAAACATTTAAAATAAAGACAACATTGATTTTAAAACATGTATGTATTATCAAGAATCAAAATTTGTATTTCAGAAGTGCAAAATAAGGCTGCACAACTAAAGCACTTTCCTGGAATATACATACGACTCACATCCTAAAAATTATGAAATAATACCCAAAGGAACCACATGATCCCTAAATAAATGTGAAGGCAATCATGCTCATACAATGGAAAAAAAAAATGGCCACAGTACATTATCACCATCTGCTGATTTAAGATAATCCCGATTAAAATTTCCAGTTCCCTGGTTAAAAAAGTTAAAGGAGATGTAAACATTCAGACCAAATATTAAGAGTCTAATTAAGAATAAGTCTATCTTGAAAAGCAAAATCAAACCAAGAGATTCCTACTGACAAAAATACAATATTAGCTAGTGAGATGGTGTAATCCCAGGAGATATAGATATCAACAGAAATTAATTATAAAAATAGGCAGGATCCACCCATAGTCAATGGTTTGGATAAGGAAAACAACACCCCGACAGTGTTTTCATGAAATTGCAACAACAGACAACTGAGAAAGTGCAGAGAAGTAAAATCTGAGACAAAAAATGGCAGATGATTGACTCAAAATGGGTTAAATGTGGGCTGACTGGAGAGTTTCTTGGGACAGTGAACTTCCTTTATCATGGGCACAACCCAAATTCAGTCCCAGTCCCCATCATCCCGAGGGAAGATACTGTTGTACTGTGTCTCTCTCTGAAAAAAAAAGTCAGCATTATAACCATTTAAGACTTTGAGCTTTAAAACAGGTTTACATTGGATGTGGAAATTATGAACAGAGAGAAATTTCTCTTTTTTATGGCCAACAAAGTTATTACTGGGGCACAGCAAGTACAGATGAACTAGTCCTGGTGGCCATATTTTCATTTTATTTCTTAATATTTCTTTTTTTAAATTCCCCCCCCTTGTTTTATCGTCATTGTGTCTTATTGATGTTGTTGTTGGATAGGACAGAGAGATATGGAGAGAGGAGAAAACAGCAGGGGAGAGAAAGATATTCAACCCCTGCAGACTTGCTTTACCGCCTGTGAAGGGACTCCCCTGCAGGTGGGAAGCTGGGGGCTCGAACCCGGATCCTTACCCCAGTCCTTGTGCTTTGCGCCACATGGCTTTACCCGCTGCGCTACCACCGACTCCCATTATTTCTCATTTTAATTAGATAGAATATAAAAAATAGAAGGGTTAGGGAGAGAGGACAAAAAGATATACACCTGTGAACAAGCTTCACTCTTGAATTTGACTCACTGCAGGTGGGGCACGAGGTTACTTGTGGGAAATTTAGCTGTAAGCACAGCCAGCTGAGACTCATCAGGATGGGGGAGGCTGCACAGTGCTGATGCAATAAGAATCTCATGTCTGAGGTTTCAAAGTCACAGGCTCTATTCCCTTTGCCACAATGAGCTGGAGTGTACCAGTGTTCTAGTAGAAAAATAAATACAGTAGGGGAAGGAGAGTGCTGCACACATGTTATAATGCACTGGGTTAAAGCCTCAGTACTACCAAGCAGGGGGGAAACTTCACAAAAAGTGAAACAGTGCTACAGGTCTCTATCACCACAACTGATCTGTGTCTTCCAAATAAATAACATAGTTTTAAAAGAATAATGCAAAATGTAGACTAAACAATAAACAATTTAATGAGCAGAGAAGGTGGTAAAGCCAGTGAAACCTGCAACTTAAAACTCAAACAAGGCAGTGCTGTGGTGTCGCTCCCTCTCTCCCCCTTTCTTATCCCTTGTACTATACTAACACTCTTAGGAACATTGAATGTGGGGTGGGAGACAGCATGAAGGCTGGGCTGAGATGACCAGGCCTGAATCCCTGTAGTGTTGCAGGCAGAGTGCAGACCTTGCATGTGGGAGGCTCTAGATTACATACTGAAATCTCACAAAACTGAGGACACAGCTCTATGGCCTGTCCCTCCCCTGCTCTCTCACAACCACAGGACAGGAGACTGGAAGGGGGCCTAATGGTAAAAGCAAGCCAGAGGTTCCTGCTTGAGGCTTCTAGTCCACAGTCAGCAGTGCCGCCTGGACTGAGAAACCATACACTGTCCTGATCACAGGGCGCACCAGTTGGAGGCTGTGACCCCGCCGAGGGGTGGGGCGGGGGGAGCACAATACACAGCCACCACCCAGCACCGGGATGAATTGCAGCATTTAATCGCCAGCTTCAAGCAGCCAGGCGACTGGGGCTTCACCTAGCCAACGGGGTGGCTAGGGGGAGGAGGTGAGGTCACATAAATCTCCCTAATCCCCCCTCGCCTTCCGGAGGCACCTCACAGCCCTCAGCAGAAGCATGGTGGGGCTGCGGGCGGGGCATTGGAGATGGGGGACCTGAGCGCCCATGCCCTGAGGACAGCCTCCCAAACCAGCCTCGGGCAGGGCGGCGTGTGCCCGCGGGGTGCGCCCCTTCCAGTCGCCCCCCACGAAGAGCTGAGCTCAGGGCCCCCCAAGCTCCTGGGGTGATGTGCGGGATCCCAGCCACCTGCTCCTCCAATAGGGGTGGTGCGCTGGAGGCCCCTCTCTCCTCCTGGGACCGGGCTTGGCATGGCCGGAGAGCAACTCCCGGGAGCAGTAGACCTGGTCCTGACCCGCCAGGCCCTTGAGGTGCCGGGACCGGGCTCCATACCTCCTGGAGGTGTTGGAAGCCCCCGACCTCTCTGTCCCCACAAAGCACAGCCACCGGCTCACCCCGCGGGCGACCAGGGCCCGGCGCAGGCTTCATGGGGCCCCAAGTTCGGGCCACCACGCCGCCGAGTCACCCTGAAGCCTGGCTGCTCAGAGGACTGACCGCCTGTCTGGCGCCACCTTCCCTCCCACCCCAGCTCTGCCCCGCCATGGACACTCACCTCCAACTCCAGTCTGGGCTCTGCGCTGCCTTCCATCTCGGGGCGGCGCAGGAGAGGGTGCGGGAACCCAGGGAAAAGCTGTGCTGAGGCCTGGATGGAGCGACCAAGGAAGGTGGTCAAGCAGCAGCACCCGGTGCAAGCAATGGACCAGGCGCGTGAATAATTGCCCAGGGCATGGAGAAAGTGGGCCCCCGCTGAGCCCCACCCGCCCCCATGCAGCGCCATTGGCCCAGGTGCAGGCTGCATGGGAGGGGCCAGGGCCTGGCCTTGATGATTCACCTTGAATAAGGCCGCTGAGCTGCTTCCAGCCCCACCTACAGCCCGCAGCTGGCCCATAGGGGTCCAGCCACCTGTCTGCAAGCCTTGTCTCTAGTCCTCATTCCTTCCCTCCATTGCAGTGGAGGCTGCCAGGGGAGGAGCAGGAAAAGTAAATTCTGCTTTGTGTTTTCCTTTCTGGAGTGTGTGTGTGTGTGTGTGTGTGTGTGTGTGTGTGTGTATTCATCATCACTTGGGTTTCATTATTTTAGGCTGAATTTTTCCAGTATATTATACCAATGAGAGACCAGGTGGTGGCACATCTGCTTAAGTATACACACTGAAGTGCACAAGGTGTCAGGCTCAACATCTACAGGGGAAAAGCTTCACGTGTTGGAGTAGGGCTGCAGGTGTCTCTGTCTTCCCATCTTCTCCCATTCTGCTCTGTTTCTTTTAAATTATATATAAATAAAGACATTATATTACACCCGTAGACACACATATGCCACGGAAGAAAAGTGAGTGAGCGAGTGAGAGAGAGAAAGAAAGCTAAGTGGACAGAGAACTGAACTCTCAATTATGAGGTTGAGTTTGAATACCAGCATGACATGAACCAGCCTCAGATTGAGGTGCTATACTCAGGACCTCTCCCTGCCTCTTCCCCCATCATCTTTCCCTCTCTACCTCAGAATTTGTCTCTGAAGAACAAATGAAAGAAAAAGATCATCACCACTATATTTGAGTACTAAACAGGAAAAAAAGAAAAATACATATAAAACTGATAAGATTGACCTTTGTTCACCAACTGATGTTTAGTTTTGAACCTAGAGGTCCTCAGAAAATTGGGGGGGGAGGCTGACAATCTATTGCTATAGCTGTCCAAAAGGGATCACTGTATTGGAAATTTGAGCATGAGATCCGAAGCCTGATTCCTGGCATGGCATATGTCAGGTGATGGTGATGCAGGTGAGGCTGATGATCCAGGCTCAAGGACAGGCCATGCCAGCTCTCCTAGCTGCCCACAAACTGGGCCTCACTCATGTGGGGACCTAGCAGGAGGGGTTGCACAACATAACCCACTGGCTTGTGCCACGTGGCCCAGGGAGATTAGCCAGGTAAGGGCCCTGCCTGCACCAGGAAGTTTGTCACTGCCCTAAGCCACTCCTGGCTGCTGCTGGCCTCTGAGGCTGGAATCTAGTTCATGGCAGCCAGCCACAGCTCCCACCCCTTCAGACAACAGCCATGCTGGTCCCCCATAGGCAGGACCAAGGTAGAACCCACCAGGCCAGGCTGTGGGTAGGGGACTTGGGCTCCAGCCATGAATGATGATCCAGGTGTGTCCCATCTCTGGGTCAGTCCCTCTGCTGCCATACCCACTGGGAAGAGGCTACTGGGAACCCATTCAGGACCAGGAGCAGATAAAGGATTCCTGTCTATCACTGAGTCCCCCTAGCAGCAAATCCAGTGGATGCTGGAGCAGCTAGGGGGAGAGGGCAAGGGCACAGGAAATCTCCCTAATCCCTGAGCAGGTATAAACTCACCCTCCAGCCCTCAGGAGGCACCTCACAGCTCTCAGAAGAAGCATGGCATGAGTTTGTGTTTCTATAAATCTTTCCCCTATCAGGTTTAGATCAAAGCTTGAACCTGGGTCCTTGTGCACTGTGACATGTGAACTTATCCATGTACCATTTCCTGGCATTATTATATATTTGTTTATTGTTTGTTTACTTATTTATATTTCTTTTTTTTAAAGGATTTATTTATTTATTAATGAGAAAGATAGGAAGAGAGAGAGAGAGAAAGAACCAGATATCACTCTGGTACATGTGCTGCCAGGGATTGAACTCGGGACCTCATGCTCGAGAATCCAATGCTTTATCCACTGTGCCACCTCCTGGACCACTACTTATTTATATTTCAAACAGGATTAAGTTAACTCTGAGGCTTGCTGCCAAAGACTCCCTGAGTTTGAGCCCCAGTATCACACAGTCCAGAAAGAAGCTCTGTTATGCTCCTCCTCTCACTTATAATGCTCTTGCAAATATATATATATATATATATATATATATATATATATATATATATATATATATATAGCTCAGAAGTATACCTCAGTGTGTTAGGGACTAGGCTTCATCCTTGGTTGTGCCCATGACAATACAAGTTCACTCTGTGATGTGTGTATTTCAATATGTGTGCCACTGCTTGGCCTAGCAAATTCCCTCAGCACAAGTGCTTTTGCATGAATGAATGGCACATTGGACTCACAAAACTGTCTCTTTCCCGAAGTCATTTCTCAACATGGCTCTTCCCATGCCTATGCTTCCTGTCATTTTATAGATGCTATTGGGGAGTCGGGCGGTTAAGCACTGCAGTTAAGCGCAAGCAGTGCAAAGCACAACGGCTGCCTCAAGGATACCCGTTCGAGCCCCCAGCTCCCCACCTGCAAGGGAGTCACTTCACAGGCGGTGAAGCAGGTCTGCAGGTGTCTATCTTTCTCTCCCCTGCTGTCGTCCCCTCCTTTATCCATTTCTCTCTGTCCTATGTAACAATGACAACATCAATAACAACAATAACTACAACAACAATAAAAATACAACAAGGACAACAAAAGGGAAAATGAAGATTAAATATACATTCCATTGGGAGTTGCCAAATGGGAGCACAGCTACATTCTGCTGTGTGACCACAAGGTGGCAGCAACCCATGTACTTCTGTGTATATGTTTTGTAAAATGAGAGTAGATCAGGTATTGTCGACTACAGATGTCAACGTTTGAATTGCACACACGTTTCCCAAAAATCGTTCTTCTAGGGTGTATTGATCCCCCGTTTTGCTTTCTAGGTGGATGGGGTTTCTTTACTGGTCTAGGGAGACTCCATTGGGAGCTTCTGAATTCCTGTGCTCTGCTGAATTCTGTTGTATGTCCACAAGAGGGCAGCACAAAAGCAGAAGAGAGATTCCTTGAAGGTTCTCTAGAGGCACTTGTCAAGGAGATTACTGACAGGGCTTCTGAGCATGGCTGAAGAGCATTGCTTATCAAAGTGCAGGCATCATCTGTAAGGCGGGTCTCAGAAAATAGCCCTCCAATGAGAACCCAGATAGGGGCTATGGGGTGCATGTTTAGAAGAACAAGCCAGTAAGAGTCCAGCAAAGGGGCCTTATAGACCTGATCAGGAAGCGTGAGGGGTGGGCTGGGTAGGCTGTCTTTCAGTCTCCTGATCTATCAAAAACCAAGAGTACTGACCTTCCTAGGGGGTCCCTAAGAACGATCCAATCAGCAAAGGTAGTGGGCCAAGGGTTGGGCTCAGAACAGCTGGCATATGAGAGCCCAGGTTCCTACACTTGGGGGCATGTATCTGAAAACCAGCCAATCAGAGTCAAGCAGAAGTGCTTCAATGGGTCCTCACAGAGGTATTAACAAGGAACTTCTGGGGGGCACAATGTAGGTGGTTCTGGACATTAAATGCCAATCACTCAGGAAGAGTACTGACCCTTCCAGTCCCTGGGTGGAGCCAGGCATCTCTGGCTAATGAAAGTACAGTAAAGTCAAGCTGGCATGCAGTACCTGAACATTCTGAGGGCTGCCAGGGGTTTAAGAGCTGGCCTTGGGGAATCCAGCCATCTCCTGATAAATGTCAGCAGGCACTAAGTTTCTGTTAAGAATTTCAAGGACTGACAGTGCCTGGATCCTGCTAGCAAAGGAAATTTGAAACACCTCTTACAGCTTTGGCCCTGAGGAGATACATAGGAATCCCTCCTGGAGCCTTCAGGTTATTGGCCCAGAGATGTGCTCCTAGTTTAGTGGCCTTCTAGCCATAGGTGAGAATATTGCCTAGACAGAAGAAGGAACTTCAAGTTTCAAAACAATTTGACCTCATGAGGCACTTGGAAAAGACATTTCACATCAGAAGACAGGTCAATCAAAGCACCCTCTTTCTAAACCCTGGAAGCTTCAGATTTTGTGTGAAACTCTTGTCACTTGTGTGGTCATCAGTGCCACATATCCTTCAAATTCGACCCACATATGGGGAAAATGTAATGTGCCAGTGGCATGTAGTTTCACATCTCTTGACCTGGCCTCTCATGGGATAAGGAGAAGGACGCTGTGCAGGAGGCAGAGGAGGGCTGGATTTGCAAAGAGCAAATTGTGCAGTGTAAACTACCTTTGACATAGCACAAAATGGTTAATAATACCCTAAGGCAGGAATAAAGATACAACAGTGATAACCAACACTCTACCACACACACACACACACACACACACACACACACACACTCAATTTTTCCTGAGATAACTTGGATTGGAGTTGCTGTATTGTCGCCGAGTAAAATGTCAAAGTTTCATGGGTGGAGAGGGAAGTATTAAGTTTCTGGAATATGAAGGAAGAGAAGTGCCTAGAGCCGTTAGATAGTTACATGGTTAATGAAGGGAGCCTGGGTGGAGGGACACCTGGTTAAGTTCACAGAAAACAATGTGTCAGGACCCCATTTTGAGCCCCTTGTCACCACTTACCTGGCTGAGGAAAAGCTGGGCTAGTGGAAAATCAGAGCTGCAGCTGTCTCTCTGTCTCTCTTCCTCTCTTCCTTATTGGTTCCCTGCCCTATCAATTTCTGAATATCTCCTAGTAAATAAGAAAAATTAAAATAATGTACATAAATACAGGAAAAGTGAGAAATACTATCCCTGTGCCCACTGTTATATTTAACTGCTGAATGTAAACCATTCACCCCCAGTAAAGAACAGTGAATTATTGAGGTTACAAACATTTTAAGTAAAATAGTGACAATTCTTTAAGCCATGCAATTCAAATCCATTGTGCATTGGATGTCACTAACATGAACTAAGATAATGTGTAGAATTTGTGACAGGAATTGTATTGTGCATCAAAAGATCCCTAAAATTACAAAATAAAATATACCAAGCAGAAGAAAATACTCCCCATGGGATACCTGTCTAAATAAATAAATATGCAAATAAATGTGGAGGATCTAGGAAAAAATTTGGAAAACACTTAAAAATGCAAAGCTCAAGAAGAACAGATGATGGCAGTATTGTCCAGACAGACTGCTGAGAAACTGATGACTGCTGCAGAAGTTCCCTGACACTTCAGTGTTCAGGGAATTTAAGATTTATGGAGAATGAAAACAAACACATATGTATTGAACCTTAGACGAGAAAATAAAGAGGCGATTTCTGTGCTATGATCATTACAATAAGGATACTGCTAGAAATGCTATTAGAAATGTTATTGGAAAGTTCAATTATTTATAATTGTAGTGAATCCTGCTCTAAGTATGTGGCCACTTATTTATGAAAAATGAGTCTCGTACAAACGTGGTATTTCCAAATTGAGATCAAATACATGGGTCATCAATTCTAAAAAAGATATATATATATATATATATATATATATATATATGTAGACACATAGATAAATATTCACTAGCTCAGTGATAGTTAGCATATACCTGTATTGTGAATTTGCAGGTATAATTGCCACCCTCTCTAGTCCTGGCTGCTTCTCTGGGTGATATATATATATATATATATATCTTTATTATAAATTCTGAAAATACAGGCATGGATATGAGGAGACAAAATATGGCTTGTGCCAGAGAGACTTCCAAAGCTGAGGCTCCAGTAGCCAAGTTGTAATCACCAACACAGCAAGCCAGAACTCAGCAGTGTTCTGGTAACTCTCTTTGTATATCTGGGCCTGTCAGTAAAATAAGGATATAAGTAAAATATTAATGAGTGGAGACAGAATGAGTGAGAACATCTGAGAGGTAGAGACAGAAATGTTGGAGAAGAACTAGACCCTGAAAGAAACCATAGCACCAAAACCTCCTGCTCTGCTTTCATTCTTGACAGGTTCAAACCTGGGTTGTAGAGATGGTAAGGCAGCAACTCTCATGCCAACAGACCCCCAGACCTACACTAGGCTTTCCATATAATTTTCTACCAGGCATGGGCAAGTGTGAATATGTGTGTGTGCATGTGTGTATGCATGTGTGCCTGTGTGTGTGTGTGTGTGTGTGCTCAGAGCTCATCTATACTAGTCTCACTGCATGGCTGCTAGGTAGCCACCCTCACCTGCAACCTAACTACAGACACCCCACCTGGTCAGGGACAGGCCAGGTAACTCAGATTCTGCCTAAGTAGGAATGCATATGTAAAGGGACAGTCATGTCTGACTCTCCATAGTTCTCACTTTAATCACCTGCCTCACTATCATCCAGAAACTTTCACCCACAGGGAAAGCTGGGGCACCCCTCAGCATTCAAGGGCATGAGCCTGGCCAGTCCTGTTTGGCTGCCTTCTCAGCCTCCAGACTCTCAGTCCACTTCTCAGGGCATCAGACTACAAGCCAGCAAGCACCCAGGCAGAGCTGTATTTTCAACATGGATGGGAACTCTGCTTGAGCAAACAACAGTGGATGAACCCGGCCCCTTACACCTACCCTTCAGGCTCTGCTAAGGAAATTGCTCCTGTAGCCTCTCACAGCCCTGACAGATGTTGTCCAGGTATCCACACATCACACTCAGAGAGATTCCCAAAAGAGGGCTTGCATGAGTCTCCCATGCAATGTCGCTCTGTGGGCAAAAACCAGAAGTTGCCCTGGCCAGTACTTTGCTACGGAAAGACAAAAGACAAAAGGAAGATGTGTGCCTCTATTGGCTGAGTCAGGAGCTTCCAGTGGAAATCACAGACGCACCCTCCTGAGTTCTTGGCTGCTTCTAACAAATGCACTTGGAAACACCTGTTAAAGCTTGGTCCCTAAGAATATACTCAGGAATCCTTCCAGGAGCCTGTGGACTGGCTGACCTCTTGACCCCGGCTCATTGGCCCAGAGTTGTGCTCCGAGTTTGGTGGGCCTTCTGGCCATAGATGAGAATATTGCCTAGACACAAGAAGAAATTTCACAGTTCAAAATGATTGGACCTCATGAGGCACTTGGAATAGACATTTCACATCAGAAGTCAGGTCAATCAAAGCACACTCTTTCTAAACACTTGAAGTTTATTCACCTTTGGCATGGAAATCTGGACACTGGTGTGGTCGTCAGTGCCACATATCCTTCAAATTCGACCCACATATAGGGAAAGCACACTGGGACAGTGGCATATAGTTTCACTTCTCTTGACCTGTGCTATCATGGGATAAGGACAAGAATGCTGTGCAGGAAGGAGAGGAGGACAGGGTTTAGGATGAGTGTCAGTCACCGGGCCTTGAAGAAGGGGAGTCAAGCACAGAGGGTCTGGGCAACTGCAGCTGGGGAAGGAAAAAGGCCTAGAAACTGCAGCAGGAAAGCTGCCTCCTCAGTTAACTTCAGAACACCCCGATAAAGCATGAGACTGAATAATCATTCATGACAGGTTCAAACCTGCATTGTAGAGATTGTAAGGCAGCATCTATCATGCCCACAGACCCAAGACATCCCAACCTTCACCATATGCTGTACTACCAAACTGACAGTAGTCTATGTGTGTGTGTGTGTGTGTGCGTGTGTGTGTGTGTGTGTGTGTGTATGTGTGTGTGTGTGCTCAGAGCTCACCTATAATAGTCTCAGAGCATATGTGGCTAGGTAGCCAACCTCACCTGCAATCTACCTACAATGAACCCAGCTGTCAGGGCAATCAGGTAGCCCAGAATCTGTCTAAGCAAGAATGCATATGCAAAGGGACTCTCATGTCTTGCTTTCCTGAGTTCCCCATTCAATCCCATGCCTCACTGTCATCCAAAAACTGTCACCGGGGGAAGCTGGGGCACCCCCCACAGAATTCAGGGGCATGAGTCTGGCCAGTTGTGTTTGGATGCCTGGTAAGCCTCCAGACTCAGTCCACTGCTCCAGGCAGCAGACTACAAGCCCAGCAAGCACCCAGGCAGAGCTGTGTTTTCAACATGGATGGGAACTCTGTTCAACCCAACAATAGTGGATGAACCCAGTCTCTTACACCTACCCTTTGGGTCCTGCTAAGGGAATTTCTCCTGTGGCCTCTCACAGACCCAAATGCTGGTGTTCAGTTGTCCACACATCACACTCAGATTTCAAGAAGAGGGCATGCATGAGTGTCCAATGCAAAGTCACTCTGCATGCAGGAACAAGAAGCTCCCCAGTGCCCTTGAGACGGAGAAAGAAAAGGAAGATGGGTGCCTCCATTGGCCGAGTCAGGAGCTTCCAGGAGAGACTGCAGCCCCACCACTCACCTGAGTGCATGAATCCTAGTAGCAAAGGCAACTGGAAACACTTGTTACCACTCAGGAATCCCTCTAGGAGCCAGAAGGCAGGCTGACCTCCTGGACCTGGGTTACTGGCCCAGAGCTGTGCTCCTAGATGGGCAGGCTTTCTGGCCATAGGTGAGAATATTGCCTAGACACAAGAAAGAACTTCAGGTTTCAAAATCATTTTAAACCCCATGAGGCATTTGTAAAAGACATTTCACAGCCATCAAAACACCCTCTTTCTGAACCCTGGAAGCTTCAGCTTTGCATCGAATATCTGGACACTGGTGTGTCCATCAGTACCACAGATCCTTTACATTTGGCCCAATAGAGGGAAAGCACAATGTGTGTGCCAGGGGGATAGAGTTTCACTTCTCTTGACCTGGGCTCTCATGGAATAAGGACAAGGACGCTGTGCAGGAAGGAGAGGAGGGCTGCATTTAGGCTGAGTGTCAGCCTCAGGGCCCTGGAGAATGGGAGTCAAGCACAGAGAGCCTGGACAGATGCAGCTGGGGATGTACATATGCCTGGAACCTGCAGCAGGAATGCTGTCTCCTCAGTTCCCCTCTGAACTACCCCATATGCATGAGACTAAATAATCCAAAGGGCAAAGAAAGAAAAATTTCAACAGCAGGAAAACTGAGTTCACGATGCATGCACTGACTTCCAGTAAAGGCCCAGTGAAGAAGGCATGTAGACACAGTTCTTCTTCTTCTAGCGTTCGCCCTTCTTCCGTAGCCAGTCAACAGCATCAGGTTGAGCCTGATGTAAAGTTTCAAGACCTCCTTTGAATCTGGAGAGGTGGCAGTCGTTGACTATGTGGGTCATAGTCTGTCTGGAGCTGCAGGGGCAGAACAGAGCCCTGGGGGAGGCCACTTGAGACAAGTCTCCATCTGCTAGACTTGTCACCCAGATGTACCCGGAATCTTCTGTTTTGGAGAAGAAATGATATAGTGTTGGCCACCCATGGAGGCAGGCCATGGAGGCAGAATTTCTCTGTAAGATGAGAAATATGTGACACAGTGAGAGAGACAGAATGACAGAGACAGAAAAGGACAAAAATTCTGGCCCTGTGTTGATCAGTGCTGGAGCACTGAAGACATACTCTCCATGTCCATTCATACTTCTTATGAGTGGTATTGTTATTTTATGTTTCTGACGAAGGGGAACACTTCAAACATCTAGGTCTCAGCCACTCTGAAAAGCAACACTTGGCATGCAGCCCATTCTCCTAAACTTCCCTTGCCACTCCAAATTGGAAGTAGTCTTTGTGATACTCCAGCCAAGAGATGCAGGCTGGCTGATTGCATCTCCATGGTCCAGCCTAGCCTGCCCTGTGTGCAGGTAACTATACTATGTCTATTTCTTTTTTTTTTATTTACTTTTTCCGGATAGGACTAGATGAACAAAAAGAGCAAGAGGTAAGCAGATGATTTCTCAGGGGTAGCTTGAGCTAAGGGAGATTTGAAATATGACTGGAGGAATACGGATGGCTCTGTGAGATGCCTCTCATAACTGTGGCTGGCAAACGCAAGAAGAACAAGTGTGGCTGGCAAAAGCCAGGTCAAGCCCTATTTCCAACATAAACCAGAGCTTTGCAGTTCTCTACCTAAAAAATTGTTCAGACATCTGTGTGTTGCATATATATATATATATATATATATATATGAATGTGTATATATATACATATATATGTATATATATAACAGTAATGTAATCACTTTCTACAATGGATTCGAGGTGACATTCAGCTGATTGCTAAAACCCGGGAGAAAATTGTGCAAGAAAATAATTGTCAAATGTAGTAAAATCTCCAAATCATTAGCTATATGCAGCTCCTACAGGACCGAGCAAAAATGGTTCGAGAAGGAACTCATCCAGGAAATTCTCTACATGGACAGGCACCGCAACAAATGTCCTCATCTGGCAACACACACAGGGCAGCTGCTAATTCCCTGTGCAATCCTCAGGGCAAAATCCTCTCCCTCTCATTGTTTTTACATCTAGAAAGAAGAAAAATGACCAAGGGCCAAGGAGAGCTACAATGGTAAAATATTCAGCTGTAATCCATAATGTGCCAAGTGTTTTGCACAAAATCACCTGTGCCACAGTGATTCTATGGTTCTTTCTCTCTCTCTCTCTCCCTCACACACACAAACACACACACAGACACACACACACACACACACACACACACGCATCCACACAGGCACAGGCACAAACTAATTTATGCACATGCCCAGTGGACAGCTTCTACAAGGCCTGGCCAGAGAGTCCTGAGGGCATTGAGGGCCCTGAGGGCCCTGGGCTGAAGACTGAGTCTCTTCAACAAATGGTGTTGGAAACAATGGGTTGAAACATGCAGAAGAATGAAACTGATCCACTGTATTTTACCAAATACAAAAGTAAATTCCAAATGGATCAAGGACTTGGATGTTAGACCACAATCTATCAGATACTTAGAAGAAAATATTGGCAGAACTCTTCCGCATAAACTTTAAAGACATCTTCAATGAAACGAATCCAATTACAAAGAAGACTAAGGCAAGTATAAACCTATGGGACTACATCAAATTAAAAAGCTTCTTCACAGCAAAAGAAACCACTACCCAAATCAAGAGACCCCTCACAGAATGTGAGAAGATCTTTACATGCCATACATCAGACAAGAGTTTAATAACCAACATATATAAAGAGCTCGCCAAACTCAACAACAAGACAACAAATAACCCCATCCAAAAATGGGGGGAGGACTTGGACAGAATATTCACCACAGAAGAGATCCAAAAGGATGAGAAACACATGAAAAAATGCTCTAAGTCTCTGATAGAGAAATGAAAATAAAGACAACAATGAGATACCACTTCACTCCAATGAGAATATCATACATAAGAAAAGGTAACAGCAGCAAATGCTGGAGAGGGTGTGGGGTCAAAGAAACCCTCCTACACTGCTGGTGGGAATGTAAATTGGTCCAACCTCTGTGGAGAACAGTCTGGAGAACTCTCCGAAGGCTAGAAATGGACCTACCCTATTACCCTGCAATTCCTCTCCTGGGGATAT
This sequence comes from Erinaceus europaeus, assembly GCF_950295315.1. Taxonomy (NCBI): domain Eukaryota; kingdom Metazoa; phylum Chordata; class Mammalia; order Eulipotyphla; family Erinaceidae; genus Erinaceus; species Erinaceus europaeus. Next base: position 47,474 of record NC_080174.1, read on the forward strand.
ATCCTAAAGAACCCAACATATCCATCCAAAAAGATCTGTGTACACATATGTTCTTGGCAGCACAATTTATAATAGCCAAAACCTGGAAGCAACCCAGGTGTCCAACCACAGATGAGTGGCTGAGCAAGTTGTGGTCTATATACACAATGAAATACTACTCAGCTATAAAAAATGATGACTTCACCGTTTTCAGCTGATCTTGGATGGACCTTGAAAAAATCATGTTGAGTGAAATAAGTCAGAAACAGAAGGATCATATGGGATGATCTCACTCTCAGGTCGAAGTTGAAAAACAAGATCAGAAAGAAAACACAAGTAGAACCTGAACTGGAATTGGCGTATCGCACCAAAGTAAAAGACTATGAGGTGGATGGGTGAGGAGAATACAGGTCCAAGAAGGATTCAGAGGACCTAGTGGTGGTTGTATTGTTATATGGTAAACTGGGGAATATTATACATGTACAAACTATTGTATTTACTGTTGAATGTAAAACATTAATTCCCCAATTAAAAAAAATAATGCTTTGGCAGTGCCTGGTGGGAATGGAGAGTCAGAAGCAACCCCTCTTCCTTACACAGGGGCATATTTGAAAGTTACATTATGAAAGTGGGGAAGGTGGGTGAACATAGACGGACAAAACAAGTCATGTTATGACCTGAACCTCAAAGGAAGAATGCAGAGATTGAGGCCTCCCTGGTACAAGTTGACATATTGAAACAAAGAAAGATTAATAGTTATACTGTACCAGACCTAGATGAGCAGTGGTCCACTACTAGGCAAAGATCTGTATGACCCCAAAGAAGATTAATGATAGAAATATCGCTCAGCAAAAGTCAAAAACAATTCTGGCTATAACCTCCCCTGAGAACAGGGTGATACTAAGCATTGTACCATTCTTTACAGTTATAGGGGAGTAACATGTAGCCTGCCAGACAAGACTAAGCTGGTTGTTTAGGCAACCTGAATGTAATCTGAAAAAAAGTATAAAAACTACTGCAGTTTCAGTATTAAAATGTGTCCAGATTCACCCTCCAATAGAGTGTGATGTCTATCTTTTCTCCCTCGCGCAGACTCCTGACCCACCTGGAAGGTTGCCTTCGAGACCCTTGACCCTCCTTCTGCTCATCCACTGTGGTGGTCCACGGGAAATATGCAAAGAAATGGGGATGATCTAGGAAGTATTTGAAAAAAATAAAAATAAAAACAAAAGACACAAGAAGACCTGATTACAGCAGAAACATAGAAACCATCTGCTGAGAAACAGAGGGATGCTTCAAAAAAGGAGGCTGTTATAAATATGGTAATTCTGAATTAAGATCAAATACATAGGTCAACAATTCTAAAAATGACAGCTATATTTATGTATATGTATATATATATTTATATGTATATCTTTATTATAAACCCTGAGAGATACTGGCATGGATATGAGGAGACAGAATATGGCTTGTGTCAGACAGACTTACAAAGCTGAGGCTCAGTAGCCTAGGTGAAATCGCCAACACAACAAGCCAGAGCTCAGCAGTGCTCTGGGAACTCTCTTTGTATATCTAGGCCTGTCAGTAAAATAAGTATATAAGTAAAATATTAATGAGTGCAGACAGATTGAGTGAGAGCATGTGAGAGTCAGAGACAGAGAAGGCGAGAAGAGAAATAGAAGAGTTGGAAAGAGACCAGAAGTCAAAACCCCCAGGCTGTGTTCATTCATGACAGGTTCAAACCTGGGTTGTAGAGATTGTAAGGCAGCAGCTCTCATGCCCAAAGACCACACACAGCCCAAGTCTTCACCATATGCTCTACTAACAGACATGACAGTAGTATGTGTGTGTGTGTGTCTATCTGTGTGTGTGTGTCTGTGTGTGCTCAGAGCTCACCTATAGTAGTCTCAGAGCATGGGTGGAAAGGTAGCTATCCTCACCTACAAACTATGTACAGAGAACCTAGCTGGTCAGGTCAAGCTAGGTAGCCCATATTCTGGCAAATGAAGAAACAACAGTGGTAATCATAACTGAAACACACTTACACAAACACACACACTCACAGACACACACACTTTTCCCTGAAATTACCTGGATTGGAGTTGCTGTTTGCATCCAAGTAAAAGGTTAAAGTTTCATGGGTGGAGGGGAGAATTGTTAAATTTCTGGCATATGAAGGTGAGAAATGCCTAGAGCAGATCGATAGTGACATAGACAACGAAGGGAGCATGGGTTGGAGGGACAGCTGGTGGAGCTGCCAGGGAACTATGTGGAAGGCCAGGACCCCGTTTTGAGCCCATTGTCACCACTTACCCAGCTAGGGAAAAGCTGGGCTAGTGGCAAATCAGAGCTACAGCTGTCTTTCTGTCTGTCTTCCTGCTTGGGCCCCGCTGTCTCAATTTATGACTGTTCCCTCCCTTCTCCTAAATAAGACAGTTTCAAATGATATGCAGAAATACAGGGAAAGTGGGAAAAATTACCCCTGTACCCACTATTACATGTAACTGTTGACTGTAAACCATTCATGCCCCAATAAAGAACAGAATAAATGTTTGCAAGGTTAAAAACATTGTAGGTAAAATAGTGAAAATTCTTTAGAACCATGTAATACTAATCCATTGTGCATTGGACATCACTGTCAAAAACAGTGTAGTAGTAGTAGTGTGTAGTATTTGCGACAGGAAAAGTATTGTGCATCAAAAGTTCCCTTTAGTTATAAGAGAAAATCTATCAAGCAGAAGAAATGACCCCTCATGTAATATCTGACTAAATAAATACATAAATAAATATGCAAATACATGGGGATGATCTAGGAAGGATTTGAAAAAATGAAAAATAAAAGCAAAAAAAAGAAGAACTGATTACAGCAGAAACATAGAAACCATCTGCTGAGAAACAGAGGGCTGCTTCAAAAATTCCCTGACACTTCAGGGTACAGGCAAATTAAGATTTCCAGAGAATGAACACAAAGGCATGTGTATTGAAGCTTACACTAGAAAAAGGATGCAAGTACTGTGCTATGATAATTACAATAAGGATGCTGATAGAAATGCTCTTAGAAATGCTACTGGAAGGTTATATTATTTATAATTGTAGTGAATCCTGCTCCAACTATGTGGTCAATTATTTATGAAAAAGGAGGCTGTTATAACTGTTATAATTCTGCATTAAGATAAAATACATTGGTCAACAATCCTAAAAATGACATATATATATATATATATATATATATATATATATTGATAAACTCTGAGAGATACTGGCATGGATATGAGTAGACAGAATATGGCTTGTGCCAGAAAGACTTACAAACTGAGGCTCAGTAGCCTATGTGAAATCGCCAACACAACAAGCCAGAGCTCAGCAGTGCTCTGGTAACTCTCTTTGTATATCTGGGCCTGGCAGTAAAATAAGTATCTATGTAAAATATTAATGTGTGGAGACAGAGTGAATGAGAGCATGTGAGAGTTAGAGACAGAGAAGGCAAGAAGAGAAATAGAAGAGTTGGAAAGAGACCAGAAGTCAGAAACCTCCTACACTGTGTTCATTCATGACAGATTCAAACCTGGGTTGTAGAGATTGGAAGGCAGCAGCTCTCATGCCCACAGACCCCAGACAACCCCAGCCTTCAGCATATATGTTTAGTATTTGTGACAGGAAATGTATTGTGTGTCAAAAGTTCCCTTCAATTATAAGAGAAAATCTATCAAGCAGAAGAAATGACCCCCTCATGTAATATCTGAATAAATAAATAAGTAAATAAATATGCAAATAAATGGGGATGATCTAGGAAGATTTGAAAAAAAATAAAGAGAAAAACAACAAGAAGACCTGATTACAGTAGAAACATAGAGAAAATCTGCTGAGAAACAGAGGGTTGCTTTAAAAATTCCCTGACAGTTCAGGTCCAGGGAAATTAAGATTTCCAGATAATGAAAACAAAAGCATATGTATTGCAGCTTACACTAGAATAAGGAGGCAAGTTATGTGCTATGATAATTACAATAAGGATACTGATAGAAACACTATTAGAAATGCTACTGGAATGTTCTATTACTTAAAATGTAGTGAATCCTGCTCCAACTATGTTTCCAATTATTTATGAAAAAGGAGGCTGTTATAAAGGTGGTAATTTTGAATTAAGATCAAATACATAGGTCGACAATTCTAAAAATGACACATATATATATATTTATGAAAAAGGAGGCTGTTGGTGGTTCCCAGAAGATGGCAGACTGAGAAGATGCTAGTGGCTTGATATCTGTCCACATCTCCTGGAAATGGTAGTATTTTCTGCCTTTAGTAGGCCAGTCAATATGGGGTCCTAGGGGTGATACCAAGGAGCTGACTATAACTTAATTTGGGTTAAGAAATCGAGTATGAAAAAAGGGAAATTTTTTTTCCTTTTAATTATTAAGCATACCTCCTCCCCCTTCCCCCCCATAACCAGTCCCTGGGGACAAGCTCCTAGCAGGCTCCCCTTCCAAGCTTCTTTCTTTACCAAATTCCTGCCCCACCAGGGAGTATCATTCATTCTAAGTCTATACCCTTCTGAAACATCTGGCCTTTTTTATTTCTAAGTAGCCAACCCCCCACCTCACCCCGCATAGCTTATTAAATAATTAAAATAAATAAATTTTTTAAAAAACCTTTCCTTTCACCACTGTTTTATGACTGTTCTTTTTCTTATCTTTTTCTTTTTTCTCTCTCTTTCTTTTTTACTTTTTCTCATTATTGTCATCCTTTCTACCTTAATCCTACAGCTTCCAAAGCCACAGCCCCCAGCACCCACACCACCAGTGTCCTTTTTTAATTCACTGATACACATTTGGGAATTATTCTGGGGAAGAATTCTGACTCAGAGTGGACTCTCACTGCGAGTGTCTCTGCTCAACTTCCCTTCCTCCTTTAGCCACCCCTAGAATATGCAGTGGATAGTAGATGTGCATAACTGTCTATTTCAGCTATTCTTGTCTAGTCCTGAGGTTTGTTTTGTTTTGTTTTTTCTCATTCTTAAAAATATAGCTGAATCTAATCACAAGGTTTGAGGTAATCTAGGATAGGGTTTTTTTACACTGCTCTATTTTATTATTAATAGTATGTAAAGGCATATATCTCCCCCCCCCCCTTTAGGTTGATCAGAATGAACTCTTAGGGTATCTTTCATTGCTAGGGTAGTGGGCATCTTATCATTGTGGGAGGAACTTGTATCCTTAATCCTACCTCCTCTACAGACTCTCCCCTCCCTCCCCCTCCTAGCCAATCAAAAAAATTAAATTAAATTAAAAATAAAGTAATAAAAAACTTTTCCTTTCACTGCTCTTTAATTACAGCTCTTTTTCTTATCTTTTCCCATTTCTCTCTCTTTTTTCTTTTTTCTTTTTATCTTGTCATACACTTCTTCCTTCCTTCTTCTTTGCCTTTCTGAATTTGTGAATTACTTTGGGGAAAAATCTGACTCAGAGTGGACTCTCTATGTGTGTATCTCTGCTCTAGTTCCCTTTCCCATCTTCTTACCCCTAGAATATACAGTGGATTGTAGATTTGCATAACTGTCTATTCTTGCTATCCATTCTTTCTTTTTTCTTTCTTCTTCACTGGGATTTGGTTACTATTTTTTCACGGACTGGAAAAATTGTTTGGCTAACTGGTAGTGATTAAACTGCTTTGATACTTGCTTCAGTTTCTACTGTAATTCCTGAGATTGGTGAGTGCAATTGTCATAAAGGTATTTAGTACAGTGTTGCTTGTACTCAAGACACAACTGAGGAACAACAGAGCATAAAAAATAAACACATAAATCAAAAAAGGGTACATAAAAAACAAATAAAACTGCTACCCCAATGAATGAAGACAAGAGCCCAGAAGAAATTACAAATCAGCCAGAAGTAACCATAGATAAGAAAAGTATGCAAGCAATAATAAACTTATTAATCACAAAAATGAAAACAACATTGGAGGAAAGGAATGGCAGTATTAGGGAAACAACAGTTGAGACCCCAAAGGAAAATACTGATTATATTGAGGCAATTAGAGAACTGAAAGCTGAAATAGATATAATGAAGAAAGAAGCTGAGGCAAGGGAAAGCAGACTCACAGAAGCAAAAAACAGAATTAGTCAGGCAGAGGATGAGTTAGAGAAAACTAAGAAAGAGGTGAAGGAGCTTAAAAAGAGATTGAGAGACACTGAAAACAACAACAGAGACATATGGGATGATCTCAAAAGAAGTCACATTCATATAATTGGCCTGCCAGAGAAAGAAAGAGAAGAAGGGGAAGCAAGCACTCTAGAAGAAATACTAGAAGAAAACTTCCCAGGCCTGAAAAACAGAAAGGACATCAAGATTCAAGAGGCCTAGAGAGTACTAAACAGAATCAACCCAGACCTGAAGACACCAAGACACATCATAGTCACAATGAGAAGAAGTAAGGATAGAGAAAGGATCCTAAAGGCTGCAAGAGAGAAAAAAAAGTCACATACAAGGGAAAACCCATAAGATTATCTGCAGACTTCTCCAATCAAACTCTAAAAGCCAGAAGAGAATGGCAAGATATCTATCGTGCCCTGAATGAAAAAGGGTTTCAACCAAGGATAATATATCCTGGTAGACTTTCAATCAAACGAGATGGTGGGATCAAAACCTTCTTAGACAAACAACAGTTAAAGGAGGTAACCATCACCAAACCGGCCCTGAAAGAGGTTCTAAAAGACCTCTTATAAACAAGAACATCACTATAATACTTGCAATATATCAGAGCAAACAAAAATTTTTTGAACAATGGCACTACAATACATTAAATCCATAATATCAATAAACATCAATGGATTAAACTCACCAATCAAAAGGCACAGGGTGCGGGGATGGAGCCAGAGTTCAGCAGTGCTCTGGTGACTCTCTTTGTATATCTGGGCCTGTCAGTCAAATAATATATAAGTAAAATATTAATGAGTGCAGACAGAGTGAATGAGAGCCTGTGAGAGTCAGAGACAGAGAAGGCAAAAAGAGAAATAGAAGAGTTGGAAAGAGACCAGAAGTCCAAAACCTCCCACTCTGTGTTCATACATGACAAGTTCAAACCTGGGTTGTAGAGATTGCAAGGCAGCAGTCTCCTGTCCACAGACCCCAGACAACCCCAGCCTTCACCATGTGTGTGTAGTATTTATGACAGGATATGTATTGTGAGTGTAAACTTCCCTTCAATTATAAGAGAAAAATCTATCAAGCAGAAGAAAGGACCCCTCATGTAATATAGAACCAAATAAATAAATAAATAAATAAATATGTAAATAAATAGGGGTTATCTAGGAGGATTTGAAACAAATGAAAAATAAAAACAAAAAGCACAAGAAGACCTGATGGCAGCAGAAACATAGAAACCATCTGCTGAGAATCAAGGGCTGCTTCAAAAGTTCCGAGACCCTTCAGAGTCCAGGGAAATTAAGATTTCGGGAGAATGAAAAGAAACTCATATGTATTGAAGCTTACACTAGAGAAAGGAGGCAAGTTCTGTACTATGATAATTAAAATAAGGATGCTGATAGAAATGCTATTAGAAATGCTACTGGAAGGTTCTATTATTTATAATTGTATTGAATCCTGCTCCAACTATGTGGCCAATCAGTAGGGAAAAAGGAACCTGTTGTAAATGTGTGAATTCTGATTAAGATCAACTACATAGGTTGACAATTCTAAAAATGACAGAGATATATATGTATATTTATATATGTATATGGATGTATATCTTTATTATAAAGTCTGAGAGATACTGCCATGGATATGAGGAGACAGAATATGGCTTAAGTCAGAGAGACTTACCAATCAGAGGCTCCAGTAGCCTAGGCGAAATCACAAACAAAACCAGCCAGAGCTCAGCAGTGCTCTGGCCACTCTCTTTGTATATCTGGGCCTGTCAATAAAATAAGGATATAAGTAAAATATTCCTGAGTTCAGACAGAGTGAGAGAGAGCCTGTGAGAGTCAGAGACAGAGATGGCGAGAAGAGAAATAGAAGAGTCGGAAATAGACCAGAAGTCAAAAACCCCCTAGGCTGTGTTCATTCATGACAGGTTCAAACCTGGGTTGTAGAGATTGTCACGCAGCAGCTCTAATGCCCACAGACCCCAGACAACCCAAGCCTTCACCATATGTGTGTAGTATTTGCCCCAGGAAATGTATTGTGCATCAAAAGTTCCCTTCAGTTATAAGAGAAAATCTCTCAAGCAGAAGAAATGATGCCACATGTGATACCTGACTAAATAAATAAATATGCAAATAAATGGGGATGATCAAGGAGGACTTGAAACAATCAAAATAAATAAAAAAAAAACCACAAGAAGACCTGATGCCAGCAGAAACATAGAAACCATCTGCTGAGAAACAGAGGGCTGCTTCAAAAATTCCCTAACACTTCAGGGTCCAGGGACATTAAGATTTCCGGAGAAAGAAAACAAACACATACGTATTGAAGCTTACACTAGAAAAAGGAGGGAAGATCTGGGCCATGATAATTACAATAAGGATGCTAATAGAAACACGATTAGAAATGCTACTGGAAGGTTCTATTATTTATAATTGTATTGAATCCTGCTCCAACTATATGGCCAATTATTTCAGAAAAACTAGGCTGTTATAAATGTGGTAATTCTGAAAGAAGGTCAAATACATAGGTCGAACATTCTAAAAATGACAGATATATAAATCTATATGTATATATATACATGTATGTATATCTTTATTATAAACTCTGAGTGATACTGGCATGGAAATGAGGAGACAGAATATGGCTTGTGTCAGAAAGACTTACAAACTGAGGCTCCAGTAGCCTAGGTGAAATCGCCAACACAACAAGCCAGAGCTCAGCAGTGCTCTGGTAACTCTCTTTGTCTAGCTGGGCCTGTCCGTAAAATAAGAATCTAAGTAAAATATTAATGAGTGAAGACAGAGTGTGTGAAAGCATGTGAGAGTTAGAGATAGAGAAGGCGAGAAGAGAAATAGATGAGTTGGAAAGAGACCAGAATTCAAAAACCTCCTACACTGTGTTCATTGATGACAGGTTCAAACCTGGCTTGTAGAGATTGTAAGGCAGCAGCTCTCATGCCCACAGACCCCAGACAGCCCCAGCCTTCACCATAGGCTCTACTACCAACCTGACAGTAATGTGTGTGTGTGTGTGTGTGTGTGTGTGTGTGTGTCTGTCTGTCTGTTTGTGTGTGTCTGTGTGTGCTCAGAGATCACCTGTAGTAGTCTCAGAGCATGGGTGGCAAGGGAGCCAGCCTCTCCTGCAACTTATGTACAGAGAACCTATCTGGTCAGGGCAAGCCAGCTAGCCCAGATTGTGGCTAAACAAGAATGCATATGCAAAGGGACTCTCATGTCTCACTCTCCTGAGTTCCGAATCAATGCCATGCCTCACTATGATCCAAACACTGCCAATGGGGGAAGCTGGGGCACCCCTCAGAATTCAGGGGCTTGAGCCTGTCCAGTCACGTTTGGCTGCCTACTCAGCCTCCAGGCTCTCAGTCCACTGCTCAGGGCAGCAGATTACAAGCCCAGAAAGTAGCCAGAAAGGGCTGTGTTTCCACATAGATGGGAAGTGTGTTGAACCAAACAATAGTGGATGAACCCGGCCCCTTACACCTACCCTTTGGGTCCGGCTAAGGCAATTGCTCCTGTGGCCTCACATCCCTGATCATGGTGTCCTGGTGTCCACACATCACACTCAGAGAGATTCCCAGAAGTAGGCTTGCATGAGTGTCCCATACAATGTCGCTCTGCTTGCAGGAAGCACAGACTCCCCGGGCCCTTGCTATGGACAGACAAAAAAAGATGGATGCCTCCATTGGCCAAATTAGGGGCTTCCAGTCAAGATCACAGCCCCGCCCCTCACCTGAGGGCCTGGCTGCTGCTAATCAAGGCAATTGGAAACACCTTTTACACTTGGGCCCTGAGGACATACTCAGGAATCCCTCCAGGAGCTGGCAGGCTGGAAGACCTCCTGACCCCTGGATAGCTGTGCTCCTAGTTGGGCGGCCCTTCTGGCCAGTGGTGAAAATATTCCCTAGATACAAGAAAGAACTTCAGGTTTCAAAGGGATTTGAAACACCATGAGGCACTTGGAAAAGACATTTCACAGCCATCAAAACACCCTCTTTCTGAACACTGGAAGCTTCCGTTTTGCATGGAAAATCTGGACACTGGCGTGGCCATCAGTACCACAGATCCTTTCCATTTGGCTTAATAGAGGGAAAGCACAGTGTGTGTGCCAGGGGGATCGAGTTTCACTTCCCTTGACCAGGGCTCTCATGGAATAAGGACAAGGACGCTGTGCAGGAAGGTGAGGAGGGCTGCATTGAGGCTGAGTGTCAGCCTCAGGGCCCTGGAGAATGGCAGTCAAGCACAGAGGGCCTGGACAGCTGCAGCTGGAGATGGACATATGCCTGGAACCTGCAGCAGCAACGCTGTCTCCGCAGTTCCCCTCTGTATTACACCATGTGCAGGAGACTAAATAATCCAAAGGGCAAAGAAAGGAAAATTTCAACACCAGGAAGGCTGAGTTCACGATGCATGCACTGACTTCCAGTAAGGGCCCAGTGAAGAAGGCACGTAGAGACAGTCAGAGAGACAGAATGACAGAGACAGACAAGGACTGAAATTCTGGCCCTGTGTTGATCAGTGCCAGAGCACTGAAGACAAACCCTCCATGCCCATGCATACTTCTTACAAGTGGCATTGCTATTTTATGTTTGTGAGGAAAGGTAACACTTAGAACATCTAGGTCTTAGCCACTCTGAGAAGCAACCCTTGGCCGGCAGCCCACTCTCCAAAACTGCCCTCGCCTCTCCAAATTCGAAGTAGTCATAGTGATGCTCCAGCCAAGATGCAAGCTGGCGTATTGCATCTCCCTGGTCCAGCCTCAGCCTGTCCTGTGTTCAGGGAACTGCACTATGTCTATTCCTTCTTTGATTTACAGTTTTGGGATAAGACTCGGTGGACAAAAAGAGCAAGAGGGAAGTAGATGATTTGGCAGTGGTAGTTTGTGCTGAGAGAGATTTGTAGAGTGATATACGATATGGCTCTGTGAGATGTCTCTCATGACTGTGGCTCAGAAGGGCCAGGTGTGTCCACATTGCTACCCTAATCCAGAGCTGTGCAGGTCTCTAGCTAAACAATATTTTCAGACCTCTACATGTTACATACATATATATAGAGAGAGCGACATAGAGAGAGAGAGAGAGAAAGAGAGAGAGACACTGATGTAGTCATTTTCTACAATGGATTCGATGTGACATTCACACAATTGATTGCTAAAACCTGGAGAGAACCTTTGCATCAGGAAAAGAATTGTCCAAAGGAATAAAATCTCCAAATCATTAGCTATATGCAGCTCCAACGGGACCGAGCGAAAAAGGCTCGAGAAGGAACTCATCCAGGAGACTCTCCACATGGACAGGCACCACAGGTTTCCTAGTCTGGCAACACAAACAGGGCAGCTGCTAGTTCCCAGTGCAAGCCTCAGGGCAAAAACCTCTCCCTCTTCAGTGTCTTTACATCTGAAAAGAAGAAAAGTGACCAAGGGCCAAGGAGAGCTGCCCTGGTGTCAATATTGAGCTGTAAATCAGAATGTGCCAAGTGTTTTGCACAAAATCACCTGTGCCACAGTGATTCTGTTGTTCTCTCTCTCTCTCCCTCCCTCAGACACACACACACACACACACACACACACACAAATCCACAGAGGCACAGGCACAAACGGAGTTATACACATGCGCACTGGACAGCTTCTGCAAGGCAGGGCCCTGGGCTGAACCCTGCTCCGCATTTCCTGGAAGCACGCCCAGCCTTTTAAGGCCAGCTCTGAGCTCCCATTGGCGGGATACCTTCAGAAGGCCCGCCCACAGGGCGCCAGCCAGGCTCTGATAGGCCAGAGGCCTAGGCCACGCCCAGAACCCCACAAGCAATCTCATTGGCCAGTGTGCTTGGACACGCCCAGGAGGGTCCGGGCCCCTAGTCAGTGATTGGCCAGCGGCCTTGAGCACCGCCCACACGGCCCTGCAGCACGCTGATTGGGCAGCCTCCGGAAGGCCCGCCCACCAGCCACTTCCGCTCGACTCTGATTGGCCTGGTGTCCCAGGGACACGCCCCCAGCCAGCCTTCTCTTGGCTCCCATTGGCGGGCTGCTGTCTGAGGGGCGCCCTCTGATAGGCCAGTTCCTAAGGCACGCCCAGGAAGGTCACCGCCCTTACCCCATGATTGGCCAGCCTCCTGGGCTCCGCCCACGAGGCCCGCCCCAAGCGCTCATTGGACAGCCTCCCGAGGGCCCGCCCCCCAGGCACTTCCGCTGGACCCTGATTGGCTGACCTCCAGGGGTACGCCCACCCAGAGCCAGCACCCAGGCTCTCATTGGTGGGCTGCTCTCTGAGGCCCGCCCACGCAACTCCTCCTCTGTTCTCATTGGCCAGCTCTTGCTTCACGCCCCTGAGGGTGACGTTCCTCCTCTCTGATTGGCCAGCTGTCTCTATGAATACCCACTGGGCCCTCCCCTCAGGCTCATTGGGCACGGGCTCTGAGGCCCGCCCCCGGGGACTTTCTGCCATCCTCTGAAGGCCCTGTTTCTGCAAACACGACCCCCACAGCTCCTGTCTGGGCCCATCCTTAGGACACTGCCTGCCTGCGCTAGGCTGGCCATGCTCTTGGGGCACACCCAGAAACACTGTCGCCACTCTCCTAGCCCAGTGCCTCAGGGCACTTGCCCCATGGAGCCTTAGTCCCGCCCTGGTGCTGCCCTCTTGTGGACACCCAGCAGAATGCAGCTGAGCACAGGGATTCACAAGCTCCCAGTAGAGTCATCCCAGACAAAGAGAGAAACCCCTTCCACTTGCAAAGCCAAATGGGGGATCCCCCCACCCCACAGGAAAGAGCAGATGTCTAGGGCACTCTACGTCAATTTCAACCCTGCTGTCCACGGGCCACAATTCCTAGAGTTCTCCTCATTCCACAGAATCACTACACTCAACTATGGTCTTTGCTGCCACCTTGTGGACATACAGCAGAAGGCAGCTGAGCTCCCCATGCCACTCCTCTTTGAGTCTACCCAGAAAATTACACACAGCATGGGAATAGCAAAGGAAAGAACCCATCTGAGGACCACCTGGGAGAATGCACAACAGAGTCCACAATCCAATGTGCCAATTCATACTTGAAAAACCACTTATGCAGTGGAAACTTCCTTTGTCATAACACAACCCAGTTCCTAAGTCCCTGCGTCAGGAATAAAGAAACAACAGCGGTAATCATAACGGAAACACACTTATGCACACTTACACACACACACACACACAAAGACAGACACCTTCCCACAGAGACGTACACACTTGTCCCGAAAATAACTTGGATTGGAGTTGCTGTTTTGCACCCTAGCAAAAGGTCAAAGTTTCATGGGTGGAAGGGAGAAGTGTTAAGTTTCTGGCATATGAAGGTGAGAAATGCCTAGAGCAGATCGATAGTTACATGGACAACGAAGGGAGCATGGGTTGGAGGGACAGCTGGTGGAGCTGCCAGGGAACTATGTGGAATCCCAGGACCCTGTTTTGAGCCCCTGGTCACACTTACCCAGCTAGGGAAAAGCTGGGCTAGTGACAAATCAGAGCTGCAGATGTCTCTCTGTCTCTCTTCCTGCTTGGGCCCTGCTCTCTCAATTTATGACTGTTTGCTTCTCCTCAATAAGAAAGTTACAAAGGATGTACAGAAATACAGGGGTAGTGGGAAAAATTACCCCCCGTGCCCACTATAACATGGAACTGTTGACTGTAAACCATTCATCCCCCAAGAAAGAACAGAATAAATATTTGTGAGGTTAAAAACATTGTAGGTTAAATAGTGAACATTCTCTAGAGCCATGCAATACTAATCCATTGTGCATTGGATGTCACTGTCAAAAACAGTGCAGTAGCAGTTGTAGTAGTGTGTAGTATCTGCAAAAGGAAATGTATTGTGTGTCAAAAGTTCCCTTCAATTATAAGAGAAAATCTATCAGGCAGAAGAAATGACCCCTCATATGATATCGGACGAAATAAATAAATAAATAAGCAAATAAATGGGAATGATCTAAGAGGATTTGAAAAAAATAAAAAATAAAAACAAACACCACAGGAAGACCTGATGACAGCAGAAATATAGAAAACGTCTGCTGAGAAACAGAGGGCTGCTTCAAAAATTCCCTGACACACAGGGTCCAGGCAAATTACGAATTCCGAGAATGAAAAGAAACGCATACGATTTGAAGCTTACACTAGAAAATGGAGGCAAGTTCTGTGCTATGATAATTACAATAAGGATACTGATAGAAAGGCTATTGGAAATGCTCCTGGAAAGTTTATAATTTATAATTGTAGTGAATCCTGCTCCAACTAAGTGACCAATTATTTATGAATAAGGAGGCTATTATAAATGTGGTAATTCTGAATTCAGATCAAATAAAAAGGTCAACAATTCTAAAAATGTCATATATATATATAGATATATGTATATGTACATATATGTATGTGTATCTTTATTATCAACTATGAGGGATACTGGCATGGCTATGAGGAGACAGAGTATGGCTTGTGCCAGAGAGACTTACAAAGCTGAGGCTCCAGAAACCTAGGTGAAATCGCCAACAAAACAATCCCGAGCTCAGCCGGGCCCTGGTGACTCGCTTTGTATATCTGGGCCTGTCAGTCAAATAATATATAAGTAAAATATTAATGAGTGCAGACAGAGTGAGTGAGAGCCTGTGAGAGTCAGAGACAGAGAAGGCAAGAAGAGAAATAGAAGAGTTGGAAAGAGACCAGAAGTCCAAAAGCTCCCACTCTGTGTTCATACATGACAGGTTCAAACCTGGGTTGTAGAGATTGTAAGGCAGCAGTCTCCTGTCCACAGACCCCAGACAACCCCAGCCTTCACCATATGTGTGTAGTATTTACGACAGGATATGTATTGTGAGTGTGAACTTCCCTTCAATTATAAGAGAAAAATCTATCAAGCAGAAGAATGGACCCCTCATGTAATATAGAACCAAATAAATAAATAAATAAATAAATATGCAAATAAATGGGGGTTATCTAGGAGGATTTGAAACAAATGAAAAATAAAAACAAAAAGCACAAGAAGACCTGATGGCAGCAGAAACATAGAAACCATCTGCTGAGAATCAAGGGCTGCTTCAAAAGTTCCGAGACCCTTCAGAGTCCAGGGAAATTAAGATTTCGGGAGAATGAAAAGAAACTCATATGTATTGAAGCTTACACTAGAGAAAGGAGGCAAGTTCTGTACTATGATAATTAAAATAAGGATGCTGATAGAAATGCTATTAGAAATGCTACTGGAAGGTTCTATTATTTATGATTGTATTGAATCCTGTTCCAACTATGTGGCCAATCAGTAGGGAAAAAGGAACCTGTTGTAAATGTGTGAATTCTGATTAAGATCAATTACATAGGTTGACAATTCTAAAAATGACAGAGATATATATGTATATTTATATATGTATATGGATGTATATCTTTATTATAAAGTCTGAGAGACACTGCCATGGATATGAGGAGACAGAATATGGCTTAAGTCAGAGAGACTTACCAATCAGAGACTCCAGTAGCCTAGGTGAAATCACAAACAAACCAGCCAGAGCTCAGCAGTGCTCTGGCCACTCTCTTTGTATATGTGGGCCTGTCAATAAAATAAGAATATAAGTAAAATATTCCTGAGTTCAGACAGAGTGAGAGAGAGCCTGTGAGAGTCAGAGACAGAGATGGCGAGAAGAGAAATAGAAGAGTCGGAAATAGACCAGAAGTCAAAAACCCCCTAGGCTGTGTTCATTCATGAGAGGTTCAAACCTGGGTTGTAGAGATTGTCATGCAGCAGCTCTAATGCCCACAGACCCCAGACAACCCAAGCCTTCAACATATGTGTGTAGTATTTGCCCCAGGAAATGTATTGTGCATCAAAAGTTCCCTTCAGTTATAAGAGAAAATCTCTCAAGCAGAAGAAATGATGCCACATGTGATACCTGACTAAATAAATAAATATGCAAATAAATGGGGATGATCTAGGAGGACTTGAAACAATAAAAATAAATAAGGACAAAAACCACAAGAAGACCTGATGACAGCAGAAACATAGAAACCATCTGCTGAGAAACAGAGGGCTGCTTCAAAAATTCCCTAACACTTCAGGGTCCAGGGACATTAAGATTTCCGGAGAAAGAAAACAAACACATACGTATTGAAGCTTACACTAGAAAAAGGAGGGAAGATCTGGGCCATGATAATTACAATAAGGATGCTAATAGAAACACGATTAGAAATGCTACTGGAAGGTTCTATTATTTATAATTGTATTGAATCCTGCTCCAACTATATGGCCAATTATTTCAGAAAAACTAGGCTGTTATAAATGTGGTAATTCTGAAAGAAGGTCAAATACATAGGTCGAACATTCTAAAAATGACAGATATATAAATCTATATGTATATATATACATGTATGTATATCTTTATTATAAACTCTGAGTGATACTGGCATGGAAATGAGGAGACAGAATATGGCTTGTGTCAGAAAGACTTACAAACTGAGGCTCCAGTAGCCTAGGTGAAATCGCCAACACAACAAGCCAGAGCTCAGCAGTGCTCTGGTAACTCTCTTTGTCTAGCTGGGCCTGTCCGTAAAATAAGAATCTAAGTAAAATATTAATGAGTGAAGACAGAGTGTGTGAAAGCATGTGAGAGTTAGAGATAGAGAAGGCGAGAAGAGAAATAGATGAGTTGGAAAGAGACCAGAATTCAAAAACCTCCTACACTGTGTTCATTGATGACAGGTTCAAACCTGGCTTGTAGAGATTGTAAGGCAGCAGCTCTCATGCCCACAGACCCCAGACAGCCCCAGCCTTCACCATAGGCTCTACTACCAACCTGACAGTAATGTGTGTGTGTGTGTGTGTGTGTGTGTGTGTGTGTGTCTGTCTGTCTGTTTGTGTGTGTCTGTGTGTGCTCAGAGATCACCTGTAGTAGTCTCAGAGCATGGGTGGCAAGGGAGCCAGCCTCTCCTGCAACTTATGTACAGAGAACCTATCTGGTCAGGGCAAGCCAGCTAGCCCAGATTGTGGCTAAACAAGAATGCATATGCAAAGGGACTCTCATGTCTCACTCTCCTGAGTTCCGAATCAATGCCATGCCTCACTATGATCCAAACACTGCCAATGGGGGAAGCTGGGGCACCCCTCAGAATTCAGGGGCTTGAGCCTGTCCAGTCACGTTTGGCTGCCTACTCAGCCTCCAGGCTCTCAGTCCACTGCTCAGGGCAGCAGATTACAAGCCCAGAAAGTAGCCAGAAAGGGCTGTGTTTCCACATAGATGGGAAGTGTGTTGAACCAAACAATAGTGGATGAACCCGGCCCCTTACACCTACCCTTTGGGTCCGGCTAAGGCAATTGCTCCTGTGGCCTCACATCCCTGATCATGGTGTCCTGGTGTCCACACATCACACTCAGAGAGATTCCCAGAAGTAGGCTTGCATGAGTGTCCCATACAATGTCGCTCTGCTTGCAGGAAGCACAGACTCCCCGGGCCCTTGCTATGGACAGACAAAAAAAGATGGATGCCTCCATTGGCCAAATTAGGGGCTTCCAGTCAAGATCACAGCCCCGCCCCTCACCTGAGGGCCTGGCTGCTGCTAATCAAGGCAATTGGAAACACCTTTTACACTTGGGCCCTGAGGACATACTCAGGAATCCCTCCAGGAGCTAGCAGGCTGGAAGACCTCCTGACCCCTGGATAGCTGTGCTCCTAGTTGGGCGGCCCTTCTGGCCAGTGGTGAAAATATTCCCTAGATACAAGAAAGAACTTCAGGTTTCAAAGGGATTTGAAACACCATGAGGCACTTGGAAAAGACATTTCACAGCCATCAAAACACCCTCTTTCTGAACACTGGAAGCTTCCGTTTTGCATGGAAAATCTGGACACTGGCGTGGCCATCAGTACCACAGATCCTTTCCATTTGGCTTAATAGAGGGAAAGCACAGTGTGTGTGCCAGGGGGATCGAGTTTCACTTCCCTTGACCAGGGCTCTCATGGAATAAGGACAAGGACGCTGTGCAGGAAGGTGAGGAGGGCTGCATTGAGGCTGAGTGTCAGCCTCAGGGCCCTGGAGAATGGCAGTCAAGCACAGAGGGCCTGGACAGCTGCAGCTGGAGATGGACATATGCCTGGAACCTGCAGCAGCAACGCTGTCTCCGCAGTTCCCCTCTGTACTACACCATGTGCAGGAGACTAAATAATCCAAAGGGCAAAGAAAGGAAAATTTCAACACCAGGAAGGCTGAGTTCACGATGCATGCACTGACTTCCAGTAAGGGCCCAGTGAAGAAGGCACGTAGAGACAGTCAGAGAGACAGAATGACAGAGACAGACAAGGACTGAAATTCTGGCCCTGTGTTGATCAGTGCCAGAGCACTGAAGACAAACCCTCCATGCCCATGCATACTTCTTACAAGTGGCATTGCTATTTTATGTTTGTGAGGAAAGGTAACACTTAGAACATCTAGGTCTTAGCCACTCTGAGAAGCAACCCTTGGCCGGCAGCCCACTCTCCAAAACTGCCCTCGCCTCTCCAAATTCGAAGTAGTCATAGTGATGCTCCAGCCAAGATGCAAGCTGGCGTATTGCATCTCCCTGGTCCAGCCTCAGCCTGTCCTGTGTTCAGGGAACTGCACTATGTCTATTCCTTCTTTGATTTACAGTTTTGGGATAAGACTCGGTGGACAAAAAGAGCAAGAGGGAAGTAGATGATTTGGCAGTGGTAGTTTGTGCTGAGAGAGATTTGTAGAGTGATATACGATATGGCTCTGTGAGATGTCTCTCATGACTGTGGCTCAGAAGGGCCAGGTGTGTCCACATTGCTACCCTAATCCAGAGCTGTGCAGGTCTCTAGCTAAACAATATTTTCAGACCTGTACATGTTACATACATATATATAGAGAGAGCGACATAGAGAGAGAGAGAGAGAAAGAGAGAGAGACACTGATGTAGTCATTTTCTACAATGGATTCGATGTGACATTCACACAATTGATTGCTAAAACCTGGAGAGAACCTTTGCATCAGGAAAAGAATTGTCCAAAGGAATAAAATCTCCAAATCATTAGCTATATGCAGCTCCAACGGGACCGAGCGAAAAAGGCTCGAGAAGGAACTCATCCAGGAGACTCTCCACATGGACAGGCACCACAGGTTTCCTAGTCTGGCAACACAAACAGGGCAGCTGCTAGTTCCCAGTGCAAGCCTCAGGGCAAAAACCTCTCCCTCTTCAGTGTCTTTACATCTGAAAAGAAGAAAAGTGACCAAGGGCCAAGGAGAGCTGCCCTGGTGTCAATATTGAGCTGTAAATCAGAATGTGCCAAGTGTTTTGCACAAAATCACCTGTGCCACAGTGATTCTGTTGTTCTCTCTCTCTCTCCCTCCCTCAGACACACACACACACACACACACACACACACAAATCCACAGAGGCACAGGCACAAACGGAGTTATACACATGCGCACTGGACAGCTTCTGCAAGGCAGGGCCCTGGGCTGAACCCTGCTCCGCATTTCCTGGAAGCACGCCCAGCCTTTTAAGGCCAGCTCTGAGCTCCCATTGGCGGGATACCTTCAGAAGGCCCGCCCACAGGGCGCCAGCCAGGCTCTGATAGGCCAGAGGCCTAGGCCACGCCCAGAACCCCACAAGCAATCTCATTGGCCAGTGTGCTTGGACACGCCCAGGAGGGTCCGGGCCCCTAGTCAGTGATTGGCCAGCGGCCTTGAGCACCGCCCACACGGCCCTGCAGCACGCTGATTGGGCAGCCTCCGGAAGGCCCGCCCACCAGCCACTTCCGCTCGACTCTGATTGGCCTGGTGTCCCAGGGACACGCCCCCAGCCAGCCTTCTCTTGGCTCCCATTGGCGGGCTGCTGTCTGAGGGGCGCCCTCTGATAGGCCAGTTCCTAAGGCACGCCCAGGAAGGTCACCGCCCTTACCCCATGATTGGCCAGCCTCCTGGGCTCCGCCCACGAGGCCCGCCCCAAGCGCTCATTGGACAGCCTCCCGAGGGCCCGCCCCCCAGGCACTTCCGCTGGACCCTGATTGGCTGACCTCCAGGGGTACGCCCACCCAGAGCCAGCACCCAGGCTCTCATTGGTGGGCTGCTCTCTGAGGCCCGCCCACGCAACTCCTCCTCTGTTCTCATTGGCCAGCTCTTGCTTCACGCCCCTGAGGGTGACGTTCCTCCTCTCTGATTGGCCAGCTGTCTCTATGAATACCCACTGGGCCCTCCCCTCAGGCTCATTGGGCACGGGCTCTGAGGCCCGCCCCCGGGGACTTTCTGCCATCCTCTGAAGGCCCTGTTTCTGCAAACACGACCCCCACAGCTCCTGTCTGGGCCCATCCTTAGGACACTGCCTGCCTGCGCTAGGCTGGCCATGCTCTTGGGGCACACCCAGAAACACTGTCGCCACTCTCCTAGCCCAGTGCCTCAGGGCACTTGCCCCATGGAGCCTTAGTCCCGCCCTGGTGCTGCCCTCTTGTGGACACCCAGCAGAATGCAGCTGAGCACAGGGATTCACAAGCTCCCAGTAGAGTCATCCCAGACAAAGAGAGAAACCCCTTCCACTTGCAAAGCCAAATGGGGGATCCCCCCACCCCACAGGAAAGAGCAGATGTCTAGGGCACTCTACGTCAATTTCAACCCTGCTGTCCACGGGCCACAATTCCTAGAGTTCTCCTCATTCCACAGAATCACTACACTCAACTATGGTCTTTGCTGCCACCTTGTGGACATACAGCAGAAGGCAGCTGAGCTCCCCATGCCACTCCTCTTTGAGTCTACCCAGAAAATTACACACAGCATGGGAATAGCAAAGGAAAGAACCCATCTGAGGACCACCTGGGAGAATGCACAACAGAGTCCACAATCCAATGTGCCAATTCATACTTGAAAAACCACTTATGCAGTGGAAACTTCCTTTGTCATAACACAACCCAGTTCCTAAGTCCCTGCGTCAGGAATAAAGAAACAACAGCGGTAATCATAACGGAAACACATTTATGCACACTTACACACACACACACACACAAAGACAGACACCTTCCCACAGAGACGTACACACTTGTCCCGAAAATAACTTGGATTGGAGTTGCTGTTTTGCACCCTAGCAAAAGGTCAAAGTTTCATGGGTGGAAGGGAGAAGTGTTAAGTTTCTGGCATATGAAGGTGAGAAATGCGTAGAGCAGATCGATAGTTACATGGACAACGAAGGGAGCATGGGTTGGAGGGACAGCTGGTGGAGCTGCCAGGGAACTATGTGGAATCCCAGGACCCTGTTTTGAGCCCCTGGTCACACTTACCCAGCTAGGGAAAAGCTGGGCTAGTGACAAATCAGAGCTGCAGCTGTCTCTCTGTCTCTCTTCCTGCTTGGGCCCTGCTCTCTCAATTTATGACTGTTTGCTTCTCCTCAATAAGAAAGTTACAAAGGATGTACAGAAATACAGGGGTAGTGGGAAAAATTACCCCCCGTGCCCACTATAACATGGAACTGTTGACTGTAAACCATTCATCCCCCAAGAAAGAACAGAATAAATATTTGTGAGGTTAAAAACATTGTAGGTTAAATAGTGAACATTCTCTAGAGCCATGCAATACTAATCCATTGTGCATTGGATGTCACTGTCAAAAACAGTGCAGTAGCAGTTGTAGTAGTGTGTAGTATCTGCAAAAGGAAATGTATTGTGTGTCAAAAGTTCCCTTCAATTATAAGAGAAAATCTATCAGGCAGAAGAAATGACCCCTCATGTGATATTGGACGAAATAAATAAATAAATAAATAAAAATGCAAATAAATGGGAATGATCTAGGAGGATTTGAAAAAAATAAAAAATAAAAACAAAGACCACAGGAAGACCTGATGACAGCAGAAATATAGAAAACGTCTGCTGAGAAACAGAGGGCTGCTTCAAAAATTCCCTGACACACAGGGTCCAGGCAAATTATGAATTCCGAGAATGAAAAGAAACGCATACGATTTGAAGCTTACACTAGAAAATGGAGGCAAGTTCTGTGCTATGATAATTACAATAAGGATACTGATAGAAAGGCTATTGGAAATGCTCCTGGAAAGTTTATAATTTATAATTGTAGTGAATCCTGCTCCAACTATGTGACCAATTATTTATGAATAAGGTGGCTATTATAAATGCGGTAATTCTGCATTCAGATCAAATAAAAAGGTCAACAATTCTAAAAATGTCTGATATATATATATATATATATATATATGTACATATATATATGTGTATCTTTATTATCAACTATGAGGGATAGTGGAATGGCTATGAGGAGACAGAGTATGGCTTGTGCCAGAGAGACTTACAAAGCTGAGGCTCCAGAAACCTAGGTGAAATCGCCATCAAAACAATCCAGAGCTCAGCCGGGCCCTGGTGACTCGCTTTGTATATCTGGGCCTGTCAGTCAAATAATATATAAGTAAAATATTAATGAGTGCAGACAGAGTGAGTGAGAGCCTGTGAGAGTCAGAGACAGAGAAGGCAAGAAGAGAAATAGAAGAGTTGGAAAGAGACCAGAAGTCCAAAAGCTCCCACTCTGTGTTCATACATGACAGGTTCACACCTGGGTTGTAGAGATTGTAAGGCAGCAGTCTCCTGTCCACAGACCCCAGACAACCCCAGCCTTCACCATATGTGTGTAGTATTTACGACAGGATATGTATTGTGAGTGTGAACTTCCCTTCAATTATAAGAGAAAAATCTATCAAGCAGAAGAATGGACCCCTCATGTAATATAGAACCAAATAAATAAATAAATAAATAAATATGCAAATAAATGGGGGTTATCTAGGAGGATTTGAAACAAATGAAAAATAAAAACAAAAAGCACAAGAAGACCTGATGGCAGCAGAAACATAGAAACCATCTGCTGAGAATCAAGGGCTGCTTCAAAAGTTCCGAGACCCTTCAGAGTCCAGGGAAATTAAGATTTCGGGAGAATGAAAAGAAACTCATATGTATTGAAGCTTACACTAGAGAAAGGAGGCAAGTTCTGTACTATGATAATTAAAATAAGGATGCTGATAGAAATGCTATTAGAAATGCTACTGGAAGGTTCTATTATTTATGATTGTATTGAATCCTGTTCCAACTATGTGGCCAATCAGTAGGGAAAAAGGAACCTGTTGTAAATGTGTGAATTCTGATTAAGATCAATTACATAGGTTGACAATTCTAAAAATGACAGAGATATATATGTATATTTATATATGTATATGGATGTATATCTTTATTATAAAGTCTGAGAGACACTGCCATGGATATGAGGAGACAGAATATGGCTTAAGTCAGAGAGACTTACCAATCAGAGACTCCAGTAGCCTAGGTGAAATCACAAACAAACCAGCCAGAGCTCAGCAGTGCTCTGGCCACTCTCTTTGTATATGTGGGCCTGTCAATAAAATAAGAATATAAGTAAAATATTCCTGAGTTCAGACAGAGTGAGAGAGAGCCTGTGAGAGTCAGAGACAGAGATGGCGAGAAGAGAAATAGAAGAGTCGGAAATAGACCAGAAGTCAAAAACCCCCTAGGCTGTGTTCATTCATGAGAGGTTCAAACCTGGGTTGTAGAGATTGTCATGCAGCAGCTCTAATGCCCACAGACCCCAGACAACCCAAGCCTTCAACATATGTGTGTAGTATTTGCCCCAGGAAATGTATTGTGCATCAAAAGTTCCCTTCAGTTATAAGAGAAAATCTCTCAAGCAGAAGAAATGATGCCACATGTGATACCTGACTAAATAAATAAATATGCAAATAAATGGGGATGATCTAGGAGGACTTGAAACAATAAAAATAAATAAGGACAAAAACCACAAGAAGACCTGATGCCAGCAGAAACATAGAAACCATCTGCTGAGAAACAGAGGGCTGCTTCAAAAATTCCCTAACACTTCAGGGTCCAGGGACATTAAGATTTCCGGAGAAAGAAAACAAACACATACGTATTGAAGCTTACACTAGAAAAAGGAGGGAAGATCTGGGCCATGATAATTACAATAAGGATGCTAATAGAAACACGATTAGAAATGCTACTGGAAGGTTCTATTATTTATAATTGTATTGAATCCTGCTCCAACTATATGGCCAATTATTTCAGAAAAACTAGGCTGTTATAAATGTGGTAATTCTGAAAGAAGGTCAAATACATAGGTCGAACATTCTAAAAATGACAGATATATAAATCTATATGTATATATATACATGTATGTATATCTTTATTATAAACTCTGAGTGATACTGGCATGGAAATGAGGAGACAGAATATGGCTTGTGTCAGAAAGACTTACAAACTGAGGCTCCAGTAGCCTAGGTGAAATCGCCAACACAACAAGCCAGAGCTCAGCAGTGCTCTGGTAACTCTCTTTGTCTAGCTGGGCCTGTCCGTAAAATAAGAATCTAAGTAAAATATTAATGAGTGAAGACAGAGTGTGTGAAAGCATGTGAGAGTTAGAGATAGAGAAGGCGAGAAGAGAAATAGATGAGTTGGAAAGAGACCAGAATTCAAAAACCTCCTACACTGTGTTCATTGATGACAGGTTCAAACCTGGCTTGTAGAGATTGTAAGGCAGCAGCTCTCATGCCCACAGACCCCAGACAGCCCCAGCCTTCACCATAGGCTCTACTACCAACCTGACAGTAATGTGTGTGTGTGTGTGTGTGTGTGTGTGTGTGTGTCTGTCTGTCTGTTTGTGTGTGTCTGTGTGTGCTCAGAGATCACCTGTAGTAGTCTCAGAGCATGGGTGGCAAGGGAGCCAGCCTCTCCTGCAACTTATGTACAGAGAACCTATCTGGTCAGGGCAAGCCAGCTAGCCCAGATTGTGGCTAAACAAGAATGCATATGCAAAGGGACTCTCATGTCTCACTCTCCTGAGTTCCGAATCAATGCCATGCCTCACTATGATCCAAACACTGCCAATGGGGGAAGCTGGGGCACCCCTCAGAATTCAGGGGCTTGAGCCTGTCCAGTCACGTTTGGCTGCCTACTCAGCCTCCAGGCTCTCAGTCCACTGCTCAGGGCAGCAGATTACAAGCCCAGAAAGTAGCCAGAAAGGGCTGTGTTTCCACATAGATGGGAAGTGTGTTGAACCAAACAATAGTGGATGAACCCGGCCCCTTACACCTACCCTTTGGGTCCGGCTAAGGCAATTGCTCCTGTGGCCTCACATCCCTGATCATGGTGTCCTGGTGTCCACACATCACACTCAGAGAGATTCCCAGAAGTAGGCTTGCATGAGTGTCCCATACAATGTCGCTCTGCTTGCAGGAAGCACAGACTCCCCGGGCCCTTGCTATGGACAGACAAAAAAAGATGGATGCCTCCATTGGCCAAATTAGGGGCTTCCAGTCAAGATCACAGCCCCGCCCCTCACCTGAGGGCCTGGCTGCTGCTAATCAAGGCAATTGGAAACACCTTTTACACTTGGGCCCTGAGGACATACTCAGGAATCCCTCCAGGAGCTAGCAGGCTGGAAGACCTCCTGACCCCTGGATAGCTGTGCTCCTAGTTGGGCGGCCCTTCTGGCCAGTGGTGAAAATATTCCCTAGATACAAGAAAGAACTTCAGGTTTCAAAGGGATTTGAAACACCATGAGGCACTTGGAAAAGACATTTCACAGCCATCAAAACACCCTCTTTCTGAACACTGGAAGCTTCCGTTTTGCATGGAAAATCTGGACACTGGCGTGGCCATCAGTACCACAGATCCTTTCCATTTGGCTTAATAGAGGGAAAGCACAGTGTGTGTGCCAGGGGGATCGAGTTTCACTTCCCTTGACCAGGGCTCTCATGGAATAAGGACAAGGACGCTGTGCAGGAAGGTGAGGAGGGCTGCATTGAGGCTGAGTGTCAGCCTCAGGGCCCTGGAGAATGGCAGTCAAGCACAGAGGGCCTGGACAGCTGCAGCTGGAGATGGACATATGCCTGGAACCTGCAGCAGCAACGCTGTCTCCGCAGTTCCCCTCTGTACTACACCATGTGCAGGAGACTAAATAATCCAAAGGGCAAAGAAAGGAAAATTTCAACACCAGGAAGGCTGAGTTCACGATGCATGCACTGACTTCCAGTAAGGGCCCAGTGAAGAAGGCACGTAGAGACAGTCAGAGAGACAGAATGACAGAGACAGACAAGGACTGAAATTCTGGCCCTGTGTTGATCAGTGCCAGAGCACTGAAGACAAACCCTCCATGCCCATGCATACTTCTTACAAGTGGCATTGCTATTTTATGTTTGTGAGGAAAGGTAACACTTAGAACATCTAGGTCTTAGCCACTCTGAGAAGCAACCCTTGGCCGGCAGCCCACTCTCCAAAACTGCCCTCGCCTCTCCAAATTCGAAGTAGTCATAGTGATGCTCCAGCCAAGATGCAAGCTGGCGTATTGCATCTCCCTGGTCCAGCCTCAGCCTGTCCTGTGTTCAGGGAACTGCACTATGTCTATTCCTTCTTTGATTTACAGTTTTGGGATAAGACTCGGTGGACAAAAAGAGCAAGAGGGAAGTAGATGATTTGGCAGTGGTAGTTTGTGCTGAGAGAGATTTGTAGAGTGATATACGATATGGCTCTGTGAGATGTCTCTCATGATTGTGGCTCAGAAGGGCCAGGTGTGTCCACATTGCTACCCTAATCCAGAGCTGTGCAGGTCTCTAGCTAAAAAATATTTTCAGACCTGTACATGTTACATACATATATATATAGAGAGAGCGACATAGAGAGAGAGAGAGAGAAAGAGAGAGAGACACTGATGTAGTCATTTTCTACAATGGATTCGGTGTGACATTCACACAATTGATTGCTAAAACCTGGAGAGAAACTTTGCATCAGGAAAAGAATTGTCCAAAGGAATAAAATCTCCAAATCATTAGCTATATGCAGCTCCAACGGGACCGAGCGAAAAAGGCTCGAGAAGGAACTCATCCAGGAGACTCTCCATATGGACAGGCACCACAGGTTTCCTAGTCTGGCAACACAAACAGGGCAGCTGCTAGTTCCCAGTGCAAGGCTCAGGGCAAAAACCTCTCCCTCTTCAGTGTCTTTACATCTGAAAAGAAGAAAAGTGACCAAGGGCCAAGGAGAGCTGCCCTGGTGTCAAAATTGAGCTGTAAATCAGAATGTGCCAAGTGTTTTGCACAAAATCACCTGTGCCACAGTGATTCTGTTGTTCTCTCTCTCTCTCCCTCCCTCAGACACACACACACACACACACACACACACACACACAAATCCACAGAGGCACAGGCACAAACGGAGTTATACACATGCGCACTGGACAGCTTCTGCAAGGCAGGGCCCTGGGCTGAACCCTGCTTCGCATTTCCTGGAAGCACGCCCAGCCTTTTAAGGCCAGCTCTGAGCTCCCATTGGCGGGATTCCTTCAGAAGGCCCGCCCACAGGGCGCCAGCCAGGCTCTGATAGGCCAGAGGCCTAGGCCACGCCCAGAACCCCACCAGCAATCTCATTGGCCAGTGTGCTTGGACACGCCCAGGAGGGTCCGGGCCCCTAGTCAGTGATTGGCCAGCGGCCTTGAGCACCGCCCACACGGCCCTGCAGCACGCTGATTGGGCAGCCTCCGGAAGGCCCGCCCACCAGCCACTTCCGCTCGACTCTGATTGGCCTGGTGTCCCAGGGACACGCCCCCAGCCAGCCTTCTCTTGGCTCCCATTGGCGGGCTGCTGTCTGAGGGGCGCCCTCTGATAGGCCAGTTCCTAAGGCACGCCCAGGAAGGTCACCGCCCTTGCCCCATGATTGGCCAGCCTCCTGGGCTCCGCCCACGAGGCCCGCCCCAGGCGCTCATTGGACAGCCTCCCGAGGGCCCGACCCCAGGCACTTCCGCTGGACCCTGATTGGCTGACCACCAGGGGTACGCCCACCCAGAGCCAGCACCCAGGCTCTCATTGGTGGGCTGCTCTCTGAGGCCCGCCCACGCAACTCCTCCTCTGTTCTCATTGGCCAGCTCTTGCTTCACGCCCCTGAGGGTGACGTTCCTCCACTCTGATTGGCCAGCTGTCTCTATGAATACCCACTGGGCCCTCCCCTCAGGCTCATTGGGCACGGGCTCTGAGGCCCGCCCCCGGGGACTTTCTGCCATCCTCTGAAGGCCCTGTTTCTGCAAACACGACCCCCACAGCTCCTGTCTGGGCCCATCCTTAGGACACTGCCTGCCTGCGCTAGGCTGGCCATGCTCTTGGGGCACACCCAGAAACACTGTCGCCACTCTCCTAGCCCAGTGCCTCAGGGCACTTGCCCCATGGAGCCTTAGTCCCGCCCTGGTGCTGCCCTCTTGTGGACACCCAGCAGAATGCAGCTGAGCACAGGGATTCACAAGCTCCCAGTAGAGTCATCCCAGACAAAGAGAGAAACCCCTTCCACTTGCAAAGCCAAATGGGGGATCCCCCCACCCCACAGGAAAGAACAGATGTCTAGGGCACTCTACGTCAATTTCAACCCTGCTGTCCACGGGCCACAATTCCTAGAGTTCTCCTCATTCCACAGAATCACTACACTCAACTATGGTCTTTGCTGCCACCTTGTGGACATACAGCAGAAGGCAGCTGAGCTCCCCATGCCACTCCTCTTTGAGTCTACTCAGAAAATTACACACAGCATGGGAATAGCAAAGGAAAGAACCCATCTGAGGACCACCTGGGAGAATGCACAACAGAGTCCACAATCCAATGTGCCAATTCATACTTGAAAAACCACTTGTGCAGTGGAAACTTCCTTTGTCATAACACAACCCAGTTCCTAAGTCCCTGCGTCAGGAATAAAGAAACAACAGCGGTAATCATAACTGAAACACACTTATGCACACTTACACACACACACACACACACACACACACACACACACACACCTTCCCACAGAGACGTACACACTTGTCCCGAAAATAACTTGGATTGGAGTTGCTGTTTTGCACCCTAGCAAAAGGTCAAAGTTTCATGGGTGGAAGGGAGAAGTGTTAAGTTTCTGGCATATGAAGGTGAGAAATGCCTAGAGCAGATCGATAGTTACATGGACAACGAAGGGAGCATGGGTTGGAGGGACAGCTGGTGGAGCTGCCAGGGAACTATGTGGAATCCCAGGACCCTGTTTTGAGCCCCTGGTCACACTTACCCAGCTAGGGAAAAGCTGGGCTAGTGACAAATCAGAGCTGCAGCTGTCTCTCTGTCTCTCTTCCTGCTTGGGCCCTGCTCTCTCAATTTATGACTGTTTGCTTCTCCTCAATAAGAAAGTTACAAAAGATGTACAGAAATACAGGGGTAGTGGGAAAAATTACCCCCCCGTGCCCACTATTACATGGAACTGTTGACTGTAAGCCATTCATCCCCCAAGAAAGAACAGAATAAATATTTGTGAGGTTAAAAACATTGTAGGTTAAATAGTGAACATTCTCTAGAGCCATGCAATACTAATCCATTGTGCATTGGATGTCACTGTCAAAAACAGTGCAGTAGCAGTTGTAGTAGTGTGTAGTATCTGCAAAAGGAAATGTATTGTGTGTCAAAAGTTCCCTTCAATTATAAGAGAAAATCTATCAGGCAGAAGAAATGACCCCTCAAGTGATATCGGACGAAATAAATAAATAAATATGCAAATAAATGGGAATGATCTAAGAGGATTTGAAAAAAATAAAAAATAAAAACAAACACCACAGGAAGACCTGATGACAGCAGAAATATAGAAAAGGTCTGCTGAGAAATAGAGGGCTGCTTCAAAAATTCCCTGACACACAGGGTCCAGGCAAATTACGAATTCCATGAATGAAAAGAAACGCATACGATTTGAAGCTTACACTAGAAAATGGAGGCAAGTTCTGTGCTATGATAATTACAATAAGGATACTGATAGAAAGGCTATTGGAAATGCTCCTGGAAAGTTTATAATTTATAATTGTAGTGAATCCTGCTCCAACTATGTGACCAATTATTTATGAATAAGGAGGCTATTATAAATGCGGTAATTCTGCATTCAGATCAAATAAAAAGGTCAACAATTCTAAAAATGTCTGATATATATATATATATATATGTATGTATGTATATGTACATATATGTATGTGTATCTTTATTATCAACTATGAGGGATACTGGCATGGCTATGAGGAGACAGAGTATGGCTTGTGCCAGAGGGACTTACAAAGCTGAGGCTCCAGAAACCTAGGTGAAATCGCCAACAAAACAATCCAGAGCTCAGCCGGGCCCTGGTGACTCGCTTTGTATATCTGGGCCTGTCAGTCAAATAATATATAAGTAAAATATTAATGAGTGCAGACAGAGTGAGTGAGAGCCTGTGAGAGTCAGAGACAGAGAAGGCAAGAAGAGAAATAGAAGAGTTGGAAAGAGACCAGAAGTCCAAAAGCTCCCACTCTGTGTTCATACATGACAGGTTCAAACCTGGGTTGTAGAGATTGTAAGGCAGCAGTCTCCTGTCCACAGACCCCAGACAACCCCAGCCTTCACCATATGTGTGTAGTATTTACGACAGGATATGTATTGTGAGTGTAAACTTCCCTTCAATTATAAGAGAAAAATCTATCAAGCCGAAGAATGGACCCCTCATGTAATATAGAACCAAAAAAATAAATAAATAAATAAATATGCAAGTAAATGGGGGTTATCTAGGAGGATTTGAAACAAATGAAAAATAAAAACAAAAAGCACAAGAAGACCTGATGGCAGCAGAAACATAGAAACCATCTGCTGAGAATCAAGGGCTGCTTCAAAAGTTCCGAGACCCTTCAGAGTCCAGGGATATTAAGATTTCGGGAGAATGAAAAGAAACTCATATGTATTGAAGCTTACACTAGAGAAAGGAGGCAAGTTCTGTACTATGATAATTAAAATAAGGATGCTGATAGAAATGCTATTAGAAATGCTACTGGAAGGTTCTATTATTTATAATTGTATTGAATCCTGCTCCAACTATGTGGCCAATTAGTAGGGAAAAAGGAACCTGTTGTAAATGTGTGAATTCTGATTAAGATCAATTACATAGGTTGACAATTCTAAAAATGACAGAGATATATATGTATATTTATATATGTATATGGATGTATATCTTTATTATAAAGTCTGAGAGATACTGCCATGGATATGAGGAGACAGAATATGGCTTAAGTCAGAGAGACTTACCAATCAGAGGCTCCAGTAGCCTAGGTGAAATCACAAACAAAACCAGCCAGAGCTCAGCAGTGCTCTGGCTACTCTCTTTGCATATCTGGGCCTGTCAATAAAATAAGGATATAAGCAAAATATTCCTGAGTTCAGGCAGAGTGAGAGAGAGCCTGTGAGAGTCAGAGACAGAGATGGCGAGAAGAGAAATAGAAGAGTTGGAAATAGACCAGAAGTCAAAACCCCCCTAGGCTGTGTTCATTCATGACAGGTTCAAACCTGGGTTGTAGAGATTGTCACGCAGCAGCTCTAATGCCCACAGACCCCAGACAACCCAAGCCTTCACCATATGTGTGTAGTATTTCCCCCAGGAAATGTATTGTGCATCAAAAGTTCCCTTCAGTTATAAGAGAAAATCTCTCAAGCAGAAGACATGATGCCACATGTGATACCTGACTAAATAAATAAATTTGCAAATAAATGGGGATGATCTAGGAGGACTTGAAACAATAAAAATAAATAAAGACAAAAGCCACAAGAAGACCTGATGACAGCAGAAACATAGAAACCATCTGCTGAGAGACAGAGGGCGGCTTCAAAAATTCCCTAACACTTCAGGGTCCAGGGACATTAAGATTTCCGGAGAAAGAAAACAAACACATACGTATTGAAGCTTACACTAGAAAAAGGAGGGAAGATCTGGGCCATGATAATTACAATAAGGATGCTAATAGAAACACGATTAGAAATGCTACTGGAAGGTTCTATTATTTATAATTGTATTGAATCCTGCTCCAACTATATGGCCAATTATTTCAGAAAAACTAGGCTGTTATAAATGTGGTAATTCTGAAAGAAGGTCAAATACATAGGTCGAACATTCTAAAAATGACAGATATATAAATCTATATGTATATATATACATGTATGTATATCTTTATTATAAACTCTGAGTGATACTGGCATGGAAATGAGGAGACAGAATATGGCTTGTGTCAGAAAGACTTACAAACTGAGGCTCCAGTAGCCTAGGTGAAATCGCCAACACAACAAGCCAGAGCTCAGCAGTGCTCTGGTAACTCTCTTTGTCTATCTGGGCCTGTCAGTAAAATAAGAATCTAAGTAAAATATGAATGAGTGAAGACAGAGTGTGTGAGAGCATGTGAGAGTTAGAGATAGAGAAGGCGAGAAGAGAAATAGATGAGTTGGAAAGAGACCAGAATTCAAAAACCTCCTACACTGTGTTCATTGATGACAGGTTCAAACCTGGCTTGTAGAGATTGTAAGGCAGCAGCTCTCATGCCCACAGACCCCAGACAGCCCCAGCCTTCACCATAGGCTCTACTACCAACCTGACAGTAATGTGTGTGTGTGTGTGTGTGTGTGTGTGTCTGTCTGTTTGTGTGTGTCTGTGTGTGCTCAGAGATCACCTGTAGTAGTCTCAGAGCATGGGTGGCAAGGGAGCCAGCCTCTCCTGCAACTTATGTACAGAGAACCTATCTGGTCAGGGCAAGCCACCTAGCCCAGATTGTGGCTAAGCAAGAATGCATATGCAAAGGGACTCTCATGTCTCACTCTCCTGAGTTCCGAATCAATGCCATGCCTCACTATGATCCAAACACTGCCAATGGGGGAAGCTGGGGCACCCCTCAGAATTCAGGGGCTTGAGCCTGTCCAGTCACGTTTGGCTGCCTACTCAGCCTCCAGGCTCTCAGTCCACTGCTCAGGGCAGCAGATTACAAGCCCAGAAAGTACCCAGAAAGGGCTGTGTTTCCACATAGATGGGAAGTGTGTTGAACCAAACAATAGTGGATGAACCCGGCCCCTTACACCTACCCTTTGGGTCCGGCTAAGGCAATTGCTCCTGTGGCCTCACATCCCTGATCATGGTGTCCTGGTGTCCACACATCACACTCAGAGAGATTCCCAGAAGTAGGCTTGCATGAGTGTCCCATACAATGTCGCTCTGCTTGCAGGAAGCACAAACTCCCCGGGCCCTTGCTATGGACAGACAACAAAAGATGGATGCCTCCATTGGCCAAATTAGGGGCTTCCAGTCAAGATCACAGCCCCACCCCTCACCTGAGGGCCTGGCTGCTGCTAATCAAGGCAATTGGAAACACCTTTTACACTTGGGCCCTGAGGACATACTCAGGAATCCCTCCAGGAGCTAGCAGGCTGGAAGACCTCCTGACCCCTGGATAGTTGTGCTCCTAGTTGGGCGGCCCTTCTGGCCAGTGGTGAAAATATTCCCTAGATACAAGAAAGAACTTCAGGTTTCAAAGGGATTTGAAACACCATGAGGCACTTGGAAAAGACATTTCACAGCCATCAAAACACCCTCTTTCTGAACACTGGAAGCTTCCGTTTTGCATGGAAAATCTGGACACTGGTGTGGCCATCAGTACCACAGATCCTTTCCATTTGGCTTAATAGAGGGAAAGCACAGTGTGTGTGCCAGGGGGATCGAGTTTCACTTCCCTTGACCGGGGCTCTCATGGAATAAGGACAAGGATGCTGTGCAGGAAGGTGAGGAGGGCTGCATTGAGGCTGAGTGTCAGCCTCAGGGCCCTGGAGAATGGGAGTCAAGCACAGAGGGCCTGGACAGCTGCAGCTGGAGATGGACATATGCCTGGAACCTGCAGCAGCAACGCTGTCTCCGCAGTTCCCCTCTGTACTACACCATGTGCAGGAGACTAAATAATCCAAAGGGCAAAGAAAGGAAAATTTCAACACCAGGAAGGCTGAGTTCACGATGCATGCACTGACTTCCAGTAAGGGCCCAGTGAAGAAGGCACGTAGAGACAGTCAGAGAGACAGAATGACAGAGACAGACAAGGACTGAAATTCTGGCCCTGTGCTGATCAGTGCCAGAGCACTGAAGACAAACCCTCCATGCCCATGCATACTTCTTACAAGTGGCATTGCTATTTTATGTTTGTGAGGAAAGGTAACACTTAGAACATCTAGGTCTTAGCCACTCTGAGAAGCAACCCTTGGCCGGCAGCCCACTCTCCAAAACTGCCCTCGCCTCTCCAAATTCGAAGTAGTCATAGTGATGCTCCAGCCAAGATGCAGGCTGGCGCATTGCATCTCCCTGGACCAGCCTCAGCCTGTCCTGTGTGCAGGGAACTGCACTATGTCTATTTCTTCTTTGATTTACAGTTTTGGGATAAGATTCGGTGGAGAAAAAGAGCAAGAGGGAAGTAGATGATTTGGCAGTGGTAGTGTGTGCTGAGAGAGATTTGTAGAGTGATATACGATATGGCTCTGTGAGATGTCTCTCATGACTGTGGCTCAGAAGGGCCAGGTGTATCCACATTGCTACGCTAATCCAGAGCTGTGCAGGTCTCTAGCTAAAAAATATTTTCAGACCTCTACATGTTACATACGTATATATATATATATATATATATATAGAGAGAGAGAGAGAGAGAGAGAGAGAAAGAGAGAGAGAGACACTGATGTAGTCATTTTCTACAATGGATTCGATGTGACATTCACACAATTGATTGCTAAAACCTGGAGAGAAACTTTGCATCAGGAAAAGAATTGTCCAAAGGAATAAAATCTCCAAATCATTAGCTATATGCAGCTCCAACGGGACCGAGCGAAAAAGGCTCGAGAAGGAACTCATCCAGGAGACTCTCCACATGGACAGGCACCACAGGTTTCCTAGTCTGGCAACACAAACAGGGCAGCTGCTAGTTCCCAGTGCAAGCCTCAGGGCAAAAACCTCTCGCTCTTCAGTGTCTTTACATCTGAAAAGAAGAAAAGTGACCAAGGGCCAAGGAGAGCTGCCCTGGTGTCAAAATTGAGCTGTAAATCAGAATGTGCCAAGTGTTTTGCACAAAATCACCTGTGCCACAGTGATTCTGTTGTTCTCTCTCTCTCTCTCTCCCTCCCTCAGACACACACACACACACACACACACACACACACACACACACAAATCCACAGAGGCACAGGCACAAACTGAGTTATACACATGCGCACTGAACAGCTTCTGCAAGGCAGGGCCCTGGGCTGAACCCTGCTTCGCATTTCCTGGAAGCACGCCCAGCCTTTTAAGGCCAGCTCTGAGCTCCCATTGGCGGGATTCCTTCAGAAGGCCCGCCCACAGGGCGCCAGCCAGGCTCTGATAGGCCAGAGGCCTAGGCCACGCCCAGAACCCCACCAGCAATCTCATTGGCCAGTGTGCTTGGACACGCCCAGGAGGGTCCGGGCCCCTAGTCAGTGATTGGCCAGCGGCCTTGAGCACCGCCCACACGGCCCTGCAGCACGCTGATTGGGCAGCCTCCGGAAGGCCCGCCCACCAGCCACTTCCGCTCGACTCTGATTGGCCTGGTGTCCCAGGGACACGCCCCCAGCCAGCCTTCTCTTGGCTCCCATTGGCGGGCTGCTGTCTGAGGGGCGCCCTCTGATAGGCCAGTTCCTAAGGCACGCCCAGGAAGGTCACCGCCCTTGCCCCATGATTGGCCAGCCTCCTGGGCTCCGCCCACGAGGCCCGCCCCAGGCGCTCATTGGACAGCCTCCCGAGGGCCCGACCCCAGGCACTTCCGCTGGACCCTGATTGGCTGACCACCAGGGGTACGCCCACCCAGAGCCAGCACCCAGGCTCTCATTGGTGGGCTGCTCTCTGAGGCCCGCCCACGCAACTCCTCCTCTGTTCTCATTGGCCAGCTCTTGCTTCACGCCCCTGAGGGTGACGTTCCTCCACTCTGATTGGCCAGCTGTCTCTATGAATACCCACTGGGCCCTCCCCTCAGGCTCATTGGGCACGGGCTCTGAGGCCCGCCCCCGGGGACTTTCTGCCATCCTCTGAAGGCCCTGTTTCTGCAAACACGACCCCCACAGCTCCTGTCTGGGCCCATCCTTAGGACACTGCCTGCCTGCGCTAGGCTGGCCATGCTCTTGGGGCACACCCAGAAACACTGTCGCCACTCTCCTAGCCCAGTGCCTCAGGGCACTTGCCCCATGGAGCCTTAGTCCCGCCCTGGTGCTGCCCTCTTGTGGACACCCAGCAGAATGCAGCTGAGCACAGGGATTCACAAGCTCCCAGTAGAGTCATCCCAGACAAAGAGAGAAACCCCTTCCACTTGCAAAGCCAAATGGGGGATCCCCCCACCCCACAGGAAAGAACAGATGTCTAGGGCACTCTACGTCAATTTCAACCCTGCTGTCCACGGGCCACAATTCCTAGAGTTCTCCTCATTCCACAGAATCACTACACTCAACTATGGTCTTTGCTGCCACCTTGTGGACATACAGCAGAAGGCAGCTGAGCTCCCCATGCCACTCCTCTTTGAGTCTACCCAGAAAATTACACACAGCATGGGAATAGCAAAGGAAAGAACCCATCTGAGGACCACCTGGGAGAATGCACAACAGAGTCCACAATCCAATGTGCCAATTCATACTTGAAAAACCACTTGTGCAGTGGAAACTTCCTTTGTCATAACACAACCCAGTTCCTAAGTCCCTGCGTCAGGAATAAAGAAACAACAGCGGTAATCATAACGGAAACACACTTATGCACACTTACACACACACACACACACACACACACACACACACACCTTCCCACAGAGACGTACACACTTGTCCCGAAAATAACTTGGATTGGAGTTGCTGTTTTGCACCCTAGCAAAAGGTCAAAGTTTCATGGGTGGAAGGGAGAAGTGTTAAGTTTCTGGCATATGAAGGTGAGAAATGCCTAGAGCAGATCGATAGTTACATGGACAACGAAGGGAGCATGGGTTGGAGGGACAGCTGGTGGAGCTGCCAGGGAACTGTGTGGAATCCCAGGACCCTGTTTTGAGCCCCTGGTCACACTTACCCAGCTAGGGAAAAGCTGGGCTAGTGACAAATCAGAGCTGCAGCTGTCTCTCTGTCTCTCTTCCTGCTTGGGCCCTGCTCTCTCAATTTATGACTGTTTGCTTCTCCTCAATAAGAAAGTTACAAAGGATGTACAGAAATACAGGGGTAGTGGGAAAATTACCCCCCCCCCGTGCCCACTATTACATGGAACTGTTGACTGTAAACCATTCATCCCCCAAGAAAGAACAGAATAAATATTTGTGAGGTTAAAAACATTGTAGGTTAAATAGTGAACATTCTCTAGAGCCATGCAATACTAATCCATTGTGCATTGGATGTCACTGTCAAAAACAGTGCAGTAGCAGTTGTAGTAGTGTGTAGTATCTGCAAAAGGAAATGTATTGTGTGTCAAAAGTTCCCTTCAATTATAAGAGAAAATCTATCAGGCAGAAGAAATGACCCCTCATGTGATATCGGACGAAATAAATAAATAAATAAATATGCAAATAAATGGGAATGATCTAAGAGGATTTGAAAAAAATAAAAAATAAAAACAAACACCACAGGAAGACCTGATGACAGCAGAAATATAGAAAAGGTCTGCTGAGAAATAGAGGGCTGCTTCAAAAATTCCCTGACACACAGGGTCCAGGCAAATTACGAATTCCATGAATGAAAAGAAACGCATACGATTTGAAGCTTACACTAGAAAATGGAGGCAAGTTCTGTGCTATGATAATTACAATAAGGATACTGATAGAAAGGCTATTGGAAATGCTCCTGGAAAGTTTATAATTTATAATTGTAGTGAATCCTGCTCCAACTATGTGACCAATTATTTATGAATAAGGAGGCTATTATAAATGCGGTAATTCTGCATTCAGATCAAATAAAAAGGTCAACAATTCTAAAAATGTCTGATATATATATATATATGTATGTATATGTACATATATGTATGTGTATCTTTATCATCAACTATGAGGGATACTGGCATGGCTATGAGGAGACAGAGTATGGCTTGTGCCAGAGGGACTTACAAAGCTGAGGCTCCAGAAACCTAGGTGAAATCGCCAACAAAACAATCCAGAGCTCAGCCGGGCCCTGGTGACTCGCTTTGTATATCTGGGCCTGTCAGTCAAATAATATATAAGTAAAATATTAATGAGTGCAGACAGAGTGAGTGAGAGCCTGTGAGAGTCAGAGACAGAGAAGGCAAGAAGAGAAATATAAGAGTTGGAAAGAGACCAGAAGTCCAAAAGCTCCCACTCTGTGTTCATACATGACAGGTTCAAACCTGGGTTGTAGAGATTGTAAGGCAGCAGTCTCCTGTCCACAGACCCCAGACAACCCCAGCCTTCACCATATGTGTGTAGTATTTATGACAGGATATGTATTGTGAGTGTAAACTTCCCTTCAATTATAAGAGAAAAATCTATCAAGCCGAAGAATGGACCCCTCATGTAATATAGAACCAAATAAATAAATAAATAAATAAATATGCAAGTAAATGGGGGTTATCTAGGAGGATTTGAAACAAATGAAAAATAAAAACAAAAAGCACAAGAAGACCTGATGGCAGCAGAAACATAGAAACCATCTGCTGAGAATCAAGGGCTGCTTCAAAAGTTCCGAGACCCTTCAGAGTCCAGGGATATTAAGATTTCGGGAGAATGAAAAGAAACTCATATGTATTGAAGCTTACACTAGAGAAAGGAGGCAAGTTCTGTACTATGATAATTAAAATAAGGATGCTGATAGAAATGCTATTAGAAATGCTACTGGAAGGTTCTATTATTTATAATTGTATTGAATCCTGCTCCAACTATGTGGCCAATTAGTAGGGAAAAAGGAACCTGTTGTAAATGTGTGAATTCTGATTAAGATCAATTACATAGGTTGACAATTCTAAAAATGACAGAGATATATATGTATATTTATATATGTATATGGATGTATATCTTTATTATAAAGTCTGAGAGATACTGCCATGGATATGAGGAGACAGAATATGGCTTAAGTCAGAGAGACTTACCAATCAGAGGCTCCAGTAGCCTAGGTGAAATCACAAACAAAACCAGCCAGAGCTCAGCAGTGCTCTGGCTACTCTCTTTGCATATCTGGGCCTGTCAATAAAATAAGGATATAAGCAAAATATTCCTGAGTTCAGGCAGAGTGAGAGAGAGCCTGTGAGAGTCAGAGACAGAGATGGCGAGAAGAGAAATAGAAGAGTTGGAAATAGACCAGAAGTCAAAACCCCCCTAGGCTGTGTTCATTCATGACAGGTTCAAACCTGGGTTGTAGAGATTGTCACGCAGCAGCTCTAATGCCCACAGACCCCAGACAACCCAAGCCTTCACCATATGTGTGTAGTATTTGCCCCAGGAAATGTATTGTGCATCAAAAGTTCCCTTCAGTTATAAGAGAAAATCTCTCAAGCAGAAGACATGATGCCACATGTGATACCTGACTAAATAAATAAATTTGCAAATAAATGGGGATGATCTAGGAGGACTTGAAACAATAAAAATAAATAAAGACAAAAGCCACAAGAAGACCTGATGACAGCAGAAACATAGAAACCATCTGCTGAGAGACAGAGGGCTGCTTCAAAAATTCCCTAACACTTCAGGGTCCAGGGACATTAAGATTTCCGGAGAAAGAAAACAAACACATACGTATTGAAGCTTACACTAGAAAAAGGAGGGAAGATCTGGGCCATGATAATTACAATAAGGATGCTAATAGAAACACGATTAGAAATGCTACTGGAAGGTTCTATTATTTATAATTGTATTGAATCCTGCTCCAACTATATGGCCAATTATTTCAGAAAAACTAGGCTGTTATAAATGTGGTAATTCTGAAAGAAGGTCAAATACATAGGTCGAACATTCTAAAAATGACAGATATATAAATCTATATGTATATATATACATGTATGTATATATTTATTATAAACTCTGAGTGATACTGGCATGGAAATGAGGAGACAGAATATGGCTTGTGTCAGAAAGACTTACAAACTGAGGCTCCAGTAGCCTAGGTGAAATCGCCAACACAACAAGCCAGAGCTCAGCAGTGCTCTGGTAACTCTCTTTGTCTATCTGGGCCTGTCAGTAAAATAAGAATCAAAGTAAAATATTAATGAGTGAAGACAGAGTGTGTGAGAGCATGTGAGAGTTAGAGATAGAGAAGGCGAGAAGAGAAATAGATGAGTTGGAAAGAGACCAGAATTCAAAAACCTCCTACACTGTGTTCATTGATGACAGGTTCAAACCTGGCTTGTAGAGATTGTAAGGCAGCAGCTCTCATGCCCACAGACCCCAGACAGCCCCAGCCTTCACCATAGGCTCTACTACCAGACCTGACAGTAATGTGTGTGTGTGTGTGTGTGTGTGTCTGTCTGTTTGTGTGTGTCTGTGTTTGCTCAGAGATCACCTGTAGTAGTCTCAGAGCATGGGTGGCAAGGGAGCCAGCCTCTCCTGCAACTTATGTACAGAGAACCTATCTGGTCAGGGCAAGCCAGCTAGCCCAGATTGTGGCTAAGCAAGAATGCATATGCAAAGGGACTCTCATGTCTCACTCTCCTGAGTTCCGATTCAATGCCATGCCTCACTATGATCCAAACACTGCCAATGGGGGAAGCTGGGGCACCCCTCAGAATTCAGGGGCATGAGCCTGTCCAGTAACCTTTGGCTGCCTACTCAGCCTCCAGGCTCTCAGTCCACTGCTCAGGGCAGCAGATTACAAGCCCAGAAAGTACCCAGAAAGGGCTGTGTTTCCACATAGATGGGAAGTGTGTTGAACCAAACAATAGTGGATGAACCCGGCCCCTTACACCTACCCTTTGGGTCCGGCTAAGGCAATTGCTCCTGTGGCCTCACATCCCTGATCATGGTGTCCTGGTGTCCACACATCACACTCAGAGAGATTCCCAGAAGTAGGCTTGCATGAGTGTCCCATACAATGTCGCTCTGCTTGCAGGAAGCACAAACTCCCCGGGCCCTTGCTATGGACAGACAAAAAAAGATGGATGCCTCCACTGGCCAAATTAGGGGCTTCCAGTCAAGATCACAGCCCCGCCCCTCACCTGAGGGCCTGGCTGCTGCTAAAAAAGGCAATTGGAAACACCTTTTACACTTGGGCCCTGAGGACATACTCAGGAATCCCTCCAGGAGGTAGCAGGCTGGCAGACCTCCTGACCCCAGGATAGCTGTGCTCCTAGTTGGGCGGCCCTTCTGGCCAGTGGTGAAAATATTCCCTAGATACAAGAAAGAACTTCAGGTTTCAAAGGGATTTGAAACACCATGAGGCACTTGGAAAAGACATTTCACAGCCATCAAAACACCCTCTTTCTGAACAATGGAAGCTTCCGTTTTGCATGGAAAATCTGGACACTGGTGTGGCCATCAGTACCACAGATCCTTTACATTCGGCTTAATAGAGGGAAAGCACAGTGTGTGTGCCAGGGGGATCGAGTTTCACTTCTCTTGACCTGGGCTCTCATGGAATAAGGACAAGGACGCTGTGCAGGAAGGTGAGGAGGGCTGCATTGAGGCTGAGTGTCAGCCTCAGGGCCCTGGAGAATGGGAGTCAAGCACAGAGGGCCTGGACAGCTGCAGCTGGAGATGGACATATGCCTGGAACCTGCAGCAGCAACGCTGTCTCCGCAGTTCCCCTCTACACCATGTACTACACCATGTGCAGGAGACTAAGTAATCCAAAGGGCAAAGAAAGGAAAATTTCAACACCAGGAAGGCTGAGTTCACGATGCATGCACTGACTTCCAGTAAGGGCCCAGTGAAGAAGGCACGTAGAGACAGTCAGAGAGACAGAATGACAGAGACAGACAAGGACTGAAATTCTGGCCCTGTGCTGATCAGTGCCAGAG
The DNA here is from genome assembly GCF_950295315.1 of Erinaceus europaeus. NCBI lineage: Eukaryota > Metazoa > Chordata > Mammalia > Eulipotyphla > Erinaceidae > Erinaceus > Erinaceus europaeus. The sequence goes on from NC_080174.1 coordinate 89,398, forward strand.
CACTGAAGACAAACCCTCCATGCCCATGCATACTTCTTACAAGTGGCATTGCTATTTTATGTTTGTGAGGAAAGGTAACACTTAGAACATCTAGGTCTTAGCCACTCTGAGAAGCAACCCTTGGCCGGCAGCCCACTCTCCAAAACTGCCCTCGCCTCTCCAAATTCGAAGTAGTCATAGTGATGCTCCAGCCAAGATGCAGGCTGGCGCATTGCATCTCCCTGGACCAGCCTCAGCCTGTCCTGTGTGCAGGGAACTGCACTATGTCTATTTCTTCTTTGATTTACAGTTTTGGGATAAGATTCGGTGAACAAAAAGAGCAAGAGGGAAGTAGATGATTTGGCAGTGGTAGTTTGTGCTGAGAGAGATTTGTAGAGTGATATACGATATGGCTCTGTGAGATGTCTCTCATGACTGTGGCTCAGAAGGGCCAGGTGTATCCACATTGCTACGCTAATCCAGAGCTGTGCAGGTCTCTAGCTAAAAAATATTTTCAGACCTCTACATGTTACATACATATACATATATATATATATATATATATATATAGAGAGAGAGAGAGAGAGAGAGAAAGAGAGAGAGAGACACTGATGTAGTCATTTTCTACAATGGATTCGATGTGACATTCACACAATTGATTGCTAAAACCTGGAGAGAAACTTTGCATCAGGAAAAGAATTGTCCAAAGGAATAAAATCTCCAAATCATTAGCTATATGCAGCTCCAACGGGACCGAGCGAAAAAGGCTCGAGAAGGAACTCATCCAGGAGACTCTCCACATGGACAGGCACCACAGGTTTCCTAGTCTGGAAACACAAACAGGGCAGCTGCTAGTTCCCAGTGCAAGCCTCAGGGCAAAAACATCTCGCTCTTCAGTGTCTTTACATCTGAAAAGAAGAAAAGTGACCAAGGGCCAAGGAGAGCTGCCCTGGTGTCAAAATTGAGCTGTAAATCAGAATGTGCCAAGTGTTTTGCACAAAATCACCTGTGCCACAGTGATTCTGTTGTTCTCTCTCTCTCTCTCTCCCTCCCTCAGACACACACACACACACACACACACACACACACACACACACAAATCCACAGAGGCACAGGCACAAACGGAGTTATACACATGCGCACTGGACAGCTTCTGCAAGGCAGGGCCCTGGGCTGAACCCTGCTTCGCATTTCCTGGAAGCACGCCCAGCCTTTTAAGGCCAGCTCTGAGCTCCCATTGGCGGGATTCCTTCAGAAGGCCCGCCCACAGGGCGCCAGCCAGGCTCTGATAGGCCAGAGGCCTAGGCCACGCCCAGAACCCCACCAGCAATCTCATTGGCCAGTGTGCTTGGACACGCCCAGGAGGGTCCGGGCCCCTAGTCAGTGATTGGCCAGCGGCCTTGAGCACCGCCCACACGGCCCTGCAGCACGCTGATTGGGCAGCCTCCGGAAGGCCCGCCCACCAGCCACTTCCGCTCGACTCTGATTGGCCTGGTGTCCCAGGGACACACCCCCAGCCAGCCTTCTCTTGGCTCCCATTGGCGGGCTGCTGTCTGAGGGGCGCCCTCTGATAGGCCAGTTCCTAAGGCACGCCCAGGAAGGTCACCGCCCTTGCCCCATGATTGGCCAGCCTCCTGGGCTCCGCCCACGAGGCCCGCCCCAGGCGCTCATTGGACAGCCTCCCGAGGGCCCGCCCCCCAGGCACTTCCGCTGGACCCTGATTGGCTGACCACCAGGGGTACGCCCACCCAGAGCCAGCACCCAGGCTCTCATTGGTGGGCTGCTCTCTGAGGCCCGCCCACGCAACTCCTCCTCTGTTCTCATTGGCCAGCTCTTGCTTCACGCCCCTGAGGGTGACGTTCCTCCACTCTGATTGGCCAGCTGTCTCTATGAATACCCACTGGGCCCTCCCCTCAGGCTCATTGGGCACGGGCTCTGAGGCCCGCCCCCGGGGACTTTCTGCCATCCTCTGAAGGCCCTGTTTCTGCAAACACGACCCCCACAGCTCCTGTCTGGGCCCATCCTTAGGACACTGCCTGCCTGCGCTAGGCTGGCCATGCTCTTGGGGCACACCCAGAAACACTGTCGCCACTCTCCTAGCCCAGTGCCTCAGGGCACTTGCCCCATGGAGCCTTAGTCCCGCCCTGGTGCTGCCCTCTTGTGGACACCCAGCAGAATGCAGCTGAGCACAGGGATTCACAAGCTCCCAGTAGAGTCATCCCAGACAAAGAGAGAAACCCCTTCCACTTGCAAAGCCAAATGGGGGATCCCCCCACCCCACAGGAAAGAACAGATGTCTAGGGCACTCTACGTCAATTTCAACCCTGCTGTCCACAGGCCACAATTCCTAGAGTTCTCCTCATTCCACAGAATCACTACACTCAACTATGGTCTTTGCTGCCACCTTGTGGACATACAGCAGAAGGCAGCTGAGCTCCCCATGCCACTCCTCTTTGAGTCTACCCAGAAAATTACACACAGCATGGGAATAGCAAAGGAAAGAACCCATCTGAGGACCACCTGGGAGAATGCACAACAGAGTCCACAATCCAATGTGCCAATTCATACTTGAAAAACCACTTGTGCAGTGGAAACTTCCTTTGTCATAACACAACCCAGTTCCTAAGTCCCTGCGTCAGGAATAAAGAAACAACAGCGGTAATCATAACGGAAACACACTTATGCACACTTACACACACACACACACACACACACACACACCTTCCCACAGAGACGTACACACTTGTCCCGAAAATAACTTGGATTGGAGTTGCTGTTTTGCACCCTAGCAAAAGGTCAAAGTTTCATGGGTGGAAGGGAGAAGTGTTAAGTTTCTGGCATATGAAGGTGAGAAATGCCTAGAGCAGATCGATAGTTACATGGACAACGAAGGGAGCATGGGTTGGAGGGACAGCTGGTGGAGCTGCCACGGAACTGTGTGGAATCCCAGGACCCTGTTTTGAGCCCCTGGTCACACTTACCCAGCTAGGGAAAAGCTGGGCTAGTGACAAATCAGAGCTGCAGCTGTCTCTCTGTCTCTCTTCCTGCTTGGGCCCTGCTCTCTCAATTTATGACTGTTTGCTTCTCCTCAATAAGAAAGTTACAAAGGATGTACAGAAATACAGGGGTAGTGGGAAAATTACCCCCCCCGTGCCCACTATTACATGGAACTGTTGACTGTAAACCATTCATCCCCCAAGAAAGAACAGAATAAATATTTGTGAGGTTAAAAACATTGTAGGTTAAATAGTGAACATTCTCTAGAGCCATGCAATACTAATCCATTGTGCATTGGATGTCACTGTCAAAAACAGTGCAGTAGCAGTTGTAGTAGTGTGTAGTATCTGCAAAAGGAAATGTATTGTGTGTCAAAAGTTCCCTTCAATTATAAGAGAAAATCTATCAGGCAGAAGAAATGACCCCTCATGTGATATCGGACGAAATAAATAAATAAATAAATATGCAAATAAATGGGAATGATCTAAGAGGATTTGAAAAAAATAAAAAATAAAAACAAACACCACAGGAAGACCTGATGACAGCAGAAATATAGAAAAGGTCTGCTGAGAAATAGAGGGCTGCTTCAAAAATTCCCTGACACACAGGGTCCAGGCAAATTACGAATTCCATGAATGAAAAGAAACGCATACGATTTGAAGCTTACACTAGAAAATGGAGGCAAGTTCTGTGCTATGATAATTACAATAAGGATACTGATAGAAAGGCTATTGGAAATGCTCCTGGAAAGTTTATAATTTATAATTGTAGTGAATCCTGCTCCAACTATGTGACCAATTATTTATGAATAAGGAGGCTATTATAAATGCGGTAATTCTGCATTCAGATCAAATAAAAAGGTCAACAATTCTAAAAATGTCTGATATATATATATATATGTATGTATATGTACATATATGTATGTGTATCTTTATCATCAACTATGAGGGATACTGGCATGGCTATGAGGAGACAGAGTATGGCTTGTGCCAGAGGGACTTACAAAGCTGAGGCTCCAGAAACCTAGGTGAAATCGCCAACAAAACAATCCAGAGCTCAGCCGGGCCCTGGTGACTCGCTTTGTATATCTGGGCCTGTCAGTCAAATAATATATAAGTAAAATATTAATGAGTGCAGACAGAGTGAGTGAGAGCCTGTGAGAGTCAGAGACAGAGAAGGCAAGAAGAGAAATATAAGAGTTGGAAAGAGACCAGAAGTCCAAAAGCTCCCACTCTGTGTTCATACATGACAGGTTCAAACCTGGGTTGTAGAGATTGTAAGGCAGCAGTCTCCTGTCCACAGACCCCAGACAACCCCAGCCTTCACCATATGTGTGTAGTATTTACGACAGGATATGTATTGTGAGTGTAAACTTCCCTTCAATTATAAGAGAAAAATCTATCAAGCCGAAGAATGGACCCCTCATGTAATATAGAACCAAATAAATAAATAAATAAATAAATATGCAAGTAAATGGGGGTTATCTAGGAGGATTTGAAACAAATGAAAAATAAAAACAAAAAGCACAAGAAGACCTGATGGCAGCAGAAACATAGAAACCATCTGCTGAGAATCAAGGGCTGCTTCAAAAGTTCCGAGACCCTTCAGAGTCCAGGGATATTAAGATTTCGGGAGAATGAAAAGAAACTCATATGTATTGAAGCTTACACTAGAGAAAGGAGGCAAGTTCTGTACTATGATAATTAAAATAAGGATGCTGATAGAAATGCTATTAGAAATGCTACTGGAAGGTTCTATTATTTATAATTGTATTGAATCCTGCTCCAACTATGTGGCCAATTAGTAGGGAAAAAGGAACCTGTTGTAAATGTGTGAATTCTGATTAAGATCAATTACATAGGTTGACAATTCTAAAAATGACAGAGATATATATGTATATTTATATATGTATATGGATGTATATCTTTATTATAAAGTCTGAGAGATACTGCCATGGATATGAGGAGACAGAATATGGCTTAAGTCAGAGAGACTTACCAATCAGAGGCTCCAGTAGCCTAGGTGAAATCACAAACAAAACCAGCCAGAGCTCAGCAGTGCTCTGGCTACTCTCTTTGCATATCTGGGCCTGTCAATAAAATAAGGATATAAGTAAAATATTCCTGAGTTCAGGCAGAGTGAGAGAGAGCCTGTGAGAGTCAGAGACAGAGATGGCGAGAAGAGAAATAGAAGAGTTGGAAATAGACCAGAAGTCAAAACCCCCCTAGGCTGTGTTCATTCATGACAGGTTCAAACCTGGGTTGTAGAGATTGTCACGCAGCAGCTCTAATGCCCACAGACCCCAGACAACCCAAGCCTTCACCATATGTGTGTAGTATTTGCCCCAGGAAATGTATTGTGCATCAAAAGTTCCCTTCAGTTATAAGAGAAAATCTCTCAAGCAGAAGACATGATGCCACATGTGATACCTGACTAAATAAATAAATTTGCAAATAAATGGGGATGATCTAGGAGGACTTGAAACAATAAAAATAAATAAAGACAAAAGCCACAAGAAGACCTGATGACAGCAGAAACATAGAAACCATCTGCTGAGAGACAGAGGGCTGCTTCAAAAATTCCCTAACACTTCAGGGTCCAGGGACATTAAGATTTCCGGAGAAAGAAAACAAACACATACGTATTGAAGCTTACACTAGAAAAAGGAGGGAAGATCTGGGCCATGATAATTACAATAAGGATGCTAATAGAAACACGATTAGAAATGCTACTGGAAGGTTCTATTATTTATAATTGTATTGAATCCTGCTCCAACTATATGGCCAATTATTTCAGAAAAACTAGGCTGTTATAAATGTGGTAATTCTGAAAGAAGGTCAAATACATAGGTCGAACATTCTAAAAATGACAGATATATAAATCTATATGTATATATATACATGTATGTATATATTTATTATAAACTCTGAGTGATACTGGCATGGAAATGAGGAGACAGAATATGGCTTGTGTCAGAAAGACTTACAAACTGAGGCTCCAGTAGCCTAGGTGAAATCGCCAACACAACAAGCCAGAGCTCAGCAGTGCTCTGGTAACTCTCTTTGTCTATCTGGGCCTGTCAGTAAAATAAGAATCAAAGTAAAATATTAATGAGTGAAGACAGAGTGTGTGAGAGCATGTGAGAGTTAGAGATAGAGAAGGCGAGAAGAGAAATAGATGAGTTGGAAAGAGACCAGAATTCAAAAACCTCCTACACTGTGTTCATTGATGACAGGTTCAAACCTGGCTTGTAGAGATTGTAAGGCAGCAGCTCTCATGCCCACAGACCCCAGACAGCCCCAGCCTTCACCATAGGCTCTACTACCAGACCTGACAGTAATGTGTGTGTGTGTGTGTGTGTGTGTCTGTCTGTTTGTGTGTGTCTGTGTTTGCTCAGAGATCACCTGTAGTAGTCTCAGAGCATGGGTGGCAAGGGAGCCAGCCTCTCCTGCAACTTATGTACAGAGAACCTATCTGGTCAGGGCAAGCCAGCAAGCCCAGATTGTGGCTAAGCAAGAATGCATATGCAAAGGGACTCTCATGTCTCACTCTCCTGAGTTCCGATTCAATGCCATGCCTCACTATGATCCAAACACTGCCAATGGGGGAAGCTGGGGCACCCCTCAGAATTCAGGGGCATGAGCCTGTCCAGTAACCTTTGGCTGCCTACTCAGCCTCCAGGCTCTCAGTCCACTGCTCAGGGCAGCAGATTACAAGCCCAGAAAGTACCCAGAAAGGGCTGTGTTTCCACATAGATGGGAAGTGTGTTGAACCAAACAATAGTGGATGAACCCGGCCCCTTACACCTACCCTTTGGGTCCGGCTAAGGCAATTGCTCCTGTGGCCTCACATCCCTGATCATGGTGTCCTGGTGTCCACACATCACACTCAGAGAGATTCCCAGAAGTAGGCTTGCATGAGTGTCCCATACAATGTCGCTCTGCTTGCAGGAAGCACAAACTCCCCGGGCCCTTGCTATGGACAGACAAAAAAAAGATGGATGCCTCCACTGGCCAAATTAGGGGCTTCCAGTCAAGATCACAGCCCCGCCCCTCACCTGAGGGCCTGGCTGCTGCTAAAAAAGGCAATTGGAAACACCTTTTACACTTGGGCCCTGAGGACATACTCAGGAATCCCTCCAGGAGGTAGCAGGCTGGCAGACCTCCTGACCCCAGGATAGCTGTGCTCCTAGTTGGGCGGCCCTTCTGGCCAGTGGTGAAAATATTCCCTAGATACAAGAAAGAACTTCAGGTTTCAAAGGGATTTGAAACACCATGAGGCACTTGGAAAAGACATTTCACAGCCATCAAAACACCCTCTTTCTGAACAATGGAAGCTTCCGTTTTGCATGGAAAATCTGGACACTGGTGTGGCCATCAGTACCACAGATCCTTTACATTCGGCTTAATAGAGGGAAAGCACAGTGTGTGTGCCAGGGGGATCGAGTTTCACTTCTCTTGACCTGGGCTCTCATGGAATAAGGACAAGGACGCTGTGCAGGAAGGTGAGGAGGGCTGCATTGAGGCTGAGTGTCAGCCTCAGGGCCCTGGAGAATGGGAGTCAAGCACAGAGGGCCTGGACAGCTGCAGCTGGAGATGGACATATGCCTGGAACCTGCAGCAGCAACGCTGTCTCCGCAGTTCCCCTCTACACCATGTACTACACCATGTGCAGGAGACTAAGTAATCCAAAGGGCAAAGAAAGGAAAATTTCAACACCAGGAAGGCTGAGTTCACGATGCATGCACTGACTTCCAGTAAGGGCCCAGTGAAGAAGGCACGTAGAGACAGTCAGAGAGACAGAATGACAGAGACAGACAAGGACTGAAATTCTGGCCCTGTGCTGATCAGTGCCAGAGCACTGAAGACAAACCCTCCATGCCCATGCATACTTCTTACAAGTGGCATTGCTATTTTATGTTTGTGAGGAAAGGTAACACTTAGAACATCTAGGTCTTAGCCAATCTGAGAAGCAACACTTGGCCGGCAGCCCACTCTCCAAAACTGCCCTCGCCTCTCCAAATTCGAAGTAGTCATAGTGATGCTCCAGCCAAGCTGCAGGCTGGCGTATTGCATCTCCCTGGTCCAGCCTCAGCCTGTCCTGTGTGCAGGGAACTGCACTATGTCTATTTCTTCTTTGATTTACAGTTTTGGGATAAGACTCGGTGGACAAAAAGAGCAAGAGGGAAGTAGATGATTTGGCAGTGGTAGTATGTGCTGAGAGAGATTTGTAGAGTGATATACGATATGGCTCTGTGAGATGTCTCTCATGACTGTGGCTCAGAAGGGCCAGGTGTATCCACATTGCTACCTTAATCCAGAGATGTGCAGGTCTCTAGCTAAAAAATATTTTCAGACCTCTACATGTTACATACATATATATATATATATATATATATATAGAGAGAGAGAGAGAGAGAGAGAGAGCGAGAGAGAGAGACACTGATGTAGTCATTTTCTACAATGGATTCGGTGTGACATTCACACAATTGATTGCTAAAACCTGGAGAGAAACTTTGCATCAGGAAAAGAATTGTCCAAAGGAATAAAATCTCCAAATCATTAGCTATATGCAGCTCCAACGGGACCGAGCGAAAAAGGCTCGAGAAGGAACTCATCCAGGACACTCTCCACATGGACAGGCACCACAGGTTTCCTAGTCTGGCAACACAAACAGGGCAGCTGCTAGTTCCCAGTGCAAGCCTCAGGGCAAAAACCTCTCCCTCTTCAGTGTCTTTACATCTGAAAAGAAGAAAAGTGACCAAGGGCCAAGGAGAGCTGCCCTGGTGTCAATATTGAGCTGTAAATCAGAATGTGCCAAGTGTTTTGCACAAAATCACCTGTGCCACAGTGATTCTGTTGTTCTCTCTCTCTCTCTCTCCCTCCCTCAGACACACACACACACACACACACACACACACACACAAATCCACAGAGGCACAGGCACAAACGGAGTTATACACATGCGCACTGGACAGCTTCGTCAAGGCAGGGCCCTGGGCTGAACCCTGCTTCGCATTTCCTGGAAGCACGCCCAGCCGTTTAAGGCCAGCTCTGAACTCCCATTGGCGGGATTCCTTCAGAAGGCCCGCCCACAGGGCGCCAGCCAGGCTCTGATAGGCCGGAGGCCTAGGCCACGCCCAGAACCGCACCAGCAATCTCATTGGCCAGTGTGCTTGGACATGCCCAGGAGGGTCCGGGCCCCTAGTCAGTGATTGGCCAGCGGCCTTGAGCACCGCCCACACGGCCCTGCAGCACGCTGATTGGGCAGCCTCCGGAAGGCCCGCCCACCAGCCACTTCCGCTCGACTCTGATTGGCCTGGTGTCCCAGGGACACGCCCCCAGCCAGCCTTCTCTTGGCTCCCATTGGCGGGCTGCTGTCTGAGGGGCGCCCTCTGATAGGCCAGTTCCTAAGGCACGCCCAGGAAGGTCACCGCCCTTGCCCCATGATTGGCCAGCCTCCTGGGCTCCGCCCACGAGGCCCACCCCAGGCGCTCATTGGACATCCTCCCGAGGGCCCGCCCCCCAGGCACTTCCGCTGGACCCTGATTGGCTGACCTCCAGGGGTACGCCCACCCAGAGCCAGCACCCAGGCTCTCATTGGTGGGCTGCTCTCTGAGGCCCGCCCACGCAACTCCTCCTCTGTTCTCATTGGCCAGCTCTTGCTTCACGCCCCTGAGGGTGACGTTCCTCCTCTCTGATTGGCCAGCTGTCTCTATGAATAACCACTGGGCCCTCCCCTCAGGCTCATTGGGCACGGGCTCTGAGGCCCGTCCCCGGGGACTTTCTGCCATCCTCTGAAGGCCCTGTTTCTGCAAACACGACCCCCACAGCTCCTGTCTGGGCCCGTCCTTAGGACACTGCCTGCCTGCGCTAGGCTGGCCATGCTCTTGGGGCACACCCAGAAACACTGTCGCCACTCTCCTAGCCCAATGTGTCTCAGGGCACTTGCCCCATGGAGCCTTAGTCCCGCCCTGGTGCTGCCCACTTGTGGACACCCAGCAGAATGCAGCTGAGCACAGGGATTCACAAGCTCCCAGTAGAGTCATCCCAGACAAAGAGAGAAACCCCTTCCACTTGCAAAGCCAAATGGGGGATCCCCCCACCCCACAGGAAAGAACAGATGTCTAGGGCACTCTACGTCAATTTCAACCCTGCTGTCCATGGGCCACAATTCCTAGAGTTCTCCTCATTCCACAGAATCACTACACTCAACTATGGTCTTTGCTGCCACCTTGTGGACATACAGCAGAATGCAGCTGAGCTCCCCATGCCACTCCTCTTTGAGTCTACCCAGAAAATTACACACAGCATGGGAATAGCAAAGGAAAGAACCCATCTGAGGACCACCTGGGAGAATGCACAACAGAGTCCACAATCCAATGTGCCAATTCATACTTGAAAAACCACTTGTGTAGTGCAAACTTCCTTTCTCATAAAACAACCCAGTTCCTAAGTCCCTGCGTCAGGAATCAAGAAACAACAGCGGTAATCATAACGGAAACACACTTATGCACACTTACACACACACACACACACACACACACACACACACCTTCCCACAGAGACGTACACACTTGTCCCGAAAATAACTTGGATTGGAGTTGCTGTTTTGCACCCTAGCAAAAGGTCAAAGTTTCATGGGTGGAAGGGAGAAGTGTTAAGTTTCTGGCATATGAAGGTGAGAAATGCCTAGAGCAGATCGATAGTTACATGGACAACGAAGGGAGCATGGGTTGGAGGGACAGCTGGTGGAGCTGCCAGGGAACTGTGTGGAATCCCAGGACCCTGTTTTGAGCCCCTGGTCACACTTACCCAGCTAGGGAAAAGCTGGGCTAGTGACAAATCAGAGCTGCAGCTGTCTCTCTGTCTCTCTTCCTGCTTGGGCCCTGCTCTCTCAATTTATGACTGTTTGCTTCTCCTCAATAAGAAAGTTACAAAAGATGTACAGAAATACAGGGGTAGTGGGAAAATTACCCCCCCCCGTGCCCACTATTACATGGAACTGTTGACTGTAAACCATTCATCCCCCAAGAAAGAACAGAATAAATATTTGTGAGGTTAAAAACATTGTAGGTTAAATAGTGAACATTCTCTAGAGCCATGCAATACTAATCCATTGTGCATTGGATGTCACTGTCAAAAACAGTGCAGTAGCAGTTGTAGTAGTGTGTAGTATCTGCAAAAGGAAATGTATTGTGTGTCAAAAGTTCCCTTCAATTATAAGAGAAAATCTATCAGGCAGAAGAAATGACCCCTCAAGTGATATCGGACGAAATAAATAAATAAATATGCAAATAAATGGGAATGATCTAAGAGGATTTGAAAAAAATAAAAAATAAAAACAAACACCACAGGAAGACCTGATGACAGCAGAAATATAGAAAAGGTCTGCTGAGAAATAGAGGGCTGCTTCAAAAATTCCCTGACACACAGGGTCCAGGCAAATTACGAATTCCATGAATGAAAAGAAACGCATACGATTTGAAGCTTACACTAGAAAATGGAGGCAAGTTCTGTGCTATGATAATTACAATAAGGATACTGATAGAAAGGCTATTGGAAATGCTCCTGGAAAGTTTATAATTTATAATTGTAGTGAATCCTGCTCCAACTATGTGACCAATTATTTATGAATAAGGAGGCTATTATAAATGCGGTAATTCTGCATTCAGATCAAATAAAAAGGTCAACAATTCTAAAAATGTCTGATATATATATATATGTATGTATGTATATGTACATATATGTATGTGTATCTTTATCATCAACTATGAGGGATACTGGCATGGCTATGAGGAGACAGAGTATGGCTTGTGCCAGAGGGACTTACAAAGCTGAGGCTCCAGAAACCTAGGTGAAATCGCCAACAAAACAATCCAGAGCTCAGCCGGGCCCTGGTGACTCGCTTTGTATATCTGGGCCTGTCAGTCAAATAATATATAAGTAAAATATTAATGAGTGCAGACAGAGTGAGTGAGAGCCTGTGAGAGTCAGAGACAGAGAAGGCAAGAAGAGAAATAGAAGAGTTGGAAAGAGACCAGAAGTCCAAAAGCTCCCACTCTGTGTTCATACATGACAGGTTCAAACCTGGGTTGTAGAGATTGTAAGGCAGCAGTCTCCTGTCCACAGACCCCAGACAACCCCAGCCTTCACCATATGTGTGTAGTATTTACGACAGGATATGTATTGTGAGTGTAAACTTCCCTTCAATTATAAGAGAAAAATCTATCAAGCCGAAGAATGGACCCCTCATGTAATATAGAACCAAATAAATAAATAAATAAATAAATATGCAAGTAAATGGGGGTTATCTAGGAGGATTTGAAACAAATGAAAAATAAAAACAAAAAGCACAAGAAGACCTGATGGCAGCAGAAACATAGAAACCATCTGCTGAGAATCAAGGGCTGCTTCAAAAGTTCCGAGACCCTTCAGAGTCCAGGGAAATTAAGATTTCGGGAGAATGAAAAGAAACTCATATGTATTGAAGCTTACACTAGAGAAAGGAGGCAAGTTCTGTACTATGATAATTAAAATAAGGATGCTGATAGAAATGCTATTAGAAATGCTACTGGAAGGTTCTATTATTTATAATTGTATTGAATCCTGCTCCAACTATGTGGCCAATTAGTAGGGAAAAAGGAACCTGTTGTAAATGTGTGAATTCTGATTAAGATCAATTACATAGGTTGACAATTCTAAAAATGACAGAGATATATATGTATATTTATATATGTATATGGATGTATATCTTTATTATAAAGTCTGAGAGATACTGCCATGGATATGAGGAGACAGAATATGGCTTAAGTCAGAGAGACTTACCAATCAGAGGCTCCAGTAGCCTAGGTGAAATCACAAACAAAACCAGCCAGAGCTCAGCAGTGCTCTGGCTACTCTCTTTGCATATCTGGGCCTGTCAATAAAATAAGGATATAAGCAAAATATTCCTGAGTTCAGGCAGAGTGAGAGAGAGCCTGTGAGAGTCAGAGACAGAGATGGCGAGAAGAGAAATAGAAGAGTTGGAAATAGACCAGAAGTCAAAACCCCCCTAGGCTGTGTTCATTCATGACAGGTTCAAACCTGGGTTGTAGAGATTGTCACGCAGCAGCTCTAATGCCCACAGACCCCAGACAACCCAAGCCTTCACCATATGTGTGTAGTATTTGCCCCAGGAAATGTATTGTGCATCAAAAGTTCCCTTCAGTTATAAGAGAAAATCTCTCAAGCAGAAGACATGATGCCACATGTGATACCTGACTAAATAAATAAATTTGCAAATAAATGGGGATGATCTAGGAGGACTTGAAACAATAAAAATAAATAAAGACAAAAGCCACAAGAAGACCTGATGACAGCAGAAACATAGAAACCATCTGCTGAGAGACAGAGGGCTGCTTCAAAAATTCCCTAACACTTCAGGGTCCAGGGACATTAAGATTTCCGGAGAAAGAAAACAAACACATACGTATTGAAGCTTACACTAGAAAAAGGAGGGAAGATCTGGGCCATGATAATTACAATAAGGATGCTAATAGAAACACGATTAGAAATGCTACTGGAAGGTTCTATTATTTATAATTGTATTGAATCCTGCTCCAACTATATGGCCAATTATTTCAGAAAAACTAGGCTGTTATAAATGTGGTAATTCTGAAAGAAGGTCAAATACATAGGTCGAACATTCTAAAAATGACAGATATATAAATCTATATGTATATATATACATGTATGTATATCTTTATTATAAACTCTGAGTGATACTGGCATGGAAATGAGGAGACAGAATATGGCTTGTGTCAGAAAGACTTACAAACTGAGGCTCCAGTAGCCTAGGTGAAATCGCCAACACAACAAGCCAGAGCTCAGCAGTGCTCTGGTAACTCTCTTTGTCTATCTGGGCCTGTCAGTAAAATAAGAATCTAAGTAAAATATTAATGAGTGAAGACAGAGTGTGTGAGAGCATGTGAGAGTCAGAGATAGAGAAGGCGAGAAGAGAAATAGATGAGTTGGAAAGAGACCAGAATTCAAAAACCTCCTACACTGTGTTCATTGATGACAGGTTCAAACCTGGCTTGTAGAGATTGTAAGGCAGCAGCTCTCATGCCCACAGACCCCAGACAGCCCCAGCCTTCACCATAGGCTCTACTACCAGACCTGACAGTAATGTGTGTGTGTGTGTGTGTGTGTGTGTGTGTGTCTGTCTGTTTGTGTGTGTCTGTGTTTGCTCAGAGATCACCTGTAGTAGTCTCAGAGCATGGGTGGCAAGGGAGCCAGCCTCTCCTGCAACTTATGTACAGAGAACCTATCTGGTCAGGGCAAGCCAGCTAGCCCAGATTGTGGCTAAGCAAGAATGCATATGCAAAGGGACTCTCATGTCTCACTCTCCTGAGTTCCGATTCAATGCCATGCCTCACTATGATCCAAACACTGCCAATGGGGGAAGCTGGGGCACCCCTCAGAATTCAGGGGCATGAGCCTGTCCAGTAACCTTTGGCTGCCTACTCAGCCTCCAGGCTCTCAGTCCACTGCTCAGGGCAGCAGATTACAAGCCCAGAAAGTACCCAGAAAGGGCTGTGTTTCCACATAGATGGGAAGTGTGTTGAACCAAACAATAGTGGATGAACCCGGCCCCTTACACCTACCCTTTGGGTCCGGCTAAGGCAATTGCTCCTGTGGCCTCACATCCCTGATCATGGTGTCCTGGTGTCCACACATCACACTCAGAGAGATTCCCAGAAGTAGGCTTGCATGAGTGTCCCATACAATGTCGCTCTGCTTGCAGGAAACACAAACTCCCCGGGCCCTTGCTATGGACAGACAAAAAAAGATGGATGCCTCCACTGGCCAAATTAGGGGCTTCCAGTCAAGATCACAGCCCCGCCCCTCACCTGAGGGCCTGGCTGCTGCTAAAAAAGGCAATTGGAAACACCTTTTACACTTGGGCCCTGAGGACATACTCAGGAATCCCTCCAGGAGGTAGCAGGCTGGCAGACCTCCTGACCCCAGGATAGCTGTGCTCCTAGTTGGGCGGCCCTTCTGGCCAGTGGTGAAAATATTCCCTAGATACAAGAAAGAACTTCAGGTTTCAAAGGGATTTGAAACACCATGAGGCACTTGGAAAAGACATTTCACAGCCATCAAAACACCCTCTTTCTGAACAATGGA
Organism: Erinaceus europaeus; assembly: GCF_950295315.1. Classification (NCBI taxonomy): domain Eukaryota; kingdom Metazoa; phylum Chordata; class Mammalia; order Eulipotyphla; family Erinaceidae; genus Erinaceus; species Erinaceus europaeus. The sequence continues at coordinate 104,544 of NC_080174.1, forward strand.
AGCTTCCGTTTTGCATGGAAAATCTGGACACTGGTGTGGCCATCAGTACCACAGATCCTTTACATTCGGCTTAATAGAGGGAAAGCACAGTGTGTGTGCCAGGGGGATCGAGTTTCACTTCTCTTGACCTGGGCTCTCATGGAATAAGGACAAGGACGCTGTGCAGGAAGGTGAGGAGGGCTGCATTGAGGCTGAGTGTCAGCCTCAGGGCCCTGGAGAATGGGAGTCAAGCACAGAGGGCCTGGACAGCTGCAGCTGGAGATGGACATATGCCTGGAACCTGCAGCAGCAACGCTGTCTCCGCAGTTCCCCTCTACACCATGTACTACACCATGTGCAGGAGACTAAGTAATCCAAAGGGCAAAGAAAGGAAAATTTCAACACCAGGAAGGCTGAGTTCACGATGCATGCACTGACTTCCAGTAAGGGCCCAGTGAAGAAGGCACGTAGAGACAGTCAGAGAGACAGAATGACAGAGACAGACAAGGACTGAAATTCTGGCCCTGTGCTGATCAGTGCCAGAGCACTGAAGACAAACCCTCCATGCCCATGCATACTTCTTACAAGTGGCATTGCTATTTTATGTTTGTGAGGAAAGGTAACACTTAGAACATCTAGGTCTTAGCCACTCTGAGAAGCAACCCTTGGCCGGCAGCCCACTCTCCAAAACTGCCCTCGCCTCTCCAAATTCGAAGTAGTCATAGTGATGCTCCAGCCAAGATGCAGGCTGGCGCATTGCATCTCCCTGGACCAGCCTCAGCCTGTCCTGTGTGCAGGGAACTGCACTATGTCTATTTCTTCTTTGATTTACAGTTTTGGGATAAGATTCGGTGGACAAAAAGAGCAAGAGGGAAGTAGATGATTTGGCAGTGGTAGTGTGTGCTGAGAGAGATTTGTAGAGTGATATACGATATGGCTCTGTGAGATGTCTCTCATGACTGTGGCTCAGAAGGGCCAGGTGTATCCACATTGCTACGCTAATCCAGAGCTGTGCAGGTCTCTAGCTAAAAAATATTTTCAGACCTCTACATGTTACATACATATATATATATATATATATATATAGAGAGAGAGAGAGAGAGAGAGAGAGAAAGAGAGAGAGACACTGATGTAGTCATTTTCTACAATGGATTCGATGTGACATTCACACAATTGATTGCTAAAACCTGGAGAGAAACTTTGCATCAGGAAAAGAATTGTACAAAGGAATAAAATCTCCAAATCATTAGCTATATGCAGCTCCAACGGGACCGAGCGAAAAAGGCTCGAGAAGGAACTCATCCAGGAGACTCTCCACATGGACAGGCACCACAGGTTTCCTAGTCTGGCAACACAAACAGGGCAGCTGCTAGTTCCCAGTGCAAGCCTCAGGGCAAAAACCTCTCGCTCTTCAGTGTCTTTACATCTGAAAAGAAGAAAAGTGACCAAGGGCCAAGGAGAGCTGCCCTGGTGTCAAAATTGAGCTGTAAATCAGAATGTGCCAAGTGTTTTGCACAAAATCACCTGTGCCACAGTGATTCTGTTGTTCTCTCTCTCTCTCTCTCCCTCCCTCAGACACACACACACACACACACACACACACACACACAAATCCACAGAGGCACAGGCACAAACGGAGTTATACACATGCGCACTGGACAGCTTCTGCAAGGCAGGGCCCTGGGCTGAACCCTGCTTCGCATTTCCTGGAAGCACGCCCAGCCTTTTAAGGCCAGCTCTGAGCTCCCATTGGCGGGATTCCTTCAGAAGGCCCGCCCACAGGGCGCCAGCCAGGCTCTGATAGGCCAGAGGCCTAGGCCACGCCCAGAACCGCACCAGCAATCTCATTGGCCAGTGTGCTTGGACACGCCCAGGAGGGTCCGGGCCCCTAGTCAGTGATTGGCCAGCGGCCTTGAGCACCGCCCACACGGCCCTGCAGCACGCTGATTGGGCAGCCTCCGGAAGGCCCGCCCACCAGCCACTTCCGCTCGACTCTGATTGGCCTGGTGTCCCAGGGACACGCCCCCAGCCAGCCTTCTCTTGGCTCCCATTGGCGGGCTGCTGTCTGAGGGGCGCCCTCTGATAGGCCAGTTCCTAAGGCACGCCCAGGAAGGTCACCGCCCTTGCCCCATGATTGGCCAGCCTCCTGGGCTCCGCCCACGAGGCCCGCCCCAGGCGCTCATTGGACAGCCTCCCGAGGGCCCGCCCCCCAGGCACTTCCGCTGGACCCTGATTGGCTGACCACCAGGGGTACGCCCACCCAGAGCCAGCACCCAGGCTCTCATTGGTGGGCTGCTCTCTGAGGCCCGCCCACGCAACTCCTCCTCTGTTCTCATTGGCCAGCTCTTGCTTCACGCCCCTGAGGGTGACGTTCCTCCACTCTGATTGGCCAGCTGTCTCTATGAATACCCACTGGGCCCTCCCCTCAGGCTCATTGGGCACGGGCTCTGAGGCCCGCCCCCGGGGACTTTCTGCCATCCTCTGAAGGCCCTGTTTCTGCAAACACGACCCCCACAGCTCCTGTCTGGGCCCATCCTTAGGACACTGCCTGCCTGCGCTAGGCTGGCCATGCTCTTGGGGCACACCCAGAAACACTGTCGCCACTCTCCTAGCCCAGTGCCTCAGGGCACTTGCCCCATGGAGCCTTAGTCCCGCCCTGGTGCTGCCCTCTTGTGGACACCCAGCAGAATGCAGCTGAGCACAGGGATTCACAAGCTCCCAGTAGAGTCATCCCAGACAAAGAGAGAAACCCCTTCCACTTGCAAAGCCAAATGGGGGATCCCCCCACCCCACAGGAAAGAACAGATGTCTAGGGCACTCTACGTCAATTTCAACCCTGCTGTCCACGGGCCACAATTCCTAGAGTTCTCCTCATTCCACAGAATCACTACACTCAACTATGGTCTTTGCTGCCACCTTGTGGACATACAGCAGAAGGCAGCTGAGCTCCCCATGCCACTCCTCTTTGAGTCTACCCAGAAAATTACACACAGCATGGGAATAGCAAAGGAAAGAACCCATCTGAGGACCACCTGGGAGAATGCACAACAGAGTCCACAATCCAATGTGCCAATTCATACTTGAAAAACCACTTGTGCAGTGGAAACTTCCTTTGTCATAACACAACCCAGTTCCTAAGTCCCTGCGTCAGGAATAAAGAAACAACAGCGGTAATCATAACTGAAACACACTTATGCACACTTACACACACACACACACACACACACACACACACCTTCCCACAGAGACGTACACACTTGTCCCGAAAATAACTTGGATTGGAGTTGCTGTTTTGCACCCTAGCAAAAGGTCAAAGTTTCATGGGTGGAAGGGAGAAGTGTTAAGTTTCTGGCATATGAAGGTGAGAAATGCCTAGAGCAGATCGATAGTTACATGGACAACGAAGGGAGCATGGGTTGGAGGGACAGCTGGTGGAGCTGCCACGGAACTGTGTGGAATCCCAGGACCCTGTTTTGAGCCCCTGGTCACACTTACCCAGCTAGGGAAAAGCTGGGCTAGTGACAAATCAGAGCTGCAGCTGTCTCTCTGTCTCTCTTCCTGCTTGGGCCCTGCTCTCTCAATTTATGACTGTTTGCTTCTCCTCAATAAGAAAGTTACAAAGGATGTACAGAAATACAGGGGTAGTGGGAAAATTACCCCCCCCGTGCCCACTATTACATGGAACTGTTGACTGTAAACCATTCATCCCCCAAGAAAGAACAGAATAAATATTTGTGAGGTTAAAAACATTGTAGGTTAAATAGTGAACATTCTCTAGAGCCATGCAATACTAATCCATTGTGCATTGGATGTCACTGTCAAAAACAGTGCAGTAGCAGTTGTAGTAGTGTGTAGTATCTGCAAAAGGAAATGTATTGTGTGTCAAAAGTTCCCTTCAATTATAAGAGAAAATCTATCAGGCAGAAGAAATGACCCCTCATGTGATATCGGACGAAATAAATAAATAAATAAATATGCAAATAAATGGGAATGATCTAAGAGGATTTGAAAAAAATAAAAAATAAAAACAAACACCACAGGAAGACCTGATGACAGCAGAAATATAGAAAAGGTCTGCTGAGAAATAGAGGGCTGCTTCAAAAATTCCCTGACACACAGGGTCCAGGCAAATTACGAATTCCATGAATGAAAAGAAACGCATACGATTTGAAGCTTACACTAGAAAATGGAGGCAAGTTCTGTGCTATGATAATTACAATAAGGATACTGATAGAAAGGCTATTGGAAATGCTCCTGGAAAGTTTATAATTTATAATTGTAGTGAATCCTGCTCCAACTATGTGACCAATTATTTATGAATAAGGAGGCTATTATAAATGCGGTAATTCTGCATTCAGATCAAATAAAAAGGTCAACAATTCTAAAAATGTCTGATATATATATATATATGTATGTATATGTACATATATGTATGTGTATCTTTATCATCAACTATGAGGGATACTGGCATGGCTATGAGGAGACAGAGTATGGCTTGTGCCAGAGGGACTTACAAAGCTGAGGCTCCAGAAACCTAGGTGAAATCGCCAACAAAACAATCCAGAGCTCAGCCGGGCCCTGGTGACTCGCTTTGTATATCTGGGCCTGTCAGTCAAATAATATATAAGTAAAATATTAATGAGTGCAGACAGAGTGAGTGAGAGCCTGTGAGAGTCAGAGACAGAGAAGGCAAGAAGAGAAATATAAGAGTTGGAAAGAGACCAGAAGTCCAAAAGCTCCCACTCTGTGTTCATACATGACAGGTTCAAACCTGGGTTGTAGAGATTGTAAGGCAGCAGTCTCCTGTCCACAGACCCCAGACAACCCCAGCCTTCACCATATGTGTGTAGTATTTACGACAGGATATGTATTGTGAGTGTAAACTTCCCTTCAATTATAAGAGAAAAATCTATCAAGCCGAAGAATGGACCCCTCATGTAATATAGAACCAAATAAATAAATAAATAAATAAATAAATATGCAAGTAAATGGGGGTTATCTAGGAGGATTTGAAACAAATGAAAAATAAAAACAAAAAGCACAAGAAGACCTGATGGCAGCAGAAACATAGAAACCATCTGCTGAGAATCAAGGGCTGCTTCAAAAGTTCCGAGACCCTTCAGAGTCCAGGGATATTAAGATTTCGGGAGAATGAAAAGAAACTCATATGTATTGAAGCTTACACTAGAGAAAGGAGGCAAGTTCTGTACTATGATAATTAAAATAAGGATGCTGATAGAAATGCTATTAGAAATGCTACTGGAAGGTTCTATTATTTATAATTGTATTGAATCCTGCTCCAACTATGTGGCCAATTAGTAGGGAAAAAGGAACCTGTTGTAAATGTGTGAATTCTGATTAAGATCAATTACATAGGTTGACAATTCTAAAAATGACAGAGATATATATGTATATTTATATATGTATATGGATGTATATCTTTATTATAAAGTCTGAGAGATACTGCCATGGATATGAGGAGACAGAATATGGCTTAAGTCAGAGAGACTTACCAATCAGAGGCTCCAGTAGCCTAGGTGAAATCACAAACAAAACCAGCCAGAGCTCAGCAGTGCTCTGGCTACTCTCTTTGCATATCTGGGCCTGTCAATAAAATAAGGATATAAGCAAAATATTCCTGAGTTCAGGCAGAGTGAGAGAGAGCCTGTGAGAGTCAGAGACAGAGATGGCGAGAAGAGAAATAGAAGAGTTGGAAATAGACCAGAAGTCAAAACCCCCCTAGGCTGTGTTCATTCATGACAGGTTCAAACCTGGGTTGTAGAGATTGTCACGCAGCAGCTCTAATGCCCACAGACCCCAGACAACCCAAGCCTTCACCATATGTGTGTAGTATTTGCCCCAGGAAATGTATTGTGCATCAAAAGTTCCCTTCAGTTATAAGAGAAAATCTCTCAAGCAGAAGACATGATGCCACATGTGATACCTGACTAAATAAATAAATTTGCAAATAAATGGGGATGATCTAGGAGGACTTGAAACAATAAAAATAAATAAAGACAAAAGCCACAAGAAGACCTGATGACAGCAGAAACATAGAAACCATCTGCTGAGAGACAGAGGGCGGCTTCAAAAATTCCCTAACACTTCAGGGTCCAGGGACATTAAGATTTCCGGAGAAAGAAAACAAACACATACGTATTGAAGCTTACACTAGAAAAAGGAGGGAAGATCTGGGCCATGATAATTACAATAAGGATGCTAATAGAAACACGATTAGAAATGCTACTGGAAGGTTCTATTATTTATAATTGTATTGAATCCTGCTCCAACTATATGGCCAATTATTTCAGAAAAACTAGGCTGTTATAAATGTGGTAATTCTGAAAGAAGGTCAAATACATAGGTCGAACATTCTAAAAATGACAGATATATAAATCTATATGTATATATATACATGTATGTATATCTTTATTATAAACTCTGAGTGATACTGGCATGGAAATGAGGAGACAGAATATGGCTTGTGTCAGAAAGACTTACAAACTGAGGCTCCAGTAGCCTAGGTGAAATCGCCAACACAACAAGCCAGAGCTCAGCAGTGCTCTGGTAACTCTCTTTGTCTATCTGGGCCTGTCAGTAAAATAAGAATCTAAGTAAAATATTAATGAGTGAAGACAGAGTGTGTGAGAGCATGTGAGAGTCAGAGATAGAGAAGGCGAGAAGAGAAATAGATGAGTTGGAAAGAGACCAGAATTCAAAAACCTCCTACACTGTGTTCATTGATGACAGGTTCAAATCTGGCTTGTAGAGATTGTAAGGCAGCAGCTCTCATGCCCACAGACCCCAGACAGCCCCAGCCTTCACCATAGGCTCTACTACCAGACCTGACAGTAATGTGTGTGTGTGTGTGTGTGTGTGTGTCTGTCTGTTTGTGTGTGTCTGTGTGTGCTCAGAGATCACCTGTAGTAGTCTCAGAGCATGGGTGGCAAGGGAGCCAGCCTCTCCTGCAACTTATGTACAGAGAACCTATCTGGTCAGGGCAAGCCAGCTAGCCCAGATTGTGGCTAAGCAAGAATGCATATGCAAAGGGACTCTCATGTCTCACTCTCCTGAGTTCCGATTCAATGCCATGCCTCACTATGATCCAAACACTGCCAATGGGGGAAGCTGGGGCACCCCTCAGAATTCAGGGGCATGAGCCTGTCCAGTAACCTTTGGCTGCCTACTCAGCCTCCAGGCTCTCAGTCCACTGCTCAGGGCAGCAGATTACAAGCCCAGAAAGTACCCAGAAAGGGCTGTGTTTCCACATAGATGGGAAGTGTGTTGAACCAAACATTAGTGGATGAACCCGGCCCCTTACACCTACCCTTTGGGTCCGGCTAAGGCAATTGCTCCTGTGGCCTCACATCCCTGATCATGGTGTCCTGGTGTCCACACATCACACTCAGAGAGATTCCCAGAAGTAGGCTTGCATGAGTGTCCCATACAATGTCGCTCTGCTTGCAGGAAGCACAAACTCCCCGGGCCCTTGCTATGGACAGACAAAAAAAAGATGGATGCCTCCACTGGCCAAATTAGGGGCTTCCAGTCAAGATCACAGCCCCGCCCCTCACCTGAGGGCCTGGCTGCTGCTAAAAAAGGCAATTGGAAACACCTTTTACACTTGGGCCCTGAGGACATACTCAGGAATCCCTCCAGGAGGTAGCAGGCTGGCAGACCTCCTGACCCCAGGATAGCTGTGCTCCTAGTTGGGCGGCCCTTCTGGCCAGTGGTGAAAATATTCCCTAGATACAAGAAAGAACTTCAGGTTTCAAAGGGATTTGAAACACCATGAGGCACTTGGAAAAGACATTTCACAGCCATCAAAACACCCTCTTTCTGAACAATGGAAGCTTCCGTTTTGCATGGAAAATCTGGACACTGGTGTGGCCATCAGTACCACAGATCCTTTACATTCGGCTTAATAGAGGGAAAGCACAGTGTGTGTGCCAGGGGGATCGAGTTTCACTTCTCTTGACCTGGGCTCTCATGGAATAAGGACAAGGACGCTGTGCAGGAAGGTGAGGAGGGCTGCATTGAGGCTGAGTGTCAGCCTCAGGGCCCTGGAGAATGGGAGTCAAGCACAGAGGGCCTGGACAGCTGCAGCTGGAGATGGACATATGCCTGGAACCTGCAGCAGCAACGCTGTCTCCGCAGTTCCCCTCTACACCATGTACTACACCATGTGCAGGAGACTAAGTAATCCAAAGGGCAAAGAAAGGAAAATTTCAACACCAGGAAGGCTGAGTTCACGATGCATGCACTGACTTCCAGTAAGGGCCCAGTGAAGAAGGCACGTAGAGACAGTCAGAGAGACAGAATGACAGAGACAGACAAGGACTGAAATTCTGGCCCTGTGCTGATCAGTGCCAGAGCACTGAAGACAAACCCTCCATGCCCATGCATACTTCTTACAAGTGGCATTGCTATTTTATGTTTGTGAGGAAAGGTAACACTTAGAACATCTAGGTCTTAGCCAATCTGAGAAGCAACACTTGGCCGGCAGCCCACTCTCCAAAACTGCCCTCGCCTCTCCAAATTCGAAGTAGTCATAGTGATGCTCCAGCCAAGCTGCAGGCTGGCGTATTGCATCTCCCTGGTCCAGCCTCAGCCTGTCCTGTGTGCAGGGAACTGCACTATGTCTATTTCTTCTTTGATTTACAGTTTTGGGATAAGACTCGGTGGACAAAAAGAGCAAGAGGGAAGTAGATGATTTGGCAGTGGTAGTATGTGCTGAGAGAGATTTGTAGAGTGATATACGATATGGCTCTGTGAGATGTCTCTCATGACTGTGGCTCAGAAGGGCCAGGTGTATCCACATTGCTACCTTAATCCAGAGATGTGCAGGTCTCTAGCTAAAAAATATTTTCAGACCTCTACATGTTACATACATATATATATATATATATATATAGAGAGAGAGAGAGAGAGAGAGAGAGCGAGAGAGAGAGACACTGATGTAGTCATTTTCTACAATGGATTCGGTGTGACATTCACACAATTGATTGCTAAAACCTGGAGAGAAACTTTGCATCAGGAAAAGAATTGTCCAAAGGAATAAAATCTCCAAATCATTAGCTATATGCAGCTCCAACGGGACCGAGCGAAAAAGGCTCGAGAAGGAACTCATCCAGGACACTCTCCACATGGACAGGCACCACAGGTTTCCTAGTCTGGCAACACAAACAGGGCAGCTGCTAGTTCCCAGTGCAAGCCTCAGGGCAAAAACCTCTCCCTCTTCAGTGTCTTTACATCTGAAAAGAAGAAAAGTGACCAAGGGCCAAGGAGAGCTGCCCTGGTGTCAATATTGAGCTGTAAATCAGAATGTGCCAAGTGTTTTGCACAAAATCACCTGTGCCACAGTGATTCTGTTGTTCTCTCTCTCTCTCTCTCCCTCCCTCAGACACACACACACACACACACACACACACACACACACAAATCCACAGAGGCACAGGCACAAACGGAGTTATACACATGCGCACTGGACAGCTTCGTCAAGGCAGGGCCCTGGGCTGAACCCTGCTTCGCATTTCCTGGAAGCACGCCCAGCCGTTTAAGGCCAGCTCTGAACTCCCATTGGCGGGATTCCTTCAGAAGGCCCGCCCACAGGGCGCCAGCCAGGCTCTGATAGGCCGGAGGCCTAGGCCACGCCCAGAACCGCACCAGCAATCTCATTGGCCAGTGTGCTTGGACATGCCCAGGAGGGTCCGGGCCCCTAGTCAGTGATTGGCCAGCGGCCTTGAGCACCGCCCACACGGCCCTGCAGCACGCTGATTGGGCAGCCTCCGGAAGGCCCGCCCACCAGCCACTTCCGCTCGACTCTGATTGGCCTGGTGTCCCAGGGACACGCCCCCAGCCAGCCTTCTCTTGGCTCCCATTGGCGGGCTGCTGTCTGAGGGGCGCCCTCTGATAGGCCAGTTCCTAAGGCACGCCCAGGAAGGTCACCGCCCTTGCCCCATGATTGGCCAGCCTCCTGGGCTCCGCCCACGAGGCCCACCCCAGGCGCTCATTGGACATCCTCCCGAGGGCCCGCCCCCCAGGCACTTCCGCTGGACCCTGATTGGCTGACCTCCAGGGGTACGCCCACCCAGAGCCAGCACCCAGGCTCTCATTGGTGGGCTGCTCTCTGAGGCCCGCCCACGCAACTCCTCCTCTGTTCTCATTGGCCAGCTCTTGCTTCACGCCCCTGAGGGTGACGTTCCTCCTCTCTGATTGGCCAGCTGTCTCTATGAATAACCACTGGGCCCTCCCCTCAGGCTCATTGGGCACGGGCTCTGAGGCCCGTCCCCGGGGACTTTCTGCCATCCTCTGAAGGCCCTGTTTCTGCAAACACGACCCCCACAGCTCCTGTCTGGGCCCGTCCTTAGGACACTGCCTGCCTGCGCTAGGCTGGCCATGCTCTTGGGGCACACCCAGAAACACTGTCGCCACTCTCCTAGCCCAATGTGTCTCAGGGCACTTGCCCCATGGAGCCTTAGTCCCGCCCTGGTGCTGCCCACTTGTGGACACCCAGCAGAATGCAGCTGAGCACAGGGATTCACAAGCTCCCAGTAGAGTCATCCCAGACAAAGAGAGAAACCCCTTCCACTTGCAAAGCCAAATGGGGGATCCCCCCACCCCACAGGAAAGAACAGATGTCTAGGGCACTCTACGTCAATTTCAACCCTGCTGTCCATGGGCCACAATTCCTAGAGTTCTCCTCATTCCACAGAATCACTACACTCAACTATGGTCTTTGCTGCCACCTTGTGGACATACAGCAGAATGCAGCTGAGCTCCCCATGCCACTCCTCTTTGAGTCTACCCAGAAAATTACACACAGCATGGGAATAGCAAAGGAAAGAACCCATCTGAGGACCACCTGGGAGAATGCACAACAGAGTCCACAATCCAATGTGCCAATTCATACTTGAAAAACCACTTGTGTAGTGCAAACTTCCTTTCTCATAAAACAACCCAGTTCCTAAGTCCCTGCGTCAGGAATCAAGAAACAACAGCGGTAATCATAACGGAAACACACTTATGCACACTTACACACACACACACACACACACACACACACACACCTTCCCACAGAGACGTACACACTTGTCCCGAAAATAACTTGGATTGGAGTTGCTGTTTTGCACCCTAGCAAAAGGTCAAAGTTTCATGGGTGGAAGGGAGAAGTGTTAAGTTTCTGGCATATGAAGGTGAGAAATGCCTAGAGCAGATCGATAGTTACATGGACAACGAAGGGAGCATGGGTTGGAGGGACAGCTGGTGGAGCTGCCAGGGAACTGTGTGGAATCCCAGGACCCTGTTTTGAGCCCCTGGTCACACTTACCCAGCTAGGGAAAAGCTGGGCTAGTGACAAATCAGAGCTGCAGCTGTCTCTCTGTCTCTCTTCCTGCTTGGGCCCTGCTCTCTCAATTTATGACTGTTTGCTTCTCCTCAATAAGAAAGTTACAAAAGATGTACAGAAATACAGGGGTAGTGGGAAAATTACCCCCCCCCGTGCCCACTATTACATGGAACTGTTGACTGTAAACCATTCATCCCCCAAGAAAGAACAGAATAAATATTTGTGAGGTTAAAAACATTGTAGGTTAAATAGTGAACATTCTCTAGAGCCATGCAATACTAATCCATTGTGCATTGGATGTCACTGTCAAAAACAGTGCAGTAGCAGTTGTAGTAGTGTGTAGTATCTGCAAAAGGAAATGTATTGTGTGTCAAAAGTTCCCTTCAATTATAAGAGAAAATCTATCAGGCAGAAGAAATGACCCCTCAAGTGATATCGGACGAAATAAATAAATAAATATGCAAATAAATGGGAATGATCTAAGAGGATTTGAAAAAAATAAAAAATAAAAACAAACACCACAGGAAGACCTGATGACAGCAGAAATATAGAAAAGGTCTGCTGAGAAATAGAGGGCTGCTTCAAAAATTCCCTGACACACAGGGTCCAGGCAAATTACGAATTCCATGAATGAAAAGAAACGCATACGATTTGAAGCTTACACTAGAAAATGGAGGCAAGTTCTGTGCTATGATAATTACAATAAGGATACTGATAGAAAGGCTATTGGAAATGCTCCTGGAAAGTTTATAATTTATAATTGTAGTGAATCCTGCTCCAACTATGTGACCAATTATTTATGAATAAGGAGGCTATTATAAATGCGGTAATTCTGCATTCAGATCAAATAAAAAGGTCAACAATTCTAAAAATGTCTGATATATATATATATATGTATGTATGTATATGTACATATATGTATGTGTATCTTTATTATCAACTATGAGGGATACTGGCATGGCTATGAGGAGACAGAGTATGGCTTGTGCCAGAGGGACTTACAAAGCTGAGGCTCCAGAAACCTAGGTGAAATCGCCAACAAAACAATCCAGAGCTCAGCCGGGCCCTGGTGACTCGCTTTGTATATCTGGGCCTGTCAGTCAAATAATATATAAGTAAAATATTAATGAGTGCAGACAGAGTGAGTGAGAGCCTGTGAGAGTCAGAGACAGAGAAGGCAAGAAGAGAAATAGAAGAGTTGGAAAGAGACCAGAAGTCCAAAAGCTCCCACTCTGTGTTCATACATGACAGGTTCAAACCTGGGTTGTAGAGATTGTAAGGCAGCAGTCTCCTGTCCACAGACCCCAGACAACCCCAGCCTTCACCATATGTGTGTAGTATTTACGACAGGATATGTATTGTGAGTGTAAACTTCCCTTCAATTATAAGAGAAAAATCTATCAAGCCGAAGAATGGACCCCTCATGTAATATAGAACCAAAAAAATAAATAAATAAATAAATATGCAAGTAAATGGGGGTTATCTAGGAGGATTTGAAACAAATGAAAAATAAAAACAAAAAGCACAAGAAGACCTGATGGCAGCAGAAACATAGAAACCATCTGCTGAGAATCAAGGGCTGCTTCAAAAGTTCCGAGACCCTTCAGAGTCCAGGGAAATTAAGATTTCGGGAGAATGAAAAGAAACTCATATGTATTGAAGCTTACACTAGAGAAAGGAGGCAAGTTCTGTACTATGATAAATAAAATAAGGATGCTGATAGAAATGCTATTAGAAATGCTACTGGAAGGTTCTATTATTTATAATTGTATTGAATCCTGCTCCAACTATGTGGCCAATTAGTAGGGAAAAAGGAACCTGTTGTAAATGTGTGAATTCTGATTAAGATCAATTACATAGGTTGACAATTCTAAAAATGACAGAGATATATATGTATATTTATATATGTATATGGATGTATATCTTTATTATAAAGTCTGAGAGATACTGCCATGGATATGAGGAGACAGAATATGGCTTAAGTCAGAGAGACTTACCAATCAGAGGCTCCAGTAGCCTAGGTGAAATCACAAACAAAACCAGCCAGAGCTCAGCAGTGCTCTGGCTACTCTCTTTGCATATCTGGGCCTGTCAATAAAATAAGGATATAAGTAAAATATTCCTGAGTTCAGGCAGAGTGAGAGAGAGCCTGTGAGAGTCAGAGACAGAGATGGCGAGAAGAGAAATAGAAGAGTTGGAAATAGACCAGAAGTCAAAACCCCCCTAGGCTGTGTTCATTCATGACAGGTTCAAACCTGGGTTGTAGAGATTGTCACGCAGCAGCTCTAATGCCCACAGACCCCAGACAACCCAAGCCTTCACCATATGTGTGTAGTATTTGCCCCAGGAAATGTATTGTGCATCAAAAGTTCCCTTCAGTTATAGGAGAAAATCTCTCAAGCAGAAGAAATGATGCCACATGTGATACCTGACTAAATAAATAAATATGCAAATAAATGGGGATGATCTAGGAGGACTTGAAAAAATAAAAATAAGTAAAGACAAAAAGCACTAGAAGACCTGATGACAGCAGAAACATAGAAACCATCTGCTGAGAAACAGAGGGCTGCTTCAAAAATTCCCTAACACTTCAGGGTCCAGGGACATTAAGATTTCCGGAGAAAGAAAACAAACACATACGTATTGAAGCTTACACTAGCTAGAAAAAGGAGGGAAGATCTGGGCCATGATAATTACAATAAGGATGCTAATAGAAACACGATTAGAAATGCTACTGGAAGGTTCTATTATTTATAATTGTATTGAATCCTGCTCCAACTATATGGCCAATTATTTCAGAAAAACTAGGCTGTTATAAATGTGGTAATTCTGAAAGAAGGTCAAATACATAGGTCGAACATTCTAAAAATGACAGATATATAAATCTATATGTATATATATACATGTATGTATATCTTTATTATAAACTCTGAGTGATACTGGCATGGAAATGAGGAGACAGAATATGGCTTGTGTCAGAAAGACTTACAAACTGAGGCTCCAGTAGCCTAGGTGAAATCGCCAACACAACAAGCCAGAGCTCAGCAGTGCTCTGGTAACTCTCTTTGTCTATCTGGGCCTGTCAGTAAAATAAGAATCTAAGTAAAATATTAATGAGTGAAGACAGAGTGTGTGAGAGCATGTGAGAGTCAGAGATAGAGAAGGCGAGAAGAGAAATAGATGAGTTGGAAAGAGACCAGAATTCAAAAACCTCCTACACTGTGTTCATTGATGACAGGTTCAAACCTGGCTTGTAGAGATTGTAAGGCAGCAGCTCTCATGCCCACAGACCCCAGACAGCCCCAGCCTTCACCATAGGCTCTACTACCAGACCTGACAGTAATGTGTGTGTGTGTGTGTGTGTGTCTGTCTGTTTGTGTGTGTCTGTGTGTGCTCAGAGATCACCTGTAGTAGTCTCAGAGCATGGGTGGCAAGGGAGCCAGCCTCTCCTGCAACTTATGTACAGAGAACCTATCTGGTCAGGGCAAGCCAGCTAGCCCAGATTGTGGCTAAGCAAGAATGCATATGCAAAGGGACTCTCATGTCTCACTCTCCTGAGTTCCGATTCAATGCCATGCCTCACTATGATCCAAACACTGCCAATGGGGGAAGCTGGGGCACCCCTCAGAATTCAGGGGCATGAGCCTGTCCAGTAACCTTTGGCTGCCTACTCAGCCTCCAGGCTCTCAGTCCACTGCTCAGGGCAGCAGATTACAAGCCCAGAAAGTACCCAGAAAGGGCTGTGTTTCCACATAGATGGGAAGTGTGTTGAACCAAACAATAGTGGATGAACCCGGCCCCTTACACCTACCCTTTGGGTCCGGCTAAGGCAATTGCTCCTGTGGCCTCACATCCCTGATCATGGTGTCCTGGTGTCCACACATCACACTCAGAGAGATTCCCAGAAGTAGGCTTGCATGAGTGTCCCATACAATGTCGCTCTGCTTGCAGGAAGCACAAACTCCCCGGGCCCTTGCTATGGACAGACAAAAAAAAGATGGATGCCTCCACTGGCCAAATTAGGGGCTTCCAGTCAAGATCACAGCCCCGCCCCTCACCTGAGGGCCTGGCTGCTGCTAAAAAAGGCAATTGGAAACACCTTTTACACTTGGGCCCTGAGGACATACTCAGGAATCCCTCCAGGAGGTAGCAGGCTGGCAGACCTCCTGACCCCAGGATAGCTGTGCTCCTAGTTGGGCGGCCCTTCTGGCCAGTGGTGAAAATATTCCCTAGATACAAGAAAGAACTTCAGGTTTCAAAGGGATTTGAAACACCATGAGGCACTTGGAAAAGACATTTCACAGCCATCAAAACACCCTCTTTCTGAACAATGGAAGCTTCCGTTTTGCATGGAAAATCTGGACACTGGTGTGGCCATCAGTACCACAGATCCTTTACATTCGGCTTAATAGAGGGAAAGCACAGTGTGTGTGCCAGGGGGATCGAGTTTCACTTCTCTTGACCTGGGCTCTCATGGAATAAGGACAAGGACGCTGTGCAGGAAGGTGAGGAGGGCTGCATTGAGGCTGAGTGTCAGCCTCAGGGCCCTGGAGAATGGGAGTCAAGCACAGAGGGCCTGGACAGCTGCAGCTGGAGATGGACATATGCCTGGAACCTGCAGCAGCAACGCTGTCTCCGCAGTTCCCCTCTACACCATGTACTACACCATGTGCAGGAGACTAAGTAATCCAAAGGGCAATGAAAGGAAAATTTCAACACCAGGAAGGCTGAGTTCACGATGCATGCACTGACTTCCAGTAAGGGCCCAGTGAAGAAGGCACGTAGAGACAGTCAGAGAGACAGAATGACAGAGACAGACAAGGACTGAAATTCTGGCCCTGTGCTGATCAGTGCCAGAGCACTGAAGACAAACCCTCCATGCCCATGCATACTTCTTACAAGTGGCATTGCTATTTTATGTTTGTGAGGAAAGGTAACACTTAGAACATCTAGGTCTTAGCCAATCTGAGAAGCAACCCTTGGCCGGCAGCCCACTCTCCAAAACTGCCCTCGCCTCTCCAAATTCGAAGTAGTCATAGTGATGCTCCAGCCAAGCTGCAGGCTGGCGTATTGCATCTCCCTGGTCCAGCCTCAGCCTGTCCTGTGTGCAGGGAACTGCACTATGTCTATTTCTTCTTTGATTTACAGTTTTGGGATAAGACTCGGTGGACAAAAAGAGCAAGAGGGAAGTAGATGATTTGGCAGTGGTAGTATGTGCTGAGAGAGATTTGTAGAGTGATATACGATATGGCTCTGTGAGATGTCTCTCATGACTGTGGCTCAGAAGGGCCAGGTGTATCCACATTGCTACCTTAATCCAGAGATGTGCAGGTCTCTAGCTAAAAAATATTTTCAGACCTCTACATGTTACATACATATATATATATATATATATATATATATATATATATAAAGAGAGAGAGAGAGAGAGAGAGGGACACTGATGTAGTCATTTTCTACAATGGATTCGGTGTGACATTCACACAATTGATTGCTAAAACCTGGAGAGAAACTTTGCATCAGGAAAAGAATTGTCCAAAGGAATAAAATCTCCAAATCATTAGCTATATGCAGCTCCAACGGGACCGAGCGAAAAAGGCTCGAGAAGGAACTCATCCAGGACACTCTCCACATGGACAGGCACCACAGGTTTCCTAGTCTGGCAACACAAACAGGGCAGCTGCTAGTTCCCAGTGCAAGCCTCAGGGCAAAAACCTCTCCCTCTTCAGTGTCTTTACATCTGAAAAGAAGAAAAGTGACCAAGGGCCAAGGAGAGCTGCCCTGGTGTCAATATTGAGCTGTAAATCAGAATGTGCCAAGTGTTTTGCACAAAATCACCTGTGCCACAGTGATTCTGTTGTTCTCTCTCTCTCTCCCTCCCTCAGACACACACACACACACACACACACACAAATCCACAGAGGCACAGGCACAAACGGAGTTATACACATGCGCACTGGACAGCTTCTGCAAGGCAGGGCCCTGGGCTGAACCCTGCTTCGCATTTCCTGGAAGCACGCCCAGCCTTTTAAGGCCAGCTCTGAGCTCCCATTGGCGGGATTCCTTCAGAAGGCCCGCCCACAGGGCGCCAGCCAGGCTCTGATAGGCCAGAGGCCTAGGCCACGCCCAGAACCCACACCAGCAATCTCATTGGCCAGTGTGCTTGGACACGCCCAGGAGGGTCCGGGCCCCTAGTCAGTGATTGGCCAGCGGCCTTGAGCACCGCCCACACGGCCCTGCAGCACGCTGATTGGGCAGCCTCCAGAAGGCCCGCCCACCAGCCACTTCCGCTCGACTCTGATTGGCCTGGTGTCCCAGGGACACGCCCCCAGCCAGCCTTCTCTTGGCTCCCATTGGCGGGCTGCTGTCTGAGGGGCGCCCTCTGATAGGCCAGTTCCTAAGGCACGCCCAGGAAGGTCACCGCCCTTGCCCCATGATTGGCCAGCCTCCTGGGCTCCGCCCACGAGGCCCGCCCCAGGCGCTCATTGGACAGCCTCCCGAGGGCCCGCCCCCCAGGCACTTCCGCTGGACCCTGATTGGCTGACCACCAGGGGTACGCCCACCCAGAGCCAGCACCCAGGCTCTCATTGGTGGGCTGCTCTCTGAGGCCCGCCCACGCAACTCCTCCTCTGTTCTCATTGGCCAGCTCTTGCTTCACGCCCCTGAGGGTGACGTTCCTCCACTCTGATTGGCCAGCTGTCTCTATGAATACCCACTGGGCCCTCCCCTCAGGCTCATTGGGCACGGGCTCTGAGGCCCGCCCCCGGGGACTTTCTGCCATCCTCTGAAGGCCCTGTTTCTGCAAACACGACCCCCACAGCTCCTGTCTGGGCCCATCCTTAGGACACTGCCTGCCTGCGCTAGGCTGGCCATGCTCTTGGGGCACACCCAGAAACACTGTCGCCACTCTCCTAGCCCAGTGCCTCAGGGCACTTGCCCCATGGAGCCTTAGTCCCGCCCTGGTGCTGCCCTCTTGTGGACACCCAGCAGAATGCAGCTGAGCACAGGGATTCACAAGCTCCCAGTAGAGTCATCCCAGACAAAGAGAGAAACCCCTTCCACTTGCAAAGCCAAATGGGGGATCCCCCCACCCCACAGGAAAGAACAGATGTCTAGGGCACTCTACGTCAATTTCAACCCTGCTGTCCACGGGCCACAATTCCTAGAGTTCTCCTCATTCCACAGAATCACTACACTCAACTATGGTCTTTGCTGCCACCTTGTGGACATACAGCAGAAGGCAGCTGAGCTCCCCATGCCACTCCTCTTTGAGTCTACCCAGAAAATTACACACAGCATGGGAATAGCAAAGGAAAGAACCCATCTGAGGACCACCTGGGAGAATGCACAACAGAGTCCACAATCCAATGTGCCAATTCATACTTGAAAAACCACTTGTGCAGTGGAAACTTCCTTTGTCATAACACAACCCAGTTCCTAAGTCCCTGCGTCAGGAATAAAGAAACAACAGCGGTAATCATAACTGAAACACACTTATGCACACTTACACACACACACACACACACACACACACACACCTTCCCACAGAGACGTACACACTTGTCCCGAAAATAACTTGGATTGGAGTTGCTGTTTTGCACCCTAGCAAAAGGTCAAAGTTTCATGGGTGGAAGGGAGAAGTGTTAAGTTTCTGGCATATGAAGGTGAGAAATGCCTAGAGCAGATCGATAGTTACATGGACAACGAAGGGAGCATGGGTTGGAGGGACAGCTGGTGGAGCTGCCACGGAACTGTGTGGAATCCCAGGACCCTGTTTTGAGCCCCTGGTCACACTTACCCAGCTAGGGAAAAGCTGGGCTAGTGACAAATCAGAGCTGCAGCTGTCTCTCTGTCTCTCTTCCTGCTTGGGCCCTGCTCTCTCAATTTATGACTGTTTGCTTCTCCTCAATAAGAAAGTTACAAAGGATGTACAGAAATACAGGGGTAGTGGGAAAATTACCCCCCCCGTGCCCACTATTACATGGAACTGTTGACTGTAAACCATTCATCCCCCAAGAAAGAACAGAATAAATATTTGTGAGGTTAAAAACATTGTAGGTTAAATAGTGAACATTCTCTAGAGCCATGCAATACTAATCCATTGTGCATTGGATGTCACTGTCAAAAACAGTGCAGTAGCAGTTGTAGTAGTGTGTAGTATCTGCAAAAGGAAATGTATTGTGTGTCAAAAGTTCCCTTCAATTATAAGAGAAAATCTATCAGGCAGAAGAAATGACCCCTCATGTGATATCGGACGAAATAAATAAATAAATAAATATGCAAATAAATGGGAATGATCTAAGAGGATTTGAAAAAAATAAAAAATAAAAACAAACACCACAGGAAGACCTGATGACAGCAGAAATATAGAAAAGGTCTGCTGAGAAATAGAGGGCTGCTTCAAAAATTCCCTGACACACAGGGTCCAGGCAAATTACGAATTCCATGAATGAAAAGAAACGCATACGATTTGAAGCTTACACTAGAAAATGGAGGCAAGTTCTGTGCTATGATAATTACAATAAGGATACTGATAGAAAGGCTATTGGAAATGCTCCTGGAAAGTTTATAATTTATAATTGTAGTGAATCCTGCTCCAACTATGTGACCAATTATTTATGAATAAGGAGGCTATTATAAATGCGGTAATTCTGCATTCAGATCAAATAAAAAGGTCAACAATTCTAAAAATGTCTGATATATATATATATATGTATGTATATGTACATATATGTATGTGTATCTTTATCATCAACTATGAGGGATACTGGCATGGCTATGAGGAGACAGAGTATGGCTTGTGCCAGAGGGACTTACAAAGCTGAGGCTCCAGAAACCTAGGTGAAATCGCCAACAAAACAATCCAGAGCTCAGCCGGGCCCTGGTGACTCGCTTTGTATATCTGGGCCTGTCAGTCAAATAATATATAAGTAAAATATTAATGAGTGCAGACAGAGTGAGTGAGAGCCTGTGAGAGTCAGAGACAGAGAAGGCAAGAAGAGAAATATAAGAGTTGGAAAGAGACCAGAAGTCCAAAAGCTCCCACTCTGTGTTCATACATGACAGGTTCAAACCTGGGTTGTAGAGATTGTAAGGCAGCAGTCTCCTGTCCACAGACCCCAGACAACCCCAGCCTTCACCATATGTGTGTAGTATTTACGACAGGATATGTATTGTGAGTGTAAACTTCCCTTCAATTATAAGAGAAAAATCTATCAAGCCGAAGAATGGACCCCTCATGTAATATAGAACCAAATAAATAAATAAATAAATAAATATGCAAGTAAATGGGGGTTATCTAGGAGGATTTGAAACAAATGAAAAATAAAAACAAAAAGCACAAGAAGACCTGATGGCAGCAGAAACATAGAAACCATCTGCTGAGAATCAAGGGCTGCTTCAAAAGTTCCGAGACCCTTCAGAGTCCAGGGATATTAAGATTTCGGGAGAATGAAAAGAAACTCATATGTATTGAAGCTTACACTAGAGAAAGGAGGCAAGTTCTGTACTATGATAATTAAAATAAGGATGCTGATAGAAATGCTATTAGAAATGCTACTGGAAGGTTCTATTATTTATAATTGTATTGAATCCTGCTCCAACTATGTGGCCAATTATTAGGGAAAAAGGAACCTGTTGTAAATGTGTGAATTCTGATTAAGATCAATTACATAGGTTGACAATTCTAAAAATGACAGAGATATATATGTATATTTATATATGTATATGGATGTATATCTTTATTATAAAGTCTGAGAGATACTGCCATGGATATGAGGAGACAGAATATGGCTTAAGTCAGAGAGACTTACCAATCAGAGGCTCCAGTAGCCTAGGTGAAATCACAAACAAAACCAGCCAGAGCTCAGCAGTGCTCTGGCTACTCTCTTTGCATATCTGGGCCTGTCAATAAAATAAGGATATAAGTAAAATATTCCTGAGTTCAGGCAGAGTGAGAGAGAGCCTGTGAGAGTCAGAGACAGAGATGGCGAGAAGAGAAATAGAAGAGTTGGAAATAGACCAGAAGTCAAAACCCCCCTAGGCTGTGTTCATTCATGACAGGTTCAAACCTGGGTTGTAGAGATTGTCACGCAGCAGCTCTAATGCCCACAGACCCCAGACAACCCAAGCCTTCACCATATGTGTGTAGTATTTGCCCCAGGAAATGTATTGTGCATCAAAAGTTCCCTTCAGTTATAAGAGAAAATCTCTCAAGCAGAAGACATGATGCCACATGTGATACCTGACTAAATAAATAAATTTGCAAATAAATGGGGATGATCTAGGAGGACTTGAAACAATAAAAATAAATAAAGACAAAAGCCACAAGAAGACCTGATGACAGCAGAAACATAGAAACCATCTGCTGAGAGACAGAGGGCTGCTTCAAAAATTCCCTAACACTTCAGGGTCCAGGGACATTAAGATTTCCGGAGAAAGAAAACAAACACATACGTATTGAAGCTTACACTAGAAAAAGGAGGGAAGATCTGGGCCATGATAATTACAATAAGGATGCTAATAGAAACACGATTAGAAATGCTACTGGAAGGTTCTATTATTTATAATTGTATTGAATCCTGCTCCAACTATATGGCCAATTATTTCAGAAAAACTAGGCTGTTATAAATGTGGTAATTCTGAAAGAAGGTCAAATACATAGGTCGAACATTCTAAAAATGACAGATATATAAATCTATATGTATATATATACATGTATGTATATATTTATTATAAACTCTGAGTGATACTGGCATGGAAATGAGGAGACAGAATATGGCTTGTGTCAGAAAGACTTACAAACTGAGGCTCCAGTAGCCTAGGTGAAATCGCCAACACAACAAGCCAGAGCTCAGCAGTGCTCTGGTAACTCTCTTTGTCTATCTGGGCCTGTCAGTAAAATAAGAATCAAAGTAAAATATTAATGAGTGAAGACAGAGTGTGTGAGAGCATGTGAGAGTTAGAGATAGAGAAGGCGAGAAGAGAAATAGATGAGTTGGAAAGAGACCAGAATTCAAAAACCTCCTACACTGTGTTCATTGATGACAGGTTCAACCTGGCTTGTAGAGATTGTAAGGCAGCAGCTCTCATGCCCACAGACCCCAGACAGCCCCAGCCTTCACCATAGGCTCTACTACCAGACCTGACAGTAATGTGTGTGTGTGTGTGTCTGTCTGTCTGTTTGTGTGTGTCTGTGTTTGCTCAGAGATCACCTGTAGTAGTCTCAGAGCATGGGTGGCAAGGGAGCCAGCCTCTCCTGCAACTTATGTACAGAGAACCTATCTGGTCAGGGCAAGCCAGCAAGCCCAGATTGTGGCTAAGCAAGAATGCATATGCAAAGGGACTCTCATGTCTCACTCTCCTGAGTTCCGATTCAATGCCATGCCTCACTATGATCCAAACACTGCCAATGGGGGAAGCTGGGGCACCCCTCAGAATTCAGGGGCATGAGCCTGTCCAGTAACCTTTGGCTGCCTACTCAGCCTCCAGGCTCTCAGTCCACTGCTCAGGGCAGCAGATTACAAGCCCAGAAAGTACCCAGAAAGGGCTGTGTTTCCACATAGATGGGAAGTGTGTTGAACCAAACAATAGTGGATGAACCCGGCCCCTTACACCTACCCTTTGGGTCCGGCTAAGGCAATTGCTCCTGTGGCCTCACATCCCTGATCATGGTGTCCTGGTGTCCACACATCACACTCAGAGAGATTCCCAGAAGTAGGCTTGCATGAGTGTCCCATACAATGTCGCTCTGCTTGCAGGAAGCACAAACTCCCCGGGCCCTTGCTATGGACAGACAAAAAAAAGATGGATGCCTCCACTGGCCAAATTAGGGGCTTCCAGTCAAGATCACAGCCCCGCCCCTCACCTGAGGGCCTGGCTGCTGCTAAAAAAGGCAATTGGAAACACCTTTTACACTTGGGCCCTGAGGACATACTCAGGAATCCCTCCAGGAGGTAGCAGGCTGGCAGACCTCCTGACCCCAGGATAGCTGTGCTCCTAGTTGGGCGGCCCTTCTGGCCAGTGGTGAAAATATTCCCTAGATACAAGAAAGAACTTCAGGTTTCAAAGGGATTTGAAACACCATGAGGCACTTGGAAAAGACATTTCACAGCCATCAAAACACCCTCTTTCTGAACAATGGAAGCTTCCGTTTTGCATGGAAAATCTGGACACTGGTGTGGCCATCAGTACCACAGATCCTTTACATTCGGCTTAATAGAGGGAAAGCACAGTGTGTGTGCCAGGGGGATCGAGTTTCACTTCTCTTGACCTGGGCTCTCATGGAATAAGGACAAGGACGCTGTGCAGGAAGGTGAGGAGGGCTGCATTGAGGCTGAGTGTCAGCCTCAGGGCCCTGGAGAATGGGAGTCAAGCACAGAGGGCCTGGACAGCTGCAGCTGGAGATGGACATATGCCTGGAACCTGCAGCAGCAACGCTGTCTCCGCAGTTCCCCTCTACACCATGTACTACACCATGTGCAGGAGACTAAGTAATCCAAAGGGCAAAGAAAGGAAAATTTCAACACCAGGAAGGCTGAGTTCACGATGCATGCACTGACTTCCAGTAAGGGCCCAGTGAAGAAGGCACGTAGAGACAGTCAGAGAGACAGAATGACAGAGACAGACAAGGACTGAAATTCTGGCCCTGTGCTGATCAGTGCCAGAGCACTGAAGACAAACCCTCCATGCCCATGCATACTTCTTACAAGTGGCATTGCTATTTTATGTTTGTGAGGAAAGGTAACACTTAGAACATCTAGGTCTTAGCCAATCTGAGAAGCAACACTTGGCCGGCAGCCCACTCTCCAAAACTGCCCTCGCCTCTCCAAATTCGAAGTAGTCATAGTGATGCTCCAGCCAAGCTGCAGGCTGGCGTATTGCATCTCCCTGGTCCAGCCTCAGCCTGTCCTGTGTGCAGGGAACTGCACTATGTCTATTTCTTCTTTGATTTACAGTTTTGGGATAAGACTCGGTGGACAAAAAGAGCAAGAGGGAAGTAGATGATTTGGCAGTGGTAGTATGTGCTGAGAGAGATTTGTAGAGTGATATACGATATGGCTCTGTGAGATGTCTCTCATGACTGTGGCTCAGAAGGGCCTGGTGTATCCACATTGCTACCTTAATCCAGAGATGTGCAGGTCTCTAGCTAAAAAATATTTTCAGACCTCTACATGTTACATACATATATATATATATATATATATATATAGAGAGAGAGAGAGAGAGAGAGAGCGAGAGAGAGAGACACTGATGTAGTCATTTTCTACAATGGATTCGGTGTGACATTCACACAATTGATTGCTAAAACCTGGAGAGAAACTTTGCATCAGGAAAAGAATTGTCCAAAGGAATAAAATCTCCAAATCATTAGCTATATGCAGCTCCAACGGGACCGAGCGAAAAAGGCTCGAGAAGGAACTCATCCAGGAGACTCTCCACATGGACAGGCACCACAGGTTTCCTAGTCTGGCAACACAAACAGGGCAGCTGCTAGTTCCCAGTGCAAGCCTCAGGGCAAAAACCTCTCGCTCTTCAGTGTCTTTACATCTGAAAAGAAGAAAAGTGACCAAGGGCCAAGGAGAGCTGCCCTGGTGTCAAAATTGAGCTGTAAATCAGAATGTGCCAAGTGTTTTGCACAAAATCACCTGTGCCACAGTGATTCTGTTGTTCTCTCTCTCTCTCTCTCCCTCCCTCAGACACACACACACACACACACACACACACACACACACACAAATCCACAGAGGCACAGGCACAAACGGAGTTATACACATGCGCACTGGACAGCTTCTGCAAGGCAGGGCCCTGGGCTGAACCCTGCTTCGCATTTCCTGGAAGCACGCCCAGCCTTTTAAGGCCAGCTCTGAGCTCCCATTGGCGGGATTCCTTCAGAAGGCCTGCCCACAGGGCGCCAGCCAGGCTCTGATAGGCCAGAGGCCTAGGCCACGCCCAGAACCCCACCAGCAATCTCATTGGCCAGTGTGCTTGGACACGCCCAGGAGGGTCCGGGCCCCTAGTCAGTGATTGGCCAGCGGCCTTGAGCACCGCCCACACGGCCCTGCAGCACGCTGATTGGGCAGCCTCCGGAAGGCCCGCCCACCAGCCACTTCCGCTCGACTCTGATTGGCCTGGTGTCCCAGGGACACGCCCCCAGCCAGCCTTCTCTTGGCTCCCATTGGCGGGCTGCTGTCTGAGGGGCGCCCTCTGATAGGCCAGTTCCTAAGGCACGCCCAGGAAGGTCACCGCCCTTGCCCCATGATTGGCCAGCCTCCTGGGCTCCGCCCACGAGGCCCTCCCCAGGCGCTCATTGGACAGCCTCCCGAGGGCCCGACCCCAGGCACTTCCGCTGGACCCTGATTGGCTGACCACCAGGGGTACGCCCACCCAGAGCCAGCACCCAGGCTCTCATTGGTGGGCTGCTCTCTGAGGCCCGCCCACGCAACTCCTCCTCTGTTCTCATTGGCCAGCTCTTGCTTCACGCCCCTGAGGGTGACGTTCCTCCACTCTGATTGGCCAGCTGTCTCTATGAATACCCACTGGGCCCTCCCCTCAGGCTCATTGGGCACGGGCTCTGAGGCCCCCCCCCGGGGACTTTCTGCCATCCTCTGAAGGCCCTGTTTCTGCAAACACGACCCCCACAGCTCCTGTCTGGGCCCATCCTTAGGACACTGCCTGCCTGCGCTAGGCTGGCCATGCTCTTGGGGCACACCCAGAAACACTGTCGCCACTCTCCTAGCCCAGTGCCTCAGGGCACTTGCCCCATGGAGCCTTAGTCCCGCCCTGGTGCTGCCCTCTTGTGGACACCCAGCAGAATGCAGCTGAGCACAGGGATTCACAAGCTCCCAGTAGAGTCATCCCAGACAAAGAGAGAAACCCCTTCCACTTGCAAAGCCAAATGGGGGATCCCCCCACCCCACAGGAAAGAACAGATGTCTAGGGCACTCTACGTCAATTTCAACCCTGCTGTCCACGGGCCACAATTCCTAGAGTTCTCCTCATTCCACAGAATCACTACACTCAACTATGGTCTTTGCTGCCACCTTGTGGACATACAGCAGAAGGCAGCTGAGCTCCCCATGCCACTCCTCTTTGAGTCTACCCAGAAAATTACACACAGCATGGGAATAGCAAAGGAAAGAACCCATCTGAGGACCACCTGGGAGAATGCACAACAGAGTCCACAATCCAATGTGCCAATTCATACTTGAAAAACCACTTGTGCAGTGGAAACTTCCTTTGTCATAACACAACCCAGTTCCTAAGTCCCTGCGTCAGGAATAAAGAAACAACAGCGGTAATCATAACTGAAACACACTTATGCACACTTACACACACACACACACACACACACACACACACACACACCTTCCCACAGAGACGTACACACTTGTCCCGAAAATAACTTGGATTGGAGTTGCTGTTTTGCACCCTAGCAAAAGGTCAAAGTTTCATGGGTGGAAGGGAGAAGTGTTAAGTTTCTGGCATATGAAGGTGAGAAATGCCTAGAGCAGATCGATAGTTACATGGACAACGAAGGGAGCATGGGTTGGAGGGACAGCTGGTGGAGCTGCCAGGGAACTGTGTGGAATCCCAGGACCCTGTTTTGAGCCCCTGGTCACACTTACCCAGCTAGGGAAAAGCTGGGCTAGTGACAAATCAGAGCTGCAGCTGTCTCTCTGTCTCTCTTCCTGCTTGGGCCCTGCTCTCTCAATTTATGACTGTTTGCTTCTCCTCAATAAGAAAGTTACAAAGGATGTACAGAAATACAGGGGTAGTGGGAAAATTACCCCCCCCCCTTGCCCACTATTACATGGAACTGTTGACTGTAAACCATTCATCCCCCAAGAAAGAACAGAATAAATATTTGTGAGGTTAAAAACATTGTAGGTTAAATAGTGAACATTCTCTAGAGCCATGCAATACTAATCCATTGTGCATTGGATGTCACTGTCAAAAACAGTGCAGTAGCAGTTGTAGTAGTGTGTAGTATCTGCAAAAGGAAATGTATTGTGTGTCAAAAGTTCCCTTCAATTATAAGAGAAAATCTATCAGGCAGAAGAAATGACCCCTCATGTGATATCGGACGAAATAAATAAATAAATAAATATGCAAATAAATGGGAATGATCTAAGAGGATTTGAAAAAAATAAAAAATAAAAACAAACACCACAGGAAGACCTGATGACAGCAGAAATATAGAAAAGGTCTGCTGAGAAATAGAGGGCTGCTTCAAAAATTCCCTGACACACAGGGTCCAGGCAAATTACGAATTCCATGAATGAAAAGAAACGCATACGATTTGAAGCTTACACTAGAAAATGGAGGCAAGTTCTGTGCTATGATAATTACAATAAGGATACTGATAGAAAGGCTATTGGAAATGCTCCTGGAAAGTTTATAATTTATAATTGTAGTGAATCCTGCTCCAACTATGTGACCAATTATTTATGAATAAGGAGGCTATTATAAATGCGGTAATTCTGCATTCAGATCAAATAAAAAGGTCAACAATTCTAAAAATGTCTGATATATATATATATATGTATGTATATGTACATATATGTATGTGTATCTTTATCATCAACTATGAGGGATACTGGCATGGCTATGAGGAGACAGAGTATGGCTTGTGCCAGAGGGACTTACAAAGCTGAGGCTCCAGAAACCTAGGTGAAATCGCCAACAAAACAATCCAGAGCTCAGCCGGGCCCTGGTGACTCGCTTTGTATATCTGGGCCTGTCAGTCAAATAATATATAAGTAAAATATTAATGAGTGCAGACAGAGTGAGTGAGAGCCTGTGAGAGTCAGAGACAGAGAAGGCAAGAAGAGAAATAGAAGAGTTGGAAAGAGACCAGAAGTCCAAAAGCTCCCACTCTGTGTTCATACATGACAGGTTCAAACCTGGGTTGTAGAGATTGTAAGGCAGCAGTCTCCTGTCCACAGACCCCAGACAACCCCAGCCTTCACCATATGTGTGTAGTATTTACGACAGGATATGTATTGTGAGTGTAAACTTCCCTTCAATTATAAGAGAAAAATCTATCAAGCCGAAGAATGGACCCCTCATGTAATATAGAACCAAATAAATAAATAAATAAATAAATATGCAAGTAAATGGGGGTTATCTAGGAGGATTTGAAACAAATGAAAAATAAAAACAAAAAGCACAAGAAGACCTGATGGCAGCAGAAACATAGAAACCATCTGCTGAGAATCAAGGGCTGCTTCAAAAGTTCCGAGACCCTTCAGAGTCCAGGGATATTAAGATTTCGGGAGAATGAAAAGAAACTCATATGTATTGAAGCTTACACTAGAGAAAGGAGGCAAGTTCTGTACTATGATAATTAAAATAAGGATGCTGATAGAAATGCTATTAGAAATGCTACTGGAAGGTTCTATTATTTATAATTGTATTGAATCCTGCTCCAACTATGTGGCCAATTAGTAGGGAAAAAGGAACCTGTTGTAAATGTGTGAATTCTGATTAAGATCAATTACATAGGTTGACAATTCTAAAAATGACAGAGATATATATGTATATTTATATATGTATATGGATGTATATCTTTATTATAAAGTCTGAGAGATACTGCCATGGATATGAGGAGACAGAATATGGCTTAAGTCAGAGAGACTTACCAATCAGAGGCTCCAGTAGCCTAGGTGAAATCACAAACAAAACCAGCCAGAGCTCAGCAGTGCTCTGGCTACTCTCTTTGCATATCTGGGCCTGTCAATAAAATAAGGATATAAGCAAAATATTCCTGAGTTCAGGCAGAGTGAGAGAGAGCCTGTGAGAGTCAGAGACAGAGATGGCGAGAAGAGAAATAGAAGAGTTGGAAATAGACCAGAAGTCAAAACCCCCCTAGGCTGTGTTCATTCATGACAGGTTCAAACCTGGGTTGTAGAGATTGTCACGCAGCAGCTCTAATGCCCACAGACCCCAGACAACCCAAGCCTTCACCATATGTGTGTAGTATTTCCCCCAGGAAATGTATTGTGCATCAAAAGTTCCCTTCAGTTATAAGAGAAAATCTCTCAAGCAGAAGACATGATGCCACATGTGATACCTGACTAAATAAATAAATTTGCAAATAAATGGGGATGATCTAGGAGGACTTGAAACAATAAAAATAAATAAAGACAAAAGCCACAAGAAGACCTGATGACAGCAGAAACATAGAAACCATCTGCTGAGAGACAGAGGGCGGCTTCAAAAATTCCCTAACACTTCAGGGTCCAGGGACATTAAGATTTCCGGAGAAAGAAAACAAACACATACGTATTGAAGCTTACACTAGAAAAAGGAGGGAAGATCTGGGCCATGATAATTACAATAAGGATGCTAATAGAAACACGATTAGAAATGCTACTGGAAGGTTCTATTATTTATAATTGTATTGAATCCTGCTCCAACTATATGGCCAATTATTTCAGAAAAACTAGGCTGTTATAAATGTGGTAATTCTGAAAGAAGGTCAAATACATAGGTCGAACATTCTAAAAATGACAGATATATAAATCTATATGTATATATATACATGTATGTATATATTTATTATAAACTCTGAGTGATACTGGCATGGAAATGAGGAGACAGAATATGGCTTGTGTCAGAAAGACTTACAAACTGAGGCTCCAGTAGCCTAGGTGAAATCGCCAACACAACAAGCCAGAGCTCAGCAGTGCTCTGGTAACTCTCTTTGTCTATCTGGGCCTGTCAGTAAAATAAGAATCAAAGTAAAATATTAATGAGTGAAGACAGAGTGTGTGAGAGCATGTGAGAGTTAGAGATAGAGAAGGCGAGAAGAGAAATAGATGAGTTGGAAAGAGACCAGAATTCAAAAACCTCCTACACTGTGTTCATTGATGACAGGTTCAAACCTGGCTTGTAGAGATTGTAAGGCAGCAGCTCTCATGCCCACAGACCCCAGACAGCCCCAGCCTTCACCATAGGCTCTACTACCAGACCTGACAGTAATGTGTGTGTGTGTGTGTGTGTGTGTGTCTGTCTGTTTGTGTGTGTCTGTGTTTGCT
This sequence comes from Erinaceus europaeus, assembly GCF_950295315.1. Taxonomy (NCBI): domain Eukaryota; kingdom Metazoa; phylum Chordata; class Mammalia; order Eulipotyphla; family Erinaceidae; genus Erinaceus; species Erinaceus europaeus. The sequence continues at coordinate 134,910 of NC_080174.1, forward strand.
CAGAGATCACCTGTAGTAGTCTCAGAGCATGGGTGGCAAGGGAGCCAGCCTCTCCTGCAACTTATGTACAGAGAACCTATCTGGTCAGGGCAAGCCAGCTAGCCCAGATTGTGGCTAAGCAAGAATGCATATGCAAAGGGACTCTCATGTCTCACTCTCCTGAGTTCCGATTCAATGCCATGCCTCACTATGATCCAAACACTGCCAATGGGGGAAGCTGGGGCACCCCTCAGAATTCAGGGGCATGAGCCTGTCCAGTAACCTTTGGCTGCCTACTCAGCCTCCAGGCTCTCAGTCCACTGCTCAGGGCAGCAGATTACAAGCCCAGAAAGTACCCAGAAAGGGCTGTGTTTCCACATAGATGGGAAGTGTGTTGAACCAAACAATAGTGGATGAACCCGGCCCCTTACACCTACCCTTTGGGTCCGGCTAAGGCAATTGCTCCTGTGGCCTCACATCCCTGATCATGGTGTCCTGGTGTCCACACATCACACTCAGAGAGATTCCCAGAAGTAGGCTTGCATGAGTGTCCCATACAATGTCGCTCTGCTTGCAGGAAGCACAAACTCCCCGGGCCCTTGCTATGGACAGACAAAAAAAGATGGATGCCTCCACTGGCCAAATTAGGGGCTTCCAGTCAAGATCACAGCCCCGCCCCTCACCTGAGGGCCTGGCTGCTGCTAAAAAAGGCAATTGGAAACACCTTTTACACTTGGGCCCTGAGGACATACTCAGGAATCCCTCCAGGAGGTAGCAGGCTGGCAGACCTCCTGACCCCAGGATAGCTGTGCTCCTAGTTGGGCGGCCCTTCTGGCCAGTGGTGAAAATATTCCCTAGATACAAGAAAGAACTTCAGGTTTCAAAGGGATTTGAAACACCATGAGGCACTTGGAAAAGACATTTCACAGCCATCAAAACACCCTCTTTCTGAACAATGGAAGCTTCCGTTTTGCATGGAAAATCTGGACACTGGTGTGGCCATCAGTACCACAGATCCTTTACATTCGGCTTAATAGAGGGAAAGCACAGTGTGTGTGCCAGGGGGATCGAGTTTCACTTCTCTTGACCTGGGCTCTCATGGAATAAGGACAAGGACGCTGTGCAGGAAGGTGAGGAGGGCTGCATTGAGGCTGAGTGTCAGCCTCAGGGCCCTGGAGAATGGGAGTCAAGCACAGAGGGCCTGGACAGCTGCAGCTGGAGATGGACATATGCCTGGAACCTGCAGCAGCAACGCTGTCTCCGCAGTTCCCCTCTACACCATGTACTACACCATGTGCAGGAGACTAAGTAATCCAAAGGGCAAAGAAAGGAAAATTTCAACACCAGGAAGGCTGAGTTCACGATGCATGCACTGACTTCCAGTAAGGGCCCAGTGAAGAAGGCACGTAGAGACAGTCAGAGAGACAGAATGACAGAGACAGACAAGGACTGAAATTCTGGCCCTGTGCTGATCAGTGCCAGAGCACTGAAGACAAACCCTCCATGCCCATGCATACTTCTTACAAGTGGCATTGCTATTTTATGTTTGTGAGGAAAGGTAACACTTAGAACATCTAGGTCTTAGCCACTCTGAGAAGCAACCCTTGGCCGGCAGCCCACTCTCCAAAACTGCCCTCGCCTCTCCAAATTCGAAGTAGTCATAGTGATGCTCCAGCCAAGATGCAGGCTGGCGCATTGCATCTCCCTGGACCAGCCTCAGCCTGTCCTGTGTGCAGGGAACTGCACTATGTCTATTTCTTCTTTGATTTACAGTTTTGGGATAAGATTCGGTGAACAAAAAGAGCAAGAGGGAAGTAGATGATTTGGCAGTGGTAGTTTGTGCTGAGAGAGATTTGTAGAGTGATATACGATATGGCTCTGTGAGATGTCTCTCATGACTGTGGCTCAGAAGGGCCAGGTGTATCCACATTGCTACGCTAATCCAGAGCTGTGCAGGTCTCTAGCTAAAAAATATTTTCAGACCTCTACATGTTACATACATATACATATATATATATATATATATATATATATAGAGAGAGAGAGAGAGAGAGAAAGAGAGAGAGAGACACTGATGTAGTCATTTTCTACAATGGATTCGATGTGACATTCACACAATTGATTGCTAAAACCTGGAGAGAAACTTTGCATCAGGAAAAGAATTGTCCAAAGGAATAAAATCTCCAAATCATTAGCTATATGCAGCTCCAACGGGACCGAGCGAAAAAGGCTCGAGAAGGAACTCATCCAGGAGACTCTCCACATGGACAGGCACCACAGGTTTCCTAGTCTGGAAACACAAACAGGGCAGCTGCTAGTTCCCAGTGCAAGCCTCAGGGCAAAAACATCTCGCTCTTCAGTGTCTTTACATCTGAAAAGAAGAAAAGTGACCAAGGGCCAAGGAGAGCTGCCCTGGTGTCAAAATTGAGCTGTAAATCAGAATGTGCCAAGTGTTTTGCACAAAATCACCTGTGCCACAGTGATTCTGTTGTTCTCTCTCTCTCTCTCTCCCTCCCTCAGACACACACACACACACACACACACACACACACACACACAAATCCACAGAGGCACAGGCACAAACGGAGTTATACACATGCGCACTGGACAGCTTCTGCAAGGCAGGGCCCTGGGCTGAACCCTGCTTCGCATTTCCTGGAAGCACGCCCAGCCTTTTAAGGCCATCTCTGAGCTCCCATTGGCGGGATTCCTTCAGAAGGCCCGCCCACAGGGCGCCAGCCAGGCTCTGATAGGCCAGAGGCCTAGGCCACGCCCAGAACCCCACCAGCAATCTCATTGGCCAGTGTGCTTGGACACGCCCAGGAGGGTCCGGGCCCCTAGTCAGTGATTGGCCAGCGGCCTTGAGCACCGCCCACACGGCCCTGCAGCACGCTGATTGGGCAGCCTCCGGAAGGCCCGCCCACCAGCCACTTCCGCTCGACTCTGATTGGCCTGGTGTCCCAGGGACACGCCCCCAGCCAGCCTTCTGTTGGCTCCCATTGGCGGGCTGCTGTCTGAGGGGCGCCCTCTGATAGGCCAGTTCCTAAGGCACGCCCAGGAAGGTCACCGCCCTTGCCCCATGATTGGCCAGCCTCCTGGGCTCCGCCCACGAGGCCCGCCCCAGGCGCTCATTGGACAGCCTCCCGAGGGCCCGCCCCCCAGGCACTTCCGCTGGACCCTGATTGGCTGACCACCAGGGGTACGCCCACCCAGAGCCAGCACCCAGGCTCTCATTGGTGGGCTGCTCTCTGAGGCCCGCCCACGCAACTCCTCCTCTGTTCTCATTGGCCAGCTCTTGCTTCACGCCCCTGAGGGTGACGTTCCTCCACTCTGATTGGCCAGCTGTCTCTATGAATACCCACTGGGCCCTCCCCTCAGGCTCATTGGGCACGGGCTCTGAGGCCCGCCCCCGGGGACTTTCTGCCATCCTCTGAAGGCCCTGTTTCTGCAAACACGACCCCCACAGCTCCTGTCTGGGCCCATCCTTAGGACACTGCCTGCCTGCGCTAGGCTGGCCATGCTCTTGGGGCACACCCAGAAACACTGTCGCCACTCTCCTAGCCCAGTGCCTCAGGGCACTTGCCCCATGGAGCCTTAGTCCCGCCCTGGTGCTGCCCTCTTGTGGACACCCAGCAGAATGCAGCTGAGCACAGGGATTCACAAGCTCCCAGTAGAGTCATCCCAGACAAAGAGAGAAACCCCTTCCACTTGCAAAGCCAAATGGGGGATCCCCCCACCCCACAGGAAAGAACAGATGTCTAGGGCACTCTACGTCAATTTCAACCCTGCTGTCCACGGGCCACAATTCCTAGAGTTCTCCTCATTCCACAGAATCACTACACTCAACTATGGTCTTTGCTGCCACCTTGTGGACATACAGCAGAAGGCAGCTGAGCTCCCCATGCCACTCCTCTTTGAGTCTACCCAGAAAATTACACACAGCATGGGAATAGCAAAGGAAAGAACCCATCTGAGGACCACCTGGGAGAATGCACAACAGAGTCCACAATCCAATGTGCCAATTCATACTTGAAAAACCACTTGTGCAGTGGAAACTTCCTTTGTCATAACACAACCCAGTTCCTAAGTCCCTGCGTCAGGAATAAAGAAACAACAGCGGTAATCATAACTGAAACACACTTATGCACACTTACACACACACACACACACACACACACACACACCTTCCCACAGAGACGTACACACTTGTCCCGAAAATAACTTGGATTGGAGTTGCTGTTTTGCACCCTAGCAAAAGGTCAAAGTTTCATGGGTGGAAGGGAGAAGTGTTAAGTTTCTGGCATATGAAGGTGAGAAATGCCTAGAGCAGATCGATAGTTACATGGACAACGAAGGGAGCATGGGTTGGAGGGACAGCTGGTGGAGCTGCCACGGAACTGTGTGGAATCCCAGGACCCTGTTTTGAGCCCCTGGTCACACTTACCCAGCTAGGGAAAAGCTGGGCTAGTGACAAATCAGAGCTGCAGCTGTCTCTCTGTCTCTCTTCCTGCTTGGGCCCTGCTCTCTCAATTTATGACTGTTTGCTTCTCCTCAATAAGAAAGTTACAAAGGATGTACAGAAATACAGGGGTAGTGGGAAAATTACCCCCCCCCCGTGCCCACTATTACATGGAACTGTTGACTGTAAACCATTCATCCCCCAAGAAAGAACAGAATAAATATTTGTGAGGTTAAAAACATTGTAGGTTAAATAGTGAACATTCTCTAGAGCCATGCAATACTAATCCATTGTGCATTGGATGTCACTGTCAAAAACAGTGCAGTAGCAGTTGTAGTAGTGTGTAGTATCTGCAAAAGGAAATGTATTGTGTGTCAAAAGTTCCCTTCAATTATAAGAGAAAATCTATCAGGCAGAAGAAATGACCCCTCATGTGATATCGGACGAAATAAATAAATAAATAAATATGCAAATAAATGGGAATGATCTAAGAGGATTTGAAAAAAATAAAAAATAAAAACAAACACCACAGGAAGACCTGATGACAGCAGAAATATAGAAAAGGTCTGCTGAGAAATAGAGGGCTGCTTCAAAAATTCCCTGACACACAGGGTCCAGGCAAATTACGAATTCCATGAATGAAAAGAAACGCATACGATTTGAAGCTTACACTAGAAAATGGAGGCAAGTTCTGTGCTATGATAATTACAATAAGGATACTGATAGAAAGGCTATTGGAAATGCTCCTGGAAAGTTTATAATTTATAATTGTAGTGAATCCTGCTCCAACTATGTGACCAATTATTTATGAATAAGGAGGCTATTATAAATGCGGTAATTCTGCATTCAGATCAAATAAAAAGGTCAACAATTCTAAAAATGTCTGATATATATATATATATGTATGTATATGTACATATATGTATGTGTATCTTTATCATCAACTATGAGGGATACTGGCATGGCTATGAGGAGACAGAGTATGGCTTGTGCCAGAGGGACTTACAAAGCTGAGGCTCCAGAAACCTAGGTGAAATCGCCAACAAAACAATCCAGAGCTCAGCCGGGCCCTGGTGACTCGCTTTGTATATCTGGGCCTGTCAGTCAAATAATATATAAGTAAAATATTAATGAGTGCAGACAGAGTGAGTGAGAGCCTGTGAGAGTCAGAGACAGAGAAGGCAAGAAGAGAAATATAAGAGTTGGAAAGAGACCAGAAGTCCAAAAGCTCCCACTCTGTGTTCATACATGACAGGTTCAAACCTGGGTTGTAGAGATTGTAAGGCAGCAGTCTCCTGTCCACAGACCCCAGACAACCCCAGCCTTCACCATATGTGTGTAGTATTTACGACAGGATATGTATTGTGAGTGTAAACTTCCCTTCAATTATAAGAGAAAAATCTATCAAGCCGAAGAATGGACCCCTCATGTAATATAGAACCAAATAAATAAATAAATAAATAAATATGCAAGTAAATGGGGGTTATCTAGGAGGATTTGAAACAAATGAAAAATAAAAACAAAAAGCACAAGAAGACCTGATGGCAGCAGAAACATAGAAACCATCTGCTGAGAATCAAGGGCTGCTTCAAAAGTTCCGAGACCCTTCAGAGTCCAGGGATATTAAGATTTCGGGAGAATGAAAAGAAACTCATATGTATTGAAGCTTACACTAGAGAAAGGAGGCAAGTTCTGTACTATGATAATTAAAATAAGGATGCTGATAGAAATGCTATTAGAAATGCTACTGGAAGGTTCTATTATTTATAATTGTATTGAATCCTGCTCCAACTATGTGGCCAATTAGTAGGGAAAAAGGAACCTGTTGTAAATGTGTGAATTCTGATTAAGATCAATTACATAGGTTGACAATTCTAAAAATGACAGAGATATATATGTATATTTATATATGTATATGGATGTATATCTTTATTATAAAGTCTGAGAGATACTGCCATGGATATGAGGAGACAGAATATGGCTTAAGTCAGAGAGACTTACCAATCAGAGGCTCCAGTAGCCTAGGTGAAATCACAAACAAAACCAGCCAGAGCTCAGCAGTGCTCTGGCTACTCTCTTTGCATATCTGGGCCTGTCAATAAAATAAGGATATAAGCAAAATATTCCTGAGTTCAGGCAGAGTGAGAGAGAGCCTGTGAGAGTCAGAGACAGAGATGGCGAGAAGAGAAATAGAAGAGTTGGAAATAGACCAGAAGTCAAAACCCCCCTAGGCTGTGTTCATTCATGACAGGTTCAAACCTGGGTTGTAGAGATTGTCACGCAGCAGCTCTAATGCCCACAGACCCCAGACAACCCAAGCCTTCACCATATGTGTGTAGTATTTGCCCCAGGAAATGTATTGTGCATCAAAAGTTCCCTTCAGTTATAAGAGAAAATCTCTCAAGCAGAAGACATGATGCCACATGTGATACCTGACTAAATAAATAAATTTGCAAATAAATGGGGATGATCTAGGAGGACTTGAAACAATAAAAATAAATAAAGACAAAAGCCACAAGAAGACCTGATGACAGCAGAAACATAGAAACCATCTGCTGAGAGACAGAGGGCGGCTTCAAAAATTCCCTAACACTTCAGGGTCCAGGGACATTAAGATTTCCGGAGAAAGAAAACAAACACATACGTATTGAAGCTTACACTAGAAAAAGGAGGGAAGATCTGGGCCATGATAATTACAATAAGGATGCTAATAGAAACACGATTAGAAATGCTACTGGAAGGTTCTATTATTTATAATTGTATTGAATCCTGCTCCAACTATATGGCCAATTATTTCAGAAAAACTAGGCTGTTATAAATGTGGTAATTCTGAAAGAAGGTCAAATACATAGGTCGAACATTCTAAAAATGACAGATATATAAATCTATATGTATATATATACATGTATGTATATCTTTATTATAAACTCTGAGTGATACTGGCATGGAAATGAGGAGACAGAATATGGCTTGTGTCAGAAAGACTTACAAACTGAGGCTCCAGTAGCCTAGGTGAAATCGCCAACACAACAAGCCAGAGCTCAGCAGTGCTCTGGTAACTCTCTTTGTCTATCTGGGCCTGTCAGTAAAATAAGAATCTAAGTAAAATATTAATGAGTGAAGACAGAGTGTGTGAGAGCATGTGAGAGTCAGAGATAGAGAAGGCGAGAAGAGAAATAGATGAGTTGGAAAGAGACCAGAATTCAAAAACCTCCTACACTGTGTTCATTGATGACAGGTTCAAACCTGGCTTGTAGAGATTGTAAGGCAGCAGCTCTCATGCCCACAGACCCCAGACAGCCCCAGCCTTCACCATAGGCTCTACTACCAGACCTGACAGTAATGTGTGTGTGTGTGTGTGTGTGTGTGTCTGTCTGTTTGTGTGTGTCTGTGTGTGCTCAGAGATCACCTGTAGTAGTCTCAGAGCATGGGTGGCAAGGGAGCCAGCCTCTCCTGCAACTTATGTACAGAGAACCTATCTGGTCAGGGCAAGCCAGCTAGCCCAGATTGTGGCTAAGCAAGAATGCATATGCAAAGGGACTCTCATGTCTCACTCTCCTGAGTTCCGATTCAATGCCATGCCTCACTATGATCCAAACACTGCCAATGGGGGAAGCTGGGGCACCCCTCAGAATTCAGGGGCATGAGCCTGTCCAGTAACCTTTGGCTGCCTACTCAGCCTCCAGGCTCTCAGTCCACTGCTCAGGGCAGCAGATTACAAGCCCAGAAAGTACCCAGAAAGGGCTGTGTTTCCACATAGATGGGAAGTGTGTTGAACCAAACATTAGTGGATGAACCCGGCCCCTTACACCTACCCTTTGGGTCCGGCTAAGGCAATTGCTCCTGTGGCCTCACATCCCTGATCATGGTGTCCTGGTGTCCACACATCACACTCAGAGAGATTCCCAGAAGTAGGCTTGCATGAGTGTCCCATACAATGTCGCTCTGCTTGCAGGAAGCACAAACTCCCCGGGCCCTTGCTATGGACAGACAAAAAAAAGATGGATGCCTCCACTGGCCAAATTAGGGGCTTCCAGTCAAGATCACAGCCCCGCCCCTCACCTGAGGGCCTGGCTGCTGCTAAAAAAGGCAATTGGAAACACCTTTTACACTTGGGCCCTGAGGACATACTCAGGAATCCCTCCAGGAGGTAGCAGGCTGGCAGACCTCCTGACCCCAGGATAGCTGTGCTCCTAGTTGGGCGGCCCTTCTGGCCAGTGGTGAAAATATTCCCTAGATACAAGAAAGAACTTCAGGTTTCAAAGGGATTTGAAACACCATGAGGCACTTGGAAAAGACATTTCACAGCCATCAAAACACCCTCTTTCTGAACACTGGAAGCTTCCGTTTTGCATGGAAAATCTGGACACTGGTGTGGCCATCAGTACCACAGATCCTTTACATTCGGCTTAATAGAGGGAAAGCACAGTGTGTGTGCCAGGGGGATCGAGTTTCACTTCTCTTGACCTGGGCTCTCATGGAATAAGGACAAGGACGCTGTGCAGGAAGGTGAGGAGGGCTGCATTGAGGCTGAGTGTCAGCCTCAGGGCCCTGGAGAATGGGAGTCAAGCACAGAGGGCCTGGACAGCTGCAGCTGGAGATGGACATATGCCTGGAACCTGCAGCAGCAACGCTGTCTCCGCAGTTCCCCTCTACACCATGTACTACACCATGTGCAGGAGACTAAGTAATCCAAAGGGCAAAGAAAGGAAAATTTCAACACCAGGAAGGCTGAGTTCACGATGCATGCACTGACTTCCAGTAAGGGCCCAGTGAAGAAGGCACGTAGAGACAGTCAGAGAGACAGAATGACAGAGACAGACAAGGACTGAAATTCTGGCCCTGTGCTGATCAGTGCCAGAGCACTGAAGACAAACCCTCCATGCCCATGCATACTTCTTACAAGTGGCATTGCTATTTTATGTTTGTGAGGAAAGGTAACACTTAGAACATCTAGGTCTTAGCCAATCTGAGAAGCAACACTTGGCCGGCAGCCCACTCTCCAAAACTGCCCTCGCCTCTCCAAATTCGAAGTAGTCATAGTGATGCTCCAGCCAAGCTGCAGGCTGGCGTATTGCATCTCCCTGGTCCAGCCTCAGCCTGTCCTGTGTGCAGGGAACTGCACTATGTCTATTTCTTCTTTGATTTACAGTTTTGGGATAAGACTCGGTGGACAAAAAGAGCAAGAGGGAAGTAGATGATTTGGCAGTGGTAGTATGTGCTGAGAGAGATTTGTAGAGTGATATACGATATGGCTCTGTGAGATGTCTCTCATGACTGTGGCTCAGAAGGGCCAGGTGTATCCACATTGCTACCTTAATCCAGAGATGTGCAGGTCTCTAGCTAAAAAATATTTTCAGACCTCTACATGTTACATACATATATATATATATATATATATATATAGAGAGAGAGAGAGAGAGAGAGAGAGAGCGAGAGAGAGAGACACTGATGTAGTCATTTTCTACAATGGATTCGGTGTGACATTCACACAATTGATTGCTAAAACCTGGAGAGAAACTTTGCATCAGGAAAAGAATTGTCCAAAGGAATAAAATCTCCAAATCATTAGCTATATGCAGCTCCAACGGGACCGAGCGAAAAAGGCTCGAGAAGGAACTCATCCAGGACACTCTCCACATGGACAGGCACCACAGGTTTCCTAGTCTGGCAACACAAACAGGGCAGCTGCTAGTTCCCAGTGCAAGCCTCAGGGCAAAAACCTCTCCCTCTTCAGTGTCTTTACATCTGAAAAGAAGAAAAGTGACCAAGGGCCAAGGAGAGCTGCCCTGGTGTCAATATTGAGCTGTAAATCAGAATGTGCCAAGTGTTTTGCACAAAATCACCTGTGCCACAGTGATTCTGTTGTTCTCTCTCTCTCTCCCTCCCTCAGACACACACACACACACACACACACACACACACAAATCCACAGAGGCACAGGCACAAACGGAGTTATACACATGCGCACTGGACAGCTTCGTCAAGGCAGGGCCCTGGGCTGAACCCTGCTTCGCATTTCCTGGAAGCACGCCGAGCCGTTTAAGGCCAGCTCTGAACTCCCATTGGCGGGATTCCTTCAGAAGGCCCGCCCACAGGGCGCCAGCCAGGCTCTGATAGGCCGGAGGCCTAGGCCACGCCCAGAACCGCACCAGCAATCTCATTGGCCAGTGTGCTTGGACATGCCCAGGAGGGTCCGGGCCCCTAGTCAGTGATTGGCCAGCGGCCTTGAGCACCGCCCACACGGCCCTGCAGCACGCTGATTGGGCAGCCTCCGGAAGGCCCGCCCACCAGCCACTTCCGCTCGACTCTGATTGGCCTGGTGTCCCAGGGACACGCCCCCAGCCAGCCTTCTCTTGGCTCCCATTGGCGGGCTGCTGTCTGAGGGGCGCCCTCTGATAGGCCAGTTCCTAAGGCACGCCCAGGAAGGTCACCGCCCTTGCCCCATGATTGGCCAGCCTCCTGGGCTCCGCCCACGAGGCCCACCCCAGGCGCTCATTGGACATCCTCCCGAGGGCCCGCCCCCCAGGCACTTCCGCTGGACCCTGATTGGCTGACCTCCAGGGGTACGCCCACCCAGAGCCAGCACCCAGGCTCTCATTGGTGGGCTGCTCTCTGAGGCCCGCCCACGCAACACCTCCTCTGTTCTCATTGGCCAGCTCTTGCTTCACGCCCCTGAGGGTGACGTTCCTCCTCTCTGATTGGCCAGCTGTCTCTATGAATAACCACTGGGCCCTCCCCTCAGGCTCATTGGGCACGGGCTCTGAGGCCCGTCCCCGGGGACTTTCTGCCATCCTCTGAAGGCCCTGTTTCTGCAAACACGACCCCCACAGCTCCTGTCTGGGCCCGTCCTTAGGACACTGCCTGCCTGCGCTAGGCTGGCCATGCTCTTGGGGCACACCCAGAAACACTGTCGCCACTCTCCTAGCCCAATGTGTCTCAGGGCACTTGCCCCATGGAGCCTTAGTCCCGCCCTGGTGCTGCCCACTTGTGGACACCCAGCAGAATGCAGCTGAGCACAGGGATTCACAAGCTCCCAGTAGAGTCATCCCAGACAAAGAGAGAAACCCCTTCCACTTGCAAAGCCAAATGGGGGATCCCCCCACCCCACAGGAAAGAACAGATGTCTAGGGCACTCTACGTCAATTTCAACCCTGCTGTCCATGGGCCACAATTCCTAGAGTTCTCCTCATTCCACAGAATCACTACACTCAACTATGGTCTTTGCTGCCACCTTGTGGACATACAGCAGAATGCAGCTGAGCTCCCCATGCCACTCCTCTTTGAGTCTACCCAGAAAATTACACACAGCATGGGAATAGCAAAGGAAAGAACCCATCTGAGGACCACCTGGGAGAATGCACAACAGAGTCCACAATCCAATGTGCCAATTCATACTTGAAAAACCACTTGTGTAGTGCAAACTTCCTTTCTCATAAAACAACCCAGTTCCTAAGTCCCTGCGTCAGGAATCAAGAAACAACAGCGGTAATCATAACTGAAACACACTTATGCACACTTACACACACACACACACACACAGACAGACACCTTCCCACAGAGACGTACACACTTGTCCCGAAAATAACTTGGATTGGAGTTGCTGTTTTGCACCCTAGCAAAAGGTCAAAGTTTCATGGGTGGAAGGGAGAAGTGTTAAGTTTCTGGCATATGAAGGTGAGAAATGCCTAGAGCAGATCGATAGTTACATGGACAACGAAGGGAGCATGGGTTGGAGGGACAGCTGGTGGAGCTGCCAGGGAACTATGTGGAATCCCAGGACCCTGTTTTGAGCCCCTGGTCACACTTACCCAGCTAGGGAAAAGCTGGGCTAGTGACAAATCAGAGCTGCAGCTGTCTCTCTGTCTCTCTTCCTGCTTGGGCCCTGCTCTCTCAATTTATGACTGTTTGCTTCTCCTCAATAAGAAAGTTACAAAAGATGTACAGAAATACAGGGGTAGTGGGAAAAATTACCCCCCCGTGCCCACTATTACATGGAACTGTTGACTGTAAGCCATTCATCCCCCAAGAAAGAACAGAATAAATATTTGTGAGGTTAAAAACATTGTAGGTTAAATAGTGAACATTCTCTAGAGCCATGCAATACTAATCCATTGTGCATTGGATGTCACTGTCAAAAACAGTGCAGTAGCAGTTGTAGTAGTGTGTAGTATCTGCAAAAGGAAATGTATTGTGTGTCAAAAGTTCCCTTCAATTATAAGAGAAAATCTATCAGGCAGAAGAAATGACCCCTCAAGTGATATCGGACGAAATAAATAAATAAATATGCAAATAAATGGGAATGATCTAAGAGGATTTGAAAAAAATAAAAAATAAAAACAAACACCACAGGAAGACCTGATGACAGCAGAAATATAGAAAAGGTCTGCTGAGAAATAGAGGGCTGCTTCAAAAATTCCCTGACACACAGGGTCCAGGCAAATTACGAATTCCATGAATGAAAAGAAACGCATACGATTTGAAGCTTACACTAGAAAATGGAGGCAAGTTCTGTGCTATGATAATTACAATAAGGATACTGATAGAAAGGCTATTGGAAATGCTCCTGGAAAGTTTATAATTTATAATTGTAGTGAATCCTGCTCCAACTATGTGACCAATTATTTATGAATAAGGAGGCTATTATAAATGCGGTAATTCTGCATTCAGATCAAATAAAAAGGTCAACAATTCTAAAAATGTCTGATATATATATATATATATATGTATGTATGTATATGTACATATATGTATGTGTATCTTTATTATCAACTATGAGGGATACTGGCATGGCTATGAGGAGACAGAGTATGGCTTGTGCCAGAGGGACTTACAAAGCTGAGGCTCCAGAAACCTAGGTGAAATCGCCAACAAAACAATCCAGAGCTCAGCCGGGCCCTGGTGACTCGCTTTGTATATCTGGGCCTGTCAGTCAAATAATATATAAGTAAAATATTAATGAGTGCAGACAGAGTGAGTGAGAGCCTGTGAGAGTCAGAGACAGAGAAGGCAAGAAGAGAAATAGAAGAGTTGGAAAGAGACCAGAAGTCCAAAAGCTCCCACTCTGTGTTCATACATGACAGGTTCAAACCTGGGTTGTAGAGATTGTAAGGCAGCAGTCTCCTGTCCACAGACCCCAGACAACCCCAGCCTTCACCATATGTGTGTAGTATTTACGACAGGATATGTATTGTGAGTGTAAACTTCCCTTCAATTATAAGAGAAAAATCTATCAAGCCGAAGAATGGACCCCTCATGTAATATAGAACCAAAAAAATAAATAAATAAATAAATATGCAAGTAAATGGGGGTTATCTAGGAGGATTTGAAACAAATGAAAAATAAAAACAAAAAGCACAAGAAGACCTGATGGCAGCAGAAACATAGAAACCATCTGCTGAGAATCAAGGGCTGCTTCAAAAGTTCCGAGACCCTTCAGAGTCCAGGGAAATTAAGATTTCGGGAGAATGAAAAGAAACTCATATGTATTGAAGCTTACACTAGAGAAAGGAGGCAAGTTCTGTACTATGATAATTAAAATAAGGATGCTGATAGAAATGCTATTAGAAATGCTACTGGAAGGTTCTATTATTTATAATTGTATTGAATCCTGCTCCAACTATGTGGCCAATTAGTAGGGAAAAAGGAACCTGTTGTAAATGTGTGAATTCTGATTAAGATCAATTACATAGGTTGACAATTCTAAAAATGACAGAGATATATATGTATATTTATATATGTATATGGATGTATATCTTTATTATAAAGTCTGAGAGATACTGCCATGGATATGAGGAGACAGAATATGGCTTAAGTCAGAGAGACTTACCAATCAGAGGCTCCAGTAGCCTAGGTGAAATCACAAACAAAACCAGCCAGAGCTCAGCAGTGCTCTGGCTACTCTCTTTGCATATCTGGGCCTGTCAATAAAATAAGGATATAAGTAAAATATTCCTGAGTTCAGGCAGAGTGAGAGAGAGCCTGTGAGAGTCAGAGACATAGATGGCAAGAAGAGAAATAGAAGAGTTGGAAATAGACCAGAAGTCAAAACCCCCCTAGGCTGTGTTCATTCATGACAGGTTCAAACCTGGGTTGTAGAGATTGTCACGCAGCAGCTCTAATGCCCACAGACCCCAGACAACCCAAGCCTTCACCATATGTGTGTAGTATTTGCCCCAGGAAATGTATTGTGCATCAAAAGTTCCCTTCAGTTATAAGAGAAAATCTCTCAAGCAGAAGACATGATGCCACATGTGATACCTGACTAAATAAATAAATTTGCAAATAAATGGGGATGATCTAGGAGGACTTGAAACAATAAAAATAAATAAAGACAAAAGCCACAAGAAGACCTGATGACAGCAGAAACATAGAAACCATCTGCTGAGAGACAGAGGGCTGCTTCAAAAATTCCCTAACACTTCAGGGTCCAGGGACATTAAGATTTCCGGAGAAAGAAAACAAACACATACGTATTGAAGCTTACACTAGAAAAAGGAGGGAAGATCTGGGCCATGATAATTACAATAAGGATGCTAATAGAAACACGATTAGAAATGCTACTGGAAGGTTCTATTATTTATAATTGTATTGAATCCTGCTCCAACTATATGGCCAATTATTTCAGAAAAACTAGGCTGTTATAAATGTGGTAATTCTGAAAGAAGGTCAAATACATAGGTCGAACATTCTAAAAATGACAGATATATAAATCTATATGTATATATATACATGTATGTATATCTTTATTATAAACTCTGAGTGATACTGGCATGGAAATGAGGAGACAGAATATGGCTTGTGTCAGAAAGACTTACAAACTGAGGCTCCAGTAGCCTAGGTGAAATCGCCAACACAACAAGCCAGAGCTCAGCAGTGCTCTGGTAACTCTCTTTGTCTATCTGGGCCTGTCAGTAAAATAAGAATCTAAGTAAAATATTAATGAGTGAAGACAGAGTGTGTGAGAGCATGTGAGAGTCAGAGATAGAGAAGGCGAGAAGAGAAATAGATGAGTTGGAAAGAGACCAGAATTCAAAAACCTCCTACACTGTGTTCATTGATGACAGGTTCAAACCTGGCTTGTAGAGATTGTAAGGCAGCAGCTCTCATGCCCACAGACCCTAGACAGCCCCAGCCTTCACCATAGGCTCTACTACCAGACCTGACAGTAATGTGTGTGTGTGTGTGTGTGTGTGTCTGTCTGTTTGTGTGTGTCTGTGTGTGCTCAGAGATCACCTGTAGTAGTCTCAGAGCATGGGTGGCAAGGGAGCCAGCCTCTCCTGCAACTTATGTACAGAGAACCTATCTGGTCAGGGCAAGCCAGCTAGCCCAGATTGTGGCTAAGCAAGAATGCATATGCAAAGGGACTCTCATGTCTCACTCTCCTGAGTTCCGATTCAATGCCATGCCTCACTATGATCCAAACACTGCCAATGGGGGAAGCTGGGGCACCCCTCAGAATTCAGGGGCATGAGCCTGTCCAGTAACCTTTGGCTGCCTACTCAGCCTCCAGGCTCTCAGTCCACTGCTCAGGGCAGCAGATTACAAGCCCAGAAAGTACCCAGAAAGGGCTGTGTTTCCACATAGATGGGAAGTGTGTTGAACCAAACAATAGTGGATGAACCCGGCCCCTTACACCTACCCTTTGGGTCCGGCTAAGGCAATTGCTCCTGTGGCCTCACATCCCTGATCATGGTGTCCTGGTGTCCACACATCACACTCAGAGAGATTCCCAGAAGTAGGCTTGCATGAGTGTCCCATACAATGTCGCTCTGCTTGCAGGAAGCACAAACTCCCCGGGCCCTTGCTATGGACAGACAAAAAAAAGATGGATGCCTCCACTGGCCAAATTAGGGGCTTCCAGTCAAGATCACAGCCCCGCCCCTCACCTGAGGGCCTGGCTGCTGCTAAAAAAGGCAATTGGAAACACCTTTTACACTTGGGCCCTGAGGACATACTCAGGAATCCCTCCAGGAGGTAGCAGGCTGGCAGACCTCCTGACCCCAGGATAGCTGTGCTCCTAGTTGGGCGGCCCTTCTGGCCAGTGGTGAAAATATTCCCTAGATACAAGAAAGAACTTCAGGTTTCAAAGGGATTTGAAACACCATGAGGCACTTGGAAAAGACATTTCACAGCCATCAAAACACCCTCTTTCTGAACACTGGAAGCTTCCGTTTTGCATGGAAAATCTGGACACTGGTGTGGCCATCAGTACCACAGATCCTTTACATTCGGCTTAATAGAGGGAAAGCACAGTGTGTGTGCCAGGGGGATCGAGTTTCACTTCTCTTGACCTGGGCTCTCATGGAATAAGGACAAGGACGCTGTGCAGGAAGGTGAGGAGGGCTGCATTGAGGCTGAGTGTCAGCCTCAGGGCCCTGGAGAATGGGAGTCAAGCACAGAGGGCCTGGACAGCTGCAGCTGGAGATGGACATATGCCTGGAACCTGCAGCAGCAACGCTGTCTCCGCAGTTCCCCTCTACACCATGTACTACACCATGTGCAGGAGACTAAGTAATCCAAAGGGCAATGAAAGGAAAATTTCAACACCAGGAAGGCTGAGTTCACGATGCATGCACTGACTTCCAGTAAGGGCCCAGTGAAGAAGGCACGTAGAGACAGTCAGAGAGACAGAATGACAGAGACAGACAAGGACTGAAATTCTGGCCCTGTGCTGATCAGTGCCAGAGCACTGAAGACAAACCCTCCATGCCCATGCATACTTCTTACAAGTGGCATTGCTATTTTATGTTTGTGAGGAAAGGTAACACTTAGAACATCTAGGTCTTAGCCAATCTGAGAAGCAACCCTTGGCCGGCAGCCCACTCTCCAAAACTGCCCTCGCCTCTCCAAATTCGAAGTAGTCATAGTGATGCTCCAGCCAAGCTGCAGGCTGGCGTATTGCATCTCCCTGGTCCAGCCTCAGCCTGTCCTGTGTGCAGGGAACTGCACTATGTCTATTTCTTCTTTGATTTACAGTTTTGGGATAAGACTCGGTGGACAAAAAGAGCAAGAGGGAAGTAGATGATTTGGCAGTGGTAGTATGTGCTGAGAGAGATTTGTAGAGTGATATACGATATGGCTCTGTGAGATGTCTCTCATGACTGTGGCTCAGAAGGGCCAGGTGTATCCACATTGCTACCTTAATCCAGAGATGTGCAGGTCTCTAGCTAAAAAATATTTTCAGACCTCTACATGTTACATACATATATATATATATATATATATATATATATATATATATATATAAAGAGAGAGAGAGAGAGAGAGAGGGACACTGATGTAGTCATTTTCTACAATGGATTTGGTGTGACATTCACACAATTGATTGCTAAAACCTGGAGAGAAACTTTGCATCAGGAAAAGAATTGTCCAAAGGAATAAAATCTCCAAATCATTAGCTATATGCAGCTCCAACGGGACCGAGCGAAAAAGGCTCGAGAAGGAACTCATCCAGGACACTCTCCACATGGACAGGCACCACAGGTTTCCTAGTCTGGCAACACAAACAGGGCAGCTGCTAGTTCCCAGTGCAAGCCTCAGGGCAAAAACCTCTCCCTCTTCAGTGTCTTTACATCTGAAAAGAAGAAAAGTGACCAAGGGCCAAGGAGAGCTGCCCTGGTGTCAATATTGAGCTGTAAATCAGAATGTGCCAAGTGTTTTGCACAAAATCACCTGTGCCACAGTGATTCTGTTGTTCTCTCTCTCTCTCCCTCCCTCAGACACACACACACACACACACACACACACACAAATCCACAGAGGCACAGGCACAAACGGAGTTATACACATGCGCACTAGACAGCTTCTGCAAGGCAGGGCCCTGGGCTGAACCCTGCTTCGCATTTCCTGGAAGCACGCCCAGCCTTTTAAGGCCAGCTCTGTGCTCCCATTGGCGGGATTCCTTCAGAAGGCCCGCCCACAGGGCGCCAGCCAGGCTCTGATAGGCCAGAGGCCTAGGCCACGCCCAGAACCCACACCAGCAATCTCATTGGCCAGTGTGCTTGGACACGCCCAGGAGGGTCCGGGCCCCTAGTCAGTGATTGGCCAGCGGCCTTGAGCACCGCCCACACGGCCCTGCAGCACGCTGATTGGGCAGCCTCCGGAAGGCCCGCCCACCAGCCACTTCCGCTCGACTCTGATTGGCCTGGTGTCCCAGGGACACGCCCCCAGCCAGCCTTCTCTTGGCTCCCATTGGCGGGCTGCTGTCTGAGGGGCGCCCTCTGATAGGCCAGTTCCTAAGGCACGCCCAGGAAGGTCACCGCCCTTGCCCCATGATTGGCCAGCCTCCTGGGCTCCGCCCACGAGGCCCGCCCCAGGCGCTCATTGGACAGCCTCCCGAGGGCCCGCCCCCCAGGCACTTCCGCTGGACCCTGATTGGCTGACCACCAGGGGTACGCCCACCCAGAGCCAGCACCCAGGCTCTCATTGGTGGGCTGCTCTCTGAGGCCCGCCCACGCAACTCCTCCTCTGTTCTCATTGGCCAGCTCTTGCTTCACGCCCCTGAGGGTGACGTTCCTCCACTCTGATTGGCCAGCTGTCTCTATGAATACCCACTGGGCCCTCCCCTCAGGCTCATTGGGCACGGGCTCTGAGGCCCGCCCCCGGGGACTTTCTGCCATCCTCTGAAGGCCCTGTTTCTGCAAACACGACCCCCACAGCTCCTGTCTGGGCCCATCCTTAGGACACTGCCTGCCTGCGCTAGGCTGGCCATGCTCTTGGGGCACACCCAGAAACACTGTCGCCACTCTCCTAGCCCAGTGCCTCAGGGTACTTGCCCCATGGAGCCTTAGTCCCGCCCTGGTGCTGCCCTCTTGTGGACACCCAGCAGAATGCAGCTGAGCACAGGGATTCACAAGCTCCCAGTAGAGTCATCCCAGACAAAGAGAGAAACCCCTTCCACTTGCAAAGCCAAATGGGGGATCCCCCCACCCCACAGGAAAGAACAGATGTCTAGGGCACTCTACGTCAATTTCAACCCTGCTGTCCATGGGCCACAATTCCTAGAGTTCTCCTCATTCCACAGAATCACTACACTCAACTATGGTCTTTGCTGCCACCTTGTGGACATACAGCAGAATGCAGCTGAGCTCCCCATGCCACTCCTCTTTGAGTCTACCCAGAAAATTACACACAGCATGGGAATAGCAAAGGAAAGAACCCATCTGAGGACCACCTGGGAGAATGCACAACAGAGTCCACAATCCAATGTGCCAATTCATACTTGAAAAACCACTTGTGCAGTGGAAACTTCCTTTGTCATAACACAACCCAGTTCCTAAGTCCCTGCGTCAGGAATAAAGAAACAACAGCGGTAATCATAACTGAAACACACTTATGCACACTTACACACACACACACACACACACACACACACACACCTTCCCACAGAGACGTACACACTTGTCCCGAAAATAACTTGGATTGGAGTTGCTGTTTTGCACCCTAGCAAAAGGTCAAAGTTTCATGGGTGGAAGGGAGAAGTGTTAAGTTTCTGGCATATGAAGGTGAGAAATGCCTAGAGCAGATCGATAGTTACATGGACAACGAAGGGAGCATGGGTTGGAGGGACAGCTGGTGGAGCTGCCACGGAACTGTGTGGAATCCCAGGACCCTGTTTTGAGCCCCTGGTCACACTTACCCAGCTAGGGAAAAGCTGGGCTAGTGACAAATCAGAGCTGCAGCTGTCTCTCTGTCTCTCTTCCTGCTTGGGCCCTGCTCTCTCAATTTATGACTGTTTGCTTCTCCTCAATAAGAAAGTTACAAAGGATGTACAGAAATACAGGGGTAGTGGGAAAATTACCCCCCCCGTGCCCACTATTACATGAAACTGTTGACTGTAAACCATTCATCCCCCAAGAAAGAACAGAATAAATATTTGTGAGGTTAAAAACATTGTAGGTTAAATAGTGAACATTCTCTAGAGCCATGCAATACTAATCCATTGTGCATTGGATGTCACTGTCAAAAACAGTGCAGTAGCAGTTGTAGTAGTGTGTAGTATCTGCAAAAGGAAATGTATTGTGTGTCAAAAGTTCCCTTCAATTATAAGAGAAAATCTATCAGGCAGAAGAAATGACCCCTCATGTGATATCGGACGAAATAAATAAATAAATAAATATGGAAATAAATGGGAATGATCTAAGAGGATTTGAAAAAAATAAAAAATAAAAACAAACACCACAGGAAGACCTGATGACAGCAGAAATATAGAAAAGGTCTGCTGAGAAATAGAGGGCTGCTTCAAAAATTCCCTGACACACAGGGTCCAGGCAAATTACGAATTCCATGAATGAAAAGAAACGCATACGATTTGAAGCTTACACTAGAAAATGGAGGCAAGTTCTGTGCTATGATAATTACAATAAGGATACTGATAGAAAGGCTATTGGAAATGCTCCTGGAAAGTTTATAATTTATAATTGTAGTGAATCCTGCTCCAACTATGTGACCAATTATTTATGAATAAGGAGGCTATTATAAATGCGGTAATTCTGCATTCAGATCAAATAAAAAGGTCAACAATTCTAAAAATGTCTGATATATATATATATATGTATGTATATGTACATATATGTATGTGTATCTTTATCATCAACTATGAGGGATACTGGCATGGCTATGAGGAGACAGAGTATGGCTTGTGCCAGAGGGACTTACAAAGCTGAGGCTCCAGAAACCTAGGTGAAATCGCCAACAAAACAATCCAGAGCTCAGCCGGGCCCTGGTGACTCGCTTTGTATATCTGGGCCTGTCAGTCAAATAATATATAAGTAAAATATTAATGAGTGCAGACAGAGTGAGTGAGAGCCTGTGAGAGTCAGAGACAGAGAAGGCAAGAAGAGAAATATAAGAGTTGGAAAGAGACCAGAAGTCCAAAAGCTCCCACTCTGTGTTCATACATGACAGGTTCAAACCTGGGTTGTAGAGATTGTAAGGCAGCAGTCTCCTGTCCACAGACCCCAGACAACCCCAGCCTTCACCATATGTGTGTAGTATTTACGACAGGATATGTATTGTGAGTGTAAACTTCCCTTCAATTATAAGAGAAAAATCTATCAAGCCGAAGAATGGACCCCTCATGTAATATAGAACCAAATAAATAAATAAATAAATAAATATGCAAGTAAATGGGGGTTATCTAGGAGGATTTGAAACAAATGAAAAATAAAAACAAAAAGCACAAGAAGACCTGATGGCAGCAGAAACATAGAAACCATCTGCTGAGAATCAAGGGCTGCTTCAAAAGTTCCGAGACCCTTCAGAGTCCAGGGAAATTAAGATTTCGGGAGAATGAAAAGAAACTCATATGTATTGAAGCTTACACTAGAGAAAGGAGGCAAGTTCTGTACTATGATAATTAAAATAAGGATGCTGATAGAAATGCTATTAGAAATGCTACTGGAAGGTTCTATTATTTATAATTGTATTGAATCCTGCTCCAACTATGTGGCCAATTAGTAGGGAAAAAGGAACCTGTTGTAAATGTGTGAATTCTGATTAAGATCAATTACATAGGTTGACAATTCTAAAAATGACAGAGATATATATGTATATTTATATATGTATATGGATGTATATCTTTATTATAAAGTCTGAGAGATACTGCCATGGATATGAGGAGACAGAATATGGCTTAAGTCAGAGAGACTTACCAATCAGAGGCTCCAGTAGCCTAGGTGAAATCACAAACAAAACCAGCCAGAGCTCAGCAGTGCTCTGGCTACTCTCTTTGCATATCTGGGCCTGTCAATAAAATAAGGATATAAGTAAAATATTCCTGAGTTCAGGCAGAGTGAGAGAGAGCCTGTGAGAGTCAGAGACAGAGATGGCGAGAAGAGAAATAGAAGAGTTGGAAATAGACCAGAAGTCAAAACCCCCCTAGGCTGTGTTCATTCATGACAGGTTCAAACCTGGGTTGTAGAGATTGTCACGCAGCAGCTCTAATGCCCACAGACCCCAGACAACCCAAGCCTTCACCATATGTGTGTAGTATTTGCCCCAGGAAATGTATTGTGCATCAAAAGTTCCCTTCAGTTATAAGAGAAAATCTCTCAAGCAGAAGACATGATGCCACATGTGATACCTGACTAAATAAATAAATTTGCAAATAAATGGGGATGATCTAGGAGGACTTGAAACAATAAAAATAAATAAAGACAAAAGCCACAAGAAGACCTGATGACAGCAGAAACATAGAAACCATCTGCTGAGAGACAGAGGGCTGCTTCAAAAATTCCCTAACACTTCAGGGTCCAGGGACATTAAGATTTCCGGAGAAAGAAAACAAACACATACGTATTGAAGCTTACACTAGAAAAAGGAGGGAAGATCTGGGCCATGATAATTACAATAAGGATGCTAATAGAAACACGATTAGAAATGCTACTGGAAGGTTCTATTATTTATAATTGTATTGAATCCTGCTCCAACTATATGGCCAATTATTTCAGAAAAACTAGGCTGTTATAAATGTGGTAATTCTGAAAGAAGGTCAAATACATAGGTCGAACATTCTAAAAATGACAGATATATAAATCTATATGTATATATATACATGTATGTATATCTTTATTATAAACTCTGAGTGATACTGGCATGGAAATGAGGAGACAGAATATGGCTTGTGTCAGAAAGACTTACAAACTGAGGCTCCAGTAGCCTAGGTGAAATCGCCAACACAACAAGCCAGAGCTCAGCAGTGCTCTGGTAACTCTCTTTGTCTATCTGGGCCTGTCAGTAAAATAAGAATCTAAGTAAAATATGAATGAGTGAAGACAGAGTGTGTGAGAGCATGTGAGAGTTAGAGATAGAGAAGGCGAGAAGAGAAATAGATGAGTTGGAAAGAGACCAGAATTCAAAAACCTCCTACACTGTGTTCATTGATGACAGGTTCAAACCTGGCTTGTAGAGATTGTAAGGCAGCAGCTCTCATGCCCACAGACCCCAGACAGCCCCAGCCTTCACCATAGGCTCTACTACCAACCTGACAGTAATGTGTGTGTGTGTGTGTGTGTGTGTCTGTCTGTCTGTCTGTTTGTGTGTGTCTGTGTGTGCTCAGAGATCACCTGTAGTAGTCTCAGAGCATGGGTGGCAAGGGAGCCAGCCTCTCCTGCAACTTATGTACAGAGAACCTATCTGGTCAGGGCAAGCCACCTAGCCCAGATTGTGGCTAAGCAAGAATGCATATGCAAAGGGACTCTCATGTCTCACTCTCCTGAGTTCCGAATCAATGCCATGCCTCACTATGATCCAAACACTGCCAATGGGGGAAGCTGGGGCACCCCTCAGAATTCAGGGGCTTGAGCCTGTCCAGTCACGTTTGGCTGCCTACTCAGCCTCCAGGCTCTCAGTCCCCTGCTCAGGGCAGCAGATTACAAGCCCAGAAAGTACCCAGAAAGGGCTGTGTTTCCACATAGATGGGAAGTGTGTTGAACCAAACAATAGTGGATGAACCCGGCCCCTTACACCTACCCTTTGGGTCCGGCTAAGGCAATTGCTCCTGTGGCCTCACATCCCTGATCATGGTGTCCTGGTGTCCACACATCACACTCAGAGAGATTCCCAGAAGTAGGCTTGCATGAGTGTCCCATACAATGTCGCTCTGCTTGCAGGAAGCACAAACTCCCCGGGCCCTTGCTATGGACAGACAACAAAAGATGGATGCCTCCATTGGCCAAATTAGGGGCTTCCAGTCAAGATCACAGCCCCACCCCTCACCTGAGGGCCTGGCTGCTGCTAATCAAGGCAATTGGAAACACCTTTTACACTTGGGCCCTGAGGACATACTCAGGAATCCCTCCAGGAGCTAGCAGGCTGGAAGACCTCCTGACCCCTGGATAGCTGTGCTCCTAGTTGGGCGGCCCTTCTGGCCAGTGGTGAAAATATTCCCTAGATACAAGAAAGAACTTCAGGTTTCAAAGGGATTTGAAACACCATGAGGCACTTGGAAAAGACATTTCACAGCCATCAAAACACCCTCTTTCTGAACACTGGAAGCTTCCGTTTTGCATGGAAAATCTGGACACTGGTGTGGCCATCAGTACCACAGATCCTTTCCATTTGGCTTAATAGAGGGAAAGCACAGTGTGTGTGCCAGGGGGATCGAGTTTCACTTCCCTTGACCGGGGCTCTCATGGAATAAGGACAAGGATGCTGTGCAGGAAGGTGAGGAGGGCTGCATTGAGGCTGAGTGTCAGCCTCAGGGCCCTGGAGAATGGGAGTCAAGCACAGAGGGCCTGGACAGCTGCAGCTGGAGATGGACATATGCCTGGAACCTGCAGCAGCAACGCTGTCTCCGCAGTTCCCCTCTACACCATGTACTACACCATGTGCAGGAGACTAAGTAATCCAAAGGGCAATGAAAGGAAAATTTCAACACCAGGAAGGCTGAGTTCACGATGCATGCACTGACTTCCAGTAAGGGCCCAGTGAAGAAGGCACGTAGAGACAGTCAGAGAGACAGAATGACAGAGACAGACAAGGACTGAAATTCTGGCCCTGTGCTGATCAGTGCCAGAGCACTGAAGACAAACCCTCCATGCCCATGCATACTTCTTACAAGTGGCATTGCTATTTTATGTTTGTGAGGAAAGGTAACACTTAGAACATCTAGGTCTTAGCCAATCTGAGAAGCAACCCTTGGCCGGCAGCCCACTCTCCAAAACTGCCCTCGCCTCTCCAAATTCGAAGTAGTCATAGTGATGCTCCAGCCAAGCTGCAGGCTGGCGTATTGCATCTCCCTGGTCCAGCCTCAGCCTGTCCTGTGTGCAGGGAACTGCACTATGTCTATTTCTTCTTTGATTTACAGTTTTGGGATAAGACTCGGTGGACAAAAAGAGCAAGAGGGAAGTAGATGATTTGGCAGTGGTAGTATGTGCTGAGAGAGATTTGTAGAGTGATATACGATATGGCTCTGTGAGATGTCTCTCATGACTGTGGCTCAGAAGGGCCAGGTGTATCCACATTGCTACCTTAATCCAGAGATGTGCAGGTCTCTAGCTAAAAAATATTTTCAGACCTCTACATGTTACATACATATATATATATATATATATATATATATATATATATATATAGAGAGAGAGAGAGAGAGAGAGAGAGCGAGAGAGAGAGACACTGATGTAGTCATTTTCTACAATGGATTCGGTGTGACATTCACACAAGTGATTGCTAAAACCTGGAGAGAAACTTTGCATCAGGAAAAGAATTGTCCAAAGGAATAAAATCTCCAAATCATTAGCTATATGCAGCTCCAACGGGACCGAGCGAAAAAGGCTCGAGAAGGAACTCATCCAGGACACCCTCCACATGGACAGGCACCACAGGTTTCCTAGTTTGGCAACACAAACAGGGCAGCTGCTAGTTCCCAGTGCAAGCCTCAGGGCAAAAACCTCTCCCTCTTCAGTGTCTTTACATCTGAAAAGAAGAAAAGTGACCAAGGGCCAAGGAGAGCTGCCCTGGTGTCAATATTGAGCTGTAAATCAGAATGTGCCAAGTGTTTTGCACAAAATCACCTGTGCCACAGTGATTCTGTTGTTCTCTCTCTCTCTCCCTCCCTCAGACACACACACACACACACACACACACACAAATCCACAGAGGCACAGGCACAAACGGAGTTATACACATGCGCACTGGACAGCTTCTGCAAGGCAGGGCCCTGGGCTGAACCCTGCTTCGCATTTCCTGGAAGCACGCCCAGCCTTTTAAGGCCAGCTCTGAGCTCCCATTGGCGGGATTCCTTCAGAAGGCCCGCCCACAGGGCGCCAGCCAGGCTCTGATAGGCCAGAGGCCTAGGCCACCCCCAGAACCCACACCAGCAATCTCATTGGCCAGTGTGCTTGGACACGCCCAGGAGGGTCCGGGCCCCTAGTCAGTGATGGCCAGCGGCCTTGAGCACCGCCCACACGGCCCTGCAGCACGCTGATTGGGCAGCCTCCGGAAGGCCCGCCCACCAGCCACTTCCGCTCGACTCTGATTGGCCTGGTGTCCCAGGGACACGCCCCCAGCCAGCCTTCTCTTGGCTCCCATTGGCGGGCTGCTGTCTGAGGGGCGCCCTCTGATAGGCCAGTTCCTAAGGCACGCCCAGGAAGGTCACCGCCCTTGCCCCATGATTGGCCAGCCTCCTGGGCTCCGCCCACGAGGCCCGCCCCAGGCGCTCATTGGACAGCCTCCCGAGGGCCCGCCCCCCAGGCACTTCCGCTGGACCCTGATTGGCTGACCACCAGGGGTACGCCCACCCAGAGCCAGCACCCAGGCTCTCATTGGTGGGCTGCTCTCTGAGGCCCGCCCACGCAACTCCTCCTCTGTTCTCATTGGCCAGCTCTTGCTTCACGCCCCTGAGGGTGACGTTCCTCCACTCTGATTGGCCAGCTGTCTCTATGAATACCCACTGGGTCCTCCCCTCAGGCTCATTGGGCACGGGCTCTGAGGCCCGCCCCCGGGGACTTTCTGCCATCCTCTGAAGGCCCTGTTTCTGCAAACACGACCCCCACAGCTCCTGTCTGGGCCCATCCTTAGGACACTGCCTGCCTGCGCTAGGCTGGCCATGCTCTTGGGGCACACCCAGAAACACTGTCGCCACTCTCCTAGCCCAGTGCCTCAGGGCACTTGCCCCATGGAGCCTTAGTCCCGCCCTGGTGCTGCCCTCTTGTGGACACCCAGCAGAATGCAGCTGAGCACAGGGATTCACAAGCTCCCAGTAGAGTCATCCCAGACAAAGAGAGAAACCCCTTCCACTTGCAAAGCCAAATGGGGGATCCCCCCACCCCACAGGAAAGAACAGATGTCTAGGGCACTCTACGTCAATTTCAACCCTGCTGTCCACGGGCCACAATTCCTAGAGTTCTCCTCATTCCACAGAATCACTACACTCAACTATGGTCTTTGCTGCCACCTTGTGGACATACAGCAGAAGGCAGCTGAGCTCCCCATGCCACTCCTCTTTGAGTCTACCCAGAAAATTACACACAGCATGGGAATAGCAAAGGAAAGAACCCATCTGAGGACCACCTGGGAGAATGCACAACAGAGTCCACAATCCAATGTGCCAATTCATACTTGAAAAACCACTTGTGCAGTGGAAACTTCCTTTGTCATAACACAACCCAGTTCCTAAGTCCCTGCGTCAGGAATAAAGAAACAACAGCGGTAATCATAACTGAAACACACTTATGCACACTTACACACACACACACACACACACACACACACACACCTTCCCACAGAGACGTACACACTTGTCCCGAAAATAACTTGGATTGGAGTTGCTGTTTTGCACCCTAGCAAAAGGTCAAAGTTTCATGGGTGGAAGGGAGAAGTGTTAAGTTTCTGGCATATGAAGGTGAGAAATGCCTAGAGCAGATCGATAGTTACATGGACAACGAAGGGAGCATGGGTTGGAGGGACAGCTGGTGGAGCTGCCACGGAACTGTGTGGAATCCCAGGACCCTGTTTTGAGCCCCTGGTCACACTTACCCAGCTAGGGAAAAGCTGGGCTAGTGACAAATCAGAGCTGCAGCTGTCTCTCTGTCTCTCTTCCTGCTTGGGCCCTGCTCTCTCAATTTATGACTGTTTGCTTCTCCTCAATAAGAAAGTTACAAAGGATGTACAGAAATACAGGGGTAGTGGGAAAATTACCCCCCCCCGTGCCCACTATTACATGGAACTGTTGACTGTAAACCATTCATCCCCCAAGAAAGAACAGAATAAATATTTGTGAGGTTAAAAACATTGTAGGTTAAATAGTGAACATTCTCTAGAGCCATGCAATACTAATCCATTGTGCATTGGATGTCACTGTCAAAAACAGTGCAGTAGCAGTTGTAGTAGTGTGTAGTATCTGCAAAAGGAAATGTATTGTGTGTCAAAAGTTCCCTTCAATTATAAGAGAAAATCTATCAGGCAGAAGAAATGACCCCTCATGTGATATCGGACGAAATAAATAAATAAATAAATATGCAAATAAATGGGAATGATCTAAGAGGATTTGAAAAAAATAAAAAATAAAAACAAACACCACAGGAAGACCTGATGACAGCAGAAATATAGAAAAGGTCTGCTGAGAAATAGAGGGCTGCTTCAAAAATTCCCTGACACACAGGGTCCAGGCAAATTACGAATTCCATGAATGAAAAGAAACGCATACGATTTGAAGCTTACACTAGAAAATGGAGGCAAGTTCTGTGCTATGATAATTACAATAAGGATACTGATAGAAAGGCTATTGGAAATGCTCCTGGAAAGTTTATAATTTATAATTGTAGTGAATCCTGCTCCAACTATGTGACCAATTATTTATGAATAAGGAGGCTATTATAAATGCGGTAATTCTGCATTCAGATCAAATAAAAAGGTCAACAATTCTAAAAATGTCTGATATATATATATATATGTATGTATATGTACATATATGTATGTGTATCTTTATCATCAACTATGAGGGATACTGGCATGGCTATGAGGAGACAGAGTATGGCTTGTGCCAGAGGGACTTACAAAGCTGAGGCTCCAGAAACCTAGGTGAAATCGCCAACAAAACAATCCAGAGCTCAGCCGGGCCCTGGTGACTCGCTTTGTATATCTGGGCCTGTCAGTCAAATAATATATAAGTAAAATATTAATGAGTGCAGACAGAGTGAGTGAGAGCCTGTGAGAGTCAGAGACAGAGAAGGCAAGAAGAGAAATATAAGAGTTGGAAAGAGACCAGAAGTCCAAAAGCTCCCACTCTGTGTTCATACATGACAGGTTCAAACCTGGGTTGTAGAGATTGTAAGGCAGCAGTCTCCTGTCCACAGACCCCAGACAACCCCAGCCTTCACCATATGTGTGTAGTATTTACGACAGGATATGTATTGTGAGTGTAAACTTCCCTTCAATTATAAGAGAAAAATCTATCAAGCCGAAGAATGGACCCCTCATGTAATATAGAACCAAATAAATAAATAAATAAATATGCAAGTAAATGGGGGTTATCTAGGAGGATTTGAAACAAATGAAAAATAAAAACAAAAAGCACAAGAAGACCTGATGGCAGCAGAAACATAGAAACCATCTGCTGAGAATCAAGGGCTGCTTCAAAAGTTCCGAGACCCTTCAGAGTCCAGGGAAATTAAGATTTCGGGAGAATGAAAAGAAACTCATATGTATTGAAGCTTACACTAGAGAAAGGAGGCAAGTTCTGTACTATGATAATTAAAATAAGGATGCTGATAGAAATGCTATTAGAAATGCTACTGGAAGGTTCTATTATTTATAATTGTATTGAATCCTGCTCCAACTATGTGGCCAATTAGTAGGGAAAAAGGAACCTGTTGTAAATGTGTGAATTCTGATTAAGATCAATTACATAGGTTGACAATTCTAAAAATGACAGAGATATATATGTATATTTATATATGTATATGGATGTATATCTTTATTATAAAGTCTGAGAGATACTGCCATGGATATGAGGAGACAGAATATGGCTTAAGTCAGAGAGACTTACCAATCAGAGGCTCCAGTAGCCTAGGTGAAATCACAAACAAAACCAGCCAGAGCTCAGCAGTGCTCTGGCTACTCTCTTTGCATATCTGGGCCTGTCAATAAAATAAGGATATAAGTAAAATATTCCTGAGTTCAGGCAGAGTGAGAGAGAGCCTGTGAGAGTCAGAGACAGAGATGGCGAGAAGAGAAATAGAAGAGTTGGAAATAGACCAGAAGTCAAAACCCCCCTAGGCTGTGTTCATTCATGACAGGTTCAAACCTGGGTTGTAGAGATTGTCACGCAGCAGCTCTAATGCCCACAGACCCCAGACAACCCAAGCCTTCACCATATGTGTGTAGTATTTGCCCCAGGAAATGTATTGTGCATCAAAAGTTCCCTTCAGTTATAAGAGAAAATCTCTCAAGCAGAAGACATGATGCCACATGTGATACCTGACTAAATAAATAAATTTGCAAATAAATGGGGATGATCTAGGAGGACTTGAAACAATAAAAATAAATAAAGACAAAAGCCACAAGAAGACCTGATGACAGCAGAAACATAGAAACCATCTGCTGAGAGACAGAGGGCTGCTTCAAAAATTCCCTAACACTTCAGGGTCCAGGGACATTAAGATTTCCGGAGAAAGAAAACAAACACATACGTATTGAAGCTTACACTAGAAAAAGGAGGGAAGATCTGGGCCATGATAATTACAATAAGGATGCTAATAGAAACACGATTAGAAATGCTACTGGAAGGTTCTATTATTTATAATTGTATTGAATCCTGCTCCAACTATATGGCCAATTATTTCAGAAAAACTAGGCTGTTATAAATGTGGTAATTCTGAAAGAAGGTCAAATACATAGGTCGAACATTCTAAAAATGACAGATATATAAATCTATATGTATATATATACATGTATGTATATCTTTATTATAAACTCTGAGTGATACTGGCATGGAAATGAGGAGACAGAATATGGCTTGTGTCAGAAAGACTTACAAACTGAGGCTCCAGTAGCCTAGGTGAAATCGCCAACACAACAAGCCAGAGCTCAGCAGTGCTCTGGTAACTCTCTTTGTCTATCTGGGCCTGTCAGTAAAATAAGAATCAAAGTAAAATATTAATGAGTGAAGACAGAGTGTGTGAGAGCATGTGAGAGTTAGAGATAGAGAAAGCGAGAAGAGAAATAGATGAGTTGGAAAGAGACCAGAATTCAAAAACCTCCTACACTGTGTTCATTGATGACAGGTTCAAACCTGGCTTGTAGAGATTGTAAGGCAGCAGCTCTCATGCCCACAGACCCCAGACAGCCCCAGCCTTCACCATAGGCTCTACTACCAGACCTGACAGTAATGTGTGTGTGTGTGTGTGTGTGTGTCTGTCTGTTTGTGTGTGTCTGTGTTTGCTCAGAGATCACCTGTAGTAGTCTCAGAGCATGGGTGGCAAGGGAGCCAGCCTCTCCTGCAACTTATGTACAGAGAACCTATCTGGTCAGGGCAAGCCAGCTAGCCCAGATTGTGGCTAAGCAAGAATGCATATGCAAAGGGACTCTCATGTCTCACTCTCCTGAGTTCCGATTCAATGCCATGCCTCACTATGATCCAAACACTGCCAATGGGGGAAGCTGGGGCACCCCTCAGAATTCAGGGGCATGAGCCTGTCCAGTCACCTTTGGCTGCCTACTCAGCCTCCAGGCTCTCAGTCCACTGCTCAGGGCAGCAGATTACAAGCCCAGAAAGTACCCAGAAAGGGCTGTGTTTCCACATAGATGGGAAGTGTGTTGAACCAAACAATAGTGGATGAACCCGGCCCCTTACACCTACCCTTTGGGTCCGGCTAAGGCAATTGCTCCTGTGGCCTCACATCCCTGATCATGGTGTCCTGGTGTCCACACATCACACTCAGAGAGATTCCCAGAAGTAGGCTTGCATGAGTGTCCCATACAATGTCGCTCTGCTTGCAGGAAGCACAAATTCCCCGGGCCCTTGCTATGGACAGACAAAAAAAAGATGGATGCCTCCACTGGCCAAATTAGGGGCTTCCAGTCAAGATCACAGCCCCGCCCCTCACCTGAGGGCCTGGCTGCTGCTAAAAAAGGCAATTGGAAACACCTTTTACACTTGGGCCCTGAGGACATACTCAGGAATCCCTCCAGGAGGTAGCAGGCTGGCAGACCTCCTGACCCCAGGATAGCTGTGCTCCTAGTTGGGCGGCCCTTCTGGCCAGTGGTGAAAATATTCCCTAGATACAAGAAAGAACTTCAGGTTTCAAAGGGATTTGAAACACCATGAGGCACTTGGAAAAGACATTTCACAGCCATCAAAACACCCGATTTCTGAACAATGGAAGCTTCCGTTTTGCATGGAAAATCTGGACACTGGTGTGGCCATCAGTACCACAGATCCTTTACATTCGGCTTAATAGAGGGAAAGCACAGTGTGTGTGCCAGTGGGATCGAGTTTCACTTCTCTTGACCTGGGCTCTCATGGAATAAGGACAAGGACGCTGTGCAGGAAGGTGAGGAGGGCTGCATTGAGGCTGAGTGTCAGCCTCAGTGCCCTGGAGAATGGGAGTCAAGCACAGAGGGCCTGGACAGCTGCAGCTGGAGATGGACATATGCCTGGAACCTGCAGCAGCAACGCTGTCTCCGCAGTTCCCCTCTACACCATGTACTACACCATGTGCAGGAGACTAAGTAATCCAAAGGGCAAAGAAAGGAAAATTTCAACACCAGGAAGGCTGAGTTCACGATGCATGCACTGACTTCCAGTAAGGGCCCAGTGAAGAAGGCACGTAGAGACAGTCAGAGAGACAGAATGACAGAGACAGACAAGGACTGAAATTCTGGCCCTGTGCTGATCAGTGCCAGAGCACTGAAGACAAACCCTCCATGCCCATGCATACTTCTTACAAGTGGCATTGCTATTTTATGTTTGTGAGGAAAGGTAACACTTAGAACATCTAGGTCTTAGCCAATCTGAGAAGCAACACTTGGCCGGCAGCCCACTCTCCAAAACTGCCCTCGCCTCTCCAAATTCGAAGTAGTCATAGTGATGCTCCAGCCAAGCTGCAGGCTGGCGTATTGCATCTCCCTGGTCCAGCCTCAGCCTGTCCTGTGTGCAGGGAACTGCACTATGTCTATTTCTTCTTTGATTTACAGTTTTGGGATAAGACTCGGTGGAAAAAAAGAGCAAGAGGGAAGTAGATGATTTGGCAGTGGTAGTATGTGCTGAGAGAGATTTGTAGAGTGATATACGATATGGCTCTGTGAGATGTCTCTCATGACTGTGGCTCAGAAGGGCCAGGTGTATCCACATTGCTACCTTAATCCAGAGATGTGCAGGTCTCTAGCTAAAAAATATTTTCAGACCTCTACATGTTACATACATATATATATATATATATATATATATATATATATATATAGAGAGAGAGAGAGAGAGAGAGAGAGAGCGAGAGAGAGAGACACTGATGTAGTCATTTTCTACAATGGATTCGGTGTGACATTCACACAAGTGATTGCTAAAACCTGGAGAGAAACTTTGCATCAGGAAAAGAATTGTCCAAAGGAATAAAATCTCCAAATCATTAGCTATATGCAGCTCCAACGGGACCGAGCGAAAAAGGCTCGAGAAGGAACTCATCCAGGACACTCTCCACATGGACAGGCACCACAGGTTTCCTAGTCTGGCAACACAAACAGGGCAGCTGCTAGTTCCCAGTGCAAGCCTCAGGGCAAAAACCTCTCCCTCTTCAGTGTCTTTACATCTGAAAAGAAGAAAAGTGACCAAGGGCCAAGGAGAGCTGCCCTGGTGTCAATATTGAGCTGTAAATCAGAATGTGCCAAGTGTTTTGCACAAAATCACCTGTGCCACAGTGATTCTGTTGTTCTCTCTCTCTCTCCCTCCCTCAGACACACACACACACACACACACACACACACACACACAAATCCACAGAGGCACAGGCACAAACGGAGCTATACACATGCGCACTGGACAGCTTCGTCAAGGCAGGGCCCTGGGCTGAACCCTGCTTCGCATTTCCTGGAAGCACGCCCAGCCGTTTAAGGCCAGCTCTGAACTCCCATTGGCGGGATTCCTTCAGAAGGCCCGCCCACAGGGCGCCAGCCAGGCTCTGATAGGCCAGAGGCCTAGGCCACGCCCAGAACCGCACCAGCAATCTCATTGGCCAGTGTGCTTGGACATGCCCAGGAGGGTCCGGGCCCCTAGTCAGTGATTGGCCAGCGGCCTTGAGCACCGCCCACACGGCCCTGCAGCACGCTGATTGGGCAGCCTCCGGAAGGCCCGCCCACCAGCCACTTCCGCTCGACTCTGATTGGCCTGGTGTCCCAGGGACACGCCCCCAGCCAGCCTTCTCTTGGCTCCCATTGGCGGGCTGCTGTCTGAGGGGCGCCCTCTGATAGGCCAGTTCCTAAGGCACGCCCAGGAAGGTCACCGCCCTTGCCCCATGATTGGCCAGCCTCCTGGGCTCCGCCCACGAGGCCCACCCCAGGCGCTCATTGGACATCCTCCCGAGGGCCCGCCCCCCAGGCACTTCCGCTGGACCCTGATTGGCTGACCTCCAGGGGTACGCCCACCCAGAGCCAGCACCCAGGCTCTCATTGGTGGGCTGCTCTCTGAGGCCCGCCCACGCAACTCCTCCTCTGTTCTCATTGGCCAGCTCTTGCTTCACGCCCCTGAGGGTGACGTTCCTCCTCTCTGATTGGCCAGCTGTCTCTATGAATAACCACTGGGCCCTCCCCTCAGGCTCATTGGGCACGGGCTCTGAGGCCCGTCCCCGGGGACTTTCTGCCATCCTCTGAAGGCCCTGTTTCTGCAAACACGACCCCCACAGCTCCTGTCTGGGCCCGTCCTTAGGACACTGCCTGCCTGCGCTAGGCTGGCCATGCTCTTGGGGCACACCCAGAAACACTGTCGCCACTCTCCTAGCCCAATGAGTCTCAGGGCACTTGCCCCATGGAGCCTTAGTCCCGCCCTGGTGCTGCCCACTTGTGGACACCCAGCAGAATGCAGCTGAGCACAGGGATTCACAAGCTCCCAGTAGAGTCATCCCAGACAAAGAGAGAAACCCCTTCCACTTGCAAAGCCAAATGGGGGATCCCCCCACCCCACAGGAAAGAACAGATGTCTAGGGCACTCTACGTCAATTTCAACCCTGCTGTCCATGGGCCACAATTCCTAGAGTTCTCCTCATTCCACAGAATCACTACACTCAACTATGGTCTTTGCTGCCACCTTGTGGACATACAGCAGAATGCAGCTGAGCTCCCCATGCCACTCCTCTTTGAGTCTACCCAGAAAATTACACACAGCATGGGAATAGCAAAGGAAAGAACCCATCTGAGGACCACCTGGGAGAATGCACAACAGAGTCCACAATCCAATGTGCCAATTCATACTTGAAAAACCACTTGTGTAGTGCAAACTTCCTTTCT
Organism: Erinaceus europaeus; assembly: GCF_950295315.1. Taxonomy (NCBI): domain Eukaryota; kingdom Metazoa; phylum Chordata; class Mammalia; order Eulipotyphla; family Erinaceidae; genus Erinaceus; species Erinaceus europaeus. The sequence goes on from NC_080174.1 coordinate 170,284, forward strand.
CATAAAACAACCCAGTTCCTAAGTCCCTGCGTCAGGAATCAAGAAACAACAGCGGTAATCATAACTGAAACACACTTATGCACACTTACACACACACACACACACACACACACACACACACACACACCTTCCCACAGAGACGTACACACTTGTCCCGAAAATAACTTGGATTGGAGTTGCTGTTTTGCACCCTAGCAAAAGGTCAAAGTTTCATGGGTGGAAGGGAGAAGTGTTAAGTTTCTGGCATATGAAGGTGAGAAATGCCTAGAGCAGATCGATAGTTACATGGACAACGAAGGGAGCATGGGTTGGAGGGACAGCTGGTGGAGCTGCCACGGAACTGTGTGGAATCCCAGGACCCTGTTTTGAGCCCCTGGTCACACTTACCCAGCTAGGGAAAAGCTGGGCTAGTGACAAATCAGAGCTGCAGCTGTCTCTCTGTCTCTCTTCCTGCTTGGGCCCTGCTCTCTCAATTTATGACTGTTTGCTTCTCCTCAATAAGAAAGTTACAAAAGATGTACAGAAATACAGGGGTAGTGGGAAAAATTACCCCCCCGTGCCCACTATTACATGGAACTGTTGACTGTAAACCATTCATCCCCCAAGAAAGAACAGAATAAATATTTGTGAGGTTAAAAACATTGTAGGTTAAATAGTGAACATTCTCTAGAGCCATGCAATACTAATCCATTGTGCATTGGATGTCACTGTCAAAAACAGTGCAGTAGCAGTTGTAGTAGTGTGTAGTATCTGCAAAAGGAAATGTATTGTGTGTCAAAAGTTCCCTTCAATTATAAGAGAAAATCTATCAGGCAGAAGAAATGACCCCTCAAGTGATATCGGACGAAATAAATAAATAAATATGCAAATAAATGGGAATGATCTAAGAGGATTTGAAAAAAATAAAAAATAAAAACAAACACCACAGGAAGACCTGATGACAGCAGAAATATAGAAAAGGTCTGCTGAGAAATAGAGGGCTGCTTCAAAAATTCCCTGACACACAGGGTCCAGGCAAATTACGAATTCCATGAATGAAAAGAAACGCATACGATTTGAAGCTTACACTAGAAAATGGAGGCAAGTTCTGTGCTATGATAATTACAATAAGGATACTGATAGAAAGGCTATTGGAAATGCTCCTGGAAAGTTTATAATTTATAATTGTAGTGAATCCTGCTCCAACTATGTGACCAATTATTTATGAATAAGGAGGCTATTATAAATGCGGTAATTCTGCATTCAGATCAAATAAAAAGGTCAACAATTCTAAAAATGTCTGATATATATATATATATGTATGTATGTATATGTACATATATGTATGTGTATCTTTATTATCAACTATGAGGGATACTGGCATGGCTATGAGGAGACAGAGTATGGCTTGTGCCAGAGGGACTTACAAAGCTGAGGCTCCAGAAACCTAGGTGAAATCGCCAACAAAACAATCCAGAGCTCAGCCGGGCCCTGGTGACTCGCTTTGTATATCTGGGCCTGTCAGTCAAATAATATATAAGTAAAATATTAATGAGTGCAGACAGAGTGAGTGAGAGCCTGTGAGAGTCAGAGACAGAGAAGGCAAGAAGAGAAATAGAAGAGTTGGAAAGAGACCAGAAGTCCAAAAGCTCCCACTCTGTGTTCATACATGACAGGTTCAAACCTGGGTTGTAGAGATTGTAAGGCAGCAGTCTCCTGTCCACAGACCCCAGACAACCCCAGCCTTCACCATATGTGTGTAGTATTTACGACAGGATATGTATTGTGAGTGTAAACTTCCCTTCAATTATAAGAGAAAAATCTATCAAGCCGAAGAATGGACCCCTCATGTAATATAGAACCAAAAAAATAAATAAATAAATAAATATGCAAGTAAATGGGGGTTATCTAGGAGGATTTGAAACAAATGAAAAATAAAAACAAAAAGCACAAGAAGACCTGATGGCAGCAGAAACATAGAAACCATCTGCTGAGAATCAAGGGCTGCTTCAAAAGTTCCGAGACCCTTCAGAGTCCAGGGAAATTAAGATTTCGGGAGAATGAAAAGAAACTCATATGTATTGAAGCTTACACTAGAGAAAGGAGGCAAGTTCTGTACTATGATAATTAAAATAAGGATGCTGATAGAAATGCTATTAGAAATGCTACTGGAAGGTTCTATTATTTATAATTGTATTGAATCCTGCTCCAACTATGTGGCCAATTAGTAGGGAAAAAGGAACCTGTTGTAAATGTGTGAATTCTGATTAAGATCAATTACATAGGTTGACAATTCTAAAAATGACAGAGATATATATGTATATTTATATATGTATATGGATGTATATCTTTATTATAAAGTCTGAGAGATACTGCCATGGATATGAGGAGACAGAATATGGCTGAAGTCAGAGAGACTTACCAATCAGAGGCTCCAGTAGCCTAGGTGAAATCACAAACAAAACCAGCCAGAGCTCAGCAGTGCTCTGGCTACTCTCTTTGCATATCTGGGCCTGTCAATAAAATAAGGATATAAGTAAAATATTCCTGAGTTCAGGCAGAGTGAGAGAGAGCCTGTGAGAGTCAGAGACAGAGATGGCGAGAAGAGAAATAGAAGAGTTGGAAATAGACCAGAAGTCAAAACCCCCCTAGGCTGTGTTCATTCATGACAGGTTCAAACCTGGGTTGTAGAGATTGTCACGCAGCAGCTCTAATGCCCACAGACCCCAGACAACCCAAGCCTTCACCATATGTGTGTAGTATTTGCCCCAGGAAATGTATTGTGCATCAAAAGTTCCCTTCAGTTATAAGAGAAAATCTCTCAAGCAGAAGACATGATGCCACATGTGATACCTGACTAAATAAATAAATTTGCAAATAAATGGGGATGATCTAGGAGGACTTGAAACAATAAAAATAAATAAAGACAAAAGCCACAAGAAGACCTGATGACAGCAGAAACATAGAAACCATCTGCTGAGAGACAGAGGGCTGCTTCAAAAATTCCCTAACACTTCAGGGTCCAGGGACATTAAGATTTCCGGAGAAAGAAAACAAACACATACGTATTGAAGCTTACACTAGAAAAAGGAGGGAAGATCTGGGCCATGATAATTACAATAAGGATGCTAATAGAAACACGATTAGAAATGCTACTGGAAGGTTCTATTATTTATAATTGTATTGAATCCTGCTCCAACTATATGGCCAATTATTTCAGAAAAACTAGGCTGTTATAAATGTGGTAATTCTGAAAGAAGGTCAAATACATAGGTCGAACATTCTAAAAATGACAGATATATAAATCTATATGTATATATATACATGTATGTATATCTTTATTATAAACTCTGAGTGATACTGGCATGGAAATGAGGAGACAGAATATGGCTTGTGTCAGAAAGACTTACAAACTGAGGCTCCAGTAGCCTAGGTGAAATCGCCAACACAACAAGCCAGAGCTCAGCAGTGCTCTGGTAACTCTCTTTGTCTATCTGGGCCTGTCAGTAAAATAAGAATCTAAGTAAAATATGAATGAGTGAAGACAGAGTGTGTGAGAGCATGTGAGAGTTAGAGATAGAGAAGGCGAGAAGAGAAATAGATGAGTTGGAAAGAGACCAGAATTCAAAAACCTCCTACACTGTGTTCATTGATGACAGGTTCAAACCTGGCTTGTAGAGATTGTAAGGCAGCAGCTCTCATGCCCACAGACCCCAGACAGCCCCAGCCTTCACCATAGGCTCTACTACCAGACCTGACAGTAATGTGTGTGTGTGTGTGTGTCTGTCTGTCTGTTTGTGTGTGTCTGTGTTTGCTCAGAGATCACCTGTAGTAGTCTCAGAGCATGGGTGGCAAGGGAGCCAGCCTCTCCTGCAACTTATGTACAGAGAACCTATCTGGTCAGGGCAAGCCAGCTAGCCCAGATTGTGGCTAAGCAAGAATGCATATGCAAAGGGACTCTCATGTCTCACTCTCCTGAGTTCCGATTCAATGCCATGCCTCACTATGATCCAAACACTGCCAATGGGGGAAGCTGGGGCACCCCTCAGAATTCAGGGGCATGAGCCTGTCCAGTCACCTTTGGCTGCCTACTCAGCCTCCAGGCTCTCAGTCCACTGCTCAGGGCAGCAGATTACAAGCCCAGAAAGTACCCAGAAAGGGCTCTGTTTCCACATAGATGGGAAGTGTGTTGAACCAAACAATAGTGGATGAACCCGGCCCCTTACACCTACCCTTTGGGTCCGGCTAAGGCAATTGCTCCTGTGGCCTCACATCCCTGATCATGGTGTCCTGGTGTCCACACATCACACTCAGAGAGATTCCCAGAAGTAGGCTTGCATGAGTGTCCCATACAATGTCGCTCTGCTTGCAGGAAGCACAAATTCCCCGGGCCCTTGCTATGGACAGACAAAAAAAAGATGGATGCCTCCACTGGCCAAATTAGGGGCTTCCAGTCAAGATCACAGCCCCGCCCCTCACCTGAGGGCCTGGCTGCTGCTAAAAAAGGCAATTGGAAACACCTTTTACACTTGGGCCCTGAGGACATACTCAGGAATCCCTCCAGGAGGTAGCAGGCTGGCAGACCTCCTGACCCCAGGATAGCTGTGCTCCTAGTTGGGCGGCCCTTCTGGCCAGTGGTGAAAATATTCCCTAGATACAAGAAAGAACTTCAGGTTTCAAAGGGATTTGAAACACCATGAGGCACTTGGAAAAGACATTTCACAGCCATCAAAACACCCTCTTTCTGAACAATGGAAGCTTCCGTTTTGCATGGAAAATCTGGACACTGGTGTGGCCATCAGTACCACAGATCCTTTACATTCGGCTTAATAGAGGGAAAGCACAGTGTGTGTGCCAGGGGGATCGAGTTTCACTTCTCTTGACCTGGGCTCTCATGGAATAAGGACAAGGACGCTGTGCAGGAAGGTGAGGAGGGCTGCATTGAGGCTGAGTGTCAGCCTCAGGGCCCTGGAGAATGGGAGTCAAGCACAGAGGGCCTGGACAGCTGCAGCTGGAGATGGACATATGCCTGGAACCTGCAGCAGCAACGCTGTCTCCGCAGTTCCCCTCTACACCATGTACTACACCATGTGCAGGAGACTAAGTAATCCAAAGGGCAAAGAAAGGAAAATTTCAACACCAGGAAGGCTGAGTTCACGATGCATGCACTGACTTCCAGTAAGGGCCCAGTGAAGAAGGCACGTAGAGACAGTCAGAGAGACAGAATGACAGAGACAGACAAGGACTGAAATTCTGGCCCTGTGCTGATCAGTGCCAGAGCACTGAAGACAAACCCTCCATGCCCATGCATACTTCTTACAAGTGGCATTGCTATTTTATGTTTGTGAGGAAAGGTAACACTTAGAACATCTAGGTCTTAGCCAATCTGAGAAGCAACACTTGGCCGGCAGCCCACTCTCCAAAACTGCCCTCGCCTCTCCAAATTCGAAGTAGTCATAGTGATGCTCCAGCCAAGCTGCAGGCTGGCGTATTGCATCTCCCTGGTCCAGCCTCAGCCTGTCCTGTGTGCAGGGAACTGCACTATGTCTATTTCTTCTTTGATTTACAGTTTTGGGATAAGACTCGGTGGACAAAAAGAGCAAGAGGGAAGTAGATGATTTGGCAGTGGTAGTATGTGCTGAGAGAGATTTGTAGAGTGATATACGATATGGCTCTGTGAGATGTCTCTCATGACTGTGGCTCAGAAGGGCCAGGTGTATCCACATTGCTACCTTAATCCAGAGATGTGCAGGTCTCTAGCTAAAAAATATTTTCAGACCTCTACATGTTACATACATATATATATATATATATATATATATATAGAGAGAGAGAGAGAGAGAGAGAGAGAGAGAGCGAGAGAGAGAGACACTGATGTAGTCATTTTCTACAATGGATTCGGTGTGACATTCACACAAGTGATTGCTAAAACCTGGAGAGAAACTTTGCATCAGGAAAAGAATTGTCCAAAGGAATAAAATCTCCAAATCATTAGCTATATGCAGCTCCAACGGGACCGAGCGAAAAAGGCTCGAGAAGGAACTCATCCAGGACACTCTCCACATGGACAGGCACCACAGGTTTCCTAGTCTGGCAACACAAACAGGGCAGCTGCTAGTTCCCAGTGCAAGCCTCAGGGCAAAAACCTCTCCCTCTTCAGTGTCTTTACATCTGAAAAGAAGAAAAGTGACCAAGGGCCAAGGAGAGCTGCCCTGGTGTCAATATTGAGCTGTAAATCAGAATGTGCCAAGTGTTTTGCACAAAATCACCTGTGCCACAGTGATTCTGTTGTTCTCTCTCTCTCTCCCTCCCTCAGACACACACACACACACACACACACACACACACACACACACACACACAAATCCACAGAGGCACAGGCACAAACGGAGCTATACACATGCGCACTGGACAGCTTCGTCAAGGCAGGGCCCTGGGCTGAACCCTGCTTCGCATTTCCTGGAAGCACGCCCAGCCGTTTAAGGCCAGCTCTGAACTCCCATTGGCGGGATTCCTTCAGAAGGCCCGCCCACAGGGCGCCAGCCAGGCTCTGATAGGCCAGAGGCCTAGGCCACGCCCAGAACCGCACCAGCAATCTCATTGGCCAGTGTGCTTGGACATGCCCAGGAGGGTCCGGGCCCCTAGTCAGTGATTGGCCAGCGGCCTTGAGCACCGCCCACACGGCCCTGCAGCACGCTGATTGGGCAGCCTCCGGAAGGCCCGCCCACCAGCCACTTCCGCTCGACTCTGATTGGCCTGGTGTCCCAGGGACACGCCCCCAGCCAGCCTTCTCTTGGCTCCCATTGGCGGGCTGCTGTCTGAGGGGCGCCCTCTGATAGGCCAGTTCCTAAGGCACGCCCAGGAAGGTCACCGCCCTTGCCCCATGATTGGCCAGCCTCCTGGGCTCCGCCCACGAGGCCCACCCCAGGCGCTCATTGGACATCCTCCCGAGGGCCCGCCCCCAGGCACTTCCGCTGGACCCTGATTGGCTGACCTCCAGGGGTACGCCCACCCAGAGCCAGCACCCAGGCTCTCATTGGTGGGCTGCTCTCTGAGGCCCGCCCACGCAACTCCTCCTCTGTTCTCATTGGCCAGCTCTTGCTTCACGCCCCTGAGGGTGACGTTCCTCCTCTCTGATTGGCCAGCTGTCTCTATGAATAACCACTGGGCCCTCCCCTCAGGCTCATTGGGCACGGGCTCTGAGGCCCGTCCCCGGGGACTTTCTGCCATCCTCTGAAGGCCCTGTTTCTGCAAACACGACCCCCACAGCTCCTGTCTGGGCCCGTCCTTAGGACACTGCCTGCCTGCGCTAGGCTGGCCATGCTCTTGGGGCACACCCAGAAACACTGTCGCCACTCTCCTAGCCCAATGTGTCTCAGGGCACTTGCCCCATGGAGCCTTAGTCCCGCCCTGGTGCTGCCCACTTGTGGACACCCAGCAGAATGCAGCTGAGCACAGGGATTCACAAGCTCCCAGTAGAGTCATCCCAGACAAAGAGAGAAACCCCTTCCACTTGCAAAGCCAAATGGGGGATCCCCCCACCCCACAGGAAAGAACAGATGTCTAGGGCACTCTACGTCAATTTCAACCCTGCTGTCCATGGGCCACAATTCCTAGAGTTCTCCTCATTCCACAGAATCACTACACTCAACTATGGTCTTTGCTGCCACCTTGTGGACATACAGCAGAATGCAGCTGAGCTCCCCATGCCACTCCTCTTTGAGTCTACCCAGAAAATTACACACAGCATGGGAATAGCAAAGGAAAGAACCCATCTGAGGACCACCTGGGAGAATGCACAACAGAGTCCACAATCCAATGTGCCAATTCATACTTGAAAAACCACTTGTGTAGTGCAAACTTCCTTTCTCATAAAACAACCCAGTTCCTAAGTCCCTGCGTCAGGAATCAAGAAACAACAGCGGTAATCATAACTGAAACACACTTATGCACACTTACACACACAAACACACACACACACACACACAGACAGACACCTTCCCACAGAGACGTACACACTTGTCCCGAAAATAACTTGGATTGGAGTTGCTGTTTTGCACCCTAGCAAAAGGTCAAAGTTTCATGGGTGGAAGGGAGAAGTGTTAAGTTTCTGGCATATGAAGGTGAGAAATGCCTAGAGCAGATCGATAGTTACATGGACAACGAAGGGAGCATGGGTTGGAGGGACAGCTGGTGGAGCTGCCAGGGAACTATGTGGAATCCCAGGACCCTGTTTTGAGCCCCTGGTCACACTTACCCAGCTAGGGAAAAGCTGGGCTAGTGACAAATCAGAGCTGCAGCTGTCTCTCTGTCTCTCTTCCTGCTTGGGCCCTGCTCTCTCAATTTATGACTGTTTGCTTCTCCTCAATAAGAAAGTTACAAAAGATGTACAGAAATACAGGGGTAGTGGGAAAAATTACCCCCCCGTGCCCACTATTACATGGAACTGTTGACTGTAAACCATTCATCCCCCAAGAAAGAACAGAATAAATATTTGTGAGGTTAAAAACATTGTAGGTTAAATAGTGAACATTCTCTAGAGCCATGCAATACTAATCCATTGTGCATTGGATGTCACTGTCAAAAACAGTGCAGTAGCAGTTGTAGTAGTGTGTAGTATCTGCAAAAGGAAATGTATTGTGTGTCAACAGTTCCCTTCAATTATAAGAGAAAATCTATCAGGCAGAAGAAATGACCCCTCATGTGATATCGGACGAAATAAATAAATAAATATGCAAATAAATGGGAATGATCTAAGAGGATTTGAAAAAAATAAAAAATAAAAACAAACACCACAGGAAGACCTGATGACAGCAGAAATATAGAAAAGGTCTGCTGAGAAATAGAGGGCTGCTTCAAAAATTCCCTGACACACAGGGTCCAGGCAAATTACGAATTCCATGAATGAAAAGAAACGCATACGATTTGAAGCTTACACTAGAAAATGGAGGCAAGTTCTGTGCTATGATAATTACAATAAGGATACTGATAGAAAGGCTATTGGAAATGCTCCTGGAAAGTTTATAATTTATAATTGTAGTGAATCCTGCTCCAACTATGTGACCAATTATTTATGAATAAGGAGGCTATTATAAATGCGGTAATTCTGCATTCAGATCAAATAAAAAGGTCAACAATTCTAAAAATGTCTGATATATATATATATATGTATGTATGTATATGTACATATATGTATGTGCATCTTTATCATCAACTATGAGGGATACTGGCATGGCTATGAGGAGACAGAGTATGGCTTGTGCCAGAGGGACTTACAAAGCTGAGGCTCCAGAAACCTAGGTGAAATCGCCAACAAAACAATCCAGAGCTCAGCCGGGCCCTGGTGACTCGCTTTGTATATCTGGGCCTGTCAGTCAAATAATATATAAGTAAAATATTAATGAGTGCAGACAGAGTGAGTGAGAGCCTGTGAGAGTCAGAGACAGAGAAGGCAAGAAGAGAAATATAAGAGTTGGAAAGAGACCAGAAGTCCAAAAGCTCCCACTCTGTGTTCATACATGACAGGTTCAAACCTGGGTTGTAGAGATTGTAAGGCAGCAGTCTCCTGTCCACAGACCCCAGACAACCCCAGCCTTCACCATATGTGTGTAGTATTTACGACAGGATATGTATTGTGAGTGTAAACTTCCCTTCAATTATAAGAGAAAAATCTATCAAGCCGAAGAATGGACCCCTCATGTAATATAGAACCAAATAAATAAATAAATAAATAAATATGCAAGTAAATGGGGGTTATCTAGGAGGATTTGAAACAAATGAAAAATAAAAACAAAAAGCACAAGAAGACCTGATGGCAGCAGAAACATAGAAACCATCTGCTGAGAATCAAGGGCTGCTTCAAAAGTTCCGAGACCCTTCAGAGTCCAGGGAAATTAAGATTTCGGGAGAATGAAAAGAAACTCATATGTATTGAAGCTTACACTAGAGAAAGGAGGCAAGTTCTGTACTATGATAATTAAAATAAGGATGCTGATAGAAATGCTATTAGAAATGCTACTGGAAGGTTCTATTATTTATAATTGTATTGAATCCTGCTCCAACTATGTGGCCAATTAGTAGGGAAAAAGGAACCTGTTGTAAATGTGTGAATTCTGATTAAGATCAATTACATAGGTTGACAATTCTAAAAATGACAGAGATATATATGTATATTTATATATGTATATGGATGTATATCTTTATTATAAAGTCTGAGAGATACTGCCATGGATATGAGGAGACAGAATATGGCTTAAGTCAGAGAGACTTACCAATCAGAGGCTCCAGTAGCCTAGGTGAAATCACAAACAAAACCAGCCAGAGCTCAGCAGTGCTCTGGCTACTCTCTTTGCATATCTGGGCCTGTCAATAAAATAAGGATATAAGTAAAATATTCCTGAGTTCAGGCAGAGTGAGAGAGAGCCTGTGAGAGTCAGAGACAGAGATGGCGAGAAGAGAAATAGAAGAGTTGGAAATAGACCAGAAGTCAAAACCCCCCTAGGCTGTGTTCATTCATGACAGGTTCAAACCTGGGTTGTAGAGATTGTCACGCAGCAGCTCTAATGCCCACAGACCCCAGACAACCCAAGCCTTCACCATATGTGTGTAGTATTTGCCCCAGGAAATGTATTGTGCATCAAAAGTTCCCTTCAGTTATAAGAGAAAATCTCTCAAGCAGAAGACATGATGCCACATGTGATACCTGACTAAATAAATAAATTTGCAAATAAATGGGGATGATCTAGGAGGACTTGAAACAATAAAAATAAATAAAGACAAAAGCCACAAGAAGACCTGATGACAGCAGAAACATAGAAACCATCTGCTGAGAGACAGAGGGCTGCTTCAAAAATTCCCTAACACTTCAGGGTCCAGGGACATTAAGATTTCCGGAGAAAGAAAACAAACACATACGTATTGAAGCTTACACTAGAAAAAGGAGGGAAGATCTGGGCCATGATAATTACAATAAGGATGCTAATAGAAACACGATTAGAAATGCTACTGGAAGGTTCTATTATTTATAATTGTATTGAATCCTGCTCCAACTATATGGCCAATTATTTCAGAAAAACTAGGCTGTTATAAATGTGGTAATTCTGAAAGAAGGTCAAATACATAGGTCGAACATTCTAAAAATGACAGATATATAAATCTATATGTATATATATACATGTATGTATATCTTTATTATAAACTCTGAGTGATACTGGCATGGAAATGAGGAGACAGAATATGGCTTGTGTCAGAAAGACTTACAAACTGAGGCTCCAGTAGCCTAGGTGAAATCGCCAACACAACAAGCCAGAGCTCAGCAGTGCTCTGGTAACTCTCTTTGTCTATCTGGGCCTGTCAGTAAAATAAGAATCTAAGTAAAATATGAATGAGTGAAGACAGAGTGTGTGAGAGCATGTGAGAGTTAGAGATAGAGAAGGCGAGAAGAGAAATAGATGAGTTGGAAAGAGACCAGAATTCAAAAACCTCCTACACTGTGTTCATTGATGACAGGTTCAAACCTGGCTTGTAGAGATTGTAAGGCAGCAGCTCTCATGCCCACAGACCCCAGACAGCCCCAGCCTTCACCATAGGCTCTACTACCAACCTGACAGTAATGTGTGTGTGTGTGTGTGTGTCTGTCTGTCTGTTTGTGTGTGTCTGTGTGTGCTCAGAGATCACCTGTAGTAGTCTCAGAGCATGGGTGGCAAGGGAGCCAGCCTCTCCTGCAACTTATGTACAGAGAACCTATCTGGTCAGGGCAAGCCACCTAGCCCAGATTGTGGCTAAGCAAGAATGCATATGCAAAGGGACTCTCATGTCTCACTCTCCTGAGTTCCGAATCAATGCCATGCCTCACTATGATCCAAACACTGCCAATGGGGGAAGCTGGGGCACCCCTCAGAATTCAGGGGCTTGAGCCTGTCCAGTCACGTTTGGCTGCCTACTCAGCCTCCAGGCTCTCAGTCCCCTGCTCAGGGCAGCAGATTACAAGCCCAGAAAGTACCCAGAAAGGGCTGTGTTTCCACATAGATGGGAAGTGTGTTGAACCAAACAATAGTGGATGAACCCGGCCCCTTACACCTACCCTTTGGGTCCGGCTAAGGCAATTGCTCCTGTGGCCTCACATCCCTGATCATGGTGTCCTGGTGTCCACACATCACACTCAGAGAGATTCCCAGAAGTAGGCTTGCATGAGTGTCCCATACAATGTCGCTCTGCTTGCAGGAAGCACAAACTCCCCGGGCCCTTGCTATGGACAGACAAAAAAAGATGGATGCCTCCATTGGCCAAATTAGGGGCTTCCAGTCAAGATCACAGCCACACCCCTCACCCGAGGGCCTGGCTGCTGCTAATCAAGGCAATTGGAAACACCTTTTACACTTGGGCCCTGAGGACATACTCAGGAATCCCTCCAGGAGCTAGCAGGCTGGAAGACCTCCTGACCCCTGGATAGCTGTGCTCCTAGTTGGGCGGCCCTTCTGGCCAGTGGTGAAAATATTCCCTAGATACAAGAAAGAACTTCAGGTTTCAAAGGGATTTGAAACACCATGAGGCACTTGGAAAAGACATTTCACAGCCATCAAAACACCCTCTTTCTGAACACTGGAAGCTTCCGTTTTGCACGGAAAATCTGGACACTGGTGTGGCCATCAGTACCACAGATCCTTTCCATTTGGCTTAATAGAGGGAAAGCACAGTGTGTGTGCCAGGGGGATCGAGTTTCACTTCCCTTGACCGGGGCTCTCATGGAATAAGGACAAGGATGCTGTGCAGGAAGGTGAGGAGGGCTGCATTGAGGCTGAGTGTCAGCCTCAGGGCCCTGGAGAATGGGAGTCAAGCACAGAGGGCCTGGACAGCTGCAGCTGGAGATGGACATATGCCTGGAACCTGCAGCAGCAACGCTGTCTCCGCAGTTCCCCTCTGTACTACACCATGTGCAGGAGACTAAATAATCCAAAGGGCAAAGAAAGGAAAATTTCAACACCAGGAAGGCTGAGTTCACGATGCATGCACTGACTTCCAGTAAGGGCCCAGTGAAGAAGGCACGTAGAGACAGTCAGAGAGACAGAATGACAGAGACAGACAAGGACTGAAATTCTGGCCCTGTGCTGATCAGTGCCAGAGCACTGAAGACAAACCCTCCATGCCCATGCATACTTCTTACAAGTGGCATTGCTATTTTATGTTTGTGAGGAAAGGTAACACTTAGAACATCTAGGTCTTAGCCAATCTGAGAAGCAACACTTGGCCGGCAGCCCACTCTCCAAAACTGCCCTCGCCTCTCCAAATTCGAAGTAGTCATAGTGATGCTCCAGCCAAGCTGCAGGCTGGCGTATTGCATCTCCCTGGTCCAGCCTCAGCCTGTCCTGTGTGCAGGGAACTGCACTATGTCTATTTCTTCTTTGATTTACAGTTTTGGGATAAGACTCGGTGGACAAAAAGAGCAAGAGGGAAGTAGATGATTTGGCAGTGGTAGTATGTGCTGAGAGAGATTTGTAGAGTGATATACGATATGGCTCTGTGAGATGTCTCTCATGACTGTGGCTCAGAAGGGCCAGGTGTATCCACATTGCTACCTTAATCCAGAGATGTGCAGGTCTCTAGCTAAAAAATATTTTCAGACCTCTACATGTTACATACATATATATATATATATATATATATATATATATATAGAGAGAGAGAGAGAGAGAGAGAGAGAGACACTGATGTAGTCATTTTCTACAATGGATTCGGTGTGACATTCACACAATTGATTGCTAAAACCTGGAGAGAAACTTTGCATCAGGAAAATAATTGTCCAAAGGAATAAAATCTCCAAATCATTAGCTATATGCAGCTCCAACGGGACCGAGCGAAAAAGGCTCGAGAAGGAACTCATCCAGGACACTCTCCACATGGACAGGCACCACAGGTTTCCTAGTCTGGCAACACAAACAGGGCAGCTGCTAGTTCCCAGTGCAAGCCTCAGGGCAAAAACCTCTCCCTCTTCAGTGTCTTTACATCTGAAAAGAAGAAAAGTGACCAAGGGCCAAGGAGAGCTGCCCTGGTGTCAATATTGAGCTGTAAATCAGAATGTGCCAAGTGTTTTGCACAAAATCACCTGTGCCACAGTGATTCTGTTGTTCTCTCTCTCTCTCCCTCCCTCAGACACACACACACACACACACACACACACACACACACAAATCCACAGAGGCACAGGCACAAACGGAGTTATACACATGCGCACTGGACAGCTTCGTCAAGGCAGGGCCCTGGGCTGAACCCTGCTTCGCATTTCCTGGAAGCACGCCCAGCCGTTTAAGGCCAGCTCTGAACTCCCATTGGCGGGATTCCTTCAGAAGGCCCGCCCACAGGGCGCCAGCCAGGCTCTGATAGGCCGGAGGCCTAGGCCACGCCCAGAACCGCACCAGCAATCTCATTGGCCAGTGTGCTTGGACATGCCCAGGAGGGTCCGGGCCCCTAGTCAGTGATTGTCCAGCGGCCTTGAGCACCGCCCACACGGCCCTGCAGCACGCTGATTGGGCAGCCTCCGGAAGGCCCGCCCACCAGCCACTTCCGCTCGACTCTGATTGGCCTGGTGTCCCAGGGACACGCCCCCAGCCAGCCTTCTCTTGGCTCCCATTGGCGGGCTGCTGTCTGAGGGGCGCCCTCTGATAGGCCAGTTCCTAAGGCACGCCCAGGAAGGTCACCGCCCTTGCCCCATGATTGGCCAGCCTCCTGGGCTCCGCCCACGAGGCCCACCCCAGGCGCTCATTGGACATCCTCCCGAGGGCCCGCCCCCCAGGCACTTCCGCTGGACCCTGATTGGCTGACCTCCAGGGGTACGCCTACCCAGAGCCAGCACCCAGGCTCTCATTGGTGGGCTGCTCTCTGAGGCCCGCCCACGCAACTCCTCCTCTGTTCTCATTGGCCAGCTCTTGCTTCACGCCCCTGAGGGTGACGTTCCTCCTCTCTGATTGGCCAGCTGTCTCTATGAATAACCACTGGGCCCTCCCCTCAGGCTCATTGGGCACGGGCTCTGAGGCCCGTCCCCGGGGACTTTCTGCCATCCTCTGAAGGCCCTGTTTCTGCAAACACGACCCCCACAGCTCCTGTCTGGGCCCGTCCTTAGGACACTGCCTGCCTGCGCTAGGCTGGCCATGCTCTTGGGGCACACCCAGAAACACTGTCGCCACTCTCCTAGCCCAATGTGTCTCAGGGCACTTGCCCCATGGAGCCTTAGTCCCGCCCTGGTGCTGCCCACTTGTGGACACCCAGCAGAATGCAGCTGAGCACAGGGATTCACAAGCTCCCAGTAGAGTCATCCCAGACAAAGAGAGAAACCCCTTCCACTTGCAAAGCCAAATGGGGGATCCCCCCACCCCACAGGAAAGAACAGATGTCTAGGGCACTCTACGTCAATTTCAACCCTGCTGTCCATGGGCCACAATTCCTAGAGTTCTCCTCATTCCACAGAATCACTACACTCAACTATGGTCTTTGCTGCCACCTTGTGGACATACAGCAGAAGGCAGCTGAGCTCCCCATGCCACTCCTCTTTGAGTCTACCCAGAAAATTACACACAGCATGGGAATAGCAAAGGAAAGAACCCATCTGAGGACCACCTGGGAGAATGCACAACAGAGTCCACAATCCAATGTGCCAATTCATACTTGAAAAACCACTTGTGTAGTGCAAACTTCCTTTCTCATAAAACAACCCAGTTCCTAAGTCCCTGCGTCAGGAATCAAGAAACAACAGCGGTAATCATAACTGAAACACACTTATGCACACTTACACACACACACACACACACAGACAGACACCTTCCCACAGAGACGTACACACTTGTCCCGAAAATAACTTGGATTGGAGTTGCTGTTTTGCACCCTAGCAAAAGGTCAAAGTTTCATGGGTGGAAGGGAGAAGTGTTAAGTTTCTGGCATATGAAGGTGAGAAATGCCTAGAGCAGATCGATAGTTACATGGACAACGAAGGGAGCATGGGTTGGAGGGACAGCTGGTGGAGCTGCCAGGGAACTATGTGGAATCCCAGGACCCTGTTTTGAGCCCCTGGTCACACTTACCCAGCTAGGGAAAAGCTGGGCTAGTGACAAATCAGAGCTGCAGCTGTCTCTCTGTCTCTCTTCCTGCTTGGGCCCTGCTCTCTCAATTTATGACTGTTTGCTTCTCCTCAATAAGAAAGTTACAAAAGATGTACAGAAATACAGGGGTAGTGGGAAAAATTACCCCCCCGTGCCCACTATTACATGGAACTGTTGACTGTAAACCATTCATCCCCCAAGAAAGAACAGAATAAATATTTGTGAGGTTAAAAACATTGTAGGTTAAATAGTGAACATTCTCTAGAGCCATGCAATACTAATCCATTGTGCATTGGATGTCACTGTCAAAAACAGTGCAGTAGCAGTTGTAGTAGTGTGTAGTATCTGCAAAAGGAAATGTATTGTGTGTCAACAGTTCCCTTCAATTATAAGAGAAAATCTATCAGGCAGAAGAAATGACCCCTCATGTGATATCGGACGAAATAAATAAATAAATATGCAAATAAATGGGAATGATCTAAGAGGATTTGAAAAAAATAAAAAATAAAAACAAACACCACAGGAAGACCTGATGACAGCAGAAATATAGAAAAGGTCTGCTGAGAAATAGAGGGCTGCTTCAAAAATTCCCTGACACACAGGGTCCAGGCAAATTACGAATTCCATGAATGAAAAGAAACGCATACGATTTGAAGCTTACACTAGAAAATGGAGGCAAGTTCTGTGCTATGATAATTACAATAAGGAAACTGATAGAAAGGCTATTGGAAATGCTCCTGGAAAGTTTATAATTTATAATTGTAGTGAATCCTGCTCCAACTATGTGACCAATTATTTATGAATAAGGAGGCTATTATAAATGCGGTAATTCTGCATTCAGATCAAATAAAAAGGTCAACAATTCTAAAAATGTCTGATATATATATATATATGTATGTATGTATATGTACATATATGTATGTGTATCTTTATTATCAACTATGAGGGATACTGGCATGGCTATGAGGAGACAGAGTATGGCTTGTGCCAGAGGGACTTACAAAGCTGAGGCTCCAGAAACCTAGGTGAAATCGCCAACAAAACAATCCAGAGCTCAGCCGGGCCCTGGTGACTCGCTTTGTATATCTGGGCCTGTCAGTCAAATAATATATAAGTAAAATATTAATGAGTGCAGACAGAGTGAGTGAGAGCCTGTGAGAGTCAGAGACAGAGAAGGCAAGAAGAGAAATAGAAGAGTTGGAAAGAGACCAGAAGTCCAAAAGCTCCCACTCTGTGTTCATACATGACAGGTTCAAACCTGGGTTGTAGAGATTGTAAGGCAGCAGTCTCCTGTCCACAGACCCCAGACAACCCCAGCCTTCACCATATGTGTGTAGTATTTACGACAGGATATGTATTGTGAGTGTAAACTTCCCTTCAATTATAAGAGAAAAATCTATCAAGCCGAAGAATGGACCCCTCATGTAATATAGAACCAAATAAATAAATAAATAAATAAATATGCAAGTAAATGGGGGTTATCTAGGAGGATTTGAAACAAATGAAAAATAAAAACAAAAAGCACAAGAAGACCTGATGGCAGCAGAAACATAGAAACCATCTGCTGAGAATCAAGGGCTGCTTCAAAAGTTCCGAGACCCTTCAGAGTCCAGGGAAATTAAGATTTCGGGAGAATGAAAAGAAACTCATATGTATTGAAGCTTACACTAGAGAAAGGAGGCAAGTTCTGTACTATGATAAATAAAATAAGGATGCTGATAGAAATGCTATTAGAAATGCTACTGGAAGGTTCTATTATTTATAATTGTATTGAATCCTGCTCCAACTATGTGGCCAATTAGTAGGGAAAAAGGAACCTGTTGTAAATGTGTGAATTCTGATTAAGATCAATTACATAGGTTGACAATTCTAAAAATGACAGAGATATATATGTATATTTATATATGTATATGGATGTATATCTTTATTATAAAGTCTGAGAGATACTGCCATGGATATGAGGAGACAGAATATGGCTGAAGTCAGAGAGACTTACCAATCAGAGGCTCCAGTAGCCTAGGTGAAATCACAAACAAAACCAGCCAGAGCTCAGCAGTGCTCTGGCTACTCTCTTTGCATATCTGGGCCTGTCAATAAAATAAGGATATAAGTAAAATATTCCTGAGTTCAGGCAGAGTGAGAGAGAGCCTGTGAGAGTCAGAGACAGAGATGGCGAGAAGAGAAATAGAAGAGTTGGAAATAGACCAGAAGTCAAAACCCCCCTAGGCTGTGTTCATTCATGACAGGTTCAAACCTGGGTTGTAGAGATTGTCACGCAGCAGCTCTAATGCCCAAAGACCCCAGACAACCCAAGCCTTCACCATATGTGTGTAGTATTTGCCCCAGGAAATGTATTGTGCATCAAAAGTTCCCTTCAGTTATAGGAGAAAATCTCTCAAGCAGAAGAAATGATGCCACATGTGATACCTGACTAAATAAATAAATATGCAAATAAATGGGGATGATCTAGGAGGACTTGAAAAAATAAAAATAAGTAAAGACAAAAAGCACTAGAAGACCTGATGACAGCAGAAACATAGAAACCATCTGCTGAGAAACAGAGGGCTGCTTCAAAAATTCCCTAACACTTCAGGGTCCAGGGACATTAAGATTTCCGGAGAAAGAAAACAAACACATACGTATTGAAGCTTACACTAGCTAGAAAAAGGAGGGAAGATCTGGGCCATGATAATTACAATAAGGATGCTAATAGAAACACGATTAGAAATGCTACTGGAAGGTTCTATTATTTATAATTGTATTGAATCCTGCTCCAACTATATGGCCAATTATTTCAGAAAAACTAGGCTGTTATAAATGTGGTAATTCTGAAAGAAGGTCAAATACATAGGTCGAACATTCTAAAAATGACAGATATATAAATCTATATGTATATATATACATGTATGTATATCTTTATTATAAACTCTGAGTGATACTGGCATGGAAATGAGGAGACAGAATATGGCTTGTGTCAGAAAGACTTACAAACTGAGGCTCCAGTAGCCTAGGTGAAATCGCCAACACAACAAGCCAGAGCTCAGCAGTGCTCTGGTAACTCTCTTTGTCTATCTGGGCCTGTCAGTAAAATAAGAATCTAAGTAAAATATTAATGAGTGAAGACAGAGTGTGTGAGAGCATGTGAGAGTCAGAGATAGAGAAGGCGAGAAGAGAAATAGATGAGTTGGAAAGAGACCAGAATTCAAAAACCTCCTACACTGTGTTCATTGATGACAGGTTCAAACCTGGCTTGTAGAGATTGTAAGGCAGCAGCTCTCATGCCCACAGACCCCAGACAGCCCCAGCCTTCACCATAGGCTCTACTACCAGACCTGACAGTAATGTGTGTGTGTGTGTGTGTGTGTGTCTGTCTGTTTGTGTGTGTCTGTGTGTGCTCAGAGATCACCTGTAGTAGTCTCAGAGCATGGGTGGCAAGGGAGCCAGCCTCTCCTGCAACTTATGTACAGAGAACCTATCTGGTCAGGGCAAGCCAGCTAGCCCAGATTGTGGCTAAGCAAGAATGCATATGCAAAGGGACTCTCATGTCTCACTCTCCTGAGTTCCGATTCAATGCCATGCCTCACTATGATCCAAACACTGCCAATGGGGGAAGCTGGGGCACCCCTCAGAATTCAGGGGCATGAGCCTGTCCAGTAACCTTTGGCTGCCTACTCAGCCTCCAGGCTCTCAGTCCACTGCTCAGGGCAGCAGATTACAAGCCCAGAAAGTACCCAGAAAGGGCTGTGTTTCCACATAGATGGGAAGTGTGTTGAACCAAACAATAGTGGATGAACCCGGCCCCTTACACCTACCCTTTGGGTCCGGCTAAGGCAATTGCTCCTGTGGCCTCACATCCCTGATCATGGTGTCCTGGTGTCCACACATCACACTCAGAGAGATTCCCAGAAGTAGGCTTGCATGAGTGTCCCATACAATGTCGCTCTGCTTGCAGGAAGCACAAACTCCCCGGGCCCTTGCTATGGACAGACAAAAAAAAGATGGATGCCTCCACTGGCCAAATTAGGGGCTTCCAGTCAAGATCACAGCCCCGCCCCTCACCTGAGGGCCTGGCTGCTGCTAAAAAAGGCAATTGGAAACACCTTTTACACTTGGGCCCTGAGGACATACTCAGGAATCCCTCCAGGAGGTAGCAGGCTGGCAGACCTCCTGACCCCAGGATAGCTGTGCTCCTAGTTGGGCGGCCCTTCTGGCCAGTGGTGAAAATATTCCCTAGATACAAGAAAGAACTTCAGGTTTCAAAGGGATTTGAAACACCATGAGGCACTTGGAAAAGACATTTCACAGCCATCAAAACACCCTCTTTCTGAACACTGGAAGCTTCCGTTTTGCATGGAAAATCTGGACACTGGTGTGGCCATCAGTACCACAGATCCTTTACATTCGGCTTAATAGAGGGAAAGCACAGTGTGTGTGCCAGGGGGATCGAGTTTCACTTCTCTTGACCTGGGCTCTCATGGAATAAGGACAAGGACGCTGTGCAGGAAGGTGAGGAGGGCTGCATTGAGGCTGAGTGTCAGCCTCAGGGCCCTGGAGAATGGGAGTCAAGCACAGAGGGCCTGGACAGCTGCAGCTGGAGATGGACATATGCCTGGAACCTGCAGCAGCAACGCTGTCTCCGCAGTTCCCCTCTACACCATGTACTACACCATGTGCAGGAGACTAAGTAATCCAAAGGGCAATGAAAGGAAAATTTCAACACCAGGAAGGCTGAGTTCACGATGCATGCACTGACTTCCAGTAAGGGCCCAGTGAAGAAGGCACGTAGAGACAGTCAGAGAGACAGAATGACAGAGACAGACAAGGACTGAAATTCTGGCCCTGTGCTGATCAGTGCCAGAGCACTGAAGACAAACCCTCCATGCCCATGCATACTTCTTACAAGTGGCATTGCTATTTTATGTTTGTGAGGAAAGGTAACACTTAGAACATCTAGGTCTTAGCCAATCTGAGAAGCAACCCTTGGCCGGCAGCCCACTCTCCAAAACTGCCCTCGCCTCTCCAAATTCGAAGTAGTCATAGTGATGCTCCAGCCAAGCTGCAGGCTGGCGTATTGCATCTCCCTGGTCCAGCCTCAGCCTGTCCTGTGTGCAGGGAACTGCACTATGTCTATTTCTTCTTTGATTTACAGTTTTGGGATAAGACTCGGTGGACAAAAACAGCAAGAGGGAAGTAGATGATTTGGCAGTGGTAGTATGTGCTGAGAGAGATTTGTAGAGTGATATACGATATGGCTCTGTGAGATGTCTCTCATGACTGTGGCTCAGAAGGGCCAGGTGTATCCACATTGCTACCTTAATCCAGAGATGTGCAGGTCTCTAGCTAAAAAATATTTTCAGACCTCTACATGTTACATACATATATATATATATATATATATATATATATATATATATATATAAAGAGAGAGAGAGAGAGAGAGAGGGACACTGATGTAGTCATTTTCTACAATGGATTCGGTGTGACATTCACACAATTGATTGCTAAAACCTGGAGAGAAACTTTGCATCAGGAAAAGAATTGTCCAAAGGAATAAAATCTCCAAATCATTAGCTATATGCAGCTCCAACGGGACCGAGCGAAAAAGGCTCGAGAAGGAACTCATCCAGGACACTCTCCACATGGACAGGCACCACAGGTTTCCTAGTCTGGCAACACAAACAGGGCAGCTGCTAGTTCCCAGTGCAAGCCTCAGGGCAAAAACCTCTCCCTCTTCAGTGTCTTTACATCTGAAAAGAAGAAAAGTGACCAAGGGCCAAGGAGAGCTGCCCTGGTGTCAATATTGAGCTGTAAATCAGAATGTGCCAAGTGTTTTGCACAAAATCACCTGTGCCACAGTGATTCTGTTGTTCTCTCTCTCTCTCCCTCCCTCAGACACACACACAAACACACACACACACACAAATCCACAGAGGCACAGGCACAAACGGAGTTATACACATGCGCACTAGACAGCTTCTGCAAGGCAGGGCCCTGGGCTGAACCCTGCTTCGCATTTCCTGGAAGCACGCCCAGCCTTTTAAGGCCAGCTCTGAGCTCCCATTGGCGGGATTCCTTCAGAAGGCCCGCCCACAGGGCGCCAGCCAGGCTCTGATAGGCCAGAGGCCTAGGCCACGCCCAGAACCCACACCAGCAATCTCATTGGCCAGTGTGCTTGGACACGCCCAGGAGGGTCCGGGCCCCTAGTCAGTGATTGGCCAGCGGCCTTGAGCACCGCCCACACGGCCCTGCAGCACGCTGATTGGGCAGCCTCCGGAAGGCCCGCCCACCAGCCACTTCCGCTCGACTCTGATTGGCCTGGTGTCCCAGGGACACGCCCCCAGCCAGCCTTCTCTTGGCTCCCATTGGCGGGCTGCTGTCTGAGGGGCGCCCTCTGATAGGCCAGTTCCTAAGGCACGCCCAGGAAGGTCACCGCCCTTGCCCCATGATTGGCCAGCCTCCTGGGCTCCGCCCACGAGGCCCGCCCCAGGCGCTCATTGGACAGCCTCCCGAGGGCCCGCCCCCCAGGCACTTCCGCTGGACCCTGATTGGCTGACCACCAGGGGTACGCCCACCCAGAGCCAGCACCCAGGCTCTCATTGGTGGGCTGCTCTCTGAGGCCCGCCCACGCAACTCCTCCTCTGTTCTCATTGGCCAGCTCTTGCTTCACGCCCCTGAGGGTGACGTTCCTCCTCTCTGATTGGCCAGCTGTCTCTATGAATACCCACTGGGCCCTCCCCTCAGGCTCATTGGGCACGGGCTCTGAGGCCCGCCCCCGGGGACTTTCTGCCATCCTCTGAAGGCCCTGTTTCTGCAAACACGACCCCCACAGCTCCTGTCTGGGCCCATCCTTAGGACACTGCCTGCCTGCGCTAGGCTGGCCATGCTCTTGGGGCACACCCAGAAACACTGTCGCCACTCTCCTAGCCCAGTGCCTCAGGGTACTTGCCCCATGGAGCCTTAGTCCCGCCCTGGTGCTGCCCTCTTGTGGACACCCAGCAGAATGCAGCTGAGCACAGGGATTCACAAGCTCCCAGTAGAGTCATCCCAGACAAAGAGAGAAACCCCTTCCACTTGCAAAGCCAAATGGGGGATCCCCCCACCCCACAGGAAAGAACAGATGTCTAGGGCACTCTACGTCAATTTCAACCCTGCTGTCCACGGGCCACAATTCCTAGAGTTCTCCTCATTCCACAGAATCACTACACTCAACTATGGTCTTTGCTGCCACCTTGTGGACATACAGCAGAAGGCAGCTGAGCTCCCCATGCCACTCCTCTTTGAGTCTACCCAGAAAATTACACACAGCATGGGAATAGCAAAGGAAAGAACCCATCTGAGGACCACCTGGGAGAATGCCCAACAGAGTCCACAATCCAATGTGCCAATTCATACTTGAAAAACCACTTGTGCAGTGGAAACTTCCTTTGTCATAACACAACCCAGTTCCTAAGTCCCTGCGTCAGGAATAAAGAAACAACAGCGGTAATCATAACTGAAACACACTTATGCACACTTACACACACACACACACACACACACACACACACACACACCTTCCCACAGAGACGTACACACTTGTCCCGAAAATAACTTGGATTGGAGTTGCTGTTTTGCACCCTAGCAAAAGGTCAAAGTTTCATGGGTGGAAGGGAGAAGTGTTAAGTTTCTGGCATATGAAGGTGAGAAATGCCTAGAGCAGATCGATAGTTACATGGACAACGAAGGGAGCATGGGTTGGAGGGACAGCTGGTGGAGCTGCCACGGAACTGTGTGGAATCCCAGGACCCTGTTTTGAGCCCCTGGTCACACTTACCCAGCTAGGGAAAAGCTGGGCTAGTGACAAATCAGAGCTGCAGCTGTCTCTCTGTCTCTCTTCCTGCTTGGGCCCTGCTCTCTCAATTTATGACTGTTTGCTTCTCCTCAATAAGAAAGTTACAAAGGATGTACAGAAATACAGGGGTAGTGGGAAAATTACCCCCCCCGTGCCCACTATTACATGGAACTGTTGACTGTAAACCATTCATCCCCCAAGAAAGAACAGAATAAATATTTGTGAGGTTAAAAACATTGTAGGTTAAATAGTGAACATTCTCTAGAGCCATGCAATACTAATCCATTGTGCATTGGATGTCACTGTCAAAAACAGTGCAGTAGCAGTTGTAGTAGTGTGTAGTATCTGCAAAAGGAAATGTATTGTGTGTCAAAAGTTCCCTTCAATTATAAGAGAAAATCTATCAGGCAGAAGAAATGACCCCTCATGTGATATCGGACGAAATAAATAAATAAATAAATATGCAAATAAATGGGAATGATCTAAGAGGATTTGAAAAAAATAAAAAATACAAACAAACACCACAGGAAGACCTGATGACAGCAGAAATATAGAAAAGGTCTGCTGAGAAATAGAGGGCTGCTTCAAAAATTCCCTGACACACAGGGTCCAGGCAAATTACGAATTCCATGAATGAAAAGAAACGCATACGATTTGAAGCTTACACTAGAAAATGGAGGCAAGTTCTGTGCTATGATAATTACAATAAGGATACTGATAGAAAGGCTATTGGAAATGCTCCTGGAAAGTTTATAATTTATAATTGTAGTGAATCCTGCTCCAACTATGTGACCAATTATTTATGAATAAGGAGGCTATTATAAATGCGGTAATTCTGCATTCAGATCAAATAAAAAGGTCAACAATTCTAAAAATGTCTGATATATATATATATATGTATGTATATGTACATATATGTATGTGTATCTTTATCATCAACTATGAGGGATACTGGCATGGCTATGAGGAGACAGAGTATGGCTTGTGCCAGAGGGACTTACAAAGCTGAGGCTCCAGAAACCTAGGTGAAATCGCCAACAAAACAATCCAGAGCTCAGCCGGGCCCTGGTGACTCGCTTTGTATATCTGGGCCTGTCAGTCAAATAATATATAAGTAAAATATTAATGAGTGCAGACAGAGTGAGTGAGAGCCTGTGAGAGTCAGAGACAGAGAAGGCAAGAAGAGAAATATAAGAGTTGGAAAGAGACCAGAAGTCCAAAAGCTCCCACTCTGTGTTCATACATGACAGGTTCAAACCTGGGTTGTAGAGATTGTAAGGCAGCAGTCTCCTGTCCACAGACCCCAGACAACCCCAGCCTTCACCATATGTGTGTAGTATTTACGACAGGATATGTATTGTGAGTGTAAACTTCCCTTCAATTATAAGAGAAAAATCTATCAAGCCGAAGAATGGACCCCTCATGTAATATAGAACCAAATAAATAAATAAATAAATAAATATGCAAGTAAATGGGGGTTATCTAGGAGGATTTGAAACAAATGAAAAATAAAAACAAAAAGCACAAGAAGACCTGATGGCAGCAGAAACATAGAAACCATCTGCTGAGAATCAAGGGCTGCTTCAAAAGTTCCGAGACCCTTCAGAGTCCAGGGAAATTAAGATTTCGGGAGAATGAAAAGAAACTCATATGTATTGAAGCTTACACTAGAGAAAGGAGGCAAGTTCTGTACTATGATAATTAAAATAAGGATGCTGATAGAAATGCTATTAGAAATGCTACTGGAAGGTTCTATTATTTATAATTGTATTGAATCCTGCTCCAACTATGTGGCCAATTAGTAGGGAAAAAGGAACCTGTTGTAAATGTGTGAATTCTGATTAAGATCAATTACATAGGTTGACAATTCTAAAAATGACAGAGATATATATGTATATTTATATATGTATATGGATGTATATCTTTATTATAAAGTCTGAGAGATACTGCCATGGATATGAGGAGACAGAATATGGCTGAAGTCAGAGAGACTTACCAATCAGAGGCTCCAGTAGCCTAGGTGAAATCACAAACAAAACCAGCCAGAGCTCAGCAGTGCTCTGGCTACTCTCTTTGCATATCTGGGCCTGTCAATAAAATAAGGATATAAGTAAAATATTCCTGAGTTCAGGCAGAGTGAGAGAGAGCCTGTGAGAGTCAGAGACAGAGATGGCGAGAAGAGAAATAGAAGAGTTGGAAATAGACCAGAAGTCAAAACCCCCCTAGGCTGTGTTCATTCATGACAGGTTCAAACCTGGGTTGTAGAGATTGTCACGCAGCAGCTCTAATGCCCACAGACCCCAGACAACCCAAGCCTTCACCATATGTGTGTAGTATTTGCCCCAGGAAATGTATTGTGCATCAAAAGTTCCCTTCAGTTATAAGAGAAAATCTCTCAAGCAGAAGACATGATGCCACATGTGATACCTGACTAAATAAATAAATTTGCAAATAAATGGGGATGATCTAGGAGGACTTGAAACAATAAAAATAAATAAAGACAAAAGCCACAAGAAGACCTGATGACAGCAGAAACATAGAAACCATCTGCTGAGAGACAGAGGGCTGCTTCAAAAATTCCCTAACACTTCAGGGTCCAGGGACATTAAGATTTCCGGAGAAAGAAAACAAACACATACGTATTGAAGCTTACACTAGAAAAAGGAGGGAAGATCTGGGCCATGATAATTACAATAAGGATGCTAATAGAAACACGATTAGAAATGCTACTGGAAGGTTCTATTATTTATAATTGTATTGAATCCTGCTCCAACTATATGGCCAATTATTTCAGAAAAACTAGGCTGTTATAAATGTGGTAATTCTGAAAGAAGGTCAAATACATAGGTCGAACATTCTAAAAATGACAGATATATAAATCTATATGTATATATATACATGTATGTATATCTTTATTATAAACTCTGAGTGATACTGGCATGGAAATGAGGAGACAGAATATGGCTTGTGTCAGAAAGACTTACAAACTGAGGCTCCAGTAGCCTAGGTGAAATCGCCAACACAACAAGCCAGAGCTCAGCAGTGCTCTGGTAACTCTCTTTGTCTATCTGGGCCTGTCAGTAAAATAAGAATCTAAGTAAAATATGAATGAGTGAAGACAGAGTGTGTGAGAGCATGTGAGAGTTAGAGATAGAGAAGGCGAGAAGAGAAATAGATGAGTTGGAAAGAGACCAGAATTCAAAAACCTCCTACACTGTGTTCATTGATGACAGGTTCAAACCTGGCTTGTAGAGATTGTAAGGCAGCAGCTCTCATGCCCACAGACCCCAGACAGCCCCAGCCTTCACCATAGGCTCTACTACCAACCTGACAGTAATGTGTGTGTGTGTGTGTGTGTGTGTGTCTGTCTGTCTGTCTGTTTGTGTGTGTCTGTGTGTGCTCAGAGATCACCTGTAGTAGTCTCAGAGCATGGGTGGCAAGGGAGCCAGCCTCTCCTGCAACTTATGTACAGAGAACCTATCTGGTCAGGGCAAGCCAGCTAGCCCAGATTGTGGCTAAGCAAGAATGCATATGCAAAGGGACTCTCATGTCTCACTCTCCTGAGTTCCGAATCAATGCCATGCCTCACTATGATCCAAACACTGCCAATGGGGGAAGCTGGGGCACCCCTCAGAATTCAGGGGCTTGAGCCTGTCCAGTCACGTTTGGCTGCCTACTCAGCCTCCAGGCTCTCAGTCCCCTGCTCAGGGCAGCAGATTACAAGCCCAGAAAGTACCCAGAAAGGGCTGTGTTTCCACATAGATGGGAAGTGTGTTGAACCAAACAATAGTGGATGAACCCGGCCCCTTACACCTACCCTTTGGGTCCGGCTAAGGCAATTGCTCCTGTGGCCTCACATCCCTGATCATGGTGTCCTGGTGTCCACACATCACACTCAGAGAGATTCCCAGAAGTAGGCTTGCATGAGTGTCCCATACAATGTCGCTCTGCTTGCAGGAAGCACAAACTCCCCGGGCCCTTGCTATGGACAGACAAAAAAAAGATGGATGCCTCCACTGGCCAAATTAGGGGCTTCCAGTCAAGATCACAGCCCCGCCCCTCACCTGAGGGCCTGGCTGCTGCTAAAAAAGGCAATTGGAAACACCTTTTACACTTGGGCCCTGAGGACATACTCAGGAATCCCTCCAGGAGGTAGCAGGCTGGCAGACCTCCTGACCCCAGGATAGCTGTGCTCCTAGTTGGGCGGCCCTTCTGGCCAGTGGTGAAAATATTCCCTAGATACAAGAAAGAACTTCAGGTTTCAAAGGGATTTGAAACACCATGAGGCACTTGGAAAAGACATTTCACAGCCATCAAAACACCCTCTTTCTGAACACTGGAAGCTTCCGTTTTGCATGGAAAATCTGGACACTGGTGTGGCCATCAGTACCACAGATCCTTTACATTCGGCTTAATAGAGGGAAAGCACAGTGTGTGTGCCAGGGGGATCGAGTTTCACTTCTCTTGACCTGGGCTCTCATGGAATAAGGACAAGGACGCTGTGCAGGAAGGTGAGGAGGGCTGCATTGAGGCTGAGTGTCAGCCTCAGGGCCCTGGAGAATGGGAGTCAAGCACAGAGGGCCTGGACAGCTGCAGCTGGAGATGGACATATGCCTGGAACCTGCAGCAGCAACGCTGTCTCCGCAGTTCCCCTCTACACCATGTACTACACCATGTGCAGGAGACTAAGTAATCCAAAGGGCAAAGAAAGGAAAATTTCAACACCAGGAAGGCTGAGTTCACGATGCATGCACTGACTTCCAGTAAGGGCCCAGTGAAGAAGGCACGTAGAGACAGTCAGAGAGACAGAATGACAGAGACAGACAAGGACTGAAATTCTGGCCCTGTGCTGATCAGTGCCAGAGCACTGAAGACAAACCCTCCATGCCCATGCATACTTCTTACAAGTGGCATTGCTATTTTATGTTTGTGAGGAAAGGTAACACTTAGAACATCTAGGTCTTAGCCAATCTGAGAAGCAACCCTTGGCCGGCAGCCCACTCTCCAAAACTGCCCTCGCCTCTCCAAATTCGAAGTAGTCATAGTGATGCTCCAGCCAAGCTGCAGGCTGGCGTATTGCATCTCCCTGGTCCAGCCTCAGCCTGTCCTGTGTGCAGGGAACTGCACTATGTCTATTTCTTCTTTGATTTACAGTTTTGGGATAAGACTCGGTGGACAAAAAGAGCAAGAGGGAAGTAGATGATTTGGCAGTGGTAGTATGTGCTGAGAGAGATTTGTAGAGTGATATACGATATGGCTCTGTGAGATGTCTCTCATGACTGTGGCTCAGAAGGGCCAGGTGTATCCACATTGCTACCTTAATCCAGAGATGTGCAGGTCTCTAGCTAAAAAATATTTTCAGACCTCTACATGTTACATACATATATATATATATATATATATATAGAGAGAGAGAGAGAGAGAGAGAGCGAGAGAGAGAGACACTGATGTAGTCATTTTCTACAATGGATTCGGTGTGACATTCACACAAGTGATTGCTAAAACCTGGAGAGAAACTTTGCATCAGGAAAAGAATTGTCCAAAGGAATAAAATCTCCAAATCATTAGCTATATGCAGCTCCAACGGGACCGAGCGAAAAAGGCTCGAGAAGGAACTCATCCAGGACACTCTCCACATGGACAGGCACCACAGGTTTCCTAGTCTGGCAATACAAACAGGGCAGCTGCTAGTTCCCAGTGCAAGCCTCAGGGCAAAAACCTCTCCCTCTTCAGTGTCTTTACATCTGAAAAGAAGAAAAGTGACCAAGGGCCAAGGAGAGCTGCCCTGGTGTCAATATTGAGCTGTAAATCAGAATGTGCCAAGTGTTTTGCACAAAATCACCTGTGCCACAGTGATTCTGTTGTTCTCTCTCTCTCTCCCTCCCTCAGACACACACACACACACACACACACACACAAATCCACAGAGGCACAGGCACAAACGGAGTTATACACATGCGCACTGGACAGCTTCTGCAAGGCAGGGTCCTGGGCTGAACCCTGCTTCGCATTTCCTGGAAGCACGCCCAGCCTTTTAAGGCCAGCTCTGAGCTCCCATTGGCGGGATTCCTTCAGAAGGCCCGCCCACAGGGCGCCAGCCAGGCTCTGATAGGCCAGAGGCCTAGGCCACGCCCAGAACCCACACCAGCAATCTCATTGGCCAGTGTGCTTGGACACGCCCAGGAGGGTCCGGGCCCCTAGTCAGTGATGGCCAGCGGCCTTGAGCACCGCCCACACGGCCCTGCAGCACGCTGATTGGGCAGCCTCCGGAAGGCCCGCCCACCAGCCACTTCCGCTCGACTCTGATTGGCCTGGTGTCCCAGGGACACGCCCCCAGCCAGCCTTCTGTTGGCTCCCATTGGCGGGCTGCTGTCTGAGGGGCGCCCTCTGATAGGCCAGTTCCTAAGGCACGCCCAGGAAGGTCACCGCCCTTGCCCCATGATTGGCCAGCCTCCTGGGCTCCGCCCACGAGGCCCGCCCCAGGCGCTCATTGGACAGCCTCCCGAGGGCCCGCCCCCCAGGCACTTCCGCTGGACCCTGATTGGCTGACCACCAGGGGTACGCCCACCCAGAGCCAGCACCCAGGCTCTCATTGGTGGGCTGCTCTCTGAGGCCCGCCCACGCAACTCCTCCTCTGTTCTCATTGGCCAGCTCTTGCTTCACGCCCCTGAGGGTGACGTTCCTCCACTCTGATTGGCCAGCTGTCTCTATGAATACCCACTGGGCCCTCCCCTCAGGCTCATTGGGCACGGGCTCTGAGGCCCGCCCCCGGGGACTTTCTGCCATCCTCTGAAGGCCCTGTTTCTGCAAACACGACCCCCACAGCTCCTGTCTGGGCCCATCCTTAGGACACTGCCTGCCTGCGCTAGGCTGGCCATGCTCTTGGGGCACACCCAGAAACACTGTCGCCACTCTCCTAGCCCAGTGCCTCAGGGCACTTGCCCCATGGAGCCTTAGTCCCGCCCTGGTGCTGCCCTCTTGTGGACACCCAGCAGAATGCAGCTGAGCACAGGGATTCACAAGCTCCCAGTAGAGTCATCCCAGACAAAGAGAGAAACCCCTTCCACTTGCAAAGCCAAATGGGGGATCCCCCCACCCCACAGGAAAGAACAGATGTCTAGGGCACTCTACGTCAATTTCAACCCTGCTGTCCACGGGCCACAATTCCTAGAGTTCTCCTCATTCCACAGAATCACTACACTCAACTATGGTCTTTGCTGCCACCTTGTGGACATACAGCAGAAGGCAGCTGAGCTCCCCATGCCACTCCTCTTTGAGTCTACCCAGAAAATTACACACAGCATGGGAATAGCAAAGGAAAGAACCCATCTGAGGACCACCTGGGAGAATGCACAACAGAGTCCACAATCCAATGTGCCAATTCATACTTGAAAAACCACTTGTGCAGTGGAAACTTCCTTTGTCATAACACAACCCAGTTCCTAAGTCCCTGCGTCAGGAATAAAGAAACAACAGCGGTAATCATAACTGAAACACACTTATGCACACTTACACACACACACACACACACACACACACACACCTTCCCACAGAGACGTACACACTTGTCCCGAAAATAACTTGGATTGGAGTTGCTGTTTTGCACCCTAGCAAAAGGTCAAAGTTTCATGGGTGGAAGGGAGAAGTGTTAAGTTTCTGGCATATGAAGGTGAGAAATGCCTAGAGCAGATCGATAGTTACATGGACAACGAAGGGAGCATGGGTTGGAGGGACAGCTGGTGGAGCTGCCACGGAACTGTGTGGAATCCCAGGACCCTGTTTTGAGCCCCTGGTCACACTTACCCAGCTAGGGAAAAGCTGGGCTAGTGACAAAACAGAGCTGCAGCTGTCTCTCTGTCTCTCTTCCTGCTTGGGCCCTGCTCTCTCAATTTATGACTGTTTGCTTCTCCTCAATAAGAAAGTTACAAAGGATGTACAGAAATACAGGGGTAGTGGGAAAATTACCCCCCCCGTGCCCACTATTACATGGAACTGTTGACTGTAAACCATTCATCCCCCAAGAAAGAACAGAATAAATATTTGTGAGGTTAAAAACATTGTAGGTTAAATAGTGAACATTCTCTAGAGCCATGCAATACTAATCCATTGTGCATTGGATGTCACTGTCAAAAACAGTGCAGTAGCAGTTGTAGTAGTGTGTAGTATCTGCAAAAGGAAATGTATTGTGTGTCAAAAGTTCCCTTCAATTATAAGAGAAAATCTATCAGGCAGAAGAAATGACCCCTCATGTGATATCGGACGAAATAAATAAATAAATAAATATGCAAATAAATGGGAATGATCTAAGAGGATTTGAAAAAAATAAAAAATAAAAACAAACACCACAGGAAGACCTGATGACAGCAGAAATATAGAAAAGGTCTGCTGAGAAATAGAGGGCTGCTTCAAAAATTCCCTGACACACAGGGTCCAGGCAAATTACGAATTCCATGAATGAAAAGAAACGCATACGATTTGAAGCTTACACTAGAAAATGGAGGCAAGTTCTGTGCTATGATAATTACAATAAGGATACTGATAGAAAGGCTATTGGAAATGCTCCTGGAAAGTTTATAATTTATAATTGTAGTGAATCCTGCTCCAACTATGTGACCAATTATTTATGAATAAGGAGGCTATTATAAATGCGGTAATTCTGCATTCAGATCAAATAAAAAGGTCAACAATTCTAAAAATGTCTGATATATATATATATATGTATGTATATGTACATATATGTATGTGTATCTTTATCATCAACTATGAGGGATACTGGCATGGCTATGAGGAGACAGAGTATGGCTTGTGCCAGAGGGACTTACAAAGCTGAGGCTCCAGAAACCTAGGTGAAATCGCCAACAAAACAATCCAGAGCTCAGCCGGGCCCTGGTGACTCGCTTTGTATATCTGGGCCTGTCAGTCAAATAATATATAAGTAAAATATTAATGAGTGCAGACAGAGTGAGTGAGAGCCTGTGAGAGTCAGAGACAGAGAAGGCAAGAAGAGAAATATAAGAGTTGGAAAGAGACCAGAAGTCCAAAAGCTCCCACTCTGTGTTCATACATGACAGGTTCAAACCTGGGTTGTAGAGATTGTAAGGCAGCAGTCTCCTGTCCACAGACCCCAGACAACCCCAGCCTTCACCATATGTGTGTAGTATTTACGACAGGATATGTATTGTGAGTGTAAACTTCCCTTCAATTATAAGAGAAAAATCTATCAAGCCGAAGAATGGACCCCTCATGTAATATAGAACCAAATAAATAAATAAATAAATAAATATGCAAGTAAATGGGGGTTATCTAGGAGGATTTGAAACAAATGAAAAATAAAAACAAAAAGCACAAGAAGACCTGATGGCAGCAGAAACATAGAAACCATCTGCTGAGAATCAAGGGCTGCTTCAAAAGTTCCGAGACCCTTCAGAGTCCAGGGAAATTAAGATTTCGGGAGAATGAAAAGAAACTCATATGTATTGAAGCTTACACTAGAGAAAGGAGGCAAGTTCTGTACTATGATAATTAAAATAAGGATGCTGATAGAAATGCTATTAGAAATGCTACTGGAAGGTTCTATTATTTATAATTGTATTGAATCCTGCTCCAACTATGTGGCCAATTAGTAGGGAAAAAGGAACCTGTTGTAAATGTGTGAATTCTGATTAAGATCAATTACATAGGTTGACAATTCTAAAAATGACAGAGATATATATGTATATTTATATATGTATATGGATGTATATCTTTATTATAAAGTCTGAGAGATACTGCCATGGATATGAGGAGACAGAATATGGCTGAAGTCAGAGAGACTTACCAATCAGAGGCTCCAGTAGCCTAGGTGAAATCACAAACAAAACCAGCCAGAGCTCAGCAGTGCTCTGGCTACTCTCTTTGCATATCTGGGCCTGTCAATAAAATAAGGATATAAGTAAAATATTCCTGAGTTCAGGCAGAGTGAGAGAGAGCCTGTGAGAGTCAGAGACAGAGATGGCGAGAAGAGAAATAGAAGAGTTGGAAATAGACCAGAAGTCAAAACCCCCCTAGGCTGTGTTCATTCATGACAGGTTCAAACCTGGGTTGTAGAGATTGTCACGCAGCAGCTCTAATGCCCACAGACCCCAGACAACCCAAGCCTTCACCATATGTGTGTAGTATTTGCCCCAGGAAATGTATTGTGCATCAAAAGTTCCCTTCAGTTATAAGAGAAAATCTCTCAAGCAGAAGACATGATGCCACATGTGATACCTGACTAAATAAATAAATTTGCAAATAAATGGGGATGATCTAGGAGGACTTGAAACAATAAAAATAAATAAAGACAAAAGCCACAAGAAGACCTGATGACAGCAGAAACATAGAAACCATCTGCTGAGAGACAGAGGGCTGCTTCAAAAATTCCCTAACACTTCAGGGTCCAGGGACATTAAGATTTCCGGAGAAAGAAAACAAACACATACGTATTGAAGCTTACACTAGAAAAAGGAGGGAAGATCTGGGCCATGATAATTACAATAAGGATGCTAATAGAAACACGATTAGAAATGCTACTGGAAGGTTCTATTATTTATAATTGTATTGAATCCTGCTCCAACTATATGGCCAATTATTTCAGAAAAACTAGGCTGTTATAAATGTGGTAATTCTGAAAGAAGGTCAAATACATAGGTCGAACATTCTAAAAATGACAGATATATAAATCTATATGTATATATATACATGTATGTATATCTTTATTATAAACTCTGAGTGATACTGGCATGGAAATGAGGAGACAGAATATGGCTTGTGTCAGAAAGACTTACAAACTGAGGCTCCAGTAGCCTAGGTGAAATCGCCAACACAACAAGCCAGAGCTCAGCAGTGCTCTGGTAACTCTCTTTGTCTATCTGGGCCTGTCAGTAAAATAAGAATCTAAGTAAAATATGAATGAGTGAAGACAGAGTGTGTGAGAGCATGTGAGAGTTAGAGATAGAGAAGGCGAGAAGAGAAATAGATGAGTTGGAAAGAGACCAGAATTCAAAAACCTCCTACACTGTGTTCATTGATGACAGGTTCAAACCTGGCTTGTAGAGATTGTAAGGCAGCAGCTCTCATGCCCACAGACCCCAGACAGCCCCAGCCTTCACCATAGGCTCTACTACCAACCTGACAGTAATGTGTGTGTGTGTGTGTGTGTGTGTCTGTCTGTCTGTCTGTTTGTGTGTGTCTGTGTGTGCTCAGAGATCACCTGTAGTAGTCTCAGAGCATGGGTGGCAAGGGAGCCAGCCTCTCCTGCAACTTATGTACAGAGAACCTATCTGGTCAGGGCAAGCCACCTAGCCCAGATTGTGGCTAAGCAAGAATGCATATGCAAAGGGACTCTCATGTCTCACTCTCCTGAGTTCCGAATCAATGCCATGCCTCACTATGATCCAAACACTGCCAATGGGGGAAGCTGGGGCACCCCTCAGAATTCAGGGGCTTGAGCCTGTCCAGTCACGTTTGGCTGCCTACTCAGCCTCCAGGCTCTCAGTCCCCTGCTCAGGGCAGCAGATTACAAGCCCAGAAAGTACCCAGAAAGGGCTGTGTTTCCACATAGATGGGAAGTGTGTTGAACCAAACAATAGTGGATGAACCCGGCCCCTTACACCTACCCTTTGGGTCCGGCTAAGGCAATTGCTCCTGTGGCCTCACATCCCTGATCATGGTGTCCTGGTGTCCACACATCACACTCAGAGAGATTCCCAGAAGTAGGCTTGCATGAGTGTCCCATACAATGTCGCTCTGCTTGCAGGAAGCACAAACTCCCCGGGCCCTTGCTATGGACAGACAACAAAAGATGGATGCCTCCATTGGCCAAATTAGGGGCTTCCAGTCAAGATCACAGCCCCACCCCTCACCTGAGGGCCTGGCTGCTGCTAATCAAGGCAATTGGAAACACCTTTTACACTTGGGCCCTGAGGACATACTCAGGAATCCCTCCAGGAGCTAGCAGGCTGGAAGACCTCCTGACCCCTGGATAGCTGTGCTCCTAGTTGGGCGGCCCTTCTGGCCAGTGGTGAAAATATTCCCTAGATACAAGAAAGAACTTCAGGTTTCAAAGGGATTTGAAACACCATGAGGCACTTGGAAAAGACATTTCACAGCCATCAAAACACCCTCTTTCTGAACACTGGAAGCTTCCGTTTTGCATGGAAAATCTGGACACTGGTGTGGCCATCAGTACCACAGATCCTTTCCATTTGGCTTAATAGAGGGAAAGCACAGTGTGTGTGCCAGGGGGATCGAGTTTCACTTCCCTTGACCGGGGCTCTCATGGAATAAGGACAAGGATGCTGTGCAGGAAGGTGAGGAGGGCTGCATTGAGGCTGAGTGTCAGCCTCAGGGCCCTGGAGAATGGGAGTCAAGCACAGAGGGCCTGGACAGCTGCAGCTGGAGATGGACATATGCCTGGAACCTGCAGCAGCAACGCTGTCTCCGCAGTTCCCCTCTGTACTACACCATGTGCAGGAGACTAAATAATCCAAAGGGCAAAGAAAGGAAAATTTCAACACCAGGAAGGCTGAGTTCACGATGCATGCACTGACTTCCAGTAAGGGCCCAGTGAAGAAGGCACGTAGAGACAGTCAGAGAGACAGAATGACAGAGACAGACAAGGACTGAAATTCTGGCCCTGTGCTGATCAGTGCCAGAGCACTGAAGACAAACCCTCCATGCCCATGCATACTTCTTACAAGTGGCATTGCTATTTTATGTTTGTGAGGAAAGGTAACACTTAGAACATCTAGGTCTTAGCCACTCTGAGAAGCAACCCTTGGCCGGCAGCCCACTCTCCAAAACTGCCCTCGCCTCTCCAAATTCGAAGTAGTCATAGTGATGCTCCAGCCAAGATGCAGGCTGGCGCATTGCATCTCCCTGGACCAGCCTCAGCCTGTCCTGTGTGCAGGGAACTGCACTATGTCTATTTCTTCTTTGATTTACAGTTTTGGGATAAGATTCGGTGGACAAAAAGAGCAAGAGGGAAGTAGATGATTTGGCAGTGGTAGTTTGTGCTGAGAGAGATTTGTAGAGTGATATACGATATGGCTCTGTGAGATGTCTCTCATGACTGTGGCTCAGAAGGGCCAGGTGTATCCACATTGCTACGCTAATCCAGAGCTGTGCAGGTCTCTAGCTAAAAAATATTTTCAGACCTCTACATGTTACATACATATATATATATATATATATATATATATATATATAGAGAGAGAGAGAGAGAGAGAGAGAGACACTGATGTAGTCATTTTCTACAATGGATTCGATGTGACATTCACACAATTGATTGCTAAAACCTGGAGAGAAACTTTGCATCAGGAAAAGAATTGTCCAAAGGAATAAAATCTCCAAATCATTAGCTATATGCAGCTCCAACGGGACCGAGCGAAAAAGGCTCGAGAAGGAACTCATCCAGGAGACTCTCCACATGGACAGGCACCACAGGTTTCCTAGTCTGGCAACACAAACAGGGCAGCTGCTAGTTCCCAGTGCAAGCCTCAGTGCAAAAACCTCTCGTTCTTCAGTGTCTTTACATCTGAAAAGAAGAAAAGTGACCAAGGGCCAAGGAGAGCTGCCCTGGTGTCAAAATTGAGCTGTAAATCAGAATGTGCCAAGTGTTTTGCACAAAATCACCTGTGCCACAGTGATTCTGTTGTTCTCTCTCTCTCTCCCTCCCTCAGACACACACACACACACACACACACACACACACACACAAATCCACAGAGGCACAGGCACAAACGGAGTTATACACATGCGCACTGGACAGCTTCTGCAAGGCAGGGCCCTGGGCTGAACCCTGCTTCGCATTTCCTGGAAGCACGCCCAGCCTTTTAAGGCCAGCTCTGAGCTCCCATTGGCGGGATTCCTTCAGAAGGCCCGCCCACAGGGCGCCAGCCAGGCTCTGATAGGCCAGAGGCCTAGGCCACGCCCAGAACCCCACCAGCAATCTCATTGGCCAGTGTGCT
The DNA here is from genome assembly GCF_950295315.1 of Erinaceus europaeus. Classification (NCBI taxonomy): domain Eukaryota; kingdom Metazoa; phylum Chordata; class Mammalia; order Eulipotyphla; family Erinaceidae; genus Erinaceus; species Erinaceus europaeus. The sequence goes on from NC_080174.1 coordinate 208,170, forward strand.
TGGACACGCCCAGGAGGGTCCGGGCCCCTAGTCAGTGATTGGCCAGCGGCCTTGAGCACCGCCCACACGGCCCTGCAGCACGCTGATTGGGCAGCCTCCGGAAGGCCCGCCCACCAGCCACTTCCGCTCGACTCTGATTGGCCTGGTGTCCCAGGGACACGCCCCCAGCCAGCCTTCTCTTGGCTCCCATTGGCGGGCTGCTGTCTGAGGGGCGCCCTCTGATAGGCCAGTTCCTAAGGCACGCCCAGGAAGGTCACCGCCCTTGCCCCATGATTGGCCAGCCTCCTGGGCTCCGCCCACGAGGCCCGCCCCAGGCGCTCATTGGACAGCCTCCCGAGGGCCCGCCCCCCAGGCACTTCCGCTGGACCCTGATTGGCTGACCACCAGGGGTACGCCCACCCAGAGCCAGCACCCAGGCTCTCATTGGTGGGCTGCTCTCTGAGGCCCGCCCACGCAACTCCTCCTCTGTTCTCATTGGCCAGCTCTTGCTTCACGCCCCTGAGGGTGACGTTCCTCCACTCTGATTGGCCAGCTGTCTCTATGAATACCCACTGGGCCCTCCCCTCAGGCTCATTGGGCACGGGCTCTGAGGCCCGCCCCCGGGGACTTTCTGCCATCCTCTGAAGGCCCTGTTTCTGCAAACACGACCCCCACAGCTCCTGTCTGGGCCCATCCTTAGGACACTGCCTGCCTGCGCTAGGCTGGCCATGCTCTTGGGGCACACCCAGAAACACTGTCGCCACTCTCCTAGCCCAGTGCCTCAGGGCACTTGCCCCATGGAGCCTTAGTCCCGCCCTGGTGCTGCCCTCTTGTGGACACCCAGCAGAATGCAGCTGAGCACAGGGATTCACAAGCTCCCAGTAGAGTCATCCCAGACAAAGAGAGAAACCCCTTCCACTTGCAAAGCCAAATGGGGGATCCCCCCACCCCACAGGAAAGAACAGATGTCTAGGGCACTCTACGTCAATTTCAACCCTGCTGTCCACGGGCCACAATTCCTAGAGTTCTCCTCATTCCACAGAATCACTACACTCAACTATGGTCTTTGCTGCCACCTTGTGGACATACAGCAGAAGGCAGCTGAGCTCCCCATGCCACTCCTCTTTGAGTCTACCCAGAAAATTACACACAGCATGGGAATAGCAAAGGAAAGAACCCATCTGAGGACCACCTGGGAGAATGCACAACAGAGTCCACAATCCAATGTGCCAATTCATACTTGAAAAACCACTTGTGCAGTGGAAACTTCCTTTGTCATAACACAACCCAGTTCCTAAGTCCCTGCGTCAGGAATAAAGAAACAACAGCGGTAATCATAACTGAAACACACTTATGCACACTTACACACACACACACACACACACAGACACCTTCCCACAGAGACGTACACACTTGTCCCGAAAATAACTTGGATTGGAGTTGCTGTTTTGCACCCTAGCAAAAGGTCAAAGTTTCATGGTTGGAAGGGAGAAGTGTTAAGTTTCTGGCATATGAAGGTGAGAAATGCCTAGAGCAGATCGATAGTTACATGGACAACGAAGGGAGCATGGGTTGGAGGGACAGCTGGTGGAGCTGCCACGGAACTGTGTGGAATCCCAGGACCCTGTTTTGAGCCCCTGGTCACACTTACCCAGCTAGGGAAAAGCTGGGCTAGTGACAAATCAGAGCTGCAGCTGTCTCTCTGTCTCTCTTCCTGCTTGGGCCCTGCTCTCTCAATTTATGACTGTTTGCTTCTCCTCAATAAGAAAGTTACAAAGGATGTACAGAAATACAGGGGTAGTGGGAAAAATTACCCCCCCCGTGCCCACTATTACATGGAACTGTTGACTGTAAACCATTCATCCCCCAAGAAAGAACAGAATAAATATTTGTGAGGTTAAAAACATTGTAGGTTAAATAGTGAACATTCTCTAGAGCCATGCAATACTAATCCATTGTGCATTGGATGTCACTGTCAAAAACAGTGCAGTAGCAGTTGTAGTAGTGTGTAGTATCTGCAAAAGGAAATGTATTGTGTGTCAAAAGTTCCCTTCAATTATAAGAGAAAATCTATCAGGCAGAAGAAATGACCCCTCATGTGATATCGGACGAAATAAATAAATAAATAAATAAATATGCAAATAAATGGGAATGATCTAAGAGGATTTGAAAAAAATAAAAAATACAAACAAACACCACAGCAAGACCTGATGACAGCAGAAATATAGAAAAGGTCTGCTGAGAAACAGAGGGCTGCTTCAAAAATTCCCTGACACACAGGGTCCAGGCAAATTACGAATTCCGAGAATGAAAAGAAACGCATACGATTTGAAGCTTACACTAGAAAATGGAGGCAAGTTCTGGGCTATGATAATTACAATAAGGATACTGATAGAAAGGCTATTGGAAATGCTCCTGGAAAGTTTATAATTTATAATTGTAGTGAATCCTGCTCCAACTATGTGACCAATTATTTATGAATAAGGCTATTATAAATGTGGTAATTCTGCATTCAGATCAAATAAAAAGGTCAACAATTCTAAAAATGTCTGATATATATATAGATGTATGTATATGTACATATCTGTATGTGTATCTTTATTATCAACTATGAGGGATACTGGCATGGCTATGAGGAGACAGAGTATGGCTTGTGCCAGAGAGACTTACAAAGCTGAGGCTCCAGAAACCTAGGTGAAATCGCCAACAAAACAATCCAGAGCTCAGCCGGGCCCTGGTGACTCGCTTTGTATATCTGGGCCTGTCAGTCAAATAATATATAAGTAAAATATTAATGAGTGCAGACAGAGTGAGTGAGAGCCTGTGAGAGTCAGAGACAGAGAAGGCAAGAAGAGAAATAGAAGAGTTGGAAAGAGACCAGAAGTCCAAAAGCTCCCACTCTGTGTTCATACATGACAGGTTCAAACCTGGGTTGTAGAGATTGTAAGGCAGCAGTCTCCTGTCCACAGACCCCAGACAACCCCAGCCTTCACCATATGTGTGTAGTATTTACGACAGGATATGTATTGTGAGTGTAAACTTCCCTTCAATTATAAGAGAAAAATCTATCAAGCAGAAGAATGGACCCCTCATGTAATATAGAACCAAATAAATAAATAAATAAATAAATAAATATGCAAATAAATGGGGGTTATCTAGGAGGATTTGAAACAAATGAAAAATAAAAACAAAAAGCACAAGAAGACCTGATGGCAGCAGAATCATAGAAACCATCTGCTGAGAATCAAGGGCTGCTTCAAAAGTTCCGAGACCCTTCAGAGTCCAGGGAAATTAAGATTTCGGGAGAATGAAAAGAAACTCATATGTATTGAAGCTTACACTAGAGAAAGGAGGCAAGTTCTGTACTATGATAATTAAAATAAGGATGCTGATAGAAATGCTATTAGAAATGCTACTGGAAGGTTCTATTATTTATAATTGTATTGAATCCTGCTCCAACTATGTGGCCAATTAGTAGGGAAAAAGGAACCTGTTGTAAATGTGTGAATTCTGATTAAGATCAATTACATAGGTTGACAATTCTAATATTGACAGATATATATATATATATGTATATTTATATATGTATATGGATGTATATCTTTATTATAAAGTCTGAGAGATACTGCCATGGATATGAGGAGACAGAATATGGCTTAAGTCAGAGAGACTTACCAATCTGAGGCTCCAGTAGCCTAGGTGAAATCACTAGGTGATCACTAGGTGAAATCAGCTCAGCAGTGCTCTGGCCACTCTCTTTGCATATCTGGGCCTGTCAATAAAATAAGGATATAAGTAAAATATTCCTGAGTTCAGGCAGAGTGAGAGAGAGCCTGTGAGAGTCAGAGACAGAGATGGCGAGAAGAGAAATAGAAGAGTTGGAAATAGACCAGAAGTCAAAACCCCCCTAGGCTGTGTTCATTCATGACAGGTTCAAACCTGGGTTGTAGAGATTGTCACGCAGCAGCTCTAATGCCCACAGACCCCAGACAACCCAAGCCTTCACCATATGTGTGTAGTATTTGCCCCAGGAAATGTATTGTGCATCAAAAGTTCCCTTCAGTTATAAGAGAAAATCTCTCAAGCAGAAGACATGATGCCACATGTGATACCTGACTAAATAAATAAATTTGCAAATAAATGGGGATGATCTAGGAGGACTTGAAACAATAAAAATAAATAAAGACAAAAGCCACAAGAAGACCTGATGACAGCAGAAACATAGAAACCATCTGCTGAGAGACAGAGGGCTGCTTCAAAAATTCCCTAACACTTCAGGGTCCAGGGACATTAAGATTTCCGGAGAAAGAAAACAAACACATACGTATTGAAGCTTACACTAGAAAAAGGAGGGAAGATCTGGGCCATGATAATTACAATAAGGATGCTAATAGAAACACGATTAGAAATGCTACTGGAAGGTTCTATTATTTATAATTGTATTGAATCCTGCTCCAACTATATGGCCAATTATTTCAGAAAAACTAGGCTGTTATAAATGTGGTAATTCTGAAAGAAGGTCAAATACATAGGTCGAACATTCTAAAAATGACAGATATATAAATCTATATGTATATATATACATGTATGTATATCTTTATTATAAACTCTGAGTGATACTGGCATGGAAATGAGGAGACAGAATATGGCTTGTGTCAGAAAGACTTACAAACTGAGGCTCCAGTAGCCTAGGTGAAATCGCCAACACAACAAGCCAGAGCTCAGCAGTGCTCTGGTAACTCTCTTTGTCTATCTGGGCCTGTCAGTAAAATAAGAATCTAAGTAAAATATTAATGAGTGAAGACAGAGTGTGTGAGAGCATGTGAGAGTTAGAGATAGAGAAGGCGAGAAGAGAAATAGATGAGTTGGAAAGAGACCAGAATTCAAAAACCTCCTACACTGTGTTCATTGATGACAGGTTCAAACCTGGCTTGTAGAGATTGTAAGGCAGCAGCTCTCATGCCCACAGACCCCAGACAGCCCCAGCCTTCACCATAGGCTCTACTACCAGACCTGACAGTAATGTGTGTGTGTGTGTGTGTGTGTGTGTGTCTGTCTGTTTGTGTGTGTCTGTGTGTGCTCAGAGATCACCTGTAGTAGTCTCAGAGCATGGGTGGCAAGGGAGCCAGCCTCTCCTGCAACTTATGTACAGAGAACCTATCTGGTCAGGGCAAGCCAGCTAGCCCAGATTGTGGCTAAGCAAGAATGCATATGCAAAGGGACTCTCATGTCTCACTCTCCTGAGTTCCGATTCAATGCCATGCCTCACTATGATCCAAACACTGCCAATGGGGGAAGCTGGGGCACCCCTCAGAATTCAGGGGCATGAGCCTGTCCAGTCACCTTTGGCTGCCTACTCAGCCTCCAGGCTCTCAGTCCACTGCTCAGGGCAGCAGATTACAAGCCCAGAAAGTACCCAGAAAGGGCTGTGTTTCCACATAGATGGGAAGTGTGTTGAACCAAACAATAGTGGATGAACCCGGCCCCTTACACCTACCCTTTGGGTCCGGCTAAGGCAATTGCTCCTGTGGCCTCACATCCCTGATCATGGTGTCCTGGTGTCCACACATCACACTCAGAGAGATTCCCAGAAGTAGGCTTGCATGAGTGTCCCATACAATGTCGCTCTGCTTGCAGGAAGCACAAACTCCCCGGGCCCTTGCTATGGACAGACAAAAAAAAGATGGATGCCTCCACTGGCCAAATTAGGGGCTTCCAGTCAAGATCACAGCCCCGCCCCTCACCTGAGGGCCTGGCTGCTGCTAAAAAAGGCAATTGGAAACACCTTTTACACTTGGGCCCTGAGGACATACTCAGGAATCCCTCCAGGAGGTAGCAGGCTGGCAGACCTCCTGACCCCAGGATAGCTGTGCTCCTAGTTGGGCGGCCCTTCTGGCCAGTGGTGAAAATATTCCCTAGATACAAGAAAGAACTTCAGGTTTCAAAGGGATTTGAAACACCATGAGGCACTTGGAAAAGACATTTCACAGCCATCAAAACACCCTCTTTCTGAACACTGGAAGCTTCCGTTTTGCATGGAAAATCTGGACACTGGTGTGGCCATCAGTACCACAGATCCTTTACATTCGGCTTAATAGAGGGAAAGCACAGTGTGTGTGCCAGGGGGATCGAGTTTCACTTCTCTTGACCTGGGCTCTCATGGAATAAGGACAAGGACGCTGTGCAGGAAGGTGAGGAGGGCTGCATTGAGGCTGAGTGTCAGCCTCAGGGCCCTGGAGAATGGGAGTCAAGCACAGAGGGCCTGGACAGCTGCAGCTGGAGATGGACATATGCCTGGAACCTGCAGCAGCAACGCTGTCTCCGCAGTTCCCCTCTACACCATGTACTACACCATGTGCAGGAGACTAAGTAATCCAAAGGGCAAAGAAAGGAAAATTTCAACACCAGGAAGGCTGAGTTCACGATGCATGCACTGACTTCCAGTAAGGGCCCAGTGAAGAAGGCACGTAGAGACAGTCAGAGAGACAGAATGACAGAGACAGACAAGGACTGAAATTCTGGCCCTGTGCTGATCAGTGCCAGAGCACTGAAGACAAACCCTCCATGCCCATGCATACTTCTTACAAGTGGCATTGCTATTTTATGTTTGTGAGGAAAGGTAACACTTAGAACATCTAGGTCTTAGCCAATCTGAGAAGCAACCCTTGGCCGGCAGCCCACTCTCCAAAACTGCCCTCGCCTCTCCAAATTCGAAGTAGTCATAGTGATGCTCCAGCCAAGCTGCAGGCTGGCGTATTGCATCTCCCTGGTCCAGCCTCAGCCTGTCCTGTGTGCAGGGAACTGCACTATGTCTATTTCTTCTTTGATTTACAGTTTTGGGATAAGACTCGGTGGACAAAAAGAGCAAGAGGGAAGTAGATGATTTGGCAGTGGTAGTATGTGCTGAGAGAGATTTGTAGAGTGATATACGATATGGCTCTGTGAGATGTCTCTCATGACTGTGGCTCAGAAGGGCCAGGTGTATCCACATTGCTACCTTAATCCAGAGATGTGCAGGTCTCTAGCTAAAAAATATTTTCAGACCTCTACATGTTACATACATATATATATATATATATATATAGAGAGAGAGAGAGAGAGAGAGAGAGCGAGAGAGAGAGACACTGATGTAGTCATTTTCTACAATGGATTCGGTGTGACATTCACACAAGTGATTGCTAAAACCTGGAGAGAAACTTTGCATCAGGAAAAGAATTGTCCAAAGGAATAAAATCTCCAAATCATTAGCTATATGCAGCTCCAACGGGACCGAGCGAAAAAGGCTCGAGAAGGAACTCATCCAGGACACTCTCCACATGGACAGGCACCACAGGTTTCCTAGTCTGGCAACACAAACAGGGCAGCTGCTAGTTCCCAGTGCAAGCCTCAGGGCAAAAACCTCTCCCTCTTCAGTGTCTTTACATCTGAAAAGAAGAAAAGTGACCAAGGGCCAAGGAGAGCTGCCCTGGTGTCAATATTGAGCTGTAAATCAGAATGTGCCAAGTGTTTTGCACAAAATCACCTGTGCCACAGTTATTCTGTTGTTCTCTCTCTCTCTCCCTCCCTCAGACACACACACACACACACACACACACACACACACACACACACACACAAATCCACAGAGGCACAGGCACAAACGGAGTTATACACATGCGCACTGGACAGCTTCGTCAAGGCAGGGCCCTGGGCTGAACCCTGCTTCGCATTTCCTGGAAGCACGCCCAGCCGTTTAAGGCCAGCTCTGAACTCCCATTGGCGGGATTCCTTCAGAAGGCCCGCCCACAGGGCGCCAGCCAGGCTCTGATAGGCCAGAGGCCTAGGCCACGCCCAGAACCGCACCAGCAATCTCATTGGCCAGTGTGCTTGGACACGCCCAGGAGGGTCCGGGCCCCTAGTCTGTGATTGGCCAGCGGCCTTGAGCACCGCCCACACGGCCCTGCAGCACGCTGATTGGGCAGCCTCCGGAAGGCCCGCCCACCAGCCACTTCCGCTCGACTCTGATTGGCCTGGTGTCCCAGGGACACGCCCCCAGCCAGCCTTCTCTTGGCTCCCATTGGCGGGCTGCTGTCTGAGGGGCGCCCTCTGATAGGCCAGTTCCTAAGGCACGCCCAGGAAGGTCACCGCCCTTGCCCCATGATTGGCCAGCCTCCTGGGCTCCGCCCACGAGGCCCACCCCAGGCGCTCATTGGACATCCTCCCGAGGGCCCGCCCCCCAGGCACTTCCGCTGGACCCTGATTGGCTGACCTCCAGGGGTACGCCCACCCAGAGCCAGCACCCAGGCTCTCATTGGTGGGCTGCTCTCTGAGGCCCGCCCACGCAACTCCTCCTCTGTTCTCATTGGCCAGCTCTTGCTTCCCGCCCCTGAGGGTGACGTTCCTCCTCTCTGATTGGCCAGCTGTCTCTATGAATAACCACTGGGCCCTCCCCTCAGGCTCATTGGGCACGGGCTCTGAGGCCCGTCCCCGGGGACTTTCTGCCATCCTCTGAAGGCCCTGTTTCTGCAAACACGACCCCCACAGCTCCTGTCTGGGCCCGTCCTTAGGACACTGCCTGCCTGCGCTAGGCTGGCCATGCTCTTGGGGCACACCCAGAAACACTGTCGCCACTCTCCTAGCCCAATGTGTCTCAGGGCACTTGCCCCATGGAGCCTTAGTCCCGCCCTGGTGCTGCCCACTTGTGGACACCCAGCAGAATGCAGCTGAGCACAGGGATTCACAAGCTCCCAGTAGAGTCATCCCAGACAAAGAGAGAAACCCCTTCCACTTGCAAAGCCAAATGGGGGATCCCCCCACCCCACAGGAAAGAACAGATGTCTAGGGCACTCTACGTCAATTTCAACCCTGCTGTCCATGGGCCACAATTCCTAGAGTTCTCCTCATTCCACAGAATCACTACACTCAACTATGGTCTTTGCTGCCACCTTGTGGACATACAGCAGAAGGCAGCTGAGCTCCCCATGCCACTCCTCTTTGAGTCTACCCAGAAAATTACACACAGCATGGGAATAGCAAAGGAAAGAACCCATCTGAGGACCACCTGGGAGAATGCACAACAGAGTCCACAATCCAATGTGCCAATTCATACTTGAAAAACTACTTGTGTAGTGCAAACTTCCTTTCTCATAAAACAACCCAGTTCCTAAGTCCCTGCGTCAGGAATCAAGAAACAACAGCGGTAATCATAACTGAAACACACTTATGCACACTTACACACACACACACACACACACACACACACACACACCTTCCCACAGAGACGTACACACTTGTCCCGAAAATAACTTGGATTGGAGTTGCTGTTTTGCACCCTAGCAAAAGGTCAAAGTTTCATGGGTGGAAGGGAGAAGTGTTAAGTTTCTGGCATATGAAGGTGAGAAATGCCTAGAGCAGATCGATAGTTACATGGACAACGAAGGGAGCATGGGTTGGAGGGACAGCTGGTGGAGCTGCCAGGGAACTATGTGGAATCCCAGGACCCTGTTTTGAGCCCCTGGTCACACTTACCCAGCTAGGGAAAAGCTGGGCTAGTGACAAATCAGAGCTGCAGCTGTCTCTCTGTCTCTCTTCCTGCTTGGGCCCTGCTCTCTCAATTTATGACTGTTTGCTTCTCCTCAATAAGAAAGTTACAAAAGATGTACAGAAATACAGGGGTAGTGGGAAAAATTACCCCCCCGTGCCCACTATTACATGGAACTGTTGACTGTAAACCATTCATCCCCCAAGAAAGAACAGAATAAATATTTGTGAGGTTAAAAACATTGTAGGTTAAATAGTGAACATTCTCTAGAGCCATGCAATACTAATCCATTGTGCATTGGATGTCACTGTCAAAAACAGTGCAGTAGCAGTTGTAGTAGTGTGTAGTATCTGCAAAAGGAAATGTATTGTGTGTCAAAAGTTCCCTTCAATTATAAGAGAAAATCTATCAGGCAGAAGAAATGACCCCTCATGTGATATCGGACGAAATAAATAAATAAATAAATATGCAAATAAATGGGAATGATCTAAGAGGATTTGAAAAAAATAAAAAATACAAACAAACACCACAGGAAGACCTGATGACAGCAGAAATATAGAAAAGGTCTGCTGAGAAATAGAGGGCTGCTTCAAAAATTCCCTGACACACAGGGTCCAGGCAAATTACGAATTCCATGAATGAAAAGAAACGCATACGATTTGAAGCTTACACTAGAAAATGGAGGCAAGTTCTGTGCTATGATAATTACAATAAGGATACTGATAGAAAGGCTATTGGAAATGCTCCTGGAAAGTTTATAATTTATAATTGTAGTGAATCCTGCTCCAACTATGTGACCAATTATTTATGAATAAGGAGGCTATTATAAATGCGGTAATTCTGCATTCAGATCAAATAAAAAGGTCAACAATTCTAAAAATGTCTGATATATATATATATATATGTATGTATGTATATGTACATATATGTATGTGTATCTTTATTATCAACTATGAGGGATACTGGCATGGCTATGAGGAGACAGAGTATGGCTTGTGCCAGAGGGACTTACAAAGCTGAGGCTCCAGAAACCTAGGTGAAATCGCCAACAAAACAATCCAGAGCTCAGCTGGGCCCTGGTGACTCGCTTTGTATATCTGGGCCTGTCAGTCAAATAATATATAAGTAAAATATTAATGAGTGCAGACAGAGTGAGTGAGAGCCTGTGAGAGTCAGAGACAGAGAAGGCAAGAAGAGAAATATAAGAGTTGGAAAGAGACCAGAAGTCCAAAAGCTCCCACTCTGTGTTCATACATGACAGGTTCAAACCTGGGTTGTAGAGATTGTAAGGCAGCAGTCTCCTGTCCACAGACCCCAGACAACCCCAGCCTTCACCATATGTGTGTAGTATTTACGACAGGATATGTATTGTGAGTGTAAACTTCCCTTCAATTATAAGAGAAAAATCTATCAAGCCGAAGAATGGACCCCTCATGTAATATAGAACCAAATAAATAAATAAATAAATAAATATGCAAGTAAATGGGGGTTATCTAGGAGGATTTGAAACAAATGAAAAATAAAAACAAAAAGCACAAGAAGACCTGATGGCAGCAGAAACATAGAAACCATCTGCTGAGAATCAAGGGCTGCTTCAAAAGTTCCGAGACCCTTCAGAGTCCAGGGAAATTAAGATTTCGGGAGAATGAAAAGAAACTCATATGTATTGAAGCTTACACTAGAGAAAGGAGGCAAGTTCTGTACTATGATAATTAAAATAAGGATGCTGATAGAAATGCTATTAGAAATGCTACTGGAAGGTTCTATTATTTATAATTGTATTGAATCCTGCTCCAACTATGTGGCCAATTAGTAGGGAAAAAGGAACCTGTTGTAAATGTGTGAATTCTGATTAAGATCAATTACATAGGTTGACAATTCTAAAAATGACAGAGATATATATGTATATTTATATATGTATATGGATGTATATCTTTATTATAAAGTCTGAGAGATACTGCCATGGATATGAGGAGACAGAATATGGCTTAAGTCAGAGAGACTTACCAATCAGAGGCTCCAGTAGCCTAGGTGAAATCACAAACAAAACCAGCCAGAGCTCAGCAGTGCTCTGGCTACTCTCTTTGCATATCTGGGCCTGTCAATAAAATAAGGATATAAGTAAAATATTCCTGAGTTCAGGCAGAGTGAGAGAGAGCCTGTGAGAGTCAGAGACAGAGATGGCGAGAAGAGAAATAGAAGAGTTGGAAATAGACCAGAAGTCAAAACCCCCCTAGGCTGTGTTCATTCATGACAGGTTCAAACCTGGGTTGTAGAGATTGTCACGCAGCAGCTCTAATGCCCAAAGACCCCAGACAACCCAAGCCTTCACCATATGTGTGTAGTATTTGCCCCAGGAAATGTATTGTGCATCAAAAGTTCCCTTCAGTTATAGGAGAAAATCTCTCAAGCAGAAGAAATGATGCCACATGTGATACCTGACTAAATAAATAAATATGCAAATAAATGGGGATGATCTAGGAGGACTTGAAACAATAAAAATAAGTAAAGACAAAAAGCACAAGAAGACCTGATGACAGCAGAAACATAGAAACCATCTGCTGAGAAACAGAGGGCTGCTTCAAAAATTCCCTAACACTTCAGGGTCCAGGGACATTAAGATTTCCGGAGAAAGAAAACAAACACATACGTATTGAAGCTTACACTAGCTAGAAAAAGGAGGGAAGATCTGGGCCATGATAATTACAATAAGGATGCTAATAGAAACACGATTAGAAATGCTACTGGAAGGTTCTATTATTTATAATTGTATTGAATCCTGCTCCAACTATATGGCCAATTATTTCAGAAAAACTAGGCTGTTATAAATGTGGTAATTCTGAAAGAAGGTCAAATACATAAGTCGAACATTCTAAAAATGACAGATATATAAATCTATATGTATATATATACATGTATGTATATCTTTATTATAAACTCTGAGTGATACTGGCATGGAAATGAGGAGACAGAATATGGCTTGTGTCAGAAAGACTTACAAACTGAGGCTCCAGTAGCCTAGGTGAAATCGCCAACACAACAAGCCAGAGCTCAGCAGTGCTCTGGTAACTCTCTTTGTCTATCTGGGCCTGTCAGTAAAATAAGAATCTAAGTAAAATATTAATGAGTGAAGACAGAGTGTGTGAGAGCATGTGAGAGTTAGAGATAGAGAAGGCGAGAAGAGAAATAGATGAGTTGGAAAGAGACCAGAATTCAAAAACCTCCTACACTGTGTTCATTGATGACAGGTTCAAACCTGGCTTGTAGAGATTGTAAGGCAGCAGCTCTCATGCCCACAGACCCCAGACAGCCCCAGCCTTCACCATAGGCTCTACTACCAGACCTGACAGTAATGTGTGTGTGTGTGTGTGTGTGTGTGTGTGTGTCTGTCTGTTTGTGTGTGTCTGTGTGTGCTCAGAGATCACCTGTAGTAGTCTCAGAGCATGGGTGGCAAGGGAGCCAGCCTCTCCTGCAACTTATGTACAGAGAACCTATCTGGTCAGGGCAAGCCAGCTAGCCCAGATTGTGGCTAAGCAAGAATGCATATGCAAAGGGACTCTCATGTCTCACTCTCCTGAGTTCCGATTCAATGCCATGCCTCACTATGATCCAAACACTGCCAATGGGGGAAGCTGGGGCACCCCTCAGAATTCAGGGGCATGAGCCTGTCCAGTCACCTTTGGCTGCCTACTCAGCCTCCAGGCTCTCAGTCCACTGCTCAGGGCAGCAGATTACAAGCCCAGAAAGTACCCAGAAAGGGCTGTGTTTCCACATAGATGGGAAGTGTGTTGAACCAAACAATAGTGGATGAACCCGGCCCCTTACACCTACCCTTTGGGTCCGGCTAAGGCAATTGCTCCTGTGGCCTCACATCCCTGATCATGGTGTCCTGGTGTCCACACATCACACTCAGAGAGATTCCCAGAAGTAGGCTTGCATGAGTGTCCCATACAATGTCGCTCTGCTTGCAGGAAGCACAAACTCCCCGGGCCCTTGCTATGGACAGACAAAAAAAAGATGGATGCCTCCACTGGCCAAATTAGGGGCTTCCAGTCAAGATCACAGCCCCGCCCCTCACCTGAGGGCCTGGCTGCTGCTAAAAAAGGCAATTGGAAACACCTTTTACACTTGGGCCCTGAGGACATACTCAGGAATCCCTCCAGGAGGTAGCAGGCTGGCAGACCTCCTGACCCCAGGATAGCTGTGCTCCTAGTTGGGCGGCCCTTCTGGCCAGTGGTGAAAATATTCCCTAGATACAAGAAAGAACTTCAGGTTTCAAAGGGATTTGAAACACCATGAGGCACTTGGAAAAGACATTTCACAGCCATCAAAACACCCTCTTTCTGAACACTGGAAGCTTCCGTTTTGCATGGAAAATCTGGACACTGGTGTGGCCATCAGTACCACAGATCCTTTACATTCGGCTTAATAGAGGGAAAGCACAGTGTGTGTGCCAGGGGGATCGAGTTTCACTTCTCTTGACCTGGGCTCTCATGGAATAAGGACAAGGACGCTGTGCAGGAAGGTGAGGAGGGCTGCATTGAGGCTGAGTGTCAGCCTCAGGGCCCTGGAGAATGGGAGTCAAGCACAGAGGGCCTGGACAGCTGCAGCTGGAGATGGACATATGCCTGGAACCTGCAGCAGCAACGCTGTCTCCGCAGTTCCCCTCTACACCATGTACTACACCATGTGCAGGAGACTAAGTAATCCAAAGGGCAAAGAAAGGAAAATTTCAACACCAGGAAGGCTGAGTTCACGATGCATGCACTGACTTCCAGTAAGGGCCCAGTGAAGAAGGCACGTAGAGACAGTCAGAGAGACAGAATGACAGAGACAGACAAGGACTGAAATTCTGGCCCTGTGCTGATCAGTGCCAGAGCACTGAAGACAAACCCTCCATGCCCATGCATACTTCTTACAAGTGGCATTGCTATTTTATGTTTGTGAGGAAAGGTAACACTTAGAACATCTAGGTCTTAGCCAATCTGAGAAGCAACCCTTGGCCGGCAGCCCACTCTCCAAAACTGCCCTCGCCTCTCCAAATTCGAAGTAGTCATAGTGATGCTCCAGCCAAGCTGCAGGCTGGCGTATTGCATCTCCCTGGTCCAGCCTCAGCCTGTCCTGTGTGCAGGGAACTGCACTATGTCTATTTCTTCTTTGATTTACAGTTTTGGGATAAGACTCGGTGGACAAAAAGAGCAAGAGGGAAGTAGATGATTTGGCAGTGGTAGTATGTGCTGAGAGAGATTTGTAGAGTGATATACGATATGGCTCTGTGAGATGTCTCTCATGACTGTGGCTCAGAAGGGCCAGGTGTATCCACATTGCTACCTTAATCCAGAGATGTGCAGGTCTCTAGCTAAAAAATATTTTCAGACCTCTACATGTTACATACATATATATATATATATATATATATATATATATATATAGAGAGAGAGAGAGAGAGAGAGAGAGAGAGAGCGAGAGAGACACTGATGTAGTCATTTTCTACAATGGATTCGGTGTGACATTCACACAATTGATTGCTAAAACCTGGAGAGAAACTTTGCATCAGGAAAAGAATTGTCCAAAGGAATAAAATCTCCAAATCATTAGCTATATGCAGCTCCAACGGGACCGAGCGAAAAAGGCTCGAGAAGGAACTCATCCAGGACACTCTCCACATGGACAGGCACCACAGGTTTCCTAGTCTGGCAACACAAACAGGGCAGCTGCTAGTTCCCAGTGCAAGCCTCAGGGCAAAAACCTCTCCCTCTTCAGTGTCTTTACATCTGAAAAGAAGAAAAGTGACCAAGGGCCAAGGAGAGCTGCCCTGGTGTCAATATTGAGCTGTAAATCAGAATGTGCCAAGTGTTTTGCACAAAATCACCTGTGCCACAGTGATTCTGTTGTTCTCTCTCTCTCTCCCTCCCTCAGACACACACACACACACACACACACACACACACACACACAAATCCACAGAGGCACAGGCACAAACGGAGTTATACACATGCGCACTGGACAGCTTCGTCAAGGCAGGGCCCTGGGCTGAACCCTGCTTCGCATTTCCTGGAAGCACGCCGAGCCGTTTAAGGCCAGCTCTGAACTCCCATTGGCGGGATTCCTTCAGAAGGCCCGCCCACAGGGCGCCAGCCAGGCTCTGATAGGCCGGAGGCCTAGGCCACGCCCAGAACCGCACCAGCAATCTCATTGGCCAGTGTGCTTGGACATGCCCAGGAGGGTCCGGGCCCCTAGTCAGTGATTGGCCAGCGGCCTTGAGCACCGCCCACACGGCCCTGCAGCACGCTGATTGGGCAGCCTCCGGAAGGCCCGCCCACCAGCCACTTCCGCTCGACTCTGATTGGCCTGGTGTCCCAGGGACACGCCCCCAGCCAGCCTTCTCTTGGCTCCCATTGGCGGGCTGCTGTCTGAGGGGCGCCCTCTGATAGGCCAGTTCCTAAGGCACGCCCAGGAAGGTCACCGCCCTTGCCCCATGATTGGCCAGCCTCCTGGGCTCCGCCCACGAGGCCCACCCCAGGCGCTCATTGGACATCCTCCCGAGGGCCCGCCCCCCAGGCACTTCCGCTGGACCCTGATTGGCTGACCTCCAGGGGTACGCCCACCCAGAGCCAGCACCCAGGCTATCATTGGTGGGCTGCTCTCTGAGGCCCGCCCACGCAACTCCTCCTCTGTTCTCATTGGCCAGCTCTTGCTTCACGCCCCTGAGGGTGACGTTCCTCCTCTCTGATTGGCCAGCTGTCTCTATGAATAACCACTGGGCCCTCCCCTCAGGCTCATTGGGCACGGGCTCTGAGGCCCGTCCCCGGGGACTTTCTGCCATCCTCTGAAGGCCCTGTTTCTGCAAACACGACCCCCACAGCTCCTGTCTGGGCCCGTCCTTAGGACACTGCCTGCCTGCGCTAGGCTGGCCATGCTCTTGGGGCACACCCAGAAACACTGTCGCCACTCTCCTAGCCCAATGTGTCTCAGGGCACTTGCCCCATGGAGCCTTAGTCCCGCCCTGGTGCTGCCCACTTGTGGACACCCAGCAGAATGCAGCTGAGCACAGGGATTCACAAGCTCCCAGTAGAGTCATCCCAGACAAAGAGAGAAACCCCTTCCACTTGCAAAGCCAAATGGGGGATCCCCCCACCCCACAGGAAAGAACAGATGTCTAGGGCACTCTACGTCAATTTCAACCCTGCTGTCCATGGGCCACAATTCCTAGAGTTCTCCTCATTCCACAGAATCACTACACTCAACTATGGTCTTTGCTGCCACCTTGTGGACATACAGCAGAATGCAGCTGAGCTCCCCATGCCACTCCTCTTTGAGTCTACCCAGAAAATTACACACAGCATGGGAATAGCAAAGGAAAGAACCCATCTGAGGACCACCTGGGAGAATGCACAACAGAGTCCACAATCCAATGTGCCAATTCATACTTGAAAAACCACTTGTGTAGTGCAAACTTCCTTTCTCATAAAACAACCCAGTTCCTAAGTCCCTGCGTCAGGAATCAAGAAACAACAGCGGTAATCATAACTGAAACACACTTATGCACACTTACACACACACACACACACACACACACACACACCTTCCCACAGAGACGTACACACTTGTCCCGAAAATAACTTGGATTGGAGTTGCTGTTTTGCACTCTAGCAAAAGGTCAAAGTTTCATGGGTGGAAGGGAGAAGTGTTAAGTTTCTGGCATATGAAGGTGAGAAATGCCTAGAGCAGATCGATAGTTACATGGACAACGAAGGGAGCATGGGTTGGAGGGACAGCTGGTGGAGCTGCCAGGGAACTATGTGGAATCCCAGGACCCTGTTTTGAGCCCCTGGTCACACTTACCCAGCTAGGGAAAAGCTGGGCTAGTGACAAATCAGAGCTGCAGCTGTCTCTCTGTCTCTCTTCCTGCTTGGGCCCTGCTCTCTCAATTTATGACTGTTTGCTTCTCCTCAATAAGAAAGTTACAAAAGATGTACAGAAATACAGGGGTAGTGGGAAAAATTACCCCCCCGTGCCCACTATTACATGGAACTGTTGACTGTAAACCATTCATCCCCCAAGAAAGAACAGAATAAATATTTGTGAGGTTAAAAACATTGTAGGTTAAATAGTGAACATTCTCTAGAGCCATGCAATACTAATCCATTGTGCATTGGATGTCACTGTCAAAAACAGTGCAGTAGCAGTTGTAGTAGTGTGTAGTATCTGCAAAAGGAAATGTATTGTGTGTCAAAAGTTCCCTTCAATTATAAGAGAAAATCTATCAGGCAGAAGAAATGACCCCTCATGTGATATCGGACGAAATAAATAAATAAATAAATATGCAAATAAATGGGAATGATCTAAGAGGATTTGAAAAAAATAAAAAATACAAACAAACACCACAGGAAGACCTGATGACAGCAGAAATATAGAAAAGGTCTGCTGAGAAATAGAGGGCTGCTTCAAAAATTCCCTGACACACAGGGTCCAGGCAAATTACGAATTCCATGAATGAAAAGAAACGCATACGATTTGAAGCTTACACTAGAAAATGGAGGCAAGTTCTGTGCTATGATAATTACAATAAGGATACTGATAGAAAGGCTATTGGAAATGCTCCTGGAAAGTTTATAATTTATAATTGTAGTGAATCCTGCTCCAACTATGTGACCAATTATTTATGAATAAGGAGGCTATTATAAATGCGGTAATTCTGCATTCAGATCAAATAAAAAGGTCAACAATTCTAAAAATGTCTGATATATATATATATGTATGTATGTATATGTACATATATGTATGTGTATCTTTATTATCAACTATGAGGGATACTGGCATGGCTATGAGGAGACAGAGTATGGCTTGTGCCAGAGGGACTTACAAAGCTGAGGCTCCAGAAACCTAGGTGAAATCGCCAACAAAACAATCCAGAGCTCAGCCGGGCCCTGGTGACTCGCTTTGTATATCTGGGCCTGTCAGTCAAATAATATATAAGTAAAATATTAATGAGTGCAGACAGAGTGAGTGAGAGCCTGTGAGAGTCAGAGACAGAGAAGGCAAGAAGAGAAATATAAGAGTTGGAAAGAGACCAGAAGTCCAAAAGCTCCCACTCTGTGTTCATACATGACAGGTTCAAACCTGGGTTGTAGAGATTGTAAGGCAGCAGTCTCCTGTCCACAGACCCCAGACAACCCCAGCCTTCACCATATGTGTGTAGTATTTACGACAGGATATGTATTGTGAGTGTAAACTTCCCTTCAATTATAAGAGAAAAATCTATCAAGCCGAAGAATGGACCCCTCATGTAATATAGAACCAAATAAATAAATAAATAAATAAATATGCAAGTAAATGGGGGTTATCTAGGAGGATTTGAAACAAATGAAAAATAAAAACAAAAAGCACAAGAAGACCTGATGGCAGCAGAAACATAGAAACCATCTGCTGAGAATCAAGGGCTGCTTCAAAAGTTCCGAGACCCTTCAGAGTCCAGGGAAATTAAGATTTCGGGAGAATGAAAAGAAACTCATATGTATTGAAGCTTACACTAGAGAAAGGAGGCAAGTTCTGTACTATGATAATTAAAATAAGGATGCTGATAGAAATGCTATTAGAAATGCTACTGGAAGGTTCTATTATTTATAATTGTATTGAATCCTGCTCCAACTATGTGGCCAATTAGTAGGGAAAAAGGAACCTGTTGTAAATGTGTGAATTCTGATTAAGATCAATTACATAGGTTGACAATTCTAAAAATGACAGAGATATATATGTATATTTATATATGTATATGGATGTATATCTTTATTATAAAGTCTGAGAGATACTGCCATGGATATGAGGAGACAGAATATGGCTTAAGTCAGAGAGACTTACCAATCAGAGGCTCCAGTAGCCTAGGTGAAATCACAAACAAAACCAGCCAGAGCTCAGCAGTGCTCTGGCTACTCTCTTTGCATATCTGGGCCTGTCAATAAAATAAGGATATAAGTAAAATATTCCTGAGTTCAGGCAGAGTGAGAGAGAGCCTGTGAGAGTCAGAGACAGAGATGGCGAGAAGAGAAATAGAAGAGTTGGAAATAGACCAGAAGTCAAAACCCCCCTAGGCTGTGTTCATTCATGACAGGTTCAAACCTGGGTTGTAGAGATTGTCACGCAGCAGCTCTAATGCCCAAAGACCCCAGACAACCCAAGCCTTCACCATATGTGTGTAGTATTTGCCCCAGGAAATGTATTGTGCATCAAAAGTTCCCTTCAGTTATAGGAGAAAATCTCTCAAGCAGAAGAAATGATGCCACATGTGATACCTGACTAAATAAATAAATATGCAAATAAATGGGGATGATCTAGGAGGACTTGAAAAAATAAAAATAAGTAAAGACAAAAAGCACTAGAAGACCTGATGACAGCAGAAACATAGAAACCATCTGCTGAGAAACAGAGGGCTGCTTCAAAAATTCCCTAACACTTCAGGGTCCAGGGACATTAAGATTTCCGGAGAAAGAAAACAAACACATACGTATTGAAGCTTACACTAGCTAGAAAAAGGAGGGAAGATCTGGGCCATGATAATTACAATAAGGATGCTAATAGAAACACGATTAGAAATGCTACTGGAAGGTTCTATTATTTATAATTGTATTGAATCCTGCTCCAACTATATGGCCAATTATTTCAGAAAAACTAGGCTGTTATAAATGTGGTAATTCTGAAAGAAGGTCAAATACATAGGTCGAACATTCTAAAAATGACAGATATATAAATCTATATGTATATATATACATGTATGTATATCTTTATTATAAACTCTGAGTGATACTGGCATGGAAATGAGGAGACAGAATATGGCTTGTGTCAGAAAGACTTACAAACTGAGGCTCCAGTAGCCTAGGTGAAATCGCCAACACAACAAGCCAGAGCTCAGCAGTGCTCTGGTAACTCTCTTTGTCTATCTGGGCCTGTCAGTAAAATAAGAATCTAAGTAAAATATTAATGAGTGAAGACAGAGTGTGTGAGAGCATGTGAGAGTCAGAGATAGAGAAGGCGAGAAGAGAAATAGATGAGTTGGAAAGAGACCAGAATTCAAAAACCTCCTACACTGTGTTCATTGATGACAGGTTCAAACCTGGCTTGTAGAGATTGTAAGGCAGCAGCTCTCATGCCCACAGACCCCAGACAGCCCCAGCCTTCACCATAGGCTCTACTACCAGACCTGACAGTAATGTGTGTGTGTGTGTGTGTGTGTGTCTGTCTGTTTGTGTGTGTCTGTGTGTGCTCAGAGATCACCTGTAGTAGTCTCAGAGCATGGGTGGCAAGGGAGCCAGCCTCTCCTGCAACTTATGTACAGAGAACCTATCTGGTCAGGGCAAGCCAGCTAGCCCAGATTGTGGCTAAGCAAGAATGCATATGCAAAGGGACTCTCATGTCTCACTCTCCTGAGTTCCGATTCAATGCCATGCCTCACTATGATCCAAACACTGCCAATGGGGGAAGCTGGGGCACCCCTCAGAATTCAGGGGCATGAGCCTGTCCAGTCACCTTTGGCTGCCTACTCAGCCTCCAGGCTCTCAGTCCACTGCTCAGGGCAGCAGATTACAAGCCCAGAAAGTACCCAGAAAGGGCTGTGTTTCCACATAGATGGGAAGTGTGTTGAACCAAACAATAGTGGATGAACCCGGCCCCTTACACCTACCCTTTGGGTCCGGCTAAGGCAATTGCTCCTGTGGCCTCACATCCCTGATCATGGTGTCCTGGTGTCCACACATCACACTCAGAGAGATTCCCAGAAGTAGGCTTGCATGAGTGTCCCATACAATGTCGCTCTGCTTGCAGGAAGCACAAACTCCCCGGGCCCTTGCTATGGACAGACAAAAAAAAGATGGATGCCTCCACTGGCCAAATTAGGGGCTTCCAGTCAAGATCACAGCCCCGCCCCTCACCTGAGGGCCTGGCTGCTGCTAAAAAAGGCAATTGGAAACACCTTTTACACTTGGGCCCTGAGGACATACTCAGGAATCCCTCCAGGAGGTAGCAGGCTGGCAGACCTCCTGACCCCAGGATAGCTGTGCTCCTAGTTGGGCGGCCCTTCTGGCCAGTGGTGAAAATATTCCCTAGATACAAGAAAGAACTTCAGGTTTCAAAGGGATTTGAAACACCATGAGGCACTTGGAAAAGACATTTCACAGCCATCAAAACACCCTCTTTCTGAACACTGGAAGCTTCCGTTTTGCATGGAAAATCTGGACACTGGTGTGGCCATCAGTACCACAGATCCTTTACATTCGGCTTAATAGAGGGAAAGCACAGTGTGTGTGCCAGGGGGATCGAGTTTCACTTCTCTTGACCTGGGCTCTCATGGAATAAGGACAAGGACGCTGTGCAGGAAGGTGAGGAGGGCTGCATTGAGGCTGAGTGTCAGCCTCAGGGCCCTGGAGAATGGGAGTCAAGCACAGAGGGCCTGGACAGCTGCAGCTGGAGATGGACATATGCCTGGAACCTGCAGCAGCAACGCTGTCTCCGCAGTTCCCCTCTACACCATGTACTACACCATGTGCAGGAGACTAAGTAATCCAAAGGGCAATGAAAGGAAAATTTCAACACCAGGAAGGCTGAGTTCACGATGCATGCACTGACTTCCAGTAAGGGCCCAGTGAAGAAGGCACGTAGAGACAGTCAGAGAGACAGAATGACAGAGACAGACAAGGACTGAAATTCTGGCCCTGTGCTGATCAGTGCCAGAGCACTGAAGACAAACCCTCCATGCCCATGCATACTTCTTACAAGTGGCATTGCTATTTTATGTTTGTGAGGAAAGGTAACACTTAGAACATCTAGGTCTTAGCCAATCTGAGAAGCAACCCTTGGCCGGCAGCCCACTCTCCAAAACTGCCCTCGCCTCTCCAAATTCGAAGTAGTCATAGTGATGCTCCAGCCAAGCTGCAGGCTGGCGTATTGCATCTCCCTGGTCCAGCCTCAGCCTGTCCTGTGTGCAGGGAACTGCACTATGTCTATTTCTTCTTTGATTTACAGTTTTGGGATAAGACTCGGTGGACAAAAAGAGCAAGAGGGAAGTAGATGATTTGGCAGTGGTAGTATGTGCTGAGAGAGATTTGTAGAGTGATATACGATATGGCTCTGTGAGATGTCTCTCATGACTGTGGCTCAGAAGGGCCAGGTGTATCCACATTGCTACCTTAATCCAGAGATGTGCAGGTCTCTAGCTAAAAAATATTTTCAGACCTCTACATGTTACATACATATATATATATATATATATAAAGAGAGAGAGAGAGAGAGAGAGAGGGACACTGATGTAGTCATTTTCTACAATGGATTCGGTGTGACATTCACACAATTGATTGCTAAAACCTGGAGAGAAACTTTGCATCAGGAAAAGAATTGTCCAAAGGAATAAAATCTCCAAATCATTAGCTATATGCAGCTCCAACGGGACCGAGCGAAAAAGGCTCGAGAAGGAACTCATCCAGGACACTCTCCACATGGACAGGCACCACAGGTTTCCTAGTCTGGCAACACAAACAGGGCAGCTGCTAGTTCCCAGTGCAAGCCTCAGGGCAAAAACCTCTCCCTCTTCAGTGTCTTTACATCTGAAAAGAAGAAAAGTGACCAAGGGCCAAGGAGAGCTGCCCTGGTGTCAATATTGAGCTGTAAATCAGAATGTGCCAAGTGTTTTGCACAAAATCACCTGTGCCACAGTGATTCTGTTGTTCTCTCTCTCTCTCCCTCCCTCAGACACACACACAAACACACACACACACACAAATCCACAGAGGCACAGGCACAAACGGAGTTATACACATGCGCACTAGACAGCTTCTGCAAGGCAGGGCCCTGGGCTGAACCCTGCTTCGCATTTCCTGGAAGCACGCCCAGCCTTTTAAGGCCAGCTCTGAGCTCCCATTGGCGGGATTCCTTCAGAAGGCCCGCCCACAGGGCGCCAGCCAGGCTCTGATAGGCCAGAGGCCTAGGCCACGCCCAGAACCCACACCAGCAATCTCATTGGCCAGTGTGCTTGGACACGCCCAGGAGGGTCCGGGCCCCTAGTCAGTGATTGGCCAGCGGCCTTGAGCACCGCCCACACGGCCCTGCAGCACGCTGATTGGGCAGCCTCCGGAAGGCCCGCCCACCAGCCACTTCCGCTCGACTCTGATTGGCCTGGTGTCCCAGGGACACGCCCCCAGCCAGCCTTCTCTTGGCTCCCATTGGCGGGCTGCTGTCTGAGGGGCGCCCTCTGATAGGCCAGTTCCTAAGGCACGCCCAGGAAGGTCACCGCCCTTGCCCCATGATTGGCCAGCCTCCTGGGCTCCGCCCACGAGGCCCGCCCCAGGCGCTCATTGGACAGCCTCCCGAGGGCCCGCCCCCCAGGCACTTCCGCTGGACCCTGATTGGCTGACCTCCAGGGGTACGCCCACCCAGAGCCAGCACCCAGGCTCTCATTGGTGGGCTGCTCTCTGAGGCCCGCCCACGCAACTCCTCCTCTGTTCTCATTGGCCAGCTCTTGCTTCACGCCCCTGAGGGTGACGTTCCTCCTCTCTGATTGGCCAGCTGTCTCTATGAATACCCACTGGGCCCTCCCCTCAGGCTCATTGGGCACGGGCTCTGAGGCCCGCCCCCGGGGACTTTCTGCCATCCTCTGAAGGCCCTGTTTCTGCAAACACGACCCCCACAGCTCCTGTCTGGGCCCATCCTTAGGACACTGCCTGCCTGCGCTAGGCTGGCCATGCTCTTGGGGCACACCCAGAAACACTGTCGCCACTCTCCTAGCCCAGTGCCTCAGGGCACTTGCCCCATGGAGCCTTAGTCCCGCCCTGGTGCTGCCCTCTTGTGGACACCCAGCAGAATGCAGCTGAGCACAGGGATTCACAAGCTCCCAGTAGAGTCATCCCAGACAAAGAGAGAAACCCCTTCCACTTGCAAAGCCAAATGGGGGATCCCCCCACCCCACAGGAAAGAACAGATGTCTAGGGCACTCTACGTCAATTTCAACCCTGCTGTCCACGGGCCACAATTCCTAGAGTTCTCCTCATTCCACAGAATCACTACACTCAACTATGGTCTTTGCTGCCACCTTGTGGACATACAGCAGAAGGCAGCTGAGCTCCCCATGCCACTCCTCTTTGAGTCTACCCAGAAAATTACACACAGCATGGGAATAGCAAAGGAAAGAACCCATCTGAGGACCACCTGGGAGAATGCACAACAGAGTCCACAATCCAATGTGCCAATTCATACTTGAAAAACCACTTGTGCAGTGGAAACTTCCTTTGTCATAACACAACCCAGTTCCTAAGTCCCTGCGTCAGGAATAAAGAAACAACAGCGGTAATCATAACTGAAACACACTTATGCACACTTACACACACACACACACACACACACACACACACACACACACACCTTCCCACAGAGACGTACACACTTGTCCCGAAAATAACTTGGATTGGAGTTGCTGTTTTGCACCCTAGCAAAAGGTCAAAGTTTCATGGGTGGAAGGGAGAAGTGTTAAGTTTCTGGCATATGAAGGTGAGAAATGCCTAGAGCAGATCGATAGTTACATGGACAACGAAGGGAGCATGGGTTGGAGGGACAGCTGGTGGAGCTGCCACGGAACTGTGTGGAATCCCAGGACCCTGTTTTGAGCCCCTGGTCACACTTACCCAGCTAGGGAAAAGCTGGGCTAGTGACAAATCAGAGCTGCAGCTGTCTCTCTGTCTCTCTTCCTGCTTGGGCCCTGCTCTCTCAATTTATGACTGTTTGCTTCTCCTCAATAAGAAAGTTACAAAGGATGTACAGAAATACAGGGGTAGTGGGAAAATTACCCCCCCCGTGCCCACTATTACATGGAACTGTTGACTGTAAACCATTCATCCCCCAAGAAAGAACAGAATAAATATTTGTGAGGTTAAAAACATTGTAGGTTAAATAGTGAACATTCTCTAGAGCCATGCAATACTAATCCATTGTGCATTGGATGTCACTGTCAAAAACAGTGCAGTAGCAGTTGTAGTAGTGTGTAGTATCTGCAAAAGGAAATGTATTGTGTGTCAAAAGTTCCCTTCAATTATAAGAGAAAATCTATCAGGCAGAAGAAATGACCCCTCATGTGATATCGGACGAAATAAATAAATAAATAAATATGCAAATAAATGGGAATGATCTAAGAGGATTTGAAAAAAATAAAAAATAAAAACAAACACCACAGGAAGACCTGATGACAGCAGAAATATAGAAAAGGTCTGCTGAGAAATAGAGGGCTGCTTCAAAAATTCCCTGACACACAGGGTCCAGGCAAATTACGAATTCCATGAATGAAAAGAAACGCATACGATTTGAAGCTTACACTAGAAAATGGAGGCAAGTTCTGTGCTATGATAATTACAATAAGGATACTGATAGAAAGGCTATTGGAAATGCTCCTGGAAAGTTTATAATTTATAATTGTAGTGAATCCTGCTCCAACTATGTGACCAATTATTTATGAATAAGGAGGCTATTATAAATGCGGTAATTCTGCATTCAGATCAAATAAAAAGGTCAACAATTCTAAAAATGTCTGATATATATATATATATGTATGTATATGTACATATATGTATGTGTATCTTTATCATCAACTATGAGGGATACTGGCATGGCTATGAGGAGACAGAGTATGGCTTGTGCCAGAGGGACTTACAAAGCTGAGGCTCCAGAAACCTAGGTGAAATCGCCAACAAAACAATCCAGAGCTCAGCCGGGCCCTGGTGACTCGCTTTGTATATCTGGGCCTGTCAGTCAAATAATATATAAGTAAAATATTAATGAGTGCAGACAGAGTGAGTGAGAGCCTGTGAGAGTCAGAGACAGAGAAGGCAAGAAGAGAAATAGAAGAGTTGGAAAGAGACCAGAAGTCCAAAAGCTCCCACTCTGTGTTCATACATGACAGGTTCAAACCTGGGTTGTAGAGATTGTAAGGCAGCAGTCTCCTGTCCACAGACCCCAGACAACCCCAGCCTTCACCATATGTGTGTAGTATTTACGACAGGATATGTATTGTGAGTGTAAACTTCCCTTCAATTATAAGAGAAAAATCTATCAAGCCGAAGAATGGACCCCTCATGTAATATAGAACCAAATAAATAAATAAATAAATAAATATGCAAGTAAATGGGGGTTATCTAGGAGGATTTGAAACAAATGAAAAATAAAAACAAAAAGCACAAGAAGACCTGATGGCAGCAGAAACATAGAAACCATCTGCTGAGAATCAAGGGCTGCTTCAAAAGTTCCGAGACCCTTCAGAGTCCAGGGAAATTAAGATTTCGGGAGAATGAAAAGAAACTCATATGTATTGAAGCTTACACTAGAGAAAGGAGGCAAGTTCTGTACTATGATAATTAAAATAAGGATGCTGATAGAAATGCTATTAGAAATGCTACTGGAAGGTTCTATTATTTATAATTGTATTGAATCCTGCTCCAACTATGTGGCCAATTAGTAGGGAAAAAGGAACCTGTTGTAAATGTGTGAATTCTGATTAAGATCAATTACATAGGTTGACAATTCTAAAAATGACAGAGATATATATGTATATTTATATATGTATATGGATGTATATCTTTATTATAAAGTCTGAGAGATACTGCCATGGATATGAGGAGACAGAATATGGCTTAAGTCAGAGAGACTTACCAATCAGAGGCTCCAGTAGCCTAGGTGAAATCACAAACAAAACCAGCCAGAGCTCAGCAGTGCTCTGGCTACTCTCTTTGCATATCTGGGCCTGTCAATAAAATAAGGATATAAGTAAAATATTCCTGAGTTCAGGCAGAGTGAGAGAGAGCCTGTGAGAGTCAGAGACAGAGATGGCGAGAAGAGAAATAGAAGAGTTGGAAATAGACCAGAAGTCAAAACCCCCCTAGGCTGTGTTCATTCATGACAGGTTCAAACCTGGGTTGTAGAGATTGTCACGCAGCAGCTCTAATGCCCACAGACCCCAGACAACCCAAGCCTTCACCATATGTGTGTAGTATTTGCCCCAGGAAATGTATTGTGCATCAAAAGTTCCCTTCAGTTATAAGAGAAAATCTCTCAAGCAGAAGACATGATGCCACATGTGATACCTGACTAAATAAATAAATTTGCAAATAAATGGGGATGATCTAGGAGGACTTGAAACAATAAAAATAAATAAAGACAAAAGCCACAAGAAGACCTGATGACAGCAGAAACATAGAAACCATCTGCTGAGAGACAGAGGGCTGCTTCAAAAATTCCCTAACACTTCAGGGTCCAGGGACATTAAGATTTCCGGAGAAAGAAAACAAACACATACGTATTGAAGCTTACACTAGAAAAAGGAGGGAAGATCTGGGCCATGATAATTACAATAAGGATGCTAATAGAAACACGATTAGAAATGCTACTGGAAGGTTCTATTATTTATAATTGTATTGAATCCTGCTCCAACTATATGGCCAATTATTTCAGAAAAACTAGGCTGTTATAAATGTGGTAATTCTGAAAGAAGGTCAAATACATAGGTCGAACATTCTAAAAATGACAGATATATAAATCTATATGTATATATATACATGTATGTATATCTTTATTATAAACTCTGAGTGATACTGGCATGGAAATGAGGAGACAGAATATGGCTTGTGTCAGAAAGACTTACAAACTGAGGCTCCAGTAGCCTAGGTGAAATCGCCAACACAACAAGCCAGAGCTCAGCAGTGCTCTGGTAACTCTCTTTGTCTATCTGGGCCTGTCAGTAAAATAAGAATCTAAGTAAAATATGAATGAGTGAAGACAGAGTGTGTGAGAGCATGTGAGAGTTAGAGATAGAGAAGGCGAGAAGAGAAATAGATGAGTTGGAAAGAGACCAGAATTCAAAAACCTCCTACACTGTGTTCATTGATGACAGGTTCAAACCTGGCTTGTAGAGATTGTAAGGCAGCAGCTCTCATGCCCACAGACCCCAGACAGCCCCAGCCTTCACCATAGGCTCTACTACCAACCTGACAGTAATGTGTGTGTGTGTGTGTGTGTGTGTCTGTCTGTCTGTCTGTTTGTGTGTGTCTGTGTGTGCTCAGAGATCACCTGTAGTAGTCTCAGAGCATGGGTGGCAAGGGAGCCAGCCTCTCCTGCAACTTATGTACAGAGAACCTATCTGGTCAGGGCAAGCCACCTAGCCCAGATTGTGGCTAAGCAAGAATGCATATGCAAAGGGACTCTCATGTCTCACTCTCCTGAGTTCCGAATCAATGCCATGCCTCACTATGATCCAAACACTGCCAATGGGGGAAGCTGGGGCACCCCTCAGAATTCAGGGGCTTGAGCCTGTCCAGTCACGTTTGGCTGCCTACTCAGCCTCCAGGCTCTCAGTCCCCTGCTCAGGGCAGCAGATTACAAGCCCAGAAAGTACCCAGAAAGGGCTGTGTTTCCACATAGATGGGAAGTGTGTTGAACCAAACAATAGTGGATGAACCCGGCCCCTTACACCTACCCTTTGGGTCCGGCTAAGGCAATTGCTCCTGTGGCCTCACATCCCTGATCATGGTGTCCTGGTGTCCACACATCACACTCAGAGAGATTCCCAGAAGTAGGCTTGCATGAGTGTCCCATACAATGTCGCTCTGCTTGCAGGAAGCACAAACTCCCCGGGCCCTTGCTATGGACAGACAACAAAAGATGGATGCCTCCATTGGCCAAATTAGGGGCTTCCAGTCAAGATCACAGCCCCACCCCTCACCTGAGGGCCTGGCTGCTGCTAATCAAGGCAATTGGAAACACCTTTTACACTTGGGCCCTGAGGACATACTCAGGAATCCCTCCAGGAGCTAGCAGGCTGGAAGACCTCCTGACCCCTGGATAGCTGTGCTCCTAGTTGGGCGGCCCTTCTGGCCAGTGGTGAAAATATTCCCTAGATACAAGAAAGAACTTCAGGTTTCAAAGGGATTTGAAACACCATGAGGCACTTGGAAAAGACATTTCACAGCCATCAAAACACCCTCTTTCTGAACACTGGAAGCTTCCGTTTTGCATGGAAAATCTGGACACTGGTGTGGCCATCAGTACCACAGATCCTTTCCATTTGGCTTAATAGAGGGAAAGCACAGTGTGTGTGCCAGGGGGATCGAGTTTCACTTCCCTTGACCGGGGCTCTCATGGAATAAGGACAAGGATGCTGTGCAGGAAGGTGAGGAGGGCTGCATTGAGGCTGAGTGTCAGCCTCAGGGCCCTGGAGAATGGGAGTCAAGCACAGAGGGCCTGGACAGCTGCAGCTGGAGATGGACATATGCCTGGAACCTGCAGCAGCAACGCTGTCTCCGCAGTTCCCCTCTACACCATGTACTACACCATGTGCAGGAGACTAAGTAATCCAAAGGGCAATGAAAGGAAAATTTCAACACCAGGAAGGCTGAGTTCACGATGCATGCACTGACTTCCAGTAAGGGCCCAGTGAAGAAGGCACGTAGAGACAGTCAGAGAGACAGAATGACAGAGACAGACAAGGACTGAAATTCTGGCCCTGTGCTGATCAGTGCCAGAGCACTGAAGACAAACCCTCCATGCCCATGCATACTTCTTACAAGTGGCATTGCTATTTTATGTTTGTGAGGAAAGGTAACACTTAGAACATCTAGGTCTTAGCCAATCTGAGAAGCAACCCTTGGCCGGCAGTCCACTCTCCAAAACTGCCCTCGCCTCTCCAAATTCGAAGTAGTCATAGTGATGCTCCAGCCAAGCTGCAGGCTGGCGTATTGCATCTCCCTGGTCCAGCCTCAGCCTGTCCTGTGTGCAGGGAACTGCACTATGGCTATTTCTTCTTTGATTTACAGTTTTGGGATAAGACTCGGTGGACAAAAAGAGCAAGAGGGAAGTAGATGATTTGGCAGTGGTAGTATGTGCTGAGAGAGATTTGTAGAGTGATATACGATATGGCTCTGTGAGATGTCTCTCATGACTGTGGCTCAGAAGGGCCAGGTGTATCCACATTGCTACCTTAATCCAGAGATGTGCAGGTCTCTAGCTAAAAAATATTTTCAGACCTCTACATGTTACATACATATATATATATATATATATAGAGAGAGAGAGAGAGAGAGAGAGAGCGAGAGAGAGAGACACTGATGTAGTCATTTTCTACAATGGATTCGGTGTGACATTCACACAAGTGATTGCTAAAACCTGGAGAGAAACTTTGCATCAGGAAAAGAATTGTCCAAAGGAATAAAATCTCCAAATCATTAGCTATATGCAGCTCCAACGGGACCGAGCGAAAAAGGCTCGAGAAGGAACTCATCCAGGACACTCTCCACATGGACAGGCACCACAGGTTTCCTAGTCTGGCAATACAAACAGGGCAGCTGCTAGTTCCCAGTGCAAGCCTCAGGGCAAAAACCTCTCCCTCTTCAGTGTCTTTACATCTGAAAAGAAGAAAAGTGACCAAGGGCCAAGGAGAGCTTCCCTGGTGTCAATATTGAGCTGTAAATCAGAATGTGCCAAGTGTTTTGCACAAAATCACCTGTGCCACAGTGATTCTGTTGTTCTCTCTCTCTCTCCCTCCCTCAGACACACACACACACACACACACACACACAAATCCACAGAGGCACAGGCACAAACGGAGTTATACACATGCGCACTGGACAGCTTCTGCAAGGCAGGGCCCTGGGCTGAACCCTGCTTCGCATTTCCTGGAAGCACGCCCAGCCTTTTAAGGCCAGCTCTGAGCTCCCATTGGCGGGATTCCTTCAGAAGGCCCGCCCACAGGGCGCCAGCCAGGCTCTGATAGGCCAGAGGCCTAGGCCACGCCCAGAACCCACACCAGCAATCTCATTGGCCAGTGTGCTTGGACACGCCCAGGAGGGTCCGGGCCCCTAGTCAGTGATGGCCAGCGGCCTTGAGCACCGCCCACACGGCCCTGCAGCACGCTGATTGGGCAGCCTCCGGAAGGCCCGCCCACCAGCCACTTCCGCTCGACTCTGATTGGCCTGGTGTCCCAGGGACACGCCCCCAGCCAGCCTTCTCTTGGCTCCCATTGGCGGGCTGCTGTCTGAGGGGCGCCCTCTGATAGGCCAGTTCCTAAGGCACGCCCAGGAAGGTCACCGCCCTTGCCCCATGATTGGCCAGCCTCCTGGGCTCCGCCCACGAGGCCCACCCCAGGCGCTCATTGGACAGCCTCCCGAGGGCCCGCCCCCCAGGCACTTCCGCTGGACCCTGATTGGCTGACCACCAGGGGTACGCCCACCCAGAGCCAGCACCCAGGCTCTCATTGGTGGGCTGCTCTCTGAGGCCCGCCCACGCAACTCCTCCTCTGTTCTCATTGGCCAGCTCTTGCTTCACGCCCCTGAGGGTGACGTTCCTCCACTCTGATTGGCCAGCTGTCTCTATGAATACCCACTGGGCCCTCCCCTCAGGCTCATTGGGCACGGGCTCTGAGGCCCGCCCCCGGGGACTTTCTGCCATCCTCTGAAGGCCCTGTTTCTGCAAACACGACCCCCACAGCTCCTGTCTGGGCCCATCCTTAGGACACTGCCTGCCTGCGCTAGGCTGGCCATGCTCTTGGGGCACACCCAGAAACACTGTCGCCACTCTCCTAGCCCAGTGCCTCAGGGCACTTGCCCCATGGAGCCTTAGTCCCGCCCTGGTGCTGCCCTCTTGTGGACACCCAGCAGAATGCAGCTGAGCACAGGGATTCACAAGCTCCCAGTAGAGTCATCCCAGACAAAGAGAGAAACCCCTTCCACTTGCAAAGCCAAATGGGGGATCCCCCCACCCCACAGGAAAGAACAGATGTCTAGGGCACTCTACGTCAATTTCAACCCTGCTGTCCACGGGCCACAATTCCTAGAGTTCTCCTCATTCCATAGAATCACTACACTCAACTATGGTCTTTGCTGCCACCTTGTGGACATACAGCAGAAGGCAGCTGAGCTCCCCATGCCACTCCTCTTTGAGTCTACCCAGAAAATTACACACAGCATGGGAATAGCAAAGGAAAGAACCCATCTGAGGACCACCTGGGAGAATGCACAACAGAGTCCACAATCCAATGTGCCAATTCATACTTGAAAAACCACTTGTGCAGTGGAAACTTCCTTTGTCATAACACAACCCAGTTCCTAAGTCCCTGCGTCAGGAATAAAGAAACAACAGCGGTAATCATAACTGAAACACACTTATGCACACTTACACACACACACACACACACACACACACACACACACACACCTTCCCACAGAGACGTACACACTTGTCCCGAAAATAACTTGGATTGGAGTTGCTGTTTTGCACCCTAGCAAAAGGTCAAAGTTTCATGGGTGGAAGGGAGAAGTGTTAAGTTTCTGGCATATGAAGGTGAGAAATGCCTAGAGCAGATCGATAGTTACATGGACAACGAAGGGAGCATGGGTTGGAGGGACAGCTGGTGGAGCTGCCACGGAACTGTGTGGAATCCCAGGACCCTGTTTTGAGCCCCTGGTCACACTTACCCAGCTAGGGAAAAGCTGGGCTAGTGACAAAACAGAGCTGCAGCTGTCTCTCTGTCTCTCTTCCTGCTTGGGCCCTGCTCTCTCAATTTATGACTGTTTGCTTCTCCTCAATAAGAAAGTTACAAAGGATGTACAGAAATACAGGGGTAGTGGGAAAATTACCCCCCCCGTGCCCACTATTACATGGAACTGTTGACTGTAAACCATTCATCCCCCAAGAAAGAACAGAATAAATATTTGTGAGGTTAAAAACATTGTAGGTTAAATAGTGAACATTCTCTAGAGCCATGCAATACTAATCCATTGTGCATTGGATGTCACTGTCAAAAACAGTGCAGTAGCAGTTGTAGTAGTGTGTAGTATCTGCAAAAGGAAATGTATTGTGTGTCAAAAGTTCCCTTCAATTATAAGAGAAAATCTATCAGGCAGAAGAAATGACCCCTCATGTGATATCGGACGAAATAAATAAATAAATAAATATGCAAATAAATGGGAATGATCTAAGAGGATTTGAAAAAAATAAAAAATAAAAACAAACACCACAGGAAGACCTGATGACAGCAGAAATATAGAAAAGGTCTGCTGAGAAATAGAGGGCTGCTTCAAAAATTCCCTGACACACAGGGTCCAGGCAAATTACGAATTCCATGAATGAAAAGAAACGCATACGATTTGAAGCTTACACTAGAAAATGGAGGCAAGTTCTGTGCTATGATAATTACAATAAGGATACTGATAGAAAGGCTATTGGAAATGCTCCTGGAAAGTTTATAATTTATAATTGTAGTGAATCCTGCTCCAACTATGTGACCAATTATTTATGAATAAGGAGGCTATTATAAATGCGGTAATTCTGCATTCAGATCAAATAAAAAGGTCAACAATTCTAAAAATGTCTGATATATATATATATATGTATGTATATGTACATATATGTATGTGTATCTTTATCATCAACTATGAGGGATACTGGCATGGCTATGAGGAGACAGAGTATGGCTTGTGCCAGAGGGACTTACAAAGCTGAGGCTCCAGAAACCTAGGTGAAATCGCCAACAAAACAATCCAGAGCTCAGCCGGGCCCTGGTGACTCGCTTTGTATATCTGGGCCTGTCAGTCAAATAATATATAAGTAAAATATTAATGAGTGCAGACAGAGTGAGTGAGAGCCTGTGAGAGTCAGAGACAGAGAAGGCAAGAAGAGAAATATAAGAGTTGGAAAGAGACCAGAAGTCCAAAAGCTCCCACTCTGTGTTCATACATGACAGGTTCAAACCTGGGTTGTAGAGATTGTAAGGCAGCAGTCTCCTGTCCACAGACCCCAGACAACCCCAGCCTTCACCATATGTGTGTAGTATTTACGACAGGATATGTATTGTGAGTGTAAACTTCCCTTCAATTATAAGAGAAAAATCTATCAAGCCGAAGAATGGACCCCTCATGTAATATAGAACCAAATAAATAAATAAATAAATATGCAAGTAAATGGGGGTTATCTAGGAGGATTTGAAACAAATGAAAAATAAAAACAAAAAGCACAAGAAGACCTGATGGCAGCAGAAACATAGAAACCATCTGCTGAGAATCAAGGGCTGCTTCAAAAGTTCCGAGACCCTTCAGAGTCCAGGGAAATTAAGATTTCGGGAGAATGAAAAGAAACTCATATGTATTGAAGCTTACACTAGAGAAAGGAGGCAAGTTCTGTACTATGATAATTAAAATAAGGATGCTGATAGAAATGCTATTAGAAATGCTACTGGAAGGTTCTATTATTTATAATTGTATTGAATCCTGCTCCAACTATGTGGCCAATTAGTAGGGAAAAAGGAACCTGTTGTAAATGTGTGAATTCTGATTAAGATCAATTACATAGGTTGACAATTCTAAAAATGACAGAGATATATATGTATATTTATATATGTATATGGATGTATATCTTTATTATAAAGTCTGAGAGATACTGCCATGGATATGAGGAGACAGAATATGGCTTAAGTCAGAGAGACTTACCAATCAGAGGCTCCAGTAGCCTAGGTGAAATCACAAACAAAACCAGCCAGAGCTCAGCAGTGCTCTGGCTACTCTCTTTGCATATCTGGGCCTGTCAATAAAATAAGGATATAAGTAAAATATTCCTGAGTTCAGGCAGAGTGAGAGAGAGCCTGTGAGAGTCAGAGACAGAGATGGCGAGAAGAGAAATAGAAGAGTTGGAAATAGACCAGAAGTCAAAACCCCCCTAGGCTGTGTTCATTCATGACAGGTTCAAACCTGGGTTGTAGAGATTGTCACGCAGCAGCTCTAATGCCCACAGACCCCAGACAACCCAAGCCTTCACCATATGTGTGTAGTATTTGCCCCAGGAAATGTATTGTGCATCAAAAGTTCCCTTCAGTTATAAGAGAAAATCTCTCAAGCAGAAGACATGATGCCACATGTGATACCTGACTAAATAAATAAATTTGCAAATAAATGGGGATGATCTAGGAGGACTTGAAACAATAAAAATAAATAAAGACAAAAGCCACAAGAAGACCTGATGACAGCAGAAACATAGAAACCATCTGCTGAGAGACAGAGGGCTGCTTCAAAAATTCCCTAACACTTCAGGGTCCAGGGACATTAAGATTTCCGGAGAAAGAAAACAAACACATACGTATTGAAGCTTACACTAGAAAAAGGAGGGAAGATCTGGGCCATGATAATTACAATAAGGATGCTAATAGAAACACGATTAGAAATGCTACTGGAAGGTTCTATTATTTATAATTGTATTGAATCCTGCTCCAACTATATGGCCAATTATTTCAGAAAAACTAGGCTGTTATAAATGTGGTAATTCTGAAAGAAGGTCAAATACATAGGTCGAACATTCTAAAAATGACAGATATATAAATCTATATGTATATATATACATGTATGTATATCTTTATTATAAACTCTGAGTGATACTGGCATGGAAATGAGGAGACAGAATATGGCTTGTGTCAGAAAGACTTACAAACTGAGGCTCCAGTAGCCTAGGTGAAATCGCCAACACAACAAGCCAGAGCTCAGCAGTGCTCTGGTAACTCTCTTTGTCTATCTGGGCCTGTCAGTAAAATAAGAATCAAAGTAAAATATTAATGAGTGAAGACAGAGTGTGTGAGAGCATGTGAGAGTTAGAGATAGAGAAAGCGAGAAGAGAAATAGATGAGTTGGAAAGAGACCAGAATTCAAAAACCTCCTACACTGTGTTCATTGATGACAGGTTCAAACCTGGCTTGTAGAGATTGTAAGGCAGCAGCTCTCATGCCCACAGACCCCAGACAGCCCCAGCCTTCACCATAGGCTCTACTACCAGACCTGACAGTAATGTGTGTGTGTGTGTGTGTGTGTGTCTGTCTGTTTGTGTGTGTCTGTGTTTGCTCAGAGATCACCTGTAGTAGTCTCAGAGCATGGGTGGCAAGGGAGCCAGCCTCTCCTGCAACTTATGTACAGAGAACCTATCTGGTCAGGGCAAGCCAGCTAGCCCAGATTGTGGCTAAGCAAGAATGCATATGCAAAGGGACTCTCATGTCTCACTCTCCTGAGTTCCGATTCAATGCCATGCCTCACTATGATCCAAACACTGCCAATGGGGGAAGCTGGGGCACCCCTCAGAATTCAGGGGCATGAGCCTGTCCAGTCACCTTTGGCTGCCTACTCAGCCTCCAGGCTCTCAGTCCACTGCTCAGGGCAGCAGATTACAAGCCCAGAAAGTACCCAGAAAGGGCTGTGTTTCCACATAGATGGGAAGTGTGTTGAACCAAACAATAGTGGATGAACCCGGCCCCTTACACCTACCCTTTGGGTCCGGCTAAGGCAATTGCTCCTGTGGCCTCACATCCCTGATCATGGTGTCCTGGTGTCCACACATCACACTCAGAGAGATTCCCAGAAGTAGGCTTGCATGAGTGTCCCATACAATGTCGCTCTGCTTGCAGGAAGCACAAATTCCCCGGGCCCTTGCTATGGACAGACAAAAAAAAGATGGATGCCTCCACTGGCCAAATTAGGGGCTTCCAGTCAAGATCACAGCCCCGCCCCTCACCTGAGGGCCTGGCTGCTGCTAAAAAAGGCAATTGGAAACACCTTTTACACTTGGGCCCTGAGGACATACTCAGGAATCCCTCCAGGAGGTAGCAGGCTGGCAGACCTCCTGACCCCAGGATAGCTGTGCTCCTAGTTGGGCGGCCCTTCTGGCCAGTGGTGAAAATATTCCCTAGATACAAGAAAGAACTTCAGGTTTCAAAGGGATTTGAAACACCATGAGGCACTTGGAAAAGACATTTCACAGCCATCAAAACACCCTCTTTCTGAACAATGGAAGCTTCCGTTTTGCATGGAAAATCTGGACACTGGTGTGGCCATCAGTACCACAGATCCTTTACATTCGGCTTAATAGAGGGAAAGCACAGTGTGTGTGCCAGGGGGATCGAGTTTCACTTCTCTTGACCTGGGCTCTCATGGAATAAGGACAAGGACGCTGTGCAGGAAGGTGAGGAGGGCTGCATTGAGGCTGAGTGTCAGCCTCAGGGCCCTGGAGAATGGGAGTCAAGCACACAGGGCCTGGACAGCTGCAGCTGGAGATGGACATATGCCTGGAACCTGCAGCAGCAACGCTGTCTCCGCAGTTCCCCTCTACACCATGTACTACACCATGTGCAGGAGACTAAGTAATCCAAAGGGCAAAGAAAGGAAAATTTCAACACCAGGAAGGCTGAGTTCACGATGCATGCACTGACTTCCAGTAAGGGCCCAGTGAAGAAGGCACGTAGAGACAGTCAGAGAGACAGAATGACAGAGACAGACAAGGACTGAAATTCTGGCCCTGTGCTGATCAGTGCCAGAGCACTGAAGACAAACCCTCCATGCCCATGCATACTTCTTACAAGTGGCATTGCTATTTTATGTTTGTGAGGAAAGGTAACACTTAGAACATCTAGGTCTTAGCCAATCTGAGAAGCAACACTTGGCCGGCAGCCCACTCTCCAAAACTGCCCTCGCCTCTCCAAATTCGAAGTAGTCATAGTGATGCTCCAGCCAAGCTGCAGGCTGGCGTATTGCATCTCCCTGGTCCAGCCTCAGCCTGTCCTGTGTGCAGGGAACTGCACTATGTCTATTTCTTCTTTGATTTACAGTTTTGGGATAAGACTCGGTGGACAAAAAGAGCAAGAGGGAAGTAGATGATTTGGCAGTGGTAGTATGTGCTGAGAGAGATTTGTAGAGTGATATACGATATGGCTCTGTGAGATGTCT
Source organism: Erinaceus europaeus (assembly GCF_950295315.1). Lineage (NCBI taxonomy): Eukaryota > Metazoa > Chordata > Mammalia > Eulipotyphla > Erinaceidae > Erinaceus > Erinaceus europaeus. The sequence goes on from NC_080174.1 coordinate 246,432, forward strand.
CTCATGACTGTGGCTCAGAAGGGCCAGGTGTATCCACATTGCTACCTTAATCCAGAGATGTGCAGGTCTCTAGCTAAAAAATATTTTCAGACCTCTACATGTTACATACATATATATATATATATATATATAGAGAGAGAGAGAGAGAGAGAGAGAGAGAGCGAGAGAGAGAGACACTGATGTAGTCATTTTCTACAATGGATTCGGTGTGACATTCACACAAGTGATTGCTAAAACCTGGAGAGAAACTTTGCATCAGGAAAAGAATTGTCCAAAGGAATAAAATCTCCAAATCATTAGCTATATGCAGCTCCAACGGGACCGAGCGAAAAAGGCTCGAGAAGGAACTCATCCAGGACACTCTCCACATGGACAGGCACCACAGGTTTCCTAGTCTGGCAACACAAACAGGGCAGCTGCTAGTTCCCAGTGCAAGCCTCAGGGCAAAAACCTCTCCCTCTTCAGTGTCTTTACATCTGAAAAGAAGAAAAGTGACCAAGGGCCAAGGAGAGCTGCCCTGGTGTCAATATTGAGCTGTAAATCAGAATGTGCCAAGTGTTTTGCACAAAATCACCTGTGCCACAGTGATTCTGTTGTTCTCTCTCTCTCTCCCTCCCTCAGACACACACACACACACACACACACACACACACACACACACACACACAAATCCACAGAGGCACAGGCACAAACGGAGCTATACACATGCGCACTGGACAGCTTCGTCAAGGCAGGGCCCTGGGCTGAACCCTGCTTCGCATTTCCTGGAAGCACGCCCAGCCGTTTAAGGCCAGCTCTGAACTCCCATTGGCGGGATTCCTTCAGAAGGCCCGCCCACAGGGCGCCAGCCAGGCTCTGATAGGCCAGAGGCCTAGGCCACGCCCAGAACCGCACCAGCAATCTCATTGGCCAGTGTGCTTGGACATGCCCAGGAGGGTCCGGGCCCCTAGTCAGTGATTGGCCAGCGGCCTTGAGCACCGCCCACACGGCCCTGCAGCACGCTGATTGGGCAGCCTCCGGAAGGCCCGCCCACCAGCCACTTCCGCTCGACTCTGATTGGCCTGGTGTCCCAGGGACACGCCCCCAGCCAGCCTTCTCTTGGCTCCCATTGGCGGGCTGCTGTCTGAGGGGCGCCCTCTGATAGGCCAGTTCCTAAGGCACGCCCAGGAAGGTCACCGCCCTTGCCCCATGATTGGCCAGCCTCCTGGGCTCCGCCCACGAGGCCCACCCCAGGCGCTCATTGGACATCCTCCCGAGGGCCCGCCCCCCAGGCACTTCCGCTGGACCCTGATTGGCTGACCTCCAGGGGTACGCCCACCCAGAGCCAGCACCCAGGCTCTCATTGGTGGGCTGCTCTCTGAGGCCCGCCCACGCAACTCCTCCTCTGTTCTCATTGGCCAGCTCTTGCTTCACGCCCCTGAGGGTGACGTTCCTCCTCTCTGATTGGCCAGCTGTCTCTATGAATAACCACTGGGCCCTCCCCTCAGGCTCATTGGGCACGGGCTCTGAGGCCCGTCCCCGGGGACTTTCTGCCATCCTCTGAAGGCCCTGTTTCTGCAAACACGACCCCCACAGCTCCTGTCTGGGCCCGTCCTTAGGACACTGCCTGCCTGCGCTAGGCTGGCCATGCTCTTGGGGCACACCCAGAAACACTGTCGCCACTCTCCTAGCCCAATGTGTCTCAGGGCACTTGCCCCATGGAGCCTTAGTCCCGCCCTGGTGCTGCCCACTTGTGGACACCCAGCAGAATGCAGCTGAGCACAGGGATTCACAAGCTCCCAGTAGAGTCATCCCAGACAAAGAGAGAAACCCCTTCCACTTGCAAAGCCAAATGGGGGATCCCCCCACCCCACAGGAAAGAACAGATGTCTAGGGCACTCTACGTCAATTTCAACCCTGCTGTCCATGGGCCACAATTCCTAGAGTTCTCCTCATTCCACAGAATCACTACACTCAACTATGGTCTTTGCTGCCACCTTGTGGACATACAGCAGAAGGCAGCTGAGCTCCCCATGCCACTCCTCTTTGAGTCTACCCAGAAAATTACACACAGCATGGGAATAGCAAAGGAAAGAACCCATCTGAGGACCACCTGGGAGAATGCACAACAGAGTCCACAATCCAATGTGCCAATTCATACTTGAAAAACCACTTGTGTAGTGCAAACTTCCTTTCTCATAAAACAACCCAGTTCCTAAGTCCCTGCGTCAGGAATCAAGAAACAACAGCGGTAATCATAACTGAAACACACTTATGCACACTTACACACACACACACACACACACACACACACACACACCTTCCCACAGAGACGTACACACTTGTCCCGAAAATAACTTGGATTGGAGTTGCTGTTTTGCACCCTAGCAAAAGGTCAAAGTTTCATGGGTGGAAGGGAGAAGTGTTAAGTTTCTGGCATATGAAGGTGAGAAATGCCTAGAGCAGATCGATAGTTACATGGACAACGAAGGGAGCATGGGTTGGAGGGACAGCTGGTGGAGCTGCCACGGAACTATGTGGAATCCCAGGACCCTGTTTTGAGCCCCTGGTCACACTTACCCAGCTAGGGAAAAGCTGGGCTAGTGACAAATCAGAGCTGCAGCTGTCTCTCTGTCTCTCTTCCTGCTTGGGCCCTGCTCTCTCAATTTATGACTGTTTGCTTCTCCTCAATAAGAAAGTTACAAAAGATGTACAGAAATACAGGGGTAGTGGGAAAAATTACCCCCCCGTGCCCACTATTACATGGAACTGTTGACTGTAAACCATTCATCCCCCAAGAAAGAACAGAATAAATATTTGTGAGGTTAAAAACATTGTAGGTTAAATAGTGAACATTCTCTAGAGCCATGCAATACTAATCCATTGTGCATTGGATGTCACTGTCAAAAACAGTGCAGTAGCAGTTGTAGTAGTGTGTAGTATCTGCAAAAGGAAATGTATTGTGTGTCAACAGTTCCCTTCAATTATAAGAGAAAATCTATCAGGCAGAAGAAATGACCCCTCAAGTGATATCGGACGAAATAAATAAATAAATATGCAAATAAATGGGAATGATCTAAGAGGATTTGAAAAAAATAAAAAATAAAAACAAACACCACAGGAAGACCTGATGACAGCAGAAATATAGAAAAGGTCTGCTGAGAAATAGAGGGCTGCTTCAAAAATTCCCTGACACACAGGGTCCAGGCAAATTACGAATTCCATGAATGAAAAGAAACGCATACGATTTGAAGCTTACACTAGAAAATGGAGGCAAGTTCTGTGCTATGATAATTACAATAAGGATACTGATAGAAAGGCTATTGGAAATGCTCCTGGAAAGTTTATAATTTATAATTGTAGTGAATCCTGCTCCAACTATGTGACCAATTATTTATGAATAAGGAGGCTATTATAAATGCGGTAATTCTGCATTCAGATCAAATAAAAAGGTCAACAATTCTAAAAATGTCTGATATATATATATATATATGTATGTATGTATATGTACATATATGTATGTGTATCTTTATTATCAACTATGAGGGATACTGGCATGGCTATGAGGAGACAGAGTATGGCTTGTGCCAGAGGGACTTACAAAGCTGAGGCTCCAGAAACCTAGGTGAAATCGCCAACAAAACAATCCAGAGCTCAGCCGGGCCCTGGTGACTCGCTTTGTATATCTGGGCCTGTCAGTCAAATAATATATAAGTAAAATATTAATGAGTGCAGACAGAATGAGTGAGAGCCTGTGAGAGTCAGAGACAGAGAAGGCAAGAAGAGAAATATAAGAGTTGGAAAGAGACCAGAAGTCCAAAAGCTCCCACTCTGTGTTCATACATGACAGGTTCAAACCTGGGTTGTAGAGATTGTAAGGCAGCAGTCTCCTGTCCACAGACCCCAGACAACCCCAGCCTTCACCATATGTGTGTAGTATTTACGACAGGATATGTATTGTGAGTGTAAACTTCCCTTCAATTATAAGAGAAAAATCTATCAAGCCGAAGAATGGACCCCTCATGTAATATAGAACCAAATAAATAAATAAATAAATAAATATGCAAGTAAATGGGGGTTATCTAGGAGGATTTGAAACAAATGAAAAATAAAAACAAAAAGCACAAGAAGACCTGATGGCAGCAGAAACATAGAAACCATCTGCTGAGAATCAAGGGCTGCTTCAAAAGTTCCGAGACCCTTCAGAGTCCAGGGAAATTAAGATTTCGGGAGAATGAAAAGAAACTCATATGTATTGAAGCTTACACTAGAGAAAGGAGGCAAGTTCTGTACTATGATAATTAAAATAAGGATGCTGATAGAAATGCTATTAGAAATGCTACTGGAAGGTTCTATTATTTATAATTGTATTGAATCCTGCTCCAACTATGTGGCCAATTAGTAGGGAAAAAGGAACCTGTTGTAAATGTGTGAATTCTGATTAAGATCAATTACATAGGTTGACAATTCTAAAAATGACAGAGATATATATGTATATTTATATATGTATATGGATGTATATCTTTATTATAAAGTCTGAGAGATACTGCCATGGATATGAGGAGACAGAATATGGCTGAAGTCAGAGAGACTTACCAATCAGAGGCTCCAGTAGCCTAGGTGAAATCACAAACAAAACCAGCCAGAGCTCAGCAGTGCTCTGGCTACTCTCTTTGCATATCTGGGCCTGTCAATAAAATAAGGATATAAGTAAAATATTCCTGAGTTCAGGCAGAGTGAGAGAGAGCCTGTGAGAGTCAGAGACAGAGATGGTGAGAAGAGAAATAGAAGAGTTGGAAATAGACCAGAAGTCAAAACCCCCCTAGGCTGTGTTCATTCATGACAGGTTCAAACCTGGGTTGTAGAGATTGTCACGCAGCAGCTCTAATGCCCACAGACCCCAGACAACCCAAGCCTTCACCATATGTGTGTAGTATTTGCCCCAGGAAATGTATTGTGCATCAAAAGTTCCCTTCAGTTATAAGAGAAAATCTCTCAAGCAGAAGACATGATGCCACATGTGATACCTGACTAAATAAATAAATTTGCAAATAAATGGGGATGATCTAGGAGGACTTGAAACAATAAAAATAAATAAAGACAAAAGCCACAAGAAGACCTGATGACAGCAGAAACATAGAAACCATCTGCTGAGAGACAGAGGGCTGCTTCAAAAATTCCCTAACACTTCAGGGTCCAGGGACATTAAGATTTCCGGAGAAAGAAAACAAACACATACGTATTGAAGCTTACACTAGAAAAAGGAGGGAAGATCTGGGCCATGATAATTACAATAAGGATGCTAATAGAAACACGATTAGAAATGCTACTGGAAGGTTCTATTATTTATAATTGTATTGAATCCTGCTCCAACTATATGGCCAATTATTTCAGAAAAACTAGGCTGTTATAAATGTGGTAATTCTGAAAGAAGGTCAAATACATAGGTCGAACATTCTAAAAATGACAGATATATAAATCTATATGTATATATATACATGTATGTATATCTTTATTATAAACTCTGAGTGATACTGGCATGGAAATGAGGAGACAGAATATGGCTTGTGTCAGAAAGACTTACAAACTGAGGCTCCAGTAGCCTAGGTGAAATCGCCAACACAACAAGCCAGAGCTCAGCAGTGCTCTGGTAACTCTCTTTGTCTATCTGGGCCTGTCAGTAAAATAAGAATCTAAGTAAAATATGAATGAGTGAAGACAGAGTGTGTGAGAGCATGTGAGAGTTAGAGATAGAGAAGGCGAGAAGAGAAATAGATGAGTTGGAAAGAGACCAGAATTCAAAAACCTCCTACACTGTGTTCATTGATGACAGGTTCAAACCTGGCTTGTAGAGATTGTAAGGCAGCAGCTCTCATGCCCACAGACCCCAGACAGCCCCAGCCTTCACCATAGGCTCTACTACCAGACCTGACAGTAATGTGTGTGTGTGTGTGTGTCTGTCTGTCTGTTTGTGTGTGTCTGTGTTTGCTCAGAGATCACCTGTAGTAGTCTCAGAGCATGGGTGGCAAGGGAGCCAGCCTCTCCTGCAACTTATGTACAGAGAACCTATCTGGTCAGGGCAAGCCAGCTAGCCCAGATTGTGGCTAAGCAAGAATGCATATGCAAAGGGACTCTCATGTCTCACTCTCCTGAGTTCCGATTCAATGCCATGCCTCACTATGATCCAAACACTGCCAATGGGGGAAGCTGGGGCACCCCTCAGAATTCAGGGGCATGAGCCTGTCCAGTCACCTTTGGCTGCCTACTCAGCCTCCAGGCTCTCAGTCCACTGCTCAGGGCAGCAGATTACAAGCCCAGAAAGTACCCAGAAAGGGCTCTGTTTCCACATAGATGGGAAGTGTGTTGAACCAAACAATAGTGGATGAACCCGGCCCCTTACACCTACCCTTTGGGTCCGGCTAAGGCAATTGCTCCTGTGGCCTCACATCCCTGATCATGGTGTCCTGGTGTCCACACATCACACTCAGAGAGATTCCCAGAAGTAGGCTTGCATGAGTGTCCCATACAATGTCGCTCTGCTTGCAGGAAGCACAAATTCCCCGGGCCCTTGCTATGGACAGACAAAAAAAAGATGGATGCCTCCACTGGCCAAATTAGGGGCTTCCAGTCAAGATCACAGCCCCGCCCCTCACCTGAGGGCCTGGCTGCTGCTAAAAAAGGCAATTGGAAACACCTTTTACACTTGGGCCCTGAGGACATACTCAGGAATCCCTCCAGGAGGTAGCAGGCTGGCAGACCTCCTGACCCCAGGATAGCTGTGCTCCTAGTTGGGCGGCCCTTCTGGCCAGTGGTGAAAATATTCCCTAGATACAAGAAAGAACTTCAGGTTTCAAAGGGATTTGAAACACCATGAGGCACTTGGAAAAGACATTTCACAGCCATCAAAACACCCTCTTTCTGAACACTGGAAGCTTCCGTTTTGCATGGAAAATCTGGACACTGGTGTGGCCATCAGTACCACAGATCCTTTACATTCGGCTTAATAGAGGGAAAGCACAGTGTGTGTGCCAGGGGGATCGAGTTTCACTTCTCTTGACCTGGGCTCTCATGGAATAAGGACAAGGACGCTGTGCAGGAAGGTGAGGAGGGCTGCATTGAGGCTGAGTGTCAGCCTCAGGGCCCTGGAGAATGGGAGTCAAGCACAGAGGGCCTGGACAGCTGCAGCTGGAGATGGACATATGCCTGGAACCTGCAGCAGCAACGCTGTCTCCGCAGTTCCCCTCTACACCATGTACTACACCATGTGCAGGAGACTAAGTAATCCAAAGGGCAAAGAAAGGAAAATTTCAACACCAGGAAGGCTGAGTTCACGATGCATGCACTGACTTCCAGTAAGGGCCCAGTGAAGAAGGCACGTAGAGACAGTCAGAGAGACAGAATGACAGAGACAGACAAGGACTGAAATTCTGGCCCTGTGCTGATCAGTGCCAGAGCACTGAAGACAAACCCTCCATGCCCATGCATACTTCTTACAAGTGGCATTGCTATTTTATGTTTGTGAGGAAAGGTAACACTTAGAACATCTAGGTCTTAGCCAATCTGAGAAGCAACACTTGGCCGGCAGCCCACTCTCCAAAACTGCCCTCGCCTCTCCAAATTCGAAGTAGTCATAGTGATGCTCCAGCCAAGCTGCAGGCTGGCGTATTGCATCTCCCTGGTCCAGCCTCAGCCTGTCCTGTGTGCAGGGAACTGCACTATGTCTATTTCTTCTTTGATTTACAGTTTTGGGATAAGACTCGGTGGACAAAAAGAGCAAGAGGGAAGTAGATGATTTGGCAGTGGTAGTATGTGCTGAGAGAGATTTGTAGAGTGATATACGATATGGCTCTGTGAGATGTCTCTCATGACTGTGGCTCAGAAGGGCCAGGTGTATCCACATTGCTACCTTAATCCAGAGATGTGCAGGTCTCTAGCTAAAAAATATTTTCAGACCTCTACATGTTACATACATATATATATATATATATATATATATAGAGAGAGAGAGAGAGAGAGAGAGAGAGAGAGCGAGAGAGAGAGACACTGATGTAGTCATTTTCTACAATGGATTCGGTGTGACATTCACACAAGTGATTGCTAAAACCTGGAGAGAAACTTTGCATCAGGAAAAGAATTGTCCAAAGGAATAAAATCTCCAAATCATTAGCTATATGCAGCTCCAACGGGACCGAGCGAAAAAGGCTCGAGAAGGAACTCATCCAGGACACTCTCCACATGGACAGGCACCACAGGTTTCCTAGTCTGGCAACACAAACAGGGCAGCTGCTAGTTCCCAGTGCAAGCCTCAGGGCAAAAACCTCTCCCTCTTCAGTGTCTTTACATCTGAAAAGAAGAAAAGTGACCAAGGGCCAAGGAGAGCTGCCCTGGTGTCAATATTGAGCTGTAAATCAGAATGTGCCAAGTGTTTTGCACAAAATCACCTGTGCCACAGTGATTCTGTTGTTCTCTCTCTCTCTCCCTCCCTCAGACACACACACACACACACACACACACACACACACACACACAAATCCACAGAGGCACAGGCACAAACGGAGCTATACACATGCGCACTGGACAGCTTCGTCAAGGCAGGGCCCTGGGCTGAACCCTGCTTCGCATTTCCTGGAAGCACGCCGAGCCGTTTAAGGCCAGCTCTGAACTCCCATTGGCGGGATTCCTTCAGAAGGCCCGCCCACAGGGCGCCAGCCAGGCTCTGATAGGCCAGAGGCCTAGGCCACGCCCAGAACCGCACCAGCAATCTCATTGGCCAGTGTGCTTGGACATGCCCAGGAGGGTCCGGGCCCCTAGTCAGTGATTGGCCAGCGGCCTTGAGCACCGCCCACACGGCCCTGCAGCACGCTGATTGGGCAGCCTCCGGAAGGCCCGCCCACCAGCCACTTCCGCTCGACTCTGATTGGCCTGGTGTCCCAGGGACACGCCCCCAGCCAGCCTTCTCTTGGCTCCCATTGGCGGGCTGCTGTCTGAGGGGCGCCCTCTGATAGGCCAGTTCCTAAGGCACGCCCAGGAAGGTCACCGCCCTTGCCCCATGATTGGCCAGCCTCCTGGGCTCCGCCCACGAGGCCCACCCCAGGCGCTCATTGGACATCCTCCCGAGGGCCCGCCCCCCAGGCACTTCCGCTGGACCCTGATTGGCTGACCTCCAGGGGTACGCCCACCCAGAGCCAGCACCCAGGCTCTCATTGGTGGGCTGCTCTCTGAGGCCCGCCCACGCAACTCCTCCTCTGTTCTCATTGGCCAGCTCTTGCTTCACGCCCCTGAGGGTGACGTTCCTCCTCTCTGATTGGCCAGCTGTCTCTATGAATAACCACTGGGCCCTCCCCTCAGGCTCATTGGGCACGGGCTCTGAGGCCCGTCCCCGGGGACTTTCTGCCATCCTCTGAAGGCCCTGTTTCTGCAAACACGACCCCCACAGCTCCTGTCTGGGCCCGTCCTTAGGACACTGCCTGCCTGCGCTAGGCTGGCCATGCTCTTGGGGCACACCCAGAAACACTGTCGCCACTCTCCTAGCCCAATGTGTCTCAGGGCACTTGCCCCATGGAGCCTTAGTCCCGCCCTGGTGCTGCCCACTTGTGGACACCCAGCAGAATGCAGCTGAGCACAGGGATTCACAAGCTCCCAGTAGAGTCATCCCAGACAAAGAGAGAAACCCCTTCCACTTGCAAAGCCAAATGGGGGATCCCCCCACCCCACAGGAAAGAACAGATGTCTAGGGCACTCTACGTCAATTTCAACCCTGCTGTCCATGGGCCACAATTCCTAGAGTTCTCCTCATTCCACAGAATCACTACACTCAACTATGGTCTTTGCTGCCACCTTGTGGACATACAGCAGAATGCAGCTGAGCTCCCCATGCCACTCCTCTTTGAGTCTACCCAGAAAATTACACACAGCATGGGAATAGCAAAGGAAAGAACCCATCTGAGGACCACCTGGGAGAATGCACAACAGAGTCCACAATCCAATGTGCCAATTCATACTTGAAAAACCACTTGTGTAGTGCAAACTTCCTTTCTCATAAAACAACCCAGTTCCTAAGTCCCTGCGTCAGGAATCAAGAAACAACAGCGGTAATCATAACTGAAACACACTTATGCACACTTACACACACACACACACACACACACACACACACACACCTTCCCACAGAGACGTACACACTTGTCCCGAAAATAACTTGGATTGGAGTTGCTGTTTTGCACCCTAGCAAAAGGTCAAAGTTTCATGGGTGGAAGGGAGAAGTGTTAAGTTTCTGGCATATGAAGGTGAGAAATGCCTAGAGCAGATCGATAGTTACATGGACAACGAAGGGAGCATGGGTTGGAGGGACAGCTGGTGGAGCTGCCACGGAACTATGTGGAATCCCAGGACCCTGTTTTGAGCCCCTGGTCACACTTACCCAGCTAGGGAAAAGCTGGGCTAGTGACAAATCAGAGCTGCAGCTGTCTCTCTGTCTCTCTTCCTGCTTGGGCCCTGCTCTCTCAATTTATGACTGTTTGCTTCTCCTCAATAAGAAAGTTACAAAAGATGTACAGAAATACAGGGGTAGTGGGAAAAATTACCCCCCCGTGCCCACTATTACATGGAACTGTTGACTGTAAACCATTCATCCCCCAAGAAAGAACAGAATAAATATTTGTGAGGTTAAAAACATTGTAGGTTAAATAGTGAACATTCTCTAGAGCCATGCAATACTAATCCATTGTGCATTGGATGTCACTGTCAAAAACAGTGCAGTAGCAGTTGTAGTAGTGTGTAGTATCTGCAAAAGGAAATGTATTGTGTGTCAACAGTTCCCTTCAATTATAAGAGAAAATCTATCAGGCAGAAGAAATGACCCCTCAAGTGATATCGGACGAAATAAATAAATAAATATGCAAATAAATGGGAATGATCTAAGAGGATTTGAAAAAAATAAAAAATAAAAACAAACACCACAGGAAGACCTGATGACAGCAGAAATATAGAAAAGGTCTGCTGAGAAATAGAGGGCTGCTTCAAAAATTCCCTGACACACAGGGTCCAGGCAAATTACGAATTCCATGAATGAAAAGAAACGCATACGATTTGAAGCTTACACTAGAAAATGGAGGCAAGTTCTGTGCTATGATAATTACAATAAGGATACTGATAGAAAGGCTATTGGAAATGCTCCTGGAAAGTTTATAATTTATAATTGTAGTGAATCCTGCTCCAACTATGTGACCAATTATTTATGAATAAGGAGGCTATTATAAATGCGGTAATTCTGCATTCAGATCAAATAAAAAGGTCAACAATTCTAAAAATGTCTGATATATATATATATATATGTATGTATGTATATGTACATATATGTATGTGTATCTTTATTATCAACTATGAGGGATACTGGCATGGCTATGAGGAGACAGAGTATGGCTTGTGCCAGAGGGACTTACAAAGCTGAGGCTCCAGAAACCTAGGTGAAATCGCCAACAAAACAATCCAGAGCTCAGCCGGGCCCTGGTGACTCGCTTTGTATATCTGGGCCTGTCAGTCAAATAATATATAAGTAAAATATTAATGAGTGCAGACAGAGTGAGTGAGAGCCTGTGAGAGTCAGAGACAGAGAAGGCAAGAAGAGAAATATAAGAGTTGGAAAGAGACCAGAAGTCCAAAAGCTCCCACTCTGTGTTCATACATGACAGGTTCAAACCTGGGTTGTAGAGATTGTAAGGCAGCAGTCTCCTGTCCACAGACCCCAGACAACCCCAGCCATCACCATATGTGTGTAGTATTTACGACAGGATATGTATTGTGAGTGTAAACTTCCCTTCAATTATAAGAGAAAAATCTATCAAGCCGAAGAATGGACCCCTCATGTAATATAGAACCAAATAAATAAATAAATAAATAAATATGCAAGTAAATGGGGGTTATCTAGGAGGATTTGAAACAAATGAAAAATAAAAACAAAAAGCACAAGAAGACCTGATGGCAGCAGAAACATAGAAACCATCTGCTGAGAATCAAGGGCTGCTTCAAAAGTTCCGAGACCCTTCAGAGTCCAGGGAAATTAAGATTTCGGGAGAATGAAAAGAAACTCATATGTATTGAAGCTTACACTAGAGAAAGGAGGCAAGTTCTGTACTATGATAATTAAAATAAGGATGCTGATAGAAATGCTATTAGAAATGCTACTGGAAGGTTCTATTATTTATAATTGTATTGAATCCTGCTCCAACTATGTGGCCAATTAGTAGGGAAAAAGGAACCTGTTGTAAATGTGTGAATTCTGATTAAGATCAATTACATAGGTTGACAATTCTAAAAATGACAGAGATATATATGTATATTTATATATGTATATGGATGTATATCTTTATTATAAAGTCTGAGAGATACTGCCATGGATATGAGGAGACAGAATATGGCTTAAGTCAGAGAGACTTACCAATCAGAGGCTCCAGTAGCCTAGGTGAAATCACAAACAAAACCAGCCAGAGCTCAGCAGTGCTCTGGCTACTCTCTTTGCATATCTGGGCCTGTCAATAAAATAAGGATATAAGTAAAATATTCCTGAGTTCAGGCAGAGTGAGAGAGAGCCTGTGAGAGTCAGAGACAGAGATGGCGAGAAGAGAAATAGAAGAGTTGGAAATAGACCAGAAGTCAAAACCCCCCTAGGCTGTGTTCATTCATGACAGGTTCAAACCTGGGTTGTAGAGATTGTCACGCAGCAGCTCTAATGCCCACAGACCCCAGACAACCCAAGCCTTCACCATATGTGTGTAGTATTTGCCCCAGGAAATGTATTGTGCATCAAAAGTTCCCTTCAGTTATAAGAGAAAATCTCTCAAGCAGAAGACATGATGCCACATGTGATACCTGACTAAATAAATAAATTTGCAAATAAATGGGGATGATCTAGGAGGACTTGAAACAATAAAAATAAATAAAGACAAAAGCCACAAGAAGACCTGATGACAGCAGAAACATAGAAACCATCTGCTGAGAGACAGAGGGCTGCTTCAAAAATTCCCTAACACTTCAGGGTCCAGGGACATTAAGATTTCCGGAGAAAGAAAACAAACACATACGTATTGAAGCTTACACTAGAAAAAGGAGGGAAGATCTGGGCCATGATAATTACAATAAGGATGCTAATAGAAACACGATTAGAAATGCTACTGGAAGGTTCTATTATTTATAATTGTATTGAATCCTGCTCCAACTATATGGCCAATTATTTCAGAAAAACTAGGCTGTTATAAATGTGGTAATTCTGAAAGAAGGTCAAATACATAGGTCGAACATTCTAAAAATGACAGATATATAAATCTATATGTATATATATACATGTATGTATATCTTTATTATAAACTCTGAGTGATACTGGCATGGAAATGAGGAGACAGAATATGGCTTGTGTCAGAAAGACTTACAAACTGAGGCTCCAGTAGCCTAGGTGAAATCGCCAACACAACAAGCCAGAGCTCAGCAGTGCTCTGGTAACTCTCTTTGTCTATCTGGGCCTGTCAGTAAAATAAGAATCTAAGTAAAATATGAATGAGTGAAGACAGAGTGTGTGAGAGCATGTGAGAGTTAGAGATAGAGAAGGCGAGAAGAGAAATAGATGAGTTGGAAAGAGACCAGAATTCAAAAACCTCCTACACTGTGTTCATTGATGACAGGTTCAAACCTGGCTTGTAGAGATTGTAAGGCAGCAGCTCTCATGCCCACAGACCCCAGACAGCCCCAGCCTTCACCATAGGCTCTACTACCAACCTGACAGTAATGTGTGTGTGTGTGTGTGTGTGTGTCTGTCTGTCTGTCTGTTTGTGTGTGTCTGTGTGTGCTCAGAGATCACCTGTAGTAGTCTCAGAGCATGGGTGGCAAGGGAGCCAGCCTCTCCTGCAACTTATGTACAGAGAACCTATCTGGTCAGGGCAAGCCACCTAGCCCAGATTGTGGCTAAGCAAGAATGCATATGCAAAGGGACTCTCATGTCTCACTCTCCTGAGTTCCGAATCAATGCCATGCCTCACTATGATCCAAACACTGCCAATGGGGGAAGCTGGGGCACCCCTCAGAATTCAGGGGCTTGAGCCTGTCCAGTCACGTTTGGCTGCCTACTCAGCCTCCAGGCTCTCAGTCCCCTGCTCAGGGCAGCAGATTACAAGCCCAGAAAGTACCCAGAAAGGGCTGTGTTTCCACATAGATGGGAAGTGTGTTGAACCAAACAATAGTGGATGAACCCGGCCCCTTACACCTACCCTTTGGGTCCGGCTAAGGCAATTGCTCCTGTGGCCTCACATCCCTGATCATGGTGTCCTGGTGTCCACACATCACACTCAGAGAGATTCCCAGAAGTAGGCTTGCATGAGTGTCCCATACAATGTCGCTCTGCTTGCAGGAAGCACAAACTCCCCGGGCCCTTGCTATGGACAGACAACAAAAGATGGATGCCTCCATTGGCCAAATTAGGGGCTTCCAGTCAAGATCACAGCCCCACCCCTCACCTGAGGGCCTGGCTGCTGCTAATCAAGGCAATTGGAAACACCTTTTACACTTGGGCCCTGAGGACATACTCAGGAATCCCTCCAGGAGCTAGCAGGCTGGAAGACCTCCTGACCCCTGGATAGCTGTGCTCCTAGTTGGGCGGCCCTTCTGGCCAGTGGTGAAAATATTCCCTAGATACAAGAAAGAACTTCAGGTTTCAAAGGGATTTGAAACACCATGAGGCACTTGGAAAAGACATTTCACAGCCATCAAAACACCCTCTTTCTGAACACTGGAAGCTTCCGTTTTGCATGGAAAATCTGGACACTGGTGTGGCCATCAGTACCACAGATCCTTTCCATTTGGCTTAATAGAGGGAAAGCACAGTGTGTGTGCCAGGGGGATCGAGTTTCACTTCCCTTGACCGGGGCTCTCATGGAATAAGGACAAGGATGCTGTGCAGGAAGGTGAGGAGGGCTGCATTGAGGCTGAGTGTCAGCCTCAGGGCCCTGGAGAATGGGAGTCAAGCACAGAGGGCCTGGACAGCTGCAGCTGGAGATGGACATATGCCTGGAACCTGCAGCAGCAACGCTGTCTCCGCAGTTCCCCTCTACACCATGTACTACACCATGTGCAGGAGACTAAGTAATCCAAAGGGCAATGAAAGGAAAATTTCAACACCAGGAAGGCTGAGTTCACGATGCATGCACTGACTTCCAGTAAGGGCCCAGTGAAGAAGGCACGTAGAGACAGTCAGAGAGACAGAATGACAGAGACAGACAAGGACTGAAATTCTGGCCCTGTGCTGATCAGTGCCAGAGCACTGAAGACAAACCCTCCATGCCCATGCATACTTCTTACAAGTGGCATTGCTATTTTATGTTTGTGAGGAAAGGTAACACTTAGAACATCTAGGTCTTAGCCAATCTGAGAAGCAACCCTTGGCCGGCAGCCCACTCTCCAAAACTGCCCTCGCCTCTCCAAATTCGAAGTAGTCATAGTGATGCTCCAGCCAAGCTGCAGGCTGGCGTATTGCATCTCCCTGGTCCAGCCTCAGCCTGTCCTGTGTGCAGGGAACTGCACTATGTCTATTTCTTCTTTGATTTACAGTTTTGGGATAAGACTCGGTGGACAAAAAGAGCAAGAGGGAAGTAGATGATTTGGCAGTGGTAGTATGTGCTGAGAGAGATTTGTAGAGTGATATACGATATGGCTCTGTGAGATGTCTCTCATGACTGTGGCTCAGAAGGGCCAGGTGTATCCACATTGCTACCTTAATCCAGAGATGTGCAGGTCTCTAGCTAAAAAATATTTTCAGACCTCTACATGTTACATACATATATATATATATATATATATATATATATAGAGAGAGAGAGAGAGAGAGAGAGAGAGCGAGAGAGAGAGACACTGATGTAGTCATTTTCTACAATGGATTCGGTGTGACATTCACACAAGTGATTGCTAAAACCTGGAGAGAAACTTTGCATCAGGAAAAGAATTGTCCAAAGGAATAAAATCTCCAAATCATTAGCTATATGCAGCTCCAACGGGACCGAGCGAAAAAGGCTCGAGAAGGAACTCATCCAGGACACTCTCCACATGGACAGGCACCACAGGTTTCCTAGTTTGGCAACACAAACAGGGCAGCTGCTAGTTCCCAGTGCAAGCCTCAGGGCAAAAACCTCTCCCTCTTCAGTGTCTTTACATCTGAAAAGAAGAAAAGTGACCAAGGGCCAAGGAGAGCTGCCCTGGTGTCAATATTGAGCTGTAAATCAGAATGTGCCAAGTGTTTTGCACAAAATCACCTGTGCCACAGTGATTCTGTTGTTCTCTCTCTCTCTCCCTCCCTCAGACACACACACACACACACACACACACACAAATCCACAGAGGCACAGGCACAAACGGAGTTATACACATGCGCACTGGACAGCTTCTGCAAGGCAGGGCCCTGGGCTGAACCCTGCTTCGCATTTCCTGGAAGCACGCCCAGCCTTTTAAGGCCAGCTCTGAGCTCCCATTGGCGGGATTCCTTCAGAAGGCCCGCCCACAGGGCGCCAGCCAGGCTCTGATAGGCCAGAGGCCTAGGCCACCCCCAGAACCCACACCAGCAATCTCATTGGCCAGTGTGCTTGGACACGCCCAGGAGGGTCCGGGCCCCTAGTCAGTGATGGCCAGCGGCCTTGAGCACCGCCCACACGGCCCTGCAGCACGCTGATTGGGCAGCCTCCGGAAGGCCCGCCCACCAGCCACTTCCGCTCGACTCTGATTGGCCTGGTGTCCCAGGGACACGCCCCCAGCCAGCCTTCTCTTGGCTCCCATTGGCGGGCTGCTGTCTGAGGGGCGCCCTCTGATAGGCCAGTTCCTAAGGCACGCCCAGGAAGGTCACCGCCCTTGCCCCATGATTGGCCAGCCTCCTGGGCTCCGCCCACGAGGCCCGCCCCAGGCGCTCATTGGACAGCCTCCCGAGGGCCCGCCCCCCAGGCACTTCCGCTGGACCCTGATTGGCTGACCACCAGGGGTACGCCCACCCAGAGCCAGCACCCAGGCTCTCATTGGTGGGCTGCTCTCTGAGGCCCGCCCACGCAACTCCTCCTCTGTTCTCATTGGCCAGCTCTTGCTTCACGCCCCTGAGGGTGACGTTCCTCCACTCTGATTGGCCAGCTGTCTCTATGAATACCCACTGGGTCCTCCCCTCAGGCTCATTGGGCACGGGCTCTGAGGCCCGCCCCCGGGGACTTTCTGCCATCCTCTGAAGGCCCTGTTTCTGCAAACACGACCCCCACAGCTCCTGTCTGGGCCCATCCTTAGGACACTGCCTGCCTGCGCTAGGCTGGCCATGCTCTTGGGGCACACCCAGAAACACTGTCGCCACTCTCCTAGCCCAGTGCCTCAGGGCACTTGCCCCATGGAGCCTTAGTCCCGCCCTGGTGCTGCCCTCTTGTGGACACCCAGCAGAATGCAGCTGAGCACAGGGATTCACAAGCTCCCAGTAGAGTCATCCCAGACAAAGAGAGAAACCCCTTCCACTTGCAAAGCCAAATGGGGGATCCCCCCACCCCACAGGAAAGAACAGATGTCTAGGGCACTCTACGTCAATTTCAACCCTGCTGTCCACGGGCCACAATTCCTAGAGTTCTCCTCATTCCACAGAATCACTACACTCAACTATGGTCTTTGCTGCCACCTTGTGGACATACAGCAGAAGGCAGCTGAGCTCCCCATGCCACTCCTCTTTGAGTCTACCCAGAAAATTACACACAGCATGGGAATAGCAAAGGAAAGAACCCATCTGAGGACCACCTGGGAGAATGCACAACAGAGTCCACAATCCAATGTGCCAATTCATACTTGAAAAACCACTTGTGCAGTGGAAACTTCCTTTGTCATAACACAACCCAGTTCCTAAGTCCCTGCGTCAGGAATAAAGAAACAACAGCGGTAATCATAACTGAAACACACTTATGCACACTTACACACACACACACACACACACACACACACACACCTTCCCACAGAGACGTACACACTTGTCCCGAAAATAACTTGGATTGGAGTTGCTGTTTTGCACCCTAGCAAAAGGTCAAAGTTTCATGGGTGGAAGGGAGAAGTGTTAAGTTTCTGGCATATGAAGGTGAGAAATGCCTAGAGCAGATCGATAGTTACATGGACAACGAAGGGAGCATGGGTTGGAGGGACAGCTGGTGGAGCTGCCACGGAACTGTGTGGAATCCCAGGACCCTGTTTTGAGCCCCTGGTCACACTTACCCAGCTAGGGAAAAGCTGGGCTAGTGACAAAACAGAGCTGCAGCTGTCTCTCTGTCTCTCTTCCTGCTTGGGCCCTGCTCTCTCAATTTATGACTGTTTGCTTCTCCTCAATAAGAAA
Source organism: Erinaceus europaeus (assembly GCF_950295315.1). NCBI lineage: Eukaryota > Metazoa > Chordata > Mammalia > Eulipotyphla > Erinaceidae > Erinaceus > Erinaceus europaeus. The sequence continues at coordinate 264,781 of NC_080174.1, forward strand.
GTTACAAAGGATGTACAGAAATACAGGGGTAGTGGGAAAATTACCCCCCCCCGTGCCCACTATTACATGGAACTGTTGACTGTAAACCATTCATCCCCCAAGAAAGAACAGAATAAATATTTGTGAGGTTAAAAACATTGTAGGTTAAATAGTGAACATTCTCTAGAGCCATGCAATACTAATCCATTGTGCATTGGATGTCACTGTCAAAAACAGTGCAGTAGCAGTTGTAGTAGTGTGTAGTATCTGCAAAAGGAAATGTATTGTGTGTCAAAAGTTCCCTTCAATTATAAGAGAAAATCTATCAGGCAGAAGAAATGACCCCTCATGTGATATCGGACGAAATAAATAAATAAATAAATATGCAAATAAATGGGAATGATCTAAGAGGATTTGAAAAAAATAAAAAATAAAAACAAACACCACAGGAAGACCTGATGACAGCAGAAATATAGAAAAGGTCTGCTGAGAAATAGAGGGCTGCTTCAAAAATTCCCTGACACACAGGGTCCAGGCAAATTACGAATTCCATGAATGAAAAGAAACGCATACGATTTGAAGCTTACACTAGAAAATGGAGGCAAGTTCTGTGCTATGATAATTACAATAAGGATACTGATAGAAAGGCTATTGGAAATGCTCCTGGAAAGTTTATAATTTATAATTGTAGTGAATCCTGCTCCAACTATGTGACCAATTATTTATGAATAAGGAGGCTATTATAAATGCGGTAATTCTGCATTCAGATCAAATAAAAAGGTCAACAATTCTAAAAATGTCTGATATATATATATATATGTATGTATATGTACATATATGTATGTGTATCTTTATCATCAACTATGAGGGATACTGGCATGGCTATGAGGAGACAGAGTATGGCTTGTGCCAGAGGGACTTACAAAGCTGAGGCTCCAGAAACCTAGGTGAAATCGCCAACAAAACAATCCAGAGCTCAGCCGGGCCCTGGTGACTCGCTTTGTATATCTGGGCCTGTCAGTCAAATAATATATAAGTAAAATATTAATGAGTGCAGACAGAGTGAGTGAGAGCCTGTGAGAGTCAGAGACAGAGAAGGCAAGAAGAGAAATATAAGAGTTGGAAAGAGACCAGAAGTCCAAAAGCTCCCACTCTGTGTTCATACATGACAGGTTCAAACCTGGGTTGTAGAGATTGTAAGGCAGCAGTCTCCTGTCCACAGACCCCAGACAACCCCAGCCTTCACCATATGTGTGTAGTATTTACGACAGGATATGTATTGTGAGTGTAAACTTCCCTTCAATTATAAGAGAAAAATCTATCAAGCCGAAGAATGGACCCCTCATGTAATATAGAACCAAATAAATAAATAAATAAATATGCAAGTAAATGGGGGTTATCTAGGAGGATTTGAAACAAATGAAAAATAAAAACAAAAAGCACAAGAAGACCTGATGGCAGCAGAAACATAGAAACCATCTGCTGAGAATCAAGGGCTGCTTCAAAAGTTCCGAGACCCTTCAGAGTCCAGGGAAATTAAGATTTCGGGAGAATGAAAAGAAACTCATATGTATTGAAGCTTACACTAGAGAAAGGAGGCAAGTTCTGTACTATGATAATTAAAATAAGGATGCTGATAGAAATGCTATTAGAAATGCTACTGGAAGGTTCTATTATTTATAATTGTATTGAATCCTGCTCCAACTATGTGGCCAATTAGTAGGGAAAAAGGAACCTGTTGTAAATGTGTGAATTCTGATTAAGATCAATTACATAGGTTGACAATTCTAAAAATGACAGAGATATATATGTATATTTATATATGTATATGGATGTATATCTTTATTATAAAGTCTGAGAGATACTGCCATGGATATGAGGAGACAGAATATGGCTTAAGTCAGAGAGACTTACCAATCAGAGGCTCCAGTAGCCTAGGTGAAATCACAAACAAAACCAGCCAGAGCTCAGCAGTGCTCTGGCTACTCTCTTTGCATATCTGGGCCTGTCAATAAAATAAGGATATAAGTAAAATATTCCTGAGTTCAGGCAGAGTGAGAGAGAGCCTGTGAGAGTCAGAGACAGAGATGGCGAGAAGAGAAATAGAAGAGTTGGAAATAGACCAGAAGTCAAAACCCCCCTAGGCTGTGTTCATTCATGACAGGTTCAAACCTGGGTTGTAGAGATTGTCACGCAGCAGCTCTAATGCCCACAGACCCCAGACAACCCAAGCCTTCACCATATGTGTGTAGTATTTGCCCCAGGAAATGTATTGTGCATCAAAAGTTCCCTTCAGTTATAAGAGAAAATCTCTCAAGCAGAAGACATGATGCCACATGTGATACCTGACTAAATAAATAAATTTGCAAATAAATGGGGATGATCTAGGAGGACTTGAAACAATAAAAATAAATAAAGACAAAAGCCACAAGAAGACCTGATGACAGCAGAAACATAGAAACCATCTGCTGAGAGACAGAGGGCTGCTTCAAAAATTCCCTAACACTTCAGGGTCCAGGGACATTAAGATTTCCGGAGAAAGAAAACAAACACATACGTATTGAAGCTTACACTAGCTAGAAAAAGGAGGGAAGATCTGGGCCATGATAATTACAATAAGGATGCTAATAGAAACACGATTAGAAATGCTACTGGAAGGTTCTATTATTTATAATTGTATTGAATCCTGCTCCAACTATATGGCCAATTATTTCAGAAAAACTAGGCTGTTATAAATGTGGTAATTCTGAAAGAAGGTCAAATACATAGGTCGAACATTCTAAAAATGACAGATATATAAATCTATATGTATATATATACATGTATGTATATCTTTATTATAAACTCTGAGTGATACTGGCATGGAAATGAGGAGACAGAATATGGCTTGTGTCAGAAAGACTTACAAACTGAGGCTCCAGTAGCCTAGGTGAAATCGCCAACACAACAAGCCAGAGCTCAGCAGTGCTCTGGTAACTCTCTTTGTCTATCTGGGCCTGTCAGTAAAATAAGAATCAAAGTAAAATATTAATGAGTGAAGACAGAGTGTGTGAGAGCATGTGAGAGTTAGAGATAGAGAAAGCGAGAAGAGAAATAGATGAGTTGGAAAGAGACCAGAATTCAAAAACCTCCTACACTGTGTTCATTGATGACAGGTTCAAACCTGGCTTGTAGAGATTGTAAGGCAGCAGCTCTCATGCCCACAGACCCCAGACAGCCCCAGCCTTCACCATAGGCTCTACTACCAGACCTGACAGTAATGTGTGTGTGTGTGTGTGTGTGTGTCTGTCTGTTTGTGTGTGTCTGTGTTTGCTCAGAGATCACCTGTAGTAGTCTCAGAGCATGGGTGGCAAGGGAGCCAGCCTCTCCTGCAACTTATGTACAGAGAACCTATCTGGTCAGGGCAAGCCAGCTAGCCCAGATTGTGGCTAAGCAAGAATGCATATGCAAAGGGACTCTCATGTCTCACTCTCCTGAGTTCCGATTCAATGCCATGCCTCACTATGATCCAAACACTGCCAATGGGGGAAGCTGGGGCACCCCTCAGAATTCAGGGGCATGAGCCTGTCCAGTCACCTTTGGCTGCCTACTCAGCCTCCAGGCTCTCAGTCCACTGCTCAGGGCAGCAGATTACAAGCCCAGAAAGTACCCAGAAAGGGCTGTGTTTCCACATAGATGGGAAGTGTGTTGAACCAAACAATAGTGGATGAACCCGGCCCCTTACACCTACCCTTTGGGTCCGGCTAAGGCAATTGCTCCTGTGGCCTCACATCCCTGATCATGGTGTCCTGGTGTCCACACATCACACTCAGAGAGATTCCCAGAAGTAGGCTTGCATGAGTGTCCCATACAATGTCGCTCTGCTTGCAGGAAGCACAAATTCCCCGGGCCCTTGCTATGGACAGACAAAAAAAAGATGGATGCCTCCACTGGCCAAATTAGGGGCTTCCAGTCAAGATCACAGCCCCGCCCCTCACCTGAGGGCCTGGCTGCTGCTAAAAAAGGCAATTGGAAACACCTTTTACACTTGGGCCCTGAGGACATACTCAGGAATCCCTCCAGGAGGTAGCAGGCTGGCAGACCTCCTGACCCCAGGATAGCTGTGCTCCTAGTTGGGCGGCCCTTCTGGCCAGTGGTGAAAATATTCCCTAGATACAAGAAAGAACTTCAGGTTTCAAAGGGATTTGAAACACCATGAGGCACTTGGAAAAGACATTTCACAGCCATCAAAACACCCGATTTCTGAACAATGGAAGCTTCCGTTTTGCATGGAAAATCTGGACACTGGTGTGGCCATCAGTACCACAGATCCTTTACATTCGGCTTAATAGAGGGAAAGCACAGTGTGTGTGCCAGGGGGATCGAGTTTCACTTCTCTTGACCTGGGCTCTCATGGAATAAGGACAAGGACGCTGTGCAGGAAGGTGAGGAGGGCTGCATTGAGGCTGAGTGTCAGCCTCAGGGCCCTGGAGAATGGGAGTCAAGCACAGAGGGCCTGGACAGCTGCAGCTGGAGATGGACATATGCCTGGAACCTGCAGCAGCAACGCTGTCTCCGCAGTTCCCCTCTACACCATGTACTACACCATGTGCAGGAGACTAAGTAATCCAAAGGGCAAAGAAAGGAAAATTTCAACACCAGGAAGGCTGAGTTCACGATGCATGCACTGACTTCCAGTAAGGGCCCAGTGAAGAAGGCACGTAGAGACAGTCAGAGAGACAGAATGACAGAGACAGACAAGGACTGAAATTCTGGCCCTGTGCTGATCAGTGCCAGAGCACTGAAGACAAACCCTCCATGCCCATGCATACTTCTTACAAGTGGCATTGCTATTTTATGTTTGTGAGGAAAGGTAACACTTAGAACATCTAGGTCTTAGCCAATCTGAGAAGCAACACTTGGCCGGCAGCCCACTCTCCAAAACTGCCCTCGCCTCTCCAAATTCGAAGTAGTCATAGTGATGCTCCAGCCAAGCTGCAGGCTGGCGTATTGCATCTCCCTGGTCCAGCCTCAGCCTGTCCTGTGTGCAGGGAACTGCACTATGTCTATTTCTTCTTTGATTTACAGTTTTGGGATAAGACTCGGTGGAAAAAAAGAGCAAGAGGGAAGTAGATGATTTGGCAGTGGTAGTATGTGCTGAGAGAGATTTGTAGAGTGATATACGATATGGCTCTGTGAGATGTCTCTCATGACTGTGGCTCAGAAGGGCCAGGTGTATCCACATTGCTACCTTAATCCAGAGATGTGCAGGTCTCTAGCTAAAAAATATTTTCAGACCTCTACATGTTACATACATATATATATATATATATATATATATATATATATATATAGAGAGAGAGAGAGAGAGAGCGAGAGAGAGAGACACTGATGTAGTCATTTTCTACAATGGATTCGGTGTGACATTCACACAAGTGATTGCTAAAACCTGGAGAGAAACTTTGCATCAGGAAAAGAATTGTCCAAAGGAATAAAATCTCCAAATCATTAGCTATATGCAGCTCCAACGGGACCGAGCGAAAAAGGCTCGAGAAGGAACTCATCCAGGACACTCTCCACATGGACAGGCACCACAGGTTTCCTAGTCTGGCAACACAAACAGGGCAGCTGCTAGTTCCCAGTGCAAGCCTCAGGGCAAAAACCTCTCCCTCTTCAGTGTCTTTACATCTGAAAAGAAGAAAAGTGACCAAGGGCCAAGGAGAGCTGCCCTGGTGTCAATATTGAGCTGTAAATCAGAATGTGCCAAGTGTTTTGCACAAAATCACCTGTGCCACAGTGATTCTGTTGTTCTCTCTCTCTCTCCCTCCCTCAGACACACACACACACACACACACACACACACACACACACAAATCCACAGAGGCACAGGCACAAACGGAGCTATACACATGCGCACTGGACAGCTTCGTCAAGGCAGGGCCCTGGGCTGAACCCTGCTTCGCATTTCCTGGAAGCACGCCGAGCCGTTTAAGGCCAGCTCTGAACTCCCATTGGCGGGATTCCTTCAGAAGGCCCGCCCACAGGGCGCCAGCCAGGCTCTGATAGGCCAGAGGCCTAGGCCACGCCCAGAACCGCACCAGCAATCTCATTGGCCAGTGTGCTTGGACATGCCCAGGAGGGTCCGGGCCCCTAGTCAGTGATTGGCCAGCGGCCTTGAGCACCGCCCACACGGCCCTGCAGCACGCTGATTGGGCAGCCTCCGGAAGGCCCGCCCACCAGCCACTTCCGCTCGACTCTGATTGGCCTGGTGTCCCAGGGACACGCCCCCAGCCAGCCTTCTCTTGGCTCCCATTGGCGGGCTGCTGTCTGAGGGGCGCCCTCTGATAGGCCAGTTCCTAAGGCACGCCCAGGAAGGTCACCGCCCTTGCCCCATGATTGGCCAGCCTCCTGGGCTCCGCCCACGAGGCCCACCCCAGGCGCTCATTGGACATCCTCCCGAGGGCCCGCCCCCCAGGCACTTCCGCTGGACCCTGATTGGCTGACCTCCAGGGGTACGCCCACCCAGAGCCAGCACCCAGGCTCTCATTGGTGGGCTGCTCTCTGAGGCCCGCCCACGCAACTCCTCCTCTGTTCTCATTGGCCAGCTCTTGCTTCACGCCCCTGAGGGTGACGTTCCTCCTCTCTGATTGGCCAGCTGTCTCTATGAATAACCACTGGGCCCTCCCCTCAGGCTCATTGGGCACGGGCTCTGAGGCCCGTCCCCGGGGACTTTCTGCCATCCTCTGAAGGCCCTGTTTCTGCAAACACGACCCCCACAGCTCCTGTCTGGGCCCGTCCTTAGGACACTGCCTGCCTGCGCTAGGCTGGCCATGCTCTTGGGGCACACCCAGAAACACTGTCGCCACTCTCCTAGCCCAATGTGTCTCAGGGCACTTGCCCCATGGAGCCTTAGTCCCGCCCTGGTGCTGCCCACTTGTGGACACCCAGCAGAATGCAGCTGAGCACAGGGATTCACAAGCTCCCAGTAGAGTCATCCCAGACAAAGAGAGAAACCCCTTCCACTTGCAAAGCCAAATGGGGGATCCCCCCACCCCACAGGAAAGAACAGATGTCTAGGGCACTCTACGTCAATTTCAACCCTGCTGTCCATGGGCCACAATTCCTAGAGTTCTCCTCATTCCACAGAATCACTACACTCAACTATGGTCTTTGCTGCCACCTTGTGGACATACAGCAGAATGCAGCTGAGCTCCCCATGCCACTCCTCTTTGAGTCTACCCAGAAAATTACACACAGCATGGGAATAGCAAAGGAAAGAACCCATCTGAGGACCACCTGGGAGAATGCACAACAGAGTCCACAATCCAATGTGCCAATTCATACTTGAAAAACCACTTGTGTAGTGCAAACTTCCTTTCTCATAAAACAACCCAGTTCCTAAGTCCCTGCGTCAGGAATCAAGAAACAACAGCGGTAATCATAACTGAAACACACTTATGCACACTTACACACACACACACACACACACACACACACACACACACACCTTCCCACAGAGACGTACACACTTGTCCCGAAAATAACTTGGATTGGAGTTGCTGTTTTGCACCCTAGCAAAAGGTCAAAGTTTCATGGGTGGAAGGGAGAAGTGTTAAGTTTCTGGCATATGAAGGTGAGAAATGCCTAGAGCAGATCGATAGTTACATGGACAACGAAGGGAGCATGGGTTGGAGGGACAGCTGGTGGAGCTGCCACGGAACTATGTGGAATCCCAGGACCCTGTTTTGAGCCCCTGGTCACACTTACCCAGCTAGGGAAAAGCTGGGCTAGTGACAAATCAGAGCTGCAGCTGTCTCTCTGTCTCTCTTCCTGCTTGGGCCCTGCTCTCTCAATTTATGACTGTTTGCTTCTCCTCAATAAGAAAGTTACAAAAGATGTACAGAAATACAGGGGTAGTGGGAAAAATTACCCCCCCGTGCCCACTATTACATGGAACTGTTGACTGTAAACCATTCATCCCCCAAGAAAGAACAGAATAAATATTTGTGAGGTTAAAAACATTGTAGGTTAAATAGTGAACATTCTCTAGAGCCATGCAATACTAATCCATTGTGCATTGGATGTCACTGTCAAAAACAGTGCAGTAGCAGTTGTAGTAGTGTGTAGTATCTGCAAAAGGAAATGTATTGTGTGTCAAAAGTTCCCTTCAATTATAAGAGAAAATCTATCAGGCAGAAGAAATGACCCCTCAAGTGATATCGGACGAAATAAATAAATAAATATGCAAATAAATGGGAATGATCTAAGAGGATTTGAAAAAAATAAAAAATAAAAACAAACACCACAGGAAGACCTGATGACAGCAGAAATATAGAAAAGGTCTGCTGAGAAATAGAGGGCTGCTTCAAAAATTCCCTGACACACAGGGTCCAGGCAAATTACGAATTCCATGAATGAAAAGAAACGCATACGATTTGAAGCTTACACTAGAAAATGGAGGCAAGTTCTGTGCTATGATAATTACAATAAGGATACTGATAGAAAGGCTATTGGAAATGCTCCTGGAAAGTTTATAATTTATAATTGTAGTGAATCCTGCTCCAACTATGTGACCAATTATTTATGAATAAGGAGGCTATTATAAATGCGGTAATTCTGCATTCAGATCAAATAAAAAGGTCAACAATTCTAAAAATGTCTGATATATATATATATATATGTATGTATGTATATGTACATATATGTATGTGTATCTTTATTATCAACTATGAGGGATACTGGCATGGCTATGAGGAGACAGAGTATGGCTTGTGCCAGAGGGACTTACAAAGCTGAGGCTCCAGAAACCTAGGTGAAATCGCCAACAAAACAATCCAGAGCTCAGCCGGGCCCTGGTGACTCGCTTTGTATATCTGGGCCTGTCAGTCAAATAATATATAAGTAAAATATTAATGAGTGCAGACAGAGTGAGTGAGAGCCTGTGAGAGTCAGAGACAGAGAAGGCAAGAAGAGAAATATAAGAGTTGGAAAGAGACCAGAAGTCCAAAAGCTCCCACTCTGTGTTCATACATGACAGGTTCAAACCTGGGTTGTAGAGATTGTAAGGCAGCAGTCTCCTGTCCACAGACCCCAGACAACCCCAGCCTTCACCATATGTGTGTAGTATTTACGACAGGATATGTATTGTGAGTGTAAACTTCCCTTCAATTATAAGAGAAAAATCTATCAAGCCGAAGAATGGACCCCTCATGTAATATAGAACCAAATAAATAAATAAATAAATAAATATGCAAGTAAATGGGGGTTATCTAGGAGGATTTGAAACAAATGAAAAATAAAAACAAAAAGCACAAGAAGACCTGATGGCAGCAGAAACATAGAAACCATCTGCTGAGAATCAAGGGCTGCTTCAAAAGTTCCGAGACCCTTCAGAGTCCAGGGAAATTAAGATTTCGGGAGAATGAAAAGAAACTCATATGTATTGAAGCTTACACTAGAGAAAGGAGGCAAGTTCTGTACTATGATAATTAAAATAAGGATGCTGATAGAAATGCTATTAGAAATGCTACTGGAAGGTTCTATTATTTATAATTGTATTGAATCCTGCTCCAACTATGTGGCCAATTAGTAGGGAAAAAGGAACCTGTTGTAAATGTGTGAATTCTGATTAAGATCAATTACATAGGTTGACAATTCTAAAAATGACAGAGATATATATGTATATTTATATATGTATATGGATGTATATCTTTATTATAAAGTCTGAGAGATACTGCCATGGATATGAGGAGACAGAATATGGCTGAAGTCAGAGAGACTTACCAATCAGAGGCTCCAGTAGCCTAGGTGAAATCACAAACAAAACCAGCCAGAGCTCAGCAGTGCTCTGGCTACTCTCTTTGCATATCTGGGCCTGTCAATAAAATAAGGATATAAGTAAAATATTCCTGAGTTCAGGCAGAGTGAGAGAGAGCCTGTGAGAGTCAGAGACAGAGATGGCGAGAAGAGAAATAGAAGAGTTGGAAATAGACCAGAAGTCAAAACCCCCCTAGGCTGTGTTCATTCATGACAGGTTCAAACCTGGGTTGTAGAGATTGTCACGCAGCAGCTCTAATGCCCACAGACCCCAGACAACCCAAGCCTTCACCATATGTGTGTAGTATTTGCCCCAGGAAATGTATTGTGCATCAAAAGTTCCCTTCAGTTATAAGAGAAAATCTCTCAAGCAGAAGACATGATGCCACATGTGATACCTGACTAAATAAATAAATTTGCAAATAAATGGGGATGATCTAGGAGGACTTGAAACAATAAAAATAAATAAAGACAAAAGCCACAAGAAGACCTGATGACAGCAGAAACATAGAAACCATCTGCTGAGAGACAGAGGGCTGCTTCAAAAATTCCCTAACACTTCAGGGTCCAGGGACATTAAGATTTCCGGAGAAAGAAAACAAACACATACGTATTGAAGCTTACACTAGAAAAAGGAGGGAAGATCTGGGCCATGATAATTACAATAAGGATGCTAATAGAAACACGATTAGAAATGCTACTGGAAGGTTCTATTATTTATAATTGTATTGAATCCTGCTCCAACTATATGGCCAATTATTTCAGAAAAACTAGGCTGTTATAAATGTGGTAATTCTGAAAGAAGGTCAAATACATAGGTCGAACATTCTAAAAATGACAGATATATAAATCTATATGTATATATATACATGTATGTATATCTTTATTATAAACTCTGAGTGATACTGGCATGGAAATGAGGAGACAGAATATGGCTTGTGTCAGAAAGACTTACAAACTGAGGCTCCAGTAGCCTAGGTGAAATCGCCAACACAACAAGCCAGAGCTCAGCAGTGCTCTGGTAACTCTCTTTGTCTATCTGGGCCTGTCAGTAAAATAAGAATCTAAGTAAAATATGAATGAGTGAAGACAGAGTGTGTGAGAGCATGTGAGAGTTAGAGATAGAGAAGGCGAGAAGAGAAATAGATGAGTTGGAAAGAGACCAGAATTCAAAAACCTCCTACACTGTGTTCATTGATGACAGGTTCAAACCTGGCTTGTAGAGATTGTAAGGCAGCAGCTCTCATGCCCACAGACCCCAGACAGCCCCAGCCTTCACCATAGGCTCTACTACCAGACCTGACAGTAATGTGTGTGTGTGTGTGTGTCTGTCTGTCTGTTTGTGTGTGTCTGTGTTTGCTCAGAGATCACCTGTAGTAGTCTCAGAGCATGGGTGGCAAGGGAGCCAGCCTCTCCTGCAACTTATGTACAGAGAACCTATCTGGTCAGGGCAAGCCAGCTAGCCCAGATTGTGGCTAAGCAAGAATGCATATGCAAAGGGACTCTCATGTCTCACTCTCCTGAGTTCCGATTCAATGCCATGCCTCACTATGATCCAAACACTGCCAATGGGGGAAGCTGGGGCACCCCTCAGAATTCAGGGGCATGAGCCTGTCCAGTCACCTTTGGCTGCCTACTCAGCCTCCAGGCTCTCAGTCCACTGCTCAGGGCAGCAGATTACAAGCCCAGAAAGTACCCAGAAAGGGCTCTGTTTCCACATAGATGGGAAGTGTGTTGAACCAAACAATAGTGGATGAACCCGGCCCCTTACACCTACCCTTTGGGTCCGGCTAAGGCAATTGCTCCTGTGGCCTCACATCCCTGATCATGGTGTCCTGGTGTCCACACATCACACTCAGAGAGATTCCCAGAAGTAGGCTTGCATGAGTGTCCCATACAATGTCGCTCTGCTTGCAGGAAGCACAAATTCCCCGGGCCCTTGCTATGGACAGACAAAAAAAAGATGGATGCCTCCACTGGCCAAATTAGGGGCTTCCAGTCAAGATCACAGCCCCGCCCCTCACCTGAGGGCCTGGCTGCTGCTAAAAAAGGCAATTGGAAACACCTTTTACACTTGGGCCCTGAGGACATACTCAGGAATCCCTCCAGGAGGTAGCAGGCTGGCAGACCTCCTGACCCCAGGATAGCTGTGCTCCTAGTTGGGCGGCCCTTCTGGCCAGTGGTGAAAATATTCCCTAGATACAAGAAAGAACTTCAGGTTTCAAAGGGATTTGAAACACCATGAGGCACTTGGAAAAGACATTTCACAGCCATCAAAACACCCTCTTTCTGAACAATGGAAGCTTCCGTTTTGCATGGAAAATCTGGACACTGGTGTGGCCATCAGTACCACAGATCCTTTACATTCGGCTTAATAGAGGGAAAGCACAGTGTGTGTGCCAGGGGGATCGAGTTTCACTTCTCTTGACCTGGGCTCTCATGGAATAAGGACAAGGACGCTGTGCAGGAAGGTGAGGAGGGCTGCATTGAGGCTGAGTGTCAGCCTCAGGGCCCTGGAGAATGGGAGTCAAGCACAGAGGGCCTGGACAGCTGCAGCTGGAGATGGACATATGCCTGGAACCTGCAGCAGCAACGCTGTCTCCGCAGTTCCCCTCTACACCATGTACTACACCATGTGCAGGAGACTAAGTAATCCAAAGGGCAAAGAAAGGAAAATTTCAACACCAGGAAGGCTGAGTTCACGATGCATGCACTGACTTCCAGTAAGGGCCCAGTGAAGAAGGCACGTAGAGACAGTCAGAGAGACAGAATGACAGAGACAGACAAGGACTGAAATTCTGGCCCTGTGCTGATCAGTGCCAGAGCACTGAAGACAAACCCTCCATGCCCATGCATACTTCTTACAAGTGGCATTGCTATTTTATGTTTGTGAGGAAAGGTAACACTTAGAACATCTAGGTCTTAGCCAATCTGAGAAGCAACACTTGGCCGGCAGCCCACTCTCCAAAACTGCCCTCGCCTCTCCAAATTCGAAGTAGTCATAGTGATGCTCCAGCCAAGCTGCAGGCTGGCGTATTGCATCTCCCTGGTCCAGCCTCAGCCTGTCCTGTGTGCAGGGAACTGCACTATGTCTATTTCTTCTTTGATTTACAGTTTTGGGATAAGACTCGGTGGACAAAAAGAGCAAGAGGGAAGTAGATGATTTGGCAGTGGTAGTATGTGCTGAGAGAGATTTGTAGAGTGATATACGATATGGCTCTGTGAGATGTCTCTCATGACTGTGGCTCAGAAGGGCCAGGTGTATCCACATTGCTACCTTAATCCAGAGATGTGCAGGTCTCTAGCTAAAAAATATTTTCAGACCTCTACATGTTACATACATATATATATATATATATATATATATATATATAGAGAGAGAGAGAGAGAGAGAGAGAGCGAGAGAGAGAGACACTGATGTAGTCATTTTCTACAATGGATTCGGTGTGACATTCACACAAGTGATTGCTAAAACCTGGAGAGAAACTTTGCATCAGGAAAAGAATTGTCCAAAGGAATAAAATCTCCAAATCATTAGCTATATGCAGCTCCAACGGGACCGAGCGAAAAAGGCTCGAGAAGGAACTCATCCAGGACACTCTCCACATGGACAGGCACCACAGGTTTCCTAGTCTGGCAACACAAACAGGGCAGCTGCTAGTTCCCAGTGCAAGCCTCAGGGCAAAAACCTCTCCCTCTTCAGTGTCTTTACATCTGAAAAGAAGAAAAGTGACCAAGGGCCAAGGAGAGCTGCCCTGGTGTCAATATTGAGCTGTAAATCAGAATGTGCCAAGTGTTTTGCACAAAATCACCTGTGCCACAGTGATTCTGTTGTTCTCTCTCTCTCTCCCTCCCTCAGACACACACACACACACACACACACACACACACACACACAAATCCACAGAGGCACAGGCACAAACGGAGCTATACACATGCGCACTGGACAGCTTCGTCAAGGCAGGGCCCTGGGCTGAACCCTGCTTCGCATTTCCTGGAAGCACGCCCAGCCGTTTAAGGCCAGCTCTGAACTCCCATTGGCGGGATTCCTTCAGAAGGCCCGCCCACAGGGCGCCAGCCAGGCTCTGATAGGCCAGAGGCCTAGGCCACGCCCAGAACCGCACCAGCAATCTCATTGGCCAGTGTGCTTGGACATGCCCAGGAGGGTCCGGGCCCCTAGTCAGTGATTGGCCAGCGGCCTTGAGCACCGCCCACACGGCCCTGCAGCACGCTGATTGGGCAGCCTCCGGAAGGCCCGCCCACCAGCCACTTCCGCTCGACTCTGATTGGCCTGGTGTCCCAGGGACACGCCCCCAGCCAGCCTTCTCTTGGCTCCCATTGGCGGGCTGCTGTCTGAGGGGCGCCCTCTGATAGGCCAGTTCCTAAGGCACGCCCAGGAAGGTCACCGCCCTTGCCCCATGATTGGCCAGCCTCCTGGGCTCCGCCCACGAGGCCCACCCCAGGCGCTCATTGGACATCCTCCCGAGGGCCCGCCCCCCAGGCACTTCCGCTGGACCCTGATTGGCTGACCTCCAGGGGTACGCCCACCCAGAGCCAGCACCCAGGCTCTCATTGGTGGGCTGCTCTCTGAGGCCCGCCCACGCAACTCCTCCTCTGTTCTCATTGGCCAGCTCTTGCTTCACGCCCCTGAGGGTGACGTTCCTCCTCTCTGATTGGCCAGCTGTCTCTATGAATAACCACTGGGCCCTCCCCTCAGGCTCATTGGGCACGGGCTCTGAGGCCCGTCCCCGGGGACTTTCTGCCATCCTCTGAAGGCCCTGTTTCTGCAAACACGACCCCCACAGCTCCTGTCTGGGCCCGTCCTTAGGACACTGCCTGCCTGCGCTAGGCTGGCCATGCTCTTGGGGCACACCCAGAAACACTGTCGCCACTCTCCTAGCCCAATGTGTCTCAGGGCACTTGCCCCATGGAGCCTTAGTCCCGCCCTGGTGCTGCCCACTTGTGGACACCCAGCAGAATGCAGCTGAGCACAGGGATTCACAAGCTCCCAGTAGAGTCATCCCAGACAAAGAGAGAAACCCCTTCCACTTGCAAAGCCAAATGGGGGATCCCCCCACCCCACAGGAAAGAACAGATGTCTAGGGCACTCTACGTCAATTTCAACCCTGCTGTCCATGGGCCACAATTCCTAGAGTTCTCCTCATTCCACAGAATCACTACACTCAACTATGGTCTTTGCTGCCACCTTGTGGACATACAGCAGAATGCAGCTGAGCTCCCCATGCCACTCCTCTTTGAGTCTACCCAGAAAATTACACACAGCATGGGAATAGCAAAGGAAAGAACCCATCTGAGGACCACCTGGGAGAATGCACAACAGAGTCCACAATCCAATGTGCCAATTCATACTTGAAAAACCACTTGTGTAGTGCAAACTTCCTTTCTCATAAAACAACCCAGTTCCTAAGTCCCTGCGTCAGGAATCAAGAAACAACAGCGGTAATCATAACTGAAACACACTTATGCACACTTACACACACAAACACACACACACACACACACACACACACACCTTCCCACAGAGACGTACACACTTGTCCCGAAAATAACTTGGATTGGAGTTGCTGTTTTGCACCCTAGCAAAAGGTCAAAGTTTCATGGGTGGAAGGGAGAAGTGTTAAGTTTCTGGCATATGAAGGTGAGAAATGCCTAGAGCAGATCGATAGTTACATGGACAACGAAGGGAGCATGGGTTGGAGGGACAGCTGGTGGAGCTGCCAGGGAACTATGTGGAATCCCAGGACCCTGTTTTGAGCCCCTGGTCACACTTACCCAGCTAGGGAAAAGCTGGGCTAGTGACAAATCAGAGCTGCAGCTGTCTCTCTGTCTCTCTTCCTGCTTGGGCCCTGCTCTCTCAATTTATGACTGTTTGCTTCTCCTCAATAAGAAAGTTACAAAAGATGTACAGAAATACAGGGGTAGTGGGAAAAATTACCCCCCCGTGCCCACTATTACATGGAACTGTTGACTGTAAACCATTCATCCCCCAAGAAAGAACAGAATAAATATTTGTGAGGTTAAAAACATTGTAGGTTAAATAGTGAACATTCTCTAGAGCCATGCAATACTAATCCATTGTGCATTGGATGTCACTGTCAAAAACAGTGCAGTAGCAGTTGTAGTAGTGTGTAGTATCTGCAAAAGGAAATGTATTGTGTGTCAACAGTTCCCTTCAATTATAAGAGAAAATCTATCAGGCAGAAGAAATGACCCCTCATGTGATATCGGACGAAATAAATAAATAAATATGCAAATAAATGGGAATGATCTAAGAGGATTTGAAAAAAATAAAAAATAAAAACAAACACCACAGGAAGACCTGATGACAGCAGAAATATAGAAAAGGTCTGCTGAGAAATAGAGGGCTGCTTCAAAAATTCCCTGACACACAGGGTCCAGGCAAATTACGAATTCCATGAATGAAAAGAAACGCATACGATTTGAAGCTTACACTAGAAAATGGAGGCAAGTTCTGTGCTATGATAATTACAATAAGGATACTGATAGAAAGGCTATTGGAAATGCTCCTGGAAAGTTTATAATTTATAATTGTAGTGAATCCTGCTCCAACTATGTGACCAATTATTTATGAATAAGGAGGCTATTATAAATGCGGTAATTCTGCATTCAGATCAAATAAAAAGGTCAACAATTCTAAAAATGTCTGATATATATATATATATGTATGTATGTATATGTACATATATGTATGTGCATCTTTATCATCAACTATGAGGGATACTGGCATGGCTATGAGGAGACAGAGTATGGCTTGTGCCAGAGGGACTTACAAAGCTGAGGCTCCAGAAACCTAGGTGAAATCGCCAACAAAACAATCCAGAGCTCAGCCGGGCCCTGGTGACTCGCTTTGTATATCTGGGCCTGTCAGTCAAATAATATATAAGTAAAATATTAATGAGTGCAGACAGAGTGAGTGAGAGCCTGTGAGAGTCAGAGACAGAGAAGGCAAGAAGAGAAATATAAGAGTTGGAAAGAGACCAGAAGTCCAAAAGCTCCCACTCTGTGTTCATACATGACAGGTTCAAACCTGGGTTGTAGAGATTGTAAGGCAGCAGTCTCCTGTCCACAGACCCCAGACAACCCCAGCCTTCACCATATGTGTGTAGTATTTACGACAGGATATGTATTGTGAGTGTAAACTTCCCTTCAATTATAAGAGAAAAATCTATCAAGCCGAAGAATGGACCCCTCATGTAATATAGAACCAAATAAATAAATAAATAAATAAATATGCAAGTAAATGGGGGTTATCTAGGAGGATTTGAAACAAATGAAAAATAAAAACAAAAAGCACAAGAAGACCTGATGGCAGCAGAAACATAGAAACCATCTGCTGAGAATCAAGGGCTGCTTCAAAAGTTCCGAGACCCTTCAGAGTCCAGGGAAATTAAGATTTCGGGAGAATGAAAAGAAACTCATATGTATTGAAGCTTACACTAGAGAAAGGAGGCAAGTTCTGTACTATGATAATTAAAATAAGGATGCTGATAGAAATGCTATTAGAAATGCTACTGGAAGGTTCTATTATTTATAATTGTATTGAATCCTGCTCCAACTATGTGGCCAATTAGTAGGGAAAAAGGAACCTGTTGTAAATGTGTGAATTCTGATTAAGATCAATTACATAGGTTGACAATTCTAAAAATGACAGAGATATATATGTATATTTATATATGTATATGGATGTATATCTTTATTATAAAGTCTGAGAGATACTGCCATGGATATGAGGAGACAGAATATGGCTGAAGTCAGAGAGACTTACCAATCAGAGGCTCCAGTAGCCTAGGTGAAATCACAAACAAAACCAGCCAGAGCTCAGCAGTGCTCTGGCTACTCTCTTTGCATATCTGGGCCTGTCAATAAAATAAGGATATAAGTAAAATATTCCTGAGTTCAGGCAGAGTGAGAGAGAGCCTGTGAGAGTCAGAGACAGAGATGGCGAGAAGAGAAATAGAAGAGTTGGAAATAGACCAGAAGTCAAAACCCCCCTAGGCTGTGTTCATTCATGACAGGTTCAAACCTGGGTTGTAGAGATTGTCACGCAGCAGCTCTAATGCCCACAGACCCCAGACAACCCAAGCCTTCACCATATGTGTGTAGTATTTGCCCCAGGAAATGTATTGTGCATCAAAAGTTCCCTTCAGTTATAAGAGAAAATCTCTCAAGCAGAAGACATGATGCCACATGTGATACCTGACTAAATAAATAAATTTGCAAATAAATGGGGATGATCTAGGAGGACTTGAAACAATAAAAATAAATAAAGACAAAAGCCACAAGAAGACCTGATGACAGCAGAAACATAGAAACCATCTGCTGAGAGACAGAGGGCTGCTTCAAAAATTCCCTAACACTTCAGGGTCCAGGGACATTAAGATTTCCGGAGAAAGAAAACAAACACATACATATTGAAGCTTACACTAGAAAAAGGAGGGAAGATCTGGGCCATGATAATTACAATAAGGATGCTAATAGAAACACGATTAGAAATGCTACTGGAAGGTTCTATTATTTATAATTGTATTGAATCCTGCTCCAACTATATGGCCAATTATTTCAGAAAAACTAGGCTGTTATAAATGTGGTAATTCTGAAAGAAGGTCAAATACATAGGTCGAACATTCTAAAAATGACAGATATATAAATCTATATGTATATATATACATGTATGTATATCTTTATTATAAACTCTGAGTGATACTGGCATGGAAATGAGGAGACAGAATATGGCTTGTGTCAGAAAGACTTACAAACTGAGGCTCCAGTAGCCTAGGTGAAATCGCCAACACAACAAGCCAGAGCTCAGCAGTGCTCTGGTAACTCTCTTTGTCTATCTGGGCCTGTCAGTAAAATAAGAATCTAAGTAAAATATGAATGAGTGAAGACAGAGTGTGTGAGAGCATGTGAGAGTTAGAGATAGAGAAGGCGAGAAGAGAAATAGATGAGTTGGAAAGAGACCAGAATTCAAAAACCTCCTACACTGTGTTCATTGATGACAGGTTCAAACCTGGCTTGTAGAGATTGTAAGGCAGCAGCTCTCATGCCCACAGACCCCAGACAGCCCCAGCCTTCACCATAGGCTCTACTACCAACCTGACAGTAATGTGTGTGTGTGTGTGTGTGTCTGTCTGTCTGTTTGTGTGTGTCTGTGTGTGCTCAGAGATCACCTGTAGTAGTCTCAGAGCATGGGTGGCAAGGGAGCCAGCCTCTCCTGCAACTTATGTACAGAGAACCTATCTGGTCAGGGCAAGCCACCTAGCCCAGATTGTGGCTAAGCAAGAATGCATATGCAAAGGGACTCTCATGTCTCACTCTCCTGAGTTCCGAATCAATGCCATGCCTCACTATGATCCAAACACTGCCAATGGGGGAAGCTGGGGCACCCCTCAGAATTCAGGGGCTTGAGCCTGTCCAGTCACGTTTGGCTGCCTACTCAGCCTCCAGGCTCTCAGTCCCCTGCTCAGGGCAGCAGATTACAAGCCCAGAAAGTACCCAGAAAGGGCTGTGTTTCCACATAGATGGGAAGTGTGTTGAACCAAACAATAGTGGATGAACCCGGCCCCTTACACCTACCCTTTGGGTCCGGCTAAGGCAATTGCTCCTGTGGCCTCACATCCCTGATCATGGTGTCCTGGTGTCCACACATCACACTCAGAGAGATTCCCAGAAGTAGGCTTGCATGAGTGTCCCATACAATGTCGCTCTGCTTGCAGGAAGCACAAACTCCCCGGGCCCTTGCTATGGACAGACAAAAAAAGATGGATGCCTCCATTGGCCAAATTAGGGGCTTCCAGTCAAGATCACAGCCACACCCCTCACCCGAGGGCCTGGCTGCTGCTAATCAAGGCAATTGGAAACACCTTTTACACTTGGGCCCTGAGGACATACTCAGGAATCCCTCCAGGAGCTAGCAGGCTGGAAGACCTCCTGACCCCTGGATAGCTGTGCTCCTAGTTGGGCGGCCCTTCTGGCCAGTGGTGAAAATATTCCCTAGATACAAGAAAGAACTTCAGGTTTCAAAGGGATTTGAAACACCATGAGGCACTTGGAAAAGACATTTCACAGCCATCAAAACACCCTCTTTCTGAACACTGGAAGCTTCCGTTTTGCACGGAAAATCTGGACACTGGTGTGGCCATCAGTACCACAGATCCTTTCCATTTGGCTTAATAGAGGGAAAGCACAGTGTGTGTGCCAGGGGGATCGAGTTTCACTTCCCTTGACCGGGGCTCTCATGGAATAAGGACAAGGATGCTGTGCAGGAAGGTGAGGAGGGCTGCATTGAGGCTGAGTGTCAGCCTCAGGGCCCTGGAGAATGGGAGTCAAGCACAGAGGGCCTGGACAGCTGCAGCTGGAGATGGACATATGCCTGGAACCTGCAGCAGCAACGCTGTCTCCGCAGTTCCCCTCTGTACTACACCATGTGCAGGAGACTAAATAATCCAAAGGGCAAAGAAAGGAAAATTTCAACACCAGGAAGGCTGAGTTCACGATGCATGCACTGACTTCCAGTAAGGGCCCAGTGAAGAAGGCACGTAGAGACAGTCAGAGAGACAGAATGACAGAGACAGACAAGGACTGAAATTCTGGCCCTGTGCTGATCAGTGCCAGAGCACTGAAGACAAACCCTCCATGCCCATGCATACTTCTTACAAGTGGCATTGCTATTTTATGTTTGTGAGGAAAGGTAACACTTAGAACATCTAGGTCTTAGCCACTCTGAGAAGCAACCCTTGGCCGGCAGCCCACTCTCCAAAACTGCCCTCGCCTCTCCAAATTCGAAGTAGTCATAGTGATGCTCCAGCCAAGCTGCAGGCTGGCGTATTGCATCTCCCTGGTCCAGCCTCAGCCTGTCCTGTGTGCAGGGAACTGCACTATGTCTATTTCTTCTTTGATTTACAGTTTTGGGATAAGACTCGGTGGACAAAAAGAGCAAGAGGGAAGTAGATGATTTGGCAGTGGTAGTATGTGCTGAGAGAGATTTGTAGAGTGATATACGATATGGCTCTGTGAGATGTCTCTCATGACTGTGGCTCAGAAGGGCCAGGTGTATCCACATTGCTACCTTAATCCAGAGATGTGCAGGTCTCTAGCTAAAAAATATTTTCAGACCTCTACATGTTACATACATATATATATATATATATATATATATAGAGAGAGAGAGAGAGAGAGAGAGAGAGAGACACTGATGTAGTCATTTTCTACAATGGATTCGGTGTGACATTCACACAATTGATTGCTAAAACCTGGAGAGAAACTTTGCATCAGGAAAAGAATTGTCCAAAGGAATAAAATCTCCAAATCATTAGCTATATGCAGCTCCAACGGGACCGAGCGAAAAAGGCTCGAGAAGGAACTCATCCAGGACACTCTCCACATGGACAGGCACCACAGGTTTCCTAGTCTGGCAACACAAACAGGGCAGCTGCTAGTTCCCAGTGCAAGCCTCAGGGCAAAAACCTCTCCCTCTTCAGTGTCTTTACATCTGAAAAGAAGAAAAGTGACCAAGGGCCAAGGAGAGCTGCCCTGGTGTCAATATTGAGCTGTAAATCAGAATGTGCCAAGTGTTTTGCACAAAATCACCTGTGCCACAGTGATTCTGTTGTTCTCTCTCTCTCTCCCTCCCTCAGACACACACACACACACACACACACACACACACACACACACACAAATCCACAGAGGCACAGGCACAAACGGAGTTATACACATGCGCACTGGACAGCTTCGTCAAGGCAGGGCCCTGGGCTGAACCCTGCTTCGCATTTCCTGGAAGCACGCCCAGCCGTTTAAGGCCAGCTCTGAACTCCCATTGGCGGGATTCCTTCAGAAGGCCCGCCCACAGGGTGCCAGCCAGGCTCTGATAGGCCAGAGGCCTAGGCCACGCCCAGAACCGCACCAGCAATCTCATTGGCCAGTGTGCTTGGACACGCCCAGGAGGGTCCGGGCCCCTAGTCTGTGATTGGCCAGCGGCCTTGAGCACCGCCCACACGGCCCTGCAGCACGCTGATTGGGCAGCCTCCGGAAGGCCCGCCCACCAGCCACTTCCGCTCGACTCTGATTGGCCTGGTGTCCCAGGGACACGCCCCCAGCCAGCCTTCTCTTGGCTCCCATTGGCGGGCTGATGTCTGAGGGGCGCCCTCTGATAGGCCAGTTCCTAAGGCACGCCCAGGAAGGTCACCGCCCTTGCCCCATGATTGGCCAGCCTCCTGGGCTCCGCCCACGAGGCCCACCCCAGGCGCTCATTGGACATCCTCCCGAGGGCCCGCCCCCCAGGCACTTCCGCTGGACCCTGATTGGCTGGCCTCCAGGGGTACGCCCACCCAGAGCCAGCACCCAGGCTCTCATTGGTGGGCTGCTCTCTGAGGCCCGCCCACGCAACTCCTCCTCTGTTCTCATTGGCCAGCTCTTGCTTCATGCCCCTGAGGGTGACGTTCCTCCTCTCTGATTGGCCAGCTGTCTCTATGAATAACCACTGGGCCCTCCCCTCAGGCTCATTGGGCACGGGCTCTGAGGCCCGTCCCCGGGGACTTTCTGCCATCCTCTGAAGGCCCTGTTTCTGCAAACACGACCCCCACAGCTCCTGTCTGGGCCCGTCCTTAGGACACTGCCTGCCTGCGCTAGGCTGGCCATGCTCTTGGGGCACACCCAGAAACACTGTCGCCACTCTCCTAGCCCAATGTGTCTCAGGGCACTTGCCCCATGGAGCCTTAGTCCCGCCCTGGTGCTGCCCACTTGTGGACACCCAGCAGAATGCAGCTGAGCACAGGGATTCACAAGCTCCCAGTAGAGTCATCCCAGACAAAGAGAGAAACCCCTTCCACTTGCAAAGCCAAATGGGGGATCCCCCCACCCCACAGGAAAGAACAGATGTCTAGGGCACTCTACGTCAATTTCAACCCTGCTGTCCATGGGCCACAATTCCTAGAGTTCTCCTCATTCCACAGAATCACTACACTCAACTATGGTCTTTGCTGCCACCTTGTGGACATACAGCAGAAGGCAGCTGAGCTCCCCATGCCACTCCTCTTTGAGTCTACCCAGAAAATTACACACAGCATGGGAATAGCAAAGGAAAGAACCCATCTGAGGACCACCTGGGAGAATGCACAACAGAGTCCACAATCCAATGTGCCAATTCATACTTGAAAAACCACTTGTGTAGTGCAAACTTCCTTTCTCATAAAACAACCCAGTTCCTAAGTCCCTGCGTCAGGAATCAAGAAACAACAGCGGTAATCATAACTGAAACACACTTATGCACACTTACACACACACACACACACACACACACACACACACACACACCTTCCCACAGAGACGTACACACTTGTCCCGAAAATAACTTGGATTGGAGTTGCTGTTTTGCACCCTAGCAAAAGGTCAAAGTTTCATGGGTGGAAGGGAGAAGTGTTAAGTTTCTGGCATATGAAGGTGAGAAATGCCTAGAGCAGATCGATAGTTACATGGACAACGAAGGGAGCATGGGTTGGAGGGACAGCTGGTGGAGCTGCCAGGGAACTATGTGGAATCCCAGGACCCTGTTTTGAGCCCCTGGTCACACTTACCCAGCTAGGGAAAAGCTGGGCTAGTGACAAATCAGAGCTGCAGCTGTCTCTCTGTCTCTCTTCCTGCTTGGGCCCTGCTCTCTCAATTTATGACTGTTTGCTTCTCCTCAATAAGAAAGTTACAAAAGATGTACAGAAATACAGGGGTAGTGGGAAAAATTACCCCCCCGTGCCCACTATTACATGGAACTGTTGACTGTAAACCATTCATCCCCCAAGAAAGAACAGAATAAATATTTGTGAGGTTAAAAACATTGTAGGTTAAATAGTGAACATTCTCTAGAGCCATGCAATACTAATCCATTGTGCATTGGATGTCACTGTCAAAAACAGTGCAGTAGCAGTTGTAGTAGTGTGTAGTATCTGCAAAAGGAAATGTATTGTGTGTCAAAAGTTCCCTTCAATTATAAGAGAAAATCTATCAGGCAGAAGAAATGACCCCTCATGTGATATCGGACGAAATAAATAAATAAATAAATATGCAAATAAATGGGAATGATCTAAGAGGATTTGAAAAAAATAAAAAATACAAACAAACACCACAGGAAGACCTGATGACAGCAGAAATATAGAAAAGGTCTGCTGAGAAATAGAGGGCTGCTTCAAAAATTCCCTGACACACAGGGTCCAGGCAAATTACGAATTCCATGAATGAAAAGAAACGCATACGATTTGAAGCTTACACTAGAAAATGGAGGCAAGTTCTGTGCTATGATAATTACAATAAGGATACTGATAGAAAGGCTATTGGAAATGCTCCTGGAAAGTTTATAATTTATAATTGTAGTGAATCCTGCTCCAACTATGTGACCAATTATTTATGAATAAGGAGGCTATTATAAATGCGGTAATTCTGCATTCAGATCAAATAAAAAGGTCAACAATTCTAAAAATGTCTGATATATATATATATATGTATGTATGTATATGTACATATATGTATGTGTATCTTTATTATCAACTATGAGGGATACTGGCATGGCTATGAGGAGACAGAGTATGGCTTGTGCCAGAGGGACTTACAAAGCTGAGGCTCCAGAAACCTAGGTGAAATCGCCAACAAAACAATCCAGAGCTCAGCTGGGCCCTGGTGACTCGCTTTGTATATCTGGGCCTGTCAGTCAAATAATATATAAGTAAAATATTAATGAGTGCAGACAGAGTGAGTGAGAGCCTGTGAGAGTCAGAGACAGAGAAGGCAAGAAGAGAAATATAAGAGTTGGAAAGAGACCAGAAGTCCAAAAGCTCCCACTCTGTGTTCATACATGACAGGTTCAAACCTGGGTTGTAGAGATTGTAAGGCAGCAGTCTCCTGTCCACAGACCCCAGACAACCCCAGCCTTCACCATATGTGTGTAGTATTTACGACAGGATATGTATTGTGAGTGTAAACTTCCCTTCAATTATAAGAGAAAAATCTATCAAGCCGAAGAATGGACCCCTCATGTAATATAGAACCAAATAAATAAATAAATAAATAAATATGCAAGTAAATGGGGGTTATCTAGGAGGATTTGAAACAAATGAAAAATAAAAACAAAAAGCACAAGAAGACCTGATGGCAGCAGAAACATAGAAACCATCTGCTGAGAATCAAGGGCTGCTTCAAAAGTTCCGAGACCCTTCAGAGTCCAGGGAAATTAAGATTTCGGGAGAATGAAAAGAAACTCATATGTATTGAAGCTTACACTAGAGAAAGGAGGCAAGTTCTGTACTATGATAATTAAAATAAGGATGCTGATAGAAATGCTATTAGAAATGCTACTGGAAGGTTCTATTATTTATAATTGTATTGAATCCTGCTCCAACTATGTGGCCAATTAGTAGGGAAAAAGGAACCTGTTGTAAATGTGTGAATTCTGATTAAGATCAATTACATAGGTTGACAATTCTAAAAATGACAGAGATATATATGTATATTTATATATGTATATGGATGTATATCTTTATTATAAAGTCTGAGAGATACTGCCATGGATATGAGGAGACAGAATATGGCTTAAGTCAGAGAGACTTACCAATCAGAGGCTCCAGTAGCCTAGGTGAAATCACAAACAAAACCAGCCAGAGCTCAGCAGTGCTCTGGCTACTCTCTTTGCATATCTGGGCCTGTCAATAAAATAAGGATATAAGTAAAATATTCCTGAGTTCAGGCAGAGTGAGAGAGAGCCTGTGAGAGTCAGAGACAGAGATGGCGAGAAGAGAAATAGAAGAGTTGGAAATAGACCAGAAGTCAAAACCCCCCTAGGCTGTGTTCATTCATGACAGGTTCAAACCTGGGTTGTAGAGATTGTCACGCAGCAGCTCTAATGCCCAAAGACCCCAGACAACCCAAGCCTTCACCATATGTGTGTAGTATTTGCCCCAGGAAATGTATTGTGCATCAAAAGTTCCCTTCAGTTATAGGAGAAAATCTCTCAAGCAGAAGAAATGATGCCACATGTGATACCTGACTAAATAAATAAATATGCAAATAAATGGGGATGATCTAGGAGGACTTGAAACAATAAAAATAAGTAAAGACAAAAAGCACAAGAAGACCTGATGACAGCAGAAACATAGAAACCATCTGCTGAGAAACAGAGGGCTGCTTCAAAAATTCCCTAACACTTCAGGGTCCAGGGACATTAAGATTTCCGGAGAAAGAAAACAAACACATACGTATTGAAGCTTACACTAGCTAGAAAAAGGAGGGAAGATCTGGGCCATGATAATTACAATAAGGATGCTAATAGAAACACGATTAGAAATGCTACTGGAAGGTTCTATTATTTATAATTGTATTGAATCCTGCTCCAACTATATGGCCAATTATTTCAGAAAAACTAGGCTGTTATAAATGTGGTAATTCTGAAAGAAGGTCAAATACATAAGTCGAACATTCTAAAAATGACAGATATATAAATCTATATGTATATATATACATGTATGTATATCTTTATTATAAACTCTGAGTGATACTGGCATGGAAATGAGGAGACAGAATATGGCTTGTGTCAGAAAGACTTACAAACTGAGGCTCCAGTAGCCTAGGTGAAATCGCCAACACAACAAGCCAGAGCTCAGCAGTGCTCTGGTAACTCTCTTTGTCTATCTGGGCCTGTCAGTAAAATAAGAATCTAAGTAAAATATTAATGAGTGAAGACAGAGTGTGTGAGAGCATGTGAGAGTTAGAGATAGAGAAGGCGAGAAGAGAAATAGATGAGTTGGAAAGAGACCAGAATTCAAAAACCTCCTACACTGTGTTCATTGATGACAGGTTCAAACCTGGCTTGTAGAGATTGTAAGGCAGCAGCTCTCATGCCCACAGACCCCAGACAGCCCCAGCCTTCACCATAGGCTCTACTACCAGACCTGACAGTAATGTGTGTGTGTGTGTGTGTGTGTGTGTGTGTGTCTGTCTGTTTGTGTGTGTCTGTGTGTGCTCAGAGATCACCTGTAGTAGTCTCAGAGCATGGGTGGCAAGGGAGCCAGCCTCTCCTGCAACTTATGTACAGAGAACCTATCTGGTCAGGGCAAGCCAGCTAGCCCAGATTGTGGCTAAGCAAGAATGCATATGCAAAGGGACTCTCATGTCTCACTCTCCTGAGTTCCGATTCAATGCCATGCCTCACTATGATCCAAACACTGCCAATGGGGGAAGCTGGGGCACCCCTCAGAATTCAGGGGCATGAGCCTGTCCAGTCACCTTTGGCTGCCTACTCAGCCTCCAGGCTCTCAGTCCACTGCTCAGGGCAGCAGATTACAAGCCCAGAAAGTACCCAGAAAGGGCTGTGTTTCCACATAGATGGGAAGTGTGTTGAACCAAACAATAGTGGATGAACCCGGCCCCTTACACCTACCCTTTGGGTCCGGCTAAGGCAATTGCTCCTGTGGCCTCACATCCCTGATCATGGTGTCCTGGTGTCCACACATCACACTCAGAGAGATTCCCAGAAGTAGGCTTGCATGAGTGTCCCATACAATGTCGCTCTGCTTGCAGGAAGCACAAACTCCCCGGGCCCTTGCTATGGACAGACAAAAAAAAGATGGATGCCTCCACTGGCCAAATTAGGGGCTTCCAGTCAAGATCACAGCCCCGCCCCTCACCTGAGGGCCTGGCTGCTGCTAAAAAAGGCAATTGGAAACACCTTTTACACTTGGGCCCTGAGGACATACTCAGGAATCCCTCCAGGAGGTAGCAGGCTGGCAGACCTCCTGACCCCAGGATAGCTGTGCTCCTAGTTGGGCGGCCCTTCTGGCCAGTGGTGAAAATATTCCCTAGATACAAGAAAGAACTTCAGGTTTCAAAGGGATTTGAAACACCATGAGGCACTTGGAAAAGACATTTCACAGCCATCAAAACACCCTCTTTCTGAACACTGGAAGCTTCCGTTTTGCATGGAAAATCTGGACACTGGTGTGGCCATCAGTACCACAGATCCTTTACATTCGGCTTAATAGAGGGAAAGCACAGTGTGTGTGCCAGGGGGATCGAGTTTCACTTCTCTTGACCTGGGCTCTCATGGAATAAGGACAAGGACGCTGTGCAGGAAGGTGAGGAGGGCTGCATTGAGGCTGAGTGTCAGCCTCAGGGCCCTGGAGAATGGGAGTCAAGCACAGAGGGCCTGGACAGCTGCAGCTGGAGATGGACATATGCCTGGAACCTGCAGCAGCAACGCTGTCTCCGCAGTTCCCCTCTACACCATGTACTACACCATGTGCAGGAGACTAAGTAATCCAAAGGGCAAAGAAAGGAAAATTTCAACACCAGGAAGGCTGAGTTCACGATGCATGCACTGACTTCCAGTAAGGGCCCAGTGAAGAAGGCACGTAGAGACAGTCAGAGAGACAGAATGACAGAGACAGACAAGGACTGAAATTCTGGCCCTGTGCTGATCAGTGCCAGAGCACTGAAGACAAACCCTCCATGCCCATGCATACTTCTTACAAGTGGCATTGCTATTTTATGTTTGTGAGGAAAGGTAACACTTAGAACATCTAGGTCTTAGCCAATCTGAGAAGCAACCCTTGGCCGGCAGCCCACTCTCCAAAACTGCCCTCGCCTCTCCAAATTCGAAGTAGTCATAGTGATGCTCCAGCCAAGCTGCAGGCTGGCGTATTGCATCTCCCTGGTCCAGCCTCAGCCTGTCCTGTGTGCAGGGAACTGCACTATGTCTATTTCTTCTTTGATTTACAGTTTTGGGATAAGACTCGGTGGACAAAAAGAGCAAGAGGGAAGTAGATGATTTGGCAGTGGTAGTATGTGCTGAGAGAGATTTGTAGAGTGATATACGATATGGCTCTGTGAGATGTCTCTCATGACTGTGGCTCAGAAGGGCCAGGTGTATCCACATTGCTACCTTAATCCAGAGATGTGCAGGTCTCTAGCTAAAAAATATTTTCAGACCTCTACATGTTACATACATATATATATATATATATATATATATATATATATATATATATATATAAAGAGAGAGAGAGAGAGAGAGAGAGGGACACTGATGTAGTCATTTTCTACAATGGATTCGGTGTGACATTCACACAATTGATTGCTAAAACCTGGAGAGAAACTTTGCATCAGGAAAAGAATTGTCCAAAGGAATAAAATCTCCAAATCATTAGCTATATGCAGCTCCAACGGGACCGAGCGAAAAAGGCTCGAGAAGGAACTCATCCAGGACACTCTCCACATGGACAGGCACCACAGGTTTCCTAGTCTGGCAACACAAACAGGGCAGCTGCTAGTTCCCAGTGCAAGCCTCAGGGCAAAAACCTCTCCCTCTTCAGTGTCTTTACATCTGAAAAGAAGAAAAGTGACCAAGGGCCAAGGAGAGCTGCCCTGGTGTCAATATTGAGCTGTAAATCAGAATGTGCCAAGTGTTTTGCACAAAATCACCTGTGCCACAGTGATTCTGTTGTTCTCTCTCTCTCTCCCTCCCTCAGACACAAACACAAACACACACACACACACAAATCCACAGAGGCACAGGCACAAACGGAGTTATACACATGCGCACTAGACAGCTTCTGCAAGGCAGGGCCCTGGGCTGAACCCTGCTTCGCATTTCCTGGAAGCACGCCCAGCCTTTTAAGGCCAGCTCTGAGCTCCCATTGGCGGGATTCCTTCAGAAGGCCCGCCCACAGGGCGCCAGCCAGGCTCTGATAGGCCAGAGGCCTAGGCCACGCCCAGAACCCACACCAGCAATCTCATTAGCCAGTGTGCTTGGACACGCCCAGGAGGGTCCGGGCCCCTAGTCAGTGATTGGCCAGCGGCCTTGAGCACCGCCCACACGGCCCTGCAGCACGCTGATTGGGCAGCCTCCGGAAGGCCCGCCCACCAGCCACTTCCGCTCGACTCTGATTGGCCTGGTGTCCCAGGGACACGCCCCCAGCCAGCCTTCTCTTGGCTCCCATTGGCGGGCTGCTGTCTGAGGGGCGCCCTCTGATAGGCCAGTTCCTAAGGCACGCCCAGGAAGGTCACCGCCCTTGCCCCATGATTGGCCAGCCTCCTGGGCTCCGCCCACGAGGCCCGCCCCAGGCGCTCATTGGACAGCCTCCCGAGGGCCCGCCCCCCAGGCACTTCCGCTGGACCCTGATTGGCTGACCACCAGGGGTACGCCCACCCAGAGCCAGCACCCAGGCTCTCATTGGTGGGCTGCTCTCTGAGGCCCGCCCACGCAACTCCTCCTCTGTTCTCATTGGCCAGCTCTTGCTTCACGCCCCTGAGGGTGACGTTCCTCCTCTCTGATTGGCCAGCTGTCTCTATGAATACCCACTGGGCCCTCCCCTCAGGCTCATTGGGCACGGGCTCTGAGGCCCGCCCCCGGGGACTTTCTGCCATCCTCTGAAGGCCCTGTTTCTGCAAACACGACCCCCACAGCTCCTGTCTGGGCCCATCCTTAGGACACTGCCTGCCTGCGCTAGGCTGGCCATGCTCTTGGGGCACACCCAGAAACACTGTCGCCACTCTCCTAGCCCAGTGCCTCAGGGTACTTGCCCCATGGAGCCTTAGTCCCGCCCTGGTGCTGCCCTCTTGTGGACACCCAGCAGAATGCAGCTGAGCACAGGGATTCACAAGCTCCCAGTAGAGTCATCCCAGACAAAGAGAGAAACCCCTTCCACTTGCAAAGCCAAATGGGGGATCCCCCCACCCCACAGGAAAGAACAGATGTCTAGGGCACTCTACGTCAATTTCAACCCTGCTGTCCACGGGCCACAATTCCTAGAGTTCTCCTCATTCCACAGAATCACTACACTCAACTATGGTCTTTGCTGCCACCTTGTGGACATACAGCAGAAGGCAGCTGAGCTCCCCATGCCACTCCTCTTTGAGTCTACCCAGAAAATTACACACAGCATGGGAATAGCAAAGGAAAGAACCCATCTGAGGACCACCTGGGAGAATGCCCAACAGAGTCCACAATCCAATGTGCCAATTCATACTTGAAAAACCACTTGTGCAGTGGAAACTTCCTTTGTCATAACACAACCCAGTTCCTAAGTCCCTGCGTCAGGAATAAAGAAACAACAGCGGTAATCATAACTGAAACACACTTATGCACACTTACACACACACACACACACACACACACACACACACACACACACCTTCCCACAGAGACGTACACACTTGTCCCGAAAATAACTTGGATTGGAGTTGCTGTTTTGCACCCTAGCAAAAGGTCAAAGTTTCATGGGTGGAAGGGAGAAGTGTTAAGTTTCTGGCATATGAAGGTGAGAAATGCCTAGAGCAGATCGATAGTTACATGGACAACGAAGGGAGCATGGGTTGGAGGGACAGCTGGTGGAGCTGCCACGGAACTGTGTGGAATCCCAGGACCCTGTTTTGAGCCCCTGGTCACACTTACCCAGCTAGGGAAAAGCTGGGCTAGTGACAAATCAGAGCTGCAGCTGTCTCTCTGTCTCTCTTCCTGCTTGGGCCCTGCTCTCTCAATTTATGACTGTTTGCTTCTCCTCAATAAGAAAGTTACAAAGGATGTACAGAAATACAGGGGTAGTGGGAAAATTACCCCCCCCGTGCCCACTATTACATGGAACTGTTGACTGTAAACCATTCATCCCCCAAGAAAGAACAGAATAAATATTTGTGAGGTTAAAAACATTGTAGGTTAAATAGTGAACATTCTCTAGAGCCATGCAATACTAATCCATTGTGCATTGGATGTCACTGTCAAAAACAGTGCAGTAGCAGTTGTAGTAGTGTGTAGTATCTGCAAAAGGAAATGTATTGTGTGTCAAAAGTTCCCTTCAATTATAAGAGAAAATCTATCAGGCAGAAGAAATGACCCCTCATGTGATATCGGACGAAATAAATAAATAAATAAATATGCAAATCAATGGGAATGATCTAAGAGGATTTGAAAAAAATAAAAAATACAAACAAACACCACAGGAAGACCTGATGACAGCAGAAATATAGAAAAGGTCTGCTGAGAAATAGAGGGCTGCTTCAAAAATTCCCTGACACACAGGGTCCAGGCAAATTACGAATTCCATGAATGAAAAGAAACGCATACGATTTGAAGCTTACACTAGAAAATGGAGGCAAGTTCTGTGCTATGATAATTACAATAAGGATACTGATAGAAAGGCTATTGGAAATGCTCCTGGAAAGTTTATAATTTATAATTGTAGTGAATCCTGCTCCAACTATGTGACCAATTATTTATGAATAAGGAGGCTATTATAAATGCGGTAATTCTGCATTCAGATCAAATAAAAAGGTCAACAATTCTAAAAATGTCTGATATATATATATATATGTATGTATATGTACATATATGTATGTGTATCTTTATCATCAACTATGAGGGATACTGGCATGGCTATGAGGAGACAGAGTATGGCTTGTGCCAGAGGGACTTACAAAGCTGAGGCTCCAGAAACCTAGGTGAAATCGCCAACAAAACAATCCAGAGCTCAGCCGGGCCCTGGTGACTCGCTTTGTATATCTGGGCCTGTCAGTCAAATAATATATAAGTAAAATATTAATGAGTGCAGACAGAGTGAGTGAGAGCCTGTGAGAGTCAGAGACAGAGAAGGCAAGAAGAGAAATAGAAGAGTTGGAAAGAGACCAGAAGTCCAAAAGCTCCCACTCTGTGTTCATACATGACAGGTTCAAACCTGGGTTGTAGAGATTGTAAGGCAGCAGTCTCCTGTCCACAGACCCCAGACAACCCCAGCCTTCACCATATGTGTGTAGTATTTACGACAGGATATGTATTGTGAGTGTAAACTTCCCTTCAATTATAAGAGAAAAATCTATCAAGCCGAAGAATGGACCCCTCATGTAATATAGAACCAAATAAATAAATAAATAAATAAATATGCAAGTAAATGGGGGTTATCTAGGAGGATTTGAAACAAATGAAAAATAAAAACAAAAAGCACAAGAAGACCTGATGGCAGCAGAAACATAGAAACCATCTGCTGAGAATCAAGGGCTGCTTCAAAAGTTCCGAGACCCTTCAGAGTCCAGGGAAATTAAGATTTCGGGAGAATGAAAAGAAACTCATATGTATTGAAGCTTACACTAGAGAAAGGAGGCAAGTTCTGTACTATGATAATTAAAATAAGGATGCTGATAGAAATGCTATTAGAAATGCTACTGGAAGGTTCTATTATTTATAATTGTATTGAATCCTGCTCCAACTATGTGGCCAATTAGTAGGGAAAAAGGAACCTGTTGTAAATGTGTGAATTCTGATTAAGATCAATTACATAGGTTGACAATTCTAAAAATGACAGAGATATATATGTATATTTATATATGTATATGGATGTATATCTTTATTATAAAGTCTGAGAGATACTGCCATGGATATGAGGAGACAGAATATGGCTGAAGTCAGAGAGACTTACCAATCAGAGGCTCCAGTAGCCTAGGTGAAATCACAAACAAAACCAGCCAGAGCTCAGCAGTGCTCTGGCTACTCTCTTTGCATATCTGGGCCTGTCAATAAAATAAGGATATAAGTAAAATATTCCTGAGTTCAGGCAGAGTGAGAGAGAGCCTGTGAGAGTCAGAGACAGAGATGGCGAGAAGAGAAATAGAAGAGTTGGAAATAGACCAGAAGTCAAAACCCCCCTAGGCTGTGTTCATTCATGACAGGTTCAAACCTGGGTTGTAGAGATTGTCACGCAGCAGCTCTAATGCCCACAGACCCCAGACAACCCAAGCCTTCACCATATGTGTGTAGTATTTGCCCCAGGAAATGTATTGTGCATCAAAAGTTCCCTTCAGTTATAAGAGAAAATCTCTCAAGCAGAAGACATGATGCCACATGTGATACCTGACTAAATAAATAAATTTGCAAATAAATGGGGATGATCTAGGAGGACTTGAAACAATAAAAATAAATAAAGACAAAAGCCACAAGAAGACCTGATGACAGCAGAAACATAGAAACCATCTGCTGAGAGACAGAGGGCTGCTTCAAAAATTCCCTAACACTTCAGGGTCCAGGGACATTAAGATTTCCGGAGAAAGAAAACAAACACATACGTATTGAAGCTTACACTAGAAAAAGGAGGGAAGATCTGGGCCATGATAATTACAATAAGGATGCTAATAGAAACACGATTAGAAATGCTACTGGAAGGTTCTATTATTTATAATTGTATTGAATCCTGCTCCAACTATATGGCCAATTATTTCAGAAAAACTAGGCTGTTATAAATGTGGTAATTCTGAAAGAAGGTCAAATACATAGGTCGAACATTCTAAAAATGACAGATATATAAATCTATATGTATATATATACATGTATGTATATCTTTATTATAAACTCTGAGTGATACTGGCATGGAAATGAGGAGACAGAATATGGCTTGTGTCAGAAAGACTTACAAACTGAGGCTCCAGTAGCCTAGGTGAAATCGCCAACACAACAAGCCAGAGCTCAGCAGTGCTCTGGTAACTCTCTTTGTCTATCTGGGCCTGTCAGTAAAATAAGAATCTAAGTAAAATATGAATGAGTGAAGACAGAGTGTGTGAGAGCATGTGAGAGTTAGAGATAGAGAAGGCGAGAAGAGAAATAGATGAGTTGGAAAGAGACCAGAATTCAAAAACCTCCTACACTGTGTTCATTGATGACAGGTTCAAACCTGGCTTGTAGAGATTGTAAGGCAGCAGCTCTCATGCCCACAGACCCCAGACAGCCCCAGCCTTCACCATAGGCTCTACTACCAACCTGACAGTAATGTGTGTGTGTGTGTGTGTGTGTGTGTCTGTCTGTCTGTCTGTTTGTGTGTGTCTGTGTGTGCTCAGAGATCACCTGTAGTAGTCTCAGAGCATGGGTGGCAAGGGAGCCAGCCTCTCCTGCAACTTATGTACAGAGAACCTATCTGGTCAGGGCAAGCCAGCTAGCCCAGATTGTGGCTAAGCAAGAATGCATATGCAAAGGGACTCTCATGTCTCACTCTCCTGAGTTCCGAATCAATGCCATGCCTCACTATGATCCAAACACTGCCAATGGGGGAAGCTGGGGCACCCCTCAGAATTCAGGGGCTTGAGCCTGTCCAGTCACGTTTGGCTGCCTACTCAGCCTCCAGGCTCTCAGTCCCCTGCTCAGGGCAGCAGATTACAAGCCCAGAAAGTACCCAGAAAGGGCTGTGTTTCCACATAGATGGGAAGTGTGTTGAACCAAACAATAGTGGATGAACCCGGCCCCTTACACCTACCCTTTGGGTCCGGCTAAGGCAATTGCTCCTGTGGCCTCACATCCCTGATCATGGTGTCCTGGTGTCCACACATCACACTCAGAGAGATTCCCAGAAGTAGGCTTGCATGAGTGTCCCATACAATGTCGCTCTGCTTGCAGGAAGCACAAACTCCCCGGGCCCTTGCTATGGACAGACAAAAAAAAGATGGATGCCTCCACTGGCCAAATTAGGGGCTTCCAGTCAAGATCACAGCCCCGCCCCTCACCTGAGGGCCTGGCTGCTGCTAAAAAAGGCAATTGGAAACACCTTTTACACTTGGGCCCTGAGGACATACTCAGGAATCCCTCCAGGAGGTAGCAGGCTGGCAGACCTCCTGACCCCAGGATAGCTGTGCTCCTAGTTGGGCGGCCCTTCTGGCCAGTGGTGAAAATATTCCCTAGATACAAGAAAGAACTTCAGGTTTCAAAGGGATTTGAAACACCATGAGGCACTTGGAAAAGACATTTCACAGCCATCAAAACACCCTCTTTCTGAACACTGGAAGCTTCCGTTTTGCATGGAAAATCTGGACACTGGTGTGGCCATCAGTACCACAGATCCTTTACATTCGGCTTAATAGAGGGAAAGCACAGTGTGTGTGCCAGGGGGATCGAGTTTCACTTCTCTTGACCTGGGCTCTCATGGAATAAGGACAAGGACGCTGTGCAGGAAGGTGAGGAGGGCTGCATTGAGGCTGAGTGTCAGCCTCAGGGCCCTGGAGAATGGGAGTCAAGCACAGAGGGCCTGGACAGCTGCAGCTGGAGATGGACATATGCCTGGAACCTGCAGCAGCAACGCTGTCTCCGCAGTTCCCCTCTACACCATGTACTACACCATGTGCAGGAGACTAAGTAATCCAAAGGGCAAAGAAAGGAAAATTTCAACACCAGGAAGGCTGAGTTCACGATGCATGCACTGACTTCCAGTAAGGGCCCAGTGAAGAAGGCACGTAGAGACAGTCAGAGAGACAGAATGACAGAGACAGACAAGGACTGAAATTCTGGCCCTGTGCTGATCAGTGCCAGAGCACTGAAGACAAACCCTCCATGCCCATGCATACTTCTTACAAGTGGCATTGCTATTTTATGTTTGTGAGGAAAGGTAACACTTAGAACATCTAGGTCTTAGCCAATCTGAGAAGCAACCCTTGGCCGGCAGCCCACTCTCCAAAACTGCCCTCGCCTCTCCAAATTCGAAGTAGTCATAGTGATGCTCCAGCCAAGCTGCAGGCTGGCGTATTGCATCTCCCTGGTCCAGCCTCAGCCTGTCCTGTGTGCAGGGAACTGCACTATGTCTATTTCTTCTTTGATTTACAGTTTTGGGATAAGACTCGGTGGACAAAAAGAGCAAGAGGGAAGTAGATGATTTGGCAGTGGTAGTATGTGCTGAGAGAGATTTGTAGAGTGATATACGATATGGCTCTGTGAGATGTCTCTCATGACTGTGGCTCAGAAGGGCCAGGTGTATCCACATTGCTACCTTAATCCAGAGATGTGCAGGTCTCTAGCTAAAAAATATTTTCAGACCTCTACATGTTACATACATATATATATATATATATATATATAGAGAGAGAGAGAGAGAGAGAGAGCGAGAGAGAGAGACACTGATGTAGTCATTTTCTACAATGGATTCGGTGTGACATTCACACAAGTGATTGCTAAAACCTGGAGAGAAACTTTGCATCAGGAAAAGAATTGTCCAAAGGAATAAAATCTCCAAATCATTAGCTATATGCAGCTCCAACGGGACCGAGCGAAAAAGGCTCGAGAAGGAACTCATCCAGGACACTCTCCACATGGACAGGCACCACAGGTTTCCTAGTCTGGCAATACAAACAGGGCAGCTGCTAGTTCCCAGTGCAAGCCTCAGGGCAAAAACCTCTCCCTCTTCAGTGTCTTTACATCTGAAAAGAAGAAAAGTGACCAAGGGCCAAGGAGAGCTGCCCTGGTGTCAATATTGAGCTGTAAATCAGAATGTGCCAAGTGTTTTGCACAAAATCACCTGTGCCACAGTGATTCTGTTGTTCTCTCTCTCTCTCCCTCCCTCAGACACACACACACACACACACACACACACAAATCCACAGAGGCACAGGCACAAACGGAGTTATACACATGCGCACTGGACAGCTTCTGCAAGGCAGGGCCCTGGGCTGAACCCTGCTTCGCATTTCCTGGAAGCACGCCCAGCCTTTTAAGGCCAGCTCTGAGCTCCCATTGGCGGGATTCCTTCAGAAGGCCCGCCCACAGGGCGCCAGCCAGGCTCTGATAGGCCAGAGGCCTAGGCCACGCCCAGAACCCACACCAGCAATCTCATTGGCCAGTGTGCTTGGACACGCCCAGGAGGGTCCGGGCCCCTAGTCAGTGATGGCCAGCGGCCTTGAGCACCGCCCACACGGCCCTGCAGCACGCTGATTGGGCAGCCTCCGGAAGGCCCGCCCACCAGCCACTTCCGCTCGACTCTGATTGGCCTGGTGTCCCAGGGACACGCCCCCAGCCAGCCTTCTCTTGGCTCCCATTGGCGGGCTGCTGTCTGAGGGGCGCCCTCTGATAGGCCAGTTCCTAAGGCACGCCCAGGAAGGTCACCGCCCTTGCCCCATGATTGGCCAGCCTCCTGGGCTCCGCCCACGAGGCCCGCCCCAGGCGCTCATTGGACAGCCTCCCGAGGGCCCGCCCCCCAGGCACTTCCGCTGGACCCTGATTGGCTGACCACCAGGGGTACGCCCACCCAGAGCCAGCACCCAGGCTCTCATTGGTGGGCTGCTCTCTGAGGCCCGCCCACGCAACTCCTCCTCTGTTCTCATTGGCCAGCTCTTGCTTCACGCCCCTGAGGGTGACGTTCCTCCACTCTGATTGGCCAGCTGTCTCTATGAATACCCACTGGGCCCTCCCCTCAGGCTCATTGGGCACGGGCTCTGAGGCCCGCCCCCGGGGACTTTCTGCCATCCTCTGAAGGCCCTGTTTCTGCAAACACGACCCCCACAGCTCCTGTCTGGGCCCATCCTTAGGACACTGCCTGCCTGCGCTAGGCTGGCCATGCTCTTGGGGCACACCCAGAAACACTGTCGCCACTCTCCTAGCCCAGTGCCTCAGGGCACTTGCCCCATGGAGCCTTAGTCCCGCCCTGGTGCTGCCCTCTTGTGGACACCCAGCAGAATGCAGCTGAGCACAGGGATTCACAAGCTCCCAGTAGAGTCATCCCAGACAAAGAGAGAAACCCCTTCCACTTGCAAAGCCAAATGGGGGATCCCCCCACCCCACAGGAAAGAACAGATGTCTAGGGCACTCTACGTCAATTTCAACCCTGCTGTCCACGGGCCACAATTCCTAGAGTTCTCCTCATTCCATAGAATCACTACACTCAACTATGGTCTTTGCTGCCACCTTGTGGACATACAGCAGAAGGCAGCTGAGCTCCCCATGCCACTCCTCTTTGAGTCTACCCAGAAAATTACACACAGCATGGGAATAGCAAAGGAAAGAACCCATCTGAGGACCACCTGGGAGAATGCACAACAGAGTCCACAATCCAATGTGCCAATTCATACTTGAAAAACCACTTGTGCAGTGGAAACTTCCTTTGTCATAACACAACCCAGTTCCTAAGTCCCTGCGTCAGGAATAAAGAAACAACAGCGGTAATCATAACTGAAACACACTTATGCACACTTACACACACACACACACACACACACACACACACACACCTTCCCACAGAGACGTACACACTTGTCCCGAAAATAACTTGGATTGGAGTTGCTGTTTTGCACCCTAGCAAAAGGTCAAAGTTTCATGGGTGGAAGGGAGAAGTGTTAAGTTTCTGGCATATGAAGGTGAGAAATGCCTAGAGCAGATCGATAGTTACATGGACAACGAAGGGAGCATGGGTTGGAGGGACAGCTGGTGGAGCTGCCACGGAACTGTGTGGAATCCCAGGACCCTGTTTTGAGCCCCTGGTCACACTTACCCAGCTAGGGAAAAGCTGGGCTAGTGACAAAACAGAGCTGCAGCTGTCTCTCTGTCTCTCTTCCTGCTTGGGCCCTGCTCTCTCAATTTATGACTGTTTGCTTCTCCTCAATAAGAAAGTTACAAAGGATGTACAGAAATACAGGGGTAGTGGGAAAATTACCCCCCCCGTGCCCACTATTACATGGAACTGTTGACTGTAAACCATTCATCCCCCAAGAAAGAACAGAATAAATATTTGTGAGGTTAAAAACATTGTAGGTTAAATAGTGAACATTCTCTAGAGCCATGCAATACTAATCCATTGTGCATTGGATGTCACTGTCAAAAACAGTGCAGTAGCAGTTGTAGTAGTGTGTAGTATCTGCAAAAGGAAATGTATTGTGTGTCAAAAGTTCCCTTCAATTATAAGAGAAAATCTATCAGGCAGAAGAAATGACCCCTCATGTGATATCGGACGAAATAAATAAATAAATAAATATGCAAATAAATGGGAATGATCTAAGAGGATTTGAAAAAAATAAAAAATAAAAACAAACACCACAGGAAGACCTGATGACAGCAGAAATATAGAAAAGGTCTGCTGAGAAATAGAGGGCTGCTTCAAAAATTCCCTGACACACAGGGTCCAGGCAAATTACGAATTCCATGAATGAAAAGAAACGCATACGATTTGAAGCTTACACTAGAAAATGGAGGCAAGTTCTGTGCTATGATAATTACAATAAGGATACTGATAGAAAGGCTATTGGAAATGCTCCTGGAAAGTTTATAATTTATAATTGTAGTGAATCCTGCTCCAACTATGTGACCAATTATTTATGAATAAGGAGGCTATTATAAATGCGGTAATTCTGCATTCAGATCAAATAAAAAGGTCAACAATTCTAAAAATGTCTGATATATATATATATATGTATGTATATGTACATATATGTATGTGTATCTTTATCATCAACTATGAGGGATACTGGCATGGCTATGAGGAGACAGAGTATGGCTTGTGCCAGAGGGACTTACAAAGCTGAGGCTCCAGAAACCTAGGTGAAATCGCCAACAAAACAATCCAGAGCTCAGCCGGGCCCTGGTGACTCGCTTTGTATATCTGGGCCTGTCAGTCAAATAATATATAAGTAAAATATTAATGAGTGCAGACAGAGTGAGTGAGAGCCTGTGAGAGTCAGAGACAGAGAAGGCAAGAAGAGAAATATAAGAGTTGGAAAGAGACCAGAAGTCCAAAAGCTCCCACTCTGTGTTCATACATGACAGGTTCAAACCTGGGTTGTAGAGATTGTAAGGCAGCAGTCTCCTGTCCACAGACCCCAGACAACCCCAGCCTTCACCATATGTGTGTAGTATTTACGACAGGATATGTATTGTGAGTGTAAACTTCCCTTCAATTATAAGAGAAAAATCTATCAAGCCGAAGAATGGACCCCTCATGTAATATAGAACCAAATAAATAAATAAATAAATATGCAAGTAAATGGGGGTTATCTAGAAGGATTTGAAACAAATGAAAAATAAAAACAAAAAGCACAAGAAGACCTGATGGCAGCAGAAACATAGAAACCATCTGCTGAGAATCAAGGGCTGCTTCAAAAGTTCCGAGACCCTTCAGAGTCCAGGGAAATTAAGATTTCGGGAGAATGAAAAGAAACTCATATGTATTGAAGCTTACACTAGAGAAAGGAGGCAAGTTCTGTACTATGATAATTAAAATAAGGATGCTGATAGAAATGCTATTAGAAATGCTACTGGAAGGTTCTATTATTTATAATTGTATTGAATCCTGCTCCAACTATGTGGCCAATTAGTAGGGAAAAAGGAACCTGTTGTAAATGTGTGAATTCTGATTAAGATCAATTACATAGGTTGACAATTCTAAAAATGACAGAGATATATATATGTATATTTATATATGTATATGGATGTATATCTTTATTATAAAGTCTGAGAGATACTGCCATGGATATGAGGAGACAGAATATGGCTTAAGTCAGAGAGACTTACCAATCAGAGGCTCCAGTAGCCTAGGTGAAATCACAAACAAAACCAGCCAGAGCTCAGCAGTGCTCTGGCTACTCTCTTTGCATATCTGGGCCTGTCAATAAAATAAGGATATAAGTAAAATATTCCTGAGTTCAGGCAGAGTGAGAGAGAGCCTGTGAGAGTCAGAGACAGAGATGGCGAGAAGAGAAATAGAAGAGTTGGAAATAGACCAGAAGTCAAAACCCCCCTAGGCTGTGTTCATTCATGACAGGTTCAAACCTGGGTTGTAGAGATTGTCACGCAGCAGCTCTAATGCCCACAGACCCCAGACAACCCAAGCCTTCACCATATGTGTGTAGTATTTGCCCCAGGAAATGTATTGTGCATCAAAAGTTCCCTTCAGTTATAAGAGAAAATCTCTCAAGCAGAAGACATGATGCCACATGTGATACCTGACTAAATAAATAAATTTGCAAATAAATGGGGATGATCTAGGAGGACTTGAAACAATAAAAATAAATAAAGACAAAAGCCACAAGAAGACCTGATGACAGCAGAAACATAGAAACCATCTGCTGAGAGACAGAGGGCTGCTTCAAAAATTCCCTAACACTTCAGGGTCCAGGGACATTAAGATTTCCGGAGAAAGAAAACAAACACATACGTATTGAAGCTTACACTAGAAAAAGGAGGGAAGATCTGGGCCATGATAATTACAATAAGGATGCTAATAGAAACATGATTAGAAATGCTACTGGAAGGTTCTATTATTTATAATTGTATTGAATCCTGCTCCAACTATATGGCCAATTATTTCAGAAAAACTAGGCTGTTATAAATGTGGTAATTCTGAAAGAAGGTCAAATACATAGGTCGAACATTCTAAAAATGACAGATATATAAATCTATATGTATATATATACATGTATGTATATCTTTATTATAAACTCTGAGTGATACTGGCATGGAAATGAGGAGACAGAATATGGCTTGTGTCAGAAAGACTTACAAACTGAGGCTCCAGTAGCCTAGGTGAAATCGCCAACACAACAAGCCAGAGCTCAGCAGTGCTCTGGTAACTCTCTTTGTCTATCTGGGCCTGTCAGTAAAATAAGAATCTAAGTAAAATATGAATGAGTGAAGACAGAGTGTGTGAGAGCATGTGAGAGTTAGAGATAGAGAAGGCGAGAAGAGAAATAGATGAGTTGGAAAGAGACCAGAATTCAAAAACCTCCTACACTGTGTTCATTGATGACAGGTTCAAACCTGGCTTGTAGAGATTGTAAGGCAGCAGCTCTCATGCCCACAGACCCCAGACAGCCCCAGCCTTCACCATAGGCTCTACTACCAACCTGACAGTAATGTGTGTGTGTGTGTGTGTGTGTGTCTGTCTGTCTGTCTGTTTGTGTGTGTCTGTGTGTGCTCAGAGATCACCTGTAGTAGTCTCAGAGCATGGGTGGCAAGGGAGCCAGCCTCTCCTGCAACTTATGTACAGAGAACCTATCTGGTCAGGGCAAGCCACCTAGCCCAGATTGTGGCTAAGCAAGAATGCATATGCAAAGGGACTCTCATGTCTCACTCTCCTGAGTTCCGAATCAATGCCATGCCTCACTATGATCCAAACACTGCCAATGGGGGAAGCTGGGGCACCCCTCAGAATTCAGGGGCTTGAGCCTGTCCAGTCACGTTTGGCTGCCTACTCAGCCTCCAGGCTCTCAGTCCCCTGCTCAGGGCAGCAGATTACAAGCCCAGAAAGTACCCAGAAAGGGCTGTGTTTCCACATAGATGGGAAGTGTGTTGAACCAAACAATAGTGGATGAACCCGGCCCCTTACACCTACCCTTTGGGTCCGGCTAAGGCAATTGCTCCTGTGGCCTCACATCCCTGATCATGGTGTCCTGGTGTCCACACATCACACTCAGAGAGATTCCCAGAAGTAGGCTTGCATGAGTGTCCCATACAATGTCGCTCTGCTTGCAGGAAGCACAAACTCCCCGGGCCCTTGCTATGGACAGACAACAAAAGATGGATGCCTCCATTGGCCAAATTAGGGGCTTCCAGTCAAGATCACAGCCCCGCCCCTCACCTGAGGGCCTGGCTGCTGCTAATCAAGGCAATTGGAAACACCTTTTACACTTGGGCCCTGAGGACATACTCAGGAATCCCTCCAGGAGCTAGCAGGCTGGAAGACCTCCTGACCCCTGGATAGCTGTGCTCCTAGTTGGGCGGCCCTTCTGGCCAGTGGTGAAAATATTCCCTAGATACAAGAAAGAACTTCAGGTTTCAAAGGGATTTGAAACACCATGAGGCACTTGGAAAAGACATTTCACAGCCATCAAAACACCCTCTTTCTGAACACTGGAAGCTTCCGTTTTGCATGGAAAATCTGGACACTGGTGTGGCCATCAGTACCACAGATCCTTTCCATTTGGCTTAATAGAGGGAAAGCACAGTGTGTGTGCCAGGGGGATCGAGTTTCACTTCCCTTGACCGGGGCTCTCATGGAATAAGGACAAGGATGCTGTGCAGGAAGGTGAGGAGGGCTGCATTGAGGCTGAGTGTCAGCCTCAGGGCCCTGGAGAATGGGAGTCAAGCACAGAGGGCCTGGACAGCTGCAGCTGGAGATGGACATATGCCTGGAACCTGCAGCAGCAACGCTGTCTCCGCAGTTCCCCTCTGTACTACACCATGTGCAGGAGACTAAATAATCCAAAGGGCAAAGAAAGGAAAATTTCAACACCAGGAAGGCTGAGTTCACGATGCATGCACTGACTTCCAGTAAGGGCCCAGTGAAGAAGGCACGTAGAGACAGTCAGAGAGACAGAATGACAGAGACAGACAAGGACTGAAATTCTGGCCCTGTGCTGATCAGTGCCAGAGCACTGAAGACAAACCCTCCATGCCCATGCATACTTCTTACAAGTGGCATTGCTATTTTATGTTTGT
Organism: Erinaceus europaeus; assembly: GCF_950295315.1. Lineage (NCBI taxonomy): Eukaryota > Metazoa > Chordata > Mammalia > Eulipotyphla > Erinaceidae > Erinaceus > Erinaceus europaeus. The sequence continues at coordinate 308,786 of NC_080174.1, forward strand.
GAGGAAAGGTAACACTTAGAACATCTAGGTCTTAGCCACTCTGAGAAGCAACCCTTGGCCGGCAGCCCACTCTCCAAAACTGCCCTCGCCTCTCCAAATTCGAAGTAGTCATAGTGATGCTCCAGCCAAGATGCAGGCTGGCGCATTGCATCTCCCTGGACCAGCCTCAGCCTGTCCTGTGTGCAGGGAACTGCACTATGTCTATTTCTTCTTTGATTTACAGTTTTGGGATAAGATTCGGTGGACAAAAAGAGCAAGAGGGAAGTAGATGATTTGGCAGTGGTAGTTTGTGCTGAGAGAGATTTGTAGAGTGATATACGATATGGCTCTGTGAGATGTCTCTCATGACTGTGGCTCAGAAGGGCCAGGTGTATCCACATTGCTACGCTAATCCAGAGCTGTGCAGGTCTCTAGCTAAAAAATATTTTCAGACCTCTACATGTTACATACATATATATATATATATATATATATATAGAGAGAGAGAGAGAGAGAGAGACACTGATGTAGTCATTTTCTACAATGGATTCGATGTGACATTCACACAATTGATTGCTAAAACCTGGAGAGAAACTTTGCATCAGGAAAAGAATTGTCCAAAGGAATAAAATCTCCAAATCATTAGCTATATGCAGCTCCAACGGGACCGAGCGAAAAAGGCTCGAGAAGGAACTCATCCAGGAGACTCTCCACATGGACAGGCACCACAGGTTTCCTAGTCTGGCAACACAAACAGGGCAGCTGCTAGTTCCCAGTGCAAGCCTCAGTGCAAAAACCTCTCGCTCTTCAGTGTCTTTACATCTGAAAAGAAGAAAAGTGACCAAGGGCCAAGGAGAGCTGCCCTGGTGTCAAAATTGAGCTGTAAATCAGAATGTGCCAAGTGTTTTGCACAAAATCACCTGTGCCACAGTGATTCTGTTGTTCTCTCTCTCTCTCCCTCCCTCAGACACACACACACACACACACACACACACACACACACAAATCCACAGAGGCACAGGCACAAACGGAGTTATACACATGCGCACTGGACAGCTTCTGCAAGGCAGGGCCCTGGGCTGAACCCTGCTTCGCATTTCCTGGAAGCACGCCCAGCCTTTTAAGGCCAGCTCTGAGCTCCCATTGGCGGGATTCCTTCAGAAGGCCCGCCCACAGGGCGCCAGCCAGGCTCTGATAGGCCAGAGGCCTAGGCCACGCCCAGAACCCCACCAGCAATCTCATTGGCCAGTGTGCTTGGACACGCCCAGGAGGGTCCGGGCCCCTAGTCAGTGATTGGCCAGCGGCCTTGAGCACCGCCCACACGGCCCTGCAGCACGCTGATTGGGCAGCCTCCGGAAGGCCCGCCCACCAGCCACTTCCGCTCGACTCTGATTGGCCTGGTGTCCCAGGGACACGCCCCCAGCCAGCCTTCTCTTGGCTCCCATTGGCGGGCTGCTGTCTGAGGGGCGCCCTCTGATAGGCCAGTTCCTAAGGCACGCCCAGGAAGGTCACCGCCCTTGCCCCATGATTGGCCAGCCTCCTGGGCTCCGCCCACGAGGCCCGCCCCAGGCGCTCATTGGACAGCCTCCCGAGGGCCCGCCCCCCAGGCACTTCTGCTGGACCCTGATTGGCTGACCACCAGGGGTACGCCCACCCAGAGCCAGCACCCAGGCTCTCATTGGTGGGCTGCTCTCTGAGGCCCGCCCACGCAACTCCTCCTCTGTTCTCATTGGCCAGCTCTTGCTTCACGCCCCTGAGGGTGACGTTCCTCCACTCTGATTGGCCAGCTGTCTCTATGAATACCCACTGGGCCCTCCCCTCAGGCTCATTGGGCACGGGCTCTGAGGCCCGCCCCCGGGGACTTTCTGCCATCCTCTGAAGGCCCTGTTTCTGCAAACACGACCCTCACAGCTCCTGTCTGGGCCCATCCTTAGGACACTGCCTGCCTGCGCTAGGCTGGCCATGCTCTTGGGGCACACCCAGAAACACTGTCGCCACTCTCCTAGCCCAGTGCCTCAGGGCACTTGCCCCATGGAGCCTTAGTCCCGCCCTGGTGCTGCCCTCTTGTGGACACCCAGCAGAATGCAGCTGAGCACAGGGATTCACAAGCTCCCAGTAGAGTCATCCCAGACAAAGAGAGAAACCCCTTCCACTTGCAAAGCCAAATGGGGGATCCCCCCACCCCACAGGAAAGAACAGATGTCTAGGGCACTCTACGTCAATTTCAACCCTGCTGTCCACGGGCCACAATTCCTAGAGTTCTCCTCATTCCACAGAATCACTACACTCAACTATGGTCTTTGCTGCCACCTTGTGGACATACAGCAGAAGGCAGCTGAGCTCCCCATGCCACTCCTCTTTGAGTCTACCCAGAAAATTACACACAGCATGGGAATAGCAAAGGAAAGAACCCATCTGAGGACCACCTGGGAGAATGCACAACAGAGTCCACAATCCAATGTGCCAATTCATACTTGAAAAACCACTTGTGCAGTGGAAACTTCCTTTGTCATAACACAACCCAGTTCCTAAGTCCCTGCGTCAGGAATAAAGAAACAACAGCGGTAATCATAACTGAAACACACTTATGCACACTTACACACACACACACACACACACAGACACCTTCCCACAGAGACGTACACACTTGTCCCGAAAATAACTTGGATTGGAGTTGCTGTTTTGCACCCTAGCAAAAGGTCAAAGTTTCATGGTTGGAAGGGAGAAGTGTTAAGTTTCTGGCATATGAAGGTGAGAAATGCCTAGAGCAGATCGATAGTTACATGGACAACGAAGGGAGCATGGGTTGGAGGGACAGCTGGTGGAGCTGCCACGGAACTGTGTGGAATCCCAGGACCCTGTTTTGAGCCCCTGGTCACACTTACCCAGCTAGGGAAAAGCTGGGCTAGTGACAAATCAGAGCTGCAGCTGTCTCTCTGTCTCTCTTCCTGCTTGGGCCCTGCTCTCTCAATTTATGACTGTTTGCTTCTCCTCAATAAGAAAGTTACAAAGGATGTACAGAAATACAGGGGTAGTGGGAAAAATTACCCCCCCCGTGCCCACTATTACATGGAACTGTTGACTGTAAACCATTCATCCCCCAAGAAAGAACAGAATAAATATTTGTGAGGTTAAAAACATTGTAGGTTAAATAGTGAACATTCTCTAGAGCCATGCAATACTAATCCATTGTGCATTGGATGTCACTGTCAAAAACAGTGCAGTAGCAGTTGTAGTAGTGTGTAGTATCTGCAAAAGGAAATGTATTGTGTGTCAAAAGTTCCCTTCAATTATAAGAGAAAATCTATCAGGCAGAAGAAATGACCCCTCATGTGATATCGGACGAAATAAATAAATAAATAAATAAATATGCAAATAAATGGGAATGATCTAAGAGGATTTGAAAAAAATAAAAAATACAAACAAACACCACAGCAAGACCTGATGACAGCAGAAATATAGAAAAGGTCTGCTGAGAAACAGAGGGCTGCTTCAAAAATTCCCTGACACACAGGGTCCAGGCAAATTACGAATTCCGAGAATGAAAAGAAACGCATACGATTTGAAGCTTACACTAGAAAATGGAGGCAAGTTCTGGGCTATGATAATTACAATAAGGATACTGATAGAAAGGCTATTGGAAATGCTCCTGGAAAGTTTATAATTTATAATTGTAGTGAATCCTGCTCCAACTATGTGACCAATTATTTATGAATAAGGCTATTATAAATGTGGTAATTCTGCATTCAGATCAAATAAAAAGGTCAACAATTCTAAAAATGTCTGATATATATATAGATGTATGTATATGTACATATCTGTATGTGTATCTTTATTATCAACTATGAGGGATACTGGCATGGCTATGAGGAGACAGAGTATGGCTTGTGCCAGAGAGACTTACAAAGCTGAGGCTCCAGAAACCTAGGTGAAATCGCCAACAAAACAATCCAGAGCTCAGCCGGGCCCTGGTGACTCGCTTTGTATATCTGGGCCTGTCAGTCAAATAATATATAAGTAAAATATTAATGAGTGCAGACAGAGTGAGTGAGAGCCTGTGAGAGTCAGAGACAGAGAAGGCAAGAAGAGAAATATAAGAGTTGGAAAGAGACCAGAAGTCCAAAAGCTCCCACTCTGTGTTCATACATGACAGGTTCAAACCTGGGTTGTAGAGATTGTAAGGCAGCAGTCTCCTGTCCACAGACCCCAGACAACCCCAGCCTTCACCATATGTGTGTAGTATTTACGACAGGATATGTATTGTGAGTGTAAACTTCCCTTCAATTATAAGAGAAAAATCTATCAAGCAGAAGAATGGACCCCTCATGTAATATAGAACCAAATAAATAAATAAATAAATAAATAAATATGCAAATAAATGGGGGTTATCTAGGAGGATTTGAAACAAATGAAAAATAAAAACAAAAAGCACAAGAAGACCTGATGGCAGCAGAATCATAGAAACCATCTGCTGAGAATCAAGGGCTGCTTCAAAAGTTCCGAGACCCTTCAGAGTCCAGGGAAATTAAGATTTCGGGAGAATGAAAAGAAACTCATATGTATTGAAGCTTACACTAGAGAAAGGAGGCAAGTTCTGTACTATGATAATTAAAATAAGGATGCTGATAGAAATGCTATTAGAAATGCTACTGGAAGGTTCTATTATTTATAATTGTATTGAATCCTGCTCCAACTATGTGGCCAATTAGTAGGGAAAAAGGAACCTGTTGTAAATGTGTGAATTCTGATTAAGATCAATTACATAGGTTGACAATTCTAAAATTGACAGATATATATATATATATGTATATTTATATATGTATATGGATGTATATCTTTATTATAAAGTCTGAGAGATACTGCCATGGATATGAGGAGACAGAATATGGCTTAAGTCAGAGAGACTTACCAATCTGAGGCTCCAGTAGCCTAGGTGAAATCACTAGGTGATCACTAGGTGAAATCAGCTCAGCAGTGCTCTGGCCACTCTCTTTGCATATCTGGGCCTGTCAATAAAATAAGGATATAAGTAAAATATTCCTGAGTTCAGGCAGAGTGAGAGAGAGCCTGTGAGAGTCAGAGACAGAGATGGCGAGAAGAGAAATAGAAGAGTTGGAAATAGACCAGAAGTCAAAACCCCCCTAGGCTGTGTTCATTCATGACAGGTTCAAACCTGGGTTGTAGAGATTGTCACGCAGCAGCTCTAATGCCCACAGACCCCAGACAACCCAAGCCTTCACCATATGTGTGTAGTATTTGCCCCAGGAAATGTATTGTGCATCAAAAGTTCCCTTCAGTTATAAGAGAAAATCTCTCAAGCAGAAGACATGATGCCACATGTGATACCTGACTAAATAAATAAATTTGCAAATAAATGGGGATGATCTAGGAGGACTTGAAACAATAAAAATAAATAAAGACAAAAGCCACAAGAAGACCTGATGACAGCAGAAACATAGAAACCATCTGCTGAGAGACAGAGGGCTGCTTCAAAAATTCCCTAACACTTCAGGGTCCAGGGACATTAAGATTTCCGGAGAAAGAAAACAAACACATACGTATTGAAGCTTACACTAGAAAAAGGAGGGAAGATCTGGGCCATGATAATTACAATAAGGATGCTAATAGAAACACGATTAGAAATGCTACTGGAAGGTTCTATTATTTATAATTGTATTGAATCCTGCTCCAACTATATGGCCAATTATTTCAGAAAAACTAGGCTGTTATAAATGTGGTAATTCTGAAAGAAGGTCAAATACATAGGTCGAACATTCTAAAAATGACAGATATATAAATCTATATGTATATATATACATGTATGTATATCTTTATTATAAACTCTGAGTGATACTGGCATGGAAATGAGGAGACAGAATATGGCTTGTGTCAGAAAGACTTACAAACTGAGGCTCCAGTAGCCTAGGTGAAATCGCCAACACAACAAGCCAGAGCTCAGCAGTGCTCTGGTAACTCTCTTTGTCTATCTGGGCCTGTCAGTAAAATAAGAATCTAAGTAAAATATTAATGAGTGAAGACAGAGTGTGTGAGAGCATGTGAGAGTTAGAGATAGAGAAGGCGAGAAGAGAAATAGATGAGTTGGAAAGAGACCAGAATTCAAAAACCTCCTACACTGTGTTCATTGATGACAGGTTCAAACCTGGCTTGTAGAGATTGTAAGGCAGCAGCTCTCATGCCCACAGACCCCAGACAGCCCCAGCCTTCACCATAGGCTCTACTACCAACCTGACAGTAATGTGTGTGTGTGTGTGTGTGTCTGTCTGTCTGTCTGTCTGTTTGTGTGTGTCTGTGTGTGCTCAGAGATCACCTGTAGTAGTCTCAGAGCATGGGTGGCAAGGGAGCCAGCCTCTCCTGCAACTTATGTACAGAGAACCTATCTGGTCAGGGCAAGCCAGCTAGCCCAGATTGTGGCTAAGCAAGAATGCATATGCAAAGGGACTCTCATGTCTCACTCTCCTGAGTTCCGATTCAATGCCATGCCTCACTATGATCCAAACACTGCCAATGGGGGAAGCTGGGGCACCCCTCAGAATTCAGGGGCATGAGCCTGTCCAGTCACCTTTGGCTGCCTACTCAGCCTCCAGGCTCTCAGTCCACTGCTCAGGGCAGCAGATTACAAGCCCAGAAAGTACCCAGAAAGGGCTGTGTTTCCACATAGATGGGAAGTGTGTTGAACCAAACAATAGTGGATGAACCCGGCCCCTTACACCTACCCTTTGGGTCCGGCTAAGGCAATTGCTCCTGTGGCCTCACATCCCTGATCATGGTGTCCTGGTGTCCACACATCACACTCAGAGAGATTCCCAGAAGTAGGCTTGCATGAGTGTCCCATACAATGTCGCTCTGCTTGCAGGAAGCACAAACTCCCCGGGCCCTTGCTATGGACAGACAAAAAAAAGATGGATGCCTCCACTGGCCAAATTAGGGGCTTCCAGTCAAGATCACAGCCCCGCCCCTCACCTGAGGGCCTGGCTGCTGCTAAAAAAGGCAATTGGAAACACCTTTTACACTTGGGCCCTGAGGACATACTCAGGAATCCCTCCAGGAGGTAGCAGGCTGGCAGACCTCCTGACCCCAGGATAGCTGTGCTCCTAGTTGGGCGGCCCTTCTGGCCAGTGGTGAAAATATTCCCTAGATACAAGAAAGAACTTCAGGTTTCAAAGGGATTTGAAACACCATGAGGCACTTGGAAAAGACATTTCACAGCCATCAAAACACCCTCTTTCTGAACACTGGAAGCTTCCGTTTTGCATGGAAAATCTGGACACTGGTGTGGCCATCAGTACCACAGATCCTTTACATTCGGCTTAATAGAGGGAAAGCACAGTGTGTGTGCCAGGGGGATCGAGTTTCACTTCTCTTGACCTGGGCTCTCATGGAATAAGGACAAGGACGCTGTGCAGGAAGGTGAGGAGGGCTGCATTGAGGCTGAGTGTCAGCCTCAGGGCCCTGGAGAATGGGAGTCAAGCACAGAGGGCCTGGACAGCTGCAGCTGGAGATGGACATATGCCTGGAACCTGCAGCAGCAACGCTGTCTCCGCAGTTCCCCTCTACACCATGTACTACACCATGTGCAGGAGACTAAGTAATCCAAAGGGCAAAGAAAGGAAAATTTCAACACCAGGAAGGCTGAGTTCACGATGCATGCACTGACTTCCAGTAAGGGCCCAGTGAAGAAGGCACGTAGAGACAGTCAGAGAGACAGAATGACAGAGACAGACAAGGACTGAAATTCTGGCCCTGTGCTGATCAGTGCCAGAGCACTGAAGACAAACCCTCCATGCCCATGCATACTTCTTACAAGTGGCATTGCTATTTTATGTTTGTGAGGAAAGGTAACACTTAGAACATCTAGGTCTTAGCCAATCTGAGAAGCAACCCTTGGCCGGCAGCCCACTCTCCAAAACTGCCCTCGCCTCTCCAAATTCGAAGTAGTCATAGTGATGCTCCAGCCAAGCTGCAGGCTGGCGTATTGCATCTCCCTGGTCCAGCCTCAGCCTGTCCTGTGTGCAGGGAACTGCACTATGTCTATTTCTTCTTTGATTTACAGTTTTGGGATAAGACTCGGTGGACAAAAAGAGCAAGAGGGAAGTAGATGATTTGGCAGTGGTAGTATGTGCTGAGAGAGATTTGTAGAGTGATATACGATATGGCTCTGTGAGATGTCTCTCATGACTGTGGCTCAGAAGGGCCAGGTGTATCCACATTGCTACCTTAATCCAGAGATGTGCAGGTCTCTAGCTAAAAAATATTTTCAGACCTCTACATGTTACATACATATATATATATATATATATATATATATATATATAGAGAGAGAGAGAGAGAGAGCGAGAGAGAGAGACACTGATGTAGTCATTTTCTACAATGGATTCGGTGTGACATTCACACAAGTGATTGCTAAAACCTGGAGAGAAACTTTGCATCAGGAAAAGAATTGTCCAAAGGAATAAAATCTCCAAATCATTAGCTATATGCAGCTCCAACGGGACCGAGCGAAAAAGGCTCGAGAAGGAACTCATCCAGGACACTCTCCACATGGACAGGCACCACAGGTTTCCTAGTCTGGCAACACAAACAGGGCAGCTGCTAGTTCCCAGTGCAAGCCTCAGGGCAAAAACCTCTCCCTCTTCAGTGTCTTTACATCTGAAAAGAAGAAAAGTGACCAAGGGCCAAGGAGAGCTGCCCTGGTGTCAATATTGAGCTGTAAATCAGAATGTGCCAAGTGTTTTGCACAAAATCACCTGTGCCACAGTGATTCTGTTGTTCTCTCTCTCTCTCCCTCCCTCAGACACACACACACACACACACACACACACACACACACACACAAATCCACAGAGGCACAGGCACAAACGGAGTTATACACATGCGCACTGGACAGCTTCGTCAAGGCAGGGCCCTGGGCTGAACCCTGCTTCGCATTTCCTGGAAGCACGCCCAGCCGTTTAAGGCCAGCTCTGAACTCCCATTGGCGGGATTCCTTCAGAAGGCCCGCCCACAGGGCGCCAGCCAGGCTCTGATAGGCCAGAGGCCTAGGCCACGCCCAGAACCGCACCAGCAATCTCATTGGCCAGTGTGCTTGGACACGCCCAGGAGGGTCCGGGCCCCTAGTCTGTGATTGGCCAGCGGCCTTGAGCACCGCCCACACGGCCCTGCAGCACGCTGATTGGGCAGCCTCCGGAAGGCCCGCCCACCAGCCACTTCCGCTCGACTCTGATTGGCCTGGTGTCCCAGGGACACGCCCCCAGCCAGCCTTCTCTTGGCTCCCATTGGCGGGCTGCTGTCTGAGGGGCGCCCTCTGATAGGCCAGTTCCTAAGGCACGCCCAGGAAGGTCACCGCCCTTGCCCCATGATTGGCCAGCCTCCTGGGCTCCGCCCACGAGGCCCACCCCAGGCGCTCATTGGACATCCTCCCGAGGGCCCGCCCCCCAGGCACTTCCGCTGGACCCTGATTGGCTGACCTCCAGGGGTACGCCCACCCAGAGCCAGCACCCAGGCTCTCATTGGTGGGCTGCTCTCTGAGGCCCGCCCACGCAACTCCTCCTCTGTTCTCATTGGCCAGCTCTTGCTTCCCGCCCCTGAGGGTGACGTTCCTCCTCTCTGATTGGCCAGCTGTCTCTATGAATAACCACTGGGCCCTCCCCTCAGGCTCATTGGGCACGGGCTCTGAGGCCCGTCCCCGGGGACTTTCTGCCATCCTCTGAAGGCCCTGTTTCTGCAAACACGACCCCCACAGCTCCTGTCTGGGCCCGTCCTTAGGACACTGCCTGCCTGCGCTAGGCTGGCCATGCTCTTGGGGCACACCCAGAAACACTGTCGCCACTCTCCTAGCCCAATGTGTCTCAGGGCACTTGCCCCATGGAGCCTTAGTCCCGCCCTGGTGCTGCCCACTTGTGGACACCCAGCAGAATGCAGCTGAGCACAGGGATTCACAAGCTCCCAGTAGAGTCATCCCAGACAAAGAGAGAAACCCCTTCCACTTGCAAAGCCAAATGGGGGATCCCCCCACCCCACAGGAAAGAACAGATGTCTAGGGCACTCTACGTCAATTTCAACCCTGCTGTCCATGGGCCACAATTCCTAGAGTTCTCCTCATTCCACAGAATCACTACACTCAACTATGGTCTTTGCTGCCACCTTGTGGACATACAGCAGAAGGCAGCTGAGCTCCCCATGCCACTCCTCTTTGAGTCTACCCAGAAAATTACACACAGCATGGGAATAGCAAAGGAAAGAACCCATCTGAGGACCACCTGGGAGAATGCACAACAGAGTCCACAATCCAATGTGCCAATTCATACTTGAAAAACTACTTGTGTAGTGCAAACTTCCTTTCTCATAAAACAACCCAGTTCCTAAGTCCCTGCGTCAGGAATCAAGAAACAACAGCGGTAATCATAACTGAAACACACTTATGCACACTTACACACACACACACACACACACACACACACACACACACACACACACCTTCCCACAGAGACGTACACACTTGTCCCGAAAATAACTTGGATTGGAGTTGCTGTTTTGCACCCTAGCAAAAGGTCAAAGTTTCATGGGTGGAAGGGAGAAGTGTTAAGTTTCTGGCATATGAAGGTGAGAAATGCCTAGAGCAGATCGATAGTTACATGGACAACGAAGGGAGCATGGGTTGGAGGGACAGCTGGTGGAGCTGCCAGGGAACTATGTGGAATCCCAGGACCCTGTTTTGAGCCCCTGGTCACACTTACCCAGCTAGGGAAAAGCTGGGCTAGTGACAAATCAGAGCTGCAGCTGTCTCTCTGTCTCTCTTCCTGCTTGGGCCCTGCTCTCTCAATTTATGACTGTTTGCTTCTCCTCAATAAGAAAGTTACAAAAGATGTACAGAAATACAGGGGTAGTGGGAAAAATTACCCCCCCGTGCCCACTATTACATGGAACTGTTGACTGTAAACCATTCATCCCCCAAGAAAGAACAGAATAAATATTTGTGAGGTTAAAAACATTGTAGGTTAAATAGTGAACATTCTCTAGAGCCATGCAATACTAATCCATTGTGCATTGGATGTCACTGTCAAAAACAGTGCAGTAGCAGTTGTAGTAGTGTGTAGTATCTGCAAAAGGAAATGTATTGTGTGTCAAAAGTTCCCTTCAATTATAAGAGAAAATCTATCAGGCAGAAGAAATGACCCCTCATGTGATATCGGACGAAATAAATAAATAAATAAATATGCAAATAAATGGGAATGATCTAAGAGGATTTGAAAAAAATAAAAAATACAAACAAACACCACAGGAAGACCTGATGACAGCAGAAATATAGAAAAGGTCTGCTGAGAAATAGAGGGCTGCTTCAAAAATTCCCTGACACACAGGGTCCAGGCAAATTACGAATTCCATGAATGAAAAGAAACGCATACGATTTGAAGCTTACACTAGAAAATGGAGGCAAGTTCTGTGCTATGATAATTACAATAAGGATACTGATAGAAAGGCTATTGGAAATGCTCCTGGAAAGTTTATAATTTATAATTGTAGTGAATCCTGCTCCAACTATGTGACCAATTATTTATGAATAAGGAGGCTATTATAAATGCGGTAATTCTGCATTCAGATCAAATAAAAAGGTCAACAATTCTAAAAATGTCTGATATATATATATATATGTATGTATGTATATGTACATATATGTATGTGTATCTTTATTATCAACTATGAGGGATACTGGCATGGCTATGAGGAGACAGAGTATGGCTTGTGCCAGAGGGACTTACAAAGCTGAGGCTCCAGAAACCTAGGTGAAATCGCCAACAAAACAATCCAGAGCTCAGCTGGGCCCTGGTGACTCGCTTTGTATATCTGGGCCTGTCAGTCAAATAATATATAAGTAAAATATTAATGAGTGCAGACAGAGTGAGTGAGAGCCTGTGAGAGTCAGAGACAGAGAAGGCAAGAAGAGAAATATAAGAGTTGGAAAGAGACCAGAAGTCCAAAAGCTCCCACTCTGTGTTCATACATGACAGGTTCAAACCTGGGTTGTAGAGATTGTAAGGCAGCAGTCTCCTGTCCACAGACCCCAGACAACCCCAGCCTTCACCATATGTGTGTAGTATTTACGACAGGATATGTATTGTGAGTGTAAACTTCCCTTCAATTATAAGAGAAAAATCTATCAAGCCGAAGAATGGACCCCTCATGTAATATAGAACCAAATAAATAAATAAATAAATAAATATGCAAGTAAATGGGGGTTATCTAGGAGGATTTGAAACAAATGAAAAATAAAAACAAAAAGCACAAGAAGACCTGATGGCAGCAGAAACATAGAAACCATCTGCTGAGAATCAAGGGCTGCTTCAAAAGTTCCGAGACCCTTCAGAGTCCAGGGAAATTAAGATTTCGGGAGAATGAAAAGAAACTCATATGTATTGAAGCTTACACTAGAGAAAGGAGGCAAGTTCTGTACTATGATAATTAAAATAAGGATGCTGATAGAAATGCTATTAGAAATGCTACTGGAAGGTTCTATTATTTATAATTGTATTGAATCCTGCTCCAACTATGTGGCCAATTAGTAGGGAAAAAGGAACCTGTTGTAAATGTGTGAATTCTGATTAAGATCAATTACATAGGTTGACAATTCTAAAAATGACAGAGATATATATGTATATTTATATATGTATATGGATGTATATCTTTATTATAAAGTCTGAGAGATACTGCCATGGATATGAGGAGACAGAATATGGCTTAAGTCAGAGAGACTTACCAATCAGAGGCTCCAGTAGCCTAGGTGAAATCACAAACAAAACCAGCCAGAGCTCAGCAGTGCTCTGGCTACTCTCTTTGCATATCTGGGCCTGTCAATAAAATAAGGATATAAGTAAAATATTCCTGAGTTCAGGCAGAGTGAGAGAGAGCCTGTGAGAGTCAGAGACAGAGATGGCGAGAAGAGAAATAGAAGAGTTGGAAATAGACCAGAAGTCAAAACCCCCCTAGGCTGTGTTCATTCATGACAGGTTCAAACCTGGGTTGTAGAGATTGTCACGCAGCAGCTCTAATGCCCAAAGACCCCAGACAACCCAAGCCTTCACCATATGTGTGTAGTATTTGCCCCAGGAAATGTATTGTGCATCAAAAGTTCCCTTCAGTTATAGGAGAAAATCTCTCAAGCAGAAGAAATGATGCCACATGTGATACCTGACTAAATAAATAAATATGCAAATAAATGGGGATGATCTAGGAGGACTTGAAACAATAAAAATAAGTAAAGACAAAAAGCACAAGAAGACCTGATGACAGCAGAAACATAGAAACCATCTGCTGAGAAACAGAGGGCTGCTTCAAAAATTCCCTAACACTTCAGGGTCCAGGGACATTAAGATTTCCGGAGAAAGAAAACAAACACATACGTATTGAAGCTTACACTAGCTAGAAAAAGGAGGGAAGATCTGGGCCATGATAATTACAATAAGGATGCTAATAGAAACACGATTAGAAATGCTACTGGAAGGTTCTATTATTTATAATTGTATTGAATCCTGCTCCAACTATATGGCCAATTATTTCAGAAAAACTAGGCTGTTATAAATGTGGTAATTCTGAAAGAAGGTCAAATACATAAGTCGAACATTCTAAAAATGACAGATATATAAATCTATATGTATATATATACATGTATGTATATCTTTATTATAAACTCTGAGTGATACTGGCATGGAAATGAGGAGACAGAATATGGCTTGTGTCAGAAAGACTTACAAACTGAGGCTCCAGTAGCCTAGGTGAAATCGCGAACACAACAAGCCAGAGCTCAGCAGTGCTCTGGTAACTCTCTTTGTCTATCTGGGCCTGTCAGTAAAATAAGAATCTAAGTAAAATATTAATGAGTGAAGACAGAGTGTGTGAGAGCATGTGAGAGTTAGAGATAGAGAAGGCGAGAAGAGAAATAGATGAGTTGGAAAGAGACCAGAATTCAAAAACCTCCTACACTGTGTTCATTGATGACAGGTTCAAACCTGGCTTGTAGAGATTGTAAGGCAGCAGCTCTCATGCCCACAGACCCCAGACAGCCCCAGCCTTCACCATAGGCTCTACTACCAGACCTGACAGTAATGTGTGTGTGTGTGTGTGTGTGTGTGTGTGTGTGTCTGTCTGTTTGTGTGTGTCTGTGTGTGCTCAGAGATCACCTGTAGTAGTCTCAGAGCATGGGTGGCAAGGGAGCCAGCCTCTCCTGCAACTTATGTACAGAGAACCTATCTGGTCAGGGCAAGCCAGCTAGCCCAGATTGTGGCTAAGCAAGAATGCATATGCAAAGGGACTCTCATGTCTCACTCTCCTGAGTTCCGATTCAATGCCATGCCTCACTATGATCCAAACACTGCCAATGGGGGAAGCTGGGGCACCCCTCAGAATTCAGGGGCATGAGCCTGTCCAGTCACCTTTGGCTGCCTACTCAGCCTCCAGGCTCTCAGTCCACTGCTCAGGGCAGCAGATTACAAGCCCAGAAAGTACCCAGAAAGGGCTGTGTTTCCACATAGATGGGAAGTGTGTTGAACCAAACAATAGTGGATGAACCCGGCCCCTTACACCTACCCTTTGGGTCCGGCTAAGGCAATTGCTCCTGTGGCCTCACATCCCTGATCATGGTGTCCTGGTGTCCACACATCACACTCAGAGAGATTCCCAGAAGTAGGCTTGCATGAGTGTCCCATACAATGTCGCTCTGCTTGCAGGAAGCACAAACTCCCCGGGCCCTTGCTATGGACAGACAAAAAAAAGATGGATGCCTCCACTGGCCAAATTAGGGGCTTCCAGTCAAGATCACAGCCCCGCCCCTCACCTGAGGGCCTGGCTGCTGCTAAAAAAGGCAATTGGAAACACCTTTTACACTTGGGCCCTGAGGACATACTCAGGAATCCCTCCAGGAGGTAGCAGGCTGGCAGACCTCCTGACCCCAGGATAGCTGTGCTCCTAGTTGGGCGGCCCTTCTGGCCAGTGGTGAAAATATTCCCTAGATACAAGAAAGAACTTCAGGTTTCAAAGGGATTTGAAACACCATGAGGCACTTGGAAAAGACATTTCACAGCCATCAAAACACCCTCTTTCTGAACACTGGAAGCTTCCGTTTTGCATGGAAAATCTGGACACTGGTGTGGCCATCAGTACCACAGATCCTTTACATTCGGCTTAATAGAGGGAAAGCACAGTGTGTGTGCCAGGGGGATCGAGTTTCACTTCTCTTGACCTGGGCTCTCATGGAATAAGGACAAGGACGCTGTGCAGGAAGGTGAGGAGGGCTGCATTGAGGCTGAGTGTCAGCCTCAGGGCCCTGGAGAATGGGAGTCAAGCACAGAGGGCCTGGACAGCTGCAGCTGGAGATGGACATATGCCTGGAACCTGCAGCAGCAACGCTGTCTCCGCAGTTCCCCTCTACACCATGTACTACACCATGTGCAGGAGACTAAGTAATCCAAAGGGCAAAGAAAGGAAAATTTCAACACCAGGAAGGCTGAGTTCACGATGCATGCACTGACTTCCAGTAAGGGCCCAGTGAAGAAGGCACGTAGAGACAGTCAGAGAGACAGAATGACAGAGACAGACAAGGACTGAAATTCTGGCCCTGTGCTGATCAGTGCCAGAGCACTGAAGACAAACCCTCCATGCCCATGCATACTTCTTACAAGTGGCATTGCTATTTTATGTTTGTGAGGAAAGGTAACACTTAGAACATCTAGGTCTTAGCCAATCTGAGAAGCAACCCTTGGCCGGCAGCCCACTCTCCAAAACTGCCCTCGCCTCTCCAAATTCGAAGTAGTCATAGTGATGCTCCAGCCAAGCTGCAGGCTGGCGTATTGCATCTCCCTGGTCCAGCCTCAGCCTGTCCTGTGTGCAGGGAACTGCACTATGTCTATTTCTTCTTTGATTTACAGTTTTGGGATAAGACTCGGTGGACAAAAAGAGCAAGAGGGAAGTAGATGATTTGGCAGTGGTAGTATGTGCTGAGAGAGATTTGTAGAGTGATATACGATATGGCTCTGTGAGATGTCTCTCATGACTGTGGCTCAGAAGGGCCAGGTGTATCCACATTGCTACCTTAATCCAGAGATGTGCAGGTCTCTAGCTAAAAAATATTTTCAGACCTCTACATGTTACATACATATATATATATATATATATATATATATATATAGAGAGAGAGAGAGAGAGAGAGAGAGAGAGAGCGAGAGAGACACTGATGTAGTCATTTTCTACAATGGATTCGGTGTGACATTCACACAATTGATTGCTAAAACCTGGAGAGAAACTTTGCATCAGGAAAAGAATTGTCCAAAGGAATAAAATCTCCAAATCATTAGCTATATGCAGCTCCAACGGGACCGAGCGAAAAAGGCTCGAGAAGGAACTCATCCAGGACACTCTCCACATGGACAGGCACCACAGGTTTCCTAGTCTGGCAACACAAACAGGGCAGCTGCTAGTTCCCAGTGCAAGCCTCAGGGCAAAAACCTCTCCCTCTTCAGTGTCTTTACATCTGAAAAGAAGAAAAGTGACCAAGGGCCAAGGAGAGCTGCCCTGGTGTCAATATTGAGCTGTAAATCAGAATGTGCCAAGTGTTTTGCACAAAATCACCTGTGCCACAGTGATTCTGTTGTTCTCTCTCTCTCTCCCTCCCTCAGACACACACACACACACACACACACACACACACACACACAAATCCACAGAGGCACAGGCACAAACGGAGTTATACACATGCGCACTGGACAGCTTCGTCAAGGCAGGGCCCTGGGCTGAACCCTGCTTCGCATTTCCTGGAAGCACGCCGAGCCGTTTAAGGCCAGCTCTGAACTCCCATTGGCGGGATTCCTTCAGAAGGCCCGCCCACAGGGCGCCAGCCAGGCTCTGATAGGCCGGAGGCCTAGGCCACGCCCAGAACCGCACCAGCAATCTCATTGGCCAGTGTGCTTGGACATGCCCAGGAGGGTCCGGGCCCCTAGTCAGTGATTGGCCAGCGGCCTTGAGCACCGCCCACACGGCCCTGCAGCACGCTGATTGGGCAGCCTCCGGAAGGCCCGCCCACCAGCCACTTCCGCTCGACTCTGATTGGCCTGGTGTCCCAGGGACACGCCCCCAGCCAGCCTTCTCTTGGCTCCCATTGGCGGGCTGCTGTCTGAGGGGCGCCCTCTGATAGGCCAGTTCCTAAGGCACGCCCAGGAAGGTCACCGCCCTTGCCCCATGATTGGCCAGCCTCCTGGGCTCCGCCCACGAGGCCCACCCCAGGCGCTCATTGGACATCCTCCCGAGGGCCCGCCCCCCAGGCACTTCCGCTGGACCCTGATTGGCTGACCTCCAGGGGTACGCCCACCCAGAGCCAGCACCCAGGCTCTCATTGGTGGGCTGCTCTCTGAGGCCCGCCCACGCAACTCCTCCTCTGTTCTCATTGGCCAGCTCTTGCTTCACGCCCCTGAGGGTGACGTTCCTCCTCTCTGATTGGCCAGCTGTCTCTATGAATAACCACTGGGCCCTCCCCTCAGGCTCATTGGGCACGGGCTCTGAGGCCCGTCCCCGGGGACTTTCTGCCATCCTCTGAAGGCCCTGTTTCTGCAAACACGACCCCCACAGCTCCTGTCTGGGCCCGTCCTTAGGACACTGCCTGCCTGCGCTAGGCTGGCCATGCTCTTGGGGCACACCCAGAAACACTGTCGCCACTCTCCTAGCCCAATGTGTCTCAGGGCACTTGCCCCATGGAGCCTTAGTCCCGCCCTGGTGCTGCCCACTTGTGGACACCCAGCAGAATGCAGCTGAGCACAGGGATTCACAAGCTCCCAGTAGAGTCATCCCAGACAAAGAGAGAAACCCCTTCCACTTGCAAAGCCAAATGGGGGATCCCCCCACCCCACAGGAAAGAACAGATGTCTAGGGCACTCTACGTCAATTTCAACCCTGCTGTCCATGGGCCACAATTCCTAGAGTTCTCCTCATTCCACAGAATCACTACACTCAACTATGGTCTTTGCTGCCACCTTGTGGACATACAGCAGAATGCAGCTGAGCTCCCCATGCCACTCCTCTTTGAGTCTACCCAGAAAATTACACACAGCATGGGAATAGCAAAGGAAAGAACCCATCTGAGGACCACCTGGGAGAATGCACAACAGAGTCCACAATCCAATGTGCCAATTCATACTTGAAAAACCACTTGTGTAGTGCAAACTTCCTTTCTCATAAAACAACCCAGTTCCTAAGTCCCTGCGTCAGGAATCAAGAAACAACAGCGGTAATCATAACTGAAACACACTTATGCACACTTACACACACACACACACACACACACACACACACCTTCCCACAGAGACGTACACACTTGTCCCGAAAATAACTTGGATTGGAGTTGCTGTTTTGCACTCTAGCAAAAGGTCAAAGTTTCATGGGTGGAAGGGAGAAGTGTTAAGTTTCTGGCATATGAAGGTGAGAAATGCCTAGAGCAGATCGATAGTTACATGGACAACGAAGGGAGCATGGGTTGGAGGGACAGCTGGTGGAGCTGCCAGGGAACTATGTGGAATCCCAGGACCCTGTTTTGAGCCCCTGGTCACACTTACCCAGCTAGGGAAAAGCTGGGCTAGTGACAAATCAGAGCTGCAGCTGTCTCTCTGTCTCTCTTCCTGCTTGGGCCCTGCTCTCTCAATTTATGACTGTTTGCTTCTCCTCAATAAGAAAGTTACAAAAGATGTACAGAAATACAGGGGTAGTGGGAAAAATTACCCCCCCGTGCCCACTATTACATGGAACTGTTGACTGTAAACCATTCATCCCCCAAGAAAGAACAGAATAAATATTTGTGAGGTTAAAAACATTGTAGGTTAAATAGTGAACATTCTCTAGAGCCATGCAATACTAATCCATTGTGCATTGGATGTCACTGTCAAAAACAGTGCAGTAGCAGTTGTAGTAGTGTGTAGTATCTGCAAAAGGAAATGTATTGTGTGTCAAAAGTTCCCTTCAATTATAAGAGAAAATCTATCAGGCAGAAGAAATGACCCCTCATGTGATATCGGACGAAATAAATAAATAAATAAATATGCAAATAAATGGGAATGATCTAAGAGGATTTGAAAAAAATAAAAAATACAAACAAACACCACAGGAAGACCTGATGACAGCAGAAATATAGAAAAGGTCTGCTGAGAAATAGAGGGCTGCTTCAAAAATTCCCTGACACACAGGGTCCAGGCAAATTACGAATTCCATGAATGAAAAGAAACGCATACGATTTGAAGCTTACACTAGAAAATGGAGGCAAGTTCTGTGCTATGATAATTACAATAAGGATACTGATAGAAAGGCTATTGGAAATGCTCCTGGAAAGTTTATAATTTATAATTGTAGTGAATCCTGCTCCAACTATGTGACCAATTATTTATGAATAAGGAGGCTATTATAAATGCGGTAATTCTGCATTCAGATCAAATAAAAAGGTCAACAATTCTAAAAATGTCTGATATATATATATATGTATGTATGTATATGTACATATATGTATGTGTATCTTTATTATCAACTATGAGGGATACTGGCATGGCTATGAGGAGACAGAGTATGGCTTGTGCCAGAGGGACTTACAAAGCTGAGGCTCCAGAAACCTAGGTGAAATCGCCAACAAAACAATCCAGAGCTCAGCCGGGCCCTGGTGACTCGCTTTGTATATCTGGGCCTGTCAGTCAAATAATATATAAGTAAAATATTAATGAGTGCAGACAGAGTGAGTGAGAGCCTGTGAGAGTCAGAGACAGAGAAGGCAAGAAGAGAAATATAAGAGTTGGAAAGAGACCAGAAGTCCAAAAGCTCCCACTCTGTGTTCATACATGACAGGTTCAAACCTGGGTTGTAGAGATTGTAAGGCAGCAGTCTCCTGTCCACAGACCCCAGACAACCCCAGCCTTCACCATATGTGTGTAGTATTTACGACAGGATATGTATTGTGAGTGTAAACTTCCCTTCAATTATAAGAGAAAAATCTATCAAGCCGAAGAATGGACCCCTCATGTAATATAGAACCAAATAAATAAATATGCAAGTAAATGGGGGTTATCTAGGAGGATTTGAAACAAATGAAAAATAAAAACAAAAAGCACAAGAAGACCTGATGGCAGCAGAAACATAGAAACCATCTGCTGAGAATCAAGGGCTGCTTCAAAAGTTCCGAGACCCTTCAGAGTCCAGGGAAATTAAGATTTCGGGAGAATGAAAAGAAACTCATATGTATTGAAGCTTACACTAGAGAAAGGAGGCAAGTTCTGTACTATGATAATTAAAATAAGGATGCTGATAGAAATGCTATTAGAAATGCTACTGGAAGGTTCTATTATTTATAATTGTATTGAATCCTGCTCCAACTATGTGGCCAATTAGTAGGGAAAAAGGAACCTGTTGTAAATGTGTGAATTCTGATTAAGATCAATTACATAGGTTGACAATTCTAAAAATGACAGAGATATATATGTATATTTATATATGTATATGGATGTATATCTTTATTATAAAGTCTGAGAGATACTGCCATGGATATGAGGAGACAGAATATGGCTTAAGTCAGAGAGACTTACCAATCAGAGGCTCCAGTAGCCTAGGTGAAATCACAAACAAAACCAGCCAGAGCTCAGCAGTGCTCTGGCTACTCTCTTTGCATATCTGGGCCTGTCAATAAAATAAGGATATAAGTAAAATATTCCTGAGTTCAGGCAGAGTGAGAGAGAGCCTGTGAGAGTCAGAGACAGAGATGGCGAGAAGAGAAATAGAAGAGTTGGAAATAGACCAGAAGTCAAAACCCCCCTAGGCTGTGTTCATTCATGACAGGTTCAAACCTGGGTTGTAGAGATTGTCACGCAGCAGCTCTAATGCCCAAAGACCCCAGACAACCCAAGCCTTCACCATATGTGTGTAGTATTTGCCCCAGGAAATGTATTGTGCATCAAAAGTTCCCTTCAGTTATAGGAGAAAATCTCTCAAGCAGAAGAAATGATGCCACATGTGATACCTGACTAAATAAATAAATATGCAAATAAATGGGGATGATCTAGGAGGACTTGAAACAATAAAAATAAGTAAAGACAAAAAGCACAAGAAGACCTGATGACAGCAGAAACATAGAAACCATCTGCTGAGAAACAGAGGGCTGCTTCAAAAATTCCCTAACACTTCAGGGTCCAGGGACATTAAGATTTCCGGAGAAAGAAAACAAACACATACGTATTGAAGCTTACACTAGCTAGAAAAAGGAGGGAAGATCTGGGCCATGATAATTACAATAAGGATGCTAATAGAAACACGATTAGAAATGCTACTGGAAGGTTCTATTATTTATAATTGTATTGAATCCTGCTCCAACTATATGGCCAATTATTTCAGAAAAACTAGGCTGTTATAAATGTGGTAATTCTGAAAGAAGGTCAAATACATAGGTCGAACATTCTAAAAATGACAGATATATAAATCTATATGTATATATATACATGTATGTATATCTTTATTATAAACTCTGAGTGATACTGGCATGGAAATGAGGAGACAGAATATGGCTTGTGTCAGAAAGACTTACAAACTGAGGCTCCAGTAGCCTAGGTGAAATCGCCAACACAACAAGCCAGAGCTCAGCAGTGCTCTGGTAACTCTCTTTGTCTATCTGGGCCTGTCAGTAAAATAAGAATCTAAGTAAAATATTAATGAGTGAAGACAGAGTGTGTGAGAGCATGTGAGAGTCAGAGATAGAGAAGGCGAGAAGAGAAATAGATGAGTTGGAAAGAGACCAGAATTCAAAAACCTCCTACACTGTGTTCATTGATGACAGGTTCAAACCTGGCTTGTAGAGATTGTAAGGCAGCAGCTCTCATGCCCACAGACCCCAGACAGCCCCAGCCTTCACCATAGGCTCTACTACCAGACCTGACAGTAATGTGTGTGTGTGTGTGTGTGTGTGTCTGTCTGTTTGTGTGTGTCTGTGTGTGCTCAGAGATCACCTGTAGTAGTCTCAGAGCATGGGTGGCAAGGGAGCCAGCCTCTCCTGCAACTTATGTACAGAGAACCTATCTGGTCAGGGCAAGCCAGCTAGCCCAGATTGTGGCTAAGCAAGAATGCATATGCAAAGGGACTCTCATGTCTCACTCTCCTGAGTTCCGATTCAATGCCATGCCTCACTATGATCCAAACACTGCCAATGGGGGAAGCTGGGGCACCCCTCAGAATTCAGGGGCATGAGCCTGTCCAGTCACCTTTGGCTGCCTACTCAGCCTCCAGGCTCTCAGTCCACTGCTCAGGGCAGCAGATTACAAGCCCAGAAAGTACCCAGAAAGGGCTGTGTTTCCACATAGATGGGAAGTGTGTTGAACCAAACAATAGTGGATGAACCCGGCCCCTTACACCTACCCTTTGGGTCCGGCTAAGGCAATTGCTCCTGTGGCCTCACATCCCTGATCATGGTGTCCTGGTGTCCACACATCACACTCAGAGAGATTCCCAGAAGTAGGCTTGCATGAGTGTCCCATACAATGTCGCTCTGCTTGCAGGAAGCACAAACTCCCCGGGCCCTTGCTATGGACAGACAAAAAAAAGATGGATGCCTCCACTGGCCAAATTAGGGGCTTCCAGTCAAGATCACAGCCCCGCCCCTCACCTGAGGGCCTGGCTGCTGCTAAAAAAGGCAATTGGAAACACCTTTTACACTTGGGCCCTGAGGACATACTCAGGAATCCCTCCAGGAGGTAGCAGGCTGGCAGACCTCCTGACCCCAGGATAGCTGTGCTCCTAGTTGGGCGGCCCTTCTGGCCAGTGGTGAAAATATTCCCTAGATACAAGAAAGAACTTCAGGTTTCAAAGGGATTTGAAACACCATGAGGCACTTGGAAAAGACATTTCACAGCCATCAAAACACCCTCTTTCTGAACACTGGAAGCTTCCGTTTTGCATGGAAAATCTGGACACTGGTGTGGCCATCAGTACCACAGATCCTTTACATTCGGCTTAATAGAGGGAAAGCACAGTGTGTGTGCCAGGGGGATCGAGTTTCACTTCTCTTGACCTGGGCTCTCATGGAATAAGGACAAGGACGCTGTGCAGGAAGGTGAGGAGGGCTGCATTGAGGCTGAGTGTCAGCCTCAGGGCCCTGGAGAATGGGAGTCAAGCACAGAGGGCCTGGACAGCTGCAGCTGGAGATGGACATATGCCTGGAACCTGCAGCAGCAACGCTGTCTCCGCAGTTCCCCTCTACACCATGTACTACACCATGTGCAGGAGACTAAGTAATCCAAAGGGCAATGAAAGGAAAATTTCAACACCAGGAAGGCTGAGTTCACGATGCATGCACTGACTTCCAGTAAGGGCCCAGTGAAGAAGGCACGTAGAGACAGTCAGAGAGACAGAATGACAGAGACAGACAAGGACTGAAATTCTGGCCCTGTGCTGATCAGTGCCAGAGCACTGAAGACAAACCCTCCATGCCCATGCATACTTCTTACAAGTGGCATTGCTATTTTATGTTTGTGAGGAAAGGTAACACTTAGAACATCTAGGTCTTAGCCAATCTGAGAAGCAACCCTTGGCCGGCAGCCCACTCTCCAAAACTGCCCTCGCCTCTCCAAATTCGAAGTAGTCATAGTGGTGCTCCAGCCAAGCTGCAGGCTGGCGTATTGCATCTCCCTGGTCCAGCCTCAGCCTGTCCTGTGTGCAGGGAACTGCACTATGTCTATTTCTTCTTTGATTTACAGTTTTGGGATAAGACTCGGTGGACAAAAAGAGCAAGAGGGAAGTAGATGATTTGGCAGTGGTAGTATGTGCTGAGAGAGATTTGTAGAGTGATATACGATATGGCTCTGTGAGATGTCTCTCATGACTGTGGCTCAGAAGGGCCAGGTGTATCCACATTGCTACCTTAATCCAGAGATGTGCAGGTCTCTAGCTAAAAAATATTTTCAGACCTCTACATGTTACATACATATATATATATATATATATAAAGAGAGAGAGAGAGAGAGAGAGAGGGACACTGATGTAGTCATTTTCTACAATGGATTCGGTGTGACATTCACACAATTGATTGCTAAAACCTGGAGAGAAACTTTGCATCAGGAAAAGAATTGTCCAAAGGAATAAAATCTCCAAATCATTAGCTATATGCAGCTCCAACGGGACCGAGCGAAAAAGGCTCGAGAAGGAACTCATCCAGGACACTCTCCACATGGACAGGCACCACAGGTTTCCTAGTCTGGCAACACAAACAGGGCAGCTGCTAGTTCCCAGTGCAAGCCTCAGGGCAAAAACCTCTCCCTCTTCAGTGTCTTTACATCTGAAAAGAAGAAAAGTGACCAAGGGCCAAGGAGAGCTGCCCTGGTGTCAATATTGAGCTGTAAATCAGAATGTGCCAAGTGTTTTGCACAAAATCACCTGTGCCACAGTGATTCTGTTGTTCTCTCTCTCTCTCCCTCCCTCAGACACACACACAAACACACACACACACACAAATCCACAGAGGCACAGGCACAAACGGAGTTATACACATGCGCACTAGACAGCTTCTGCAAGGCAGGGCCGTGGGCTGAACCCTGCTTCGCATTTCCTGGAAGCACGCCCAGCCTTTTAAGGCCAGCTCTGAGCTCCCATTGGCGGGATTCCTTCAGAAGGCCCGCCCACAGGGCGCCAGCCAGGCTCTGATAGGCCAGAGGCCTAGGCCACGCCCAGAACCCACACCAGCAATCTCATTGGCCAGTGTGCTTGGACACGCCCAGGAGGGTCCGGGCCCCTAGTCAGTGATTGGCCAGCGGCCTTGAGCACCGCCCACACGGCCCTGCAGCACGCTGATTGGGCAGCCTCCGGAAGGCCCGCCCACCAGCCACTTCCGCTCGACTCTGATTGGCCTGGTGTCCCAGGGACACGCCCCCAGCCAGCCTTCTCTTGGCTCCCATTGGCGGGCTGCTGTCTGAGGGGCGCCCTCTGATAGGCCAGTTCCTAAGGCACGCCCAGGAAGGTCACCGCCCTTGCCCCATGATTGGCCAGCCTCCTGGGCTCCGCCCACGAGGCCCGCCCCAGGCGCTCATTGGACAGCCTCCCGAGGGCCCGCCCCCCAGGCACTTCCGCTGGACCCTGATTGGCTGACCTCCAGGGGTACGCCCACCCAGAGCCAGCACCCAGGCTCTCATTGGTGGGCTGCTCTCTGAGGCCCGCCCACGCAACTCCTCCTCTGTTCTCATTGGCCAGCTCTTGCTTCACGCCCCTGAGGGTGACGTTCCTCCTCTCTGATTGGCCAGCTGTCTCTATGAATACCCACTGGGCCCTCCCCTCAGGCTCATTGGGCACGGGCTCTGAGGCCCGCCCCCGGGGACTTTCTGCCATCCTCTGAAGGCCCTGTTTCTGCAAACACGACCCCCACAGCTCCTGTCTGGGCCCATCCTTAGGACACTGCCTGCCTGCGCTAGGCTGGCCATGCTCTTGGGGCACACCCAGAAACACTGTCGCCACTCTCCTAGCCCAGTGCCTCAGGGTACTTGCCCCATGGAGCCTTAGTCCCGCCCTGGTGCTGCCCTCTTGTGGACACCCAGCAGAATGCAGCTGAGCACAGGGATTCACAAGCTCCCAGTAGAGTCATCCCAGACAAAGAGAGAAACCCCTTCCACTTGCAAAGCCAAATGGGGGATCCCCCCACCCCACAGGAAAGAACAGATGTCTAGGGCACTCTACGTCAATTTCAACCCTGCTGTCCACGGGCCACAATTCCTAGAGTTCTCCTCATTCCACAGAATCACTACACTCAACTATGGTCTTTGCTGCCACCTTGTGGACATACAGCAGAAGGCAGCTGAGCTCCCCATGCCACTCCTCTTTGAGTCTACCCAGAAAATTACACACAGCATGGGAATAGCAAAGGAAAGAACCCATCTGAGGACCACCTGGGAGAATGCACAACAGAGTCCACAATCCAATGTGCCAATTCATACTTGAAAAACCACTTGTGCAGTGGAAACTTCCTTTGTCATAACACAACCCAGTTCCTAAGTCCCTGCGTCAGGAATAAAGAAACAACAGCGGTAATCATAACTGAAACACACTTATGCACACTTACACACACACACACACACACACACACACACACACACACACACCTTCCCACAGAGACGTACACACTTGTCCCGAAAATAACTTGGATTGGAGTTGCTGTTTTGCACCCTAGCAAAAGGTCAAAGTTTCATGGGTGGAAGGGAGAAGTGTTAAGTTTCTGGCATATGAAGGTGAGAAATGCCTAGAGCAGATCGATAGTTACATGGACAACGAAGGGAGCATGGGTTGGAGGGACAGCTGGTGGAGCTGCCACGGAACTGTGTGGAATCCCAGGACCCTGTTTTGAGCCCCTGGTCACACTTACCCAGCTAGGGAAAAGCTGGGCTAGTGACAAATCAGAGCTGCAGCTGTCTCTCTGTCTCTCTTCCTGCTTGGGCCCTGCTCTCTCAATTTATGACTGTTTGCTTCTCCTCAATAAGAAAGTTACAAAGGATGTACAGAAATACAGGGGTAGTGGGAAAATTACCCCCCCCGTGCCCACTATTACATGGAACTGTTGACTGTAAACCATTCATCCCCCAAGAAAGAACAGAATAAATATTTGTGAGGTTAAAAACATTGTAGGTTAAATAGTGAACATTCTCTAGAGCCATGCAATACTAATCCATTGTGCATTGGATGTCACTGTCAAAAACAGTGCAGTAGCAGTTGTAGTAGTGTGTAGTATCTGCAAAAGGAAATGTATTGTGTGTCAAAAGTTCCCTTCAATTATAAGAGAAAATCTATCAGGCAGAAGAAATGACCCCTCATGTGATATCGGACGAAATAAATAAATAAATAAATATGCAAATCAATGGGAATGATCTAAGAGGATTTGAAAAAAATAAAAAATAAAAACAAACACCACAGGAAGACCTGATGACAGCAGAAATATAGAAAAGGTCTGCTGAGAAATAGAGGGCTGCTTCAAAAATTCCCTGACACACAGGGTCCAGGCAAATTACGAATTCCATGAATGAAAAGAAACGCATACGATTTGAAGCTTACACTAGAAAATGGAGGCAAGTTCTGTGCTATGATAATTACAATAAGGATACTGATAGAAAGGCTATTGGAAATGCTCCTGGAAAGTTTATAATTTATAATTGTAGTGAATCCTGCTCCAACTATGTGACCAATTATTTATGAATAAGGAGGCTATTATAAATGCGGTAATTCTGCATTCAGATCAAATAAAAAGGTCAACAATTCTAAAAATGTCTGATATATATATATATATGTATGTATATGTACATATATGTATGTGTATCTTTATCATCAACTATGAGGGATACTGGCATGGCTATGAGGAGACAGAGTATGGCTTGTGCCAGAGGGACTTACAAAGCTGAGGCTCCAGAAACCTAGGTGAAATCGCCAACAAAACAATCCAGAGCTCAGCCGGGCCCTGGTGACTCGCTTTGTATATCTGGGCCTGTCAGTCAAATAATATATAAGTAAAATATTAATGAGTGCAGACAGAGTGAGTGAGAGCCTGTGAGAGTCAGAGACAGAGAAGGCAAGAAGAGAAATAGAAGAGTTGGAAAGAGACCAGAAGTCCAAAAGCTCCCACTCTGTGTTCATACATGACAGGTTCAAACCTGGGTTGTAGAGATTGTAAGGCAGCAGTCTCCTGTCCACAGACCCCAGACAACCCCAGCCTTCACCATATGTGTGTAGTATTTACGACAGGATATGTATTGTGAGTGTAAACTTCCCTTCAATTATAAGAGAAAAATCTATCAAGCCGAAGAATGGACCCCTCATGTAATATAGAACCAAATAAATAAATAAATAAATAAATATGCAAGTAAATTGGGGTTATCTAGGAGGATTTGAAACAAATGAAAAATAAAAACAAAAAGCACAAGAAGACCTGATGGCAGCAGAAACATAGAAACCATCTGCTGAGAATCAAGGGCTGCTTCAAAAGTTCCGAGACCCTTCAGAGTCCAGGGAAATTAAGATTTCGGGAGAATGAAAAGAAACTCATATGTATTGAAGCTTACACTAGAGAAAGGAGGCAAGTTCTGTACTATGATAATTAAAATAAGGATGCTGATAGAAATGCTATTAGAAATGCTACTGGAAGGTTCTATTATTTATAATTGTATTGAATCCTGCTCCAACTATGTGGCCAATTAGTAGGGAAAAAGGAACCTGTTGTAAATGTGTGAATTCTGATTAAGATCAATTACATAGGTTGACAATTCTAAAAATGACAGAGATATATATGTATATTTATATATGTATATGGATGTATATCTTTATTATAAAGTCTGAGAGATACTGCCATGGATATGAGGAGACAGAATATGGCTGAAGTCAGAGAGACTTACCAATCAGAGGCTCCAGTAGCCTAGGTGAAATCACAAACAAAACCAGCCAGAGCTCAGCAGTGCTCTGGCTACTCTCTTTGCATATCTGGGCCTGTCAATAAAATAAGGATATAAGTAAAATATTCCTGAGTTCAGGCAGAGTGAGAGAGAGCCTGTGAGAGTCAGAGACAGAGATGGCGAGAAGAGAAATAGAAGAGTTGGAAATAGACCAGAAGTCAAAACCCCCCTAGGCTGTGTTCATTCATGACAGGTTCAAACCTGGGTTGTAGAGATTGTCACGCAGCAGCTCTAATGCCCACAGACCCCAGACAACCCAAGCCTTCACCATATGTGTGTAGTATTTGCCCCAGGAAATGTATTGTGCATCAAAAGTTCCCTTCAGTTATAAGAGAAAATCTCTCAAGCAGAAGACATGATGCCACATGTGATACCTGACTAAATAAATAAATTTGCAAATAAATGGGGATGATCTAGGAGGACTTGAAACAATAAAAATAAATAAAGACAAAAGCCACAAGAAGACCTGATGACAGCAGAAACATAGAAACCATCTGCTGAGAGACAGAGGGCTGCTTCAAAAATTCCCTAACACTTCAGGGTCCAGGGACATTAAGATTTCCGGAGAAAGAAAACAAACACATACGTATTGAAGCTTACACTAGAAAAAGGAGGGAAGATCTGGGCCATGATAATTACAATAAGGATGCTAATAGAAACACGATTAGAAATGCTACTGGAAGGTTCTATTATTTATAATTGTATTGAATCCTGCTCCAACTATATGGCCAATTATTTCAGAAAAACTAGGCTGTTATAAATGTGGTAATTCTGAAAGAAGGTCAAATACATAGGTCGAACATTCTAAAAATGACAGATATATAAATCTATATGTATATATATACATGTATGTATATCTTTATTATAAACTCTGAGTGATACTGGCATGGAAATGAGGAGACAGAATATGGCTTGTGTCAGAAAGACTTACAAACTGAGGCTCCAGTAGCCTAGGTGAAATCGCCAACACAACAAGCCAGAGCTCAGCAGTGCTCTGGTAACTCTCTTTGTCTATCTGGGCCTGTCAGTAAAATAAGAATCTAAGTAAAATATGAATGAGTGAAGACAGAGTGTGTGAGAGCATGTGAGAGTTAGAGATAGAGAAGGCGAGAAGAGAAATAGATGAGTTGGAAAGAGACCAGAATTCAAAAACCTCCTACACTGTGTTCATTGATGACAGGTTCAAACCTGGCTTGTAGAGATTGTAAGGCAGCAGCTCTCATGCCCACAGACCCCAGACAGCCCCAGCCTTCACCATAGGCTCTACTACCAACCTGACAGTAATGTGTGTGTGTGTGTGTGTGTGTGTCTGTCTGTCTGTCTGTTTGTGTGTGTCTGTGTGTGCTCAGAGATCACCTGTAGTAGTCTCAGAGCATGGGTGGCAAGGGAGCCAGCCTCTCCTGCAACTTATGTACAGAGAACCTATCTGGTCAGGGCAAGCCACCTAGCCCAGATTGTGGCTAAGCAAGAATGCATATGCAAAGGGACTCTCATGTCTCACTCTCCTGAGTTCCGAATCAATGCCATGCCTCACTATGATCCAAACACTGCCAATGGGGGAAGCTGGGGCACCCCTCAGAATTCAGGGGCTTGAGCCTGTCCAGTCACGTTTGGCTGCCTACTCAGCCTCCAGGCTCTCAGTCCCCTGCTCAGGGCAGCAGATTACAAGCCCAGAAAGTACCCAGAAAGGGCTGTGTTTCCACATAGATGGGAAGTGTGTTGAACCAAACAATAGTGGATGAACCCGGCCCCTTACACCTACCCTTTGGGTCCGGCTAAGGCAATTGCTCCTGTGGCCTCACATCCCTGATCATGGTGTCCTGGTGTCCACACATCACACTCAGAGAGATTCCCAGAAGTAGGCTTGCATGAGTGTCCCATACAATGTCGCTCTGCTTGCAGGAAGCACAAACTCCCCGGGCCCTTGCTATGGACAGACAACAAAAGATGGATGCCTCCATTGGCCAAATTAGGGGCTTCCAGTCAAGATCACAGCCCCACCCCTCACCTGAGGGCCTGGCTGCTGCTAATCAAGGCAATTGGAAACACCTTTTACACTTGGGCCCTGAGGACATACTCAGGAATCCCTCCAGGAGCTAGCAGGCTGGAAGACCTCCTGACCCCTGGATAGCTGTGCTCCTAGTTGGGCGGCCCTTCTGGCCAGTGGTGAAAATATTCCCTAGATACAAGAAAGAACTTCAGGTTTCAAAGGGATTTGAAACACCATGAGGCACTTGGAAAAGACATTTCACAGCCATCAAAACACCCTCTTTCTGAACACTGGAAGCTTCCGTTTTGCATGGAAAATCTGGACACTGGTGTGGCCATCAGTACCACAGATCCTTTCCATTTGGCTTAATAGAGGGAAAGCACAGTGTGTGTGCCAGGGGGATCGAGTTTCACTTCCCTTGACCGGGGCTCTCATGGAATAAGGACAAGGATGCTGTGCAGGAAGGTGAGGAGGGCTGCATTGAGGCTGAGTGTCAGCCTCAGGGCCCTGGAGAATGGGAGTCAAGCACAGAGGGCCTGGACAGCTGCAGCTGGAGATGGACATATGCCTGGAACCTGCAGCAGCAACGCTGTCTCCGCAGTTCCCCTCTACACCATGTACTACACCATGTGCAGGAGACTAAGTAATCCAAAGGGCAATGAAAGGAAAATTTCAACACCAGGAAGGCTGAGTTCACGATGCATGCACTGACTTCCAGTAAGGGCCCAGTGAAGAAGGCACGTAGAGACAGTCAGAGAGACAGAATGACAGAGACAGACAAGGACTGAAATTCTGGCCCTGTGCTGATCAGTGCCAGAGCACTGAAGACAAACCCTCCATGCCCATGCATACTTCTTACAAGTGGCATTGCTATTTTATGTTTGTGAGGAAAGGTAACACTTAGAACATCTAGGTCTTAGCCAATCTGAGAAGCAACCCTTGGCCGGCAGTCCACTCTCCAAAACTGCCCTCGCCTCTCCAAATTCGAAGTAGTCATAGTGATGCTCCAGCCAAGCTGCAGGCTGGCGTATTGCATCTCCCTGGTCCAGCCTCAGCCTGTCCTGTGTGCAGGGAACTGCACTATGTCTATTTCTTCTTTGATTTACAGTTTTGGGATAAGACTCGGTGGACAAAAAGAGCAAGAGGGAAGTAGATGATTTGGCAGTGGTAGTATGTGCTGAGAGAGATTTGTAGAGTGATATACGATATGGCTCTGTGAGATGTCTCTCATGACTGTGGCTCAGAAGGGCCAGGTGTATCCACATTGCTACCTTAATCCAGAGATGTGCAGGTCTCTAGCTAAAAAATATTTTCAGACCTCTACATGTTACATACATATATATATATATATATATAGAGAGAGAGAGAGAGAGAGAGAGAGAGAGCGAGAGAGAGAGACACTGATGTAGTCATTTTCTACAATGGATTCGGTGTGACATTCACACAAGTGATTGCTAAAACCTGGAGAGAAACTTTGCATCAGGAAAAGAATTGTCCAAAGGAATAAAATCTCCAAATCATTAGCTATATGCAGCTCCAACGGGACCGAGCGAAAAAGGCTCGAGAAGGAACTCATCCAGGACACTCTCCACATGGACAGGCACCACAGGTTTCCTAGTCTGGCAATACAAACAGGGCAGCTGCTAGTTCCCAGTGCAAGCCTCAGGGCAAAAACCTCTCCCTCTTCAGTGTCTTTACATCTGAAAAGAAGAAAAGTGACCAAGGGCCAAGGAGAGCTTCCCTGGTGTCAATATTGAGCTGTAAATCAGAATGTGCCAAGTGTTTTGCACAAAATCACCTGTGCCACAGTGATTCTGTTGTTCTCTCTCTCTCTCCCTCCCTCAGACACACACACACACACACACACACACACACAAATCCACAGAGGCACAGGCACAAACGGAGTTATACACATGCGCACTGGACAGCTTCTGCAAGGCAGGGCCCTGGGCTGAACCCTGCTTCGCATTTCCTGGAAGCACGCCCAGCCTTTTAAGGCCAGCTCTGAGCTCCCATTGGCGGGATTCCTTCAGAAGGCCCGCCCACAGGGCGCCAGCCAGGCTCTGATAGGCCAGAGGCCTAGGCCACGCCCAGAACCCACACCAGCAATCTCATTGGCCAGTGTGCTTGGACACGCCCAGGAGGGTCCGGGCCCCTAGTCAGTGATGGCCAGCGGCCTTGAGCACCGCCCACACGGCCCTGCAGCACGCTGATTGGGCAGCCTCCGGAAGGCCCGCCCACCAGCCACTTCCGCTCGACTCTGATTGGCCTGGTGTCCCAGGGACACGCCCCCAGCCAGCCTTCTCTTGGCTCCCATTGGCGGGCTGCTGTCTGAGGGGCGCCCTCTGATAGGCCAGTTCCTAAGGCACGCCCAGGAAGGTCACCGCCCTTGCCCCATGATTGGCCAGCCTCCTGGGCTCCGCCCACGAGGCCCACCCCAGGCGCTCATTGGACAGCCTCCCGAGGGCCCGCCCCCCAGGCACTTCCGCTGGACCCTGATTGGCTGACCACCAGGGGTACGCCCACCCAGAGCCAGCACCCAGGCTCTCATTGGTGGGCTGCTCTCTGAGGCCCGCCCACGCAACTCCTCCTCTGTTCTCATTGGCCAGCTCTTGCTTCACGCCCCTGAGGGTGACGTTCCTCCACTCTGATTGGCCAGCTGTCTCTATGAATACCCACTGGGCCCTCCCCTCAGGCTCATTGGGCACGGGCTCTGAGGCCCGCCCCCGGGGACTTTCTGCCATCCTCTGAAGGCCCTGTTTCTGCAAACACGACCCCCACAGCTCCTGTCTGGGCCCATCCTTAGGACACTGCCTGCCTGCGCTAGGCTGGCCATGCTCTTGGGGCACACCCAGAAACACTGTCGCCACTCTCCTAGCCCAGTGCCTCAGGGCACTTGCCCCATGGAGCCTTAGTCCCGCCCTGGTGCTGCCCTCTTGTGGACACCCAGCAGAATGCAGCTGAGCACAGGGATTCACAAGCTCCCAGTAGAGTCATCCCAGACAAAGAGAGAAACCCCTTCCACTTGCAAAGCCAAATGGGGGATCCCCCCACCCCACAGGAAAGAACAGATGTCTAGGGCACTCTACGTCAATTTCAACCCTGCTGTCCACGGGCCACAATTCCTAGAGTTCTCCTCATTCCATAGAATCACTACACTCAACTATGGTCTTTGCTGCCACCTTGTGGACATACAGCAGAAGGCAGCTGAGCTCCCCATGCCACTCCTCTTTGAGTCTACCCAGAAAATTACACACAGCATGGGAATAGCAAAGGAAAGAACCCATCTGAGGACCACCTGGGAGAATGCACAACAGAGTCCACAATCCAATGTGCCAATTCATACTTGAAAAACCACTTGTGCAGTGGAAACTTCCTTTGTCATAACACAACCCAGTTCCTAAGTCCCTGCGTCAGGAATAAAGAAACAACAGCGGTAATCATAACTGAAACACACTTATGCACACTTACACACACACACACACACACACACACACACACACACCTTCCCACAGAGACGTACACACTTGTCCCGAAAATAACTTGGATTGGAGTTGCTGTTTTGCACCCTAGCAAAAGGTCAAAGTTTCATGGGTGGAAGGGAGAAGTGTTAAGTTTCTGGCATATGAAGGTGAGAAATGCCTAGAGCAGATCGATAGTTACATGGACAACGAAGGGAGCATGGGTTGGAGGGACAGCTGGTGGAGCTGCCACGGAACTGTGTGGAATCCCAGGACCCTGTTTTGAGCCCCTGGTCACACTTACCCAGCTAGGGAAAAGCTGGGCTAGTGACAAAACAGAGCTGCAGCTGTCTCTCTGTCTCTCTTCCTGCTTGGGCCCTGCTCTCTCAATTTATGACTGTTTGCTTCTCCTCAATAAGAAAGTTACAAAGGATGTACAGAAATACAGGGGTAGTGGGAAAATTACCCCCCCCGTGCCCACTATTACATGGAACTGTTGACTGTAAACCATTCATCCCCCAAGAAAGAACAGAATAAATATTTGTGAGGTTAAAAACATTGTAGGTTAAATAGTGAACATTCTCTAGAGCCATGCAATACTAATCCATTGTGCATTGGATGTCACTGTCAAAAACAGTGCAGTAGCAGTTGTAGTAGTGTGTAGTATCTGCAAAAGGAAATGTATTGTGTGTCAAAAGTTCCCTTCAATTATAAGAGAAAATCTATCAGGCAGAAGAAATGACCCCTCATGTGATATCGGACGAAATAAATAAATAAATAAATATGCAAATAAATGGGAATGATCTAAGAGGATTTGAAAAAAATAAAAAATAAAAACAAACACCACAGGAAGACCTGATGACAGCAGAAATATAGAAAAGGTCTGCTGAGAAATAGAGGGCTGCTTCAAAAATTCCCTGACACACAGGGTCCAGGCAAATTACGAATTCCATGAATGAAAAGAAACGCATACGATTTGAAGCTTACACTAGAAAATGGAGGCAAGTTCTGTGCTATGATAATTACAATAAGGATACTGATAGAAAGGCTATTGGAAATGCTCCTGGAAAGTTTATAATTTATAATTGTAGTGAATCCTGCTCCAACTATGTGACCAATTATTTATGAATAAGGAGGCTATTATAAATGCGGTAATTCTGCATTCAGATCAAATAAAAAGGTCAACAATTCTAAAAATGTCTGATATATATATATATGTATGTATATGTACATATATGTATGTGTATCTTTATCATCAACTATGAGGGATACTGGCATGGCTATGAGGAGACAGAGTATGGCTTGTGCCAGAGGGACTTACAAAGCTGAGGCTCCAGAAACCTAGGTGAAATCGCCAACAAAACAATCCAGAGCTCAGCCGGGCCCTGGTGACTCGCTTTGTATATCTGGGCCTGTCAGTCAAATAATATATAAGTAAAATATTAATGAGTGCAGACAGAGTGAGTGAGAGCCTGTGAGAGTCAGAGACAGAGAAGGCAAGAAGAGAAATATAAGAGTTGGAAAGAGACCAGAAGTCCAAAAGCTCCCACTCTGTGTTCATACATGACAGGTTCAAACCTGGGTTGTAGAGATTGTAAGGCAGCAGTCTCCTGTCCACAGACCCCAGACAACCCCAGCCTTCACCATATGTGTGTAGTATTTACGACAGGATATGTATTGTGAGTGTAAACTTCCCTTCAATTATAAGAGAAAAATCTATCAAGCCGAAGAATGGACCCCTCATGTAATATAGAACCAAATAAATAAATAAATAAATATGCAAGTAAATGGGGGTTATCTAGGAGGATTTGAAACAAATGAAAAATAAAAACAAAAAGCACAAGAAGACCTGATGGCAGCAGAAACATAGAAACCATCTGCTGAGAATCAAGGGCTGCTTCAAAAGTTCCGAGACCCTTCAGAGTCCAGGGAAATTAAGATTTCGGGAGAATGAAAAGAAACTCATATGTATTGAAGCTTACACTAGAGAAAGGAGGCAAGTTCTGTACTATGATAATTAAAATAAGGATGCTGATAGAAATGCTATTAGAAATGCTACTGGAAGGTTCTATTATTTATAATTGTATTGAATCCTGCTCCAACTATGTGGCCAATTAGTAGGGAAAAAGGAACCTGTTGTAAATGTGTGAATTCTGATTAAGATCAATTACATAGGTTGACAATTCTAAAAATGACAGAGATATATATGTATATTTATATATGTATATGGATGTATATCTTTATTATAAAGTCTGAGAGATACTGCCATGGATATGAGGAGACAGAATATGGCTTAAGTCAGAGAGACTTACCAATCAGAGGCTCCAGTAGCCTAGGTGAAATCACAAACAAAACCAGCCAGAGCTCAGCAGTGCTCTGGCTACTCTCTTTGCATATCTGGGCCTGTCAATAAAATAAGGATATAAGTAAAATATTCCTGAGTTCAGGCAGAGTGAGAGAGAGCCTGTGAGAGTCAGAGACAGAGATGGCGAGAAGAGAAATAGAAGAGTTGGAAATAGACCAGAAGTCAAAACCCCCCTAGGCTGTGTTCATTCATGACAGGTTCAAACCTGGGTTGTAGAGATTGTCACGCAGCAGCTCTAATGCCCACAGACCCCAGACAACCCAAGCCTTCACCATATGTGTGTAGTATTTGCCCCAGGAAATGTATTGTGCATCAAAAGTTCCCTTCAGTTATAAGAGAAAATCTCTCAAGCAGAAGACATGATGCCACATGTGATACCTGACTAAATAAATAAATTTGCAAATAAATGGGGATGATCTAGGAGGACTTGAAACAATAAAAATAAATAAAGACAAAAGCCACAAGAAGACCTGATGACAGCAGAAACATAGAAACCATCTGCTGAGAGACAGAGGGCTGCTTCAAAAATTCCCTAACACTTCAGGGTCCAGGGACATTAAGATTTCCGGAGAAAGAAAACAAACACATACGTATTGAAGCTTACACTAGAAAAAGGAGGGAAGATCTGGGCCATGATAATTACAATAAGGATGCTAATAGAAACACGATTAGAAATGCTACTGGAAGGTTCTATTATTTATAATTGTATTGAATCCTGCTCCAACTATATGGCCAATTATTTCAGAAAAACTAGGCTGTTATAAATGTGGTAATTCTGAAAGAAGGTCAAATACATAGGTCGAACATTCTAAAAATGACAGATATATAAATCTATATGTATATATATACATGTATGTATATCTTTATTATAAACTCTGAGTGATACTGGCATGGAAATGAGGAGACAGAATATGGCTTGTGTCAGAAAGACTTACAAACTGAGGCTCCAGTAGCCTAGGTGAAATCGCCAACACAACAAGCCAGAGCTCAGCAGTGCTCTGGTAACTCTCTTTGTCTATCTGGGCCTGTCAGTAAAATAAGAATCTAAGTAAAATATGAATGAGTGAAGACAGAGTGTGTGAGAGCATGTGAGAGTTAGAGATAGAGAAGGCGAGAAGAGAAATAGATGAGTTGGAAAGAGACCAGAATTCAAAAACCTCCTACACTGTGTTCATTGATGACAGGTTCAAACCTGGCTTGTAGAGATTGTAAGGCAGCAGCTCTCATGCCCACAGACCCCAGACAGCCCCAGCCTTCACCATAGGCTCTACTACCAACCTGACAGTAATGTGTGTGTGTGTGTGTGTGTGTGTCTGTCTGTCTGTCTGTTTGTGTGTGTCTGTGTGTGCTCAGAGATCACCTGTAGTAGTCTCAGAGCATGGGTGGCAAGGGAGCCAGCCTCTCCTGCAACTTATGTACAGAGAACCTATCTGGTCAGGGCAAGCCACCTAGCCCAGATTGTGGCTAAGCAAGAATGCATATGCAAAGGGACTCTCATGTCTCACTCTCCTGAGTTCCGAATCAATGCCATGCCTCACTATGATCCAAACACTGCCAATGGGGGAAGCTGGGGCACCCCTCAGAATTCAGGGGCTTGAGCCTGTCCAGTCACGTTTGGCTGCCTACTCAGCCTCCAGGCTCTCAGTCCCCTGCTCAGGGCAGCAGATTACAAGCCCAGAAAGTACCCAGAAAGGGCTGTGTTTCCACATAGATGGGAAGTGTGTTGAACCAAACAATAGTGGATGAACCCGGCCCCTTACACCTACCCTTTGGGTCCGGCTAAGGCAATTGCTCCTGTGGCCTCACATCCCTGATCATGGTGTCCTGGTGTCCACACATCACACTCAGAGAGATTCCCAGAAGTAGGCTTGCATGAGTGTCCCATACAATGTCGCTCTGCTTGCAGGAAGCACAAACTCCCCGGGCCCTTGCTATGGACAGACAACAAAAGATGGATGCCTCCATTGGCCAAATTAGGGGCTTCCAGTCAAGATCACAGCCCCACCCCTCACCTGAGGGCCTGGCTGCTGCTAATCAAGGCAATTGGAAACACCTTTTACACTTGGGCCCTGAGGACATACTCAGGAATCCCTCCAGGAGCTAGCAGGCTGGAAGACCTCCTGACCCCTGGATAGCTGTGCTCCTAGTTGGGCGGCCCTTCTGGCCAGTGGTGAAAATATTCCCTAGATACAAGAAAGAACTTCAGGTTTCAAAGGGATTTGAAACACCATGAGGCACTTGGAAAAGACATTTCACAGCCATCAAAACACCCTCTTTCTGAACACTGGAAGCTTCCGTTTTGCATGGAAAATCTGGACACTGGTGTGGCCATCAGTACCACAGATCCTTTCCATTTGGCTTAATAGAGGGAAAGCACAGTGTGTGTGCCAGGGGGATCGAGTTTCACTTCCCTTGACCGGGGCTCTCATGGAATAAGGACAAGGACGCTGTGCAGGAAGGTGAGGAGGGCTGCATTGAGGCTGAGTGTCAGCCTCAGGGCCCTGGAGAATGGGAGTCAAGCACAGAGGGCCTGGACAGCTGCAGCTGGAGATGGACATATGCCTGGAACCTGCAGCAGCAACGCTGTCTCCGCAGTTCCCCTCTACACCATGTACTACACCATGTGCAGGAGACTAAGTAATCCAAAGGGCAATGAAAGGAAAATTTCAACACCAGGAAGGCTGAGTTCACGATGCATGCACTGACTTCCAGTAAGGGCCCAGTGAAGAAGGCACGTAGAGACAGTCAGAGAGACAGAATGACAGAGACAGACAAGGACTGAAATTCTGGCCCTGTGCTGATCAGTGCCAGAGCACTGAAGACAAACCCTCCATGCCCATGCATACTTCTTACAAGTGGCATTGCTATTTTATGTTTGTGAGGAAAGGTAACACTTAGAACATCTAGGTCTTAGCCAATCTGAGAAGCAACCCTTGGCCGGCAGCCCACTCTCCAAAACTGCCCTCGCCTCTCCAAATTCGAAGTAGTCATAGTGATGCTCCAGCCAAGCTGCAGGCTGGCGTATTGCATCTCCCTGGTCCAGCCTCAGCCTGTCCTGTGTGCAGGGAACTGCACTATGTCTATTTCTTCTTTGATTTACAGTTTTGGGATAAGACTCGGTGGACAAAAAGAGCAAGAGGGAAGTAGATGATTTGGCAGTGGTAGTATGTGCTGAGAGAGATTTGTAGAGTGATATACGATATGGCTCTGTGAGATGTCTCTCATGACTGTGGCTCAGAAGGGCCAGGTGTATCCACATTGCTACCTTAATCCAGAGATGTGCAGGTCTCTAGCTAAAAAATATTTTCAGACCTCTACATGTTACATACATATATATATATATATATATATATATATATATATATATATAGAGAGAGAGAGAGAGAGAGACACTGATGTAGTCATTTTCTACAATGGATTCAGTGTGACATTCACACAAGTGATTGCTAAAACCTGGAGAGAAACTTTGCATCAGGAAAAGAATTGTCCAAAGGAATAAAATCTCCAAATCATTAGCTATATGCAGCTCCAACGGGACCGAGCGAAAAAGGCTCGAGAAGGAACTCATCCAGGACACTCTCCACATGGACAGGCACCACAGGTTTCCTAGTTTGGCAACACAAACAGGGCAGCTGCTAGTTCCCAGTGCAAGCCTCAGGGCAAAAACCTCTCCCTCTTCAGTGTCTTTACATCTGAAAAGAAGAAAAGTGACCAAGGGCCAAGGAGAGCTGCCCTGGTGTCAATATTGAGCTGTAAATCAGAATGTGCCAAGTGTTTTGCACAAAATCACCTGTGCCACAGTGATTCTGTTGTTCTCTCTCTCTCTCCCTCCCTCAGACACACACACACACACACACACACACACAAATCCACAGAGGCACAGGCACAAACGGAGTTATACACATGCGCACTGGACAGCTTCTGCAAGGCAGGGCCCTGGGCTGAACCCTGCTTCGCATTTCCTGGAAGCACGCCCAGCCTTTTAAGGCCAGCTCTGAGCTCCCATTGGCGGGATTCCTTCAGAAGGCCCGCCCACAGGGCGCCAGCCAGGCTCTGATAGGCCAGAGGCCTAGGCCACGCCCAGAACCCACACCAGCAATCTCATTGGCCAGTGTGCTTGGACACGCCCAGGAGGGTCCGGGCCCCTAGTCAGTGATGGCCAGCGGCCTTGAGCACCGCCCACACGGCCCTGCAGCACGCTGATTGGGCAGCCTCCGGAAGGCCCGCCCACCAGCCACTTCCGCTCGACTCTGATTGGCCTGGTGTCCCAGGGACACGCCCCCAGCCAGCCTTCTCTTGGCTCCCATTGGCGGGCTGCTGTCTGAGGGGCGCCCTCTGATAGGCCAGTTCCTAAGGCACGCCCAGGAAGGTCACCGCCCTTGCCCCATGATTGGCCAGCCTCCTGGGCTCCGCCCACGAGGCCCGCCCCAGGCGCTCATTGGACAGCCTCCCGAGGGCCCGCCCCCCAGGCACTTCCGCTGGACCCTGATTGGCTGACCACCAGGGGTACGCCCACCCAGAGCCAGCACCCAGGCTCTCATTGGTGGGCTGCTCTCTGAGGCCCGCCCACGCAACTCCTCCTCTGTTCTCATTGGCCAGCTCTTGCTTCACGCCCCTGAGGGTGACGTTCCTCCACTCTGATTGGCCAGCTGTCTCTATGAATACCCACTGGGCCCTCCCCTCAGGCTCATTGGGCACGGGCTCTGAGGCCCGCCCCCGGGGACTTTCTGCCATCCTCTGAAGGCCCTGTTTCTGCAAACACGACCCCCACAGCTCCTGTCTGGGCCCATCCTTAGGACACTGCCTGCCTGCGCTAGGCTGGCCATGCTCTTGGGGCACACCCAGAAACACTGTCGCCACTCTCCTAGCCCAGTGCCTCAGGGCACTTGCCCCATGGAGCCTTAGTCCCGCCCTGGTGCTGCCCTCTTGTGGACACCCAGCAGAAT
The DNA here is from genome assembly GCF_950295315.1 of Erinaceus europaeus. NCBI lineage: Eukaryota > Metazoa > Chordata > Mammalia > Eulipotyphla > Erinaceidae > Erinaceus > Erinaceus europaeus. The sequence continues at coordinate 350,011 of NC_080174.1, forward strand.
GCAGCTGAGCACAGGGATTCACAAGCTCCCAGTAGAGTCATCCCAGACAAAGAGAGAAACCCCTTCCACTTGCAAAGCCAAATGGGGGATCCCCCCACCCCACAGGAAAGAACAGATGTCTAGGGCACTCTACGTCAATTTCAACCCTGCTGTCCACGGGCCACAATTCCTAGAGTTCTCCTCATTCCACAGAATCACTACACTCAACTATGGTCTTTGCTGCCACCTTGTGGACATACAGCAGAAGGCAGCTGAGCTCCCCATGCCACTCCTCTTTGAGTCTACCCAGAAAATTACACACAGCATGGGAATAGCAAAGGAAAGAACCCATCTGAGGACCACCTGGGAGAATGCACAACAGAGTCCACAATCCAATGTGCCAATTCATACTTGAAAAACCACTTGTGCAGTGGAAACTTCCTTTGTCATAACACAACCCAGTTCCTAAGTCCCTGCGTCAGGAATAAAGAAACAACAGCGGTAATCATAACTGAAACACACTTATGCACACTTACACACACACACACACACACACACACACACACACACACACACCTTCCCACAGAGACGTACACACTTGTCCCGAAAATAACTTGGATTGGAGTTGCTGTTTTGCACCCTAGCAAAAGGTCAAAGTTTCATGGGTGGAAGGGAGAAGTGTTAAGTTTCTGGCATATGAAGGTGAGAAATGCCTAGAGCAGATCGATAGTTACATGGACAACGAAGGGAGCATGGGTTGGAGGGACAGCTGGTGGAGCTGCCACGGAACTGTGTGGAATCCCAGGACCCTGTTTTGAGCCCCTGGTCACACTTACCCAGCTAGGGAAAAGCTGGGCTAGTGACAAAACAGAGCTGCAGCTGTCTCTCTGTCTCTCTTCCTGCTTGGGCCCTGCTCTCTCAATTTATGACTGTTTGCTTCTCCTCAATAAGAAAGTTACAAAGGATGTACAGAAATACAGGGGTAGTGGGAAAATTACCCCCCCCCCGTGCCCACTATTACATGGAACTGTTGACTGTAAACCATTCATCCCCCAAGAAAGAACAGAATAAATATTTGTGAGGTTAAAAACATTGTAGGTTAAATAGTGAACATTCTCTAGAGCCATGCAATACTAATCCATTGTGCATTGGATGTCACTGTCAAAAACAGTGCAGTAGCAGTTGTAGTAGTGTGTAGTATCTGCAAAAGGAAATGTATTGTGTGTCAAAAGTTCCCTTCAATTATAAGAGAAAATCTATCAGGCAGAAGAAATGACCCCTCATGTGATATCGGACGAAATAAATAAATAAATAAATATGCAAATAAATGGGAATGATCTAAGAGGATTTGAAAAAAATAAAAAATACAAACAAACACCACAGGAAGACCTGATGACAGCAGAAATATAGAAAAGGTCTGCTGAGAAATAGAGGGCTGCTTCAAAAATTCCCTGACACACAGGGTCCAGGCAAATTACGAATTCCATGAATGAAAAGAAACGCATACGATTTGAAGCTTACACTAGAAAATGGAGGCAAGTTCTGTGCTATGATAATTACAATAAGGATACTGATAGAAAGGCTATTGGAAATGCTCCTGGAAAGTTTATAATTTATAATTGTAGTGAATCCTGCTCCAACTATGTGACCAATTATTTATGAATAAGGAGGCTATTATAAATGCGGTAATTCTGCATTCAGATCAAATAAAAAGGTCAACAATTCTAAAAATGTCTGATATATATATATATATGTATGTATATGTACATATATGTATGTGTATCTTTATCATCAACTATGAGGGATACTGGCATGGCTATGAGGAGACAGAGTATGGCTTGTGCCAGAGGGACTTACAAAGCTGAGGCTCCAGAAACCTAGGTGAAATCGCCAACAAAACAATCCAGAGCTCAGCCGGGCCCTGGTGACTCGCTTTGTATATCTGGGCCTGTCAGTCAAATAATATATAAGTAAAATATTAATGAGTGCAGACAGAGTGAGTGAGAGCCTGTGAGAGTCAGAGACAGAGAAGGCAAGAAGAGAAATATAAGAGTTGGAAAGAGACCAGAAGTCCAAAAGCTCCCACTCTGTGTTCATACATGACAGGTTCAAACCTGGGTTGTAGAGATTGTAAGGCAGCAGTCTCCTGTCCACAGACCCCAGACAACCCCAGCCTTCACCATATGTGTGTAGTATTTACGACAGGATATGTATTGTGAGTGTAAACTTCCCTTCAATTATAAGAGAAAAATCTATCAAGCCGAAGAATGGACCCCTCATGTAATATAGAACCAAATAAATAAATAAATAAATATGCAAGTAAATGGGGGTTATCTAGGAGGATTTGAAACAAATGAAAAATAAAAACAAAAAGCACAAGAAGACCTGATGGCAGCAGAAACATAGAAACCATCTGCTGAGAATCAAGGGCTGCTTCAAAAGTTCCGAGACCCTTCAGAGTCCAGGGAAATTAAGATTTCGGGAGAATGAAAAGAAACTCATATGTATTGAAGCTTACACTAGAGAAAGGAGGCAAGTTCTGTACTATGATAATTAAAATAAGGATGCTGATAGAAATGCTATTAGAAATGCTACTGGAAGGTTCTATTATTTATAATTGTATTGAATCCTGCTCCAACTATGTGGCCAATTAGTAGGGAAAAAGGAACCTGTTGTAAATGTGTGAATTCTGATTAAGATCAATTACATAGGTTGACAATTCTAAAAATGACAGAGATATATATGTATATTTATATATGTATATGGATGTATATCTTTATTATAAAGTCTGAGAGATACTGCCATGGATATGAGGAGACAGAATATGGCTGAAGTCAGAGAGACTTACCAATCAGAGGCTCCAGTAGCCTAGGTGAAATCACAAACAAAACCAGCCAGAGCTCAGCAGTGCTCTGGCTACTCTCTTTGCATATCTGGGCCTGTCAATAAAATAAGGATATAAGTAAAATATTCCTGAGTTCAGGCAGAGTGAGAGAGAGCCTGTGAGAGTCAGAGACAGAGATGGCGAGAAGAGAAATAGAAGAGTTGGAAATAGACCAGAAGTCAAAACCCCCCTAGGCTGTGTTCATTCATGACAGGTTCAAACCTGGGTTGTAGAGATTGTCACGCAGCAGCTCTAATGCCCACAGACCCCAGACAACCCAAGCCTTCACCATATGTGTGTAGTATTTGCCCCAGGAAATGTATTGTGCATCAAAAGTTCCCTTCAGTTATAAGAGAAAATCTCTCAAGCAGAAGACATGATGCCACATGTGATACCTGACTAAATAAATAAATTTGCAAATAAATGGGGATGATCTAGGAGGACTTGAAACAATAAAAATAAATAAAGACAAAAGCCACAAGAAGACCTGATGACAGCAGAAACATAGAAACCATCTGCTGAGAGACAGAGGGCTGCTTCAAAAATTCCCTAACACTTCAGGGTCCAGGGACATTAAGATTTCCGGAGAAAGAAAACAAACACATACGTATTGAAGCTTACACTAGAAAAAGGAGGGAAGATCTGGGCCATGATAATTACAATAAGGATGCTAATAGAAACACGATTAGAAATGCTACTGGAAGGTTCTATTATTTATAATTGTATTGAATCCTGCTCCAACTATATGGCCAATTATTTCAGAAAAACTAGGCTGTTATAAATGTGGTAATTCTGAAAGAAGGTCAAATACATAGGTCGAACATTCTAAAAATGACAGATATATAAATCTATATGTATATATATACATGTATGTATATCTTTATTATAAACTCTGAGTGATACTGGCATGGAAATGAGGAGACAGAATATGGCTTGTGTCAGAAAGACTTACAAACTGAGGCTCCAGTAGCCTAGGTGAAATCGCCAACACAACAAGCCAGAGCTCAGCAGTGCTCTGGTAACTCTCTTTGTCTATCTGGGCCTGTCAGTAAAATAAGAATCTAAGTAAAATATGAATGAGTGAAGACAGAGTGTGTGAGAGCATGTGAGAGTTAGAGATAGAGAAGGCGAGAAGAGAAATAGATGAGTTGGAAAGAGACCAGAATTCAAAAACCTCCTACACTGTGTTCATTGATGACAGGTTCAAACCTGGCTTGTAGAGATTGTAAGGCAGCAGCTCTCATGCCCACAGACCCCAGACAGCCCCAGCCTTCACCATAGGCTCTACTACCAACCTGACAGTAATGTGTGTGTGTGTGTGTGTGTGTGTCTGTCTGTCTGTCTGTTTGTGTGTGTCTGTGTGTGCTCAGAGATCACCTGTAGTAGTCTCAGAGCATGGGTGGCAAGGGAGCCAGCCTCTCCTGCAACTTATGTACAGAGAACCTATCTGGTCAGGGCAAGCCACCTAGCCCAGATTGTGGCTAAGCAAGAATGCATATGCAAAGGGACTCTCATGTCTCACTCTCCTGAGTTCCGAATCAATGCCATGCCTCACTATGATCCAAACACTGCCAATGGGGGAAGCTGGGGCACCCCTCAGAATTCAGGGGCTTGAGCCTGTCCAGTCACGTTTGGCTGCCTACTCAGCCTCCAGGCTCTCAGTCCCCTGCTCAGGGCAGCAGATTACAAGCCCAGAAAGTACCCAGAAAGGGCTGTGTTTCCACATAGATGGGAAGTGTGTTGAACCAAACAATAGTGGATGAACCCGGCCCCTTACACCTACCCTTTGGGTCCGGCTAAGGCAATTGCTCCTGTGGCCTCACATCCCTGATCATGGTGTCCTGGTGTCCACACATCACACTCAGAGAGATTCCCAGAAGTAGGCTTGCATGAGTGTCCCATACAATGTCGCTCTGCTTGCAGGAAGCACAAACTCCCCGGGCCCTTGCTATGGACAGACAACAAAAGATGGATGCCTCCATTGGCCAAATTAGGGGCTTCCAGTCAAGATCACAGCCCCACCCCTCACCTGAGGGCCTGGCTGCTGCTAATCAAGGCAATTGGAAACACCTTTTACACTTGGGCCCTGAGGACATACTCAGGAATCCCTCCAGGAGCTAGCAGGCTGGAAGACCTCCTGACCCCTGGATAGCTGTGCTCCTAGTTGGGCGGCCCTTCTGGCCAGTGGTGAAAATATTCCCTAGATACAAGAAAGAACTTCAGGTTTCAAAGGGATTTGAAACACCATGAGGCACTTGGAAAAGACATTTCACAGCCATCAAAACACCCTCTTTCTGAACACTGGAAGCTTCCGTTTTGCATGGAAAATCTGGACACTGGTGTGGCCATCAGTACCACAGATCCTTTCCATTTGGCTTAATAGAGGGAAAGCACAGTGTGTGTGCCAGGGGGATCGAGTTTCACTTCCCTTGACCGGGGCTCTCATGGAATAAGGACAAGGACGCTGTGCAGGAAGGTGAGGAGGGCTGCATTGAGGCTGAGTGTCAGCCTCAGGGCCCTGGAGAATGGGAGTCAAGCACAGAGGGCCTGGACAGCTGCAGCTGGAGATGGACATATGCCTGGAACCTGCAGCAGCAACGCTGTCTCCGCAGTTCCCCTCTACACCATGTACTACACCATGTGCAGGAGACTAAGTAATCCAAAGGGCAATGAAAGGAAAATTTCAACACCAGGAAGGCTGAGTTCACGATGCATGCACTGACTTCCAGTAAGGGCCCAGTGAAGAAGGCACGTAGAGACAGTCAGAGAGACAGAATGACAGAGACAGACAAGGACTGAAATTCTGGCCCTGTGCTGATCAGTGCCAGAGCACTGAAGACAAACCCTCCATGCCCATGCATACTTCTTACAAGTGGCATTGCTATTTTATGTTTGTGAGGAAAGGTAACACTTAGAACATCTAGGTCTTAGCCAATCTGAGAAGCAACCCTTGGCCGGCAGCCCACTCTCCAAAACTGCCCTCGCCTCTCCAAATTCGAAGTAGTCATAGTGATGCTCCAGCCAAGCTGCAGGCTGGCGTATTGCATCTCCCTGGTCCAGCCTCAGCCTGTCCTGTGTGCAGGGAACTGCACTATGTCTATTTCTTCTTTGATTTACAGTTTTGGGATAAGACTCGGTGGACAAAAAGAGCAAGAGGGAAGTAGATGATTTGGCAGTGGTAGTATGTGCTGAGAGAGATTTGTAGAGTGATATACGATATGGCTCTGTGAGATGTCTCTCATGACTGTGGCTCAGAAGGGCCAGGTGTATCCACATTGCTACCTTAATCCAGAGATGTGCAGGTCTCTAGCTAAAAAATATTTTCAGACCTCTACATGTTACATACATATATATATATATATATATATATATATATATATAGAGAGAGAGAGAGAGAGAGAGAGAGAGAGAGCGAGAGAGAGAGACACTGATGTAGTCATTTTCTACAATGGATTCGGTGTGACATTCACACAAGTGATTGCTAAAACCTGGAGAGAAACTTTGCATCAGGAAAAGAATTGTCCAAAGGAATAAAATCTCCAAATCATTAGCTATATGCAGCTCCAACGGGACCGAGCGAAAAAGGCTCGAGAAGGAACTCATCCAGGACACTCTCCACATGGACAGGCACCACAGGTTTCCTAGTTTGGCAACACAAACAGGGCAGCTGCTAGTTCCCAGTGCAAGCCTCAGGGCAAAAACCTCTCCCTCTTCAGTGTCTTTACATCTGAAAAGAAGAAAAGTGACCAAGGGCCAAGGAGAGCTGCCCTGGTGTCAATATTGAGCTGTAAATCAGAATGTGCCAAGTGTTTTGCACAAAATCACCTGTGCCACAGTGATTCTGTTGTTCTCTCTCTCTCTCCCTCCCTCAGACACACACACACACACACACACACACACAAATCCACAGAGGCACAGGCACAAACGGAGTTATACACATGCGCACTGGACAGCTTCTGCAAGGCAGGGCCCTGGGCTGAACCCTGCTTCGCATTTCCTGGAAGCACGCCCAGCCTTTTAAGGCCAGCTCTGAGCTCCCATTGGCGGGATTCCTTCAGAAGGCCCGCCCACAGGGCGCCAGCCAGGCTCTGATAGGCCAGAGGCCTAGGCCACGCCCAGAACCCACACCAGCAATCTCATTGGCCAGTGTGCTTGGACACGCCCAGGAGGGTCCGGGCCCCTAGTCAGTGATGGCCAGCGGCCTTGAGCACCGCCCACACGGCCCTGCAGCACGCTGATTGGGCAGCCTCCGGAAGGCCCGCCCACCAGCCACTTCCGCTCGACTCTGATTGGCCTGGTGTCCCAGGGACACGCCCCCAGCCAGCCTTCTCTTGGCTCCCATTGGCGGGCTGCTGTCTGAGGGGCGCCCTCTGATAGGCCAGTTCCTAAGGCACGCCCAGGAAGGTCACCGCCCTTGCCCCATGATTGGCCAGCCTCCTGGGCTCCGCCCACGAGGCCCGCCCCAGGCGCTCATTGGACAGCCTCCCGAGGGCCCGCCCCCCAGGCACTTCCGCTGGACCCTGATTGGCTGACCACCAGGGGTACGCCCACCCAGAGCCAGCACCCAGGCTCTCATTGGTGGGCTGCTCTCTGAGGCCCGCCCACGCAACTCCTCCTCTGTTCTCATTGGCCAGCTCTTGCTTCACGCCCCTGAGGGTGACGTTCCTCCACTCTGATTGGCCAGCTGTCTCTATGAATACCCACTGGGCCCTCCCCTCAGGCTCATTGGGCACGGGCTCTGAGGCCCGCCCCCGGGGACTTTCTGCCATCCTCTGAAGGCCCTGTTTCTGCAAACACGACCCCCACAGCTCCTGTCTGGGCCCATCCTTAGGACACTGCCTGCCTGCGCTAGGCTGGCCATGCTCTTGGGGCACACCCAGAAACACTGTCGCCACTCTCCTAGCCCAGTGCCTCAGGGCACTTGCCCCATGGAGCCTTAGTCCCGCCCTGGTGCTGCCCTCTTGTGGACACCCAGCAGAATGCAGCTGAGCACAGGGATTCACAAGCTCCCAGTAGAGTCATCCCAGACAAAGAGAGAAACCCCTTCCACTTGCAAAGCCAAATGGGGGATCCCCCCACCCCACAGGAAAGAACAGATGTCTAGGGCACTCTACGTCAATTTCAACCCTGCTGTCCACGGGCCACAATTCCTAGAGTTCTCCTCATTCCACAGAATCACTACACTCAACTATGGTCTTTGCTGCCACCTTGTGGACATACAGCAGAAGGCAGCTGAGCTCCCCATGCCACTCCTCTTTGAGTCTACCCAGAAAATTACACACAGCATGGGAATAGCAAAGGAAAGAACCCATCTGAGGACCACCTGGGAGAATGCACAACAGAGTCCACAATCCAATGTGCCAATTCATACTTGAAAAACCACTTGTGCAGTGGAAACTTCCTTTGTCATAACACAACCCAGTTCCTAAGTCCCTGCGTCAGGAATAAAGAAACAACAGCGGTAATCATAACTGAAACACACTTATGCACACTTACACACACACACACACACACACACACACACACACACACCTTCCCACAGAGACGTACACACTTGTCCCGAAAATAACTTGGATTGGAGTTGCTGTTTTGCACCCTAGCAAAAGGTCAAAGTTTCATGGGTGGAAGGGAGAAGTGTTAAGTTTCTGGCATATGAAGGTGAGAAATGCCTAGAGCAGATCGATAGTTACATGGACAACGAAGGGAGCATGGGTTGGAGGGACAGCTGGTGGAGCTGCCACGGAACTGTGTGGAATCCCAGGACCCTGTTTTGAGCCCCTGGTCACACTTACCCAGCTAGGGAAAAGCTGGGCTAGTGACAAAACAGAGCTGCAGCTGTCTCTCTGTCTCTCTTCCTGCTTGGGCCCTGCTCTCTCAATTTATGACTGTTTGCTTCTCCTCAATAAGAAAGTTACAAAGGATGTACAGAAATACAGGGGTAGTGGGAAAATTACCCCCCCCCGTGCCCACTATTACATGGAACTGTTGACTGTAAACCATTCATCCCCCAAGAAAGAACAGAATAAATATTTGTGAGGTTAAAAACATTGTAGGTTAAATAGTGAACATTCTCTAGAGCCATGCAATACTAATCCATTGTGCATTGGATGTCACTGTCAAAAACAGTGCAGTAGCAGTTGTAGTAGTGTGTAGTATCTGCAAAAGGAAATGTATTGTGTGTCAAAAGTTCCCTTCAATTATAAGAGAAAATCTATCAGGCAGAAGAAATGACCCCTCATGTGATATCGGACGAAATAAATAAATAAATAAATATGCAAATAAATGGGAATGATCTAAGAGGATTTGAAAAAAATAAAAAATAAAAACAAACACCACAGGAAGACCTGATGACAGCAGAAATATAGAAAAGGTCTGCTGAGAAATAGAGGGCTGCTTCAAAAATTCCCTGACACACAGGGTCCAGGCAAATTACGAATTCCATGAATGAAAAGAAACGCATACGATTTGAAGCTTACACTAGAAAATGGAGGCAAGTTCTGTGCTATGATAATTACAATAAGGATACTGATAGAAAGGCTATTGGAAATGCTCCTGGAAAGTTTATAATTTATAATTGTAGTGAATCCTGCTCCAACTATGTGACCAATTATTTATGAATAAGGAGGCTATTATAAATGCGGTAATTCTGCATTCAGATCAAATAAAAAGGTCAACAATTCTAAAAATGTCTGATATATATATATATATGTATGTATATGTACATATATGTATGTGTATCTTTATCATCAACTATGAGGGATACTGGCATGGCTATGAGGAGACAGAGTATGGCTTGTGCCAGAGGGACTTACAAAGCTGAGGCTCCAGAAACCTAGGTGAAATCGCCAACAAAACAATCCAGAGCTCAGCCGGGCCCTGGTGACTCGCTTTGTATATCTGGGCCTGTCAGTCAAATAATATATAAGTAAAATATTAATGAGTGCAGACAGAGTGAGTGAGAGCCTGTGAGAGTCAGAGACAGAGAAGGCAAGAAGAGAAATATAAGAGTTGGAAAGAGACCAGAAGTCCAAAAGCTCCCACTCTGTGTTCATACATGACAGGTTCAAACCTGGGTTGTAGAGATTGTAAGGCAGCAGTCTCCTGTCCACAGACCCCAGACAACCCCAGCCTTCACCATATGTGTGTAGTATTTACGACAGGATATGTATTGTGAGTGTAAACTTCCCTTCAATTATAAGAGAAAAATCTATCAAGCCGAAGAATGGACCCCTCATGTAATATAGAACCAAATAAATAAATAAATAAATATGCAAGTAAATGGGGGTTATCTAGGAGGATTTGAAACAAATGAAAAATAAAAACAAAAAGCACAAGAAGACCTGATGGCAGCAGAAACATAGAAACCATCTGCTGAGAATCAAGGGCTGCTTCAAAAGTTCCGAGACCCTTCAGAGTCCAGGGAAATTAAGATTTCGGGAGAATGAAAAGAAACTCATATGTATTGAAGCTTACACTAGAGAAAGGAGGCAAGTTCTGTACTATGATAATTAAAATAAGGATGCTGATAGAAATGCTATTAGAAATGCTACTGGAAGGTTCTATTATTTATAATTGTATTGAATCCTGCTCCAACTATGTGGCCAATTAGTAGGGAAAAAGGAACCTGTTGTAAATGTGTGAATTCTGATTAAGATCAATTACATAGGTTGACAATTCTAAAAATGACAGAGATATATATGTATATTTATATATGTATATGGATGTATATCTTTATTATAAAGTCTGAGAGATACTGCCATGGATATGAGGAGACAGAATATGGCTTAAGTCAGAGAGACTTACCAATCAGAGGCTCCAGTAGCCTAGGTGAAATCACAAACAAAACCAGCCAGAGCTCAGCAGTGCTCTGGCTACTCTCTTTGCATATCTGGGCCTGTCAATAAAATAAGGATATAAGTAAAATATTCCTGAGTTCAGGCAGAGTGAGAGAGAGCCTGTGAGAGTCAGAGACAGAGATGGCGAGAAGAGAAATAGAAGAGTTGGAAATAGACCAGAAGTCAAAACCCCCCTAGGCTGTGTTCATTCATGACAGGTTCAAACCTGGGTTGTAGAGATTGTCACGCAGCAGCTCTAATGCCCACAGACCCCAGACAACCCAAGCCTTCACCATATGTGTGTAGTATTTGCCCCAGGAAATGTATTGTGCATCAAAAGTTCCCTTCAGTTATAAGAGAAAATCTCTCAAGCAGAAGACATGATGCCACATGTGATACCTGACTAAATAAATAAATTTGCAAATAAATGGGGATGATCTAGGAGGACTTGAAACAATAAAAATAAATAAAGACAAAAGCCACAAGAAGACCTGATGACAGCAGAAACATAGAAACCATCTGCTGAGAGACAGAGGGCTGCTTCAAAAATTCCCTAACACTTCAGGGTCCAGGGACATTAAGATTTCCGGAGAAAGAAAACAAACACATACGTATTGAAGCTTACACTAGAAAAAGGAGGGAAGATCTGGGCCATGATAATTACAATAAGGATGCTAATAGAAACACGATTAGAAATGCTACTGGAAGGTTCTATTATTTATAATTGTATTGAATCCTGCTCCAACTATATGGCCAATTATTTCAGAAAAACTAGGCTGTTATAAATGTGGTAATTCTGAAAGAAGGTCAAATACATAGGTCGAACATTCTAAAAATGACAGATATATAAATCTATATGTATATATATACATGTATGTATATCTTTATTATAAACTCTGAGTGATACTGGCATGGAAATGAGGAGACAGAATATGGCTTGTGTCAGAAAGACTTACAAACTGAGGCTCCAGTAGCCTAGGTGAAATCGCCAACACAACAAGCCAGAGCTCAGCAGTGCTCTGGTAACTCTCTTTGTCTATCTGGGCCTGTCAGTAAAATAAGAATCAAAGTAAAATATTAATGAGTGAAGACAGAGTGTGTGAGAGCATGTGAGAGTTAGAGATAGAGAAAGCGAGAAGAGAAATAGATGAGTTGGAAAGAGACCAGAATTCAAAAACCTCCTACACTGTGTTCATTGATGACAGGTTCAAACCTGGCTTGTAGAGATTGTAAGGCAGCAGCTCTCATGCCCACAGACCCCAGACAGCCCCAGCCTTCACCATAGGCTCTACTACCAGACCTGACAGTAATGTGTGTGTGTGTGTGTGTGTGTGTCTGTCTGTTTGTGTGTGTCTGTGTTTGCTCAGAGATCACCTGTAGTAGTCTCAGAGCATGGGTGGCAAGGGAGCCAGCCTCTCCTGCAACTTATGTACAGAGAACCTATCTGGTCAGGGCAAGCCAGCTAGCCCAGATTGTGGCTAAGCAAGAATGCATATGCAAAGGGACTCTCATGTCTCACTCTCCTGAGTTCCGATTCAATGCCATGCCTCACTATGATCCAAACACTGCCAATGGGGGAAGCTGGGGCACCCCTCAGAATTCAGGGGCATGAGCCTGTCCAGTCACCTTTGGCTGCCTACTCAGCCTCCAGGCTCTCAGTCCACTGCTCAGGGCAGCAGATTACAAGCCCAGAAAGTACCCAGAAAGGGCTGTGTTTCCACATAGATGGGAAGTGTGTTGAACCAAACAATAGTGGATGAACCCGGCCCCTTACACCTACCCTTTGGGTCCGGCTAAGGCAATTGCTCCTGTGGCCTCACATCCCTGATCATGGTGTCCTGGTGTCCACACATCACACTCAGAGAGATTCCCAGAAGTAGGCTTGCATGAGTGTCCCATACAATGTCGCTCTGCTTGCAGGAAGCACAAATTCCCCGGGCCCTTGCTATGGACAGACAAAAAAAAGATGGATGCCTCCACTGGCCAAATTAGGGGCTTCCAGTCAAGATCACAGCCCCGCCCCTCACCTGAGGGCCTGGCTGCTGCTAAAAAAGGCAATTGGAAACACCTTTTACACTTGGGCCCTGAGGACATACTCAGGAATCCCTCCAGGAGGTAGCAGGCTGGCAGACCTCCTGACCCCAGGATAGCTGTGCTCCTAGTTGGGCGGCCCTTCTGGCCAGTGGTGAAAATATTCCCTAGATACAAGAAAGAACTTCAGGTTTCAAAGGGATTTGAAACACCATGAGGCACTTGGAAAAGACATTTCACAGCCATCAAAACACCCTCTTTCTGAACACTGGAAGCTTCCGTTTTGCATGGAAAATCTGGACACTGGTGTGGCCATCAGTACCACAGATCCTTTACATTCGGCTTAATAGAGGGAAAGCACAGTGTGTGTGCCAGGGGGATCGAGTTTCACTTCTCTTGACCTGGGCTCTCATGGAATAAGGACAAGGACGCTGTGCAGGAAGGTGAGGAGGGCTGCATTGAGGCTGAGTGTCAGCCTCAGGGCCCTGGAGAATGGGAGTCAAGCACAGAGGGCCTGGACAGCTGCAGCTGGAGATGGACATATGCCTGGAACCTGCAGCAGCAACGCTGTCTCCGCAGTTCCCCTCTACACCATGTACTACACCATGTGCAGGAGACTAAGTAATCCAAAGGGCAAAGAAAGGAAAATTTCAACACCAGGAAGGCTGAGTTCACGATGCATGCACTGACTTCCAGTAAGGGCCCAGTGAAGAAGGCACGTAGAGACAGTCAGAGAGACAGAATGACAGAGACAGACAAGGACTGAAATTCTGGCCCTGTGCTGATCAGTGCCAGAGCACTGAAGACAAACCCTCCATGCCCATGCATACTTCTTACAAGTGGCATTGCTATTTTATGTTTGTGAGGAAAGGTAACACTTAGAACATCTAGGTCTTAGCCAATCTGAGAAGCAACACTTGGCCGGCAGCCCACTCTCCAAAACTGCCCTCGCCTCTCCAAATTCGAAGTAGTCATAGTGATGCTCCAGCCAAGCTGCAGGCTGGCGTATTGCATCTCCCTGGTCCAGCCTCAGCCTGTCCTGTGTGCAGGGAACTGCACTATGTCTATTTCTTCTTTGATTTACAGTTTTGGGATAAGACTCGGTGGACAAAAAGAGCAAGAGGGAAGTAGATGATTTGGCAGTGGTAGTATGTGCTGAGAGAGATTTGTAGAGTGATATACGATATGGCTCTGTGAGATGTCTCTCATGACTGTGGCTCAGAAGGGCCAGGTGTATCCACATTGCTACCTTAATCCAGAGATGTGCAGGTCTCTAGCTAAAAAATATTTTCAGACCTCTACATGTTACATACATATATATATATATATATATATATAGAGAGAGAGAGAGAGAGAGAGAGAGAGCGAGAGAGAGAGACACTGATGTAGTCATTTTCTACAATGGATTCGGTGTGACATTCACACAAGTGATTGCTAAAACCTGGAGAGAAACTTTGCATCAGGAAAAGAATTGTCCAAAGGAATAAAATCTCCAAATCATTAGCTATATGCAGCTCCAACGGGACCGAGCGAAAAAGGCTCGAGAAGGAACTCATCCAGGACACTCTCCACATGGACAGGCACCACAGGTTTCCTAGTCTGGCAACACAAACAGGGCAGCTGCTAGTTCCCAGTGCAAGCCTCAGGGCAAAAACCTCTCCCTCTTCAGTGTCTTTACATCTGAAAAGAAGAAAAGTGACCAAGGGCCAAGGAGAGCTGCCCTGGTGTCAATATTGAGCTGTAAATCAGAATGTGCCAAGTGTTTTGCACAAAATCACCTGTGCCACAGTGATTCTGTTGTTCTCTCTCTCTCTCCCTCCCTCAGACACACACACACACACACACACACACACACACACACACACACACACACACAAATCCACAGAGGCACAGGCACAAACGGAGCTATACACATGCGCACTGGACAGCTTCGTCAAGGCAGGGCCCTGGGCTGAACCCTGCTTCGCATTTCCTGGAAGCACGCCCAGCCGTTTAAGGCCAGCTCTGAACTCCCATTGGCGGGATTCCTTCAGAAGGCCCGCCCACAGGGCGCCAGCCAGGCTCTGATAGGCCAGAGGCCTAGGCCACGCCCAGAACCGCACCAGCAATCTCATTGGCCAGTGTGCTTGGACATGCCCAGGAGGGTCCGGGCCCCTAGTCAGTGATTGGCCAGCGGCCTTGAGCACCGCCCACACGGCCCTGCAGCACGCTGATTGGGCAGCCTCCGGAAGGCCCGCCCACCAGCCACTTCCGCTCGACTCTGATTGGCCTGGTGTCCCAGGGACACGCCCCCAGCCAGCCTTCTCTTGGCTCCCATTGGCGGGCTGCTGTCTGAGGGGCGCCCTCTGATAGGCCAGTTCCTAAGGCACGCCCAGGAAGGTCACCGCCCTTGCCCCATGATTGGCCAGCCTCCTGGGCTCCGCCCACGAGGCCCACCCCAGGCGCTCATTGGACATCCTCCCGAGGGCCCGCCCCCCAGGCACTTCCGCTGGACCCTGATTGGCTGACCTCCAGGGGTACGCCCACCCAGAGCCAGCACCCAGGCTCTCATTGGTGGGCTGCTCTCTGAGGCCCGCCCACGCAACTCCTCCTCTGTTCTCATTGGCCAGCTCTTGCTTCACGCCCCTGAGGGTGACGTTCCTCCTCTCTGATTGGCCAGCTGTCTCTATGAATAACCACTGGGCCCTCCCCTCAGGCTCATTGGGCACGGGCTCTGAGGCCCGTCCCCGGGGACTTTCTGCCATCCTCTGAAGGCCCTGTTTCTGCAAACACGACCCCCACAGCTCCTGTCTGGGCCCGTCCTTAGGACACTGCCTGCCTGCGCTAGGCTGGCCATGCTCTTGGGGCACACCCAGAAACACTGTCGCCACTCTCCTAGCCCAATGTGTCTCAGGGCACTTGCCCCATGGAGCCTTAGTCCCGCCCTGGTGCTGCCCACTTGTGGACACCCAGCAGAATGCAGCTGAGCACAGGGATTCACAAGCTCCCAGTAGAGTCATCCCAGACAAAGAGAGAAACCCCTTCCACTTGCAAAGCCAAATGGGGGATCCCCCCACCCCACAGGAAAGAACAGATGTCTAGGGCACTCTACGTCAATTTCAACCCTGCTGTCCATGGGCCACAATTCCTAGAGTTCTCCTCATTCCACAGAATCACTACACTCAACTATGGTCTTTGCTGCCACCTTGTGGACATACAGCAGAATGCAGCTGAGCTCCCCATGCCACTCCTCTTTGAGTCTACCCAGAAAATTACACACAGCATGGGAATAGCAAAGGAAAGAACCCATCTGAGGACCACCTGGGAGAATGCACAACAGAGTCCACAATCCAATGTGCCAATTCATACTTGAAAAACCACTTGTGTAGTGCAAACTTCCTTTCTCATAAAACAACCCAGTTCCTAAGTCCCTGCGTCAGGAATCAAGAAACAACAGCGGTAATCATAACTGAAACACACTTATGCACACTTACACACACACACACACACACACACACACACACCTTCCCACAGAGACGTACACACTTGTCCCGAAAATAACTTGGATTGGAGTTGCTGTTTTGCACCCTAGCAAAAGGTCAAAGTTTCATGGGTGGAAGGGAGAAGTGTTAAGTTTCTGGCATATGAAGGTGAGAAATGCCTAGAGCAGATCGATAGTTACATGGACAACGAAGGGAGCATGGGTTGGAGGGACAGCTGGTGGAGCTGCCACGGAACTATGTGGAATCCCAGGACCCTGTTTTGAGCCCCTGGTCACACTTACCCAGCTAGGGAAAAGCTGGGCTAGTGACAAATCAGAGCTGCAGCTGTCTCTCTGTCTCTCTTCCTGCTTGGGCCCTGCTCTCTCAATTTATGACTGTTTGCTTCTCCTCAATAAGAAAGTTACAAAAGATGTACAGAAATACAGGGGTAGTGGGAAAAATTACCCCCCCGTGCCCACTATTACATGGAACTGTTGACTGTAAACCATTCATCCCCCAAGAAAGAACAGAATAAATATTTGTGAGGTTAAAAACATTGTAGGTTAAATAGTGAACATTCTCTAGAGCCATGCAATACTAATCCATTGTGCATTGGATGTCACTGTCAAAAACAGTGCAGTAGCAGTTGTAGTAGTGTGTAGTATCTGCAAAAGGAAATGTATTGTGTGTCAACAGTTCCCTTCAATTATAAGAGAAAATCTATCAGGCAGAAGAAATGACCCCTCAAGTGATATCGGACGAAATAAATAAATAAATATGCAAATAAATGGGAATGATCTAAGAGGATTTGAAAAAAATAAAAAATAAAAACAAACACCACAGGAAGACCTGATGACAGCAGAAATATAGAAAAGGTCTGCTGAGAAATAGAGGGCTGCTTCAAAAATTCCCTGACACACAGGGTCCAGGCAAATTACGAATTCCATGAATGAAAAGAAACGCATACGATTTGAAGCTTACACTAGAAAATGGAGGCAAGTTCTGTGCTATGATAATTACAATAAGGATACTGATAGAAAGGCTATTGGAAATGCTCCTGGAAAGTTTATAATTTATAATTGTAGTGAATCCTGCTCCAACTATGTGACCAATTATTTATGAATAAGGAGGCTATTATAAATGCGGTAATTCTGCATTCAGATCAAATAAAAAGGTCAACAATTCTAAAAATGTCTGATATATATATATATATATGTATGTATGTATATGTACATATATGTATGTGTATCTTTATTATCAACTATGAGGGATACTGGCATGGCTATGAGGAGACAGAGTATGGCTTGTGCCAGAGGGACTTACAAAGCTGAGGCTCCAGAAACCTAGGTGAAATCGCCAACAAAACAATCCAGAGCTCAGCCGGGCCCTGGTGACTCGCTTTGTATATCTGGGCCTGTCAGTCAAATAATATATAAGTAAAATATTAATGAGTGCAGACAGAATGAGTGAGAGCCTGTGAGAGTCAGAGACAGAGAAGGCAAGAAGAGAAATATAAGAGTTGGAAAGAGACCAGAAGTCCAAAAGCTCCCACTCTGTGTTCATACATGACAGGTTCAAACCTGGGTTGTAGAGATTGTAAGGCAGCAGTCTCCTGTCCACAGACCCCAGACAACCCCAGCCTTCACCATATGTGTGTAGTATTTACGACAGGATATGTATTGTGAGTGTAAACTTCCCTTCAATTATAAGAGAAAAATCTATCAAGCCGAAGAATGGACCCCTCATGTAATATAGAACCAAATAAATAAATAAATAAATAAATATGCAAGTAAATGGGGGTTATCTAGGAGGATTTGAAACAAATGAAAAATAAAAACAAAAAGCACAAGAAGACCTGATGGCAGCAGAAACATAGAAACCATCTGCTGAGAATCAAGGGCTGCTTCAAAAGTTCCGAGACCCTTCAGAGTCCAGGGAAATTAAGATTTCGGGAGAATGAAAAGAAACTCATATGTATTGAAGCTTACACTAGAGAAAGGAGGCAAGTTCTGTACTATGATAATTAAAATAAGGATGCTGATAGAAATGCTATTAGAAATGCTACTGGAAGGTTCTATTATTTATAATTGTATTGAATCCTGCTCCAACTATGTGGCCAATTAGTAGGGAAAAAGGAACCTGTTGTAAATGTGTGAATTCTGATTAAGATCAATTACATAGGTTGACAATTCTAAAAATGACAGAGATATATATGTATATTTATATATGTATATGGATGTATATCTTTATTATAAAGTCTGAGAGATACTGCCATGGATATGAGGAGACAGAATATGGCTGAAGTCAGAGAGACTTACCAATCAGAGGCTCCAGTAGCCTAGGTGAAATCACAAACAAAACCAGCCAGAGCTCAGCAGTGCTCTGGCTACTCTCTTTGCATATCTGGGCCTGTCAATAAAATAAGGATATAAGTAAAATATTCCTGAGTTCAGGCAGAGTGAGAGAGAGCCTGTGAGAGTCAGAGACAGAGATGGCGAGAAGAGAAATAGAAGAGTTGGAAATAGACCAGAAGTCAAAACCCCCCTAGGCTGTGTTCATTCATGACAGGTTCAAACCTGGGTTGTAGAGATTGTCACGCAGCAGCTCTAATGCCCACAGACCCCAGACAACCCAAGCCTTCACCATATGTGTGTAGTATTTGCCCCAGGAAATGTATTGTGCATCAAAAGTTCCCTTCAGTTATAAGAGAAAATCTCTCAAGCAGAAGACATGATGCCACATGTGATACCTGACTAAATAAATAAATTTGCAAATAAATGGGGATGATCTAGGAGGACTTGAAACAATAAAAATAAATAAAGACAAAAGCCACAAGAAGACCTGATGACAGCAGAAACATAGAAACCATCTGCTGAGAGACAGAGGGCTGCTTCAAAAATTCCCTAACACTTCAGGGTCCAGGGACATTAAGATTTCCGGAGAAAGAAAACAAACACATACGTATTGAAGCTTACACTAGAAAAAGGAGGGAAGATCTGGGCCATGATAATTACAATAAGGATGCTAATAGAAACACGATTAGAAATGCTACTGGAAGGTTCTATTATTTATAATTGTATTGAATCCTGCTCCAACTATATGGCCAATTATTTCAGAAAAACTAGGCTGTTATAAATGTGGTAATTCTGAAAGAAGGTCAAATACATAGGTCGAACATTCTAAAAATGACAGATATATAAATCTATATGTATATATATACATGTATGTATATCTTTATTATAAACTCTGAGTGATACTGGCATGGAAATGAGGAGACAGAATATGGCTTGTGTCAGAAAGACTTACAAACTGAGGCTCCAGTAGCCTAGGTGAAATCGCCAACACAACAAGCCAGAGCTCAGCAGTGCTCTGGTAACTCTCTTTGTCTATCTGGGCCTGTCAGTAAAATAAGAATCTAAGTAAAATATGAATGAGTGAAGACAGAGTGTGTGAGAGCATGTGAGAGTTAGAGATAGAGAAGGCGAGAAGAGAAATAGATGAGTTGGAAAGAGACCAGAATTCAAAAACCTCCTACACTGTGTTCATTGATGACAGGTTCAAACCTGGCTTGTAGAGATTGTAAGGCAGCAGCTCTCATGCCCACAGACCCCAGACAGCCCCAGCCTTCACCATAGGCTCTACTACCAGACCTGACAGTAATGTGTGTGTGTGTGTGTGTCTGTCTGTCTGTTTGTGTGTGTCTGTGTTTGCTCAGAGATCACCTGTAGTAGTCTCAGAGCATGGGTGGCAAGGGAGCCAGCCTCTCCTGCAACTTATGTACAGAGAACCTATCTGGTCAGGGCAAGCCAGCTAGCCCAGATTGTGGCTAAGCAAGAATGCATATGCAAAGGGACTCTCATGTCTCACTCTCCTGAGTTCCGATTCAATGCCATGCCTCACTATGATCCAAACACTGCCAATGGGGGAAGCTGGGGCACCCCTCAGAATTCAGGGGCATGAGCCTGTCCAGTCACCTTTGGCTGCCTACTCAGCCTCCAGGCTCTCAGTCCACTGCTCAGGGCAGCAGATTACAAGCCCAGAAAGTACCCAGAAAGGGCTCTGTTTCCACATAGATGGGAAGTGTGTTGAACCAAACAATAGTGGATGAACCCGGCCCCTTACACCTACCCTTTGGGTCCGGCTAAGGCAATTGCTCCTGTGGCCTCACATCCCTGATCATGGTGTCCTGGTGTCCACACATCACACTCAGAGAGATTCCCAGAAGTAGGCTTGCATGAGTGTCCCATACAATGTCGCTCTGCTTGCAGGAAGCACAAATTCCCCGGGCCCTTGCTATGGACAGACAAAAAAAAGATGGATGCCTCCACTGGCCAAATTAGGGGCTTCCAGTCAAGATCACAGCCCCGCCCCTCACCTGAGGGCCTGGCTGCTGCTAAAAAAGGCAATTGGAAACACCTTTTACACTTGGGCCCTGAGGACATACTCAGGAATCCCTCCAGGAGGTAGCAGGCTGGCAGACCTCCTGACCCCAGGATAGCTGTGCTCCTAGTTGGGCGGCCCTTCTGGCCAGTGGTGAAAATATTCCCTAGATACAAGAAAGAACTTCAGGTTTCAAAGGGATTTGAAACACCATGAGGCACTTGGAAAAGACATTTCACAGCCATCAAAACACCCTCTTTCTGAACAATGGAAGCTTCCGTTTTGCATGGAAAATCTGGACACTGGTGTGGCCATCAGTACCACAGATCCTTTACATTCGGCTTAATAGAGGGAAAGCACAGTGTGTGTGCCAGGGGGATCGAGTTTCACTTCTCTTGACCTGGGCTCTCATGGAATAAGGACAAGGACGCTGTGCAGGAAGGTGAGGAGGGCTGCATTGAGGCTGAGTGTCAGCCTCAGGGCCCTGGAGAATGGGAGTCAAGCACAGAGGGCCTGGACAGCTGCAGCTGGAGATGGACATATGCCTGGAACCTGCAGCAGCAACGCTGTCTCCGCAGTTCCCCTCTACACCATGTACTACACCATGTGCAGGAGACTAAGTAATCCAAAGGGCAAAGAAAGGAAAATTTCAACACCAGGAAGGCTGAGTTCACGATGCATGCACTGACTTCCAGTAAGGGCCCAGTGAAGAAGGCACGTAGAGACAGTCAGAGAGACAGAATGACAGAGACAGACAAGGACTGAAATTCTGGCCCTGTGCTGATCAGTGCCAGAGCACTGAAGACAAACCCTCCATGCCCATGCATACTTCTTACAAGTGGCATTGCTATTTTATGTTTGTGAGGAAAGGTAACACTTAGAACATCTAGGTCTTAGCCAATCTGAGAAGCAACACTTGGCCGGCAGCCCACTCTCCAAAACTGCCCTCGCCTCTCCAAATTCGAAGTAGTCATAGTGATGCTCCAGCCAAGCTGCAGGCTGGCGTATTGCATCTCCCTGGTCCAGCCTCAGCCTGTCCTGTGTGCAGGGAACTGCACTATGTCTATTTCTTCTTTGATTTACAGTTTTGGGATAAGACTCGGTGGACAAAAAGAGCAAGAGGGAAGTAGATGATTTGGCAGTGGTAGTATGTGCTGAGAGAGATTTGTAGAGTGATATACGATATGGCTCTGTGAGATGTCTCTCATGACTGTGGCTCAGAAGGGCCAGGTGTATCCACATTGCTACCTTAATCCAGAGATGTGCAGGTCTCTAGCTAAAAAATATTTTCAGACCTCTACATGTTACATACATATATATATATATATATATATATAGAGAGAGAGAGAGAGAGAGAGAGAGAGAGCGAGAGAGAGAGACACTGATGTAGTCATTTTCTACAATGGATTCGGTGTGACATTCACACAAGTGATTGCTAAAACCTGGAGAGAAACTTTGCATCAGGAAAAGAATTGTCCAAAGGAATAAAATCTCCAAATCATTAGCTATATGCAGCTCCAACGGGACCGAGCGAAAAAGGCTCGAGAAGGAACTCATCCAGGACACTCTCCACATGGACAGGCACCACAGGTTTCCTAGTCTGGCAACACAAACAGGGCAGCTGCTAGTTCCCAGTGCAAGCCTCAGGGCAAAAACCTCTCCCTCTTCAGTGTCTTTACATCTGAAAAGAAGAAAAGTGACCAAGGGCCAAGGAGAGCTGCCCTGGTGTCAATATTGAGCTGTAAATCAGAATGTGCCAAGTGTTTTGCACAAAATCACCTGTGCCACAGTGATTCTGTTGTTCTCTCTCTCTCTCCCTCCCTCAGACACACACACACACACACACACACACACACACACACACAAATCCACAGAGGCACAGGCACAAACGGAGCTATACACATGCGCACTGGACAGCTTCGTCAAGGCAGGGCCCTGGGCTGAACCCTGCTTCGCATTTCCTGGAAGCACGCCCAGCCGTTTAAGGCCAGCTCTGAACTCCCATTGGCGGGATTCCTTCAGAATGCCCGCCCACAGGGCGCCAGCCAGGCTCTGATAGGCCAGAGGCCTAGGCCACGCCCAGAACCGCACCAGCAATCTCATTGGCCAGTGTGCTTGGACATGCCCAGGAGGGTCCGGGCCCCTAGTCAGTGATTGGCCAGCGGCCTTGAGCACCGCCCACACGGCCCTGCAGCACGCTGATTGGGCAGCCTCCGGAAGGCCCGCCCACCAGCCACTTCCGCTCGACTCTGATTGGCCTGGTGTCCCAGGGACACGCCCCCAGCCAGCCTTCTCTTGGCTCCCATTGGCGGGCTGCTGTCTGAGGGGCGCCCTCTGATAGGCCAGTTCCTAAGGCACGCCCAGGAAGGTCACCGCCCTTGCCCCATGATTGGCCAGCCTCCTGGGCTCCGCCCACGAGGCCCACCCCAGGCGCTCATTGGACATCCTCCCGAGGGCCCGCCCCCCAGGCACTTCCGCTGGACCCTGATTGGCTGACCTCCAGGGGTACGCCCACCCAGAGCCAGCACCCAGGCTCTCATTGGTGGGCTGCTCTCTGAGGCCCGCCCACGCAACTCCTCCTCTGTTCTCATTGGCCAGCTCTTGCTTCACGCCCCTGAGGGTGACGTTCCTCCTCTCTGATTGGCCAGCTGTCTCTATGAATAACCACTGGGCCCTCCCCTCAGGCTCATTGGGCACGGGCTCTGAGGCCCGTCCCCGGGGACTTTCTGCCATCCTCTGAAGGCCCTGTTTCTGCAAACACGACCCCCACAGCTCCTGTCTGGGCCCGTCCTTAGGACACTGCCTGCCTGCGCTAGGCTGGCCATGCTCTTGGGGCACACCCAGAAACACTGTCGCCACTCTCCTAGCCCAATGTGTCTCAGGGCACTTGCCCCATGGAGCCTTAGTCCCGCCCTGGTGCTGCCCACTTGTGGACACCCAGCAGAATGCAGCTGAGCACAGGGATTCACAAGCTCCCAGTAGAGTCATCCCAGACAAAGAGAGAAACCCCTTCCACTTGCAAAGCCAAATGGGGGATCCCCCCACCCCACAGGAAAGAACAGATGTCTAGGGCACTCTACGTCAATTTCAACCCTGCTGTCCATGGGCCACAATTCCTAGAGTTCTCCTCATTCCACAGAATCACTACACTCAACTATGGTCTTTGCTGCCACCTTGTGGACATACAGCAGAATGCAGCTGAGCTCCCCATGCCACTCCTCTTTGAGTCTACCCAGAAAATTACACACAGCATGGGAATAGCAAAGGAAAGAACCCATCTGAGGACCACCTGGGAGAATGCACAACAGAGTCCACAATCCAATGTGCCAATTCATACTTGAAAAACCACTTGTGTAGTGCAAACTTCCTTTCTCATAAAACAACCCAGTTCCTAAGTCCCTGCGTCAGGAATCAAGAAACAACAGCGGTAATCATAACTGAAACACACTTATGCACACTTACACACACACACACACACACACACACACACACACACACACCTTCCCACAGAGACGTACACACTTGTCCCGAAAATAACTTGGATTGGAGTTGCTGTTTTGCACCCTAGCAAAAGGTCAAAGTTTCATGGGTGGAAGGGAGAAGTGTTAAGTTTCTGGCATATGAAGGTGAGAAATGCCTAGAGCAGATCGATAGTTACATGGACAACGAAGGGAGCATGGGTTGGAGGGACAGCTGGTGGAGCTGCCAGGGAACTATGTGGAATCCCAGGACCCTGTTTTGAGCCCCTGGTCACACTTACCCAGCTAGGGAAAAGCTGGGCTAGTGACAAATCAGAGCTGCAGCTGTCTCTCTGTCTCTCTTCCTGCTTGGGCCCTGCTCTCTCAATTTATGACTGTTTGCTTCTCCTCAATAAGAAAGTTACAAAAGATGTACAGAAATACAGGGGTAGTGGGAAAAATTACCCCCCCGTGCCCACTATTACATGGAACTGTTGACTGTAAACCATTCATCCCCCAAGAAAGAACAGAATAAATATTTGTGAGGTTAAAAACATTGTAGGTTAAATAGTGAACATTCTCTAGAGCCATGCAATACTAATCCATTGTGCATTGGATGTCACTGTCAAAAACAGTGCAGTAGCAGTTGTAGTAGTGTGTAGTATCTGCAAAAGGAAATGTATTGTGTGTCAACAGTTCCCTTCAATTATAAGAGAAAATCTATCAGGCAGAAGAAATGACCCCTCATGTGATATCGGACGAAATAAATAAATAAATATGCAAATAAATGGGAATGATCTAAGAGGATTTGAAAAAAATAAAAAATAAAAACAAACACCACAGGAAGACCTGATGACAGCAGAAATATAGAAAAGGTCTGCTGAGAAATAGAGGGCTGCTTCAAAAATTCCCTGACACACAGGGTCCAGGCAAATTACGAATTCCATGAATGAAAAGAAACGCATACGATTTGAAGCTTACACTAGAAAATGGAGGCAAGTTCTGTGCTATGATAATTACAATAAGGATACTGATAGAAAGGCTATTGGAAATGCTCCTGGAAAGTTTATAATTTATAATTGTAGTGAATCCTGCTCCAACTATGTGACCAATTATTTATGAATAAGGAGGCTATTATAAATGCGGTAATTCTGCATTCAGATCAAATAAAAAGGTCAACAATTCTAAAAATGTCTGATATATATATATATATGTATGTATGTATATGTACATATATGTATGTGTATCTTTATCATCAACTATGAGGGATACTGGCATGGCTATGAGGAGACAGAGTATGGCTTGTGCCAGAGGGACTTACAAAGCTGAGGCTCCAGAAACCTAGGTGAAATCGCCAACAAAACAATCCAGAGCTCAGCCGGGCCCTGGTGACTCGCTTTGTATATCTGGGCCTGTCAGTCAAATAATATATAAGTAAAATATTAATGAGTGCAGACAGAGTGAGTGAGAGCCTGTGAGAGTCAGAGACAGAGAAGGCAAGAAGAGAAATATAAGAGTTGGAAAGAGACCAGAAGTCCAAAAGCTCCCACTCTGTGTTCATACATGACAGGTTCAAACCTGGGTTGTAGAGATTGTAAGGCAGCAGTCTCCTGTCCACAGACCCCAGACAACCCCAGCCTTCACCATATGTGTGTAGTATTTACGACAGGATATGTATTGTGAGTGTAAACTTCCCTTCAATTATAAGAGAAAAATCTATCAAGCCGAAGAATGGACCCCTCATGTAATATAGAACCAAATAAATAAATAAATAAATAAATATGCAAGTAAATGGGGGTTATCTAGGAGGATTTGAAACAAATGAAAAATAAAAACAAAAAGCACAAGAAGACCTGATGGCAGCAGAAACATAGAAACCATCTGCTGAGAATCAAGGGCTGCTTCAAAAGTTCCGAGACCCTTCAGAGTCCAGGGAAATTAAGATTTCGGGAGAATGAAAAGAAACTCATATGTATTGAAGCTTACACTAGAGAAAGGAGGCAAGTTCTGTACTATGATAATTAAAATAAGGATGCTGATAGAAATGCTATTAGAAATGCTACTGGAAGGTTCTATTATTTATAATTATATTGAATCCTGCTCCAACTATGTGGCCAATTAGTAGGGAAAAAGGAACCTGTTGTAAATGTGTGAATTCTGATTAAGATCAATTACATAGGTTGACAATTCTAAAAATGACAGAGATATATATGTATATTTATATATGTATATGGATGTATATCTTTATTATAAAGTCTGAGAGATACTGCCATGGATATGAGGAGACAGAATATGGCTGAAGTCAGAGAGACTTACCAATCAGAGGCTCCAGTAGCCTAGGTGAAATCACAAACAAAACCAGCCAGAGCTCAGCAGTGCTCTGGCTACTCTCTTTGCATATCTGGGCCTGTCAATAAAATAAGGATATAAGTAAAATATTCCTGAGTTCAGGCAGAGTGAGAGAGAGCCTGTGAGAGTCAGAGACAGAGATGGCGAGAAGAGAAATAGAAGAGTTGGAAATAGACCAGAAGTCAAAACCCCCCTAGGCTGTGTTCATTCATGACAGGTTCAAACCTGGGTTGTAGAGATTGTCACGCAGCAGCTCTAATGCCCAAAGACCCCAGACAACCCAAGCCTTCACCATATGTGTGTAGTATTTGCCCCAGGAAATGTATTGTGCATCAAAAGTTCCCTTCAGTTATAGGAGAAAATCTCTCAAGCAGAAGAAATGATGCCACATGTGATACCTGACTAAATAAATAAATATGCAAATAAATGGGGATGATCTAGGAGGACTTGAAACAATAAAAATAAGTAAAGACAAAAAGCACAAGAAGACCTGATGACAGCAGAAACATAGAAACCATCTGCTGAGAAACAGAGGGCTGCTTCAAAAATTCCCTAACACTTCAGGGTCCAGGGACATTAAGATTTCCGGAGAAAGAAAACAAACACATACGTATTGAAGCTTACACTAGCTAGAAAAAGGAGGGAAGATCTGGGCCATGATAATTACAATAAGGATGCTAATAGAAACACGATTAGAAATGCTACTGGAAGGTTCTATTATTTATAATTGTATTGAATCCTGCTCCAACTATATGGCCAATTATTTCAGAAAAACTAGGCTGTTATAAATGTGGTAATTCTGAAAGAAGGTCAAATACATAAGTCGAACATTCTAAAAATGACAGATATATAAATCTATATGTATATATATACATGTATGTATATCTTTATTATAAACTCTGAGTGATACTGGCATGGAAATGAGGAGACAGAATATGGCTTGTGTCAGAAAGACTTACAAACTGAGGCTCCAGTAGCCTAGGTGAAATCGCCAACACAACAAGCCAGAGCTCAGCAGTGCTCTGGTAACTCTCTTTGTCTATCTGGGCCTGTCAGTAAAATAAGAATCTAAGTAAAATATGAATGAGTGAAGACAGAGTGTGTGAGAGCATGTGAGAGTTAGAGATAGAGAAGGCGAGAAGAGAAATAGATGAGTTGGAAAGAGACCAGAATTCAAAAACCTCCTACACTGTGTTCATTGATGACAGGTTCAAACCTGGCTTGTAGAGATTGTAAGGCAGCAGCTCTCATGCCCACAGACCCCAGACAGCCCCAGCCTTCACCATAGGCTCTACTACCAACCTGACAGTAATGTGTGTGTGTGTGTGTGTGTCTGTCTGTCTGTTTGTGTGTGTCTGTGTGTGCTCAGAGATCACCTGTAGTAGTCTCAGAGCATGGGTGGCAAGGGAGCCAGCCTCTCCTGCAACTTATGTACAGAGAACCTATCTGGTCAGTGCAAGCCACCTAGCCCAGATTGTGGCTAAGCAAGAATGCATATGCAAAGGGACTCTCATGTCTCACTCTCCTGAGTTCCGAATCAATGCCATGCCTCACTATGATCCAAACACTGCCAATGGGGGAAGCTGGGGCACCCCTCAGAATTCAGGGGCTTGAGCCTGTCCAGTCACGTTTGGCTGCCTACTCAGCCTCCAGGCTCTCAGTCCCCTGCTCAGGGCAGCAGATTACAAGCCCAGAAAGTACCCAGAAAGGGCTGTGTTTCCACATAGATGGGAAGTGTGTTGAACCAAACAATAGTGGATGAACCCGGCCCCTTACACCTACCCTTTGGGTCCGGCTAAGGCAATTGCTCCTGTGGCCTCACATCCCTGATCATGGTGTCCTGGTGTCCACACATCACACTCAGAGAGATTCCCAGAAGTAGGCTTGCATGAGTGTCCCATACAATGTCGCTCTGCTTGCAGGAAGCACAAACTCCCCGGGCCCTTGCTATGGACAGACAAAAAAAGATGGATGCCTCCATTGGCCAAATTAGGGGCTTCCAGTCAAGATCACAGCCCCACCCCTCACCCGAGGGCCTGGCTGCTGCTAATCAAGGCAATTGGAAACACCTTTTACACTTGGGCCCTGAGGACATACTCAGGAATCCCTCCAGGAGCTAGCAGGCTGGAAGACCTCCTGACCCCTGGATAGCTGTGCTCCTAGTTGGGCGGCCCTTCTGGCCAGTGGTGAAAATATTCCCTAGATACAAGAAAGAACTTCAGGTTTCAAAGGGATTTGAAACACCATGAGGCACTTGGAAAAGACATTTCACAGCCATCAAAACACCCTCTTTCTGAACACTGGAAGCTTCCGTTTTGCACGGAAAATCTGGACACTGGTGTGGCCATCAGTACCACAGATCCTTTCCATTTGGCTTAATAGAGGGAAAGCACAGTGTGTGTGCCAGGGGGATCGAGTTTCACTTCCCTTGACCGGGGCTCTCATGGAATAAGGACAAGGATGCTGTGCAGGAAGGTGAGGAGGGCTGCATTGAGGCTGAGTGTCAGCCTCAGGGCCCTGGAGAATGGGAGTCAAGCACAGAGGGCCTGGACAGCTGCAGCTGGAGATGGACATATGCCTGGAACCTGCAGCAGCAACGCTGTCTCCGCAGTTCCCCTCTGTACTACACCATGTGCAGGAGACTAAATAATCCAAAGGGCAAAGAAAGGAAAATTTCAACACCAGGAAGGCTGAGTTCACGATGCATGCACTGACTTCCAGTAAGGGCCCAGTGAAGAAGGCACGTAGAGACAGTCAGAGAGACAGAATGACAGAGACAGACAAGGACTGAAATTCTGGCCCTGTGCTGATCAGTGCCAGAGCACTGAAGACAAACCCTCCATGCCCATGCATACTTCTTACAAGTGGCATTGCTATTTTATGTTTGTGAGGAAAGGTAACACTTAGAACATCTAGGTCTTAGCCA
This sequence comes from Erinaceus europaeus, assembly GCF_950295315.1. Lineage (NCBI taxonomy): Eukaryota > Metazoa > Chordata > Mammalia > Eulipotyphla > Erinaceidae > Erinaceus > Erinaceus europaeus. Next base: position 379,314 of record NC_080174.1, read on the forward strand.
CTCTGAGAAGCAACCCTTGGCCGGCAGCCCACTCTCCAAAACTGCCCTCGCCTCTCCAAATTCGAAGTAGTCATAGTGATGCTCCAGCCAAGCTGCAGGCTGGCGTATTGCATCTCCCTGGTCCAGCCTCAGCCTGTCCTGTGTGCAGGGAACTGCACTATGTCTATTTCTTCTTTGATTTACAGTTTTGGGATAAGACTCGGTGGACAAAAAGAGCAAGAGGGAAGTAGATGATTTGGCAGTGGTAGTATGTGCTGAGAGAGATTTGTAGAGTGATATACGATATGGCTCTGTGAGATGTCTCTCATGACTGTGGCTCAGAAGGGCCAGGTGTATCCACATTGCTACCTTAATCCAGAGATGTGCAGGTCTCTAGCTAAAAAATATTTTCAGACCTCTACATGTTACATACATATATATATATATATATATATATATATATATAGAGAGAGAGAGAGAGAGAGAGAGAGAGAGAGAGACTGATGTAGTCATTTTCTACAATGGATTCGGTGTGACATTCACACAATTGATTGCTAAAACCTGGAGAGAAACTTTGCATCAGGAAAAGAATTGTCCAAAGGAATAAAATCTCCAAATCATTAGCTATATGCAGCTCCAACGGGACCGAGCGAAAAAGGCTCGAGAAGGAACTCATCCAGGACACTCTCCACATGGACAGGCACCACAGGTTTCCTAGTCTGGCAACACAAACAGGGCAGCTGCTAGTTCCCAGTGCAAGCCTCAGGGCAAAAACCTCTCCCTCTTCAGTGTCTTTACATCTGAAAAGAAGAAAAGTGACCAAGGGCCAAGGAGAGCTGCCCTGGTGTCAATATTGAGCTGTAAATCAGAATGTGCCAAGTGTTTTGCACAAAATCACCTGTGCCACAGTGATTCTGTTGTTCTCTCTCTCTCTCCCTCCCTCAGACACACACACACACACACACACACACACACACACACACACACACACACACACAAATCCACAGAGGCACAGGCACAAACGGAGTTATACACATGCGCACTGGACAGCTTCGTCAAGGCAGGGCCCTGGGCTGAACCCTGCTTCGCATTTCCTGGAAGCACGCCCAGCCGTTTAAGGCCAGCTCTGAACTCCCATTGGCGGGATTCCTTCAGAAGGCCCGCCCACAGGGCGCCAGCCAGGCTCTGATAGGCCAGAGGCCTAGGCCACGCCCAGAACCGCACCAGCAATCTCATTGGCCAGTGTGCTTGGACACGCCCAGGAGGGTCCGGGCCCCTAGTCTGTGATTGGCCAGCGGCCTTGAGCACCGCCCACACGGCCCTGCAGCACGCTGATTGGGCAGCCTCCGGAAGGCCCGCCCACCAGCCACTTCCGCTCGACTCTGATTGGCCTGGTGTCCCAGGGACACGCCCCCAGCCAGCCTTCTCTTGGCTCCCATTGGCGGGCTGCTGTCTGAGGGGCGCCCTCTGATAGGCCAGTTCCTAAGGCACGCCCAGGAAGGTCACCGCCCTTGCCCCATGATTGGCCAGCCTCCTGGGCTCCGCCCACGAGGCCCACCCCAGGCGCTCATTGGACATCCTCCCGAGGGCCCGCCCCCCAGGCACTTCCGCTGGACCCTGATTGGCTGACCTCCAGGGGTACGCCCACCCAGAGCCAGCACCCAGGCTCTCATTGGTGGGCTGCTCTCTGAGGCCCGCCCACGCAACTCCTCCTCTGTTCTCATTGGCCAGCTCTTGCTTCACGCCCCTGAGGGTGACGTTCCTCCTCTCTGATTGGCCAGCTGTCTCTATGAATAACCACTGGGCCCTCCCCTCAGGCTCATTGGGCACGGGCTCTGAGGCCCGTCCCCGGGGACTTTCTGCCATCCTCTGAAGGCCCTGTTTCTGCAAACACGACCCCCACAGCTCCTGTCTGGGCCCGTCCTTAGGACACTGCCTGCCTGCGCTAGGCTGGCCATGCTCTTGGGGCACACCCAGAAACACTGTCGCCACTCTCCTAGCCCAATGTGTCTCAGGGCACTTGCCCCATGGAGCCTTAGTCCCGCCCTGGTGCTGCCCACTTGTGGACACCCAGCAGAATGCAGCTGAGCACAGGGATTCACAAGCTCCCAGTAGAGTCATCCCAGACAAAGAGAGAAACCCCTTCCACTTGCAAAGCCAAATGGGGGATCCCCCCACCCCACAGGAAAGAACAGATGTCTAGGGCACTCTACGTCAATTTCAACCCTGCTGTCCATGGGCCACAATTCCTAGAGTTCTCCTCATTCCACAGAATCACTACACTCAACTATGGTCTTTGCTGCCACCTTGTGGACATACAGCAGAATGCAGCTGAGCTCCCCATGCCACTCCTCTTTGAGTCTACCCAGAAAATTACACACAGCATGGGAATAGCAAAGGAAAGAACCCATCTGAGGACCACCTGGGAGAATGCACAACAGAGTCCACAATCCAATGTGCCAATTCATACTTGAAAAACCACTTGTGTAGTGCAAACTTCCTTTCTCATAAAACAACCCAGTTCCTAAGTCCCTGCGTCAGGAATCAAGAAACAACAGCGGTAATCATAACTGAAACACACTTATGCACACTTACACACACACACACACACACACACACACACACACCTTCCCACAGAGACGTACACACTTGTCCCGAAAATAACTTGGATTGGAGTTGCTGTTTTGCACCCTAGCAAAAGGTCAAAGTTTCATGGGTGGAAGGGAGAAGTGTTAAGTTTCTGGCATATGAAGGTGAGAAATGCCTAGAGCAGATCGATAGTTACATGGACAACGAAGGGAGCATGGGTTGGAGGGACAGCTGGTGGAGCTGCCAGGGAACTATGTGGAATCCCAGGACCCTGTTTTGAGCCCCTGGTCACACTTACCCAGCTAGGGAAAAGCTGGGCTAGTGACAAATCAGAGCTGCAGCTGTCTCTCTGTCTCTCTTCCTGCTTGGGCCCTGCTCTCTCAATTTATGACTGTTTGCTTCTCCTCAATAAGAAAGTTACAAAAGATGTACAGAAATACAGGGGTAGTGGGAAAAATTACCCCCCCGTGCCCACTATTACATGGAACTGTTGACTGTAAACCATTCATCCCCCAAGAAAGAACAGAATAAATATTTGTGAGGTTAAAAACATTGTAGGTTAAATAGTGAACATTCTCTAGAGCCATGCAATACTAATCCATTGTGCATTGGATGTCACTGTCAAAAACAGTGCAGTAGCAGTTGTAGTAGTGTGTAGTATCTGCAAAAGGAAATGTATTGTGTGTCAACAGTTCCCTTCAATTATAAGAGAAAATCTATCAGGCAGAAGAAATGACCCCTCATGTGATATCGGACGAAATAAATAAATAAATATGCAAATAAATGGGAATGATCTAAGAGGATTTGAAAAAAATAAAAAATAAAAACAAACACCACAGGAAGACCTGATGACAGCAGAAATATAGAAAAGGTCTGCTGAGAAATAGAGGGCTGCTTCAAAAATTCCCTGACACACAGGGTCCAGGCAAATTACGAATTCCATGAATGAAAAGAAACGCATACGATTTGAAGCTTACACTAGAAAATGGAGGCAAGTTCTGTGCTATGATAATTACAATAAGGATACTGATAGAAAGGCTATTGGAAATGCTCCTGGAAAGTTTATAATTTATAATTGTAGTGAATCCTGCTCCAACTATGTGACCAATTATTTATGAATAAGGAGGCTATTATAAATGCGGTAATTCTGCATTCAGATCAAATAAAAAGGTCAACAATTCTAAAAATGTCTGATATATATATATATATATGTATGTATGTATATGTACATATATGTATGTGTATCTTTATTATCAACTATGAGGGATACTGGCATGGCTATGAGGAGACAGAGTATGGCTTGTGCCAGAGGGACTTACAAAGCTGAGGCTCCAGAAACCTAGGTGAAATCGCCAACAAAACAATCCAGAGCTCAGCTGGGCCCTGGTGACTCGCTTTGTATATCTGGGCCTGTCAGTCAAATAATATATAAGTAAAATATTAATGAGTGCAGACAGAGTGAGTGAGAGCCTGTGAGAGTCAGAGACAGAGAAGGCAAGAAGAGAAATATAAGAGTTGGAAAGAGACCAGAAGTCCAAAAGCTCCCACTCTGTGTTCATACATGACAGGTTCAAACCTGGGTTGTAGAGATTGTAAGGCAGCAGTCTCCTGTCCACAGACCCCAGACAACCCCAGCCTTCACCATATGTGTGTAGTATTTACGACAGGATATGTATTGTGAGTGTAAACTTCCCTTCAATTATAAGAGAAAAATCTATCAAGCCGAAGAATGGACCCCTCATGTAATATAGAACCAAATAAATAAATAAATAAATAAATATGCAAGTAAATGGGGGTTATCTAGGAGGATTTGAAACAAATGAAAAATAAAAACAAAAAGCACAAGAAGACCTGATGGCAGCAGAAACATAGAAACCATCTGCTGAGAATCAAGGGCTGCTTCAAAAGTTCCGAGACCCTTCAGAGTCCAGGGAAATTAAGATTTCGGGAGAATGAAAAGAAACTCATATGTATTGAAGCTTACACTAGAGAAAGGAGGCAAGTTCTGTACTATGATAATTAAAATAAGGATGCTGATAGAAATGCTATTAGAAATGCTACTGGAAGGTTCTATTATTTATAATTGTATTGAATCCTGCTCCAACTATGTGGCCAATTAGTAGGGAAAAAGGAACCTGTTGTAAATGTGTGAATTCTGATTAAGATCAATTACATAGGTTGACAATTCTAAAAATGACAGAGATATATATGTATATTTATATATGTATATGGATGTATATCTTTATTATAAAGTCTGAGAGATACTGCCATGGATATGAGGAGACAGAATATGGCTGAAGTCAGAGAGACTTACCAATCAGAGGCTCCAGTAGCCTAGGTGAAATCACAAACAAAACCAGCCAGAGCTCAGCAGTGCTCTGGCTACTCTCTTTGCATATCTGGGCCTGTCAATAAAATAAGGATATAAGTAAAATATTCCTGAGTTCAGGCAGAGTGAGAGAGAGCCTGTGAGAGTCAGAGACAGAGATGGCGAGAAGAGAAATAGAAGAGTTGGAAATAGACCAGAAGTCAAAACCCCCCTAGGCTGTGTTCATTCATGACAGGTTCAAACCTGGGTTGTAGAGATTGTCACGCAGCAGCTCTAATGCCCAAAGACCCCAGACAACCCAAGCCTTCACCATATGTGTGTAGTATTTGCCCCAGGAAATGTATTGTGCATCAAAAGTTCCCTTCAGTTATAGGAGAAAATCTCTCAAGCAGAAGAAATGATGCCACATGTGATACCTGACTAAATAAATAAATATGCAAATAAATGGGGATGATCTAGGAGGACTTGAAACAATAAAAATAAGTAAAGACAAAAAGCACAAGAAGACCTGATGACAGCAGAAACATAGAAACCATCTGCTGAGAAACAGAGGGCTGCTTCAAAAATTCCCTAACACTTCAGGGTCCAGGGACATTAAGATTTCCGGAGAAAGAAAACAAACACATACGTATTGAAGCTTACACTAGCTAGAAAAAGGAGGGAAGATCTGGGCCATGATAATTACAATAAGGATGCTAATAGAAACACGATTAGAAATGCTACTGGAAGGTTCTATTATTTATAATTGTATTGAATCCTGCTCCAACTATATGGCCAATTATTTCAGAAAAACTAGGCTGTTATAAATGTGGTAATTCTGAAAGAAGGTCAAATACATAAGTCGAACATTCTAAAAATGACAGATATATAAATCTATATGTATATATATACATGTATGTATATCTTTATTATAAACTCTGAGTGATACTGGCATGGAAATGAGGAGACAGAATATGGCTTGTGTCAGAAAGACTTACAAACTGAGGCTCCAGTAGCCTAGGTGAAATCGCCAACACAACAAGCCAGAGCTCAGCAGTGCTCTGGTAACTCTCTTTGTCTATCTGGGCCTGTCAGTAAAATAAGAATCTAAGTAAAATATTAATGAGTGAAGACAGAGTGTGTGAGAGCATGTGAGAGTTAGAGATAGAGAAGGCGAGAAGAGAAATAGATGAGTTGGAAAGAGACCAGAATTCAAAAACCTCCTACACTGTGTTCATTGATGACAGGTTCAAACCTGGCTTGTAGAGATTGTAAGGCAGCAGCTCTCATGCCCACAGACCCCAGACAGCCCCAGCCTTCACCATAGGCTCTACTACCAGACCTGACAGTAATGTGTGTGTGTGTGTGTGTGTGTGTGTGTCTGTCTGTTTGTGTGTGTCTGTGTGTGCTCAGAGATCACCTGTAGTAGTCTCAGAGCATGGGTGGCAAGGGAGCCAGCCTCTCCTGCAACTTATGTACAGAGAACCTATCTGGTCAGGGCAAGCCAGCTAGCCCAGATTGTGGCTAAGCAAGAATGCATATGCAAAGGGACTCTCATGTCTCACTCTCCTGAGTTCCGATTCAATGCCATGCCTCACTATGATCCAAACACTGCCAATGGGGGAAGCTGGGGCACCCCTCAGAATTCAGGGGCATGAGCCTGTCCAGTCACCTTTGGCTGCCTACTCAGCCTCCAGGCTCTCAGTCCACTGCTCAGGGCAGCAGATTACAAGCCCAGAAAGTACCCAGAAAGGGCTGTGTTTCCACATAGATGGGAAGTGTGTTGAACCAAACAATAGTGGATGAACCCGGCCCCTTACACCTACCCTTTGGGTCCGGCTAAGGCAATTGCTCCTGTGGCCTCACATCCCTGATCATGGTGTCCTGGTGTCCACACATCACACTCAGAGAGATTCCCAGAAGTAGGCTTGCATGAGTGTCCCATACAATGTCGCTCTGCTTGCAGGAAGCACAAACTCCCCGGGCCCTTGCTATGGACAGACAAAAAAAAGATGGATGCCTCCACTGGCCAAATTAGGGGCTTCCAGTCAAGATCACAGCCCCGCCCCTCACCTGAGGGCCTGGCTGCTGCTAAAAAAGGCAATTGGAAACACCTTTTACACTTGGGCCCTGAGGACATACTCAGGAATCCCTCCAGGAGGTAGCAGGCTGGCAGACCTCCTGACCCCAGGATAGCTGTGCTCCTAGTTGGGCGGCCCTTCTGGCCAGTGGTGAAAATATTCCCTAGATACAAGAAAGAACTTCAGGTTTCAAAGGGATTTGAAACACCATGAGGCACTTGGAAAAGACATTTCACAGCCATCAAAACACCCTCTTTCTGAACACTGGAAGCTTCCGTTTTGCATGGAAAATCTGGACACTGGTGTGGCCATCAGTACCACAGATCCTTTACATTCGGCTTAATAGAGGGAAAGCACAGTGTGTGTGCCAGGGGGATCGAGTTTCACTTCTCTTGACCTGGGCTCTCATGGAATAAGGACAAGGACGCTGTGCAGGAAGGTGAGGAGGGCTGCATTGAGGCTGAGTGTCAGCCTCAGGGCCCTGGAGAATGGGAGTCAAGCACAGAGGGCCTGGACAGCTGCAGCTGGAGATGGACATATGCCTGGAACCTGCAGCAGCAACGCTGTCTCCGCAGTTCCCCTCTGTACTACACCATGTACTACACCATGTGCAGGAGACTAAGTAATCCAAAGGGCAAAGAAAGGAAAATTTCAACACCAGGAAGGCTGAGTTCACGATGCATGCACTGACTTCCAGTAAGGGCCCAGTGAAGAAGGCACGTAGAGACAGTCAGAGAGACAGAATGACAGAGACAGACAAGGACTGAAATTCTGGCCCTGTGCTGATCAGTGCCAGAGCACTGAAGACAAACCCTCCATGCCCATGCATACTTCTTACAAGTGGCATTGCTATTTTATGTTTGTGAGGAAAGGTAACACTTAGAACATCTAGGTCTTAGCCAATCTGAGAAGCAACCCTTGGCCGGCAGCCCACTCTCCAAAACTGCCCTCGCCTCTCCAAATTCGAAGTAGTCATAGTGATGCTCCAGCCAAGCTGCAGGCTGGCGTATTGCATCTCCCTGGTCCATCCTCAGCCTGTCCTGTGTGCAGGGAACTGCACTATGTCTATTTCTTCTTTGATTTACAGTTTTGGGATAAGACTCGGTGGACAAAAAGAGCAAGAGGGAAGTAGATGATTTGGCAGTGGTAGTATGTGCTGAGAGAGATTTGTAGAGTGATATACGATATGGCTCTGTGAGATGTCTCTCATGACTGTGGCTCAGAAGGGCCAGGTGTATCCACATTGCTACCTTAATCCAGAGATGTGCAGGTCTCTAGCTAAAAAATATTTTCAGACCTCTACATGTTACATACATATATATATATATATATATATATATATATATATATAGAGAGAGAGAGAGAGAGAGAGAGAGACACTGATGTAGTCATTTTCTACAATGGATTCGGTGTGACATTCACACAATTGATTGCTAAAACCTGGAGAGAAACTTTGCATCAGGAAAAGAATTGTCCAAAGGAATAAAATCTCCAAATCATTAGCTATATGCAGCTCCAACGGGACCGAGCGAAAAAGGCTCGAGAAGGAACTCATCCAGGACACTCTCCACATGGACAGGCACCACAGGTTTCCTAGTCTGGCAACACAAACAGGGCAGCTGCTAGTTCCCAGTGCAAGCCTCAGGGCAAAAACCTCTCCCTCTTCAGTGTCTTTACATCTGAAAAGAAGAAAAGTGACCAAGGGCCAAGGAGAGCTGCCCTGGTGTCAATATTGAGCTGTAAATCAGAATGTGCCAAGTGTTTTGCACAAAATCACCTGTGCCACAGTGATTCTGTTGTTCTCTCTCTCTCTCCCTCCCTCAGACACACACACACACACACACACACACACACACACACAAATCCACAGAGGCACAGGCACAAACGGAGTTATACACATGCGCACTGGACAGCTTCGTCAAGGCAGGGCCCTGGGCTGAACCCTGCTTCGCATTTCCTGGAAGCACGCCCAGCCGTTTAAGGCCAGCTCTGAACTCCCATTGGCGGGATTCCTTCAGAAGGCCCGCCCACAGGGCGCCAGCCAGGCTCTGATAGGCCAGAGGCCTAGGCCACGCCCAGAACCGCACCAGCAATCTCATTGGCCAGTGTGCTTGGACACGCCCAGGTGGGTCCGGGCCCCTAGTCAGTGATTGGCCAGCGGCCTTGAGCACCGCCCACACGGCCCTGCAGCACGCTGATTGGGCAGCCTCCGGAAGGCCCGCCCACCAGCCACTTCCGCTCGACTCTGATTGGCCTGGTGTCCCAGGGACACGCCCCCAGCCAGCCTTCTCTTGGCTCCCATTGGCAGGCTGCTGTCTGAGGGGCGCCCTCTGATAGGCCAGTTCCTAAGGCACGCCCAGGAAGGTCACCGCCCTTGCCCCATGATTGGCCAGCCTCCTGGGCTCCGCCCACGAGGCCCACCCCAGGCGCTCATTGGACATCCTCCCGAGGGCCCGCCCCCCAGGCACTTCCGCTGGACCCTGATTGGCTGACCTCCAGGGGTACGCCCACCCAGAGCCAGCACCCAGGCTCTCATTGGTGGGCTGCTCTCTGAGGCCCGCCCACGCAACTCCTCCTCTGTTCTCATTGGCCAGCTCTTGCTTCACGCCCCTGAGGGTGACGTTCCTCCTCTCTGATTGGCCAGCTGTCTCTATGAATAACCACTGGGCCCTCCCCTCAGGCTCATTGGGCACGGGCTCTGAGGCCCGTCCCCGGGGACTTTCTGCCATCCTCTGAAGGCCCTGTTTCTGCAAACACGACCCCCACAGCTCCTGTCTGGGCCCGTCCTTAGGACACTGCCTGCCTGCGCTAGGCTGGCCATGCTCTTGGGGCACACCCAGAAACACTGTCGCCACTCTCCTAGCCCAATGTGTCTCAGGGCACTTGCCCCATGGAGCCTTAGTCCCGCCCTGGTGCTGCCCACTTGTGGACACCCAGCAGAATGCAGCTGAGCACAGGGATTCACAAGCTCCCAGTAGAGTCATCCCAGACAAAGAGAGAAACCCCTTCCACTTGCAAAGCCAAATGGGGGATCCCCCCACCCCACAGGAAAGAACAGATGTCTAGGGCACTCTACGTCAATTTCAACCCTGCTGTCCATGGGCCACAATTCCTAGAGTTCTCCTCATTCCACAGAATCACTACACTCAACTATGGTCTTTGCTGCCACCTTGTGGACATACAGCAGAATGCAGCTGAGCTCCCCATGCCACTCCTCTTTGAGTCTACCCAGAAAATTACACACAGCATGGGAATAGCAAAGGAAAGAACCCATCTGAGGACCACCTGGGAGAATGCACAACAGAGTCCACAATCCAATGTGCCAATTCATACTTGAAAAACCACTTGTGTAGTGCAAACTTCCTTTCTCATAAAACAACCCAGTTCCTAAGTCCCTGCGTCAGGAATCAAGAAACAACAGCGGTAATCATAACTGAAACACACTTATGCACACTTACACACACACACACACACACACACACACACACCTTCCCACAGAGACGTACACACTTGTCCCGAAAATAACTTGGATTGGAGTTGCTGTTTTGCACCCTAGCAAAAGGTCAAAGTTTCATGGGTGGAAGGGAGAAGTGTTAAGTTTCTGGCATATGAAGGTGAGAAATGCCTAGAGCAGATCGATAGTTACATGGACAACGAAGGGAGCATGGGTTGGAGGGACAGCTGGTGGAGCTGCCAGGGAACTATGTGGAATCCCAGGACCCTGTTTTAAGCCCCTGGTCACACTTACCCAGCTAGGGAAAAGCTGGGCTAGTGACAAATCAGAGCTGCAGCTGTCTCTCTGTCTCTCTTCCTGCTTGGGCCCTGCTCTCTCAATTTATGACTGTTTGCTTCTCCTCAATAAGAAAGTTACAAAAGATGTACAGAAATACAGGGGTAGTGGGAAAAATTACCCCCCCGTGCCCACTATTACATGGAACTGTTGACTGTAAACCATTCATCCCCCAAGAAAGAACAGAATAAATATTTGTGAGGTTAAAAACATTGTAGGTTAAATAGTGAACATTCTCTAGAGCCATGCAATACTAATCCATTGTGCATTGGATGTCACTGTCAAAAACAGTGCAGTAGCAGTTGTAGTAGTGTGTAGTATCTGCAAAAGGAAATGTATTGTGTGTCAAAAGTTCCCTTCAATTATAAGAGAAAATCTATCAGGCAGAAGAAATGACCCCTCAAGTGATATCGGACGAAATAAATAAATAAATATGCAAATAAATGGGAATGATCTAAGAGGATTTGAAAAAAATAAAAAATAAAAACAAACACCACAGGAAGACCTGATGACAGCAGAAATATAGAAAAGGTCTGCTGAGAAATAGAGGGCTGCTTCAAAAATTCCCTGACACACAGGGTCCAGGCAAATTACGAATTCCATGAATGAAAAGAAACGCATACGATTTGAAGCTTACACTAGAAAATGGAGGCAAGTTCTGTGCTATGATAATTACAATAAGGATACTGATAGAAAGGCTATTGGAAATGCTCCTGGAAAGTTTATAATTTATAATTGTAGTGAATCCTGCTCCAACTATGTGACCAATTATTTATGAATAAGGAGGCTATTATAAATGCGGTAATTCTGCATTCAGATCAAATAAAAAGGTCAACAATTCTAAAAATGTCTGATATATATATATATATGTATGTATGTATATGTACATATATGTATGTGTATCTTTATTATCAACTATGAGGGATACTGGCATGGCTATGAGGAGACAGAGTATGGCTTGTGCCAGAGGGACTTACAAAGCTGAGGCTCCAGAAACCTAGGTGAAATCGCCAACAAAACAATCCAGAGCTCAGCCGGGCCCTGGTGACTCGCTTTGTATATCTGGGCCTGTCAGTCAAATAATATATAAGTAAAATATTAATGAGTGCAGACAGAGTGAGTGAGAGCCTGTGAGAGTCAGAGACAGAGAAGGCAAGAAGAGAAATAGAAGAGTTGGAAAGAGACCAGAAGTCCAAAAGCTCCCACTCTGTGTTCATACATGACAGGTTCAAACCTGGGTTGTAGAGATTGTAAGGCAGCAGTCTCCTGTCCACAGACCCCAGACAACCCCAGCCTTCACCATATGTGTGTAGTATTTACGACAGGATATGTATTGTGAGTGTAAACTTCCCTTCAATTATAAGAGAAAAATCTATCAAGCCGAAGAATGGACCCCTCATGTAATATAGAACCAAATAAATAAATAAATAAATAAATATGCAAGTAAATGGGGGTTATCTAGGAGGATTTGAAACAAATGAAAAATAAAAACAAAAAGCACAAGAAGACCTGATGGCAGCAGAAACATAGAAACCATCTGCTGAGAATCAAGGGCTGCTTCAAAAGTTCCGAGACCCTTCAGAGTCCAGGGAAATTAAGATTTCGGGAGAATGAAAAGAAACTCATATGTATTGAAGCTTACACTAGAGAAAGGAGGCAAGTTCTGTACTATGATAATTAAAATAAGGATGCTGATAGAAATGCTATTAGAAATGCTACTGGAAGGTTCTATTATTTATAATTGTATTGAATCCTGCTCCAACTATGTGGCCAATTAGTAGGGAAAAAGGAACCTGTTGTAAATGTGTGAATTCTGATTAAGATCAATTACATAGGTTGACAATTCTAAAAATGACAGAGATATATATGTATATTTATATATGTATATGGATGTATATCTTTATTATAAAGTCTGAGAGATACTGCCATGGATATGAGGAGACAGAATATGGCTGAAGTCAGAGAGACTTACCAATCAGAGGCTCCAGTAGCCTAGGTGAAATCACAAACAAAACCAGCCAGAGCTCAGCAGTGCTCTGGCTACTCTCTTTGCATATCTGGGCCTGTCAATAAAATAAGGATATAAGTAAAATATTCCTGAGTTCAGGCAGAGTGAGAGAGAGCCTGTGAGAGTCAGAGACAGAGATGGCGAGAAGAGAAATAGAAGAGTTGGAAATAGACCAGAAGTCAAAACCCCCCTAGGCTGTGTTCATTCATGACAGGTTCAAACCTGGGTTGTAGAGATTGTCACGCAGCAGCTCTAATGCCCACAGACCCCAGACAACCCAAGCCTTCACCATATGTGTGTAGTATTTGCCCCAGGAAATGTATTGTGCATCAAAAGTTCCCTTCAGTTATAAGAGAAAATCTCTCAAGCAGAAGACATGATGCCACATGTGATACCTGACTAAATAAATAAATTTGCAAATAAATGGGGATGATCTAGGAGGACTTGAAACAATAAAAATAAATAAAGACAAAAGCCACAAGAAGACCTGATGACAGCAGAAACATAGAAACCATCTGCTGAGAGACAGAGGGCTGCTTCAAAAATTCCCTAACACTTCAGGGTCCAGGGACATTAAGATTTCCGGAGAAAGAAAACAAACACATACGTATTGAAGCTTACACTAGAAAAAGGAGGGAAGATCTGGGCCATGATAATTACAATAAGGATGCTAATAGAAACACGATTAGAAATGCTACTGGAAGGTTCTATTATTTATAATTGTATTGAATCCTGCTCCAACTATATGGCCAATTATTTCAGAAAAACTAGGCTGTTATAAATGTGGTAATTCTGAAAGAAGGTCAAATACATAGGTCGAACATTCTAAAAATGACAGATATATAAATCTATATGTATATATATACATGTATGTATATCTTTATTATAAACTCTGAGTGATACTGGCATGGAAATGAGGAGACAGAATATGGCTTGTGTCAGAAAGACTTACAAACTGAGGCTCCAGTAGCCTAGGTGAAATCGCCAACACAACAAGCCAGAGCTCAGCAGTGCTCTGGTAACTCTCTTTGTCTATCTGGGCCTGTCAGTAAAATAAGAATCTAAGTAAAATATGAATGAGTGAAGACAGAGTGTGTGAGAGCATGTGAGAGTCAGAGATAGAGAAGGCGAGAAGAGAAATAGATGAGTTGGAAAGAGACCAGAATTCAAAAACCTCCTACACTGTGTTCATTGATGACAGGTTCAAACCTGGCTTGTAGAGATTGTAAGGCAGCAGCTCTCATGCCCACAGACCCCAGACAGCCCCAGCCTTCACCATAGGCTCTACTACCAGACCTGACAGTAATGTGTGTGTGTGTGTGTGTGTGTGTCTGTCTGTTTGTGTGTGTCTGTGTGTGCTCAGAGATCACCTGTAGTAGTCTCAGAGCATGGGTGGCAAGGGAGCCAGCCTCTCCTGCAACTTATGTACAGAGAACCTATCTGGTCAGGGCAAGCCAGCTAGCCCAGATTGTGGCTAAGCAAGAATGCATATGCAAAGGGACTCTCATGTCTCACTCTCCTGAGTTCCGATTCAATGCCATGCCTCACTATGATCCAAACACTGCCAATGGGGGAAGCTGGGGCACCCCTCAGAATTCAGGGGCATGAGCCTGTCCAGTCACCTTTGGCTGCCTACTCAGCCTCCAGGCTCTCAGTCCACTGCTCAGGGCAGCAGATTACAAGCCCAGAAAGTACCCAGAAAGGGCTGTGTTTCCACATAGATGGGAAGTGTGTTGAACCAAACAATAGTGGATGAACCCGGCCCCTTACACCTACCCTTTGGGTCCGGCTAAGGCAATTGCTCCTGTGGCCTCACATCCCTGATCATGGTGTCCTGGTGTCCACACATCACACTCAGAGAGATTCCCAGAAGTAGGCTTGCATGAGTGTCCCATACAATGTCGCTCTGCTTGCAGGAAGCACAAACTCCCCGGGCCCTTGCTATGGACAGACAAAAAAAAGATGGATGCCTCCACTGGCCAAATTAGGGGCTTCCAGTCAAGATCACAGCCCCGCCCCTCACCTGAGGGCCTGGCTGCTGCTAAAAAAGGCAATTGGAAACACCTTTTACACTTGGGCCCTGAGGACATACTCAGGAATCCCTCCAGGAGGTAGCAGGCTGGCAGACCTCCTGACCCCAGGATAGCTGTGCTCCTAGTTGGGCGCCCTTCTGGCCAGTGGTGAAAATATTCCCTAGATACAAGAAAGAACTTCAGGTTTCAAAGGGATTTGAAACACCATGAGGCACTTGGAAAAGACATTTCACAGCCATCAAAACACCCTCTTTCTGAACACTGGAAGCTTCCGTTTTGCATGGAAAATCTGGACACTGGTGTGGCCATCAGTACCACAGATCCTTTCCATTCGGCTTAATAGAGGGAAAGCACAGTGTGTGTGCCAGGGGGATCGAGTTTCACTTCTCTTGACCTGGGCTCTCATGGAATAAGGACAAGGACGCTGTGCAGGAAGGTGAGGAGGGCTGCATTGAGGCTGAGTGTCAGCCTCAGGGCCCTGGAGAATGGGAGTCAAGCACAGAGGGCCTGGACAGCTGCAGCTGGAGATGGACATATGCCTGGAACCTGCAGCAGCAACGCTGTCTCCGCAGTTCCCCTCTACACCATGTACTACACCATGTGCAGGAGACTAAGTAATCCAAAGGGCAATGAAAGGAAAATTTCAACACCAGGAAGGCTGAGTTCACGATGCATGCACTGACTTCCAGTAAGGGCCCAGTGAAGAAGGCACGTAGAGACAGTCAGAGAGACAGAATGACAGAGACAGACAAGGACTGAAATTCTGGCCCTGTGCTGATCAGTGCCAGAGCACTGAAGACAAACCCTCCATGCCCATGCATACTTCTTACAAGTGGCATTGCTATTTTATGTTTGTGAGGAAAGGTAACACTTAGAACATCTAGGTCTTAGCCAATCTGAGAAGCAACCCTTGGCCGGCAGCCCACTCTCCAAAACTGCCCTCGCCTCTCCAAATTCGAAGTAGTCATAGTGATGCTCCAGCCAAGCTGCAGGCTGGCGTATTGCATCTCCCTGGTCCAGCCTCAGCCTGTCCTGTGTGCAGGGAACTGCACTATGTCTATTTCTTCTTTGATTTACAGTTTTGGGATAAGACTCGGTGGACAAAAAGAGCAAGAGGGAAGTAGATGATTTGGCAGTGGTAGTATGTGCTGAGAGAGATTTGTAGAGTGATATACGATATGGCTCTGTGAGATGTCTCTCATGACTGTGGCTCAGAAGGGCCAGGTGTATCCACATTGCTACCTTAATCCAGAGATGTGCAGGTCTCTAGCTAAAAAATATTTTCAGACCTCTACATGTTACATACATACATATATATATATATATATATATATATATATATATATATAAAGAGAGAGAGAGAGAGAGAGAGAGGGACACTGATGTAGTCATTTTCTACAATGGATTCGGTGTGACATTCACACAATTGATTGCTAAAACCTGGAGAGAAACTTTGCATCAGGAAAAGAATTGTCCAAAGGAATAAAATCTCCAAATCATTAGCTATATGCAGCTCCAACGGGACCGAGCGAAAAAGGCTCGAGAAGGAACTCATCCAGGACACTCTCCACATGGACAGGCACCACAGGTTTCCTAGTCTGGCAACACAAACAGGGCAGCTGCTAGTTCCCAGTGCAAGCCTCAGGGCAAAAACCTCTCCCTCTTCAGTGTCTTTACATCTGAAAAGAAGAAAAGTGACCAAGGGCCAAGGAGAGCTGCCCTGGTGTCAATATTGAGCTGTAAATCAGAATGTGCCAAGTGTTTTGCACAAAATCACCTGTGCCACAGTGATTCTGTTGTTCTCTCTCTCTCTCCCTCCCTCAGACACACACACAAACACACACACACACACAAATCCACAGAGGCACAGGCACAAACGGAGTTATACACATGCGCACTAGACAGCTTCTGCAAGGCAGGGCCCTGGGCTGAACCCTGCTTCGCATTTCCTGGAAGCACGCCCAGCCTTTTAAGGCCAGCTCTGAGCTCCCATTGGCGGGATTCCTTCAGAAGGCCCGCCCACAGGGCGCCAGCCAGGCTCTGATAGGCCAGAGGCCTAGGCCACGCCCAGAACCCACACCAGCAATCTCATTGGCCAGTGTGCTTGGACACGCCCAGGAGGGTCCGGGCCCCTAGTCAGTGATTGGCCAGCGGCCTTGAGCACCGCCCACACGGCCCTGCAGCACGCTGATTGGGCAGCCTCCGGAAGGCCCGCCCACCAGCCACTTCCGCTCGACTCTGATTGGCCTGGTGTCCCAGGGACACGCCCCCAGCCAGCCTTCTCTTGGCTCCCATTGGCGGGCTGCTGTCTGAGGGGCGCCCTCTGATAGGCCAGTTCCTAAGGCACGCCCAGGAAGGTCACCGCCCTTGCCCCATGATTGGCCAGCCTCCTGGGCTCCGCCCACGAGGCCCGCCCCAGGCGCTCATTGGACAGCCTCCCGAGGGCCCGCCCCCCAGGCACTTCCGCTGGACCCTGATTGGCTGACCACCAGGGGTACGCCCACCCAGAGCCAGCACCCAGGCTCTCATTGGTGGGCTGCTCTCTGAGGCCCGCCCACGCAACTCCTCCTCTGTTCTCATTGGCCAGCTCTTGCTTCACGCCCCTGAGGGTGACGTTCCTCCACTCTGATTGGCCAGCTGTCTCTATGAATACCCACTGGGCCCTCCCCTCAGGCTCATTGGGCACGGGCTCTGAGGCCCGCCCCCGGGGACTTTCTGCCATCCTCTGAAGGCCCTGTTTCTGCAAACACGACCCCCACAGCTCCTGTCTGGGCCCATCCTTAGGACACTGCCTGCCTGCGCTAGGCTGGCCATGCTCTTGGGGCACACCCAGAAACACTGTCGCCACTCTCCTAGCCCAGTGCCTCAGGGCACTTGCCCCATGGAGCCTTAGTCCCGCCCTGGTGCTGCCCTCTTGTGGACACCCAGCAGAATGCAGCTGAGCACAGGGATTCACAAGCTCCCAGTAGAGTCATCCCAGACAAAGAGAGAAACCCCTTCCACTTGCAAAGCCAAATGGGGGATCCCCCCACCCCACAGGAAAGAACAGATGTCTAGGGCACTCTACGTCAATTTCAACCCTGCTGTCCACGGGCCACAATTCCTAGAGTTCTCCTCATTCCACAGAATCACTACACTCAACTATGGTCTTTGCTGCCACCTTGTGGACATACAGCAGAAGGCAGCTGAGCTCCCCATGCCACTCCTCTTTGAGTCTACCCAGAAAATTACACACAGCATGGGAATAGCAAAGGAAAGAACCCATCTGAGGACCACCTGGGAGAATGCACAACAGAGTCCACAATCCAATGTGCCAATTCATACTTGAAAAACCACTTGTGCAGTGGAAACTTCCTTTGTCATAACACAACCCAGTTCCTAAGTCCCTGCGTCAGGAATAAAGAAACAACAGCGGTAATCATAACTGAAACACACTTATGCACACTTACACACACACACACACACACACACACACACACACACACACCTTCCCACAGAGACGTACACACTTGTCCCGAAAATAACTTGGATTGGAGTTGCTGTTTTGCACCCTAGCAAAAGGTCAAAGTTTCATGGGTGGAAGGGAGAAGTGTTAAGTTTCTGGCATATGAAGGTGAGAAATGCCTAGAGCAGATCGATAGTTACATGGACAACGAAGGGAGCATGGGTTGGAGGGACAGCTGGTGGAGCTGCCACGGAACTGTGTGGAATCCCAGGACCCTGTTTTGAGCCCCTGGTCACACTTACCCAGCTAGGGAAAAGCTGGGCTAGTGACAAATCAGAGCTGCAGCTGTCTCTCTGTCTCTCTTCCTGCTTGGGCCCTGCTCTCTCAATTTATGACTGTTTGCTTCTCCTCAATAAGAAAGTTACAAAGGATGTACAGAAATACAGGGGTAGTGGGAAAATTACCCCCCCCGTGCCCACTATTACATGGAACTGTTGACTGTAAACCATTCATCCCCCAAGAAAGAACAGAATAAATATTTGTGAGGTTAAAAACATTGTAGGTTAAATAGTGAACATTCTCTAGAGCCATGCAATACTAATCCATTGTGCATTGGATGTCACTGTCAAAAACAGTGCAGTAGCAGTTGTAGTAGTGTGTAGTATCTGCAAAAGGAAATGTATTGTGTGTCAAAAGTTCCCTTCAATTATAAGAGAAAATCTATCAGGCAGAAGAAATGACCCCTCATGTGATATCGGACGAAATAAATAAATAAATAAATATGCAAATAAATGGGAATGATCTAAGAGGATTTGAAAAAAATAAAAAATAAAAACAAACACCACAGGAAGACCTGATGACAGCAGAAATATAGAAAAGGTCTGCTGAGAAATAGAGGGCTGCTTCAAAAATTCCCTGACACACAGGGTCCAGGCAAATTACGAATTCCATGAATGAAAAGAAACGCATACGATTTGAAGCTTACACTAGAAAATGGAGGCAAGTTCTGTGCTATGATAATTACAATAAGGATACTGATAGAAAGGCTATTGGAAATGCTCCTGGAAAGTTTATAATTTATAATTGTAGTGAATCCTGCTCCAACTATGTGACCAATTATTTATGAATAAGGAGGCTATTATAAATGCGGTAATTCTGCATTCAGATCAAATAAAAAGGTCAACAATTCTAAAAATGTCTGATATATATATATATATGTATGTATATGTACATATATGTATGTGTATCTTTATCATCAACTATGAGGGATACTGGCATGGCTATGAGGAGACAGAGTATGGCTTGTGCCAGAGGGACTTACAAAGCTGAGGCTCCAGAAACCTAGGTGAAATCGCCAACAAAACAATCCAGAGCTCAGCCGGGCCCTGGTGACTCGCTTTGTATATCTGGGCCTGTCAGTCAAATAATATATAAGTAAAATATTAATGAGTGCAGACAGAGTGAGTGAGAGCCTGTGAGAGTCAGAGACAGAGAAGGCAAGAAGAGAAATATAAGAGTTGGAAAGAGACCAGAAGTCCAAAAGCTCCCACTCTGTGTTCATACATGACAGGTTCAAACCTGGGTTGTAGAGATTGTAAGGCAGCAGTCTCCTGTCCACAGACCCCAGACAACCCCAGCCTTCACCATATGTGTGTAGTATTTACGACAGGATATGTATTGTGAGTGTAAACTTCCCTTCAATTATAAGAGAAAAATCTATCAAGCCGAAGAATGGACCCCTCATGTAATATAGAACCAAATAAATAAATAAATAAATAAATATGCAAGTAAATGGGGGTTATCTAGGAGGATTTGAAACAAATGAAAAATAAAAACAAAAAGCACAAGAAGACCTGATGGCAGCAGAAACATAGAAACCATCTGCTGAGAATCAAGGGCTGCTTCAAAAGTTCCGAGACCCTTCAGAGTCCAGGGAAATTAAGATTTCGGGAGAATGAAAAGAAACTCATATGTATTGAAGCTTACACTAGAGAAAGGAGGCAAGTTCTGTACTATGATAATTAAAATAAGGATGCTGATAGAAATGCTATTAGAAATGCTACTGGAAGGTTCTATTATTTATAATTGTATTGAATCCTGCTCCAACTATGTGGCCAATTAGTAGGGAAAAAGGAACCTGTTGTAAATGTGTGAATTCTGATTAAGATCAATTACATAGGTTGACAATTCTAAAAATGACAGAGATATATATGTATATTTATATATGTATATGGATGTATATCTTTATTATAAAGTCTGAGAGATACTGCCATGGATATGAGGAGACAGAATATGGCTTAAGTCAGAGAGACTTACCAATCAGAGGCTCCAGTAGCCTAGGTGAAATCACAAACAAAACCAGCCAGAGCTCAGCAGTGCTCTGGCTACTCTCTTTGCATATCTGGGCCTGTCAATAAAATAAGGATATAAGTAAAATATTCCTGAGTTCAGGCAGAGTGAGAGAGAGCCTGTGAGAGTCAGAGACAGAGATGGCGAGAAGAGAAATAGAAGAGTTGGAAATAGACCAGAAGTCAAAACCCCCCTAGGCTGTGTTCATTCATGACAGGTTCAAACCTGGGTTGTAGAGATTGTCACGCAGCAGCTCTAATGCCCACAGACCCCAGACAACCCAAGCCTTCACCATATGTGTGTAGTATTTGCCCCAGGAAATGTATTGTGCATCAAAAGTTCCCTTCAGTTATAAGAGAAAATCTCTCAAGCAGAAGACATGATGCCACATGTGATACCTGACTAAATAAATAAATTTGCAAATAAATGGGGATGATCTAGGAGGACTTGAAACAATAAAAATAAATAAAGACAAAAGCCACAAGAAGACCTGATGACAGCAGAAACATAGAAACCATCTGCTGAGAGACAGAGGGCTGCTTCAAAAATTCCCTAACACTTCAGGGTCCAGGGACATTAAGATTTCCGGAGAAAGAAAACAAACACATACGTATTGAAGCTTACACTAGAAAAAGGAGGGAAGATCTGGGCCATGATAATTACAATAAGGATGCTAATAGAAACACGATTAGAAATGCTACTGGAAGGTTCTATTATTTATAATTGTATTGAATCCTGCTCCAACTATATGGCCAATTATTTCAGAAAAACTAGGCTGTTATAAATGTGGTAATTCTGAAAGAAGGTCAAATACATAGGTCGAACATTCTAAAAATGACAGATATATAAATCTATATGTATATATATACATGTATGTATATCTTTATTATAAACTCTGAGTGATACTGGCATGGAAATGAGGAGACAGAATATGGCTTGTGTCAGAAAGACTTACAAACTGAGGCTCCAGTAGCCTAGGTGAAATCGCCAACACAACAAGCCAGAGCTCAGCAGTGCTCTGGTAACTCTCTTTGTCTATCTGGGCCTGTCAGTAAAATAAGAATCTAAGTAAAATATGAATGAGTGAAGACAGAGTGTGTGAGAGCATGTGAGAGTTAGAGATAGAGAAGGCGAGAAGAGAAATAGATGAGTTGGAAAGAGACCAGAATTCAAAAACCTCCTACACTGTGTTCATTGATGACAGGTTCAAACCTGGCTTGTAGAGATTGTAAGGCAGCAGCTCTCATGCCCACAGACCCCAGACAGCCCCAGCCTTCACCATAGGCTCTACTACCAACCTGACAGTAATGTGTGTGTGTGTGTGTGTGTGTGTCTGTCTGTCTGTCTGTTTGTGTGTGTCTGTGTGTGCTCAGAGATCACCTGTAGTAGTCTCAGAGCATGGGTGGCAAGGGAGCCAGCCTCTCCTGCAACTTATGTACAGAGAACCTATCTGGTCAGGGCAAGCCACCTAGCCCAGATTGTGGCTAAGCAAGAATGCATATGCAAAGGGACTCTCATGTCTCACTCTCCTGAGTTCCGAATCAATGCCATGCCTCACTATGATCCAAACACTGCCAATGGGGGAAGCTGGGGCACCCCTCAGAATTCAGGGGCTTGAGCCTGTCCAGTCACGTTTGGCTGCCTACTCAGCCTCCAGGCTCTCAGTCCCCTGCTCAGGGCAGCAGATTACAAGCCCAGAAAGTACCCAGAAAGGGCTGTGTTTCCACATAGATGGGAAGTGTGTTGAACCAAACAATAGTGGATGAACCCGGCCCCTTACACCTACCCTTTGGGTCCGGCTAAGGCAATTGCTCCTGTGGCCTCACATCCCTGATCATGGTGTCCTGGTGTCCACACATCACACTCAGAGAGATTCCCAGAAGTAGGCTTGCATGAGTGTCCCATACAATGTCGCTCTGCTTGCAGGAAGCACAAACTCCCCGGGCCCTTGCTATGGACAGACAACAAAAGATGGATGCCTCCATTGGCCAAATTAGGGGCTTCCAGTCAAGATCACAGCCCCACCCCTCACCTGAGGGCCTGGCTGCTGCTAATCAAGGCAATTGGAAACACCTTTTACACTTGGGCCCTGAGGACATACTCAGGAATCCCTCCAGGAGCTAGCAGGCTGGAAGACCTCCTGACCCCTGGATAGCTGTGCTCCTAGTTGGGCGGCCCTTCTGGCCAGTGGTGAAAATATTCCCTAGATACAAGAAAGAACTTCAGGTTTCAAAGGGATTTGAAACACCATGAGGCACTTGGAAAAGACATTTCACAGCCATCAAAACACCCTCTTTCTGAACACTGGAAGCTTCCGTTTTGCATGGAAAATCTGGACACTGGTGTGGCCATCAGTACCACAGATCCTTTCCATTTGGCTTAATAGAGGGAAAGCACAGTGTGTGTGCCAGGGGGATCGAGTTTCACTTCCCTTGACCGGGGCTCTCATGGAATAAGGACAAGGATGCTGTGCAGGAAGGTGAGGAGGGCTGCATTGAGGCTGAGTGTCAGCCTCAGGGCCCTGGAGAATGGGAGTCAAGCACAGAGGGCCTGGACAGCTGCAGCTGGAGATGGACATATGCCTGGAACCTGCAGCAGCAACGCTGTCTCCGCAGTTCCCCTCTGTACTACACCATGTGCAGGAGACTAAATAATCCAAAGGGCAAAGAAAGGAAAATTTCAACACCAGGAAGGCTGAGTTCACGATGCATGCACTGACTTCCAGTAAGGGCCCAGTGAAGAAGGCACGTAGAGACAGTCAGAGAGACAGAATGACAGAGACAGACAAGGACTGAAATTCTGGCCCTGTGCTGATCAGTGCCAGAGCACTGAAGACAAACCCTCCATGCCCATGCATACTTCTTACAAGTGGCATTGCTATTTTATGTTTGTGAGGAAAGGTAACACTTAGAACATCTAGGTCTTAGCCACTCTGAGAAGCAACCCTTGGCCGGCAGCCCACTCTCCAAAACTGCCCTCGCCTCTCCAAATTCGAAGTAGTCATAGTGATGCTCCAGCCAAGATGCAGGCTGGCGCATTGCATCTCCCTGGACCAGCCTCAGCCTGTCCTGTGTGCAGGGAACTGCACTATGTCTATTTCTTCTTTGATTTACAGTTTTGGGATAAGATTCGGTGGACAAAAAGAGCAAGAGGGAAGTAGATGATTTGGCAGTGGTAGTTTGTGCTGAGAGAGATTTGTAGAGTGATATACGATATGGCTCTGTGAGATGTCTCTCATGACTGTGGCTCAGAAGGGCCAGGTGTATCCACATTGCTACGCTAATCCAGAGCTGTGCAGGTCTCTAGCTAAAAAATATTTTCAGACCTCTACATGTTACATACATATATATATATATATATATATATATATATAGAGAGAGAGAGAGAGAGAGAGAGACACTGATGTAGTCATTTTCTACAATGGATTCGATGTGACATTCACACAATTGATTGCTAAAACCTGGAGAGAAACTTTGCATCAGGAAAAGAATTGTCCAAAGGAATAAAATCTCCAAATCATTAGCTATATGCAGCTCCAACGGGACCGAGCGAAAAAGGCTCGAGAAGGAACTCATCCAGGAGACTCTCCACATGGACAGGCACCACAGGTTTCCTAGTCTGGCAACACAAACAGGGCAGCTGCTAGTTCCCAGTGCAAGCCTCAGTGCAAAAACCTCTCGCTCTTCAGTGTCTTTACATCTGAAAAGAAGAAAAGTGACCAAGGGCCAAGGAGAGCTGCCCTGGTGTCAAAATTGAGCTGTAAATCAGAATGTGCCAAGTGTTTTGCACAAAATCACCTGTGCCACAGTGATTCTGTTGTTCTCTCTCTCTCTCCCTCCCTCAGACACACACACACACACACACACACACACACACACACACACACACAAATCCACAGAGGCACAGGCACAAACGGAGTTATACACATGCGCACTGGACAGCTTCTGCAAGGCAGGGCCCTGGGCTGAACCCTGCTTCGCATTTCCTGGAAGCACGCCCAGCCTTTTAAGGCCAGCTCTGAGCTCCCATTGGCGGGATTCCTTCAGAAGGCCCGCCCACAGGGCGCCAGCCAGGCTCTGATAGGCCAGAGGCCTAGGCCACGCCCAGAACCCCACCAGCAATCTCATTGGCCAGTGTGCTTGGACACGCCCAGGAGGGTCCGGGCCCCTAGTCAGTGATTGGCCAGCGGCCTTGAGCACCGCCCACACGGCCCTGCAGCACGCTGATTGGGCAGCCTCCGGAAGGCCCGCCCACCAGCCACTTCCGCTCGACTCTGATTGGCCTGGTGTCCCAGGGACACGCCCCCAGCCAGCCTTCTCTTGGCTCCCATTGGCGGGCTGCTGTCTGAGGGGCGCCCTCTGATAGGCCAGTTCCTAAGGCACGCCCAGGAAGGTCACCGCCCTTGCCCCATGATTGGCCAGCCTCCTGGGCTCCGCCCACGAGGCCCGCCCCAGGCGCTCATTGGACAGCCTCCCGAGGGCCCGCCCCCCAGGCACTTCCGCTGGACCCTGATTGGCTGACCACCAGGGGTACGCCCACCCAGAGCCAGCACCCAGGCTCTCATTGGTGGGCTGCTCTCTGAGGCCCGCCCACGCAACTCCTCCTCTGTTCTCATTGGCCAGCTCTTGCTTCACGCCCCTGAGGGTGACGTTCCTCCACTCTGATTGGCCAGCTGTCTCTATGAATACCCACTGGGCCCTCCCCTCAGGCTCATTGGGCACGGGCTCTGAGGCCCGCCCCCGGGGACTTTCTGCCATCCTCTGAAGGCCCTGTTTCTGCAAACACGACCCCCACAGCTCCTGTCTGGGCCCATCCTTAGGACACTGCCTGCCTGCGCTAGGCTGGCCATGCTCTTGGGGCACACCCAGAAACACTGTCGCCACTCTCCTAGCCCAGTGCCTCAGGGCACTTGCCCCATGGAGCCTTAGTCCCGCCCTGGTGCTGCCCTCTTGTGGACACCCAGCAGAATGCAGCTGAGCACAGGGATTCACAAGCTCCCAGTAGAGTCATCCCAGACAAAGAGAGAAACCCCTTCCACTTGCAAAGCCAAATGGGGGATCCCCCCACCCCACAGGAAAGAACAGATGTCTAGGGCACTCTACGTCAATTTCAACCCTGCTGTCCACGGGCCACAATTCCTAGAGTTCTCCTCATTCCACAGAATCACTACACTCAACTATGGTCTTTGCTGCCACCTTGTGGACATACAGCAGAAGGCAGCTGAGCTCCCCATGCCACTCCTCTTTGAGTCTACCCAGAAAATTACACACAGCATGGGAATAGCAAAGGAAAGAACCCATCTGAGGACCACCTGGGAGAATGCACAACAGAGTCCACAATCCAATGTGCCAATTCATACTTGAAAAACCACTTGTGCAGTGGAAACTTCCTTTGTCATAACACAACCCAGTTCCTAAGTCCCTGCGTCAGGAATAAAGAAACAACAGCGGTAATCATAACTGAAACACACTTATGCACACTTACACACACACACACACACACACACACACACACACACCTTCCCACAGAGACGTACACACTTGTCCCGAAAATAACTTGGATTGGAGTTGCTGTTTTGCACCCTAGCAAAAGGTCAAAGTTTCATGGGTGGAAGGGAGAAGTGTTAAGTTTCTGGCATATGAAGGTGAGAAATGCCTAGAGCAGATCGATAGTTACATGGACAACGAAGGGAGCATGGGTTGGAGGGACAGCTGGTGGAGCTGCCAGGGAACTGTGTGGAATCCCAGGACCCTGTTTTGAGCCCCTGGTCACACTTACCCAGCTAGGGAAAAGCTGGGCTAGTGACAAATCAGAGCTGCAGCTGTCTCTCTGTCTCTCTTCCTGCTTGGGCCCTGCTCTCTCAATTTATGACTGTTTGCTTCTCCTCAATAAGAAAGTTACAAAAGATGTACAGAAATACAGGGGTAGTGGGAAAAATTACCCCCCCCCGTGCCCACTATTACATGGAACTGTTGACTGTAAACCATTCATCCCCCAAGAAAGAACAGAATAAATATTTGTGAGGTTAAAAACATTGTAGGTTAAATAGTGAACATTCTCTAGAGCCATGCAATACTAATCCATTGTGCATTGGATGTCACTGTCAAAAACAGTGCAGTAGCAGTTGTAGTAGTGTGTAGTATCTGCAAAAGGAAATGTATTGTGTGTCAAAAGTTCCCTTCAATTATAAGAGAAAATCTATCAGGCAGAAGAAATGACCCCTCATGTGATATCGGACGAAATAAATAAATAAATAAATAAATATGCAAATAAATGGGAATGATCTAAGAGGATTTGAAAAAAATAAAAAATACAAACAAACACCACAGCAAGACCTGATGACAGCAGAAATATAGAAAAGGTCTGCTGAGAAACAGAGGGCTGCTTCAAAAATTCCCTGACACACAGGGTCCAGGCAAATTACGAATTCCGAGAATGAAAAGAAACGCATACGATTTGAAGCTTACACTAGAAAATGGAGGCAAGTTCTGGGCTATGATAATTACAATAAGGATACTGATAGAAAGGCTATTGGAAATGCTCCTGGAAAGTTTATAATTTATAATTGTAGTGAATCCTGCTCCAACTATGTGACCAATTATTTATGAATAAGGCTATTATAAATGTGGTAATTCTGCATTCAGATCAAATAAAAAGGTCAACAATTCTAAAAATGTCTGATATATATATAGATGTATGTATATGTACATATCTGTATGTGTATCTTTATTATCAACTATGAGGGATACTGGCATGGCTATGAGGAGACAGAGTATGGCTTGTGCCAGAGAGACTTACAAAGCTGAGGCTCCAGAAACCTAGGTGAAATCGCCAACAAAACAATCCAGAGCTCAGCCGGGCCCTGGTGACTCGCTTTGTATATCTGGGCCTGTCAGTCAAATAATATATAAGTAAAATATTAATGAGTGCAGACAGAGTGAGTGAGAGCCTGTGAGAGTCAGAGACAGAGAAGGCAAGAAGAGAAATATAAGAGTTGGAAAGAGACCAGAAGTCCAAAAGCTCCCACTCTGTGTTCATACATGACAGGTTCAAACCTGGGTTGTAGAGATTGTAAGGCAGCAGTCTCCTGTCCACAGACCCCAGACAACCCCAGCCTTCACCATATGTGTGTAGTATTTACGACAGGATATGTATTGTGAGTGTAAACTTCCCTTCAATTATAAGAGAAAAATCTATCAAGCAGAAGAATGGACCCCTCATGTAATATAGAACCAAATAAATAAATAAATAAATAAATAAATAAATATGCAAATAAATGGGGGTTATCTAGGAGGATTTGAAACAAATGAAAAATAAAAACAAAAAGCACAAGAAGACCTGATGGCAGCAGAATCATAGAAACCATCTGCTGAGAATCAAGGGCTGCTTCAAAAGTTCCGAGACCCTTCAGAGTCCAGGGAAATTAAGATTTCGGGAGAATGAAAAGAAACTCATATGTATTGAAGCTTACACTAGAGAAAGGAGGCAAGTTCTGTACTATGATAATTAAAATAAGGATGCTGATAGAAATGCTATTAGAAATGCTACTGGAAGGTTCTATTATTTATAATTGTATTGAATCCTGCTCCAACTATGTGGCCAATTAGTAGGGAAAAAGGAACCTGTTGTAAATGTGTGAATTCTGATTAAGATCAATTACATAGGTTGACAATTCTAAAATTGACAGATATATATATATATATGTATATTTATATATGTATATGGATGTATATCTTTATTATAAAGTCTGAGAGATACTGCCATGGATATGAGGAGACAGAATATGGCTTAAGTCAGAGAGACTTACCAATCTGAGGCTCCAGTAGCCTAGGTGAAATCACTAGGTGATCACTAGGTGAAATCAGCTCAGCAGTGCTCTGGCCACTCTCTTTGTATATCTGGGCCTGTCAATAAAATAAGGATATAAGTAAAATATTCCTGAGTTCAGACAGAGTGAGAGAGAGCCTGTGAGAGTCAGAGACAGAGATGGCGAGAAGAGAAATAGAAGAGTTGGAAATAGACCAGAAGTCAAAACCCCCCTAGGCTGTGTTCATTCATGACAGGTTCAAACCTGGGTTGTAGAGATTGTCACGCAGCAGCTCTAATGCCCACAGACCCCAGACAACCCAAGCCTTCACCATATGTGTGTAGTATTTGCCCCAGGAAATGTATTGTGCATCAAAAGTTCCCTTCAGTTATAAGAGAAAATCTCTCAAGCAGAAGACATGATGCCACATGTGATACCTGACTAAATAAATAAATTTGCAAATAAATGGGGATGATCTAGGAGGACTTGAAACAATAAAAATAAATAAAGACAAAAGCCACAAGAAGACCTGATGACAGCAGAAACATAGAAACCATCTGCTGAGAGACAGAGGGCTGCTTCAAAAATTCCCTAACACTTCAGGGTCCAGGGACATTAAGATTTCCGGAGAAAGAAAACAAACACATACGTATTGAAGCTTACACTAGAAAAAGGAGGGAAGATCTGGGCCATGATAATTACAATAAGGATGCTAATAGAAACACGATTAGAAATGCTACTGGAAGGTTCTATTATTTATAATTGTATTGAATCCTGCTCCAACTATATGGCCAATTATTTCAGAAAAACTAGGCTGTTATAAATGTGGTAATTCTGAAAGAAGGTCAAATACATAGGTCGAACATTCTAAAAATGACAGATATATAAATCTATATGTATATATATACATGTATGTATATCTTTATTATAAACTCTGAGTGATACTGGCATGGAAATGAGGAGACAGAATATGGCTTGTGTCAGAAAGACTTACAAACTGAGGCTCCAGTAGCCTAGGTGAAATCGCCAACACAACAAGCCAGAGCTCAGCAGTGCTCTGGTAACTCTCTTTGTCTATCTGGGCCTGTCAGTAAAATAAGAATCTAAGTAAAATATGAATGAGTGAAGACAGAGTGTGTGAGAGCATGTGAGAGTTAGAGATAGAGAAGGCGAGAAGAGAAATAGATGAGTTGGAAAGAGACCAGAATTCAAAAACCTCCTACACTGTGTTCATTGATGACAGGTTCAAACCTGGCTTGTAGAGATTGTAAGGCAGCAGCTCTCATGCCCACAGACCCCAGACAGCCCCAGCCTTCACCATAGGCTCTACTACCAACCTGACAGTAATGTGTGTGTGTGTGTGTGTGTGTGTCTGTCTGTCTGTCTGTTTGTGTGTGTCTGTGTGTGCTCAGAGATCACCTGTAGTAGTCTCAGAGCATGGGTGGCAAGGGAGCCAGCCTCTCCTGCAACTTATGTACAGAGAACCTATCTGGTCAGGGCAAGCCACCTAGCCCAGATTGTGGCTAAGCAAGAATGCATATGCAAAGGGACTCTCATGTCTCACTCTCCTGAGTTCCGAATCAATGCCATGCCTCACTATGATCCAAACACTGCCAATGGGGGAAGCTGGGGCACCCCTCAGAATTCAGGGGCTTGAGCCTGTCCAGTCACGTTTGGCTGCCTACTCAGCCTCCAGGCTCTCAGTCCCCTGCTCAGGGCAGCAGATTACAAGCCCAGAAAGTACCCAGAAAGGGCTGTGTTTCCACATAGATGGGAAGTGTGTTGAACCAAACAATAGTGGATGAACCCGGCCCCTTACACCTACCCTTTGGGTCCGGCTAAGGCAATTGCTCCTGTGGCCTCACATCCCTGATCATGGTGTCCTGGTGTCCACACATCACACTCAGAGAGATTCCCAGAAGTAGGCTTGCATGAGTGTCCCATACAATGTCGCTCTGCTTGCAGGAAGCACAAACTCCCCGGGCCCTTGCTATGGACAGACAAAAAAAGATGGATGCCTCCATTGGCCAAATTAGGGGCTTCCAGTCAAGATCACAGCCCCACCCCTCACCCGAGGGCCTGGCTGCTGCTAATCAAGGCAATTGGAAACACCTTTTACACTTGGGCCCTGAGGACATACTCAGGAATCCCTCCAGGAGCTAGCAGGCTGGAAGACCTCCTGACCCCTGGATAGCTGTGCTCCTAGTTGGGCGGCCCTTCTGGCCAGTGGTGAAAATATTCCCTAGATACAAGAAAGAACTTCAGGTTTCAAAGGGATTTGAAACACCATGAGGCACTTGGAAAAGACATTTCACAGCCATCAAAACACCCTCTTTCTGAACACTGGAAGCTTCCGTTTTGCATGGAAAATCTGGACACTGGTGTGGCCATCAGTACCACAGATCCTTTCCATTTGGCTTAATAGAGGGAAAGCACAGTGTGTGTGCCAGGGGGATCGAGTTTCACTTCCCTTGACCGGGGCTCTCATGGAATAAGGACAAGGATGCTGTGCAGGAAGGTGAGGAGGGCTGCATTGAGGCTGAGTGTCAGCCTCAGGGCCCTGGAGAATGGGAGTCAAGCACAGAGGGCCTGGACAGCTGCAGCTGGAGATGGACATATGCCTGGAACCTGCAGCAGCAACGCTGTCTCCGCAGTTCCCCTCTGTACTACACCATGTGCAGGAGACTAAATAATCCAAAGGGCAAAGAAAGGAAAATTTCAACACCAGGAAGGCTGAGTTCACGATGCATGCACTGACTTCCAGTAAGGGCCCAGTGAAGAAGGCACGTAGAGACAGTCAGAGAGACAGAATGACAGAGACAGACAAGGACTGAAATTCTGGCCCTGTGCTGATCAGTGCCAGAGCACTGAAGACAAACCCTCCATGCCCATGCATACTTCTTACAAGTGGCATTGCTATTTTATGTTTGTGAGGAAAGGTAACACTTAGAACATCTAGGTCTTAGCCAATCTGAGAAGCAACCCTTGGCCGGCAGTCCACTCTCCAAAACTGCCCTCGCCTCTCCAAATTCGAAGTAGTCATAGTGATGCTCCAGCCAAGCTGCAGGCTGGCGTATTGCATCTCCCTGGTCCAGCCTCAGCCTGTCCTGTGTGCAGGGAACTGCACTATGTCTATTTCTTCTTTGATTTACAGTTTTGGGATAAGACTCGGTGGACAAAAAGAGCAAGAGGGAAGTAGATGATTTGGCAGTGGTAGTATGTGCTGAGAGAGATTTGTAGAGTGATATACGATATGGCTCTGTGAGATGTCTCTCATGACTGTGGCTCAGAAGGGCCAGGTGTATCCACATTGCTACCTTAATCCAGAGATGTGCAGGTCTCTAGCTAAAAAATATTTTCAGACCTCTACATGTTACATACATATATATATATATATATATAGAGAGAGAGAGAGAGAGAGAGAGAGAGCGAGAGAGAGAGACACTGATGTAGTCATTTTCTACAATGGATTCGGTGTGACATTCACACAAGTGATTGCTAAAACCTGGAGAGAAACTTTGCATCAGGAAAAGAATTGTCCAAAGGAATAAAATCTCCAAATCATTAGCTATATGCAGCTCCAACGGGACCGAGTGAAAAAGGCTCGAGAAGGAACTCATCCAGGACACTCTCCACATGGACAGGCACCACAGGTTTCCTAGTCTGGCAATACAAACAGGGCAGCTGCTAGTTCCCAGTGCAAGCCTCAGGGCAAAAACCTCTCCCTCTTCAGTGTCTTTACATCTGAAAAGAAGAAAAGTGACCAAGGGCCAAGGAGAGCTGCCCTGGTGTCAATATTGAGCTGTAAATCAGAATGTGCCAAGTGTTTTGCACAAAATCACCTGTGCCACAGTGATTCTGTTGTTCTCTCTCTCTCTCCCTCCCTCAGACACACACACACACACACACACACACACAAATCCACAGAGGCACAGGCACAAACGGATTTATACACATGCGCACTGGACAGCTTCTGCAAGGCAGGGCCCTGGGCTGAACCCTGCTTCGCATTTCCTGGAAGCACGCCCAGCCTTTTAAGGCCAGCTCTGAGCTCCCATTGGCGGGATTCCTTCAGAAGGCCCGCCCACAGGGCGCCAGCCAGGCTCTGATAGGCCAGAGGCCTAGGCCACGCCCAGAACCCACACCAGCAATCTCATTGGCCAGTGTGCTTGGACACGCCCAGGAGGGTCCGGGCCCCTAGTCAGTGATGGCCAGCGGCCTTGAGCACCGCCCACACGGCCCTGCAGCACGCTGATTGGGCAGCCTCCGGAAGGCCCGCCCACCAGCCACTTCCGCTCGACTCTGATTGGCCTGGTGTCCCAGGGACACGCCCCCAGCCAGCCTTCTCTTGGCTCCCATTGGCGGGCTGCTGTCTGAGGGGCGCCCTCTGATAGGCCAGTTCCTAAGGCACGCCCAGGAAGGTCACCGCCCTTGCCCCATGATTGGCCAGCCTCCTGGGCTCCGCCCACGAGGCCCGCCCCAGGCGCTCATTGGACAGCCTCCCGAGGGCCCGCCCCCCAGGCACTTCCGCTGGACCCTGATTGGCTGACCACCAGGGGTACGCCCACCCAGAGCCAGCACCCAGGCTCTCATTGGTGGGCTGCTCTCTGAGGCCCGCCCACGCAACTCCTCCTCTGTTCTCATTGGCCAGCTCTTGCTTCACGCCCCTGAGGGTGACGTTCCTCCACTCTGATTGGCCAGCTGTCTCTATGAATACCCACTGGGCCCTCCCCTCAGGCTCATTGGGCACGGGCTCTGAGGCCCGCCCCCGGGGACTTTCTGCCATCCTCTGAAGGCCCTGTTTCTGCAAACACGACCCCCACAGCTCCTGTCTGGGCCCATCCTTAGGACACTGCCTGCCTGCGCTAGGCTGGCCATGCTCTTGGGGCACACCCAGAAACACTGTCGCCACTCTCCTAGCCCAGTGCCTCAGGGCACTTGCCCCATGGAGCCTTAGTCCCGCCCTGGTGCTGCCCTCTTGTGGACACCCAGCAGAATGCAGCTGAGCACAGGGATTCACAAGCTCCCAGTAGAGTCATCCCAGACAAAGAGAGAAACCCCTTCCACTTGCAAAGCCAAATGGGGGATCCCCCCACCCCACAGGAAAGAACAGATGTCTAGGGCACTCTACGTCAATTTCAACCCTGCTGTCCACGGGCCACAATTCCTAGAGTTCTCCTCATTCCACAGAATCACTACACTCAACTATGGTCTTTGCTGCCACCTTGTGGACATACAGCAGAAGGCAGCTGAGCTCCCCATGCCACTCCTCTTTGAGTCTACCCAGAAAATTACACACAGCATGGGAATAGCAAAGGAAAGAACCCATCTGAGGACCACCTGGGAGAATGCACAACAGAGTCCACAATCCAATGTGCCAATTCATACTTGAAAAACCACTTGTGCAGTGGAAACTTCCTTTGTCATAACACAACCCAGTTCCTAAGTCCCTGCGTCAGGAATAAAGAAACAACAGCGGTAATCATAACTGAAACACACTTATGCACACTTACACACACACACACACACACACACACACACACACACCTTCCCACAGAGACGTACACACTTGTCCCGAAAATAACTTGGATTGGAGTTGCTGTTTTGCACCCTAGCAAAAGGTCAAAGTTTCATGGGTGGAAGGGAGAAGTGTTAAGTTTCTGGCATATGAAGGTGAGAAATGCCTAGAGCAGATCGATAGTTACATGGACAACGAAGGGAGCATGGGTTGGAGGGACAGCTGGTGGAGCTGCCAGGGAACTGTGTGGAATCCCAGGACCCTGTTTTGAGCCCCTGGTCACACTTACCCAGCTAGGGAAAAGCTGGGCTAGTGACAAATCAGAGCTGCAGCTGTCTCTCTGTCTCTCTTCCTGCTTGGGCCCTGCTCTCTCAATTTATGACTGTTTGCTTCTCCTCAATAAGAAAGTTACAAAAGATGTACAGAAATACAGGGGTAGTGGGAAAAATTACCCCCCCCGTGCCCACTATTACATGGAACTGTTGACTGTAAACCATTCATCCCCCAAGAAAGAACAGAATAAATATTTGTGAGGTTAAAAACATTGTAGGTTAAATAGTGAACATTCTCTAGAGCCATGCAATACTAATCCATTGTGCATTGGATGTCACTGTCAAAAACAGTGCAGTAGCAGTTGTAGTAGTGTGTAGTATCTGCAAAAGGAAATGTATTGTGTGTCAAAAGTTCCCTTCAATTATAAGAGAAAATCTATCAGGCAGAAGAAATGACCCCTCATGTGATATCGGACGAAATAAATAAATAAATAAATAAATATGCAAATAAATGGGAATGATCTAAGAGGATTTGAAAAAAATAAAAAATACAAACAAACACCACAGCAAGACCTGATGACAGCAGAAATATAGAAAAGGTCTGCTGAGAAACAGAGGGCTGCTTCAAAAATTCCCTGACACACAGGGTCCAGGCAAATTACGAATTCCGAGAATGAAAAGAAACGCATACGATTTGAAGCTTACACTAGAAAATGGAGGCAAGTTCTGGGCTATGATAATTACAATAAGGATACTGATAGAAAGGCTATTGGAAATGCTCCTGGAAAGTTTATAATTTATAATTGTAGTGAATCCTGCTCCAACTATGTGACCAATTATTTATGAATAAGGCTATTATAAATGTGGTAATTCTGCATTCAGATCAAATAAAAAGGTCAACAATTCTAAAAATGTCTGATATATATATAGATGTATGTATATGTACATATCTGTATGTGTATCTTTATTATCAACTATGAGGGATACTGGCATGGCTATGAGGAGACAGAGTATGGCTTGTGCCAGAGAGACTTACAAAGCTGAGGCTCCAGAAACCTAGGTGAAATCGCCAACAAAACAATCCAGAGCTCAGCCGGGCCCTGGTGACTCGCTTTGTATATCTGGGCCTGTCAGTCAAATAATATATAAGTAAAATATTAATGAGTGCAGACAGAGTGAGTGAGAGCCTGTGAGAGTCAGAGACAGAGAAGGCAAGAAGAGAAATATAAGAGTTGGAAAGAGACCAGAAGTCCAAAAGCTCCCACTCTGTGTTCATACATGACAGGTTCAAACCTGGGTTGTAGAGATTGTAAGGCAGCAGTCTCCTGTCCACAGACCCCAGACAACCCCAGCCTTCACCATATGTGTGTAGTATTTACGACAGGATATGTATTGTGAGTGTAAACTTCCCTTCAATTATAAGAGAAAAATCTATCAAGCAGAAGAATGGACCCCTCATGTAATATAGAACCAAATAAATAAATAAATATGCAAATAAATGGGGGTTATCTAGGAGGATTTGAAACAAATGAAAAATAAAAACAAAAAGCACAAGAAGACCTGATGGCAGCAGAATCATAGAAACCATCTGCTGAGAATCAAGGGCTGCTTCAAAAGTTCCGAGACCCTTCAGAGTCCAGGGAAATTAAGATTTCGGGAGAATGAAAAGAAACTCATATGTATTGAAGCTTACACTAGAGAAAGGAGGCAAGTTCTGTACTATGATAATTAAAATAAGGATGCTGATAGAAATGCTATTAGAAATGCTACTGGAAGGTTCTATTATTTATAATTGTATTGAATCCTGCTCCAACTATGTGGCCAATTAGTAGGGAAAAAGGAACCTGTTGTAAATGTGTGAATTCTGATTAAGATCAATTACATAGGTTGACAATTCTAAAATTGACAGATATATATATATATATGTATATTTATATATGTATATGGATGTATATCTTTATTATAAAGTCTGAGAGATACTGCCATGGATATGAGGAGACAGAATATGGCTTAAGTCAGAGAGACTTACCAATCTGAGGCTCCAGTAGCCTAGGTGAAATCACTAGGTGATCACTAGGTGAAATCAGCTCAGCAGTGCTCTGGCCACTCTCTTTGTATATCTGGGCCTGTCAATAAAATAAGGATATAAGTAAAATATTCCTGAGTTCAGACAGAGTGAGAGAGAGCCTGTGAGAGTCAGAGACAGAGATGTCGAGAAGAGAAATAGAAGAGTTGGAAATAGACCAGAAGTCAAAACCCCCCTAGGCTGTGTTCATTCATGACAGGTTCAAACCTGGGTTGTAGAGATTGTCACGCAGCAGCTCTAATGCCCACAGACCCCAGACAACCCAAGCCTTCACCATATGTGTGTAGTATTTGCCCCAGGAAATGTATTGTGCATCAAAAGTTCCCTTCAGTTATAAGAGAAAATCTCTCAAGCAGAAGACATGATGCCACATGTGATACCTGACTAAATAAATAAATTTGCAAATAAATGGGGATGATCTAGGAGGACTTGAAACAATAAAAATAAATAAAGACAAAAGCCACAAGAAGACCTGATGACAGCAGAAACATAGAAACCATCTGCTGAGAGACAGAGGGCTGCTTCAAAAATTCCCTAACACTTCAGGGTCCAGGGACATTAAGATTTCCGGAGAAAGAAAACAAACACATACGTATTGAAGCTTACACTAGAAAAAGGAGGGAAGATCTGGGCCATGATAATTACAATAAGGATGCTAATAGAAACACGATTAGAAATGCTACTGGAAGGTTCTATTATTTATAATTGTATTGAATCCTGCTCCAACTATATGGCCAATTATTTCAGAAAAACTAGGCTGTTATAAATGTGGTAATTCTGAAAGAAGGTCAAATACATAGGTCGAACATTCTAAAAATGACAGATATATAAATCTATATGTATATATATACATGTATGTATATCTTTATTATAAACTCTGAGTGATACTGGCATGGAAATGAGGAGACAGAATATGGCTTGTGTCAGAAAGACTTACAAACTGAGGCTCCAGTAGCCTAGGTGAAATCGCCAACACAACAAGCCAGAGCTCAGCAGTGCTCTGGTAACTCTCTTTGTCTATCTGGGCCTGTCAGTAAAATAAGAATCTAAGTAAAATATGAATGAGTGAAGACAGAGTGTGTGAGAGCATGTGAGAGTTAGAGATAGAGAAGGCGAGAAGAGAAATAGATGAGTTGGAAAGAGACCAGAATTCAAAAACCTCCTACACTGTGTTCATTGATGACAGGTTCAAACCTGGCTTGTAGAGATTGTAAGGCAGCAGCTCTCATGCCCACAGACCCCAGACAGCCCCAGCCTTCACCATAGGCTCTACTACCAACCTGACAGTAATGTGTGTGTGTGTGTGTGTGTG
The DNA here is from genome assembly GCF_950295315.1 of Erinaceus europaeus. Classification (NCBI taxonomy): domain Eukaryota; kingdom Metazoa; phylum Chordata; class Mammalia; order Eulipotyphla; family Erinaceidae; genus Erinaceus; species Erinaceus europaeus. Next base: position 416,891 of record NC_080174.1, read on the forward strand.
TGTCTGTCTGTCTGTCTGTTTGTGTGTGTCTGTGTGTGCTCAGAGATCACCTGTAGTAGTCTCAGAGCATGGGTGGCAAGGGAGCCAGCCTCTCCTGCAACTTATGTACAGAGAACCTATCTGGTCAGGGCAAGCCACCTAGCCCAGATTGTGGCTAAGCAAGAATGCATATGCAAAGGGACTCTCATGTCTCACTCTCCTGAGTTCCGAATCAATGCCATGCCTCACTATGATCCAAACACTGCCAATGGGGGAAGCTGGGGCACCCCTCAGAATTCAGGGGCTTGAGCCTGTCCAGTCACGTTTGGCTGCCTACTCAGCCTCCAGGCTCTCAGTCCCCTGCTCAGGGCAGCAGATTACAAGCCCAGAAAGTACCCAGAAAGGGCTGTGTTTCCACATAGATGGGAAGTGTGTTGAACCAAACAATAGTGGATGAACCCGGCCCCTTACACCTACCCTTTGGGTCCGGCTAAGGCAATTGCTCCTGTGGCCTCACATCCCTGATCATGGTGTCCTGGTGTCCACACATCACACTCAGAGAGATTCCCAGAAGTAGGCTTGCATGAGTGTCCCATACAATGTCGCTCTGCTTGCAGGAAGCACAAACTCCCCGGGCCCTTGCTATGGACAGACAAAAAAAGATGGATGCCTCCATTGGCCAAATTAGGGGCTTCCAGTCAAGATCACAGCCCCACCCCTCACCCGAGGGCCTGGCTGCTGCTAATCAAGGCAATTGGAAACACCTTTTACACTTGGGCCCTGAGGACATACTCAGGAATCCCTCCAGGAGCTAGCAGGCTGGAAGACCTCCTGACCCCTGGATAGCTGTGCTCCTAGTTGGGCGGCCCTTCTGGCCAGTGGTGAAAATATTCCCTAGATACAAGAAAGAACTTCAGGTTTCAAAGGGATTTGAAACACCATGAGGCACTTGGAAAAGACATTTCACAGCCATCAAAACACCCTCTTTCTGAACACTGGAAGCTTCCGTTTTGCATGGAAAATCTGGACACTGGTGTGGCCATCAGTACCACAGATCCTTTCCATTTGGCTTAATAGAGGGAAAGCACAGTGTGTGTGCCAGGGGGATCGAGTTTCACTTCCCTTGACCGGGGCTCTCATGGAATAAGGACAAGGATGCTGTGCAGGAAGGTGAGGAGGGCTGCATTGAGGCTGAGTGTCAGCCTCAGGGCCCTGGAGAATGGGAGTCAAGCACAGAGGGCCTGGACAGCTGCAGCTGGAGATGGACATATGCCTGGAACCTGCAGCAGCAACGCTGTCTCCGCAGTTCCCCTCTGTACTACACCATGTGCAGGAGACTAAATAATCCAAAGGGCAAAGAAAGGAAAATTTCAACACCAGGAAGGCTGAGTTCACGATGCATGCACTGACTTCCAGTAAGGGCCCAGTGAAGAAGGCACGTAGAGACAGTCAGAGAGACAGAATGACAGAGACAGACAAGGACTGAAATTCTGGCCCTGTGCTGATCAGTGCCAGAGCACTGAAGACAAACCCTCCATGCCCATGCATACTTCTTACAAGTGGCATTGCTATTTTATGTTTGTGAGGAAAGGTAACACTTAGAACATCTAGGTCTTAGCCAATCTGAGAAGCAACCCTTGGCCGGCAGTCCACTCTCCAAAACTGCCCTCGCCTCTCCAAATTCGAAGTAGTCATAGTGATGCTCCAGCCAAGCTGCAGGCTGGCGTATTGCATCTCCCTGGTCCAGCCTCAGCCTGTCCTGTGTGCAGGGAACTGCACTATGTCTATTTCTTCTTTGATTTACAGTTTTGGGATAAGACTCGGTGGACAAAAAGAGCAAGAGGGAAGTAGATGATTTGGCAGTGGTAGTATGTGCTGAGAGAGATTTGTAGAGTGATATACGATATGGCTCTGTGAGATGTCTCTCATGACTGTGGCTCAGAAGGGCCAGGTGTATCCACATTGCTACCTTAATCCAGAGATGTGCAGGTCTCTAGCTAAAAAATATTTTCAGACCTCTACATGTTACATACATATATATATATATATATATATAGAGAGAGAGAGAGAGAGAGAGAGAGAGAGCGAGAGAGAGAGACACTGATGTAGTCATTTTCTACAATGGATTCGGTGTGACATTCACACAAGTGATTGCTAAAACCTGGAGAGAAACTTTGCATCAGGAAAAGAATTGTCCAAAGGAATAAAATCTCCAAATCATTAGCTATATGCAGCTCCAACGGGACCGAGCGAAAAAGGCTTGAGAAGGAACTCATCCAGGACACTCTCCACATGGACAGGCACCACAGGTTTCCTAGTCTGGCAATACAAACAGGGCAGCTGCTAGTTCCCAGTGCAAGCCTCAGGGCAAAAACCTCTCCCTCTTCAGTGTCTTTACATCTGAAAAGAAGAAAAGTGACCAAGGGCCAAGGAGAGCTGCCCTGGTGTCAATATTGAGCTGTAAATCAGAATGTGCCAAGTGTTTTGCACAAAATCACCTGTGCCACAGTGATTCTGTTGTTCTCTCTCTCTCTCCCTCCCTCAGACACACACACACACACACACACACACACACAAATCCACAGAGGCACAGGCACAAACGGAGTTATACACATGCGCACTGGACAGCTTCTGCAAGGCAGGGCCCTGGGCTGAACCCTGCTTCGCATTTCCTGGAAGCACGCCCAGCCTTTTAAGGCCAGCTCTGAGCTCCCATTGGCGGGATTCCTTCAGAAGGCCCGCCCACAGGGCGCCAGCCAGGCTCTGATAGGCCAGAGGCCTAGGCCACGCCCAGAACCCACACCAGCAATCTCATTGGCCAGTGTGCTTGGACACGCCCAGGAGGGTCCGGGCCCCTAGTCAGTGATGGCCAGCGGCCTTGAGCACCGCCCACACGGCCCTGCAGCACGCTGATTGGGCAGCCTCCGGAAGGCCCGCCCACCAGCCACTTCCGCTCGACTCTGATTGGCCTGGTGTCCCAGGGACACGCCCCCAGCCAGCCTTCTCTTGGCTCCCATTGGCGGGCTGCTGTCTGAGGGGCGCCCTCTGATAGGCCAGTTCCTAAGGCACGCCCAGGAAGGTCACCGCCCTTGCCCCATGATTGGCCAGCCTCCTGGGCTCCGCCCACGAGGCCCGCCCCAGGCGCTCATTGGACAGCCTCCCGAGGGCCCGCCCCCCAGGCACTTCCGCTGGACCCTGATTGGCTGACCACCAGGGGTACGCCCACCCAGAGCCAGCACCCAGGCTCTCATTGGTGGGCTGCTCTCTGAGGCCCGCCCACGCAACTCCTCCTCTGTTCTCATTGGCCAGCTCTTGCTTCACGCCCCTGAGGGTGACGTTCCTCCACTCTGATTGGCCAGCTGTCTCTATGAATACCCACTGGGCCCTCCCCTCAGGCTCATTGGGCACGGGCTCTGAGGCCCGCCCCCGGGGACTTTCTGCCATCCTCTGAAGGCCCTGTTTCTGCAAACACGACCCCCACAGCTCCTGTCTGGGCCCATCCTTAGGACACTGCCTGCCTGCGCTAGGCTGGCCATGCTCTTGGGGCACACCCAGAAACACTGTCGCCACTCTCCTAGCCCAGTGCCTCAGGGCACTTGCCCCATGGAGCCTTAGTCCCGCCCTGGTGCTGCCCTCTTGTGGACACCCAGCAGAATGCAGCTGAGCACAGGGATTCACAAGCTCCCAGTAGAGTCATCCCAGACAAAGAGAGAAACCCCTTCCACTTGCAAAGCCAAATGGGGGATCCCCCCACCCCACAGGAAAGAACAGATGTCTAGGGCACTCTACGTCAATTTCAACCCTGCTGTCCACGGGCCACAATTCCTAGAGTTCTCCTCATTCCACAGAATCACTACACTCAACTATGGTCTTTGCTGCCACCTTGTGGACATACAGCAGAAGGCAGCTGAGCTCCCCATGCCACTCCTCTTTGAGTCTACCCAGAAAATTACACACAGCATGGGAATAGCAAAGGAAAGAACCCATCTGAGGACCACCTGGGAGAATGCACAACAGAGTCCACAATCCAATGTGCCAATTCATACTTGAAAAACCACTTGTGCAGTGGAAACTTCCTTTGTCATAACACAACCCAGTTCCTAAGTCCCTGCGTCAGGAATAAAGAAACAACAGCGGTAATCATAACTGAAACACACTTATGCACACTTACACACACACACACACACACACACACACACACACACACACACCTTCCCACAGAGACGTACACACTTGTCCCGAAAATAACTTGGATTGGAGTTGCTGTTTTGCACCCTAGCAAAAGGTCAAAGTTTCATGGGTGGAAGGGAGAAGTGTTAAGTTTCTGGCATATGAAGGTGAGAAATGCCTAGAGCAGATCGATAGTTACATGGACAACGAAGGGAGCATGGGTTGGAGGGACAGCTGGTGGAGCTGCCACGGAACTGTGTGGAATCCCAGGACCCTGTTTTGAGCCCCTGGTCACACTTACCCAGCTAGGGAAAAGCTGGGCTAGTGACAAAACAGAGCTGCAGCTGTCTCTCTGTCTCTCTTCCTGCTTGGGCCCTGCTCTCTCAATTTATGACTGTTTGCTTCTCCTCAATAAGAAAGTTACAAAGGATGTACAGAAATACAGGGGTAGTGGGAAAATTACCCCCCCCGTGCCCACTATTACATGGAACTGTTGACTGTAAACCATTCATCCCCCAAGAAAGAACAGAATAAATATTTGTGAGGTTAAAAACATTGTAGGTTAAATAGTGAACATTCTCTAGAGCCATGCAATACTAATCCATTGTGCATTGGATGTCACTGTCAAAAACAGTGCAGTAGCAGTTGTAGTAGTGTGTAGTATCTGCAAAAGGAAATGTATTGTGTGTCAAAAGTTCCCTTCAATTATAAGAGAAAATCTATCAGGCAGAAGAAATGACCCCTCATGTGATATCGGACGAAATAAATAAATAAATAAATATGCAAATAAATGGGAATGATCTAAGAGGATTTGAAAAAAATAAAAAATAAAAACAAACACCACAGGAAGACCTGATGACAGCAGAAATATAGAAAAGGTCTGCTGAGAAATAGAGGGCTGCTTCAAAAATTCCCTGACACACAGGGTCCAGGCAAATTACGAATTCCATGAATGAAAAGAAACGCATACGATTTGAAGCTTACACTAGAAAATGGAGGCAAGTTCTGTGCTATGATAATTACAATAAGGATACTGATAGAAAGGCTATTGGAAATGCTCCTGGAAAGTTTATAATTTATAATTGTAGTGAATCCTGCTCCAACTATGTGACCAATTATTTATGAATAAGGAGGCTATTATAAATGCGGTAATTCTGCATTCAGATCAAATAAAAAGGTCAACAATTCTAAAAATGTCTGATATATATATATATGTATGTATGTATATGTACATATATGTATGTGTATCTTTATCATCAACTATGAGGGATACTGGCATGGCTATGAGGAGACAGAGTATGGCTTGTGCCAGAGGGACTTACAAAGCTGAGGCTCCAGAAACCTAGGTGAAATCGCCAACAAAACAATCCAGAGCTCAGCCGGGCCCTGGTGACTCGCTTTGTATATCTGGGCCTGTCAGTCAAATAATATATAAGTAAAATATTAATGAGTGCAGACAGAGTGAGTGAGAGCCTGTGAGAGTCAGAGACAGAGAAGGCAAGAAGAGAAATATAAGAGTTGGAAAGAGACCAGAAGTCCAAAAGCTCCCACTCTGTGTTCATACATGACAGGTTCAAACCTGGGTTGTAGAGATTGTAAGGCAGCAGTCTCCTGTCCACAGACCCCAGACAACCCCAGCCTTCACCATATGTGTGTAGTATTTACGACAGGATATGTATTGTGAGTGTAAACTTCCCTTCAATTATAAGAGAAAAATCTATCAAGCCGAAGAATGGACCCCTCATGTAATATAGAACCAAATAAATAAATAAATAAATATGCAAGTAAATGGGGGTTATCTAGGAGGATTTGAAACAAATGAAAAATAAAAACAAAAAGCACAAGAAGACCTGATGGCAGCAGAAACATAGAAACCATCTGCTGAGAATCAAGGGCTGCTTCAAAAGTTCCGAGACCCTTCAGAGTCCAGGGAAATTAAGATTTCAGGAGAATGAAAAGAAACTCATATGTATTGAAGCTTACACTAGAGAAAGGAGGCAAGTTCTGTACTATGATAATTAAAATAAGGATGCTGATTGAAATGCTATTAGAAATGCTACTGGAAGGTTCTATTATTTATAATTGTATTGAATCCTGCTCCAACTATGTGGCCAATTAGTAGGGAAAAAGGAACCTGTTGTAAATGTGTGAATTCTGATTAAGATCAATTACATAGGTTGACAATTCTAAAAATGACAGAGATATATATGTATATTTATATATGTATATGGATGTATATCTTTATTATAAAGTCTGAGAGATACTGCCATGGATATGAGGAGACAGAATATGGCTTAAGTCAGAGAGACTTACCAATCAGAGGCTCCAGTAGCCTAGGTGAAATCACAAACAAAACCAGCCAGAGCTCAGCAGTGCTCTGGCTACTCTCTTTGCATATCTGGGCCTGTCAATAAAATAAGGATATAAGTAAAATATTCCTGAGTTCAGGCAGAGTGAGAGAGAGCCTGTGAGAGTCAGAGACAGAGATGGCGAGAAGAGAAATAGAAGAGTTGGAAATAGACCAGAAGTCAAAACCCCCCTAGGCTGTGTTCATTCATGACAGGTTCAAACCTGGGTTGTAGAGATTGTCACGCAGCAGCTCTAATGCCCACAGACCCCAGACAACCCAAGCCTTCACCATATGTGTGTAGTATTTGCCCCAGGAAATGTATTGTGCATCAAAAGTTCCCTTCAGTTATAAGAGAAAATCTCTCAAGCAGAAGACATGATGCCACATGTGATACCTGACTAAATAAATAAATTTGCAAATAAATGGGGATGATCTAGGAGGACTTGAAACAATAAAAATAAATAAAGACAAAAGCCACAAGAAGACCTGATGACAGCAGAAACATAGAAACCATCTGCTGAGAGACAGAGGGCTGCTTCAAAAATTCCCTAACACTTCAGGGTCCAGGGACATTAAGATTTCCGGAGAAAGAAAACAAACACATACGTATTGAAGCTTACACTAGAAAAAGGAGGGAAGATCTGGGCCATGATAATTACAATAAGGATGCTAATAGAAACACGATTAGAAATGCTACTGGAAGGTTCTATTATTTATAATTGTATTGAATCCTGCTCCAACTATATGGCCAATTATTTCAGAAAAACTAGGCTGTTATAAATGTGGTAATTCTGAAAGAAGGTCAAATACATAGGTCGAACATTCTAAAAATGACAGATATATAAATCTATATGTATATATATACATGTATGTATATCTTTATTATAAACTCTGAGTGATACTGGCATGGAAATGAGGAGACAGAATATGGCTTGTGTCAGAAAGACTTACAAACTGAGGCTCCAGTAGCCTAGGTGAAATCGCCAACACAACAAGCCAGAGCTCAGCAGTGCTCTGGTAACTCTCTTTGTCTATCTGGGCCTGTCAGTAAAATAAGAATCTAAGTAAAATATGAATGAGTGAAGACAGAGTGTGTGAGAGCATGTGAGAGTTAGAGATAGAGAAGGCGAGAAGAGAAATAGATGAGTTGGAAAGAGACCAGAATTCAAAAACCTCCTACACTGTGTTCATTGATGACAGGTTCAAACCTGGCTTGTAGAGATTGTAAGGCAGCAGCTCTCATGCCCACAGACCCCAGACAGCCCCAGCCTTCACCATAGGCTCTACTACCAACCTGACAGTAATGTGTGTGTGTGTGTGTGTGTGTGTCTGTCTGTCTGTCTGTTTGTGTGTGTCTGTGTGTGCTCAGAGATCACCTGTAGTAGTCTCAGAGCATGGGTGGCAAGGGAGCCAGCCTCTCCTGCAACTTATGTACAGAGAACCTATCTGGTCAGGGCAAGCCACCTAGCCCAGATTGTGGCTAAGCAAGAATGCATATGCAAAGGGACTCTCATGTCTCACTCTCCTGAGTTCCGAATCAATGCCATGCCTCACTATGATCCAAACACTGCCAATGGGGGAAGCTGGGGCACCCCTCAGAATTCAGGGGCTTGAGCCTGTCCAGTCACGTTTGGCTGCCTACTCAGCCTCCAGGCTCTCAGTCCCCTGCTCAGGGCAGCAGATTACAAGCCCAGAAAGTACCCAGAAAGGGCTGTGTTTCCACATAGATGGGAAGTGTGTTGAACCAAACAATAGTGGATGAACCCGGCCCCTTACACCTACCCTTTGGGTCCGGCTAAGGCAATTGCTCCTGTGGCCTCACATCCCTGATCATGGTGTCCTGGTGTCCACACATCACACTCAGAGAGATTCCCAGAAGTAGGCTTGCATGAGTGTCCCATACAATGTCGCTCTGCTTGCAGGAAGCACAAACTCCCCGGGCCCTTGCTATGGACAGACAAAAAAAGATGGATGCCTCCATTGGCCAAATTAGGGGCTTCCAGTCAAGATCACAGCCCCACCCCTCACCCGAGGGCCTGGCTGCTGCTAATCAAGGCAATTGGAAACACCTTTTACACTTGGGCCCTGAGGACATACTCAGGAATCCCTCCAGGAGCTAGCAGGCTGGAAGACCTCCTGACCCCTGGATAGCTGTGCTCCTAGTTGGGCGGCCCTTCTGGCCAGTGGTGAAAATATTCCCTAGATACAAGAAAGAACTTCAGGTTTCAAAGGGATTTGAAACACCATGAGGCACTTGGAAAAGACATTTCACAGCCATCAAAACACCCTCTTTCTGAACACTGGAAGCTTCCGTTTTGCATGGAAAATCTGGACACTGGTGTGGCCATCAGTACCACAGATCCTTTCCATTTGGCTTAATAGAGGGAAAGCACAGTGTGTGTGCCAGGGGGATCGAGTTTCACTTCCCTTGACCGGGGCTCTCATGGAATAAGGACAAGGATGCTGTGCAGGAAGGTGAGGAGGGCTGCATTGAGGCTGAGTGTCAGCCTCAGGGCCCTGGAGAATGGGAGTCAAGCACAGAGGGCCTGGACAGCTGCAGCTGGAGATGGACATATGCCTGGAACCTGCAGCAGCAACGCTGTCTCCGCAGTTCCCCTCTGTACTACACCATGTGCAGGAGACTAAATAATCCAAAGGGCAAAGAAAGGAAAATTTCAACACCAGGAAGGCTGAGTTCACGATGCATGCACTGACTTCCAGTAAGGGCCCAGTGAAGAAGGCACGTAGAGACAGTCAGAGAGACAGAATGACAGAGACAGACAAGGACTGAAATTCTGGCCCTGTGCTGATCAGTGCCAGAGCACTGAAGACAAACCCTCCATGCCCATGCATACTTCTTACAAGTGGCATTGCTATTTTATGTTTGTGAGGAAAGGTAACACTTAGAACATCTAGGTCTTAGCCACTCTGAGAAGCAACCCTTGGCCGGCAGCCCACTCTCCAAAACTGCCCTCGCCTCTCCAAATTCGAAGTAGTCATAGTGATGCTCCAGCCAAGATGCAGGCTGGCGCATTGCATCTCCCTGGACCAGCCTCAGCCTGTCCTGTGTGCAGGGAACTGCACTATGTCTATTTCTTCTTTGATTTACAGTTTTGGGATAAGATTCGGTGGACAAAAAGAGCAAGAGGGAAGTAGATGATTTGGCAGTGGTAGTTTGTGCTGAGAGAGATTTGTAGAGTGATATACGATATGGCTCTGTGAGATGTCTCTCATGACTGTGGCTCAGAAGGGCCAGGTGTATCCACATTGCTACGCTAATCCAGAGCTGTGCAGGTCTCTAGCTAAAAAATATTTTCAGACCTCTACATGTTACATACATATATATATATATATATATATATATATAGAGAGAGAGAGAGAGAGAGAGAGAGACACTGATGTAGTCATTTTCTACAATGGATTCGATGTGACATTCACACAATTGATTGCTAAAACCTGGAGAGAAACTTTGCATCAGGAAAAGAATTGTCCAAAGGAATAAAATCTCCAAATCATTAGCTATATGCAGCTCCAACGGGACCGAGCGAAAAAGGCTCGAGAAGGAACTCATCCAGGAGACTCTCCACATGGACAGGCACCACAGGTTTCCTAGTCTGGCAACACAAACAGGGCAGCTGCTAGTTCCCAGTGCAAGCCTCAGTGCAAAAACCTCTCGCTCTTCAGTGTCTTTACATCTGAAAAGAAGAAAAGTGACCAAGGGCCAAGGAGAGCTGCCCTGGTGTCAAAATTGAGCTGTAAATCAGAATGTGCCAAGTGTTTTGCACAAAATCACCTGTGCCACAGTGATTCTGTTGTTCTCTCTCTCTCTCCCTCCCTCAGACACACACACACACACACACACACACACACACACACACACACACAAATCCACAGAGGCACAGGCACAAACGGAGTTATACACATGCGCACTGGACAGCTTCTGCAAGGCAGGGCCCTGGGCTGAACCCTGCTTCGCATTTCCTGGAAGCACACCCAGCCTTTTAAGGCCAGCTCTGAGCTCCCATTGGCGGGATTCCTTCAGAAGGCCCGCCCACAGGGCGCCAGCCAGGCTCTGATAGGCCAGAGGCCTAGGCCACGCCCAGAACCCCACCAGCAATCTCATTGGCCAGTGTGCTTGGACACGCCCAGGAGGGTCCGGGCCCCTAGTCAGTGATTGGCCAGCGGCCTTGAGCACCGCCCACACGGCCCTGCAGCACGCTGATTGGGCAGCCTCCGGAAGGCCCGCCCACCAGCCACTTCCGCTCGACTCTGATTGGCCTGGTGTCCCAGGGACACGCCCCCAGCCAGCCTTCTCTTGGCTCCCATTGGCGGGCTGCTGTCTGAGGGGCGCCCTCTGATAGGCCAGTTCCTAAGGCACGCCCAGGAAGGTCACCGCCCTTGTCCCATGATTGGCCAGCCTCCTGGGCTCCGCCCACGAGGCCCGCCCCAGGCGCTCATTGGACAGCCTCCCGAGGGCCCGCCCCCCAGGCACTTCCGCTGGACCCTGATTGGCTGACCTCCAGGGGTACGCCCACCCAGAGCCAGCACCCAGGCTCTCATTGGTGGGCTGCTCTCTGAGGCCCGCCCACGCAACTCCTCCTCTGTTCTCATTGGCCAGCTCTTGCTTCACGCCCCTGAGGGTGACGTTCCTCCTCTCTGATTGGCCAGCTGTCTCTATGAATACCCACTGGGCCCTCCCCTCAGGCTCATTGGGCACGGGCTCTGAGGCCCGCCCCCGGGGACTTTCTGCCATCCTCTGAAGGCCCTGTTTCTGCAAACACGACCCCCACAGCTCCTGTCTGGGCCCATCCTTAGGACACTGCCTTCCTGCGCTAGGCTGGCCATGCCCTTGGGGCACACCCAGAAACACTGTCGCCACTCTCCTAGCCCAGTGCCTCAGGGCACTTGCCCCATGGAGCCTTAGTCCCGCCCTGGTGCTGCCCTCTTGTGGACACCCAGCAGAATGCAGCTGAGCACAGGGATTCACAAGCTCCCAGTAGAGTCATCCCAGACAAAGAGAGAAACCCCTTCCACTTGCAAAGCCAAATGGGGGATCCCCCCACCCCACAGGAAAGAACAGATGTCTAGGGCACTCTACGTCAATTTCAACCCTGCTGTCCACGGGCCACAATTCCTAGAGTTCTCCTCATTCCACAGAAATACTACACTCAACTATGGTCTTTGCTGCCACCTTGTGGACATACAGCAGAAGGCAGCTGAGCTCCCCATGCCACTCCTCTTTGAGTCTACCCAGAAAATTACACACAGCATGGGAATAGCAAAGGAAAGAACCCATCTGAGGACCACCTGGGAGAATGCACAACAGAGTCCACAATCCAATGTGCCAATTCATACTTGAAAAACCACTTGTGCAGTGGAAACTTCCTTTGTCATAACACAAACCAGTTCCTAAGTCCCTGCGTCAGGAATAAAGAAACAACAGCGGTAATCATAACTGAAACACACTTATGCACACTTACACACACACACACACACACACACACACACACACACACACCTTCCCACAGAGACGTACACACTTGTCCCGAAAATAACTTGGATTGGAGTTGCTGTTTTGCACCCTAGCAAAAGGTCAAAGTTTCATGGGTGGAAGGGAGAAGTGTTAAGTTTCTGGCATATGAAGGTGAGAAATGCCTAGAGCAGATCGATAGTTACATGGACAACGAAGGGAGCATGGGTTGGAGGGACAGCTGGTGGAGCGGCCACGGAACTGTGTGGAATCCCAGGACCCTGTTTTGAGCCCCTGGTCACACTTACCCAGCTAGGGAAAAGCTGGGCTAGTGACAAATCAGAGCTGCAGCTGTCTCTCTGTCTCTCTTCCTGCTTGGGCCCTGCTCTCTCAATTTATGACTGTTTGCTTCTCCTCAATAAGAAAGTTACAAAGGATGTACAGAAATACAGGGGTAGTGGGAAAAATTACCCCCCCCGTGCCCACTATTACATGGAACTGTTGACTGTAAACCATTCATCCCCCAAGAAAGAACAGAATAAATATTTGTGAGGTTAAAAACATTGTAGGTTAAATAGTGAACATTCTCTAGAGCCATGCAATACTAATCCATTGTGCATTGGATGTCACTGTCAAAAACAGTGCAGTAGCAGTTGTAGTAGTGTGTAGTATCTGCAAAAGGAAATGTATTGTGTGTCAAAAGTTCCCTTCAATTATAAGAGAAAATCTATCAGGCAGAAGAAATGACCCCTCATGTGATATCGGACGAAATAAATAAATAAATAAATATGCAAATAAATGGGAATGATCTAAGAGGATTTGAAAAAAATAAAAAATACAAACAAACACCACAGGAAGACCTGATGACAGCAGAAATATAGAAAAGGTCTGCTGAGAAATAGAGGGCTGCTTCAAAAATTCCCTGACACACAGGGTCCAGGCAAATTACGAATTCCGAGAATGAAAAGAAACGCATACGATTTGAAGCTTACACTAGAAAATGGAGGCAAGTTCTGTGCTATGATAATTACAATAAGGATACTGATAGAAAGGCTATTGGAAATGCTCCTGGAAAGTTTATAATTTATAATTGTAGTGAATCCTGCTCCAACTATGTGACCAATTATTTATGAATAAGGAGGCTATTATAAATGCGGTAATTCTGCATTCAGATCAAATAAAAAGGTCAACAATTCTAAAAATGTCTGATATATATATATATGTATGTATATGTACATATATGTATGTGTATCTTTATCATCAACTATGAGGGATACTGGCATGGCTATGAGGAGACAGAGTATGGCTTGTGCCAGAGGGACTTACAAAGCTGAGGCTCCAGAAACCTAGGTGAAATCGCCAACAAAACAATCCAGAGCTCAGCCGGGCCCTGGTGACTCGCTTTGTATATCTGGGCCTGTCAGTCAAATAATATATAAGTAAAATATTAATGAGTGCAGACAGAGTGAGTGAGAGCCTGTGAGAGTCAGAGACAGAGAAGGCAAGAAGAGAAATAGAAGAGTTGGAAAGAGACCAGAAGTCCAAAAGCTCCCACTCTGTGTTCATACATGACAGGTTCAAACCTGGGTTGTAGAGATTGTAAGGCAGCAGTCTCCTGTCCACAGACCCCAGACAACCCCAGCCTTCACCATATGTGTGTAGTATTTACGACAGGATATGTATTGTGAGTGTAAACTTCCCTTCAATTATAAGAGAAAAATCTATCAAGCCGAAGAATGGACCCCTCATGTAATATAGAACCAAATAAATAAATAAATAAATAAATATGCAAGTAAATGGGGGTTATCTAGGAGGATTTGAAACAAATGAAAAATAAAAACAAAAAGCACAAGAAGACCTGATGGCAGCAGAAACATAGAAACCATCTGCTGAGAATCAAGGGCTGCTTCAAAAGTTCCGAGACCCTTCAGAGTCCAGGGAAATTAAGATTTCGGGAGAATGAAAAGAAACTCATATGTATTGAAGCTTACACTAGAGAAAGGAGGCAAGTTCTGTACTATGATAATTAAAATAAGGATGCTGATAGAAATGCTATTAGAAATGCTACTGGAAGGTTCTATTATTTATAATTGTATTGAATCCTGCTCCAACTATGTGGCCAATTAGTAGGGAAAAAGGAACCTGTTGTAAATGTGTGACTTCTGATTAAGATCAATTACATAGGTTGACAATTCTAAAAATGACAGAGATATATATGTATATTTATATATGTATATGGATGTATATCTTTATTATAAAGTCTGAGAGATACTGCCATGGATATGAGGAGACAGAATATGGCTGAAGTCAGAGAGACTTACCAATCAGAGGCTCCAGTAGCCTAGGTGAAATCACAAACAAAACCAGCCAGAGCTCAGCAGTGCTCTGGCTACTCTCTTTGCATATCTGGGCCTGTCAATAAAATAAGGATATAAGTAAAATATTCCTGAGTTCAGGCAGAGTGAGAGAGAGCCTGTGAGAGTCAGAGACAGAGATGGCGAGAAGAGAAATAGAAGAGTTGGAAATAGACCAGAAGTCAAAACCCCCCTAGGCTGTGTTCATTCATGACAGGTTCAAACCTGGGTTGTAGAGATTGTCACGCAGCAGCTCTAATGCCCAAAGACCCCAGACAACCCAAGCCTTCACCATATGTGTGTAGTATTTGCCCCAGGAAATGTATTGTGCATCAAAAGTTCCCTTCAGTTATAGGAGAAAATCTCTCAAGCAGAAGAAATGATGCCACATGTGATACCTGACTAAATAAATAAATATGCAAATAAATGGGGATGATCTAGGAGGACTTGAAACAATAAAAATAAGTAAAGACAAAAAGCACAAGAAGACCTGATGACAGCAGAAACATAGAAACCATCTGCTGAGAAACAGAGGGCTGCTTCAAAAATTCCCTAACACTTCAGGGTCCAGGGACATTAAGATTTCCGGAGAAAGAAAACAAACACATACGTATTGAAGCTTACACTAGCTAGAAAAAGGAGGGAAGATCTGGGCCATGATAATTACAATAAGGATGCTAATAGAAACACGATTAGAAATGCTACTGGAAGGTTCTATTATTTATAATTGTATTGAATCCTGCTCCAACTATATGGCCAATTATTTCAGAAAAACTAGGCTGTTATAAATGTGGTAATTCTGAAAGAAGGTCAAATACATAAGTCGAACATTCTAAAAATGACAGATATATAAATCTATATGTATATATATACATGTATGTATATCTTTATTATAAACTCTGAGTGATACTGGCATGGAAATGAGGAGACAGAATATGGCTTGTGTCAGAAAGACTTACAAACTGAGGCTCCAGTAGCCTAGGTGAAATCGCCAACACAACAAGCCAGAGCTCAGCAGTGCTCTGGTAACTCTCTTTGTCTATCTGGGCCTGTCAGTAAAATAAGAATCTAAGTAAAATATTAATGAGTGAAGACAGAGTGTGTGAGAGCATGTGAGAGTTAGAGATAGAGAAGGCGAGAAGAGAAATAGATGAGTTGGAAAGAGACCAGAATTCAAAAACCTCCTACACTGTGTTCATTGATGACAGGTTCAAACCTGGCTTGTAGAGATTGTAAGGCAGCAGCTCTCATGCCCACAGACCCCAGACAGCCCCAGCCTTCACCATAGGCTCTACTACCAGACCTGACAGTAATGTGTGTGTGTGTGTGTGTGTGTGTGTCTGTCTGTTTGTGTGTGTCTGTGTGTGCTCAGAGATCACCTGTAGTAGTCTCAGAGCATGGGTGGCAAGGGAGCCAGCCTCTCCTGCAACTTATGTACAGAGAACCTATCTGGTCAGGGCAAGCCAGCTAGCCCAGATTGTGGCTAAGCAAGAATGCATATGCAAAGGGACTCTCATGTCTCACTCTCCTGAGTTCCGATTCAATGCCATGCCTCACTATGATCCAAACACTGCCAATGGGGGAAGCTGGGGCACCCCTCAGAATTCAGGGGCATGAGCCTGTCCAGTCACCTTTGGCTGCCTACTCAGCCTCCAGGCTCTCAGTCCACTGCTCAGGGCAGCAGATTACAAGCCCAGAAAGTACCCAGAAAGGGCTGTGTTTCCACATAGATGGGAAGTGTGTTGAACCAAACAATAGTGGATGAACCCGGCCCCTTACACCTACCCTTTGGGTCCGGCTAAGGCAATTGCTCCTGTGGCCTCACATCCCTGATCATGGTGTCCTGGTGTCCACACATCACACTCAGAGAGATTCCCAGAAGTAGGCTTGCATGAGTGTCCCATACAATGTCGCTCTGCTTGCAGGAAGCACAAACTCCCCGGGCCCTTGCTATGGACAGACAAAAAAAAGATGGATGCCTCCACTGGCCAAATTAGGGGCTTCCAGTCAAGATCACAGCCCCGCCCCTCACCTGAGGGCCTGGCTGCTGCTAAAAAAGGCAATTGGAAACACCTTTTACACTTGGGCCCTGAGGACATACTCAGGAATCCCTCCAGGAGGTAGCAGGCTGGCAGACCTCCTGACCCCAGGATAGCTGTGCTCCTAGTTGGGCGGCCCTTCTGGCCAGTGGTGAAAATATTCCCTAGATACAAGAAAGAACTTCAGGTTTCAAAGGGATTTGAAACACCATGAGGCACTTGGAAAAGACATTTCACAGCCATCAAAACACCCTCTTTCTGAACACTGGAAGCTTCCGTTTTGCATGGAAAATCTGGACACTGGTGTGGCCATCAGTACCACAGATCCTTTACATTCGGCTTAATAGAGGGAAAGCACAGTGTGTGTGCCAGGGGGATCGAGTTTCACTTCTCTTGACCTGGGCTCTCATGGAATAAGGACAAGGACGCTGTGCAGGAAGGTGAGGAGGGCTGCATTGAGGCTGAGTGTCAGCCTCAGGGCCCTGGAGAATGGGAGTCAAGCACAGAGGGCCTGGACAGCTGCAGCTGGAGATGGACATATGCCTGGAACCTGCAGCAGCAACGCTGTCTCCGCAGTTCCCCTCTACACCATGTACTACACCATGTGCAGGAGACTAAGTAATCCAAAGGGCAAAGAAAGGAAAATTTCAACACCAGGAAGGCTGAGTTCACGATGCATGCACTGACTTCCAGTAAGGGCCCAGTGAAGAAGGCACGTAGAGACAGTCAGAGAGACAGAATGACAGAGACAGACAAGGACTGAAATTCTGGCCCTGTGCTGATCAGTGCCAGAGCACTGAAGACAAACCCTCCATGCCCATGCATACTTCTTACAAGTGGCATTGCTATTTTATGTTTGTGAGGAAAGGTAACACTTAGAACATCTAGGTCTTAGCCAATCTGAGAAGCAACCCTTGGCCGGCAGCCCACTCTCCAAAACTGCCCTCGCCTCTCCAAATTCGAAGTAGTCATAGTGATGCTCCAGCCAAGCTGCAGGCTGGCGTATTGCATCTCCCTGGTCCAGCCTCAGCCTGTCCTGTGTGCAGGGAACTGCACTATGTCTATTTCTTCTTTGATTTACAGTTTTGGGATAAGACTCGGTGGACAAAAAGAGCAAGAGGGAAGTAGATGATTTGGCAGTGGTAGTATGTGCTGAGAGAGATTTGTAGAGTGATATACGATATGGCTCTGTGAGATGTCTCTCATGACTGTGGCTCAGAAGGGCCAGGTGTATCCACATTGCTACCTTAATCCAGAGATGTGCAGGTCTCTAGCTAAAAAATATTTTCAGACCTCTACATGTTACATACATATATATATATATATATATATATATATATAGAGAGAGAGAGAGAGAGAGAGAGAGAGACACTGATGTAGTCATTTTCTACAATGGATTCGGTGTGACATTCACACAATTGATTGCTAAAACCTGGAGAGAAACTTTGCATCAGGAAAAGAATTGTCCAAAGGAATAAAATCTCCAAATCATTAGCTATATGCAGCTCCAACGGGACCGAGCGAAAAAGGCTCGAGAAGGAACTCATCCAGGACACTCTCCACATGGACAGGCACCACAGGTTTCCTAGTCTGGCAACACAAACAGGGCAGCTGCTAGTTCCCAGTGCAAGCCTCAGGGCAAAAACCTCTCCCTCTTCAGTGTCTTTACATCTGAAAAGAAGAAAAGTGACCAAGGGCCAAGGAGAGCTGCCCTGGTGTCAATATTGAGCTGTAAATCAGAATGTGCCAAGTGTTTTGCACAAAATCACCTGTGCCACAGTGATTCTGTTGTTCTCTCTCTCTCTCCCTCCCTCAGACACACACACACACACACACACACACACACACAAATCCACAGAGGCACAGGCACAAACGGAGTTATACACATGCGCACTGGACAGCTTCGTCAAGGCAGGGCCCTGGGCTGAACCCTGCTTCGCATTTCCTGGAAGCACGCCCAGCCGTTTAAGGCCAGCTCTGAACTCCCATTGGCGGGATTCCTTCAGAAGGCCCGCCCACAGGGCGCCAGCCAGGCTCTGATAGGCCAGAGGCCTAGGCCACGCCCAGAACCGCACCAGCAATCTCATTGGCCAGTGTGCTTGGACACGCCCAGGTGGGTCCGGGCCCCTAGTCAGTGATTGGCCAGCGGCCTTGAGCACCGCCCACACGGCCCTGCAGCACGCTGATTGGGCAGCCTCCGGAAGGCCCGCCCACCAGCCACTTCCGCTCGACTCTGATTGGCCTGGTGTCCCAGGGAGACGCCCCCAGCCAGCCTTCTCTTGGCTCCCATTGGCGGGCTGCTGTCTGAGGGGCGCCCTCTGATAGGCCAGTTCCTAAGGCACGCCCAGGAAGGTCACCGCCCTTGCCCCATGATTGGCCAGCCTCCTGGGCTCCGCCCACGAGGCCCACCCCAGGCGCTCATTGGACATCCTCCCGAGGGCCCGCCCCCCAGGCACTTCCGCTGGACCCTGATTGGCTGACCTCCAGGGGTACGCCCACCCAGAGCCAGCACCCAGGCTCTCATTGGTGGGCTGCTCTCTGAGGCCCGCCCACGCAACTCCTCCTCTGTTCTCATTGGCCAGCTCTTGCTTCACGCCCCTGAGGGTGACGTTCCTCCTCTCTGATTGGCCAGCTGTCTCTATGAATAACCACTGGGCCCTCCCCTCAGGCTCATTGGGCACGGGCTCTGAGGCCCGTCCCCGGGGACTTTCTGCCATCCTCTGAAGGCCCTGTTTCTGCAAACACGACCCCCACAGCTCCTGTCTGGGCCCGTCCTTAGGACACTGCCTGCCTGCGCTAGGCTGGCCATGCTCTTGGGGCACACCCAGAAACACTGTCGCCACTCTCCTAGCCCAATGTGTCTCAGGGCACTTGCCCCATGGAGCCTTAGTCCCGCCCTGGTGCTGCCCACTTGTGGACACCCAGCAGAATGCAGCTGAGCACAGGGATTCACAAGCTCCCAGTAGAGTCATCCCAGACAAAGAGAGAAACCCCTTCCACTTGCAAAGCCAAATGGGGGATCCCCCCACCCCACAGGAAAGAACAGATGTCTAGGGCACTCTACGTCAATTTCAACCCTGCTGTCCATGGGCCACAATTCCTAGAGTTCTCCTCATTCCACAGAATCACTACACTCAACTATGGTCTTTGCTGCCACCTTGTGGACATACAGCAGAATGCAGCTGAGCTCCCCATGCCACTCCTCTTTGAGTCTACCCAGAAAATTACACACAGCATGGGAATAGCAAAGGAAAGAACCCATCTGAGGACCACCTGGGAGAATGCACAACAGAGTCCACAATCCAATGTGCCAATTCATACTTGAAAAACCACTTGTGTAGTGCAAACTTCCTTTCTCATAAAACAACCCAGTTCCTAAGTCCCTGCGTCAGGAATCAAGAAACAACAGCGGTAATCATAACTGAAACACACTTATGCACACTTACACACACACACACACACACACACACACACACACACACCTTCCCACAGAGACGTACACACTTGTCCCGAAAATAACTTGGATTGGAGTTGCTGTTTTGCACCCTAGCAAAAGGTCAAAGTTTCATGGGTGGAAGGGAGAAGTGTTAAGTTTCTGGCATATGAAGGTGAGAAATGCCTAGAGCAGATCGATAGTTACATGGACAACGAAGGGAGCATGGGTTGGAGGGACAGCTGGTGGAGCTGCCAGGGAACTATGTGGAATCCCAGGACCCTGTTTTGAGCCCCTGGTCACACTTACCCAGCTAGGGAAAAGCTGGGCTAGTGACAAATCAGAGCTGCAGCTGTCTCTCTGTCTCTCTTCCTGCTTGGGCCCTGCTCTCTCAATTTATGACTGTTTGCTTCTCCTCAATAAGAAAGTTACAAAAGATGTACAGAAATACAGGGGTAGTGGGAAAAATTACCCCCCGTGCCCACTATTACATGGAACTGTTGACTGTAAACCATTCATCCCCCAAGAAAGAACAGAATAAATATTTGTGAGGTTAAAAACATTGTAGGTTAAATAGTGAACATTCTCTAGAGCCATGCAATACTAATCCATTGTGCATTGGATGTCACTGTCAAAAACAGTGCAGTAGCAGTTGTAGTAGTGTGTAGTATCTGCAAAAGGAAATGTATTGTGTGTCAAAAGTTCCCTTCAATTATAAGAGAAAATCTATCAGGCAGAAGAAATGACCCCTCATGTGATATCGGACGAAATAAATAAATAAATAAATATGCAAATAAATGGGAATGATCTAAGAGGATTTGAAAAAAATAAAAAATACAAACAAACACCACAGGAAGACCTGATGACAGCAGAAATATAGAAAAGGTCTGCTGAGAAATAGAGGGCTGCTTCAAAAATTCCCTGACACACAGGGTCCAGGCAAATTACGAATTCCATGAATGAAAAGAAACGCATACGATTTGAAGCTTACACTAGAAAATGGAGGCAAGTTCTGTGCTATGATAATTACAATAAGGATACTGATAGAAAGGCTATTGGAAATGCTCCTGGAAAGTTTATAATTTATAATTGTAGTGAATCCTGCTCCAACTATGTGACCAATTATTTATGAATAAGGAGGCTATTATAAATGCGGTAATTCTGCATTCAGATCAAATAAAAAGGTCAACAATTCTAAAAATGTCTGATATATATATATATGTATGTATGTATATGTACATATATGTATGTGTATCTTTATTATCAACTATGAGGGATACTGGCATGGCTATGAGGAGACAGAGTATGGCTTGTGCCAGAGGGACTTACAAAGCTGAGGCTCCAGAAACCTAGGTGAAATCGCCAACAAAACAATCCAGAGCTCAGCCGGGCCCTGGTGACTCGCTTTGTATATCTGGGCCTGTCAGTCAAATAATATATAAGTAAAATATTAATGAGTGCAGACAGAGTGAGTGAGAGCCTGTGAGAGTCAGAGACAGAGAAGGCAAGAAGAGAAATAGAAGAGTTGGAAAGAGACCAGAAGTCCAAAAGCTCCCACTCTGTGTTCATACATGACAGGTTCAAACCTGGGTTGTAGAGATTGTAAGGCAGCAGTCTCCTGTCCACAGACCCCAGACAACCCCAGCCTTCACCATATGTGTGTAGTATTTACGACAGGATATGTATTGTGAGTGTAAACTTCCCTTCAATTATAAGAGAAAAATCTATCAAGCCGAAGAATGGACCCCTCATGTAATATAGAACCAAATAAATAAATAAATAAATAAATATGCAAGTAAATGGGGGTTATCTAGGAGGATTTGAAACAAATGAAAAATAAAAACAAAAAGCACAAGAAGACCTGATGGCAGCAGAAACATAGAAACCATCTGCTGAGAATCAAGGGCTGCTTCAAAAGTTCCGAGACCCTTCAGAGTCCAGGGAAATTAAGATTTTGGGAGAATGAAAAGAAACTCATATGTATTGAAGCTTACACTAGAGAAAGGAGGCAAGTTCTGTACTATGATAAATAAAATAAGGATGCTGATAGAAATGCTATTAGAAATGCTACTGGAAGGTTCTATTATTTATAATTGTATTGAATCCTGCTCCAACTATGTGGCCAATTAGTAGGGAAAAAGGAACCTGTTGTAAATGTGTGAATTCTGATTAAGATCAATTACATAGGTTGACAATTCTAAAAATGACAGAGATATATATGTATATTTATATATGTATATGGATGTATATCTTTATTATAAAGTCTGAGAGATACTGCCATGGATATGAGGAGACAGAATATGGCTGAAGTCAGAGAGACTTACCAATCAGAGGCTCCAGTAGCCTAGGTGAAATCACAAACAAAACCAGCCAGAGCTCAGCAGTGCTCTGGCTACTCTCTTTGCATATCTGGGCCTGTCAATAAAATAAGGATATAAGTAAAATATTCCTGAGTTCAGGCAGAGTGAGAGAGAGCCTGTGAGAGTCAGAGACAGAGATGGCGAGAAGAGAAATAGAAGAGTTGGAAATAGACCAGAAGTCAAAACCCCCCTAGGCTGTGTTCATTCATGACAGGTTCAAACCTGGGTTGTAGAGATTGTCACGCAGCAGCTCTAATGCCCAAAGACCCCAGACAACCCAAGCCTTCACCATATGTGTGTAGTATTTGCCCCAGGAAATGTATTGTGCATCAAAAGTTCCCTTCAGTTATAGGAGAAAATCTCTCAAGCAGAAGAAATGATGCCACATGTGATACCTGACTAAATAAATAAATATGCAAATAAATGGGGATGATCTAGGAGGACTTGAAAAAATAAAAATAAGTAAAGACAAAAAGCACTAGAAGACCTGATGACAGCAGAAACATAGAAACCATCTGCTGAGAAACAGAGGGCTGCTTCAAAAATTCCCTAACACTTCAGGGTCCAGGGACATTAAGATTTCCGGAGAAAGAAAACAAACACATACGTATTGAAGCTTACACTAGCTAGAAAAAGGAGGGAAGATCTGGGCCATGATAATTACAATAAGGATGCTAATAGAAACACGATTAGAAATGCTACTGGAAGGTTCTATTATTTATAATTGTATTGAATCCTGCTCCAACTATATGGCCAATTATTTCAGAAAAACTAGGCTGTTATAAATGTGGTAATTCTGAAAGAAGGTCAAATACATAGGTCAAACATTCTAAAAATGACAGATATATAAATCTATATGTATATATATACATGTATGTATATCTTTATTATAAACTCTGAGTGATACTGGCATGGAAATGAGGAGACAGAATATGGCTTGTGTCAGAAAGACTTACAAACTGAGGCTCCAGTAGCCTAGGTGAAATCGCCAACACAACAAGCCAGAGCTCAGCAGTGCTCTGGTAACTCTCTTTGTCTATCTGGGCCTGTCAGTAAAATAAGAATCTAAGTAAAATATTAATGAGTGAAGACAGAGTGTGTGAGAGCATGTGAGAGTCAGAGATAGAGAAGGCGAGAAGAGAAATAGATGAGTTGGAAAGAGACCAGAATTCAAAAACCTCCTACACTGTGTTCATTGATGACAGGTTCAAACCTGGCTTGTAGAGATTGTAAGGCAGCAGCTCTCATGCCCACAGACCCCAGACAGCCCCAGCCTTCACCATAGGCTCTACTACCAGACCTGACAGTAATGTGTGTGTGTGTGTGTGTGTGTGTCTGTCTGTTTGTGTGTGTCTGTGTGTGCTCAGAGATCACCTGTAGTAGTCTCAGAGCATGGGTGGCAAGGGAGCCAGCCTCTCCTGCAACTTATGTACAGAGAACCTATCTGGTCAGGGCAAGCCAGCTAGCCCAGATTGTGGCTAAGCAAGAATGCATATGCAAAGGGACTCTCATGTCTCACTCTCCTGAGTTCCGATTCAATGCCATGCCTCACTATGATCCAAACACTGCCAATGGGGGAAGCTGGGGCACCCCTCAGAATTCAGGGGCATGAGCCTGTCCAGTAACCTTTGGCTGCCTACTCAGCCTCCAGGCTCTCAGTCCACTGCTCAGGGCAGCAGATTACAAGCCCAGAAAGTACCCAGAAAGGGCTGTGTTTCCACATAGATGGGAAGTGTGTTGAACCAAACAATAGTGGATGAACCCGGCCCCTTACACCTACCCTTTGGGTCCGGCTAAGGCAATTGCTCCTGTGGCCTCACATCCCTGATCATGGTGTCCTGGTGTCCACACATCACACTCAGAGAGATTCCCAGAAGTAGGCTTGCATGAGTGTCCCATACAATGTCGCTCTGCTTGCAGGAAGCACAAACTCCCCGGGCCCTTGCTATGGACAGACAAAAAAAAGATGGATGCCTCCACTGGCCAAATTAGGGGCTTCCAGTCAAGATCACAGCCCCGCCCCTCACCTGAGGGCCTGGCTGCTGCTAAAAAAGGCAATTGGAAACACCTTTTACACTTGGGCCCTGAGGACATACTCAGGAATCCCTCCAGGAGGTAGCAGGCTGGCAGACCTCCTGACCCCAGGATAGCTGTGCTCCTAGTTGGGCGGCCCTTCTGGCCAGTGGTGAAAATATTCCCTAGATACAAGAAAGAACTTCAGGTTTCAAAGGGATTTG
This sequence comes from Erinaceus europaeus, assembly GCF_950295315.1. Lineage (NCBI taxonomy): Eukaryota > Metazoa > Chordata > Mammalia > Eulipotyphla > Erinaceidae > Erinaceus > Erinaceus europaeus. The sequence goes on from NC_080174.1 coordinate 441,283, forward strand.
AAACAACATGAGGCACTTGGAAAAGACATTTCACAGCCATCAAAACACCCTCTTTCTGAACACTGGAAGCTTCCGTTTTGCATGGAAAATCTGGACACTGGTGTGGCCATCAGTACCACAGATCCTTTACATTCGGCTTAATAGAGGGAAAGCACAGTGTGTGTGCCAGGGGGATCGAGTTTCACTTCTCTTGACCTGGGCTCTCATGGAATAAGGACAAGGACGCTGTGCAGGAAGGTGAGGAGGGCTGCATTGAGGCTGAGTGTCAGCCTCAGGGCCCTGGAGAATGGGAGTCAAGCACAGAGGGCCTGGACAGCTGCAGCTGGAGATGGACATATGCCTGGAACCTGCAGCAGCAACGCTGTCTCCGCAGTTCCCCTCTACACCATGTACTACACCATGTGCAGGAGACTAAGTAATCCAAAGGGCAATGAAAGGAAAATTTCAACACCAGGAAGGCTGAGTTCACGATGCATGCACTGACTTCCAGTAAGGGCCCAGTGAAGAAGGCACGTAGAGACAGTCAGAGAGACAGAATGACAGAGACAGACAAGGACTGAAATTCTGGCCCTGTGCTGATCAGTGCCAGAGCACTGAAGACAAACCCTCCATGCCCATGCATACTTCTTACAAGTGGCATTGCTATTTTATGTTTGTGAGGAAAGGTAACACGTAGAACATCTAGGTCTTAGCCAATCTGAGAAGCAACCCTTGGCCGGCAGCCCACTCTCCAAAACTGCCCTCGCCTCTCCAAATTCGAAGTAGTCATAGTGATGCTCCAGCCAAGCTGCAGGCTGGCGTATTGCATCTCCCTGGTCCAGCCTCAGCCTGTCCTGTGTGCAGGGAACTGCACTATGTCTATTTCTTCTTTGATTTACAGTTTTGGGATAAGACTCGGTGGACAAAAAGAGCAAGAGGGAAGTAGATGATTTGGCAGTGGTAGTATGTGCTGAGAGAGATTTGTAGAGTGATATACGATATGGCTCTGTGAGATGTCTCTCATGACTGTGGCTCAGAAGGGCCAGGTGTATCCACATTGCTACCTTAATCCAGAGATGTGCAGGTCTCTAGCTAAAAAATATTTTCAGACCTCTACATGTTACATACATATATATATATATATATATATATATATATATAAAGAGAGAGAGAGGGAGAGAGAGAGGGACACTGATGTAGTCATTTTCTACAATGGATTCGGTGTGACATTCACACAATTGATTGCTAAAACCTGGAGAGAAACTTTGCATCAGGAAAAGAATTGTCCAAAGGAATAAAATCTCCAAATCATTAGCTATATGCAGCTCCAACGGGACCGAGCGAAAAAGGCTCGAGAAGGAACTCATCCAGGACACTCTCCACATGGACAGGCACCACAGGTTTCCTAGTCTGGCAACACAAACAGGGCAGCTGCTAGTTCCCAGTGCAAGCCTCAGGGCAAAAACCTCTCCCTCTTCAGTGTCTTTACATCTGAAAAGAAGAAAAGTGACCAAGGGCCAAGGAGAGCTGCCCTGGTGTCAATATTGAGCTGTAAATCAGAATGTGCCAAGTGTTTTGCACAAAATCACCTGTGCCACAGTGATTCTGTTGTTCTCTCTCTCTCTCCCTCCCTCAGACACACACACAAACACACACACACACACAAATCCACAGAGGCACAGGCACAAACGGAGTTATACACATGCGCACTAGACAGCTTCTGCAAGGCAGGGCCCTGGGCTGAACCCTGCTTCGCATTTCCTGGAAGCACGCCCAGCCTTTTAAGGCCAGCTCTGAGCTCCCATTGGCGGGATTCCTTCAGAAGGCCCGCCCACAGGGCGCCAGCCAGGCTCTGATAGGCCAGAGGCCTAGGCCACGCCCAGAACCCACACCAGCAATCTCATTGGCCAGTGTGCTTGGACACGCCCAGGAGGGTCCGGGCCCCTAGTCAGTGATTGGCCAGCGGCCTTGAGCACCGCCCACACGGCCCTGCAGCACGCTGATTGGGCAGCCTCCGGAAGGCCCGCCCACCAGCCACTTCCGCTCGACTCTGATTGGCCTGGTGTCCCAGGGACACGCCCCCAGCCAGCCTTCTCTTGGCTCCCATTGGCGGGCTGCTGTCTGAGGGGCGCCCTCTGATAGGCCAGTTCCTAAGGCACGCCCAGGAAGGTCACCGCCCTTGCCCCATGATTGGCCAGCCTCCTGGGCTCCGCCCACGAGGCCCGCCCCAGGCGCTCATTGGACAGCCTCCCGAGGGCCCGCCCCCCAGGCACTTCCGCTGGACCCTGATTGGCTGACCACCAGGGGTACGCCCACCCAGAGCCAGCACCCAGGCTCTCATTGGTGGGCTGCTCTCTGAGGCCCGCCCACGCAACTCCTCCTCTGTTCTCATTGGCCAGCTCTTGCTTCACGCCCCTGAGGGTGACGTTCCTCCTCTCTGATTGGCCAGCTGTCTCTATGAATACCCACTGGGCCCTCCCCTCAGGCTCATTGGGCACGGGCTCTGAGGCCCGCCCCCGGGGACTTTCTGCCATCCTCTGAAGGCCCTGTTTCTGCAAACACGACCCCCACAGCTCCTGTCTGGGCCCATCCTTAGGACACTGCCTGCCTGCGCTAGGCTGGCCATGCTCTTGGGGCACACCCAGAAACACTGTCGCCACTCTCCTAGCCCAGTGCCTCAGGGTACTTGCCCCATGGAGCCTTAGTCCCGCCCTGGTGCTGCCTTCTTGTGGACACCCAGCAGAATGCAGCTGAGCACAGGGATTCACAAGCTCCCAGTAGAGTCATCCCAGACAAAGAGAGAAACCCCTTCCACTTGCAAAGCCAAATGGGGGATCCCCCCACCCCACAGGAAAGAACAGATGTCTAGGGCACTCTACGTCAATTTCAACCCTGCTGTCCACGGGCCACAATTCCTAGAGTTCTCCTCATTCCACAGAATCACTACACTCAACTATGGTCTTTGCTGCCACCTTGTGGACATACAGCAGAAGGCAGCTGAGCTCCCCATGCCACTCCTCTTTGAGTCTACCCAGAAAATTACACACAGCATGGGAATAGCAAAGGAAAGAACCCATCTGAGGACCACCTGGGAGAATGCACAACAGAGTCCACAATCCAATGTGCCAATTCATACTTGAAAAACCACTTGTGCAGTGGAAACTTCCTTTGTCATAACACAACCCAGTTCCTAAGTCCCTGCGTCAGGAATAAAGAAACAACAGCGGTAATCATAACTGAAACACACTTATGCACACTTACACACACACACACACACACACACACACACACACACACCTTCCCACAGAGACGTACACACTTGTCCCGAAAATAACTTGGATTGGAGTTGCTGTTTTGCACCCTAGCAAAAGGTCAAAGTTTCATGGGTGGAAGGGAGAAGTGTTAAGTTTCTGGCATATGAAGGTGAGAAATGCCTAGAGCAGATCGATAGTTACATGGACAACGAAGGGAGCATGGGTTGGAGGGACAGCTGGTGGAGCTGCCACGGAACTGTGTGGAATCCCAGGACCCTGTTTTGAGCCCCTGGTCACACTTACCCAGCTAGGGAAAAGCTGGGCTAGTGACAAATCAGAGCTGCAGCTGTCTCTCTGTCTCTCTTCCTGCTTGGGCCCTGCTCTCTCAATTTATGACTGTTTGCTTCTCCTCAATAAGAAAGTTACAAAGGATGTACAGAAATACAGGGGTAGTGGGAAAATTACCCCCCCCGTGCCCACTATTACATGGAACTGTTGACTGTAAACCATTCATCCCCCAAGAAAGAACAGAATAAATATTTGTGAGGTTAAAAACATTGTAGGTTAAATAGTGAACATTCTCTAGAGCCATGCAATACTAATCCATTGTGCATTGGATGTCACTGTCAAAAACAGTGCAGTAGCAGTTGTAGTAGTGTGTAGTATCTGCAAAAGGAAATGTATTGTGTGTCAAAAGTTCCCTTCAATTATAAGAGAAAATCTATCAGGCAGAAGAAATGACCCCTCATGTGATATCGGACGAAATAAATAAATAAATAAATATGCAAATAAATGGGAATGATCTAAGAGGATTTGAAAAAAATAAAAAATACAAACAAACACCACAGGAAGACCTGATGACAGCAGAAATATAGAAAAGGTCTGCTGAGAAATAGAGGGCTGCTTCAAAAATTCCCTGACACACAGGGTCCAGGCAAATTACGAATTCCATGAATGAAAAGAAACGCATACGATTTGAAGCTTACACTAGAAAATGGAGGCAAGTTCTGTGCTATGATAATTACAATAAGGATACTGATAGAAAGGCTATTGGAAATGCTCCTGGAAAGTTTATAATTTATAATTGTAGTGAATCCTGCTCCAACTATGTGACCAATTATTTATGAATAAGGAGGCTATTATAAATGCGGTAATTCTGCATTCAGATCAAATAAAAAGGTCAACAATTCTAAAAATGTCTGATATATATATATATATGTATGTATATGTACATATATGTATGTGTATCTTTATCATCAACTATGAGGGATACTGGCATGGCTATGAGGAGACAGAGTATGGCTTGTGCCAGAGGGACTTACAAAGCTGAGGCTCCAGAAACCTAGGTGAAATCGCCAACAAAACAATCCAGAGCTCAGCCGGGCCCTGGTGACTCGCTTTGTATATCTGGGCCTGTCAGTCAAATAATATATAAGTAAAATATTAATGAGTGCAGACAGAGTGAGTGAGAGCCTGTGAGAGTCAGAGACAGAGAAGGCAAGAAGAGAAATATAAGAGTTGGAAAGAGACCAGAAGTCCAAAAGCTCCCACTCTGTGTTCATACATGACAGGTTCAAACCTGGGTTGTAGAGATTGTAAGGCAGCAGTCTCCTGTCCACAGACCCCAGACAACCCCAGCCTTCACCATATGTGTGTAGTATTTACGACAGGATATGTATTGTGAGTGTAAACTTCCCTTCAATTATAAGAGAAAAATCTATCAAGCCGAAGAATGGACCCCTCATGTAATATAGAACCAAATAAATAAATAAATAAATAAATATGCAAGTAAATGGGGGTTATCTAGGAGGATTTGAAACAAATGAAAAATAAAAACAAAAAGCACAAGAAGACCTGATGGCAGCAGAAACATAGAAACCATCTGCTGAGAATCAAGGGCTGCTTCAAAAGTTCCGAGACCCTTCAGAGTCCAGGGAAATTAAGATTTCGGGAGAATGAAAAGAAACTCATATGTATTGAAGCTTACACTAGAGAAAGGAGGCAAGTTCTGTACTATGATAATTAAAATAAGGATGCTGATAGAAATGCTATTAGAAATGCTACTGGAAGGTTCTATTATTTATAATTGTATTGAATCCTGCTCCAACTATGTGGCCAATTAGTAGGGAAAAAGGAACCTGTTGTAAATGTGTGAATTCTGATTAAGATCAATTACATAGGTTGACAATTCTAAAAATGACAGAGATATATATGTATATTTATATATGTATATGGATGTATATCTTTATTATAAAGTCTGAGAGATACTGCCATGGATATGAGGAGACAGAATATGGCTGAAGTCAGAGAGACTTACCAATCAGAGGCTCCAGTAGCCTAGGTGAAATCACAAACAAAACCAGCCAGAGCTCAGCAGTGCTCTGGCTACTCTCTTTGCATATCTGGGCCTGTCAATAAAATAAGGATATAAGTAAAATATTCCTGAGTTCAGGCAGAGTGAGAGAGAGCCTGTGAGAGTCAGAGACAGAGATGGCGAGAAGAGAAATAGAAGAGTTGGAAATAGACCAGAAGTCAAAACCCCCCTAGGCTGTGTTCATTCATGACAGGTTCAAACCTGGGTTGTAGAGATTGTCACGCAGCAGCTCTAATGCCCACAGACCCCAGACAACCCAAGCCTTCACCATATGTGTGTAGTATTTGCCCCAGGAAATGTATTGTGCATCAAAAGTTCCCTTCAGTTATAAGAGAAAATCTCTCAAGCAGAAGACATGATGCCACATGTGATACCTGACTAAATAAATAAATTTGCAAATAAATGGGGATGATCTAGGAGGACTTGAAACAATAAAAATAAATAAAGACAAAAGCCACAAGAAGACCTGATGACAGCAGAAACATAGAAACCATCTGCTGAGAGACAGAGGGCTGCTTCAAAAATTCCCTAACACTTCAGGGTCCAGGGACATTAAGATTTCCGGAGAAAGAAAACAAACACATACGTATTGAAGCTTACACTAGAAAAAGGAGGGAAGATCTGGGCCATGATAATTACAATAAGGATGCTAATAGAAACACGATTAGAAATGCTACTGGAAGGTTCTATTATTTATAATTGTATTGAATCCTGCTCCAACTATATGGCCAATTATTTCAGAAAAACTAGGCTGTTATAAATGTGGTAATTCTGAAAGAAGGTCAAATACATAGGTCGAACATTCTAAAAATGACAGATATATAAATCTATATGTATATATATACATGTATGTATATCTTTATTATAAACTCTGAGTGATACTGGCATGGAAATGAGGAGACAGAATATGGCTTGTGTCAGAAAGACTTACAAACTGAGGCTCCAGTAGCCTAGGTGAAATCGCCAACACAACAAGCCAGAGCTCAGCAGTGCTCTGGTAACTCTCTTTGTCTATCTGGGCCTGTCAGTAAAATAAGAATCTAAGTAAAATATGAATGAGTGAAGACAGAGTGTGTGAGAGCATGTGAGAGTTAGAGATAGAGAAGGCGAGAAGAGAAATAGATGAGTTGGAAAGAGACCAGAATTCAAAAACCTCCTACACTGTGTTCATTGATGACAGGTTCAAACCTGGCTTGTAGAGATTGTAAGGCAGCAGCTCTCATGCCCACAGACCCCAGACAGCCCCAGCCTTCACCATAGGCTCTACTACCAACCTGACAGTAATGTGTGTGTGTGTGTGTGTGTGTGTCTGTCTGTCTGTCTGTTTGTGTGTGTCTGTGTGTGCTCAGAGATCACCTGTAGTAGTCTCAGAGCATGGGTGGCAAGGGAGCCAGCCTCTCCTGCAACTTATGTACAGAGAACCTATCTGGTCAGGGCAAGCCACCTAGCCCAGATTGTGGCTAAGCAAGAATGCATATGCAAAGGGACTCTCATGTCTCACTCTCCTGAGTTCCGAATCAATGCCATGCCTCACTATGATCCAAACACTGCCAATGGGGGAAGCTGGGGCACCCCTCAGAATTCAGGGGCTTGAGCCTGTCCAGTCACGTTTGGCTGCCTACTCAGCCTCCAGGCTCTCAGTCCCCTGCTCAGGGCAGCAGATTACAAGCCCAGAAAGTACCCAGAAAGGGCTGTGTTTCCACATAGATGGGAAGTGTGTTGAACCAAACAATAGTGGATGAACCCGGCCCCTTACACCTACCCTTTGGGTCCGGCTAAGGCAATTGCTCCTGTGGCCTCACATCCCTGATCATGGTGTCCTGGTGTCCACACATCACACTCAGAGAGATTCCCAGAAGTAGGCTTGCATGAGTGTCCCATACAATGTCGCTCTGCTTGCAGGAAGCACAAACTCCCCGGGCCCTTGCTATGGACAGACAACAAAAGATGGATGCCTCCATTGGCCAAATTAGGGGCTTCCAGTCAAGATCACAGCCCCACCCCTCACCTGAGGGCCTGGCTGCTGCTAATCAAGGCAATTGGAAACACCTTTTACACTTGGGCCCTGAGGACATACTCAGGAATCCCTCCAGGAGCTAGCAGGCTGGAAGACCTCCTGACCCCTGGATAGCTGTGCTCCTAGTTGGGCGGCCCTTCTGGCCAGTGGTGAAAATATTCCCTAGATACAAGAAAGAACTTCAGGTTTCAAAGGGATTTGAAACACCATGAGGCACTTGGAAAAGACATTTCACAGCCATCAAAACACCCTCTTTCTGAACACTGGAAGCTTCCGTTTTGCATGGAAAATCTGGACACTGGTGTGGCCATCAGTACCACAGATCCTTTCCATTTGGCTTAATAGAGGGAAAGCACAGTGTGTGTGCCAGGGGGATCGAGTTTCACTTCCCTTGACCGGGGCTCTCATGGAATAAGGACAAGGATGCTGTGCAGGAAGGTGAGGAGGGCTGCATTGAGGCTGAGTGTCAGCCTCAGGGCCCTGGAGAATGGGAGTCAAGCACAGAGGGCCTGGACAGCTGCAGCTGGAGATGGACATATGCCTGGAACCTGCAGCAGCAACGCTGTCTCCGCAGTTCCCCTCTACACCATGTACTACACCATGTGCAGGAGACTAAGTAATCCAAAGGGCAATGAAAGGAAAATTTCAACACCAGGAAGGCTGAGTTCACGATGCATGCACTGACTTCCAGTAAGGGCCCAGTGAAGAAGGCACGTAGAGACAGTCAGAGAGACAGAATGACAGAGACAGACAAGGACTGAAATTCTGGCCCTGTGCTGATCAGTGCCAGAGCACTGAAGACAAACCCTCCATGCCCATGCATACTTCTTACAAGTGGCATTGCTATTTTATGTTTGTGAGGAAAGGTAACACTTAGAACATCTAGGTCTTAGCCAATCTGAGAAGCAACCCTTGGCCGGCAGTCCACTCTCCAAAACTGCCCTCGCCTCTCCAAATTCGAAGTAGTCATAGTGATGCTCCAGCCAAGCTGCAGGCTGGCGTATTGCATCTCCCTGGTCCAGCCTCAGCCTGTCCTGTGTGCAGGGAACTGCACTATGTCTATTTCTTCTTTGATTTACAGTTTTGGGATAAGACTCGGTGGACAAAAAGAGCAAGAGGGAAGTAGATGATTTGGCAGTGGTAGTATGTGCTGAGAGAGATTTGTAGAGTGATATACGATATGGCTCTGTGAGATGTCTCTCATGACTGTGGCTCAGAAGGGCCAGGTGTATCCACATTGCTACCTTAATCCAGAGATGTGCAGGTCTCTAGCTAAAAAATATTTTCAGACCTCTACATGTTACATACATATATATATATATATATATAGAGAGAGAGAGAGAGAGAGAGAGAGAGCGAGAGAGAGAGACACTGATGTAGTCATTTTCTACAATGGATTCGGTGTGACATTCACACAAGTGATTGCTAAAACCTGGAGAGAAACTTTGCATCAGGAAAAGAATTGTCCAAAGGAATAAAATCTCCAAATCATTAGCTATATGCAGCTCCAACGGGACCGAGCGAAAAAGGCTCGAGAAGGAACTCATCCAGGACACTCTCCACATGGACAGGCACCACAGGTTTCCTAGTCTGGCAATACAAACAGGGCAGCTGCTAGTTCCCAGTGCAAGCCTCAGGGCAAAAACCTCTCCCTCTTCAGTGTCTTTACATCTGAAAAGAAGAAAAGTGACCAAGGGCCAAGGAGAGCTGCCCTGGTGTCAATATTGAGCTGTAAATCAGAATGTGCCAAGTGTTTTGCACAAAATCACCTGTGCCACAGTGATTCTGTTGTTCTCTCTCTCTCTCCCTCCCTCAGACACACACACACACACACACACACACACAAATCCACAGAGGCACAGGCACAAACGGAGTTATACACATGCGCACTGGACAGCTTCTGCAAGGCAGGGCCCTGGGCTGAACCCTGCTTCGCATTTCCTGGAAGCACGCCCAGCCTTTTAAGGCCAGCTCTGAGCTCCCATTGGCGGGATTCCTTCAGAAGGCCCGCCCACAGGGCGCCAGCCAGGCTCTGATAGGCCAGAGGCCTAGGCCACGCCCAGAACCCACACCAGCAATCTCATTGGCCAGTGTGCTTGGACACGCCCAGGAGGGTCCGGGCCCCTAGTCAGTGATGGCCAGCGGCCTTGAGCACCGCCCACACGGCCCTGCAGCACGCTGATTGGGCAGCCTCCGGAAGGCCCGCCCACCAGCCACTTCCGCTCGACTCTGATTGGCCTGGTGTCCCAGGGACACGCCCCCAGCCAGCCTTCTCTTGGCTCCCATTGGCGGGCTGCTGTCTGAGGGGCACCCTCTGATAGGCCAGTTCCTAAGGCACGCCCAGGAAGGTCACCGCCCTTGCCCCATGATTGGCCAGCCTCCTGGGCTCCGCCCACGAGGCCCGCCCCAGGCGCTCATTGGACAGCCTCCCGAGGGCCCGCCCCCCAGGCACTTCCGCTGGACCCTGATTGGCTGACCACCAGGGGTACGCCCACCCAGAGCCAGCACCCAGGCTCTCATTGGTGGGCTGCTCTCTGAGGCCCGCCCACGCAACTCCTCCTCTGTTCTCATTGGCCAGCTCTTGCTTCACGCCCCTGAGGGTGACGTTCCTCCACTCTGATTGGCCAGCTGTCTCTATGAATACCCACTGGGCCCTCCCCTCAGGCTCATTGGGCACGGGCTCTGAGGCCCGCCCCCGGGGACTTTCTGCCATCCTCTGAAGGCCCTGTTTCTGCAAACACGACCCCCACAGCTCCTGTCTGGGCCCATCCTTAGGACACTGCCTGCCTGCGCTAGGCTGGCCATGCTCTTGGGGCACACCCAGAAACACTGTCGCCACTCTCCTAGCCCAGTGCCTCAGGGCACTTGCCCCATGGAGCCTTAGTCCCGCCCTGGTGCTGCCCTCTTGTGGACACCCAGCAGAATGCAGCTGAGCACAGGGATTCACAAGCTCCCAGTAGAGTCATCCCAGACAAAGAGAGAAACCCCTTCCACTTGCAAAGCCAAATGGGGGATCCCCCCACCCCACAGGAAAGAACAGATGTCTAGGGCACTCTACGTCAATTTCAACCCTGCTGTCCACGGGCCACAATTCCTAGAGTTCTCCTCATTCCACAGAATCACTACACTCAACTATGGTCTTTGCTGCCACCTTGTGGACATACAGCAGAAGGCAGCTGAGCTCCCCATGCCACTCCTCTTTGAGTCTACCCAGAAAATTACACACAGCATGGGAATAGCAAAGGAAAGAACCCATCTGAGGACCACCTGGGAGAATGCACAACAGAGTCCACAATCCAATGTGCCAATTCATACTTGAAAAACCACTTGTGCAGTGGAAACTTCCTTTGTCATAACACAACCCAGTTCCTAAGTCCCTGCGTCAGGAATAAAGAAACAACAGCGGTAATCATAACTGAAACACACTTATGCACACTTACACACACACACACACACACACACACACACACACACACACACACCTTCCCACAGAGACGTACACACTTGTCCCGAAAATAACTTGGATTGGAGTTGCTGTTTTGCACCCTAGCAAAAGGTCAAAGTTTCATGGGTGGAAGGGAGAAGTGTTAAGTTTCTGGCATATGAAGGTGAGAAATGCCTAGAGCAGATCGATAGTTACATGGACAACGAAGGGAGCATGGGTTGGAGGGACAGCTGGTGGAGCTGCCACGGAACTGTGTGGAATCCCAGGACCCTGTTTTGAGCCCCTGGTCACACTTACCCAGCTAGGGAAAAGCTGGGCTAGTGACAAAACAGAGCTGCAGCTGTCTCTCTGTCTCTCTTCCTGCTTGGGCCCTGCTCTCTCAATTTATGACTGTTTGCTTCTCCTCAATAAGAAAGTTACAAAGGATGTACAGAAATACAGGGGTAGTGGGAAAATTACCCCCCCCGTGCCCACTATTACATGGAACTGTTGACTGTAAACCATTCATCCCCCAAGAAAGAACAGAATAAATATTTGTGAGGTTAAAAACATTGTAGGTTAAATAGTGAACATTCTCTAGAGCCATGCAATACTAATCCATTGTGCATTGGATGTCACTGTCAAAAACAGTGCAGTAGCAGTTGTAGTAGTGTGTAGTATCTGCAAAAGGAAATGTATTGTGTGTCAAAAGTTCCCTTCAATTATAAGAGAAAATCTATCAGGCAGAAGAAATGACCCCTCATGTGATATCGGACGAAATAAATAAATAAATAAATATGCAAATAAATGGGAATGATCTAAGAGGATTTGAAAAAAATAAAAAATAAAAACAAACACCACAGGAAGACCTGATGACAGCAGAAATATAGAAAAGGTCTGCTGAGAAATAGAGGGCTGCTTCAAAAATTCCCTGACACACAGGGTCCAGGCAAATTACGAATTCCATGAATGAAAAGAAACGCATACGATTTGAAGCTTACACTAGAAAATGGAGGCAAGTTCTGTGCTATGATAATTACAATAAGGATACTGATAGAAAGGCTATTGGAAATGCTCCTGGAAAGTTTATAATTTATAATTGTAGTGAATCCTGCTCCAACTATGTGACCAATTATTTATGAATAAGGAGGCTATTATAAATGCGGTAATTCTGCATTCAGATCAAATAAAAAGGTCAACAATTCTAAAAATGTCTGATATATATATATATATGTATGTATATGTACATATATGTATGTGTATCTTTATCATCAACTATGAGGGATACTGGCATGGCTATGAGGAGACAGAGTATGGCTTGTGCCAGAGGGACTTACAAAGCTGAGGCTCCAGAAACCTAGGTGAAATCGCCAACAAAACAATCCAGAGCTCAGCCGGGCCCTGGTGACTCGCTTTGTATATCTGGGCCTGTCAGTCAAATAATATATAAGTAAAATATTAATGAGTGCAGACAGAGTGAGTGAGAGCCTGTGAGAGTCAGAGACAGAGAAGGCAAGAAGAGAAATATAAGAGTTGGAAAGAGACCAGAAGTCCAAAAGCTCCCACTCTGTGTTCATACATGACAGGTTCAAACCTGGGTTGTAGAGATTGTAAGGCAGCAGTCTCCTGTCCACAGACCCCAGACAACCCCAGCCTTCACCATATGTGTGTAGTATTTACGACAGGATATGTATTGTGAGTGTAAACTTCCCTTCAATTATAAGAGAAAAATCTATCAAGCCGAAGAATGGACCCCTCATGTAATATAGAACCAAATAAATAAATAAATAAATAAATATGCAAGTAAATGGGGGTTATCTAGGAGGATTTGAAACAAATGAAAAATAAAAACAAAAAGCACAAGAAGACCTGATGGCAGCAGAAACATAGAAACCATCTGCTGAGAATCAAGGGCTGCTTCAAAAGTTCCGAGACCCTTCAGAGTCCAGGGAAATTAAGATTTCGGGAGAATGAAAAGAAACTCATATGTATTGAAGCTTACACTAGAGAAAGGAGGCAAGTTCTGTACTATGATAATTAAAATAAGGATGCTGATAGAAATGCTATTAGAAATGCTACTGGAAGGTTCTATTATTTATAATTGTATTGAATCCTGCTCCAACTATGTGGCCAATTAGTAGGGAAAAAGGAACCTGTTGTAAATGTGTGAATTCTGATTAAGATCAATTACATAGGTTGACAATTCTAAAAATGACAGAGATATATATGTATATTTATATATGTATATGGATGTATATCTTTATTATAAAGTCTGAGAGATACTGCCATGGATATGAGGAGACAGAATATGGCTTAAGTCAGAGAGACTTACCAATCAGAGGCTCCAGTAGCCTAGGTGAAATCACAAACAAAACCAGCCAGAGCTCAGCAGTGCTCTGGCTACTCTCTTTGCATATCTGGGCCTGTCAATAAAATAAGGATATAAGTAAAATATTCCTGAGTTCAGGCAGAGTGAGAGAGAGCCTGTGAGAGTCAGAGACAGAGATGGCGAGAAGAGAAATAGAAGAGTTGGAAATAGACCAGAAGTCAAAACCCCCCTAGGCTGTGTTCATTCATGACAGGTTCAAACCTGGGTTGTAGAGATTGTCACGCAGCAGCTCTAATGCCCACAGACCCCAGACAACCCAAGCCTTCACCATATGTGTGTAGTATTTGCCCCAGGAAATGTATTGTGCATCAAAAGTTCCCTTCAGTTATAAGAGAAAATCTCTCAAGCAGAAGACATGATGCCACATGTGATACCTGACTAAATAAATAAATTTGCAAATAAATGGGGATGATCTAGGAGGACTTGAAACAATAAAAATAAATAAAGACAAAAGCCACAAGAAGACCTGATGACAGCAGAAACATAGAAACCATCTGCTGAGAGACAGAGGGCTGCTTCAAAAATTCCCTAACACTTCAGGGTCCAGGGACATTAAGATTTCCGGAGAAAGAAAACAAACACATACGTATTGAAGCTTACACTAGAAAAAGGAGGGAAGATCTGGGCCATGATAATTACAATAAGGATGCTAATAGAAACACGATTAGAAATGCTACTGGAAGGTTCTATTATTTATAATTGTATTGAATCCTGCTCCAACTATATGGCCAATTATTTCAGAAAAACTAGGCTGTTATAAATGTGGTAATTCTGAAAGAAGGTCAAATACATAGGTCGAACATTCTAAAAATGACAGATATATAAATCTATATGTATATATATACATGTATGTATATCTTTATTATAAACTCTGAGTGATACTGGCATGGAAATGAGGAGACAGAATATGGCTTGTGTCAGAAAGACTTACAAACTGAGGCTCCAGTAGCCTAGGTGAAATCGCCAACACAACAAGCCAGAGCTCAGCAGTGCTCTGGTAACTCTCTTTGTCTATCTGGGCCTGTCAGTAAAATAAGAATCTAAGTAAAATATGAATGAGTGAAGACAGAGTGTGTGAGAGCATGTGAGAGTTAGAGATAGAGAAGGCGAGAAGAGAAATAGATGAGTTGGAAAGAGACCAGAATTCAAAAACCTCCTACACTGTGTTCATTGATGACAGGTTCAAACCTGGCTTGTAGAGATTGTAAGGCAGCAGCTCTCATGCCCACAGACCCCAGACAGCCCCAGCCTTCACCATAGGCTCTACTACCAACCTGACAGTAATGTGTGTGTGTGTGTGTGTGTGTGTGTCTGTCTGTCTGTCTGTTTGTGTGTGTCTGTGTGTGCTCAGAGATCACCTGTAGTAGTCTCAGAGCATGGGTGGCAAGGGAGCCAGCCTCTCCTGCAACTTATGTACAGAGAACCTATCTGGTCAGGGCAAGCCACCTAGCCCAGATTGTGGCTAAGCAAGAATGCATATGCAAAGGGACTCTCATGTCTCACTCTCCTGAGTTCCGAATCAATGCCATGCCTCACTATGATCCAAACACTGCCAATGGGGGAAGCTGGGGCACCCCTCAGAATTCAGGGGCTTGAGCCTGTCCAGTCACGTTTGGCTGCCTACTCAGCCTCCAGGCTCTCAGTCCCCTGCTCAGGGCAGCAGATTACAAGCCCAGAAAGTACCCAGAAAGGGCTGTGTTTCCACATAGATGGGAAGTGTGTTGAACCAAACAATAGTGGATGAACCCGGCCCCTTACACCTACCCTTTGGGTCCGGCTAAGGCAATTGCTCCTGTGGCCTCACATCCCTGATCATGGTGTCCTGGTGTCCACACATCACACTCAGAGAGATTCCCAGAAGTAGGCTTGCATGAGTGTCCCATACAATGTCGCTCTGCTTGCAGGAAGCACAAACTCCCCGGGCCCTTGCTATGGACAGACAACAAAAGATGGATGCCTCCATTGGCCAAATTAGGGGCTTCCAGTCAAGATCACAGCCCCACCCCTCACCTGAGGGCCTGGCTGCTGCTAATCAAGGCAATTGGAAACACCTTTTACACTTGGGCCCTGAGGACATACTCAGGAATCCCTCCAGGAGCTAGCAGGCTGGAAGACCTCCTGACCCCTGGATAGCTGTGCTCCTAGTTGGGCGGCCCTTCTGGCCAGTGGTGAAAATATTCCCTAGATACAAGAAAGAACTTCAGGTTTCAAAGGGATTTGAAACACCATGAGGCACTTGGAAAAGACATTTCACAGCCATCAAAACACCCTCTTTCTGAACACTGGAAGCTTCCGTTTTGCATGGAAAATCTGGACACTGGTGTGGCCATCAGTACCACAGATCCTTTCCATTTGGCTTAATAGAGGGAAAGCACAGTGTGTGTGCCAGGGGGATCGAGTTTCACTTCCCTTGACCGGGGCTCTCATGGAATAAGGACAAGGATGCTGTGCAGGAAGGTGAGGAGGGCTGCATTGAGGCTGAGTGTCAGCCTCAGGGCCCTGGAGAATGGGAGTCAAGCACAGAGGGCCTGGACAGCTGCAGCTGGAGATGGACATATGCCTGGAACCTGCAGCAGCAACGCTGTCTCCGCAGTTCCCCTCTACACCATGTACTACACCATGTGCAGGAGACTAAGTAATCCAAAGGGCAAAGAAAGGAAAATTTCAACACCAGGAAGGCTGAGTTCACGATGCATGCACTGACTTCCAGTAAGGGCCCAGTGAAGAAGGCACGTAGAGACAGTCAGAGAGACAGAATGACAGAGACAGACAAGGACTGAAATTCTGGCCCTGTGCTGATCAGTGCCAGAGCACTGAAGACAAACCCTCCATGCCCATGCATACTTCTTACAAGTGGCATTGCTATTTTATGTTTGTGAGGAAAGGTAACACTTAGAACATCTAGGTCTTAGCCAATCTGAGAAGCAACCCTTGGCCGGCAGTCCACTCTCCAAAACTGCCCTCGCCTCTCCAAATTCGAAGTAGTCATAGTGATGCTCCAGCCAAGCTGCAGGCTGGCGTATTGCATCTCCCTGGTCCAGCCTCAGCCTGTCCTGTGTGCAGGGAACTGCACTATGTCTATTTCTTCTTTGATTTACAGTTTTGGGATAAGACTCGGTGGACAAAAAGAGCAAGAGGGAAGTAGATGATTTGGCAGTGGTAGTATGTGCTGAGAGAGATTTGTAGAGTGATATACGATATGGCTCTGTGAGATGTCTCTCATGACTGTGGCTCAGAAGGGCCAGGTGTATCCACATTGCTACCTTAATCCAGAGATGTGCAGGTCTCTAGCTAAAAAATATTTTCAGACCTCTACATGTTACATACATATATATATATATATATATATAGAGAGAGAGAGAGAGAGAGAGAGAGAGCGAGAGAGAGAGACACTGATGTAGTCATTTTCTACAATGGATTCGGTGTGACATTCACACAATTGATTGCTAAAACCTGGAGAGAAACTTTGCATCAGGAAAAGAATTGTCCAAAGGAATAAAATCTCCAAATCATTAGCTATATGCAGCTCCAACGGGACCGAGCGAAAAAGGCTCGAGAAGGAACTCATCCAGGAGACTCTCCACATGGACAGGCACCACAGGTTTCCTAGTCTGGCAACACAAACAGGGCAGCTGCTAGTTCCCAGTGCAAGCCTCAGTGCAAAAACCTCTCGCTCTTCAGTGTCTTTACATCTGAAAAGAAGAAAAGTGACCAAGGGCCAAGGAGAGCTGCCCTGGTGTCAAAATTGAGCTGTAAATCAGAATGTGCCAAGTGTTTTGCACAAAATCACCTGTGCCACAGTGATTCTGTTGTTCTCTCTCTCTCTCCCTCCCTCAGACACACACACACACACACACACACACACACACACACACACACACACACAAATCCACAGAGGCACAGGCACAAACGGAGTTATACACATGCGCACTGGACAGCTTCTGCAAGGCAGGGCCCTGGGCTGAACCCTGCTTCGCATTTCCTGGAAGCACGCCCAGCCTTTTAAGGCCAGCTCTGAGCTCCCATTGGCGGGATTCCTTCAGAAGGCCCGCCCACAGGGCGCCAGCCAGGCTCTGATAGGCCAGAGGCCTAGGCCACGCCCAGAACCCCACCAGCAATCTCACTGGCCAGTGTGCTTGGACACGCCCAGGAGGGTCCGGGCCCCTAGTCAGTGATTGGCCAGCGGCCTTGAGCACCGCCCACACGGCCCTGCAGCACGCTGATTGGGCAGCCTCCGGAAGGCCCGCCCACCAGCCACTTCCGCTCGACTCTGATTGGCCTGGTGTCCCAGGGACACGCCCCCAGCCAGCCTTCTCTTGGCTCCCATTGGCGGGCTGCTGTCTGAGGGGCGCCCTCTGATAGGCAAGTTCCTAAGGCACGCCCAGGAAGGTCACCGCCCTTGCCCCATGATTGGCCAGCCTCCTGGGCTCCGCCCACGAGGCCCGCCCCAGGCGCTCATTGGACAGCCTCCCGAGGGCCCGCCCCCCAGGCACTTCCGCTGGACCCTGATTGGCTGACCTCCAGGGGTACGCCCACCCAGAGCCAGCACCCAGGCTCTCATTGGTGGGCTGCTCTCTGAGGCCCGCCCACGCAACTCCTCCTCTGTTCTCATTGGCCAGCACTTGCTTCACGCCCCTGAGGGTGACGTTCCTCCTCTCTGATTGGCCAGCTGTCTCTATGAATACCCACTGGGCCCTCCCCTCAGGCTCATTGGGCACGGGCTCTGAGGCCCGCCCCCGGGGACTTTCTGCCATCCTCTGAAGGCCCTGTTTCTGCAAACACGACCCCCACAGCTCCTGTCTGGGCCCATCCTTAGGACACTGCCTGCCTGCGCTAGGCTGGCCATGCTCTTGGGGCACACCCAGAAACACTGTCGCCACTCTCCTAGCCCAGTGCCTCAGGGCACTTGCCCCATGGAGCCTTAGTCCCGCCCTGGTGCTGCCCTCTTGTGGACACCCAGCAGAATGCAGCTGAGCACAGGGATTCACAAGCTCCCAGTAGAGTCATCCCAGACAAAGAGAGAAACCCCTTCCACTTGCAAAGCCAAATGGGGGATCCCCCCACCCCACAGGAAAGAACAGATGTCTAGGGCACTCTACGTCAATTTCAACCCTGCTGTCCACGGGCCACAATTCCCAGAGTTCTCCTCATTCCACAGAATCACTACACTCAACTATGGTCTTTGCTGCCACCTTGTGGACATACAGCAGAAGGCAGCTGAGCTCCCCATGCCACTCCTCTTTGAGTCTACCCAGAAAATTACACACAGCATGGGAATAGCAAAGGAAAGAACCCATCTGAGGACCACCTGGGAGAATGCACAACAGAGTCCACAATCCAATGTGCCAATTCATACTTGAAAAACCACTTGTGCAGTGGAAACTTCCTTTGTCATAACACAACCCAGTTCCTAAGTCCCTGCGTCAGGAATAAAGAAACAACAGCGGTAATCATAACTGAAACACACTTATGCACACTTACACACACACACACACACACACACACACACACACCTTCCCACAGAGACGTACACACTTGTCCCGAAAATAACTTGGATTGGAGTTGCTGTTTTGCACCCTAGCAAAAGGTCAAAGTTTCATGGGTGGAAGGGAGAAGTGTTATGTTTCTGGCATATGAAGGTGAGAAATGCCTAGAGCAGATCGATAGTTACATGGACAACGAAGGGAGCATGGGTTGGAGGGACAGCTGGTGGAGCTGCCAGGGAACTGTGTGGAATCCCAGGACCCTGTTTTGAGCCCCTGGTCACACTTACCCAGCTAGGGAAAAGCTGGGCTAGTGACAAATCAGAGCTGCAGCTGTCTCTCTGTCTCTCTTCCTGCTTGGGCCCTGCTCTCTCAATTTATGACTGTTTGCTTCTCCTCAATAAGAAAGTTACAAAAGATGTACAGAAATACAGGGGTAGTGGGAAAAATTACCCCCCCCCGTGCCCACTATTACATGGAACTGTTGACTGTAAACCATTCATCCCCCAAGAAAGAACAGAATAAATATTTGTGAGGTTAAAAACATTGTAGGTTAAATAGTGAACATTCTCTAGAGCCATGCAATACTAATCCATTGTGCATTGGATGTCACTGTCAAAAACAGTGCAGTAGCAGTTGTAGTAGTGTGTAGTATCTGCAAAAGGAAATGTATTGTGTGTCAAAAGTTCCCTTCAATTATAAGAGAAAATCTATCAGGCAGAAGAAATGACCCCTCATGTGATATCGGACGAAATAAATAAATAAATAAATAAATATGCAAATAAATGGGAATGATCTAAGAGGATTTGAAAAAAATAAAAAATACAAACAAACACCACAGCAAGACCTGATGACAGCAGAAATATAGAAAAGGTCTGCTAAGAAACAGAGGGCTGCTTCAAAAATTCCCTGACACACAGGGTCCAGGCAAATTACGAATTCCGAGAATGAAAAGAAACGCATACGATTTGAAGCTTACACTAGAAAATGGAGGCAAGTTCTGGGCTATGATAATTACAATAAGGATACTGATAGAAAGGCTATTGGAAATGCTCCTGGAAAGTTTATAATTTATAATTGTAGTGAATCCTGCTCCAACTATGTGACCAATTATTTATGAATAAGGCTATTATAAATGTGGTAATTCTGCATTCAGATCAAATAAAAAGGTCAACAATTCTAAAAATGTCTGATATATATATAGATGTATGTATATGTACATATCTGTATGTGTATCTTTATTATCAACTATGAGGGATACTGGCATGGCTATGAGGAGACAGAGTATGGCTTGTGCCAGAGAGACTTACAAAGCTGAGGCTCCAGAAACCTAGGTGAAATCGCCAACAAAACAATCCAGAGCTCAGCCGGGCCCTGGTGACTCGCTTTGTATATCTGGGCCTGTCAGTCAAATAATATATAAGTAAAATATTAATGAGTGCAGACAGAGTGAGTGAGAGCCTGTGAGAGTCAGAGACAGAGAAGGCAAGAAGAGAAATATAAGAGTTGGAAAGAGACCAGAAGTCCAAAAGCTCCCACTCTGTGTTCATACATGACAGGTTCAAACCTGGGTTGTAGAGATTGTAAGGCAGCAGTCTCCTGTCCACAGACCCCAGACAACCCCAGCCTTCACCATATGTGTGTAGTATTTACGACAGGATATGTATTGTGAGTGTAAACTTCCCTTCAATTATAAGAGAAAAATCTATCAAGCAGAAGAATGGACCCCTCATGTAATATAGAACCAAATAAATAAATAAATAAATAAATAAATAAATATGCAAATAAATGGGGGTTATCTAGGAGGATTTGAAACAAATGAAAAATAAAAACAAAAAGCACAAGAAGACCTGATGGCAGCAGAATCATAGAAACCATCTGCTGAGAATCAAGGGCTGCTTCAAAAGTTCCGAGACCCTTCAGAGTCCAGGGAAATTAAGATTTCGGGAGAATGAAAAGAAACTCATATGTATTGAAGCTTACACTAGAGAAAGGAGGCAAGTTCTGTACTATGATAATTAAAATAAGGATGCTGATAGAAATGCTATTAGAAATGCTACTGGAAGGTTCTATTATTTATAATTGTATTGAATCCTGCTCCAACTATGTGGCCAATTAGTAGGGAAAAAGGAACCTGTTGTAAATGTGTGAATTCTGATTAAGATCAATTACATAGGTTGACAATTCTAAAAATGACAGAGATATATATGTATATTTATATATGTATATGGATGTATATCTTTATTATAAAGTCTGAGAGATACTGCCATGGATATGAGGAGACAGAATATGGCTTAAGTCAGAGAGACTTACCAATCAGAGGCTCCAGTAGCCTAGGTGAAATCACAAACAAAACCAGCCAGAGCTCAGCAGTGCTCTGGCTACTCTCTTTGCATATCTGGGCCTGTCAATAAAATAAGGATATAAGTAAAATATTCCTGAGTTCAGGCAGAGTGAGAGAGAGCCTGTGAGAGTCAGAGACAGAGATGGCGAGAAGAGAAATAGAAGAGTTGGAAATAGACCAGAAGTCAAAACCCCCCTAGGCTGTGTTCATTCATGACAGGTTCAAACCTGGGTTGTAGAGATTGTCACGCAGCAGCTCTAATGCCCACAGACCCCAGACAACCCAAGCCTTCACCATATGTGTGTAGTATTTGCCCCAGGAAATGTATTGTGCATCAAAAGTTCCCTTCAGTTATAAGAGAAAATCTCTCAAGCAGAAGACATGATGCCACATGTGATACCTGACTAAATAAATAAATTTGCAAATAAATGGGGATGATCTAGGAGGACTTGAAACAATAAAAATAAATAAAGACAAAAGCCACAAGAAGACCTGATGACAGCAGAAACATAGAAACCATCTGCTGAGAGACAGAGGGCTGCTTCAAAAATTCCCTAACACTTCAGGGTCCAGGGACATTAAGATTTCCGGAGAAAGAAAACAAACACATACGTATTGAAGCTTACACTAGAAAAAGGAGGGAAGATCTGGGCCATGATAATTACAATAAGGATGCTAATAGAAACACGATTAGAAATGCTACTGGAAGGTTCTATTATTTATAATTGTATTGAATCCTGCTCCAACTATATGGCCAATTATTTCAGAAAAACTAGGCTGTTATAAATGTGGTAATTCTGAAAGAAGGTCAAATACATAGGTCGAACATTCTAAAAATGACAGATATATAAATCTATATGTATATATATACATGTATGTATATCTTTATTATAAACTCTGAGTGATACTGGCATGGAAATGAGGAGACAGAATATGGCTTGTGTCAGAAAGACTTACAAACTGAGGCTCCAGTAGCCTAGGTGAAATCGCCAACACAACAAGCCAGAGCTCAGCAGTGCTCTGGTAACTCTCTTTGTCTATCTGGGCCTGTCAGTAAAATAAGAATCTAAGTAAAATATGAATGAGTGAAGACAGAGTGTGTGAGAGCATGTGAGAGTTAGAGATAGAGAAGGCGAGAAGAGAAATAGATGAGTTGGAAAGAGACCAGAATTCAAAAACCTCCTACACTGTGTTCATTGATGACAGGTTCAAACCTGGCTTGTAGAGATTGTAAGGCAGCAGCTCTCATGCCCACAGACCCCAGACAGCCCCAGCCTTCACCATAGGCTCTACTACCAACCTGACAGTAATGTGTGTGTGTGTGTGTGTGTGTGTGTGTCTGTCTGTCTGTCTGTTTGTGTGTGTCTGTGTGTGCTCAGAGATCACCTGTAGTAGTCTCAGAGCATGGGTGGCAAGGGAGCCAGCCTCTCCTGCAACTTATGTACAGAGAACCTATCTGGTCAGGGCAAGCCACCTAGCCCAGATTGTGGCTAAGCAAGAATGCATATGCAAAGGGACTCTCATGTCTCACTCTCCTGAGTTCCGAATCAATGCCATGCCTCACTATGATCCAAACACTGCCAATGGGGGAAGCTGGGGCACCCCTCAGAATTCAGGGGCTTGAGCCTGTCCAGTCACGTTTGGCTGCCTACTCAGCCTCCAGGCTCTCAGTCCCCTGCTCAGGGCAGCAGATTACAAGCCCAGAAAGTACCCAGAAAGGGCTGTGTTTCCACATAGATGGGAAGTGTGTTGAACCAAACAATAGTGGATGAACCCGGCCCCTTACACCTACCCTTTGGGTCCGGCTAAGGCAATTGCTCCTGTGGCCTCACATCCCTGATCATGGTGTCCTGGTGTCCACACATCACACTCAGAGAGATTCCCAGAAGTAGGCTTGCATGAGTGTCCCATACAATGTCGCTCTGCTTGCAGGAAGCACAAACTCCCCGGGCCCTTGCTATGGACAGACAACAAAAGATGGATGCCTCCATTGGCCAAATTAGGGGCTTCCAGTCAAGATCACAGCCCCACCCCTCACCTGAGGGCCTGGCTGCTGCTAATCAAGGCAATTGGAAACACCTTTTACACTTGGGCCCTGAGGACATACTCAGGAATCCCTCCAGGAGCTAGCAGGCTGGAAGACCTCCTGACCCCTGGATAGCTGTGCTCCTAGTTGGGCGGCCCTTCTGGCCAGTGGTGAAAATATTCCCTAGATACAAGAAAGAACTTCAGGTTTCAAAGGGATTTGAAACACCATGAGGCACTTGGAAAAGACATTTCACAGCCATCAAAACACCCTCTTTCTGAACACTGGAAGCTTCCGTTTTGCATGGAAAATCTGGACACTGGTGTGGCCATCAGTACCACAGATCCTTTCCATTTGGCTTAATAGAGGGAAAGCACAGTGTGTGTGCCAGGGGGATCGAGTTTCACTTCCCTTGACCGGGGCTCTCATGGAATAAGGACAAGGATGCTGTGCAGGAAGGTGAGGAGGGCTGCATTGAGGCTGAGTGTCAGCCTCAGGGCCCTGGAGAATGGGAGTCAAGCACAGAGGGCCTGGACAGCTGCAGCTGGAGATGGACATATGCCTGGAACCTGCAGCAGCAACGCTGTCTCCGCAGTTCCCCTCTACACCATGTACTACACCATGTGCAGGAGACTAAGTAATCCAAAGGGCAAAGAAAGGAAAATTTCAACACCAGGAAGGCTGAGTTCACGATGCATGCACTGACTTCCAGTAAGGGCCCAGTGAAGAAGGCACGTAGAGACAGTCAGAGAGACAGAATGACAGAGACAGACAAGGACTGAAATTCTGGCCCTGTGCTGATCAGTGCCAGAGCACTGAAGACAAACCCTCCATGCCCATGCATACTTCTTACAAGTGGCATTGCTATTTTATGTTTGTGAGGAAAGGTAACACTTAGAACATCTAGGTCTTAGCCAATCTGAGAAGCAACCCTTGGCCGGCAGTCCACTCTCCAAAACTGCCCTCGCCTCTCCAAATTCGAAGTAGTCATAGTGATGCTCCAGCCAAGCTGCAGGCTGGCGTATTGCATCTCCCTGGTCCAGCCTCAGCCTGTCCTGTGTGCAGGGAACTGCACTATGTCTATTTCTTCTTTGATTTACAGTTTTGGGATAAGACTCGGTGGACAAAAAGAGCAAGAGGGAAGTAGATGATTTGGCAGTGGTAGTATGTGCTGAGAGAGATTTGTAGAGTGATATACGATATGGCTCTGTGAGATGTCTCTCATGACTGTGGCTCAGAAGGGCCAGGTGTATCCACATTGCTACCTTAATCCAGAGATGTGCAGGTCTCTAGCTAAAAAATATTTTCAGACCTCTACATGTTACATACATATATATATATATATATATATATATATATATAGAGAGAGAGAGAGAGAGAGCGAGAGAGAGAGACACTGATGTAGTCATTTTCTACAATGGATTCGGTGTGACATTCACACAATTGATTGCTAAAACCTGGAGAGAAACTTTGCATCAGGAAAAGAATTGTCCAAAGGAATAAAATCTCCAAATCATTAGCTATATGCAGCTCCAACGGGACCGAGCGAAAAAGGCTCGAGAAGGAACTCATCCAGGAGACTCTCCACATGGACAGGCACCACAGGTTTCCTAGTCTGGCAACACAAACAGGGCAGCTGCTAGTTCCCAGTGCAAGCCTCAGTGCAAAAACCTCTCGCTCTTCAGTGTCTTTACATCTGAAAAGAAGAAAAGTGACCAAGGGCCAAGGAGAGCTGCCCTGGTGTCAAAATTGAGCTGTAAATCAGAATGTGCCAAGTGTTTTGCACAAAATCACCTGTGCCACAGTGATTCTGTTGTTCTCTCTCTCTCTCCCTCCCTCAGACACACACACACACACACACACACACACACACACACACACAAATCCACAGAGGCACAGGCACAAACGGAGTTATACACATGCGCACTGGACAGCTTCTGCAAGGCAGGGCCCTGGGCTGAACCCTGCTTCGCATTTCCTGGAAGCACGCCCAGCCTTTTAAGGCCAGCTCTGAGCTCCCATTGGCGGGATTCCTTCAGAAGGCCCGCCCACAGGGCGCCAGCCAGGCTCTGATAGGCCAGAGGCCTAGGCCACGCCCAGAACCCCACCAGCAATCTCATTGGCCAGTGTGCTTGGACACGCCCAGGAGGGTCCGGGCCCCTAGTCAGTGATTGGCCAGCGGCCTTGAGCACCGCCCACACGGCCCTGCAGCACGCTGATTGGGCAGCCTCCGGAAGGCCCGCCCACCAGCCACTTCCGCTCGACTCTGATTGGCCTGGTGTCCCAGGGACACGCCCCCAGCCAGCCTTCTCTTGGCTCCCATTGGCGGGCTGCTGTCTGAGGGGCGCCCTCTGATAGGCCAGTTCCTAAGGCACGCCCAGGAAGGTCACCGCCCTTGCCCCATGATTGGCCAGCCTCCTGGGCTCCGCCCACGAGGCCCGCCCCAGGCGCTCATTGGACAGCCTCCCGAGGGCCCGCCCCCCAGGCACTTCCGCTGGACCCTGATTGGCTGACCTCCAGGGGTACGCCCACCCAGAGCCAGCACCCAGGCTCTCATTGGTGGGCTGCTCTCTGAGGCCCGCCCACGCAACTCCTCCTCTGTTCTCATTGGCCAGCACTTGCTTCACGCCCCTGAGGGTGACGTTCCTCCTCTCTGATTGGCCAGCTGTCTCTATGAATACCCACTGGGCCCTCCCCTCAGGCTCATTGGGCACGGGCTCTGAGGCCCGCCCCCGGGGACTTTCTGCCATCCTCTGAAGGCCCTGTTTCTGCAAACACGACCCCCACAGCTCCTGTCTGGGCCCATCCTTAGGACACTGCCTGCCTGCGCTAGGCTGGCCATGCTCTTGGGGCACACCCAGAAACACTGTCGCCACTCTCCTAGCCCAGTGCCTCAGGGCACTTGCCCCATGGAGCCTTAGTCCCGCCCTGGTGCTGCCCTCTTGTGGACACCCAGCAGAATGCAGCTGAGCACAGGGATTCACAAGCTCCCAGTAGAGTCATCCCAGACAAAGAGAGAAACCCCTTCCACTTGCAAAGCCAAATGGGGGATCCCCCCACCCCACAGGAAAGAACAGATGTCTAGGGCACTCTACGTCAATTTCAACCCTGCTGTCCACGGGCCACAATTCCTAGAGTTCTCCTCATTCCACAGAATCACTACACTCAACTATGGTCTTTGCTGCCACCTTGTGGACATACAGCAGAAGGCAGCTGAGCTCCCCATGCCACTCCTCTTTGAGTCTACCCAGAAAATTACACACAGCATGGGAATAGCAAAGGAAAGAACCCATCTGAGGACCACCTGGGAGAATGCACAACAGAGTCCACAATCCAATGTGCCAATTCATACTTGAAAAACCACTTGTGCAGTGGAAACTTCCTTTGTCATAACACAACCCAGTTCCTAAGTCCCTGCGTCAGGAATAAAGAAACAACAGCGGTAATCATAACTGAAACACACTTATGCACACTTACACACACACACACACACACACACACACACACACACCTTCCCACAGAGACGTACACACTTGTCCCGAAAATAACTTGGATTGGAGTTGCTGTTTTGCACCCTAGCAAAAGGTCAAAGTTTCATGGGTGGAAGGGAGAAGTGTTAAGTTTCTGGCATATGAAGGTGAGAAATGCCTAGAGCAGATCGATAGTTACATGGACAACGAAGGGAGCATGGGTTGGAGGGACAGCTGGTGGAGCTGCCAGGGAACTGTGTGGAATCCCAGGACCCTGTTTTGAGCCCCTGGTCACACTTACCCAGCTAGGGAAAAGCTGGGCTAGTGACAAATCAGAGCTGCAGCTGTCTCTCTGTCTCTCTTCCTGCTTGGGCCCTGCTCTCTCAATTTATGACTGTTTGCTTCTCCTCAATAAGAAAGTTACAAAAGATGTACAGAAATACAGGGGTAGTGGGAAAAATTACCCCCCCCGTGCCCACTATTACATGGAACTGTTGACTGTAAACCATTCATCCCCCAAGAAAGAACAGAATAAATATTTGTGAGGTTAAAAACATTGTAGGTTAAATAGTGAACATTCTCTAGAGCCATGCAATACTAATCCATTGTGCATTGGATGTCACTGTCAAAAACAGTGCAGTAGCAGTTGTAGTAGTGTGTAGTATCTGCAAAAGGAAATGTATTGTGTGTCAAAAGTTCCCTTCAATTATAAGAGAAAATCTATCAGGCAGAAGAAATGACCCCTCATGTGATATCGGACGAAATAAATAAATAAATAAATAAATATGCAAATAAATGGGAATGATCTAAGAGGATTTGAAAAAAATAAAAAATACAAACAAACACCACAGCAAGACCTGATGACAGCAGAAATATAGAAAAGGTCTGCTGAGAAACAGAGGGCTGCTTCAAAAATTCCCTGACACACAGGGTCCAGGCAAATTACGAATTCCGAGAATGAAAAGAAACGCATACGATTTGAAGCTTACACTAGAAAATGGAGGCAAGTTCTGGGCTATGATAATTACAATAAGGATACTGATAGAAAGGCTATTGGAAATGCTCCTGGAAAGTTTATAATTTATAATTGTAGTGAATCCTGCTCCAACTATGTGACCAATTATTTATGAATAAGGCTATTATAAATGTGGTAATTCTGCATTCAGATCAAATAAAAAGGTCAACAATTCTAAAAATGTCTGATATATATATAGATGTATGTATATGTACATATCTGTATGTGTATCTTTATTATCAACTATGAGGGATACTGGCATGGCTATGAGGAGACAGAGTATGGCTTGTGCCAGAGAGACTTACAAAGCTGAGGCTCCAGAAACCTAGGTGAAATCGCCAACAAAACAATCCAGAGCTCAGCCGGGCCCTGGTGACTCGCTTTGTATATCTGGGCCTGTCAGTCAAATAATATATAAGTAAAATATTAATGAGTGCAGACAGAGTGAGTGAGAGCCTGTGAGAGTCAGAGACAGAGAAGGCAAGAAGAGAAATATAAGAGTTGGAAAGAGACCAGAAGTCCAAAAGCTCCCACTCTGTGTTCATACATGACAGGTTCAAACCTGGGTTGTAGAGATTGTAAGGCAGCAGTCTCCTGTCCACAGACCCCAGACAACCCCAGCCTTCACCATATGTGTGTAGTATTTACGACAGGATATGTATTGTGAGTGTAAACTTCCCTTCAATTATAAGAGAAAAATCTATCAAGCAGAAGAATGGACCCCTCATGTAATATAGAACCAAATAAATAAATAAATAAATAAATAAATAAATATGCAAATAAATGGGGGTTATCTAGGAGGATTTGAAACAAATGAAAAATAAAAACAAAAAGCACAAGAAGACCTGATGGCAGCAGAATCATAGAAACCATCTGCTGAGAATCAAGGGCTGCTTCAAAAGTTCCGAGACCCTTCAGAGTCCAGGGAAATTAAGATTTCGGGAGAATGAAAAGAAACTCATATGTATTGAAGCTTACACTAGAGAAAGGAGGCAAGTTCTGTACTATGATAATTAAAATAAGGATGCTGATAGAAATGCTATTAGAAATGCTACTGGAAGGTTCTATTATTTATAATTGTATTGAATCCTGCTCCAACTATGTGGCCAATTAGTAGGGAAAAAGGAACCTGTTGTAAATGTGTGAATTCTGATTAAGATCAATTACATAGGTTGACAATTCTAAAATTGACAGATATATATATATATATATGTATATTTATATATGTATATGGATGTATATCTTTATTATAAAGTCTGAGAGATACTGCCATGGATATGAGGAGACAGAATATGGCTTAAGTCAGAGAGACTTACCAATCTGAGGCTCCAGTAGCCTAGGTGAAATCACTAGGTGATCACTAGGTGAAATCAGCTCAGCAGTGCTCTGGCCACTCTCTTTGTATATCTGGGCCTGTCAATAAAATAAGGATATAAGTAAAATATTCCTGAGTTCAGACAGAGTGAGAGAGAGCCTGTGAGAGTCAGAGACAGAGATGGCGAGAAGAGAAATAGAAGAGTTGGAAATAGACCAGAAGTCAAAACCCCCCTAGGCTGTGTTCATTCATGACAGGTTCAAACCTGGGTTGTAGAGATTGTCACGCAGCAGCTCTAATGCCCACAGACCCCAGACAACCCAAGCCTTCACCATATGTGTGTAGTATTTGCCCCAGGAAATGTATTGTGCATCAAAAGTTCCCTTCAGTTATAAGAGAAAATCTCTCAAGCAGAAGACATGATGCCACATGTGATACCTGACTAAATAAATAAATTTGCAAATAAATGGGGATGATCTAGGAGGACTTGAAACAATAAAAATAAATAAAGACAAAAGCCACAAGAAGACCTGATGACAGCAGAAACATAGAAACCATCTGCTGAGAGACAGAGGGCTGCTTCAAAAATTCCCTAACACTTCAGGGTCCAGGGACATTAAGATTTCCGGAGAAAGAAAACAAACACATACGTATTGAAGCTTACACTAGAAAAAGGAGGGAAGATCTGGGCCATGATAATTACAATAAGGATGCTAATAGAAACACGATTAGAAATGCTACTGGAAGGTTCTATTATTTATAATTGTATTGAATCCTGCTCCAACTATATGGCCAATTATTTCAGAAAAACTAGGCTGTTATAAATGTGGTAATTCTGAAAGAAGGTCAAATACATAGGTCGAACATTCTAAAAATGACAGATATATAAATCTATATGTATATATATACATGTATGTATATCTTTATTATAAACTCTGAGTGATACTGGCATGGAAATGAGGAGACAGAATATGGCTTGTGTCAGAAAGACTTACAAACTGAGGCTCCAGTAGCCTAGGTGAAATCGCCAACACAACAAGCCAGAGCTCAGCAGTGCTCTGGTAACTCTCTTTGTCTATCTGGGCCTGTCAGTAAAATAAGAATCTAAGTAAAATATGAATGAGTGAAGACAGAGTGTGTGAGAGCATGTGAGAGTTAGAGATAGAGAAGGCGAGAAGAGAAATAGATGAGTTGGAAAGAGACCAGAATTCAAAAACCTCCTACACTGTGTTCATTGATGACAGGTTCAAAC
Source organism: Erinaceus europaeus (assembly GCF_950295315.1). Taxonomy (NCBI): domain Eukaryota; kingdom Metazoa; phylum Chordata; class Mammalia; order Eulipotyphla; family Erinaceidae; genus Erinaceus; species Erinaceus europaeus. The sequence continues at coordinate 471,625 of NC_080174.1, forward strand.
CTGGCTTGTAGAGATTGTAAGGCAGCAGCTCTCATGCCCACAGACCCCAGACAGCCCCAGCCTTCACCATAGGCTCTACTACCAACCTGACAGTAATGTGTGTGTGTGTGTGTGTGTGTGTCTGTCTGTCTGTCTGTTTGTGTGTGTCTGTGTGTGCTCAGAGATCACCTGTAGTAGTCTCAGAGCATGGGTGGCAAGGGAGCCAGCCTCTCCTGCAACTTATGTACAGAGAACCTATCTGGTCAGGGCAAGCCACCTAGCCCAGATTGTGGCTAAGCAAGAATGCATATGCAAAGGGACTCTCATGTCTCACTCTCCTGAGTTCCGAATCAATGCCATGCCTCACTATGATCCAAACACTGCCAATGGGGGAAGCTGGGGCACCCCTCAGAATTCAGGGGCTTGAGCCTGTCCAGTCACGTTTGGCTGCCTACTCAGCCTCCAGGCTCTCAGTCCCCTGCTCAGGGCAGCAGATTACAAGCCCAGAAAGTACCCAGAAAGGGCTGTGTTTCCACATAGATGGGAAGTGTGTTGAACCAAACAATAGTGGATGAACCCGGCCCCTTACACCTACCCTTTGGGTCCGGCTAAGGCAATTGCTCCTGTGGCCTCACATCCCTGATCATGGTGTCCTGGTGTCCACACATCACACTCAGAGAGATTCCCAGAAGTAGGCTTGCATGAGTGTCCCATACAATGTCGCTCTGCTTACAGGAAGCTCAAACTCCCCGGGCCCTTGCTATGGACAGACAAAAAAAATGGATGCCTCCATTGGCCAAATTAGGGGCTTCTAGTCAAGATCACAGCCCCACCCCTCACCTGAGGGCCTGGCTGCTGCTAATCAAGGCAATTGGAAACACCTTTTACACTTGGGCCCTGAGGACATACTCAGGAATCCCTCCAGGAGCTAGCAGGCTGGAAGACCTCCTGACCCCTGGATAGCTGTGCTCCTAGTTGGGCGGCCCTTCTGGCCAGTGGTGAAAATATTCCCTAGATACAAGAAAGAACTTCAGGTTTCAAAGGGATTTGAAACACCATGAGGCACTTGGAAAAGACATTTCACAGCCATCAAAACACCCTCTTTCTGAACACTGGAAGCTTCCGTTTTGCATGGAAAATCTGGACACTGGTGTGGCCATCAGTACCACAGATCCTTTCCATTTGGCTTAATAGAGGGAAAGCACAGTGTGTGTGCCAGGGGGATCGAGTTTCACTTCCCTTGACCGGGGCTCTCATGGAATAAGGACAAGGATGCTGTGCAGGAAGGTGAGGAGGGCTGCATTGAGGCTGAGTGTCAGCCTCAGGGCCCTGGAGAATGGGAGTCAAGCACAGAGGGCCTGGACAGCTGCAGCTGGAGATGGACATATGCCTGGAACCTGCAGCAGCAACGCTGTCTCCGCAGTTCCCCTCTGTACTACACCATGTGCAGGAGACTAAATAATCCAAAGGGCAAAGAAAGGAAAATTTCAACACCAGGAAGGCTGAGTTCACGATGCATGCACTGACTTCCAGTAAGGGCCCAGTGAAGAAGGCACGTAGAGACAGTCAGAGAGACAGAATGACAGAGACAGACAAGGACTGAAATTCTGGCCCTGTGCTGATCAGTGCCAGAGCACTGAAGACAAACCCTCCATGCCCATGCATACTTCTTACAAGTGGCATTGCTATTTTATGTTTGTGAGGAAAGGTAACACTTAGAACATCTAGGTCTTAGCCACTCTGAGAAGCAACCCTTGGCCGGCAGCCCACTCTCCAAAACTGCCCTCGCCTCTCCAAATTCGAAGTAGTCATAGTGATGCTCCAGCCAAGATGCAGGCTGGCGCATTGCATCTCCCTGGACCAGCCTCAGCCTGTCCTGTGTGCAGGGAACTGCACTATGTCTATTTCTTCTTTGATTTACAGTTTTGGGATAAGATTCGGTGGACAAAAAGAGCAAGAGGGAAGTAGATGATTTGGCAGTGGTAGTTTGTGCTGAGAGAGATTTGTAGAGTGATATACGATATGGCTCTGTGAGATGTCTCTCATGACTGTGGCTCAGAAGGGCCAGGTGTATCCACATTGCTACGCTAATCCAGAGCTGTGCAGGTCTCTAGCTAAAAAATATTTTCAGACCTCTACATGTTACATACATATATATATATATATATATATATATATAGAGAAAGAGAGAGAGAGAGACTGATGTAGTCATTTTCTACAATGGATTCGATGTGACATTCACACAATTGATTGCTAAAACCTGGAGAGAAACTTTGCATCAGGAAAAGAATTGTCCAAAGGAATAAAATCTCCAAATCATTAGCTATATGCAGCTCCAACGGGACCGAGCGAAAAAGGCTCGAGAAGGAACTCATCCAGGAGACTCTCCACATGGACAGGCACCACAGGTTTCCTAGTCTGGCAACACAAACAGGGCAGCTGCTAGTTCCCTGTGCAAGCCTCAGTGCAAAAACCTCTCGCTCTTCAGTGTCTTTACATCTGAAAAGAAGAAAAGTGACCAAGGGCCAAGGAGAGCTGCCCTGGTGTCAAAATTGAGCTGTAAATCAGAATGTGCCAAGTGTTTTGCACAAAATCACCTGTGCCACAGTGATTCTGTTGTTCTCTCTCTCTCTCCCTCCCTCAGACACACACACACACACACACACACACACACACACACACACACACACACAAATCCACAGAGGCACAGGCACAAACGGAGTTATACACATGCGCACTGGACAGCTTCTGCAAGGCAGGGCCCTGGGCTGAACCCTGCTTCGCATTTCCTGGAAGCACGCCCAGCCTTTTAAGGCCAGCTCTGAGCTCCCATTGGCGGGATTCCTTCAGAAGGCCCGCCCACAGGGCGCCAGCCAGGCTCTGATAGGCCAGAGGCCTAGGCCACGCCCAGAACCCCACCAGCAATCTCATTGGCCAGTGTGCTTGGACACGCCCAGGAGGGTCCGGGCCCCTAGTCAGTGATTGGCCAGCGGCCTTGAGCACCGCCCACACGGCCCTGCAGCACGCTGATTGGGCAGCCTCCGGAAGGCCCGCCCACCAGCCACTTCCGCTCGACTCTGATTGGCCTGGTGTCCCAGGGACACGCCCCCAGCCAGCCTTCTCTTGGCTCCCATTGGCGGGCTGCTGTCTGAGGGGCGCCCTCTGATAGGCCAGTTCCTAAGGCACGCCCAGGAAGGTCACCGCCCTTGCCCCATGATTGGCCAGCCTCCTGGGCTCCGCCCACGAGGCCCGCCCCAGGCGCTCATTGGACAGCCTCCCGAGGGCCCGCCCCCCAGGCACTTCCGCTGGACCCTGATTGGCTGACCACCAGGGGTACGCCCACCCAGAGCCAGCACCCAGGCTCTCATTGGTGGGCTGCTCTCTGAGGCCCGCCCACGCAACTCCTCCTCTGTTCTCATTGGCCAGCTCTTGCTTCACGCCCCTGAGGGTGACGTTCCTCCTCTCTGATTGGCCAGCTGTCTCTATGAATACCCACTGGGCCCTCCCCTCAGGCTCATTGGGCACGGGCTCTGAGGCCCGCCCCCGGGGACTTTCTGCCATCCTCTGAAGGCCCTGTTTCTGCAAACACGACCCCCACAGCTCCTGTCTGGGCCCATCCTTAGGACACTGCCTTCCTGCGCTAGGCTGGCCATGCCCTTGGGGCACACCCAGAAACACTGTCGCCACTCTCCTAGCCCAGTGCCTCAGGGCACTTGCCCCATGGAGCCTTAGTCCCGCCCTGGTGCTGCCCTCTTGTGGACACCCAGCAGAATGCAGCTGAGCACAGGGATTCACAAGCTCCCAGTAGAGTCATCCCAGACAAAGAGAGAAACCCCTTCCACTTGCAAAGCCAAATGGGGGATCCCCCCACCCCACAGGAAAGAACAGATGTCTAGGGCACTCTACGTCAATTTCAACCCTGCTGTCCACGGGCCACAATTCCTAGAGTTCTCCTCATTCCACAGAAATACTACACTCAACTATGGTCTTTGCTGCCACCTTGTGGACATACAGCAGAAGGCAGCTGAGCTCCCCATGCCACTCCTCTTTGAGTCTACCCAGAAAATTACACACAGCATGGGAATAGCAAAGGAAAGAACCCATCTGAGGACCACCTGGGAGAATGCACAACAGAGTCCACAATCCAATGTGCCAATTCATACTTGAAAAACCACTTGTGCAGTGGAAACTTCCTTTGTCATAACACAAACCAGTTCCTAAGTCCCTGCGTCAGGAATAAAGAAACAACAGCGGTAATCATAACTGAAACACACTTATGCACACTTACACACACACACACACACACACACACACCTTCCCACAGAGACGTACACACTTGTCCCGAAAATAACTTGTATTGGAGTTGCTGTTTTGCACCCTAGCAAAAGGTCAAAGTTTCATGGGTGGAAGGGAGAAGTGTTAAGTTTCTGGCATATGAAGGTGAGAAATGCCTAGAGCAGATCGATAGTTACATGGACAACGAAGGGAGCATGGGTTGGAGGGACAGCTGGTGGAGCGGCCACGGAACTGTGTGGAATCCCAGGACCCTGTTTTGAGCCCCTGGTCACACTTACCCAGCTAGGGAAAAGCTGGGCTAGTGACAAATCAGAGCTGCAGCTGTCTCTCTGTCTCTCTTCCTGCTTGGGCCCTGCTCTCTCAATTTATGACTGTTTGCTTCTCCTCAATAAGAAAGTTACAAAGGATGTACAGAAATACAGGGGTAGTGGGAAAAATTACCCCCCCCGTGCCCACTATTACATGGAACTGTTGACTGTAAACCATTCATCCCCCAAGAAAGAACAGAATAAATATTTGTGAGGTTAAAAACATTGTAGGTTAAATAGTGAACATTCTCTAGAGCCATGCAATACTAATCCATTGTGCATTGGATGTCACTGTCAAAAACAGTGCAGTAGCAGTTGTAGTAGTGTGTAGTATCTGCAAAAGGAAATGTATTGTGTGTCAAAAGTTCCCTTCAATTATAAGAGAAAATCTATCAGGCAGAAGAAATGACCCCTCATGTGATATCGGACGAAATAAATAAATAAATAAATATGCAAATAAATGGGAATGATCTAAGAGGATTTGAAAAAAATAAAAAATACAAACAAACACCACAGGAAGACCTGATGACAGCAGAAATATAGAAAAGGTCTGCTGAGAAATAGAGGGCTGCTTCAAAAATTCCCTGACACACAGGGTCCAGGCAAATTACGAATTCCGAGAATGAAAAGAAACGCATACGATTTGAAGCTTACACTAGAAAATGGAGGCAAGTTCTGTGCTATGATAATTACAATAAGGATACTGATAGAAAGGCTATTGGAAATGCTCCTGGAAAGTTTATAATTTATAATTGTAGTGAATCCTGCTCCAACTATGTGACCAATTATTTATGAATAAGGAGGCTATTATAAATGCGGTAATTCTGCATTCAGATCAAATAAAAAGGTCAACAATTCTAAAAATGTCTGATATATATATATATGTATGTATATGTACATATACGTATGTGTATCTTTATCATCAACTATGAGGGATACTGGCATGGCTATGAGGAGACAGAGTATGGCTTGTGCCAGAGGGACTTACAAAGCTGAGGCTCCAGAAACCTAGGTGAAATCGCCAACAAAACAATCCAGAGCTCAGCCGGGCCCTGGTGACTCGCTTTGTATATCTGGGCCTGTCAGTCAAATAATATATAAGTAAAATATTAATGAGTGCAGACAGAGTGAGTGAGAGCCTGTGAGAGTCAGAGACAGAGAAGGCAAGAAGAGAAATATAAGAGTTGGAAAGAGACCAGAAGTCCAAAAGCTCCCACTCTGTGTTCATACATGACAGGTTCAAACCTGGGTTGTAGAGATTGTAAGGCAGCAGTCTCCTGTCCACAGACCCCAGACAACCCCAGCCTTCACCATATGTGTGTAGTATTTACGACAGGATATGTATTGTGAGTGTAAACTTCCCTTCAATTATAAGAGAAAAATCTATCAAGCCGAAGAATGGACCCCTCATGTAATATAGAACCAAATAAATAAATAAATAAATATGCAAGTAAATGGGGGTTATCTAGGAGGATTTGAAACAAATGAAAAATAAAAACAAAAAGCACAAGAAGACCTGATGGCAGCAGAAACATAGAAACCATCTGCTGAGAATCAAGGGCTGCTTCAAAAGTTCCGAGACCCTTCAGAGTCCAGGGAAATTAAGATTTCGGGAGAATGAAAAGAAACTCATATGTATTGAAGCTTACACTAGAGAAAGGAGGCAAGTTCTGTACTATGATAATTAAAATAAGGATGCTGATAGAAATGCTATTAGAAATGCTACTGGAAGGTTCTATTATTTATAATTGTATTGAATCCTGCTCCAACTATGTGGCCAATTAGTAGGGAAAAAGGAACCTGTTGTAAATGTGTGACTTCTGATTAAGATCAATTACATAGGTTGACAATTCTAAAAATGACAGAGATATATATGTATATTTATATATGTATATGGATGTATATCTTTATTATAAAGTCTGAGAGATACTGCCATGGATATGAGGAGACAGAATATGGCTTAAGTCAGAGAGACTTACCAATCAGAGGCTCCAGTAGCCTAGGTGAAATCACAAACAAAACCAGCCAGAGCTCAGCAGTGCTCTGGCTACTCTCTTTGCATATCTGGGCCTGTCAATAAAATAAGGATATAAGTAAAATATTCCTGAGTTCAGGCAGAGTGAGAGAGAGCCTGTGAGAGTCAGAGACAGAGATGGCGAGAAGAGAAATAGAAGAGTTGGAAATAGACCAGAAGTCAAAACCCCCCTAGGCTGTGTTCATTCATGACAGGTTCAAACCTGGGTTGTAGAGATTGTCACGCAGCAGCTCTAATGCCCACAGACCCCAGACAACCCAAGCCTTCACCATATGTGTGTAGTATTTGCCCCAGGAAATGTATTGTGCATCAAAAGTTCCCTTCAGTTATAAGAGAAAATCTCTCAAGCAGAAGACATGATGCCACATGTGATACCTGACTAAATAAATAAATTTGCAAATAAATGGGGATGATCTAGGAGGACTTGAAACAATAAAAATAAATAAAGACAAAAGCCACAAGAAGACCTGATGACAGCAGAAACATAGAAACCATCTGCTGAGAGACAGAGGGCTGCTTCAAAAATTCCCTAACACTTCAGGGTCCAGGGACATTAAGATTTCCGGAGAAAGAAAACAAACACATACGTATTGAAGCTTACACTAGAAAAAGGAGGGAAGATCTGGGCCATGATAATTACAATAAGGATGCTAATAGAAACACGATTAGAAATGCTACTGGAAGGTTCTATTATTTATAATTGTATTGAATCCTGCTCCAACTATATGGCCAATTATTTCAGAAAAACTAGGCTGTTATAAATGTGGTAATTCTGAAAGAAGGTCAAATACATAGGTCGAACATTCTAAAAATGACAGATATATAAATCTATATGTATATATATACATGTATGTATATCTTTATTATAAACTCTGAGTGATACTGGCATGGAAATGAGGAGACAGAATATGGCTTGTGTCAGAAAGACTTACAAACTGAGGCTCCAGTAGCCTAGGTGAAATCGCCAACACAACAAGCCAGAGCTCAGCAGTGCTCTGGTAACTCTCTTTGTCTATCTGGGCCTGTCAGTAAAATAAGAATCAAAGTAAAATATTAATGAGTGAAGACAGAGTGTGTGAGAGCATGTGAGAGTTAGAGATAGAGAAAGCGAGAAGAGAAATAGATGAGTTGGAAAGAGACCAGAATTCAAAAACCTCCTACACTGTGTTCATTGATGACAGGTTCAAACCTGGCTTGTAGAGATTGTAAGGCAGCAGCTCTCATGCCCACAGACCCCAGACAGCCCCAGCCTTCACCATAGGCTCTACTACCAGACCTGACAGTAATGTGTGTGTGTGTGTGTGTGTGTCTGTCTGTTTGTGTGTGTCTGTGTTTGCTCAGAGATCACCTGTAGTAGTCTCAGAGCATGGGTGGCAAGGGAGCCAGCCTCTCCTGCAACTTATGTACAGAGAACCTATCTGGTCAGGGCAAGCCAGCTAGCCCAGATTGTGGCTAAGCAAGAATGCATATGCAAAGGGACTCTCATGTCTCACTCTCCTGAGTTCCGATTCAATGCCATGCCTCACTATGATCCAAACACTGCCAATGGGGGAAGCTGGGGCACCCCTCAGAATTCAGGGGCATGAGCCTGTCCAGTAACCTTTGGCTGCCTACTCAGCCTCCAGGCTCTCAGTCCACTGCTCAGGGCAGCAGATTACAAGCCCAGAAAGTACCCAGAAAGGGCTGTGTTTCCACATAGATGGGAAGTGTGTTGAACCAAACAATAGTGGATGAACCCGGCCCCTTACACCTACCCTTTGGGTCCGGCTAAGGCAATTGCTCCTGTGGCCTCACATCCCTGATCATGGTGTCCTGGTGTCCACACATCACACTCAGAGAGATTCCCAGAAGTAGGCTTGCATGAGTGTCCCATACAATGTCGCTCTGCTTGCAGGAAGCACAAATTCCCCGGGCCCTTGCTATGGACAGACAAAAAAAAGATGGATGCCTCCACTGGCCAAATTAGGGGCTTCCAGTCAAGATCACAGCCCCGCCCCTCACCTGAGGGCCTGGCTGCTGCTAAAAAAGGCAATTGGAAACACCTTTTACACTTGGGCCCTGAGGACATACTCAGGAATCCCTCCAGGAGGTAGCAGGCTGGCAGACCTCCTGACCCCAGGATAGCTGTGCTCCTAGTTGGGCGGCCCTTCTGGCCAGTGGTGAAAATATTCCCTAGATACAAGAAAGAACTTCAGGTTTCAAAGGGATTTGAAACACCATGAGGCACTTGGAAAAGACATTTCACAGCCATCAAAACACCCTCTTTCTGAACAATGGAAGCTTCCATTTTGCATGGAAAATCTGGACACTGGTGTGGCCATCAGTACCACAGATCCTTTACATTCGGCTTAATAGAGGGAAAGCACAGTGTGTGTGCCAGGGGGATCGAGTTTCACTTCTCTTGACCTGGGCTCTCATGGAATAAGGACAAGGACGCTGTGCAGGAAGGTGAGGAGGGCTGCATTGAGGCTGAGTGTCAGCCTCAGGGCCCTGGAGAATGGGAGTCAAGCACAGAGGGCCTGGACAGCTGCAGCTGGAGATGGACATATGCCTGGAACCTGCAGCAGCAACGCTGTCTCCGCAGTTCCCCTCTACACCATGTACTACACCATGTGCAGGAGACTAAGTAATCCAAAGGGCAAAGAAAGGAAAATTTCAACACCAGGAAGGCTGAGTTCACGATGCATGCACTGACTTCCAGTAAGGGCCCAGTGAAGAAGGCACGTAGAGACAGTCAGAGAGACAGAATGACAGAGACAGACAAGGACTGAAATTCTGGCCCTGTGCTGATCAGTGCCAGAGCACTGAAGACAAACCCTCCATGCCCATGCATACTTCTTACAAGTGGCATTGCTATTTTATGTTTGTGAGGAAAGGTAACACTTAGAACATCTAGGTCTTAGCCAATCTGAGAAGCAACACTTGGCCGGCAGCCCACTCTCCAAAACTGCCCTCGCCTCTCCAAATTCGAAGTAGTCATAGTGATGCTCCAGCCAAGCTGCAGGCTGGCGTATTGCATCTCCCTGGTCCAGCCTCAGCCTGTCCTGTGTGCAGGGAACTGCACTATGTCTATTTCTTCTTTGATTTACAGTTTTGGGATAAGACTCGGTGGACAAAAAGAGCAAGAGGGAAGTAGATGATTTGGCAGTGGTAGTATGTGCTGAGAGAGATTTGTAGAGTGATATACGATATGGCTCTGTGAGATGTCTCTCATGACTGTGGCTCAGAAGGGCCAGGTGTATCCACATTGCTACCTTAATCCAGAGATGTGCAGGTCTCTAGCTAAAAAATATTTTCAGACCTCTACATGTTACATACATATATATATATATATATATATATATATATAGAGAGAGAGAGAGAGAGAGAGAGAGAGCGAGAGAGAGAGACACTGATGTAGTCATTTTCTACAATGGATTCGGTGTGACATTCACACAAGTGATTGCTAAAACCTGGAGAGAAACTTTGCATCAGGAAAAGAATTGTCCAAAGGAATAAAATCTCCAAATCATTAGCTATATGCAGCTCCAACGGGACCGAGCGAAAAAGGCTCGAGAAGGAACTCATCCAGGACACTCTCCACATGGACAGGCACCACAGGTTTCCTAGTCTGGCAACACAAACAGGGCAGCTGCTAGTTCCCAGTGCAAGCCTCAGGGCAAAAACCTCTCCCTCTTCAGTGTCTTTACATCTGAAAAGAAGAAAAGTGACCAAGGGCCAAGGAGAGCTGCCCTGGTGTCAATATTGAGCTGTAAATCAGAATGTGCCAAGTGTTTTGCACAAAATCACCTGTGCCACAGTGATTCTGTTGTTCTCTCTCTCTCTCCCTCCCTCAGACACACACACACACACACACACACACACACAAATCCACAGAGGCACAGGCACAAACGGAGTTATACACATGCGCACTGGACAGCTTCTGCAAGGCAGGGCCCTGGGCTGAACCCTGCTTCGCATTTCCTGGAAGCACGCCCAGCCGTTTAAGGCCAGCTCTGAACTCCCATTGGCGGGATTCCTTCAGAAGGCCCGCCCACAGGGCGCCAGCCAGGCTCTGATAGGCCAGAGGCCTAGGCCACGCCCAGAACCGCACCAGCAATCTCATTGGCCAGTGTGCTTGGACATGCCCAGGAGGGTCCGGGCCCCTAGTCAGTGATTGGCCAGCGGCCTTGAGCACCGCCCACACGGCCCTGCAGCACGCTGATTGGGCAGCCTCCGGAAGGCCCGCCCACCAGCCACTTCCGCTCGACTCTGATTGGCCTGGTGTCCCAGGGACACGCCCCCAGCCAGCCTTCTCTTGGCTCCCATTGGCGGGCTGCTGTCTGAGGGGCGCCCTCTGATAGGCCAGTTCCTAAGGCACGCCCAGGAAGGTCACCGCCCTTGCCCCATGATTGGCCAGCCTCCTGGGCTCCGCCCACGAGGCCCACCCCAGGCGCTCATTGGACATCCTCCCGAGGGCCCGCCCCCCAGGCACTTCCGCTGGACCCTGATTGGCTGACCTCCAGGGGTACGCCCACCCAGAGCCAGCACCCAGGCTCTCATTGGTGGGCTGCTCTCTGAGGCCCGCCCACGCAACTCCTCCTCTGTTCTCATTGGCCAGCTCTTGCTTCACGCCCCTGAGGGTGACGTTCCTCCTCTCTGATTGGCCAGCTGTCTCTATGAATAACCACTGGGCCCTCCCCTCAGGCTCATTGGGCACGGGCTCTGAGGCCCGTCCCCGGGGACTTTCTGCCATCCTCTGAAGGCCCTGTTTCTGCAAACACGACCCCCACAGCTCCTGTCTGGGCCCGTCCTTAGGACACTGCCTGCCTGCGCTAGGCTGGCCATGCTCTTGGGGCACACCCAGAAACACTGTCGCCACTCTCCTAGCCCAATGTGTCTCAGGGCACTTGCCCCATGGAGCCTTAGTCCCGCCCTGGTGCTGCCCTCTTGTGGACACCCAGCAGAATGCAGCTGAGCACAGGGATTCACAAGCTCCCAGTAGAGTCATCCCAGACAAAGAGAGAAACCCCTTCCACTTGCAAAGCCAAATGGGGGATCCCCCCACCCCACAGGAAAGAACAGATGTCTAGGGCACTCTACGTCAATTTCAACCCTGCTGTCCATGGGCCACAATTCCTAGAGTTCTCCTCATTCCACAGAATCACTACACTCAACTATGGTCTTTGCTGCCACCTTGTAGACATACAGCAGAATGCAGCTGAGCTCCCCATGCCACTCCTCTTTGAGTCTACCCAGAAAATTACACACAGCATGGGAATAGCAAAGGAAAGAACCCATCTGAGGACCACCTGGGAGAATGCACAACAGAGTCCACAATCCAATGTGCCAATTCATACTTGAAAAACCACTTGTGTAGTGCAAACTTCCTTTCTCATAAAACAACCCAGTTCCTAAGTCCCTGCGTCAGGAATCAAGAAACAACAGCGGTAATCATAACTGAAACACACTTATGCACACTTACACACACACACACACACACACACACACACACACACACACCTTCCCACAGAGACGTACACACTTGTCCCGAAAATAACTTGGATTGGAGTTGCTGTTTTGCACCCTAGCAAAAGGTCAAAGTTTCATGGGTGGAAGGGAGAAGTGTTAAGTTTCTGGCATATGAAGGTGAGAAATGCCTAGAGCAGATCGATAGTTACATGGACAACGAAGGGAGCATGGGTTGGAGGGACAGCTGGTGGAGCTGCCAGGGAACTATGTGGAATCCCAGGACCCTGTTTTGAGCCCCTGGTCACACTTACCCAGCTAGGGAAAAGCTGGGCTAGTGACAAATCAGAGCTGCAGCTGTCTCTCTGTCTCTCTTCCTGCTTGGGCCCTGCTCTCTCAATTTATGACTGTTTGCTTCTCCTCAATAAGAAAGTTACAAAAGATGTACAGAAATACAGGGGTAGTGGGAAAAATTACCCCCCCGTGCCCACTATTACATGGAACTGTTGACTGTAAACCATTCATCCCCCAAGAAAGAACAGAATAAATATTTGTGAGGTTAAAAACATTGTAGGTTAAATAGTGAACATTCTCTAGAGCCATGCAATACTAATCCATTGTGCATTGGATGTCACTGTCAAAAACAGTGCAGTAGCAGTTGTAGTAGTGTGTAGTATCTGCAAAAGGAAATGTATTGTGTGTCAACAGTTCCCTTCAATTATAAGAGAAAATCTATCAGGCAGAAGAAATGACCCCTCATGTGATATCGGACGAAATAAATAAATAAATATGCAAATAAATGGGAATGATCTAAGAGGATTTGAAAAAAATAAAAAATAAAAACAAACACCACAGGAAGACCTGATGACAGCAGAAATATAGAAAAGGTCTGCTGAGAAATAGAGGGCTGCTTCAAAAATTCCCTGACACACAGGGTCCAGGCAAATTACGAATTCCATGAATGAAAAGAAACGCATACGATTTGAAGCTTACACTAGAAAATGGAGGCAAGTTCTGTGCTATGATAATTACAATAAGGATACTGATAGAAAGGCTATTGGAAATGCTCCTGGAAAGTTTATAATTTATAATTGTAGTGAATCCTGCTCCAACTATGTGACCAATTATTTATGAATAAGGAGGCTATTATAAATGCGGTAATTCTGCATTCAGATCAAATAAAAAGGTCAACAATTCTAAAAATGTCTGATATATATATATATATATGTATGTATGTATATGTACATATATGTATGTGTATCTTTATCATCAACTATGAGGGATACTGGCATGGCTATGAGGAGACAGAGTATGGCTTGTGCCAGAGGGACTTACAAAGCTGAGGCTCCAGAAACCTAGGTGAAATCGCCAACAAAACAATCCAGAGCTCAGCCGGGCCCTGGTGACTCGCTTTGTATATCTGGGCCTGTCAGTCAAATAATATATAAGTAAAATATTAATGAGTGCAGACAGAGTGAGTGAGAGCCTGTGAGAGTCAGAGACAGAGAAGGCAAGAAGAGAAATAGAAGAGTTGGAAAGAGACCAGAAGTCCAAAAGCTCCCACTCTGTGTTCATACATGACAGGTTCAAACCTGGGTTGTAGAGATTGTAAGGCAGCAGTCTCCTGTCCACAGACCCCAGACAACCCCAGCCTTCACCATATGTGTGTAGTATTTACGACAGGATATGTATTGTGAGTGTAAACTTCCCTTCAATTATAAGAGAAAAATCTATCAAGCCGAAGAATGGACCCCTCATGTAATATAGAACCAAATAAATAAATAAATAAATAAATATGCAAGTAAATGGGGGTTATCTAGGAGGATTTGAAACAAATGAAAAATAAAAACAAAAAGCACAAGAAGACCTGATGGCAGCAGAAACATAGAAACCATCTGCTGAGAATCAAGGGCTGCTTCAAAAGTTCCGAGACCCTTCAGAGTCCAGGGAAATTAAGATTTCGGGAGAATGAAAAGAAACTCATATGTATTGAAGCTTACACTAGAGAAAGGAGGCAAGTTCTGTACTATGATAATTAAAATAAGGATGCTGATAGAAATGCTATTAGAAATGCTACTGGAAGGTTCTATTATTTATCATTGTATTGAATCCTGCTCCAACTATGTGGCCAATTAGTAGGGAAAAAGGAACCTGTTGTAAATGTGTGAATTCTGATTAAGATCAATTACATAGGTTGACAATTCTAAAAATGACAGAGATATATATGTATATTTATATATGTATATGGATGTATATCTTTATTATAAAGTCTGAGAGATACTGCCATGGATATGAGGAGACAGAATATGGCTGAAGTCAGAGAGACTTACCAATCAGAGGCTCCAGTAGCCTAGGTGAAATCACAAACAAAACCAGCCAGAGCTCAGCAGTGCTCTGGCTACTCTCTTTGCATATCTGGGCCTGTCAATAAAATAAGGATATAAGTAAAATATTCCTGAGTTCAGGCAGAGTGAGAGAGAGCCTGTGAGAGTCAGAGACAGAGATGGCGAGAAGAGAAATAGAAGAGTTGGAAATAGACCAGAAGTCAAAACCCCCCTAGGCTGTGTTCATTCATGACAGGTTCAAACCTGGGTTGTAGAGATTGTCACGCAGCAGCTCTAATGCCCACAGACCCCAGACAACCCAAGCCTTCACCATATGTGTGTAGTATTTGCCCCAGGAAATGTATTGTGCATCAAAAGTTCCCTTCAGTTATAAGAGAAAATCTCTCAAGCAGAAGACATGATGCCACATGTGATACCTGACTAAATAAATAAATTTGCAAATAAATGGGGATGATCTAGGAGGACTTGAAACAATAAAAATAAATAAAGACAAAAGCCACAAGAAGACCTGATGACAGCAGAAACATAGAAACCATCTGCTGAGAGACAGAGGGCTGCTTCAAAAATTCCCTAACACTTCAGGGTCCAGGGACATTAAGATTTCCGGAGAAAGAAAACAAACACATACGTATTGAAGCTTACACTAGAAAAAGGAGGGGAGATCTGGGCCATGATAATTACAATAAGGATGCTAATAGAAACACGATTAGAAATGCTACTGGAAGGTTCTATTATTTATAATTGTATTGAATCCTGCTCCAACTATATGGCCAATTATTTCAGAAAAACTAGGCTGTTATAAATGTGGTAATTCTGAAAGAAGGTCAAATACATAGGTCGAACATTCTAAAAATGACAGATATATAAATCTATATGTATATATATACATGTATGTATATCTTTATTATAAACTCTGAGTGATACTGGCATGGAAATGAGGAGACAGAATATGGCTTGTGTCAGAAAGACTTACAAACTGAGGCTCCAGTAGCCTAGGTGAAATCGCCAACACAACAAGCCAGAGCTCAGCAGTGCTCTGGTAACTCTCTTTGTCTATCTGGGCCTGTCAGTAAAATAAGAATCAAAGTAAAATATTAATGAGTGAAGACAGAGTGTGTGAGAGCATGTGAGAGTTAGAGATAGAGAAAGCGAGAAGAGAAATAGATGAGTTGGAAAGAGACCAGAATTCAAAAACCTCCTACACTGTGTTCATTGATGACAGGTTCAAACCTGGCTTGTAGAGATTGTAAGGCAGCAGCTCTCATGCCCACAGACCCCAGACAGCCCCAGCCTTCACCATAGGCTCTACTACCAGACCTGACAGTAATGTGTGTGTGTGTGTGTGTGTGTCTGTCTGTTTGTGTGTGTCTGTGTTTGCTCAGAGATCACCTGTAGTAGTCTCAGAGCATGGGTGGCAAGGGAGCCAGCCTCTCCTGCAACTTATGTACAGAGAACCTATCTGGTCAGGGCAAGCCAGCTAGCCCAGATTGTGGCTAAGCAAGAATGCATATGCAAAGGGACTCTCATGTCTCACTCTCCTGAGTTCCGATTCAATGCCATGCCTCACTATGATCCAAACACTGCCAATGGGGGAAGCTGGGGCACCCCTCAGAATTCAGGGGCATGAGCCTGTCCAGTCACCTTTGGCTGCCTACTCAGCCTCCAGGCTCTCAGTCCACTGCTCAGGGCAGCAGATTACAAGCCCAGAAAGTACCCAGAAAGGGCTGTGTTTCCACATAGATGGGAAGTGTGTTGAACCAAACAATAGTGGATGAACCCGGCCCCTTACACCTACCCTTTGGGTCCGGCTAAGGCAATTGCTCCTGTGGCCTCACATCCCTGATCATGGTGTCCTGGTGTCCACACATCACACTCAGAGAGATTCCCAGAAGTAGGCTTGCATGAGTGTCCCATACAATGTCGCTCTGCTTGCAGGAAGCACAAATTCCCCGGGCCCTTGCTATGGACAGACAAAAAAAAGATGGATGCCTCCACTGGCCAAATTAGGGGCTTCCAGTCAAGATCACAGCCCCGCCCCTCACCTGAGGGCCTGGCTGCTGCTAAAAAAGGCAATTGGAAACACCTTTTACACTTGGGCCCTGAGGACATACTCAGGAATCCCTCCAGGAGGTAGCAGGCTGGCAGACCTCCTGACCCCAGGATAGCTGTGCTCCTAGTTGGGCGGCCCTTCTGGCCAGTGGTGAAAATATTCCCTAGATACAAGAAAGAACTTCAGGTTTCAAAGGGATTTGAAACACCATGAGGCACTTGGAAAAGACATTTCACAGCCATCAAAACACCCTCTTTCTGAACAATGGAAGCTTCCGTTTTGCATGGAAAATCTGGACACTGGTGTGGCCATCAGTACCACAGATCCTTTACATTCGGCTTAATAGAGGGAAAGCACAGTGTGTGTGCCAGGGGGATCGAGTTTCACTTCTCTTGACCTGGGCTCTCATGGAATAAGGACAAGGACGCTGTGCAGGAAGGTGAGGAGGGCTGCATTGAGGCTGAGTGTCAGCCTCAGGGCCCTGGAGAATGGGAGTCAAGCACAGAGGGCCTGGACAGCTGCAGCTGGAGATGGACATATGCCTGGAACCTGCAGCAGCAACGCTGTCTCCGCAGTTCCCCTCTACACCATGTACTACACCATGTGCAGGAGACTAAGTAATCCAAAGGGCAAAGAAAGGAAAATTTCAACACCAGGAAGGCTGAGTTCACGATGCATGCACTGACTTCCAGTAAGGGCCCAGTGAAGAAGGCACGTAGAGACAGTCAGAGAGACAGAATGACAGAGACAGACAAGGACTGAAATTCTGGCCCTGTGCTGATCAGTGCCAGAGCACTGAAGACAAACCCTCCATGCCCATGCATACTTCTTACAAGTGGCATTGCTATTTTATGTTTGTGAGGAAAGGTAACACTTAGAACATCTAGGTCTTAGCCACTCTGAGAAGCAACCCTTGGCCGGCAGCCCACTCTCCAAAACTGCCCTCGCCTCTCCAAATTCGAAGTAGTCATAGTGATGCTCCAGCCAAGCTGCAGGCTGGCGTATTGCATCTCCCTGGTCCAGCCTCAGCCTGTCCTGTGTGCAGGGAACTGCACTATGTCTATTTCTTCTTTGATTTACAGTTTTGGGATAAGACTCGGTGGACAAAAAGAGCAAGAGGGAAGTAGATGATTTGGCAGTGGTAGTATGTGCTGAGAGAGATTTGTAGAGTGATATACGATATGGCTCTGTGAGATGTCTCTCATGACTGTGGCTCAGAAGGGCCAGGTGTATCCACATTGCTACCTTAATCCAGAGATGTGCAGGTCTCTAGCTAAAAAATATTTTCAGACCTCTACATGTTACATACATATATATATATATATATATATATATATATAGAGAGAGAGAGAGAGAGAGAGAGAGAGAGCGAGAGAGAGAGACACTGATGTAGTCATTTTCTACAATGGATTCGGTGTGACATTCACACAAGTGATTGCTAAAACCTGGAGAGAAACTTTGCATCAGGAAAAGAATTGTCCAAAGGAATAAAATCTCCAAATCATTAGCTATATGCAGCTCCAACGGGACCGAGCGAAAAAGGCTCGAGAAGGAACTCATCCAGGACACTCTCCACATGGACAGGCACCACAGGTTTCCTAGTCTGGCAACACAAACAGGGCAGCTGCTAGTTCCCAGTGCAAGCCTCAGGGCAAAAACCTCTCCCTCTTCAGTGTCTTTACATCTGAAAAGAAGAAAAGTGACCAAGGGCCAAGGAGAGCTGCCCTGGTGTCAATATTGAGCTGTAAATCAGAATGTGCCAAGTGTTTTGCACAAAATCACCTGTGCCACAGTGATTCTGTTGTTCTCTCTCTCTCTCCCTCCCTCAGACACACACACACACACACACACACACACACACGCACAAATCCACAGAGGCACAGGCACAAACGGAGCTATACACATGCGCACTGGACAGCTTCGTCAAGGCAGGGCCCTGGGCTGAACCCTGCTTCGCATTTCCTGGAAGCACGCCCAGCCGTTTAAGGCCAGCTCTGAACTCCCATTGGCGGGATTCCTTCAGAAGGCCCGCCCACAGGGCGCCAGCCAGGCTCTGATAGGCCAGAGGCCTAGGCCACGCCCAGAACCGCACCAGCAATCTCATTGGCCAGTGTGCTTGGACATGCCCAGGAGGGTCCGGGCCCCTAGTCAGTGATTGGCCAGCGGCCTTGAGCACCGCCCACACGGCCCTGCAGCACGCTGATTGGGCAGCCTCCGGAAGGGCCGCCCACCAGCCACTTCCGCTCGACTCTGATTGGCCTGGTGTCCCAGGGACACGCCCCCAGCCAGCCTTCTCTTGGCTCCCATTGGCGGGCTGCTGTCTGAGGGGCGCCCTCTGATAGGCCAGTTCCTAAGGCACGCCCAGGAAGGTCACCGCCCTTGCCCCATGATTGGCCAGCCTCCTGGGCTCCGCCCACGAGGCCCACCCCAGGCGCTCATTGGACATCCTCCCGAGGGCCCGCCCCCCAGGCACTTCCGCTGGACCCTGATTGGCTGACCTCCAGGGGTACGCCCACCCAGAGCCAGCACCCAGGCTCTCATTGGTGGGCTGCTCTCTGAGGCCCGCCCACGCAACTCCTCCTCTGTTCTCATTGGCCAGCTCTTGCTTCACGCCCCTGAGGGTGACGTACCTCCTCTCTGATTGGCCAGCTGTCTCTATGAATAACCACTGGGCCCTCCCCTCAGGCTCATTGGGCACGGGCTCTGAGGCCCGTCCCCGGGGACTTTCTGCCATCCTCTGAAGGCCCTGTTTCTGCAAACACGACCCCCACAGCTCCTGTCTGGGCCCGTCCTTAGGACACTGCCTGCCTGCGCTAGGCTGGCCATGCTCTTGGGGCACACCCAGAAACACTGTCGCCACTCTCCTAGCCCAATGTGTCTCAGGGCACTTGCCCCATGGAGCCTTAGTCCCGCCCTGGTGCTGCCCACTTGTGGACACCCAGCAGAATGCAGCTGAGCACAGGGATTCACAAGCTCCCCGTAGAGTCATCCCAGACAAAGAGAGAAACCCCTTCCACTTGCAAAGCCAAATGGGGGATCCCCCCACCCCACAGGAAAGAACAGATGTCTAGGGCACTCTACGTCAATTTCAACCCTGCTGTCCATGGGCCACAATTCCTAGAGTTCTCCTCATTCCACAGAATCACTACACTCAACTATGGTCTTTGCTGCCACCTTGTGGACATACAGCAGAATGCAGCTGAGCTCCCCATGCCACTCCTCTTTGAGTCTACCCAGAAAATTACACACAGCATGGGAATAGCAAAGGAAAGAACCCATCTGAGGACCACCTGGGAGAATGCACAACAGAGTCCACAATCCAATGTGCCAATTCATACTTGAAAAACCACTTGTGTAGTGCAAACTTCCTTTCTCATAAAACAACCCAGTTCCTAAGTCCCTGCGTCAGGAATCAAGAAACAACAGCGGTAATCATAACTGAAACACACTTATGCACACTTACACACACACACACACACACACACACACACACACACCTTCCCACAGAGACGTACACACTTGTCCCGAAAATAACTTGGATTGGAGTTGCTGTTTTGCACCCTAGCAAAAGGTCAAAGTTTCATGGGTGGAAGGGAGAAGTGTTAAGTTTCTGGCATATGAAGGTGAGAAATGCCTAGAGCAGATCGATAGTTACATGGACAACGAAGGGAGCATGGGTTGGAGGGACAGCTGGTGGAGCTGCCAGGGAACTATGTGGAATCCCAGGACCCTGTTTTGAGCCCCTGGTCACACTTACCCAGCTAGGGAAAAGCTGGGCTAGTGACAAATCAGAGCTGCAGCTGTCTCTCTGTCTCTCTTCCTGCTTGGGCCCTGCTCTCTCAATTTATGACTGTTTGCTTCTCCTCAATAAGAAAGTTACAAAAGATGTACAGAAATACAGGGGTAGTGGGAAAAATTACCCCCCCGTGCCCACTATTACATGGAACTGTTGACTGTAAACCATTCATCCCCCAAGAAAGAACAGAATAAATATTTGTGAGGTTAAAAACATTGTAGGTTAAATAGTGAACATTCTCTAGAGCCATGCAATACTAATCCATTGTGCATTGGATGTCACTGTCAAAAACAGTGCAGTAGCAGTTGTAGTAGTGTGTAGTATCTGCAAAAGGAAATGTATTGTGTGTCAACAGTTCCCTTCAATTATAAGAGAAAATCTATCAGGCAGAAGAAATGACCCCTCATGTGATATCGGACGAAATAAATAAATAAATATGCAAATAAATGGGAATGATCTAAGAGGATTTGAAAAAAATAAAAAATAAAAACAAACACCACAGGAAGACCTGATGACAGCAGAAATATAGAAAAGGTCTGCTGAGAAATAGAGGGCTGCTTCAAAAATTCCCTGACACACAGGGTCCAGGCAAATTACGAATTCCATGAATGAAAAGAAACGCATACGATTTGAAGCTTACACTAGAAAATGGAGGCAAGTTCTGTGCTATGATAATTACAATAAGGATACTGATAGAAAGGCTATTGGAAATGCTCCTGGAAAGTTTATAATTTATAATTGTAGTGAATCCTGCTCCAACTATGTGACCAATTATTTATGAATAAGGAGGCTATTATAAATGCGGTAATTCTGCATTCAGATCAAATAAAAAGGTCAACAATTCTAAAAATGTCTGATATATATATATATATGTATGTATGTATATGTACATATATGTATGTGTATCTTTATCATCAACTATGAGGGATACTGGCATGGCTATGAGGAGACAGAGTATGGCTTGTGCCAGAGGGACTTACAAAGCTGAGGCTCCAGAAACCTAGGTGAAATCGCCAACAAAACAATCCAGAGCTCAGCCGGGCCCTGGTGACTCGCTTTGTATATCTGGGCCTGTCAGTCAAATAATATATAAGTAAAATATTAATGAGTGCAGACAGAGTGAGTGAGAGCCTGTGAGAGTCAGAGACAGAGAAGGCAAGAAGAGAAATATAAGAGTTGGAAAGAGACCAGAAGTCCAAAAGCTCCCACTCTGTGTTCATACATGACAGGTTCAAACCTGGGTTGTAGAGATTGTAAGGCAGCAGTCTCCTGTCCACAGACCCCAGACAACCCCAGCCTTCACCATATGTGTGTAGTATTTACGACAGGATATGTATTGTGAGTGTAAACTTCCCTTCAATTATAAGAGAAAAATCTATCAAGCCGAAGAATGGACCCCTCATGTAATATAGAACCAAATAAATAAATAAATAAATAAATATGCAAGTAAATGGGGGTTATCTAGGAGGATTTGAAACAAATGAAAAATAAAAACAAAAAGCACAAGAAGACCTGATGGCAGCAGAAACATAGAAACCATCTGCTGAGAATCAAGGGCTGCTTCAAAAGTTCCGAGACCCTTCAGAGTCCAGGGAAATTAAGATTTCGGGAGAATGAAAAGAAACTCATATGTATTGAAGCTTACACTAGAGAAAGGAGGCAAGTTCTGTACTATGATAATTAAAATAAGGATGCTGATAGAAATGCTATTAGAAATGCTACTGGAAGGTTCTATTATTTATAATTGTATTGAATCCTGCTCCAACTATGTGGCCAATTAGTAGGGAAAAAGGAACCTGTTGTAAATGTGTGAATTCTGATTAAGATCAATTACATAGGTTGACAATTCTAAAAATGACAGAGATATATATGTATATTTATATATGTATATGGATGTATATCTTTATTATAAAGTCTGAGAGATACTGCCATGGATATGAGGAGACAGAATATGGCTTAAGTCAGAGAGACTTACCAATCAGAGGCTCCAGTAGCCTAGGTGAAATCACAAACAAAACCAGCCAGAGCTCAGCAGTGCTCTGGCTACTCTCTTTGCATATCTGGGCCTGTCAATAAAATAAGGATATAAGTAAAATATTCCTGAGTTCAGGCAGAGTGAGAGAGAGCCTGTGAGAGTCAGAGACAGAGATGGCGAGAAGAGAAATAGAAGAGTTGGAAATAGACCAGAAGTCAAAACCCCCCTAGGCTGTGTTCATTCATGACAGGTTCAAACCTGGGTTGTAGAGATTGTCACGCAGCAGCTCTAATGCCCACAGACCCCAGACAACCCAAGCCTTCACCATATGTGTGTAGTATTTGCCCCAGGAAATGTATTGTGCATCAAAAGTTCCCTTCAGTTATAAGAGAAAATCTCTCAAGCAGAAGACATGATGCCACATGTGATACCTGACTAAATAAATAAATTTGCAAATAAATGGGGATGATCTAGGAGGACTTGAAACAATAAAAATAAATAAAGACAAAAGCCACAAGAAGACCTGATGACAGCAGAAACATAGAAACCATCTGCTGAGAGACAGAGGGCTGCTTCAAAAATTCCCTAACACTTCAGGGTCCAGGGACATTAAGATTTCCGGAGAAAGAAAACAAACACATACGTATTGAAGCTTACACTAGAAAAAGGAGGGAAGATCTGGGCCATGATAATTACAATAAGGATGCTAATAGAAACACGATTAGAAATGCTACTGGAAGGTTCTATTATTTATAATTGTATTGAATCCTGCTCCAACTATATGGCCAATTATTTCAGAAAAACTAGGCTGTTATAAATGTGGTAATTCTGAAAGAAGGTCAAATACATAGGTCGAACATTCTAAAAATGACAGATATATAAATCTATATGTATATATATACATGTATGTATATCTTTATTATAAACTCTGAGTGATACTGGCATGGAAATGAGGAGACAGAATATGGCTTGTGTCAGAAAGACTTACAAACTGAGGCTCCAGTAGCCTAGGTGAAATCGCCAACACAACAAGCCAGAGCTCAGCAGTGCTCTGGTAACTCTCTTTGTCTATCTGGGCCTGTCAGTAAAATAAGAATCTAAGTAAAATATGAATGAGTGAAGACAGAGTGTGTGAGAGCATGTGAGAGTTAGAGATAGAGAAGGCGAGAAGAGAAATAGATGAGTTGGAAAGAGACCAGAATTCAAAAACCTCCTACACTGTGTTCATTGATGACAGGTTCAAACCTGGCTTGTAGAGATTGTAAGGCAGCAGCTCTCATGCCCACAGACCCCAGACAGCCCCAGCCTTCACCATAGGCTCTACTACCAACCTGACAGTAATGTGTGTGTGTGTGTGTGTGTCTGTCTGTCTGTTTGTGTGTGTCTGTGTGTGCTCAGAGATCACCTGTAGTAGTCTCAGAGCATGGGTGGCAAGGGAGCCAGCCTCTCCTGCAACTTATGTACAGAGAACCTATCTGGTCAGGGCAAGCCACCTAGCCCAGATTGTGGCTAAGCAAGAATGCATATGCAAAGGGACTCTCATGTCTCACTCTCCTGAGTTCCGAATCAATGCCATGCCTCACTATGATCCAAACACTGCCAATGGGGGAAGCTGGGGCACCCCTCAGAATTCAGGGGCTTGAGCCTGTCCAGTCACGTTTGGCTGCCTACTCAGCCTCCAGGCTCTCAGTCCCCTGCTCAGGGCAGCAGATTACAAGCCCAGAAAGTACCCAGAAAGGGCTGTGTTTCCACATAGATGGGAAGTGTGTTGAACCAAACAATAGTGGATGAACCCGGCCCCTTACACCTACCCTTTGGGTCCGGCTAAGGCAATTGCTCCTGTGGCCTCACATCCCTGATCATGGTGTCCTGGTGTCCACACATCACACTCAGAGAGATTCCCAGAAGTAGGCTTGCATGAGTGTCCCATACAATGTCGCTCTGCTTGCAGGAAGCACAAACTCCCCGGGCCCTTGCTATGGACAGACAAAAAAAGATGGATGCCTCCATTGGCCAAATTAGGGGCTTCCAGTCAAGATCACAGCCCCACCCCTCACCCGAGGGCCTGGCTGCTGCTAATCAAGGCAATTGGAAACACCTTTTACACTTGGGCCCTGAGGACATACTCAGGAATCCCTCCAGGAGCTAGCAGGCTGGAAGACCTCCTGACCCCTGGATAGCTGTGCTCCTAGTTGGGCGGCCCTTCTGGCCAGTGGTGAAAATATTCCCTAGATACAAGAAAGAACTTCAGGTTTCAAAGGGATTTGAAACACCATGAGGCACTTGGAAAAGACATTTCACAGCCATCAAAACACCCTCTTTCTGAACACTGGAAGCTTCCGTTTTGCACGGAAAATCTGGACACTGGTGTGGCCATCAGTACCACAGATCCTTTCCATTTGGCTTAATAGAGGGAAAGCACAGTGTGTGTGCCAGGGGGATCGAGTTTCACTTCCCTTGACCGGGGCTCTCATGGAATAAGGACAAGGATGCTGTGCAGGAAGGTGAGGAGGGCTGCATTGAGGCTGAGTGTCAGCCTCAGGGCCCTGGAGAATGGGAGTCAAGCACAGAGGGCCTGGACAGCTGCAGCTGGAGATGGACATATGCCTGGAACCTGCAGCAGCAACGCTGTCTCCGCAGTTCCCCTCTGTACTACACCATGTGCAGGAGACTAAATAATCCAAAGGGCAAAGAAAGGAAAATTTCAACACCAGGAAGGCTGAGTTCACGATGCATGCACTGACTTCCAGTAAGGGCCCAGTGAAGAAGGCACGTAGAGACAGTCAGAGAGACAGAATGACAGAGACAGACAAGGACTGAAATTCTGGCCCTGTGCTGATCAGTGCCAGAGCACTGAAGACAAACCCTCCATGCCCATGCATACTTCTTACAAGTGGCATTGCTATTTTATGTTTGTGAGGAAAGGTAACACTTAGAACATCTAGGTCTTAGCCACTCTGAGAAGCAACCCTTGGCCGGCAGCCCACTCTCCAAAACTGCCCTCGCCTCTCCAAATTCGAAGTAGTCATAGTGATGCTCCAGCCAAGCTGCAGGCTGGCGTATTGCATCTCCCTGGTCCAGCCTCAGCCTGTCCTGTGTGCAGGGAACTGCACTATGTCTATTTCTTCTTTGATTTACAGTTTTGGGATAAGACTCGGTGGACAAAAAGAGCAAGAGGGAAGTAGATGATTTGGCAGTGGTAGTATGTGCTGAGAGAGATTTGTAGAGTGATATACGATATGGCTCTGTGAGATGTCTCTCATGACTGTGGCTCAGAAGGGCCAGGTGTATCCACATTGCTACCTTAATCCAGAGATGTGCAGGTCTCTAGCTAAAAAATATTTTCAGACCTCTACATGTTACATACATATATATATATATATATATATATATATATATATATAGAGAGAGAGAGAGAGAGAGAGAGAGAGAGACACTGATGTAGTCATTTTCTACAATGGATTCGGTGTGACATTCACACAATTGATTGCTAAAACCTGGAGAGAAACTTTGCATCAGGAAAAGAATTGTCCAAAGGAATAAAATCTCCAAATCATTAGCTATATGCAGCTCCAACGGGACCGAGCGAAAAAGGCTCGAGAAGGAACTCATCCAGGACACTCTCCACATGGACAGGCACCACAGGTTTCCTAGTCTGGCAACACAAACAGGGCAGCTGCTAGTTCCCAGTGCAAGCCTCAGGGCAAAAACCTCTCCCTCTTCAGTGTCTTTACATCTGAAAAGAAGAAAAGTGACCAAGGGCCAAGGAGAGCTGCCCTGGTGTCAATATTGAGCTGTAAATCAGAATGTGCCAAGTGTTTTGCACAAAATCACCTGTGCCACAGTGATTCTGTTGTTCTCTCTCTCTCTCCCTCCCTCAGACACACACACACACACACACACACACACACACACACACACACACACACACAAATCCACAGAGGCACAGGCACAAACGGAGTTATACACATGCGCACTGGACAGCTTCGTCAAGGCAGGGCCCTGGGCTGAACCCTGCTTCGCATTTCCTGGAAGCACGCCCAGCCGTTTAAGGCCAGCTCTGAACTCCCATTGGCGGGATTCCTTCAGAAGGCCCGCCCACAGGGCGCCAGCCAGGCTCTGATAGGCCAGAGGCCTAGGCCACGCCCAGAACCGCACCAGCAATCTCATTGGCCAGTGTGCTTGGACACGCCCAGGAGGGTCCGGGCCCCTAGTCTGTGATTGGCCAGCGGCCTTGAGCACCGCCCACACGGCCCTGCAGCACGCTGATTGGGCAGCCTCCGGAAGGCCCGCCCACCAGCCACTTCCGCTCGACTCTGATTGGCCTGGTGTCCCAGGGACACGCCCCCAGCCAGCCTTCTCTTGGCTCCCATTGGCGGGCTGCTGTCTGAGGGGCGCCCTCTGATAGGCCAGTTCCTAAGGCACGCCCAGGAAGGTCACCGCCCTTGCCCCATGATTGGCCAGCCTCCTGGGCTCCGCCCACGAGGCCCACCCCAGGCGCTCATTGGACATCCTCCCGAGGGCCCGCCCCCCAGGCACTTCCGCTGGACCCTGATTGGCTGACCTCCAGGGGTACGCCCACCCAGAGCCAGCACCCAGGCTCTCATTGGTGGGCTGCTCTCTGAGGCCCGCCCACGCAACTCCTCCTCTGTTCTCATTGGCCAGCTCTTGCTTCCCGCCCCTGAGGGTGACGTTCCTCCTCTCTGATTGGCCAGCTGTCTCTATGAATAACCACTGGGCCCTCCCCTCAGGCTCATTGGGCACGGGCTCTGAGGCCCGTCCCCGGGGACTTTCTGCCATCCTCTGAAGGCCCTGTTTCTGCAAACACGACCCCCACAGCTCCTGTCTGGGCCCGTCCTTAGGACACTGCCTGCCTGCGCTAGGCTGGCCATGCTCTTGGGGCACACCCAGAAACACTGTCGCCACTCTCCTAGCCCAATGTGTCTCAGGGCACTTGCCCCATGGAGCCTTAGTCCCGCCCTGGTGCTGCCCACTTGTGGACACCCAGCAGAATGCAGCTGAGCACAGGGATTCACAAGCTCCCAGTAGAGTCATCCCAGACAAAGAGAGAAACCCCTTCCACTTGCAAAGCCAAATGGAGGATCCCCCCACCCCACAGGAAAGAACAGATGTCTAGGGCACTCTACGTCAATTTCAACCCTGCTGTCCATGGGCCACAATTCCTAGAGTTCTCCTCATTCCACAGAATCACTACACTCAACTATGGTCTTTGCTGCCACCTTGTGGACATACAGCAGAAGGCAGCTGAGCTCCCCATGCCACTCCTCTTTGAGTCTACCCAGAAAATTACACACAGCATGGGAATAGCAAAGGAAAGAACCCATCTGAGGACCACCTGGGAGAATGCACAACAGAGTCCACAATCCAATGTGCCAATTCATACTTGAAAAACCACTTGTGTAGTGCAAACTTCCTTTCTCATAAAACAACCCAGTTCCTAAGTCCCTGCGTCAGGAATCAAGAAACAACAGCGGTAATCATAACTGAAACACACTTATGCACACTTACACACACACACACACACACACACACACACACCTTCCCACAGAGACGTACACACTTGTCCCGAAAATAACTTGGATTGGAGTTGCTGTTTTGCACCCTAGCAAAAGGTCAAAGTTTCATGGGTGGAAGGGAGAAGTGTTAAGTTTCTGGCATATGAAGGTGAGAAATGCCTAGAGCAGATCGATAGTTACATGGACAACGAAGGGAGCATGGGTTGGAGGGACAGCTGGTGGAGCTGCCAGGGAACTATGTGGAATCCCAGGACCCTGTTTTGAGCCCCTGGTCACACTTACCCAGCTAGGGAAAAGCTGGGCTAGTGACAAATCAGAGCTGCAGCTGTCTCTCTGTCTCTCTTCCTGCTTGGGCCCTGCTCTCTCAATTTATGACTGTTTGCTTCTCCTCAATAAGAAAGTTACAAAAGATGTACAGAAATACAGGGGTAGTGGGAAAAATTACCCCCCCGTGCCCACTATTACATGGAACTGTTGACTGTAAACCATTCATCCCCCAAGAAAGAACAGAATAAATATTTGTGAGGTTAAAAACATTGTAGGTTAAATAGTGAACATTCTCTAGAGCCATGCAATACTAATCCATTGTGCATTGGATGTCACTGTCAAAAACAGTGCAGTAGCAGTTGTAGTAGTGTGTAGTATCTGCAAAAGGAAATGTATTGTGTGTCAAAAGTTCCCTTCAATTATAAGAGAAAATCTATCAGGCAGAAGAAATGACCCCTCATGTGATATCGGACGAAATAAATAAATAAATAAATATGCAAATAAATGGGAATGATCTAAGAGGATTTGAAAAAAATAAAAAATAAAAACAAACACCACAGGAAGACCTGATGACAGCAGAAATATAGAAAAGGTCTGCTGAGAAATAGAGGGCTGCTTCAAAAATTCCCTGACACACAGGGTCCAGGCAAATTACGAATTCCATGAATGAAAAGAAACGCATACGATTTGAAGCTTACACTAGAAAATGGAGGCAAGTTCTGTGCTATGATAATTACAATAAGGATACTGATAGAAAGGCTATTGGAAATGCTCCTGGAAAGTTTATAATTTATAATTGTAGTGAATCCTGCTCCAACTATGTGACCAATTATTTATGAATAAGGAGGCTATTATAAATGCGGTAATTCTGCATTCAGATCAAATAAAAAGGTCAACAATTCTAAAAATGTCTGATATATATATATATATGTATGTATGTATATGTACATATATGTATGTGTATCTTTATTATCAACTATGAGGGATACTGGCATGGCTATGAGGAGACAGAGTATGGCTTGTGCCAGAGGGACTTACAAAGCTGAGGCTCCAGAAACCTAGGTGAAATCGCCAACAAAACAATCCAGAGCTCAGCTGGGCCCTGGTGACTCGCTTTGTATATCTGGGCCTGTCAGTCAAATAATATATAAGTAAAATATTAATGAGTGCAGACAGAGTGAGTGAGAGCCTGTGAGAGTCAGAGACAGAGAAGGCAAGAAGAGAAATATAAGAGTTGGAAAGAGACCAGAAGTCCAAAAGCTCCCACTCTGTGTTCATACATGACAGGTTCAAACCTGGGTTGTAGAGATTGTAAGGCAGCAGTCTCCTGTCCACAGACCCCAGACAACCCCAGCCTTCACCATATGTGTGTAGTATTTACGACAGGATATGTATTGTGAGTGTAAACTTCCCTTCAATTATAAGAGAAAAATCTATCAAGCCGAAGAATGGACCCCTCATGTAATATAGAACCAAATAAATAAATAAATAAATAAATATGCAAGTAAATGGGGGTTATCTAGGAGGATTTGAAACAAATGAAAAATAAAAACAAAAAGCACAAGAAGACCTGATGGCAGCAGAAACATAGAAACCATCTGCTGAGAATCAAGGGCTGCTTCAAAAGTTCCGAGACCCTTCAGAGTCCAGGGAAATTAAGATTTCGGGAGAATGAAAAGAAACTCATATGTATTGAAGCTTACACTAGAGAAAGGAGGCAAGTTCTGTACTATGATAATTAAAATAAGGATGCTGATAGAAATGCTATTAGAAATGCTACTGGAAGGTTCTATTATTTATAATTGTATTGAATCCTGCTCCAACTATGTGGCCAATTAGTAGGGAAAAAGGAACCTGTTGTAAATGTGTGAATTCTGATTAAGATCAATTACATAGGTTGACAATTCTAAAAATGACAGAGATATATATATGTATATTTATATATGTATATGGATGTATATCTTTATTATAAAGTCTGAGAGATACTGCCATGGATATGAGGAGACAGAATATGGCTTAAGTCAGAGAGACTTACCAATCAGAGGCTCCAGTAGCCTAGGTGAAATCACAAACAAAACCAGCCAGAGCTCAGCAGTGCTCTGGCTACTCTCTTTGCATATCTGGGCCTGTCAATAAAATAAGGATATAAGTAAAATATTCCTGAGTTCAGGCAGAGTGAGAGAGAGCCTGTGAGAGTCAGAGACAGAGATGGCGAGAAGAGAAATAGAAGAGTTGGAAATAGACCAGAAGTCAAAACCCCCCTAGGCTGTGTTCATTCATGACAGGTTCAAACCTGGGTTGTAGAGATTGTCACGCAGCAGCTCTAATGCCCAAAGACCCCAGACAACCCAAGCCTTCACCATATGTGTGTAGTATTTGCCCCAGGAAATGTATTGTGCATCAAAAGTTCCCTTCAGTTATAGGAGAAAATCTCTCAAGCAGAAGAAATGATGCCACATGTGATACCTGACTAAATAAATAAATATGCAAATAAATGGGGATGATCTAGGAGGACTTGAAACAATAAAAATAAGTAAAGACAAAAAGCACAAGAAGACCTGATGACAGCAGAAACATAGAAACCATCTGCTGAGAAACAGAGGGCTGCTTCAAAAATTCCCTAACACTTCAGGGTCCAGGGACATTAAGATTTCCGGAGAAAGAAAACAAACACATACGTATTGAAGCTTACACTAGCTAGAAAAAGGAGGGAAGATCTGGGCCATGATAATTACAATAAGGATGCTAATAGAAACACGATTAGAAATGCTACTGGAAGGTTCTATTATTTATCATTGTATTGAATCCTGCTCCAACTATATGGCCAATTATTTCAGAAAAACTAGGCTGTTATAAATGTGGTAATTCTGAAAGAAGGTCAAATACATAAGTCGAACATTCTAAAAATGACAGATATATAAATCTATATGTATATATATACATGTATGTATATCTTTATTATAAACTCTGAGTGATACTGGCATGGAAATGAGGAGACAGAATATGGCTTGTGTCAGAAAGACTTACAAACTGAGGCTCCAGTAGCCTAGGTGAAATCGCCAACACAACAAGCCAGAGCTCAGCAGTGCTCTGGTAACTCTCTTTGTCTATCTGGGCCTGTCAGTAAAATAAGAATCTAAGTAAAATATTAATGAGTGAAGACAGAGTGTGTGAGAGCATGTGAGAGTTAGAGATAGAGAAGGCGAGAAGAGAAATAGATGAGTTGGAAAGAGACCAGAATTCAAAAACCTCCTACACTGTGTTCATTGATGACAGGTTCAAACCTGGCTTGTAGAGATTGTAAGGCAGCAGCTCTCATGCCCACAGACCCCAGACAGCCCCAGCCTTCACCATAGGCTCTACTACCAGACCTGACAGTAATGTGTGTGTGTGTGTGTGTGTGTGTGTCTGTCTGTTTGTGTGTGTCTGTGTGTGCTCAGAGATCACCTGTAGTAGTCTCAGAGCATGGGTGGCAAGGGAGCCAGCCTCTCCTGCAACTTATGTACAGAGAACCTATCTGGTCAGGGCAAGCCAGCTAGCCCAGATTGTGGCTAAGCAAGAATGCATATGCAAAGGGACTCTCATGTCTCACTCTCCTGAGTTCCGATTCAATGCCATGCCTCACTATGATCCAAACACTGCCAATGGGGGAAGCTGGGGCACCCCTCAGAATTCAGGGGCATGAGCCTGTCCAGTCACCTTTGGCTGCCTACTCAGCCTCCAGGCTCTCAGTCCACTGCTCAGGGCAGCAGATTACAAGCCCAGAAAGTACCCAGAAAGGGCTGTGTTTCCACATAGATGGGAAGTGTGTTGAACCAAACAATAGTGGATGAACCCGGCCCCTTACACCTACCCTTTGGGTCCGGCTAAGGCAATTGCTCCTGTGGCCTCACATCCCTGATCATGGTGTCCTGGTGTCCACACATCACACTCAGAGAGATTCCCAGAAGTAGGCTTGCATGAGTGTCCCATACAATGTCGCTCTGCTTGCAGGAAGCACAAACTCCCCGGGCCCTTGCTATGGACAGACAAAAAAAAGATGGATGCCTCCACTGGCCAAATTAGGGGCTTCCAGTCAAGATCACAGCCCCGCCCCTCACCTGAGGGCCTGGCTGCTGCTAAAAAAGGCAATTGGAAACACCTTTTACACTTGGGCCCTGAGGACATACTCAGGAATCCCTCCAGGAGGTAGCAGGCTGGCAGACCTCCTGACCCCAGGATAGCTGTGCTCCTAGTTGGGCGGCCCTTCTGGCCAGTGGTGAAAATATTCCCTAGATACAAGAAAGAACTTCAGGTTTCAAAGGGATTTGAAACACCATGAGGCACTTGGAAAAGACATTTCACAGCCATCAAAACACCCTCTTTCTGAACACTGGAAGCTTCCGTTTTGCATGGAAAATCTGGACACTGGTGTGGCCATCAGTACCACAGATCCTTTACATTCGGCTTAATAGAGGGAAAGCACAGTGTGTGTGCCAGGGGGATCGAGTTTCACTTCTCTTGACCTGGGCTCTCATGGAATGAGGACAAGGACGCTGTGCAGGAAGGTGAGGAGGGCTGCATTGAGGCTGAGTGTCAGCCTCAGGGCCCTGGAGAATGGGAGTCAAGCACAGAGGGCCTGGACAGCTGCAGCTGGAGATGGACATATGCCTGGAACCTGCAGCAGCAACGCTGTCTCCGCAGTTCCCCTCTACACCATGTACTACACCATGTGCAGGAGACTAAGTAATCCAAAGGGCAAAGAAAGGAAAATTTCAACACCAGGAAGGCTGAGTTCACGATGCATGCACTGACTTCCAGTAAGGGCCCAGTGAAGAAGGCACGTAGAGACAGTCAGAGAGACAGAATGACAGAGACAGACAAGGACTGAAATTCTGGCCCTGTGCTGATCAGTGCCAGAGCACTGAAGACAAACCCTCCATGCCCATGCATACTTCTTACAAGTGGCATTGCTATTTTATGTTTGTGAGGAAAGGTAACACTTAGAACATCTAGGTCTTAGCCAATCTGAGAAGCAACCCTTGGCCGGCAGCCCACTCTCCAAAACTGCCCTCGCCTCTCCAAATTCGTAGTAGTCATAGTGATGCTCCAGCCAAGCTGCAGGCTGGCGTATTGCATCTCCCTGGTCCAGCCTCAGCCTGTCCTGTGTGCAGGGAACTGCACTATGTCTATTTCTTCTTTGATTTACAGTTTTGGGATAAGACTCGGTGGACAAAAAGAGCAAGAGGGAAGTAGATGATTTGGCAGTGGTAGTATGTGCTGAGAGAGATTTGTAGAGTGATATACGATATGGCTCTGTGAGATGTCTCTCATGACTGTGGCTCAGAAGGGCCAGGTGTATCCACATTGCTACCTTAATCCAGAGATGTGCAGGTCTCTAGCTAAAAAATATTTTCAGACCTCTACATGTTACATACATATATATATATATATATATATATATATATATATAGAGAGAGAGAGAGAGAGAGAGAGAGACACTGATGTAGTCATTTTCTACAATGGATTCGGTGTGACATTCACACAATTGATTGCTAAAACCTGGAGAGAAACTTTGCATCAGGAAAAGAATTGTCCAAAGGAATAAAATCTCCAAATCATTAGCTATATGCAGCTCCAACGGGACCGAGCGAAAAAGGCTCGAGAAGGAACTCATCCAGGACACTCTCCACATGGACAGGCACCATAGGTTTCCTAGTCTGGCAACACAAACAGGGCAGCTGCTAGTTCCCAGTGCAAGCCTCAGGGCAAAAACCTCTCCCTCTTCAGTGTCTTTACATCTGAAAAGAAGAAAAGTGACCAAGGGCCAAGGAGAGCTGCCCTGGTGTCAATATTGAGCTGTAAATCAGAATGTGCCAAGTGTTTTGCACAAAATCACCTGTGCCACAGTGATTCTGTTGTTCTCTCTCTCTCTCCCTCCCTCAGACACACACACACACACACACACACACACACACAAATCCACAGAGGCACAGGCACAAACGGAGTTATACACATGCGCACTGGACAGCTTCGTCAAGGCAGGGCCCTGGGCTGAACCCTGCTTCGCATTTCCTGGAAGCACGCCCAGCCGTTTAAGGCCAGCTCTGAACTCCCATTGGCGGGATTCCTTCAGAAGGCCCGCCCACAGGGCGCCAGCCAGGCTCTGATAGGCCAGAGGCCTAGGCCACGCCCAGAACCGCACCAGCAATCTCATTGGCCAGTGTGCTTGGACACGCCCAGGTGGGTCCGGGCCCCTAGTCAGTGATTGGCCAGCGGCCTTGAGCACCGCCCACACGGCCCTGCAGCACGCTGATTGGGCAGCCTCCGGAAGGCCCGCCCACCAGCCACTTCCGCTCGACTCTGATTGGCCTGGTGTCCCAGGGACACGCCCCCAGCCAGCCTTCTCTTGGCTCCCATTGGCGGGCTGCTGTCTGAGGGGCGCCCTCTGATAGGCCAGTTCCTAAGGCACGCCCAGGAAGGTCACCGCCCTTGCCCCATGATTGGCCAGCCTCCTGGGCTCCGCCCACGAGGCCCACCCCAGGCGCTCATTGGACATCCTCCCGAGGGCCCGCCCCCCAGGCACTTCCGCTGGACCCTGATTGGCTGACCTCCAGGGGTACGCCCACCCAGAGCCAGCACCCAGGCTCTCATTGGTGGGCTGCTCTCTGAGGCCCGCCCACGCAACTCCTCCTCTGTTCTCATTGGCCAGCTCTTGCATCATGCCCCTGAGGGTGACGTTCCTCCTCTCTGATTGGCCAGCTGTCTCTATGAATAACCACTGGGCCCTCCCCTCAGGCTCATTGGGCACGGGCTCTGAGGCCCGTCCCCGGGGACTTTCTGCCATCCTCTGAAGGCCCTGTTTCTGCAAACACGACCCCCACAGCTCCTGTCT
This sequence comes from Erinaceus europaeus, assembly GCF_950295315.1. Classification (NCBI taxonomy): domain Eukaryota; kingdom Metazoa; phylum Chordata; class Mammalia; order Eulipotyphla; family Erinaceidae; genus Erinaceus; species Erinaceus europaeus. The sequence goes on from NC_080174.1 coordinate 506,535, forward strand.
GGGCCCGTCCTTAGGACACTGCCTGCCTGCGCTAGGCTGGCCATGCTCTTGGGGCACACCCAGAAACACTGTCGCCACTCTCCTAGCCCAATGTGTCTCAGGGCACTTGCCCCATGGAGCCTTAGTCCCGCCCTGGTGCTGCCCACTTGTGGACACCCAGCAGAATGCAGCTGAGCACAGGGATTCACAAGCTCCCAGTAGAGTCATCCCAGACAAAGAGAGAAACCCCTTCCACTTGCAAAGCCAAATGGGGGATCCCCCCACCCCACAGGAAAGAACAGATGTCTAGGGCACTCTACGTCAATTTCAACCCTGCTGTCCATGGGCCACAATTCCTAGAGTTCTCCTCATTCCACAGAATCACTACACTCAACTATGGTCTTTGCTGCCACCTTGTGGACATACAGCAGAATGCAGCTGAGCTCCCCATGCCACTCCTCTTTGAGTCTACCCAGAAAATTACACACAGCATGGGAATAGCAAAGGAAAGAACCCATCTGAGGACCACCTGGGAGAATGCACAACAGAGTCCACAATCCAATGTGCCAATTCATACTTGAAAAACCACTTGTGTAGTGCAAACTTCCTTTCTCATAAAACAACCCAGTTCCTAAGTCCCTGCGTCAGGAATCAAGAAACAACAGCGGTAATCATAACTGAAACACACTTATGCACACTTACACACACACACACACACACACACACACACACACACACACCTTCCCACAGAGACGTACACACTTGTCCCGAAAATAACTTGGATTGGAGTTGCTGTTTTGCACCCTAGCAAAAGGTCAAAGTTTCATGGGTGGAAGGGAGAAGTGTTAAGTTTCTGGCATATGAAGGTGAGAAATGCCTAGAGCAGATCGATAGTTACATGGACAACGAAGGGAGCATGGGTTGGAGGGACAGCTGGTGGAGCTGCCAGGGAACTATGTGGAATCCCAGGACCCTGTTTTGAGCCCCTGGTCACACTTACCCAGCTAGGGAAAAGCTGGGCTAGTGACAAATCAGAGCTGCAGCTGTCTCTCTGTCTCTCTTCCTGCTTGGGCCCTGCTCTCTCAATTTATGACTGTTTGCTTCTCCTCAATAAGAAAGTTACAAAAGATGTACAGAAATACAGGGGTAGTGGGAAAAATTACCCCCCCGTGCCCACTATTACATGGAACTGTTGACTGTAAACCATTCATCCCCCAAGAAAGAACAGAATAAATATTTGTGAGGTTAAAAACATTGTAGGTTAAATAGTGAACATTCTCTAGAGCCATGCAATACTAATCCATTGTGCATTGGATGTCACTGTCAAAAACAGTGCAGTAGCAGTTGTAGTAGTGTGTAGTATCTGCAAAAGGAAATGTATTGTGTGTCAAAAGTTCCCTTCAATTATAAGAGAAAATCTATCAGGCAGAAGAAATGACCCCTCATGTGATATCGGACGAAATAAATAAATAAATAAATATGCAAATAAATGGGAATGATCTAAGAGGATTTGAAAAAAATAAAAAATACAAACAAACACCACAGGAAGACCTGATGACAGCAGAAATATAGAAAAGGTCTGCTGAGAAATAGAGGGCTGCTTCAAAAATTCCCTGACACACAGGGTCCAGGCAAATTACGAATTCCATGAATGAAAAGAAACGCATACGATTTGAAGCTTACACTAGAAAATGGAGGCAAGTTCTGTGCTATGATAATTACAATAAGGATACTGATAGAAAGGCTATTGGAAATGCTCCTGGAAAGTTTATAATTTATAATTGTAGTGAATCCTGCTCCAACTATGTGACCAATTATTTATGAATAAGGAGGCTATTATAAATGCGGTAATTCTGCATTCAGATCAAATAAAAAGGTCAACAATTCTAAAAATGTCTGATATATATATATATATGTATGTATGTATATGTACATATATGTATGTGTATCTTTATTATCAACTATGAGGGATACTGGCATGGCTATGAGGAGACAGAGTATGGCTTGTGCCAGAGGGACTTACAAAGCTGAGGCTCCAGAAACCTAGGTGAAATCGCCAACAAAACAATCCAGAGCTCAGCTGGGCCCTGGTGACTCGCTTTGTATATCTGGGCCTGTCAGTCAAATAATATATAAGTAAAATATTAATGAGTGCAGACAGAGTGAGTGAGAGCCTGTGAGAGTCAGAGACAGAGAAGGCAAGAAGAGAAATATAAGAGTTGGAAAGAGACCAGAAGTCCAAAAGCTCCCACTCTGTGTTCATACATGACAGGTTCAAACCTGGGTTGTAGAGATTGTAAGGCAGCAGTCTCCTGTCCACAGACCCCAGACAACCCCAGCCTTCACCATATGTGTGTAGTATTTACGACAGGATATGTATTGTGAGTGTAAACTTCCCTTCAATTATAAGAGAAAAATCTATCAAGCCGAAGAATGGACCCCTCATGTAATATAGAACCAAATAAATAAATAAATAAATAAATATGCAAGTAAATGGGGGTTATCTAGGAGGATTTGAAACAAATGAAAAATAAAAACAAAAAGCACAAGAAGACCTGATGGCAGCAGAAACATAGAAACCATCTGCTGAGAATCAAGGGCTGCTTCAAAAGTTCCGAGACCCTTCAGAGTCCAGGGAAATTAAGATTTCGGGAGAATGAAAAGAAACTCATATGTATTGAAGCTTACACTAGAGAAAGGAGGCAAGTTCTGTACTATGATAATTAAAATAAGGATGCTGATAGAAATGCTATTAGAAATGCTACTGGAAGGTTCTATTATTTATAATTGTATTGAATCCTGCTCCAACTATGTGGCCAATTAGTAGGGAAAAAGGAACCTGTTGTAAATGTGTGAATTCTGATTAAGATCAATTACATAGGTTGACAATTCTAAAAATGACAGAGATATATATGTATATTTATATATGTATATGGATGTATATCTTTATTATAAAGTCTGAGAGATACTGCCATGGATATGAGGAGACAGAATATGGCTTAAGTCAGAGAGACTTACCAATCAGAGGCTCCAGTAGCCTAGGTGAAATCACAAACAAAACCAGCCAGAGCTCAGCAGTGCTCTGGCTACTCTCTTTGCATATCTGGGCCTGTCAATAAAATAAGGATATAAGTAAAATATTCCTGAGTTCAGGCAGAGTGAGAGAGAGCCTGTGAGAGTCAGAGACAGAGATGGCGAGAAGAGAAATAGAAGAGTTGGAAATAGACCAGAAGTCAAAACCCCCCTAGGCTGTGTTCATTCATGACAGGTTCAAACCTGGGTTGTAGAGATTGTCACGCAGCAGCTCTAATGCCCAAAGACCCCAGACAACCCAAGCCTTCACCATATGTGTGTAGTATTTGCCCCAGGAAATGTATTGTGCATCAAAAGTTCCCTTCAGTTATAGGAGAAAATCTCTCAAGCAGAAGAAATGATGCCACATGTGATACCTGACTAAATAAATAAATATGCAAATAAATGGGGATGATCTAGGAGGACTTGAAACAATAAAAATAAGTAAAGACAAAAAGCACAAGAAGACCTGATGACAGCAGAAACATAGAAACCATCTGCTGAGAAACAGAGGGCTGCTTCAAAAATTCCCTAACACTTCAGGGTCCAGGGACATTAAGATTTCCGGAGAAAGAAAACAAACACATACGTATTGAAGCTTACACTAGCTAGAAAAAGGAGGGAAGATCTGGGCCATGATAATTACAATAAGGATGCTAATAGAAACACGATTAGAAATGCTACTGGAAGGTTCTATTATTTATAATTGTATTGAATCCTGCTCCAACTATATGGCCAATTATTTCAGAAAAACTAGGCTGTTATAAATGTGGTAATTCTGAAAGAAGGTCAAATACATAAGTCGAACATTCTAAAAATGACAGATATATAAATCTATATGTATATATATACATGTATGTATATCTTTATTATAAACTCTGAGTGATACTGGCATGGAAATGAGGAGACAGAATATGGCTTGTGTCAGAAAGACTTACAAACTGAGGCTCCAGTAGCCTAGGTGAAATCGCCAACACAACAAGCCAGAGCTCAGCAGTGCTCTGGTAACTCTCTTTGTCTATCTGGGCCTGTCAGTAAAATAAGAATCTAAGTAAAATATTAATGAGTGAAGACAGAGTGTGTGAGAGCATGTGAGAGTTAGAGATAGAGAAGGCGAGAAGAGAAATAGATGAGTTGGAAAGAGACCAGAATTCAAAAACCTCCTACACTGTGTTCATTGATGACAGGTTCAAACCTGGCTTGTAGAAATTGTAAGGCAGCAGCTCTCATGCCCACAGACCCCAGACAGCCCCAGCCTTCACCATAGGCTCTACTACCAGACCTGACAGTAATGTGTGTGTGTGTGTGTGTGTGTGTGTGTGTGTGTGTCTGTCTGTTTGTGTGTGTCTGTGTGTGCTCAGAGATCACCTGTAGTAGTCTCAGAGCATGGGTGGCAAGGGAGCCAGCCTCTCCTGCAACTTATGTACAGAGAACCTATCTGGTCAGGGCAAGCCAGCTAGCCCAGATTGTGGCTAAGCAAGAATGCATATGCAAAGGGACTCTCATGTCTCACTCTCCTGAGTTCCGATTCAATGCCATGCCTCACTATGATCCAAACACTGCCAATGGGGGAAGCTGGGGCACCCCTCAGAATTCAGGGGCATGAGCCTGTCCAGTCACCTTTGGCTGCCTACTCAGCCTCCAGGCTCTCAGTCCACTGCTCAGGGCAGCAGATTACAAGCCCAGAAAGTACCCAGAAAGGGCTGTGTTTCCACATAGATGGGAAGTGTGTTGAACCAAACAATAGTGGATGAACCCGGCCCCTTACACCTACCCTTTGGGTCCGGCTAAGGCAATTGCTCCTGTGGCCTCACATCCCTGATCATGGTGTCCTGGTGTCCACACATCACACTCAGAGAGATTCCCAGAAGTAGGCTTGCATGAGTGTCCCATACAATGTCGCTCTGCTTGCAGGAAGCACAAACTCCCCGGGCCCTTGCTATGGACAGACAAAAAAAAGATGGATGCCTCCACTGGCCAAATTAGGGGCTTCCAGTCAAGATCACAGCCCCGCCCCTCACCTGAGGGCCTGGCTGCTGCTAAAAAAGGCAATTGGAAACACCTTTTACACTTGGGCCCTGAGGACATACTCAGGAATCCCTCCAGGAGGTAGCAGGCTGGCAGACCTCCTGACCCCAGGATAGCTGTGCTCCTAGTTGGGCGGCCCTTCTGGCCAGTGGTGAAAATATTCCCTAGATACAAGAAAGAACTTCAGGTTTCAAAGGGATTTGAAACACCATGAGGCACTTGGAAAAGACATTTCACAGCCATCAAAACACCCTCTTTCTGAACACTGGAAGCTTCCGTTTTGCATGGAAAATCTGGACACTGGTGTGGCCATCAGTACCACAGATCCTTTACATTCGGCTTAATAGAGGGAAAGCACAGTGTGTGTGCCAGGGGGATCGAGTTTCACTTCTCTTGACCTGGGCTCTCATGGAATAAGGACAAGGACGCTGTGCAGGAAGGTGAGGAGGGCTGCATTGAGGCTGAGTGTCAGCCTCAGGGCCCTGGAGAATGGGAGTCAAGCACAGAGGGCCTGGACAGCTGCAGCTGGAGATGGACATATGCCTGGAACCTGCAGCAGCAACGCTGTCTCCGCAGTTCCCCTCTACACCATGTACTACACCATGTGCAGGAGACTAAGTAATCCAAAGGGCAAAGAAAGGAAAATTTCAACACCAGGAAGGCTGAGTTCACGATGCATGCACTGACTTCCAGTAAGGGCCCAGTGAAGAAGGCACGTAGAGACAGTCAGAGAGACAGAATGACAGAGACAGACAAGGACTGAAATTCTGGCCCTGTGCTGATCAGTGCCAGAGCACTGAAGACAAACCCTCCATGCCCATGCATACTTCTTACAAGTGGCATTGCTATTTTATGTTTGTGAGGAAAGGTAACACTTAGAACATCTAGGTCTTAGCCAATCTGAGAAGCAACCCTTGGCCGGCAGCCCACTCTCCAAAACTGCCCTCGCCTCTCCAAATTCGAAGTAGTCATAGTGATGCTCCAGCCAAGCTGCAGGCTGGCGTATTGCATCTCCCTGGTCCAGCCTCAGCCTGTCCTGTGTGCAGGGAACTGCACTATGTCTATTTCTTCTTTGATTTACAGTTTTGGGATAAGACTCGGTGGACAAAAAGAGCAAGAGGGAAGTAGATGATTTGGCAGTGGTAGTATGTGCTGAGAGAGATTTGTAGAGTGATATACGATATGGCTCTGTGAGATGTCTCTCATGACTGTGGCTCAGAAGGGCCAGGTGTATCCACATTGCTACCTTAATCCAGAGATGTGCAGGTCTCTAGCTAAAAAATATTTTCAGACCTCTACATGTTACATACATATATATATATATATATATATATATATATAGAGAGAGAGAGAGAGAGAGAGAGAGAGACACTGATGTAGTCATTTTCTACAATGGATTCGGTGTGACATTCACACAATTGATTGCTAAAACCTGGAGAGAAACTTTGCATCAGGAAAAGAATTGTCCAAAGGAATAAAATCTCCAAATCATTAGCTATATGCAGCTCCAACGGGACCGAGCGAAAAAGGCTCGAGAAGGAACTCATCCAGGACACTCTCCACATGGACAGGCACCACAGGTTTCCTAGTCTGGCAACACAAACAGGGCAGCTGCTAGTTCCCAGTGCAAGCCTCAGGGCAAAAACCTCTCCCTCTTCAGTGTCTTTACATCTGAAAAGAAGAAAAGTGACCAAGGGCCAAGGAGAGCTGCCCTGGTGTCAATATTGAGCTGTAAATCAGAATGTGCCAAGTGTTTTGCACAAAATCACCTGTGCCACAGTGATTCTGTTGTTCTCTCTCTCTCTCCCTCCCTCAGACACACACACACACACACACACACACAAATCCACAGAGGCACAGGCACAAACGGAGTTATACACATGCGCACTGGACAGCTTCGTCAAGGCAGGGCCCTGGGCTGAACCCTGCTTCGCATTTCCTGGAAGCACGCCCAGCCGTTTAAGGCCAGCTCTGAACTCCCATTGGCGGGATTCCTTCAGAAGGCCCGCCCACAGGGCGCCAGCCAGGCTCTGATAGGCCAGAGGCCTAGGCCACGCCCAGAACCGCACCAGCAATCTCATTGGCCAGTGTGCTTGGACACGCCCAGGTGGGTCCGGGCCCCTAGTCAGTGATTGGCCAGCGGCCTTGAGCACCGCCCACACGGCCCTGCAGCACGCTGATTGGGCAGCCTCCGGAAGGGCCGCCCACCAGCCACTTCCGCTCGACTCTGATTGGCCTGGTGTCCCAGGGACACGCCCCCAGCCAGCCTTCTCTTGGCTCCCATTGGCGGGCTGCTGTCTGAGGGGCGCCCTCTGATAGGCCAGTTCCTAAGGCACGCCCAGGAAGGTCACCGCCCTTGCCCCATGATTGGCCAGCCTCCTGGGCTCCGCCCACGAGGCCCACCCCAGGCGCTCATTGGACATCCTCCCGAGGGCCCGCCCCCCAGGCACTTCCGCTGGACCCTGATTGGCTGACCTCCAGGGGTACGCCCACCCAGAGCCAGCACCCAGGCTCTCATTGGTGGGCTGCTCTCTGAGGCCCGCCCACGCAACTCCTCCTCTGTTCTCATTGGCCAGCTCTTGCTTCATGCCCCTGAGGGTGACGTTCCTCCTCTCTGATTGGCCAGCTGTCTCTATGAATAACCACTGGGCCCTCCCCTCAGGCTCATTGGGCACGGGCTCTGAGGCCCGTCCCCGGGGACTTTCTGCCATCCTCTGAAGGCCCTGTTTCTGCAAACACGACCCCCACAGCTCCTGTCTGGGCCCGTCCTTAGGACACTGCCTGCCTGCGCTAGGCTGGCCATGCTCTTGGGGCACACCCAGAAACACTGTCGCCACTCTCCTAGCCCAATGTGTCTCAGGGCACTTGCCCCATGGAGCCTTAGTCCCGCCCTGGTGCTGCCCACTTGTGGACACCCAGCAGAATGCAGCTGAGCACAGGGATTCACAAGCTCCCAGTAGAGTCATCCCAGACAAAGAGAGAAACCCCTTCCACTTGCAAAGCCAAATGGGGGATCCCCCCACCCCACAGGAAAGAACAGATGTCTAGGGCACTCTACGTCAATTTCAACCCTGCTGTCCATGGGCCACAATTCCTAGAGTTCTCCTCATTCCACAGAATCACTACACTCAACTATGGTCTTTGCTGCCACCTTGTGGACATACAGCAGAATGCAGTTGAGCTCCCCATGCCACTCCTCTTTGAGTCTACCCAGAAAATTACACACAGCATGGGAATAGCAAAGGAAAGAACCCATCTGAGGACCACCTGGGAGAATGCACAACAGAGTCCACAATCCAATGTGCCAATTCATACTTGAAAAACCACTTGTGTAGTGCAAACTTCCTTTCTCATAAAACAACCCAGTTCCTAAGTCCCTGCGTCAGGAATCAAGAAACAACAGCGGTAATCATAACTGAAACACACTTATGCACACTTACACACACACACACACACACACACACACACACACACACACCTTCCCACAGAGACGTACACACTTGTCCCGAAAATAACTTGGATTGGAGTTGCTGTTTTGCACCCTAGCAAAAGGTCAAAGTTTCATGGGTGGAAGGGAGAAGTGTTAAGTTTCTGGCATATGAAGGTGAGAAATGCCTAGAGCAGATCGATAGTTACATGGACAACGAAGGGAGCATGAGTTGGAGGGACAGCTGGTGGAGCTGCCAGGGAACTATGTGGAATCCCAGGACCCTGTTTTGAGCCCCTGGTCACACTTACCCAGCTAGGGAAAAGCTGGGCTAGTGACAAATCAGAGCTGCAGCTGTCTCTCTGTCTCTCTTCCTGCTTGGGCCCTGCTCTCTCAATTTATGACTGTTTGCTTCTCCTCAATAAGAAAGTTACAAAAGATGTACAGAAATACAGGGGTAGTGGGAAAAATTACCCCCCCGTGCCCACTATTACATGGAACTGTTGACTGTAAACCATTCATCCCCCAAGAAAGAACAGAATAAATATTTGTGAGGTTAAAAACATTGTAGGTTAAATAGTGAACATTCTCTAGAGCCATGCAATACTAATCCATTGTGCATTGGATGTCACTGTCAAAAACAGTGCAGTAGCAGTTGTAGTAGTGTGTAGTATCTGCAAAAGGAAATGTATTGTGTGTCAAAAGTTCCCTTCAATTATAAGAGAAAATCTATCAGGCAGAAGAAATGACCCCTCATGTGATATCGGACGAAATAAATAAATAAATAAATATGCAAATAAATGGGAATGATCTAAGAGGATTTGAAAAAAATAAAAAATACAAACAAACACCACAGGAAGACCTGATGACAGCAGAAATATAGAAAAGGTCTGCTGAGAAATAGAGGGCTGCTTCAAAAATTCCCTGACACACAGGGTCCAGGCAAATTACGAATTCCATGAATGAAAAGAAACGCATACGATTTGAAGCTTACACTAGAAAATGGAGGCAAGTTCTGTGCTATGATAATTACAATAAGGATACTGATAGAAAGGCTATTGGAAATGCTCCTGGAAAGTTTATAATTTATAATTGTAGTGAATCCTGCTCCAACTATGTGACCAATTATTTATGAATAAGGAGGCTATTATAAATGCGGTAATTCTGCATTCAGATCAAATAAAAAGGTCAACAATTCTAAAAATGTCTGATATATATATATATATGTATGTATGTATATGTACATATATGTATGTGTATCTTTATTATCAACTATGAGGGATACTGGCATGGCTATGAGGAGACAGAGTATGGCTTGTGCCAGAGGGACTTACAAAGCTGAGGCTCCAGAAACCTAGGTGAAATCGCCAACAAAACAATCCAGAGCTCAGCTGGGCCCTGGTGACTCGCTTTGTATATCTGGGCCTGTCAGTCAAATAATATATAAGTAAAATATTAATGAGTGCAGACAGAGTGAGTGAGAGCCTGTGAGAGTCAGAGACAGAGAAGGCAAGAAGAGAAATATAAGAGTTGGAAAGAGACCAGAAGTCCAAAAGCTCCCACTCTGTGTTCATACATGACAGGTTCAATCCTGGGTTGTAGAGATTGTAAGGCAGCAGTCTCCTGTCCACAGACCCCAGACAACCCCAGCCTTCACCATATGTGTGTAGTATTTACGACAGGATATGTATTGTGAGTGTAAACTTCCCTTCAATTATAAGAGAAAAATCTATCAAGCCGAAGAATGGACCCCTCATGTAATATAGAACCAAATAAATAAATAAATAAATAAATATGCAAGTAAATGGGGGTTATCTAGGAGGATTTGAAACAAATGAAAAATAAAAACAAAAAGCACAAGAAGACCTGATGGCAGCAGAAACATAGAAACCATCTGCTGAGAATCAAGGGCTGCTTCAAAAGTTCCGAGACCCTTCAGAGTCCAGGGAAATTAAGATTTCGGGAGAATGAAAAGAAACTCATATGTATTGAAGCTTACACTAGAGAAAGGAGGCAAGTTCTGTACTATGATAATTAAAATAAGGATGCTGATAGAAATGCTATTAGAAATGCTACTGGAAGGTTCTATTATTTATAATTGTATTGAATCCTGCTCCAACTATGTGGCCAATTAGTAGGGAAAAAGGAACCTGTTGTAAATGTGTGAATTCTGATTAAGATCAATTACATAGGTTGACAATTCTAAAAATGACAGAGATATATATGTATATTTATATATGTATATGGATGTATATCTTTATTATAAAGTCTGAGAGATACTGCCATGGATATGAGGAGACAGAATATGGCTTAAGTCAGAGAGACTTACCAATCAGAGGCTCCAGTAGCCTAGGTGAAATCACAAACAAAACCAGCCAGAGCTCAGCAGTGCTCTGGCTACTCTCTTTGCATATCTGGGCCTGTCAATAAAATAAGGATATAAGTAAAATATTCCTGAGTTCAGGCAGAGTGAGAGAGAGCCTGTGAGAGTCAGAGACAGAGATGGCGAGAAGAGAAATAGAAGAGTTGGAAATAGACCAGAAGTCAAAACCCCCCTAGGCTGTGTTCATTCATGACAGGTTCAAACCTGGGTTGTAGAGATTGTCACGCAGCAGCTCTAATGCCCAAAGACCCCAGACAACCCAAGCCTTCACCATATGTGTGTAGTATTTGCCCCAGGAAATGTATTGTGCATCAAAAGTTCCCTTCAGTTATAGGAGAAAATCTCTCAAGCAGAAGAAATGATGCCACATGTGATACCTGACTAAATAAATAAATATGCAAATAAATGGGGATGATCTAGGAGGACTTGAAACAATAAAAATAAGTAAAGACAAAAAGCACAAGAAGACCTGATGACAGCAGAAACATAGAAACCATCTGCTGAGAAACAGAGGGCTGCTTCAAAAATTCCCTAACACTTCAGGGTCCAGGGACATTAAGATTTCCGGAGAAAGAAAACAAACACATACGTATTGAAGCTTACACTAGCTAGAAAAAGGAGGGAAGATCTGGGCCATGATAATTACAATAAGGATGCTAATAGAAACACGATTAGAAATGCTACTGGAAGGTTCTATTATTTATAATTGTATTGAATCCTGCTCCAACTATATGGCCAATTATTTCAGAAAAACTAGGCTGTTATAAATGTGGTAATTCTGAAAGAAGGTCAAATACATAAGTCGAACATTCTAAAAATGACAGATATATAAATCTATATGTATATATATACATGTATGTATATCTTTATTATAAACTCTGAGTGATACTGGCATGGAAATGAGGAGACAGAATATGGCTTGTGTCAGAAAGACTTACAAACTGAGGCTCCAGTAGCCTAGGTGAAATCGCCAACACAACAAGCCAGAGCTCAGCAGTGCTCTGGTAACTCTCTTTGTCTATCTGGGCCTGTCAGTAAAATAAGAATCTAAGTAAAATATTAATGAGTGAAGACAGAGTGTGTGAGAGCATGTGAGAGTTAGAGATAGAGAAGGCGAGAAGAGAAATAGATGAGTTGGAAAGAGACCAGAATTCAAAAACCTCCTACACTGTGTTCATTGATGACAGGTTCAAACCTGGCTTGTAGAAATTGTAAGGCAGCAGCTCTCATGCCCACAGACCCCAGACAGCCCCAGCCTTCACCATAGGCTCTACTACCAGACCTGACAGTAATGTGTGTGTGTGTGTGTGTGTGTGTGTCTGTCTGTTTGTGTGTGTCTGTGTGTGCTCAGAGATCACCTGTAGTAGTCTCAGAGCATGGGTGGCAAGGGAGCCAGCCTCTCCTGCAACTTATGTACAGAGAACCTATCTGGTCAGGGCAAGCCAGCTAGCCCAGATTGTGGCTAAGCAAGAATGCATATGCAAAGGGACTCTCATGTCTCACTCTCCTGAGTTACGATTCAATGCCATGCCTCACTATGATCCAAACACTGCCAATGGGGGAAGCTGGGGCACCCCTCAGAATTCAGGGGCATGAGCCAGTCACCTTTGGCTGCCTACTCAGCCTCCAGGCTCTCAGTCCACTGCTCAGGGCAGCAGATTACAAGCCCAGAAAGTACCCAGAAAGGGCTGTGTTTCCACATAGATGGGAAGTGTGTTGAACCAAACAATAGTGGATGAACCCGGCCCCTTACACCTACCCTTTGGGTCCGGCTAAGGCAATTGCTCCTGTGGCCTCACATCCCTGATCATGGTGTCCTGGTGTCCACACATCACACTCAGAGAGATTCCCAGAAGTAGGCTTACATGAGTGTCCCATACAATGTCGCTCTGCTTGCAGGAAGCACAAACTACCCGGGCCCTTGCTATGGACAGACAAAAAAAAGATGGATGCCTCCACTGGCCAAATTAGGGGCTTCCAGTCAAGATCACAGCCCCGCCCCTCACCTGAGGGCCTGGCTGCTGCTAAAAAAGGCAATTGGAAACACCTTTTACACTTGGGCCCTGAGGACATACTCAGGAATCCCTCCAGGAGGTAGCAGGCTGGCAGACCTCCTGACCCCAGGATAGCTGTGCTCCTAGTTGGGCGGCCCTTCTGGCCAGTGGTGAAAATATTCCCTAGATACAAGAAAGAACTTCAGGTTTCAAAGGGATTTGAAACACCATGAGGCACTTGGAAAAGACATTTCACAGCCATCAAAACACCCTCTTTCTGAACAATGGAAGCTTCCGTTTTGCATGGAAAATCTGGACACTGGTGTGGCCATCAGTACCACAGATCCTTTACATTCGGCTTAATAGAGGGAAAGCACAGTGTGTGTGCCAGGGGGATCGAGTTTCACTTCTCTTGACCTGGGCTCTCATGGAATAAGGACAAGGACGCTGTGCAGGAAGGTGAGGAGGGCTGCATTGAGGCTGAGTGTCAGCCTCAGGGCCCTGGAGAATGGGAGTCAAGCACAGAGGGCCTGGACAGCTGCAGCTGGAGATGGACATATGCCTGGAACCTGCAGCAGCAACGCTGTCTCCGCAGTTCCCCTCTACACCATGTACTACACCATGTGCAGGAGACTAAGTAATCCAAAGGGCAAAGAAAGGAAAATTTCAACACCAGGAAGGCTGAGTTCACGATGCATGCACTGACTTCCAGTAAGGGCCCAGTGAAGAAGGCACATAGAGACAGTCAGAGAGACAGAATGACAGAGACAGACAAGGACTGAAATTCTGGCCCTGTGCTGATCAGTGCCAGAGCACTGAAGACAAACCCTCCATGCCCATGCATACTTCTTACAAGTGGCATTGCTATTTTATGTTTGTGAGGAAAGGTAACACTTAGAACATCTAGGTCTTAGCCAATCTGAGAAGCAACCCTTGGCCGGCAGCCCACTCTCCAAAACTGCCCTCGCCTCTCCAAATTCGAAGTAGTCATAGTGATGCTCCAGCCAAGCTGCAGGCTGGCGTATTGCATCTCCCTGGTCCAGCCTCAGCCTGTCCTGTGTGCAGGGAACTGCACTATGTCTATTTCTTCTTTGATTTACAGTTTTGGGATAAGACTCGGTGGACAAAAAGAGCAAGAGGGAAGTAGATGATTTGGCAGTGGTAGTATGTGCTGAGAGAGATTTGTAGAGTGATATACGATATGGCTCTGTGAGATGTCTCTCATGACTGTGGCTCAGAAGGGCCAGGTGTATCCACATTGCTACCTTAATCCAGAGATGTGCAGGTCTCTAGCTAAAAAATATTTTCAGACCTCTACATGTTACATACATATATATATATATATATATAGAGAGAGAGAGAGAGAGAGAGAGAGAAAGAGAGAGAGAGACACTGATGTAGTCATTTTCTACAATGGATTCGATGTGACATTCACACAATTGATTGCTAAAACCTGGAGAGAAACTTTGCATCAGGAAAAGAATTGTCCAAAGGAATAAAATCTCCAAATCATTAGCTATATGCAGCTCCAACGGGACCGAGCGAAAAAGGCTCGAGAAGGAACTCATCCAGGAGACTCTCCACATGGACAGGCACCACAGGTTTCCTAGTCTGGCAACACAAACAGGGCAGCTGCTAGTTCCCAGTGCAAGCCTCAGGGCAAAAACCTCTCGCTCTTCAGTGTCTTTACATCTGAAAAGAAGAAAAGTGACCAAGGGCCAAGGAGAGCTGCCCTGGTGTCAAAATTGAGCTGTAAATCAGAATGTGCCAAGTGTTTTGCACAAAATCACCTGTGCCACAGTGATTCTGTTGTTCTCTCTCTCTCTCTCTCTCCCTCCCTCAGACACACACACACACACACACACACACACACACACAAATCCACAGAGGCACAGGCACAAACGGAGTTATACACATGCGCACTGGACAGCTTCTGCAAGGCAGGGCCCTGGGCTGAACCCTGCTCCGCATTTCCTGGAAGCACGCCCAGCCTTTTAAGGCCAGCTCTGAACTCCCATTGGCGGGATTCCTTCAGAAGGCCCGCCCACAGGGCACCAGCCAGGCTCTGATAGGCCAGAGGCCTAGGCCACGCCCAGAACCCCACCAGCAATCTCATTGGCCAGTGTGCTTGGACACGCCCAGGAGGGTCCGGGCCCCTAGTCAGTGATTGGCCAGCGGCCTTGAGCACCGCCCACACGGCCCTGCAGCACGCTGATTGGGCAGCCTCCGGAAGGCCCGCCCACCAGCCACTTCCGCTCGACTCTGATTGGCCTGGTGTCCCAGGGACACGCCCCCAGCCAGCCTTCTCTTGGCTCCCATTGGCGGGCTGCTGTCTGAGGGGCGCCCTCTGATAGGCCAGTTCCTATGGCACGCCCAGGAAGGTCACCGCCCTTGCCCCATGATTGGCCAGCCTCCTGGGCTCCGCCCACGAGGCCCGCCCCAGGCGCTCATTGGACAGCCTCCCGAGGGCCCGCCCCCCAGGCACTTCCACTGGACCCTGATTGGCTGACCACCAGGGGTACGCCCACCCAGATCCAGCACCCAGGCTCTCATTGGTGGGCTGCTCTCTGAGGCCCGCCCACGCAACTCCTCCTCTGTTCTCATTGGCCAGCTCTTGCTTCACGCCCCTGAGGGTGACGTTCCTCCTCTCTGATTGGCCAGCTGTCTCTATGAATACCCACTGGGCCCTCCCCTCAGGCTCATTGGGCACGGGCTCTGAGGCCCACCCCCGGGGACTTTCTGCCATCCTCTGAAGGCCCTGTTTCTGCAAACACGACCCCCACAGCTCCTGTCTGGGCCCGTCCTTAGGACACTGCCTGCCTGCGCTAGGCTGGCCATGCTCTTGGGGCACACCCAGAAACACTGTCGCCACTCTCCTAGCCCAGTGCCTCAGGGCACTTGCCCCATGGAGCCTTAGTCCCGCCCTGGTGCTGCCCTCTTGTGGACACCCAGCAGAATGCAGCTGAGCACAGGGATTCACAAGCTCCCAGTAGAGTCATCCCAGACAAAGAGAGAAACCCCTTCCACTTGCAAAGCCAAATGGGGGATCCCCCCACCCCACAGGAAAGAACAGATGTCTAGGGCACTCTACGTCAATTTCAACCCTGCTGTCCACGGGCCACAATTCCTAGAGTTCTCCTCATTCCACAGAATCACTACACTCAACTATGGTCTTTGCTGCCACCTTGTGGACATACAGCAGAAGGCAGCTGAGCTCCCCATGCCACTCCTCTTTGAGTCTACCCAGAAAATTACACACAGCATGGGAATAGCAAAGGAAAGAACCCATCTGAGGACCACCTGGGAGAATGCACAACAGAGTCCACAATCCAATGTGCCAATTCATACTTGAAAAACCACTTGTGCAGTGGAAACTTCCTTTGTCATAACACAACCCAGTTCCTAAGTCCCTGCGTCAGGAATAAAGAAACAACAGCGGTAATCATAACTGAAACACACTTATGCACACTTACACACACACACACACACACACACACCTTCCCACAGAGACGTACACACTTGTCCCGAAAATAACTTGGATTGGAGTTGCTGTTTTGCACCCTAGCAAAAGGTCAAAGTTTCATGGTTGGAAGGGAGAAGTGTTAAGTTTCTGGCATATGAAGGTGAGAAATGCCTAGAGCAGATCGATAGTTACATGGACAACGAAGGGAGTATGGGTTGGAGGGACAGCTGGTCGAGCTGCCACGGAACTGTGTGGAATCCCAGGACCCTGTTTTGAGCCCCTGGTCACACTTACCCAGCTAGGGAAAAGCTGGGCTAGTGACAAATCAGAGCTGCAGCTGTCTCTCTGTCTCTCTTCCTGCTTGGGCCCTGCTCTCTCAATTTATGACTGTTTGCTTCTCCTCAATAAGAAAGTTACAAAGGATGTACAGAAATACAGGGGTAGTGGGAAAAATTACCCCCCCCCGTGCCCACTATTACATGGAACTGTTGACTGTAAACCATTCATCCCCCAAGAAAGAACAGAATAAATATTTGTGAGGTTAAAAACATTGTAGGTTAAATAGTGAACATTCTCTAGAGCCATGCAATACTAATCCATTGTGCATTGGATGTCACTGTCAAAAACAGTGCAGTAGCAGTTGTAGTAGTGTGTAGTATCTGCAAAAGGAAATGTATTGTGTGTCAAAAGTTCCCTTCAATTATAAGAGAAAATCTATCAGGCAGAAGAAATGACCCCTCATGGGATATCTGACGAAATAAATAAATAAGTAAATATGCAAATAAATGGGAATGATCTAAGAGGATTTGAAAAAAATAAAAAATACAAACAAACACCACAGCAAGACCTGATGACAGCAGAAATATAGAAAAGGTCTGCTGAGAAACAGAGGGCTGCTTCAAAAATTCCCTGACACACAGGGTCCAGGCAAATTACGAATTCCGAGAATGAAAAGAAACGCATACGATTTGAAGCTTACACTAGAAAATGGAGGCAAGTTCTGGGCTATGATAATTACAATAAGGATACTGATAGAAAGGCTATTGGAAATGCTCCTGGAAAGTTTATAATTTATAATTGTAGTGAATCCTGCTCCAACTATGTGACCAATTATTTATGAATAAGGCTATTATAAATGTGGTAATTCTGCATTCAGATCAAATAAAAAGGTCAACAATTCTAAAAATGTCTGATATATATATAGATGTATGTATATGTACATATCTGTATGTGTATCTTTATTATCAACTATGAGGGATACTGGCATTGCTATGAGGAGACAGAGTATGGCTTGTGCCAGAGAGACTTACAAAGCTGAGGCTCCAGAAACCTAGGTGAAATCGCCAACAAAACAATCCAGAGCTCAGCCGGGCCCTGGTGACTCGCTTTGTATATCTGGGCCTGTCAGTCAAATAATATATAAGTAAAATATTAATGAGTGCAGACAGAGTGAGTGAGAGCCTGTGAGAGTCAGAGACAGAGAAGGCAAGAAGAGAAATAGAAGAGTTGGAAAGAGACCAGAAGTCCAAAAGCTCCCACTCTGTGTTCATACATGACAGGTTCAAACCTGGGTTGTAGAGATTGTAAGGCAGCAGTCTCCTGTCCACAGACCCCAGACAACCCCAGCCTTCACCATATGTGTGTAGTATTTACGACAGGATATGTATTGTGAGTGTAAACTTCCCTTCAATTATAAGAGAAAAATCTATCAAGCAGAAGAATGGACCCCTCATGTAATATAGAACCAAATAAATAAATAAATAAATAAATATGCAAATAAATGGGGGTTATCTAGGAGGATTTGAAACAAATGAAAAATAAAAACAAAAAGCACAAGAAGACCTGATGGCAGCAGAATCATAGAAACCATCTGCTGAGAATCAAGGGCTGCTTCAAAAGTTCCGAGACCCTTCAGAGTCCAGGGAAATTAAGATTTCGGGAGAATGAAAAGAAACTCATATGTATTGAAGCTTACACTAGAGAAAGGAGGCAAGTTCTGTACTATGATAATTAAAATAAGGATGCTGATAGAAATGCTATTAGAAATGCTACTGGAAGGTTCTATTATTTATAATTGTATTGAATCCTGCTCCAACTATGTGGCCAATTAGTAGGGAAAAAGGAACCTGTTGTAAATGTGTGAATGCTGATTAAGATCAATTACATAGGTTGACAATTCTAAAATTGACAGATATATATATATATATGTATATTTATATATGTATATGGATGTATATCTTTATTATAAAGTCTGAGAGATACTGCCATGGATATGAGGAGACAGAATATGGCTTAAGTCAGAGAGACTTACCAATCTGAGGCTCCAGTAGCCTAGGTGAAATCACTAGGTGATCACTAGGTGAAATCAGCTCAGCAGTGCTCTGGCCACTCTCTTTGTATATCTGGGCCTGTCAATAAAATAAGGATATAAGTAAAATATTCCTGAGTTCAGGCAGAGTGAGAGAGAGCCTGTGAGAGTCAGAGACAGAGATGGCGAGAAGAGAAATAGAAGAGTTGGAAATAGACCAGAAGTCAAAACCCCCCTAGGCTGTGTTCATTCATGACAGGTTCAAACCTGGGTTGTAGAGATTGTCACGCAGCAGCTCTAATGCCCACAGACCCCAGACAACCCAAGCCTTCACCATATGTGTGTAGTATTTGCCCCAGGAAATGTATTGTGCATCAAAAGTTCCCTTCAGTTATAAGAGAAAATCTCTCAAGCAGAAGACATGATGCCACATGTGATACCTGACTAAATAAATAAATTTGCAAATAAATGGGGATGATCTAGGAGGACTTGAAACAATAAAAATAAATAAAGACAAAAGCCACAAGAAGACCTGATGACAGCAGAAACATAGAAACCATCTGCTGAGAGACAGAGGGCTGCTTCAAAAATTCCCTAACACTTCAGGGTCCAGGGACATTAAGATTTCCGGAGAAAGAAAACAAACACATACGTATTGAAGCTTACACTAGAAAAAGGAGGGAAGATCTGGGCCATGATAATTACAATAAGGATGCTAATAGAAACACGATTAGAAATGCTACTGGAAGGTTCTATTATTTATAATTGTATTGAATCCTGCTCCAACTATATGGCCAATTATTTCAGAAAAACTAGGCTGTTATAAATGTGGTAATTCTGAAAGAAGGTCAAATACATAGGTCGAACATTCTAAAAATGACAGATATATAAATCTATATGTATATATATACATGTATGTATATCTTTATTATAAACTCTGAGTGATACTGGCATGGAAATGAGGAGACAGAATATGGCTTGTGTCAGAAAGACTTACAAACTGAGGCTCCAGTAGCCTAGGTGAAATCGCCAACACAACAAGCCAGAGCTCAGCAGTGCTCTGGTAACTCTCTTTGTCTATCTGGGCCTGTCAGTAAAATAAGAATCTAAGTAAAATATGAATGAGTGAAGACAGAGTGTGTGAGAGCATGTGAGAGTTAGAGATAGAGAAGGCGAGAAGAGAAATAGATGAGTTGGAAAGAGACCAGAATTCAAAAACCTCCTACACTGTGTTCATTGATGACAGGTTCAAACCTGGCTTGTAGAGATTGTAAGGCAGCAGCTCTCATGCCCACAGACCCCAGACAGCCCCAGCCTTCACCATAGGCTCTACTACCAACCTGACAGTAATGTGTGTGTGTGTGTGTGTGTGTGTCTGTCTGTCTGTTTGTGTGTGTCTGTGTGTGCTCAGAGATCACCTGTAGTAGTCTCAGAGCATGGGTGGCAAGGGAGCCAGCCTCTCCTGCAACTTATGTACAGAGAACCTATCTGGTCAGGGCAAGCCACCTAGCCCAGATTGTGGCTAAGCAAGAATGCATATGCAAAGGGACTCTCATGTCTCACTCTCCTGAGTTCCGAATCAATGCCATGCCTCACTATGATCCAAACACTGCCAATGGGGGAAGCTGGGGCACCCCTCAGAATTCAGGGGCTTGAGCCTGTCCAGTCACGTTTGGCTGCCTACTCAGCCTCCAGGCTCTCAGTCCCCTGCTCAGGGCAGCAGATTACAAGCCCAGAAAGTACCCAGAAAGGGCTGTGTTTCCACATAGATGGGAAGTGTGTTGAACCAAACAATAGTGGATGAACCCGGCCCCTTACACCTACCCTTTGGGTCCGGCTAAGGCAATTGCTCCTGTGGCCTCACATCCCTGATCATGGTGTCCTGGTGTCCACACATCACACTCAGAGAGATTCCCAGAAGTAGGCTTGCATGAGTGTCCCATACAATGTCGCTCTGCTTGCAGGAAGCACAAACTCCCCGGGCCCTTGCTATGGACAGACAAAAAAAGATGGATGCCTCCATTGGCCAAATTAGGGGCTTCCAGTCAAGATCACAGCCCCACCCCTCACCTGAGGGCCTGGCTGCTGCTAATCAAGGCAATTGGAAACACCTTTTACACTTGGGCCCTGAGGACATACTCAGGAATCCCTCCAGGAGCTAGCAGGCTGGAAGACCTCCTGACCCCTGGATAGCTGTGCTCCTAGTTGGGCGGCCCTTCTGGCCAGTGGTGAAAATATTCCCTAGATACAAGAAAGAACTTCAGGTTTCAAAGGGATTTGAAACACCATGAGGCACTTGGAAAAGACATTTCACAGCCATCAAAACACCCTCTTTCTGAACAATGGAAGCTTCCGTTTTGCATGGAAAATCTGGACACTGGTGTGGCCATCAGTACCACAGATCCTTTCCATTTGGCTTAATAGAGGGAAAGCACAGTGTGTGTGCCAGGGGGATCGAGTTTCACTTCCCTTGACCGGGGCTCTCATGGAATAAGGACAAGGATGCTGTGCAGGAAGGTGAGGAGGGCTGCATTGAGGCTGAGTGTCAGCCTCAGGGCCCTGGAGAATGGGAGTCAAGCACAGAGGGCCTGGACAGCTGCAGCTGGAGATGGACATATGCCTGGAACCTGCAGCAGCAACGCTGTCTCCGCAGTTCCCCTCTGTACTACACCATGTGCAGGAGACTAAATAATCCAAAGGGCAAAGAAAGGAAAATTTCAACACCAGGAAGGCTGAGTTCACGATGCATGCACTGACTTCCAGTAAGGGCCCAGTGAAGAAGGCACGTAGAGACAGTCAGAGAGACAGAATGACAGAGACAGACAAGGACTGAAATTCTGGCCCTGTGCTGATCAGTGCCAGAGCACTGAAGACAAACCCTCCATGCCCATGCATACTTCTTACAAGTGGCATTGCTATTTTATGTTTGTGAGGAAAGGTAACACTTAGAACATCTAGGTCTTAGCCACTCTGAGAAGCAACCCTTGGCCGGCAGCCCACTCTCCAAAACTGCCCTCGCCTCTCCAAATTCGAAGTAGTCATAGTGATGCTCCAGCCAAGATGCAGGCTGGCGCATTGCATCTCCCTGGACCAGCCTCAGCCTGTCCTGTGTGCAGGGAACTGCACTATGTCTATTTCTTCTTTGATTTACAGTTTTGGGATAAGATTCGGTGGACAAAAAGAGCAAGAGGGAAGTAGATGATTTGGCAGTGGTAGTTTGTGCTGAGAGAGATTTGTAGAGTGATATACGATATGGCTCTGTGAGATGTCTCTCATGACTGTGGCTCAGAAGGGCCAGGTGTATCCACATTGCTACGCTAATCAAGAGCTGTGCAGGTCTCTAGCTAAAAAATATTTTCAGACCTCTACATGTTACATACATATATATATATATATATATATATATATATATAGAGAGAGAGAGAGAAAGAGAGAGAGAGACACTGATGTAGTCATTTTCTACAATGGATTCGATGTGACATTCACACAATTGATTGCTAAAACCTGGAGAGAAACTTTGCATCAGGAAAAGAATTGTCCAAAGGAATAAAATCTCCAAATCATTAGCTATATGCAGCTCCAACGGGACCGAGCGAAAAAGGCTCGAGAAGGAACTCATCCAGGAGACTCTCCACATGGACAGGCACCACAGGTTTCCTAGTCTGGCAACACAAACAGGGCAGCTGCTAGTTCCCAGTGCAAGCCTCAGGGCAAAAACCTCTCGCTCTTCAGTGTCTTTACATCTGAAAAGAAGAAAAGTGACCAAGGGCCAAGGAGAGCTGCCCTGGTGTCAAAATTGAGCTGTAAATCAGAATGTGCCAAGTGTTTTGCACAAAATCACCTGTGCCACAGTGATTCTGTTGTTCTCTCTCTCTCTCTCTCCCTCCCTCAGACACACACACACACACACACACACACACACACACACACACACACACACACAAATCCACAGAGGCACAGGCACAAACGGAGTTATACACATGCGCACTGGACAGCTTCTGCAAGGCAGGGCCCTGGGCTGAACCCTGCTCCGCATTTCCTGGAAGCACGCCCAGCCTTTTAAGGCCAGCTCTGAGCTCCCATTGGCGGGATTCCTTCAGAAGGCCCGCCCACAGGGCACCAGCCAGGCTCTGATAGGCCAGAGGCCTAGGCCACGCCCAGAACCCCACCAGCAATCTCATTGGCCAGTGTGCTTGGACACGCCCAGGAGGGTCCGGGCCCCTAGTCAGTGATTGGCCAGCGGCCTTGAGCACCGCCCACACGGCCCTGCAGCACGCTGATTGGGCAGCCTCCAGAAGGCCCGCCCACCAGCCACTTCCGCTCGACTCTGATTGGCCTGGTGTCCCAGGGACACGCCCCCAGCCAGCCTTCTCTTGGCTCCCATTGGCGGGCTGCTGTCTGAGGGGCGCCCTCTGATAGGCCAGTTCCTAAGGCACGCCCAGGAAGGTCACCGCCCTTGCCCCATGATTGGCCAGCCTCCTGGGCTCCGCCCACGAGGCCCGCCCCAGGCGCTCATTGGACATCCTCCCGATGGCCCGCCCCCCAGGCACTTCCACTGGACCCTGATTGGCTGACCACCAGGGGTACGCCCACCCAGATCCAGCACCCAGGCTCTCATTGGTGGGCTGCTCTCTGAGGCCCGCCCACGCAACTCCTCCTCTGTTCTCATTGGCCAGCTCTTGCTTCACGCCCCTGAGGGTGACGTTCCTCCTCTCTGATTGGCCAGCTGTCTCTATGAATACCCACTGGGCCCTCCCCTCAGGCTCATTGGGCACGGGCTCTGAGGCCCACCCCCGGGGACTTTCTGCCATCCTCTGAAGGCCCTGTTTCTGCAAACACGACCCCCACAGCTCCTGTCTGGGCCCATCCTTAGGACACTGCCTGCCTGCGCTAGGCTGGCCATGCTCTTGGGGCACACCCAGAAACACTGTCGCCACTCTCCTAGCCCAGTGCCTCAGGGCACTTGCCCCATGGAGCCTTAGTCCCGCCCTGGTGCTGCCCTCTTGTGGACACCCAGCAGAATGCAGCTGAGCACAGGGATTCACAAGCTCCCAGTAGAGTCATCCCAGACAAAGAGAGAAACCCCTTCCACTTGCAAAGCCAAATGGGGGATCCCCCCACCCCACAGGAAAGAACAGATGTCTAGGGCACTCTACGTCAATTTCAACCCTGCTGTCCACGGGCCACAATTCCTAGAGTTCTCCTCATTCCACAGAATCACTACACTCAACTATGGTCTTTGCTGCCACCTTGTGGACATACAGCAGAAGGCAGCTGAGCTCCCCATGCCACTCCTCTTTGAGTCTACCCAGAAAATTACACACAGCATGGGAATAGCAAAGGAAAGAACCCATCTGAGGACCACCTGGGAGAATGCACAACAGAGTCCACAATCCAATGTGCCAATTCATACTTGAAAAACCACTTGTGCAGTGGAAACTTCCTTTGTCATAACACAACCCAGTTCCTAAGTCCCTGCGTCAGGAATAAAGAAACAACAGCGGTAATCATAACTGAAACACACTTATGCACACTTACACACACACACACACACACACAGACACCTTCCCACAGAGACGTACACACTTGTCCCGAAAATAACTTGGATTGGAGTTGCTGTTTTGCACCCTAGCAAAAGGTCAAAGTTTCATGGTTGGAAGGGAGAAGTGTTAAGTTTCTGGCATATGAAGGTGAGAAATGCCTAGAGCAGATCGATAGTTACATGGACAACGAAGGGAGCATGGGTTGGAGGGACAGCTGGTGGAGCTGCCACGGAACTGTGTGGAATCCCAGGACCCTGTTTTGAGCCCCTGGTCACACTTACCCAGCTAGGGAAAAGCTGGGCTAGTGACAAATCAGAGCTGCAGCTGTCTCTCTGTCTCTCTTCCTGCTTGGGCCCTGCTCTCTCAATTTATGACTGTTTGCTTCTCCTCAATAAGAAAGTTACAAAGGATGTACAGAAATACAGGGGTAGTGGGAAAAATTACCCCCCCCGTGCCCACTATTACATGGAACTGTTGACTGTAAACCATTCATCCCCCAAGAAAGAACAGAATAAATATTTGTGAGGTTAAAAACATTGTAGGTTAAATAGTGAACATTCTCTAGAGCCATGCAATACTAATCCATTGTGCATTGGATGTCACTGTCAAAAACAGTGCAGTAGCAGTTGTAGTAGTGTGTAGTATCTGCAAAAGGAAATGTATTGTGTGTCAAAAGTTCCCTTCAATTATAAGAGAAAATCTATCAGGCAGAAGAAGTGACCCCTCATGTGATATCGGACGAAATAAATAAATAAATAAATATGCAAATAAATGGGAATGATCTAAGAGGATTTGAAAAAAATAAAAAATACAAACAAACACCACAGCAAGACCTGATGACAGCAGAAATATAGAAAAGGTCTGCTGAGAAACAGAGGGCTGCTTCAAAAATTCCCTGACACACAGGGTCCAGGCAAATTACGAATTCCGAGAATGAAAAGAAACGCATACGATTTGAAGCTTACACTAGAAAATGGAGGCAAGTTCTGGGCTATGATAATTACAATAAGGATACTGATAGAAAGGCTATTGGAAATGCTCCTGGAAAGTTTATAATTTATAATTGTAGTGAATCCTGCTCCAACTATGTGACCAATTATTTATGAATAAGGCTATTATAAATGTGGTAATTCTGCATTCAGATCAAATAAAAAGGTCAACAATTCTAAAAATGTCTGATATATATATAGATGTATGTATATGTACATATCTGTATGTGTATCTTTATTATCAACTATGAGGGATACTGGCATTGCTATGAGGAGACAGAGTATGGCTTGTGCCAGAGAGACTTACAAAGCTGAGGCTCCAGAAACCTAGGTGAAATCGCCAACAAAACAATCCAGAGCTCAGCCGGGCCCTGGTGACTCGCTTTGTATATCTGGGCCTGTCAGTCAAATAATATATAAGTAAAATATTAATGAGTGCAGACAGAGTGAGTGAGAGCCTGTGAGAGTCAGAGACAGAGAAGGCAAGAAGAGAAATAGAAGAGTTGGAAAGAGACCAGAAGTCCAAAAGCTCCCACTCTGTGTTCATACATGACAGGTTCAAACCTGGGTTGTAGAGATTGTAAGGCAGCAGTCTCCTGTCCACAGACCCCAGACAACCCCAGCCTTCACCATATGTGTGTAGTATTTACGACAGGATATGTATTGTGAGTGTAAACTTCCCTTCAATTATAAGAGAAAAATCTATCAAGCAGAAGAATGGACCCCTCATGTAATATAGAACCAAATAAATAAATAAATAAATAAATATGCAAATAAATGGGGGTTATCTAGGAGGATTTGAAACAAATGAAAAATAAAAACAAAAAGCACAAGAAGACCTGATGGCAGCAGAATCATAGAAACCATCTGCTGAGAATCAAGGGCTGCTTCAAAAGTTCCGAGACCCTTCAGAGTCCAGGGAAATTAAGATTTCGGGAGAATGAAAAGAAACTCATATGTATTGAAGCTTACACTAGAGAAAGGAGGCAAGTTCTGTACTATGATAATTAAAATAAGGATGCTGATAGAAATGCTATTAGAAATGCTACTGGAAGGTTCTATTATTTATAATTGTATTGAATCCTGCTCCAACTATGTGGCCAATTAGTAGGGAAAAAGGAACCTGTTGTAAATGTGTGAATTCTGATTAAGATCAATTACATAGGTTGACAATTCTAAAATTGACAGATATATATATATATATATATGTATATTTATATATGTATATGGATGTATATCTTTATTATAAAGTCTGAGAGATACTGCCATGGATATGAGGAGACAGAATATGGCTTAAGTCAGAGAGACTTACCAATCTGAGGCTCCAGTAGCCTAGGTGAAATCACTAGGTGATCACTAGGTGAAATCAGCTCAGCAGTGCTCTGGCCACTCTCTTTGTATATCTGGGCCTGTCAATAAAATAAGGATATAAGTAAAATATTCCTGAGTTCAGGCAGAGTGAGAGAGAGCCTGTGAGAGTCAGAGACAGAGATGGCGAGAAGAGAAATAGAAGAGTTGGAAATAGACCAGAAGTCAAAACCCCCCTAGGCTGTGTTCATTCATGACAGGTTCAAACCTGGGTTGTAGAGATTGTCACGCAGCAGCTCTAATGCCCACAGACCCCAGACAACCCAAGCCTTCACCATATGTGTGTAGTATTTGCCCCAGGAAATGTATTGTGCATCAAAAGTTCCCTTCAGTTATAAGAGAAAATCTCTCAAGCAGAAGACATGATGCCACATGTGATACCTGACTAAATAAATAAATTTGCAAATAAATGGGGATGATCTAGGAGGACTTGAAACAATAAAAATAAATAAAGACAAAAGCCACAAGAAGACCTGATGACAGCAGAAACATAGAAACCATCTGCTGAGAGACAGAGGGCTGCTTCAAAAATTCCCTAACACTTCAGGGTCCAGGGACATTAAGATTTCCGGAGAAAGAAAACAAACACATACGTATTGAAGCTTACACTAGAAAAAGGAGGGAAGATCTGGGCCATGATAATTACAGTAAGGATGCTAATAGAAACACGATTAGAAATGCTACTGGAAGGTTCTATTATTTATAATTGTATTGAATCCTGCTCCAACTATATGGCCAATTATTTCAGAAAAACTAGGCTGTTATAAATGTGGTAATTCTGAAAGAAGGTCAAATACATAGGTCGAACATTCTAAAAATGACAGATATATAAATCTATATGTATATATATATACATGTATGTATATCTTTATTATAAACTCTGAGTGATACTGGCATGGAAATGAGGAGACAGAATATGGCTTGTGTCAGAAAGACTTACAAACTGAGGCTCCAGTAGCCTAGGTGAAATCGCCAACACAACAAGCCAGAGCTCAGCAGTGCTCTGGTAACTCTCTTTGTCTATCTGGGCCTGTCAGTAAAATAAGAATCTAAGTAAAATATGAATGAGTGAAGACAGAGTGTGTGAGAGCATGTGAGAGTTAGAGATAGAGAAGGCGAGAAGAGAAATAGATGAGTTGGAAAGAGACCAGAATTCAAAAACCTCCTACACTGTGTTCATTGATGACAGGTTCAAACCTGGCTTGTAGAGATTGTAAGGCAGCAGCTCTCATGCCCACAGACCCCAGACAGCCCCAGCCTTCACCATAGGCTCTACTACCAACCTGACAGTAATGTGTGTGTGTGTGTGTGTGTGTGTGTGTGTCTGTCTGTTTGTGTGTGTCTGTGTGTGCTCAGAGATCACCTGTAGTAGTCTCAGAGCATGGGTGGCAAGGGAGCCAGCCTCTCCTGCAACTTATGTACAGAGAACCTATCTGGTCAGGGCAAGCCACCTAGCCCAGATTGTGGCTAAGCAAGAATGCATATGCAAAGGGACTCTCATGTCTCACTCTCCTGAGTTCCGAATCAATGCCATGCCTCACTATGATCCAAACACTGCCAATGGGGGAAGCTGGGGCACCCCTCAGAATTCAGGGGCTTGAGCCTGTCCAGTCACGTTTGGCTGCCTACTCAGCCTCCAGGCTCTCAGTCCCCTGCTCAGGGCAGCAGATTACAAGCCCAGAAAGTACCCAGAAAGGGCTGTGTTTCCACATAGATGGGAAGTGTGTTGAACCAAACAATAGTGGATGAACCCGGCCCCTTACACCTACCCTTTGGGTCCGGCTAAGGCAATTGCTCCTGTGGCCTCACATCCCTGATCATGGTGTCCTGGTGTCCACACATCACACTCAGAGAGATTCCCAGAAGTAGGCTTGCATGAGTGTCCCATACAATGTCGCTCTGCTTGCAGGAAGCACAAACTCCCCGGGCCCTTGCTATGGACAGACAAAAAAAGATGGATGCCTCCATTGGCCAAATTAGGGGCTTCCAGTCAAGATCACAGCCCCACCCCTCACCTGAGGGCCTGGCTGCTGCTAATCAAGGCAATTGGAAACACCTTTTACACTTGGGCCCTGAGGACATACTCAGGAATCCCTCCAGGAGCTAGCAGGCTGGAAGACCTCCTGACCCCTGGATAGCTGTGCTCCTAGTTGGGCGGCCCTTCTGGCCAGTGGTGAAAATATTCCCTAGATACAAGAAAGAACTTCAGGTTTCAAAGGGATTTGAAACACCATGAGGCACTTGGAAAAGACATTTCACAGCCATCAAAACACCCTCTTTCTGAACACTGGAAGCTTCCGTTTTGCATGGAAAATCTGGACACTGGTGTGGCCATCAGTACCACAGATCCTTTCCATTTGGCTTAATAGAGGGAAAGCACAGTGTGTGTGCCAGGGGGATCGAGTTTCACTTCCCTTGACCGGGGCTCTCATGGAATAAGGACAAGGATGCTGTGCAGGAAGGTGAGGAGGGCTGCATTGAGGCTGAGTGTCAGCCTCAGGGCCCTGGAGAATGGGAGTCAAGCACAGAGGGCCTGGACAGCTGCAGCTGGAGATGGACATATGCCTGGAACCTGCAGCAGCAACGCTGTCTCCGCAGTTCCCCTCTGTACTACACCATGTGCAGGAGACTAAATAATCCAAAGGGCAAAGAAAGGAAAATTTCAACACCAGGAAGGCTGAGTTCACGATGCATGCACTGACTTCCAGTAAGGGCCCAGTGAAGAAGGCACGTAGAGACAGTCAGAGAGACAGAATGACAGAGACAGACAAGGACTGAAATTCTGGCCCTGTGCTGATCAGTGCCAGAGCACTGAAGACAAACCCTCCATGCCCATGCATACTTCTTACAAGTGGCATTGCTATTTTATGTTTGTGAGGAAAGGTAACACTTAGAACATCTAGGTCTTAGCCACTCTGAGAAGCAACCCTTGGCCGGCAGCCCACTCTCCAAAACTGCCCTCGCCTCTCCAAATTCGAAGTAGTCATAGTGATGCTCCAGCCAAGATGCAGGCTGGCGCATTGCATCTCCCTGGACCAGCCTCAGCCTGTCCTGTGTGCAGGGAACTGCACTATGTCTATTTCTTCTTTGATTTACAGTTTTGGGATAAGATTCGGTGGACAAAAAGAGCAAGAGGGAAGTAGATGATTTGGCAGTGGTAGTTTGTGCTGAGAGAGATTTGTAGAGTGATATACGATATGGCTCTGTGAGATGTCTCTCATGACTGTGGCTCAGAAGGGCCAGGTGTATCCACATTGCTACGCTAATCCAGAGCTGTGCAGGTCTCTAGCTAAAAAATATTTTCAGACCTCTACATGTTACATACATATATATATATATATATAGAGAGAGAGAGAGAGAGAGAGAGAAAGAGAGAGAGAGACACTGATGTAGTCATTTTCTACAATGGATTCGATGTGACATTCACACAATTGATTGCTAAAACCTGGAGAGAAACTTTGCATCAGGAAAAGAATTGTCCAAAGGAATAAAATCTCCAAATCATTAGCTATATGCAGCTCCAACGGGACCGAGCGAAAAAGGCTCGAGAAGGAACTCATCCAGGAGACTCTCCACATGGACAGGCACCACAGGTTTCCTAGTCTGGCAACACAAACAGGGCAGCTGCTAGTTCCCAGTGCAAGCCTCAGGGCAAAAACCTCTCGCTCTTCAGTGTCTTTACATCTGAAAAGAAGAAAAGTGACCAAGGGCCAAGGAGAGCTGCCCTGGTGTCAAAATTGAGCTGTAAATCAGAATGTGCCAAGTGTTTTGCACAAAATCACCTGTGCCACAGTGATTCTGTTGTTCTCTCTCTCTCTCTCTCCCTCCCTCAGACACACACACACACACACACACACACACACACACACAAATCCACAGAGGCACAGGCACAAACGGAGTTATACACATGCGCACTGGACAGCTTCTGCAAGGCAGGGCCCTGGGCTGAACCCTGCTCCGCATTTCCTGGAAGCACGCCCAGCCTTTTAAGGCCAGCTCTGAGCTCCCATTGGCGGGATTCCTTCAGAAGGCCCGCCCACAGGGCACCAGCCAGGCTCTGATAGGCCAGAGGCCTAGGCCACGCCCAGAAACCCACCAGCAATCTCATTGGCCAGTGTGCTTGGACACGCCCAGGAGGGTCCGGGCCCCTAGTCAGTGATTGGCCAGCGGCCTTGAGCACCGCCCACACGGCCCTGCAGCACGCTGATTGGGCAGCCTCCGGAAGGCCCGCCCACCAGCCACTTCCGCTCGACTCTGATTGGCCTGGTGTCCCAGGGACACGCCCCCAGCCAGCCTTCTCTTGGCTCCCATTGGCGGGCTGCTGTCTGAGGGGCGCCCTCTGATAGGCCAGTTCCTAAGGCACGCCCAGGAAGGTCACCGCCCTTGCCCCATGATTGGCCAGCCTCCTGGGCTCCGCCCACGAGGCCCGCCCCAGGCGCTCATTGGACAGCCTCCCGAGGGCCCGCCCCCCAGGCACTTCCACTGGACCCTGATTGGCTGACCACCAGGGGTACGCCCACCCAGATCCAGCACCCAGGCTCTCATTGGTGGGCTGCTCTCTGAGGCCCGCCCACGCAACTCCTCCTCTGTTCTCATTGGCCAGCTCTTGCTTCACGCCCCTGAGGGTGACGTTCCTCCTCTCTGATTGGCCAGCTGTCTCTATGAATACCCACTGGGCCCTCCCCTCAGGCTCATTGGGCACGGGCTCTGAGGCCCACCCCCGGGGACTTTCTGCCATCCTCTGAAGGCCCTGTTTCTGCAAACACGACCCCCACAGCTCCTGTCTGGGCCCATCCTTAGGACACTGCCTGCCTGCGCTAGGCTGGCCATGCTCTTGGGGCACACCCAGAAACACTGTCGCCACTCTCCTAGCCCAGTGCCTCAGGGCACTTGCCCCATGGAGCCTTAGTCCCGCCCTGGTGCTGCCCTCTTGTGGACACCCAGCAGAATGCAGCTGAGCACAGGGATTCACAAGCTCCCAGTAGAGTCATCCCAGACAAAGAGAGAAACCCCTTCCACTTGCAAAGCCAAATGGGGGATCCCCCCACCCCACAGGAAAGAACAGATGTCTAGGGCACTCTACGTCAATTTCAACCCTGCTGTCCACGGGCCACAATTCCTAGAGTTCTCCTCATTCCACAGAATCACTACACTCAACTATGGTCTTTGCTGCCACCTTGTGGACATACAGCAGAAGGCAGCTGAGCTCCCCATGCCACTCCTCTTTGAGTCTACCCAGAAAATTACACACAGCATGGGAATAGCAAAGGAAAGAACCCATCTGAGGACCACCTGGGAGAATGCACAACAGAGTCCACAATCCAATGTGCCAATTCATACTTGAAAAACCACTTGTGCAGTGGAAACTTCCTTTGTCATAACACAACCCAGTTCCTAAGTCCCTGCGTCAGGAATAAAGAAACAACAGCGGTAATCATAACTGAAACACACTTATGCACACTTACACACACACACACACACACACAGACACCTTCCCACAGAGACGTACACACTTGTCCCGAAAATAACTTGGATTGGAGTTGCTGTTTTGCACCCTAGCAAAAGGTCAAAGTTTCATGGGTGGAAGGGAGAAGTGTTAAGTTTCTGGCATATGAAGGTGAGAAATGCCTAGAGCAGATCGATAGTTACATGGACAACGAAGGGAGCATGGGTTGGAGGGACAGCTGGTGGAGCTGCCAGGGAACTGTGTGGAATCCCAGGACCCTGTTTTGAGCCCCTGGTCACACTTACCCAGCTAGGGAAAAGCTGGGCTAGTGACAAATCAGAGCTGCAGCTGTCTCTCTGTCTCTCTTCCTGCTTGGGCCCTGCTCTCTCAATTTATGACTGTTTGCTTCTCCTCAATAAGAAAGTTACAAAGGATGTACAGAAATACAGGGGTAGTGGGAAAAATTACCCCCCCCGTGCCCACTATTACATGGAACTGTTGACTGTAAACCATTCATCCCCCAAGAAAGAACAGAATAAATATTTGTGAGGTTAAAAACATTGTAGGTTAAATAGTGAACATTCTCTAGAGCCATGCAATACTAATCCATTGTGCATTGGATGTCACTGTCAAAAACAGTGCAGTAGCAGTTGTAGTAGTGTGTAGTATCTGCAAAAGGAAATGTATTGTGTGTCAAAAGTTCCCTTCAATTATAAGAGAAAATCTATCAGGCAGAAGAAGTGACCCCTCATGTGATATCGGACGAAATAAATAAATAAATAAATATGCAAATAAATGGGAATGATCTAAGAGGATTTGAAAAAAATAAAAAATACAAACAAACACCACAGCAAGACCTGATGACAGCAGAAATATAGAAAAGGTCTGCTGAGAAACAGAGGGCTGCTTCAAAAATTCCCTGACACACAGGGTCCAGGCAAATTACGAATTCCGAGAATGAAAAGAAACGCATACGATTTGAAGCTTACACTAGAAAATGGAGGCAAGTTCTGGGCTATGATAATTACAATAAGGATACTGATAGAAAGGCTATTGGAAATGCTCCTGGAAAGTTTATAATTTATAATTGTAGTGAATCCTGCTCCAACTATGTGACCAATTATTTATGAATAAGGCTATTATAAATGTGGTAATTCTGCATTCAGATCAAATAAAAAGGTCAACAATTCTAAAAATGTCTGATATATATATAGATGTATGTATATGTACATATCTGTATGTGTATCTTTATTATCAACTATGAGGGATACTGGCATGGCTATGAGGAGACAGAGTATGGCTTGTGCCAGAGAGACTTACAAAGCTGAGGCTCCAGAAACCTAGGTGAAATCGCCAACAAAACAATCCAGAGCTCAGCCGGGCCCTGGTGACTCGCTTTGTATATCTGGGCCTGTCAGTCAAATAATATATAAGTAAAATATTAATGAGTGCAGACAGAGTGAGTGAGAGCCTGTGAGAGTCAGAGACAGAGAAGGCAAGAAGAGAAATAGAAGAGTTGGAAAGAGACCAGAAGTCCAAAAGCTCCCACTCTGTGTTCATACATGACAGGTTCAAACCTGGGTTGTAGAGATTGTAAGGCAGCAGTCTCCTGTCCACAGACCCCAGACAACCCCAGCCTTCACCATATGTGTGTAGTATTTACGACAGGATATGTATTGTGAGTGTAAACTTCCCTTCAATTATAAGAGAAAAATCTATCAAGCAGAAGAATGGACCCCTCATGTAATATAGAACCAAATAAATAAATAAATAAATAAATATGCAAATAAATGGGGGTTATCTAGGAGGATTTGAAACAAATGAAAAATAAAAACAAAAAGCACAAGAAGACCTGATGGCAGCAGAATCATAGAAACCATCTGCTGAGAATCAAGGGCTGCTTCAAAAGTTCCGAGACCCTTCAGAGTCCAGGGAAATTAAGATTTCGGGAGAATGAAAAGAAACTCATATGTATTGAAGCTTACACTAGAGAAAGGAGGCAAGTTCTGTACTATGATAATTAAAATAAGGATGCTGATAGAAATGCTATTAGAAATGCTACTGGAAGGTTCTATTATTTATAATTGTATTGAATCCTGCTCCAACTATGTGGCCAATTAGTAGGGAAAAAGGAACCTGTTGTAAATGTGTGAATTCTGATTAAGATCAATTACATAGGTTGACAATTCTAAAATTGACAGATATATATATATATATATATATATGTATATTTATATATGTATATGGATGTATATCTTTATTATAAAGTCTGAGAGATACTGCCATGGATATGAGGAGACAGAATATGGCTTAAGTCAGAGAGACTTACCAATCTGAGGCTCCAGTAGCCTAGGTGAAATCACTAGGTGATCACTAGGTGAAATCAGCTCAGCAGTGCTCTGGCCACTCTCTTTGTATATCTGGGCCTGTCAATAAAATAAGGATATAAGTAAAATATTCCTGAGTTCAGGCAGAGTGAGAGAGAGCCTGTGAGAGTCAGAGACAGAGATGGCGAGAAGAGAAATAGAAGAGTTGGAAATAGACCAGAAGTCAAAACCCCCCTAGGCTGTGTTCATTCATGACAGGTTCAAACCTGGGTTGTAGAGATTGTCACGCAGCAGCTCTAATGCCCACAGACCCCAGACAACCCAAGCCTTCACCATATGTGTGTAGTATTTGCCCCAGGAAATGTATTGTGCATCAAAAGTTCCCTTCAGTTATAAGAGAAAATCTCTCAAGCAGAAGACATGATGCCACATGTGATACCTGACTAAATAAATAAATTTGCAAATAAATGGGGATGATCTAGGAGGACTTGAAACAATAAAAATAAATAAAGACAAAAGCCACAAGAAGACCTGATGACAGCAGAAACATAGAAACCATCTGCTGAGAGACAGAGGGCTGCTTCAAAAATTCCCTAACACTTCAGGGTCCAGGGACACTAAGATTTCCGGAGAAAGAAAACAAACACATACGTATTGAAGCTTACACTAGAAAAAGGAGGGAAGATCTGGGCCATGATAATTACAGTAAGGATGCTAATAGAAACACGATTAGAAATGCTACTGGAAGGTTCTATTATTTATAATTGTATTGAATCCTGCTCCAACTATATGGCCAATTATTTCAGAAAAACTAGGCTGTTATAAATGTGGTAATTCTGAAAGAAGGTCAAATACATAGGTCGAACATTCTAAAAATGACAGATATATAAATCTATATGTATATATATACATGTATGTATATCTTTATTATAAACTCTGAGTGATACTGGCATGGAAATGAGGAGACAGAATATGGCTTGTGTCAGAAAGACTTACAAACTGAGGCTCCAGTAGCCTAGGTGAAATCGCCAACACAACAAGCCAGAGCTCAGCAGTGCTCTGGTAACTCTCTTTGTCTATCTGGGCCTGTCAGTAAAATAAGAATCTAAGTAAAATATGAATGAGTGAAGACAGAGTGTGTGAGAGCATGTGAGAGTTAGAGATAGAGAAGGCGAGAAGAGAAATAGATGAGTTGGAAAGAGACCAGAATTCAAAAACCTCCTACACTGTGTTCATTGATGACAGGTTCAAACCTGGCTTGTAGAGATTGTAAGGCAGCAGCTCTCATGCCCACAGACCCCAGACAGCCCCAGCCTTCACCATAGGCTCTACTACCAACCTGACAGTAATGTGTGTGTGTGTGTGTGTGTGTGTGTGTCTGTCTGTCTGTTTGTGTGTGTCTGTGTGTGCTCAGAGATCACCTGTAGTAGTCTCAGAGCATGGGTGGCAAGGGAGCCAGCCTCTCCTGCAACTTATGTACAGAGAACCTATCTGGTCAGGGCAAGCCACCTAGCCCAGATTGTGGCTAAGCAAGAATGCATATGCAAAGGGACTCTCATGTCTCACTCTCCTGAGTTCCGAATCAATGCCATGCCTCACTATGATCCAAACACTGCCAATGGGGGAAGCTGGGGCACCCCTCAGAATTCAGGGGCTTGAGCCTGTCCAGTCACGTTTGGCTGCCTACTCAGCCTCCAGGCTCTCAGTCCCCTGCTCAGGGCAGCAGATTACAAGCCCAGAAAGTACCCAGAAAGGGCTGTGTTTCCACATAGATGGGAAGTGTGTTGAACCAAACAATAGTGGATGAACCCGGCCCCTTACACCTACCCTTTGGGTCCGGCTAAGGCAATTGCTCCTGTGGCCTCACATCCCTGATCATGGTGTCCTGGTGTCCACACATCACACTCAGAGAGATTCCCAGAAGTAGGCTTGCATGAGTGTCCCATACAATGTCGCTCTGCTTGCAGGAAGCACAAACTCCCCGGGCCCTTGCTATGGACAGACAAAAAAAGATGGATGCCTCCATTGGCCAAATTAGGGGCTTCCAGTCAAGATCACAGCCCCGCCCCTCACCTGAGGGCCTGGCTGCTGCTAATCAAGGCAATTGGAAACACCTTTTACACTTGGGCCCTGAGGACATACTCAGGAATCCCTCCAGGAGCTAGCAGGCTGGAAGACCTCCTGACCCCTGGATAGCTGTGCTCCTAGTTGGGCGGCCCTTCTGGCCAGTGGTGAAAATATTCCCTAGATACAAGAAAGAACTTCAGGTTTCAAAGGGATTTGAAACACCATGAGGCACTTGGAAAAGACATTTCACAGCCATCAAAACACCCTCTTTCTGAACACTGGAAGCTTCCGTTTTGCATGGAAAATCTGGACACTGGTGTGGCCATCAGTACCACAGATCCTTTCCATTTGGCTTAATAGAGGGAAAGCACAGTGTGTGTGCCAGGGGGATCGAGTTTCACTTCCCTTGACCGGGGCTCTCATGGAATAAGGACAAGGATGCTGTGCAGGAAGGTGAGGAGGGCTGCATTGAGGCTGAGTGTCAGCCTCAGGGCCCTGGAGAATGGGAGTCAAGCACAGAGGGCCTGGACAGCTGCAGCTGGAGATGGACATATGCCTGGAACCTGCAGCAGCAACGCTGTCTCCGCAGTTCCCCTCTGTACTACACCATGTGCAGGAGACTAAATAATCCAAAGGGCAAAGAAAGGAAAATTTCAACACCAGGAAGGCTGAGTTCACGATGCATGCACTGACTTCCAGTAAGGGCCCAGTGAAGAAGGCACGTAGAGACAGTCAGAGAGACAGAATGACAGAGACAGACAAGGACTGAAATTCTGGCCCTGTGCTGATCAGTGCCAGAGCACTGAAGACAAACCCTCCATGCCCATGCATACTTCTTACAAGTGGCATTGCTATTTTATGTTTGTGAGGAAAGGTAACACTTAGAACATCTAGGTCTTAGCCACTCTGAGAAGCAACCCTTGGCCGGCAGCCCACTCTCCAAAACTGCCCTCGCCTCTCCAAATTCGAAGTAGTCATAGTGATGCTCCAGCCAAGATGCAGGCTGGCGCATTGCATCTCCCTGGACCAGCCTCAGCCTGTCCTGTGTGCAGGGAACTGCACTATGTCTATTTCTTCTTTGATTTACAGTTTTGGGATAAGATTCGGTGGACAAAAAGAGCAAGAGGGAAGTAGATGATTTGGCAGTGGTAGTTTGTGCTGAGAGAGATTTGTAGAGTGATATACGATATGGCTCTGTGAGATGTCTCTCATGACTGTGGCTCAGAAGGGCCAGGTGTATCCACATTGCTACGCTAATCCAGAGCTGTGCAGGTCTCTAGCTAAAAAATATTTTCAGACCTCTACATGTTACATACATATATATATATATATATATATATAGAGAGAGAGAGAGAGAGAGAGAGAGAAAGAGAGAGAGAGACACTGATGTAGTCATTTTCTACAATGGATTCGATGTGACATTCACACAATTGATTGCTAAAACCTGGAGAGAAACTTTGCATCAGGAAAAGAATTGTCCAAAGGAATAAAATCTCCAAATCATTAGCTATATGCAGCTCCAACGGGACCGAGCGAAAAAGGCTCGAGAAGGAACTCATCCAGGAGACTCTCCACATGGACAGGCACCACAGGTTTCCTAGTCTGGCAACACAAACAGGGCAGCTGCTAGTTCCCAGTGCAAGCCTCAGGGCAAAAACCTCTCGCTCTTCAGTGTCTTTACATCTGAAAAGAAGAAAAGTGACCAAGGGCCAAGGAGAGCTGCCCTGGTGTCAAAATTGAGCTGTAAATCAGAATGTGCCAAGTGTTTTGCACAAAATCACCTGTGCCACAGTGATTCTGTTGTTCTCTCTCTCTCTCTCTCCCTCCCTCAGACACACACACACACACACACACACACACACACACACACAAATCCACAGAGGCACAGGCACAAACGGAGTTATACACATGCGCACTGGACAGCTTCTGCAAGGCAGGGCCCTGGGCTGAACCCTGCTCCGCATTTCCTGGAAGCACGCCCAGCCTTTTAAGGCCAGCTCTGAGCTCCCATTGGCGGGATTCCTTCAGAAGGCCCGCCCACAGGGCACCAGCCAGGCTCTGATAGGCCAGAGGCCTAGGCCACGCCCAGAACCCCACCAGCAATCTCATTGGCCAGTGTGCTTGGACACGCCCAGAAGGGTCCGGGCCCCTAGTCAGTGATTGGCCAGCGGCCTTGAGCACCGCCCACACGGCCCTGCAGCACGCTGATTGGGCAGCCTCCGGAAGGCCTGCCCACCAGCCACTTCCGCTCGACTCTGATTGGCCTGGTGTCCCAGGGACACGCCCCCAGCCAGCCTTCTCTTGGCTCCCATTGGCGGGCTGCTGTCTGAGGGGCGCCCTCTGATAGGCCAGTTCCTAAGGCACGCCCAGGAAGGTCACCGCCCTTGCCCCATGATTGGCCAGCCTCCTGGGCTCCGCCCACGAGGCCCGCCCCAGGCGCTCATTGGACAGCCTCCCGAGGGCCCGCCCCCCAGGCACTTCCGCTGGACCCTGATTGGCTGACCACCAGGGGTACGCCCACCCAGATCCAGCACCCAGGCTCTCATTGGTGGGCTGCTCTCTGAGGCCCGCCCACGCAACTCCTCCTCTGTTCTCATTGGCCAGCTCTTGCTTCACGCCCCTGAGGGTGACGTTCCTCCTCTCTGATTGGCCAGCTGTCTCTATGAATACCCACTGGGCCCTCCCCTCAGGCTCATTGGGCACGGGCTCTGAGGCCCGCCCCCGGGGACTTTCTGCCATCCTCTGAAGGCCCTGTTTCTGCAAACACGACCCCCACAGCTCCTGTCTGGGCCCATCCTTAGGACACTGCCTGCCTGCGCTAGGCTGGCCATGCTCTTGGGGCACACCCAGAAACACTGTCGCCACTCTCCTAGCCCAGTGCCTCAGGGCACTTGCCCCATGGAGCCTTAGTCCCGCCCTGGTGCTGCCCTCTTGTGGACACCCAGCAGAATGCAGCTGAGCACAGGGATTCACAAGCTCCCAGTAGAGTCATCCCAGACAAAGAGAGAAACCCCTTCCACTTGCAAAGCCAAATGGGGGATCCCCCCACCCCACAGGAAAGAACAGATGTCTAGGGCACTCTACGTCAATTTCAACCCTGCTGTCCACGGGCCACAATTCCTAGAGTTCTCCTCATTCCACAGAATCACTACACTCAACTATGGTCTTTGCTGCCACCTTGTGGACATACAGCAGAAGGCAGCTGAGCTCCCCATGCCACTCCTCTTTGAGTCTACCCAGAAAATTACACACAGCATGGGAATAGCAAAGGAAAGAACCCATCTGAGGACCACCTGGGAGAATGCACAACAGAGTCCACAATCCAATGTGCCAATTCATACTTGAAAAACCACTTGTGCAGTGGAAACTTCCTTTGTCATAACACAACCCAGTTCCTAAGTCCCTGCGTCAGGAATAAAGAAACAACAGCGGTAATCATAACTGAAACACACTTATGCACACTTACACACACACACACACACACAGACACCTTCCCACAGAGACGTACACACTTGTCCCAAAAATAACTTGGATTGGAGTTGCTGTTTTGCACCCTAGCAAAAGGTCAAAGTTTCATGGGTGGAAGGGAGAAGTGTTAAGTTTCTGGCATATGAAGGTGAGAAATGCCTAGAGCAGATCGATAGTTACATGGACAACGAAGGGAGCATGGGTTGGAGGGACAGCTGGTGGAGCTGCCAGGGAACTGTGTGGAATCCCAGGACCCTGTTTTGAGCCCCTGGTCACACTTACCCAGCTAGGGAAAAGCTGGGCTAGTGACAAATCAGAGCTGCAGCTGTCTCTCTGTCTCTCTTCCTGCTTGGGCCCTGCTCTCTCAATTTATGACTGTTTGCTTCTCCTCAATAAGAAAGTTACAAAGGATGTACAGAAATACAGGGGTAGTGGGAAAAATTACCCCCCCCCGTGCCCACTATTACATGGAACTGTTGACTGTAAACCATTCATCCCCCAAGAAAGAACAGAATAAATATTTGTGAGGTTAAAAACATTGTAGGTTAAATAGTGAACATTCTCTAGAGCCATGCAATACTAATCCATTGTGCATTGGATGTCACTGTCAAAAACAGTGCAGTAGCAGTTGTAGTAGTGTGTAGTATCTGCAAAAGGAAATGTATTGTGTGTCAAAAGTTCCCTTCAATTATAAGAGAAAATCTATCAGGCAGAAGAAATGACCCCTCATGTGATATCGGACGAAATAAATAAATAAATAAATATGCAAATAAATGGGAATGATCTAAGAGGATTTGAAAAAAATAAAAAATACAAACAAACACCACAGCAAGACCTGATGACAGCAGAAATATAGAAAAGGTCTGCTGAGAAACAGAGGGCTGCTTCAAAAATTCCCTGACACACAGGGTCCAGGCAAATTACGAATTCCGAGAATGAAAAGAAACGCATACGATTTGAAGCTTACACTAGAAAATGGAGGCAAGTTCTGGGCTATGATAATTACAATAAGGATACTGATAGAAAGGCTATTGGAAATGCTCCTGGAAAGTTTATAATTTATAATTGTAGTGAATCCTGCTCCAACTATGTGACCAATTATTTATGAATAAGGCTATTATAAATGTGGTAATTCTGCATTCAGATCAAATAAAAAGGTCAACAATTCTAAAAATGTCTGATATATATATAGATGTATGTATATGTACATATCTGTATGTGTATCTTTATTATCAACTATGAGGGATACTGGCATGGCTATGAGGAGACAGAGTATGGCTTGTGCCAGAGAGACTTACAAAGCTGAGGCTCCAGAAACCTAGGTGAAATCGCCAACAAAACAATCCAGAGCTCAGCCGGGCCCTGGTGACTCGCTTTGTATATCTGGGCCTGTCAGTCAAATAATATATAAGTAAAATATTAATGAGTGCAGACAGAGTGAGTGAGAGCCTGTGAGAGTCAGAGACAGAGAAGGCAAGAAGAGAAATAGAAGAGTTGGAAAGAGACCAGAAGTCCAAAAGCTCCCACTCTGTGTTCATACATGACAGGTTCAAACCTGGGTTGTAGAGATTGTAAGGCAGCAGTCTCCTGTCCACAGACCCCAGACAACCCCAGCCTTCACCATATGTGTGTAGTATTTACGACAGGATATGTATTGTGAGTGTAAACTTCCCTTCAATTATAAGAGAAAAATCTATCAAGCAGAAGAATGGACCCCTCATGTAATATAGAACCAAATAAATAAATAAATAAATAAATATGCAAATAAATGGGGGTTATCTAGGAGGATTTGAAACAAATGAAAAATAAAAACAAAAAGCACAAGAAGACCTGATGGCAGCAGAATCATAGAAACCATCTGCTGAGAATCAAGGGCTGCTTCAAAAGTTCCGAGACCCTTCAGAGTCCAGGGAAATTAAGATTTCGGGAGAATGAAAAGAAACTCATATGTATTGAAGCTTACACTAGAGAAAGGAGGCAAGTTCTGTACTATGATAATTAAAATAAGGATGCTGATAGAAATGCTATTAGAAATGCTACTGGAAGGTTCTATTATTTATAATTGTATTGAATCCTGCTCCAACTATGTGGCCAATTAGTAGGGAAAAAGGAACCTGTTGTAAATGTGTGAATTCTGATTAAGATCAATTACATAGGTTGACAATTCTAAAATTGACAGATATATATATATATATGTATATTTATATATGTATATGGATGTATATCTTTATTATAAAGTCTGAGAGATACTGCCATGGATATGAGGAGACAGAATATGGCTTAAGTCAGAGAGACTTACCAATCTGAGGCTCCAGTAGCCTAGGTGAAATCACTAGGTGATCACTAGGTGAAATCAGCTCAGCAGTGCTCTGGCCACTCTCTTTGTATATCTGGGCCTGTCAATAAAATAAGGATATAAGTAAAATATTCCTGAGTTCAGGCAGAGTGAGAGAGAGCCTGTGAGAGTCAGAGACAGAGATGGCGAGAAGAGAAATAGAAGAGTTGGAAATAGACCAGAAGTCAAAACCCCCCTAGGCTGTGTTCATTCATGACAGGTTCAAACCTGGGTTGTAGAGATTGTCACGCAGCAGCTCTAATGCCCACAGACCCCAGACAACCCAAGCCTTCACCATATGTGTGTAGTATTTGCCCCAGGAAATGTATTGTGCATCAAAAGTTCCCTTCAGTTATAAGAGAAAATCTCTCAAGCAGAAGACATGATGCCACATGTGATACCTGACTAAATAAATAAATTTGCAAATAAATGGGGATGATCTAGGAGGACTTGAAACAATAAAAATAAATAAAGACAAAAGCCACAAGAAGACCTGATGACAGCAGAAACATAGAAACCATCTGCTGAGAGACAGAGGGCTGCTTCAAAAATTCCCTAACACTTCAGGGTCCAGGGACATTAAGATTTCCGGAGAAAGAAAACAAACACATACGTATTGAAGCTTACACTAGAAAAAGGAGGGAAGATCTGGGCCATGATAATTACAGTAAGGATGCTAATAGAAACACGATTAGAAATGCTACTGGAAGGTTCTATTATTTATAATTGTATTGAATCCTGCTCCAACTATATGGCCAATTATTTCAGAAAAACTAGGCTGTTATAAATGTGGTAATTCTGAAAGAAGGTCAAATACATAGGTCGAACATTCTAAAAATGACAGATATATAAATCTATATGTATATATATATACATGTATGTATATCTTTATTATAAACTCTGAGTGATACTGGCATGGAAATGAGGAGACAGAATATGGCTTGTGTCAGAAAGACTTACAAACTGAGGCTCCAGTAGCCTAGGTGAAATCGCCAACACAACAAGCCAGAGCTCAGCAGTGCTCTGGTAACTCTCTTTGTCTATCTGGGCCTGTCAGTAAAATAAGAATCTAAGTAAAATATGAATGAGTGAAGACAGAGTGTGTGAGAGCATGTGAGAGTTAGAGATAGAGAAGGCGAGAAGAGAAATAGATGAGTTGGAAAGAGACCAGAATTCAAAAACCTCCTACACTGTGTTCATTGATGACAGGTTCAAACCTGGCTTGTAGAGATTGTAAGGCAGCAGCTCTCATGCCCACAGACCCCAGACAGCCCCAGCCTTCACCATAGGCTCTACTACCAACCTGACAGTAATGTGTGTGTGTGTGTGTGTGTGTGTGTGTCTGTCTGTCTGTTTGTGTGTGTCTGTGTGTGCTCAGAGATCACCTGTAGTAGTCTCAGAGCATGGGTGGCAAGGGAGCCAGCCTCTCCTGCAACTTATGTACAGAGAACCTATCTGGTCAGGGCAAGCCACCTAGCCCAGATTGTGGCTAAGCAAGAATGCATATGCAAAGGGACTCTCATGTCTCACTCTCCTGAGTTCCGAATCAATGCCATGCCTCACTATGATCCAAACACTGCCAATGGGGGAAGCTGGGGCACCCCTCAGAATTCAGGGGCTTGAGCCTGTCCAGTCACGTTTGGCTGCCTACTCAGCCTCCAGGCTCTCAGTCCCCTGCTCAGGGCAGCAGATTACAAGCCCAGAAAGTACCCAGAAAGGGCTGTGTTTCCACATAGATGGGAAGTGTGTTGAACCAAACAATAGTGGATGAACCCGGCCCCTT
Organism: Erinaceus europaeus; assembly: GCF_950295315.1. Classification (NCBI taxonomy): domain Eukaryota; kingdom Metazoa; phylum Chordata; class Mammalia; order Eulipotyphla; family Erinaceidae; genus Erinaceus; species Erinaceus europaeus. The sequence goes on from NC_080174.1 coordinate 550,515, forward strand.
ACACCTACCCTTTGGGTCCGGCTAAGGCAATTGCTCCTGTGGCCTCACATCCCTGATCATGGTGTCCTGGTGTCCACACATCACACTCAGAGAGATTCCCAGAAGTAGGCTTGCATGAGTGTCCCATACAATGTCGCTCTGCTTGCAGGAAGCACAAACTCCCCGGGCCCTTGCTATGGACAGACAAAAAAAGATGGATGCCTCCATTGGCCAAATTAGGGGCTTCCAGTCAAGATCACAGCCCCACCCCTCACCTGAGGGCCTGGCTGCTGCTAATCAAGGCAATTGGAAACACCTTTTACACTTGGGCCCTGAGGACATACTCAGGAATCCCTCCAGGAGCTAGCAGGCTGGAAGACCTCCTGACCCCTGGATAGCTGTGCTCCTAGTTGGGCGGCCCTTCTGGCCAGTGGTGAAAATATTCCCTAGATACAAGAAAGAACTTCAGGTTTCAAAGGGATTTGAAACACCATGAGGCACTTGGAAAAGACATTTCACAGCCATCAAAACACCCTCTTTCTGAACACTGGAAGCTTCCGTTTTGCATGGAAAATCTGGACACTGGTGTGGCCATCAGTACCACAGATCCTTTCCATTTGGCTTAATAGAGGGAAAGCACAGTGTGTGTGCCAGGGGGATCGAGTTTCACTTCCCTTGACCGGGGCTCTCATGGAATAAGGACAAGGATGCTGTGCAGGAAGGTGAGGAGGGCTGCATTGAGGCTGAGTGTCAGCCTCAGGGCCCTGGAGAATGGGAGTCAAGCACAGAGGGCCTGGACAGCTGCAGCTGGAGATGGACATATGCCTGGAACCTGCAGCAGCAACGCTGTCTCCGCAGTTCCCCTCTGTACTACACCATGTGCAGGAGACTAAATAATCCAAAGGGCAAAGAAAGGAAAATTTCAACACCAGGAAGGCTGAGTTCACGATGCATGCACTGACTTCCAGTAAGGGCCCAGTGAAGAAGGCACGTAGAGACAGTCAGAGAGACAGAATGACAGAGACAGACAAGGACTGAAATTCTGGCCCTGTGCTGATCAGTGCCAGAGCACTGAAGACAAACCCTCCATGCCCATGCATACTTCTTACAAGTGGCATTGCTATTTTATGTTTGTGAGGAAAGGTAACACTTAGAACATCTAGGTCTTAGCCACTCTGAGAAGCAACCCTTGGCCGGCAGCCCACTCTCCAAAACTGCCCTCGCCTCTCCAAATTCGAAGTAGTCATAGTGATGCTCCAGCCAAGATGCAGGCTGGCGCATTGCATCTCCCTGGACCAGCCTCAGCCTGTCCTGTGTGCAGGGAACTGCACTATGTCTATTTCTTCTTTGATTTACAGTTTTGGGATAAGATTCGGTGGACAAAAAGAGCAAGAGGGAAGTAGATGATTTGGCAGTGGTAGTTTGTGCTGAGAGAGATTTGTAGAGTGATATACGATATGGCTCTGTGAGATGTCTCTCATGACTGTGGCTCAGAAGGGCCAGGTGTATCCACATTGCTACGCTAATCCAGAGCTGTGCAGGTCTCTAGCTAAAAAATATTTTCAGACCTCTACATGTTACATACATATATATATATATATATATATATATAGAGAGAGAGAGAGAGAGAGAGAAAGAGAGAGAGAGACACTGATGTAGTCATTTTCTACAATGGATTCGATGTGACATTCACACAATTGATTGCTAAAACCTGGAGAGAAACTTTGCATCAGGAAAAGAATTGTCCAAAGGAATAAAATCTCCAAATCATTAGCTATATGCAGCTCCAACGGGACCGAGCGAAAAAGGCTCGAGAAGGAACTCATCCAGGAGACTCTCCACATGGACAGGCACCACAGGTTTCCTAGTCTGGCAACACAAACAGGGCAGCTGCTAGTTCCCAGTGCAAGCCTCAGGGCAAAAACCTCTCGCTCTTCAGTGTCTTTACATCTGAAAAGAAGAAAAGTGACCAAGGGCCAAGGAGAGCTGCCCTGGTGTCAAAATTGAGCTGTAAATCAGAATGTGCCAAGTGTTTTGCACAAAATCACCTGTGCCACAGTGATTCTGTTGTTCTCTCTCTCTCTCTCTCCCTCCCTCAGACACACACACACACACACACACACACACACACACACAAATCCACAGAGGCACAGGCACAAACGGAGTTATACACATGCGCACTGGACAGCTTCTGCAAGGCAGGGCCCTGGGCTGAACCCTGCTCCGCATTTCCTGGAAGCACGCCCAGCCTTTTAAGGCCAGCTCTGAGCTCCCATTGGCGGGATTCCTTCAGAAGGCCCGCCCACAGGGCACCAGCCAGGCTCTGATAGGCCAGAGGCCTAGGCCACGCCCAGAAACCCACCAGCAATCTCATTGGCCAGTGTGCTTGGACACGCCCAGGAGGGTCCGGGCCCCTAGTCAGTGATTGGCCAGCGGCCTTGAGCACCGCCCACACGGCCCTGCAGCACGCTGATTGGGCAGCCTCCGGAAGGCCCGCCCACCAGCCACTTCCGCTCGACTCTGATTGGCCTGGTGTCCCAGGGACACGCCCCCAGCCAGCCTTCTCTTGGCTCCCATTGGCGGGCTGCTGTCTGAGGGGCGCCCTCTGATAGGCCAGTTCCTAAGGCACGCCCAGGAAGGTCACCGCCCTTGCCCCATGATTGGCCAGCCTCCTGGGCTCCGCCCACGAGGCCCGCCCCAGGCGCTCATTGGACAGCCTCCCGAGGGCCCGCCCCCCAGGCACTTCCGCTGGACCCTGATTGGCTGACCACCAGGGGTACGCCCACCCAGATCCAGCACCCAGGCTCTCATTGGTGGGCTGCTCTCTGAGGCCCGCCCACGCAACTCCTCCTCTGTTCTCATTGGCCAGCTCTTGCTTCACGCCCCTGAGGGTGACGTTCCTCCTCTCTGATTGGCCAGCTGTCTCTATGAATACCCACTGGGCCCTCCCCTCAGGCTCATTGGGCACGGGCTCTGAGGCCCGCCCCCGGGGACTTTCTGCCATCCTCTGAAGGCCCTGTTTCTGCAAACACGACCCCCACAGCTCCTGTCTGGGCCCATCCTTAGGACACTGCCTGCCTGCGCTAGGCTGGCCATGCTCTTGGGGCACACCCAGAAACACTGTCGCCACTCTCCTAGCCCAGTGCCTCAGGGCACTTGCCCCATGGAGCCTTAGTCCCGCCCTGGTGCTGCCCTCTTGTGGACACCCAGCAGAATGCAGCTGAGCACAGGGATTCACAAGCTCCCAGTAGAGTCATCCCAGACAAAGAGAGAAACCCCTTCCACTTGCAAAGCCAAATGGGGGATCCCCCCACCCCACAGGAAAGAACAGATGTCTAGGGCACTCTACGTCAATTTCAACCCTGCTGTCCACGGGCCACAATTCCTAGAGTTCTCCTCATTCCACAGAATCACTACACTCAACTATGGTCTTTGCTGCCACCTTGTGGACATACAGCAGAAGGCAGCTGAGCTCCCCATGCCACTCCTCTTTGAGTCTACCCAGAAAATTACACACAGCATGGGAATAGCAAAGGAAAGAACCCATCTGAGGACCACCTGGGAGAATGCACAACAGAGTCCACAATCCAATGTGCCAATTCATACTTGAAAAACCACTTGTGCAGTGGAAACTTCCTTTGTCATAACACAACCCAGTTCCTAAGTCCCTGCGTCAGGAATAAAGAAACAACAGCGGTAATCATAACTGAAACACACTTATGCACACTTACACACACACACACACACACACAGACACCTTCCCACAGAGACGTACACACTTGTCCCAAAAATAACTTGGATTGGAGTTGCTGTTTTGCACCCTAGCAAAAGGTCAAAGTTTCATGGGTGGAAGGGAGAAGTGTTAAGTTTCTGGCATATGAAGGTGAGAAATGCCTAGAGCAGATCGATAGTTACATGGACAACGAAGGGAGCATGGGTTGGAGGGACAGCTGGTGGAGCTGCCAGGGAACTGTGTGGAATCCCAGGACCCTGTTTTGAGCCCCTGGTCACACTTACCCAGCTAGGGAAAAGCTGGGCTAGTGACAAATCAGAGCTGCAGCTGTCTCTCTGTCTCTCTTCCTGCTTGGGCCCTGCTCTCTCAATTTATGACTGTTTGCTTCTCCTCAATAAGAAAGTTACAAAGGATGTACAGAAATACAGGGGTAGTGGGAAAAATTACCCCCCCCCGTGCCCACTATTACATGGAACTGTTGACTGTAAACCATTCATCCCCCAAGAAAGAACAGAATAAATATTTGTGAGGTTAAAAACATTGTAGGTTAAATAGTGAACATTCTCTAGAGCCATGCAATACTAATCCATTGTGCATTGGATGTCACTGTCAAAAACAGTGCAGTAGCAGTTGTAGTAGTGTGTAGTATCTGCAAAAGGAAATGTATTGTGTGTCAAAAGTTCCCTTCAATTATAAGAGAAAATCTATCAGGCAGAAGAAATGACCCCTCATGTGATATCGGACGAAATAAATAAATAAATAAATATGCAAATAAATGGGAATGATCTAAGAGGATTTGAAAAAAATAAAAAATACAAACAAACACCACAGCAAGACCTGATGACAGCAGAAATATAGAAAAGGTCTGCTGAGAAACAGAGGGCTGCTTCAAAAATTCCCTGACACACAGGGTCCAGGCAAATTACGAATTCCGAGAATGAAAAGAAACGCATACGATTTGAAGCTTACACTAGAAAATGGAGGCAAGTTCTGGGCTATGATAATTACAATAAGGATACTGATAGAAAGGCTATTGGAAATGCTCCTGGAAAGTTTATAATTTATAATTGTAGTGAATCCTGCTCCAACTATGTGACCAATTATTTATGAATAAGGCTATTATAAATGTGGTAATTCTGCATTCAGATCAAATAAAAAGGTCAACAATTCTAAAAATGTCTGATATATATATAGATGTATGTATATGTACATATCTGTATGTGTATCTTTATTATCAACTATGAGGGATACTGGCATGGCTATGAGGAGACAGAGTATGGCTTGTGCCAGAGAGACTTACAAAGCTGAGGCTCCAGAAACCTAGGTGAAATCGCCAACAAAACAATCCAGAGCTCAGCCGGGCCCTGGTGACTCGCTTTGTATATCTGGGCCTGTCAGTCAAATAATATATAAGTAAAATATTAATGAGTGCAGACAGAGTGAGTGAGAGCCTGTGAGAGTCAGAGACAGAGAAGGCAAGAAGAGAAATAGAAGAGTTGGAAAGAGACCAGAAGTCCAAAAGCTCCCACTCTGTGTTCATACATGACAGGTTCAAACCTGGGTTGTAGAGATTGTAAGGCAGCAGTCTCCTGTCCACAGACCCCAGACAACCCCAGCCTTCACCATATGTGTGTAGTATTTACGACAGGATATGTATTGTGAGTGTAAACTTCCCTTCAATTATAAGAGAAAAATCTATCAAGCAGAAGAATGGACCCCTCATGTAATATAGAACCAAATAAATAAATAAATAAATAAATATGCAAATAAATGGGGGTTATCTAGGAGGATTTGAAACAAATGAAAAATAAAAACAAAAAGCACAAGAAGACCTGATGGCAGCAGAATCATAGAAACCATCTGCTGAGAATCAAGGGCTGCTTCAAAAGTTCCGAGACCCTTCAGAGTCCAGGGAAATTAAGATTTCGGGAGAATGAAAAGAAACTCATATGTATTGAAGCTTACACTAGAGAAAGGAGGCAAGTTCTGTACTATGATAATTAAAATAAGGATGCTGATAGAAATGCTATTAGAAATGCTACTGGAAGGTTCTATTATTTATAATTGTATTGAATCCTGCTCCAACTATGTGGCCAATTAGTAGGGAAAAAGGAACCTGTTGTAAATGTGTGAATTCTGATTAAGATCAATTACATAGGTTGACAATTCTAAAATTGACAGATATATATATATATATATATATATGTATATTTATATATGTATATGGATGTATATCTTTATTATAAAGTCTGAGAGATACTGCCATGGATATGAGGAGACAGAATATGGCTTAAGTCAGAGAGACTTACCAATCTGAGGCTCCAGTAGCCTAGGTGAAATCACTAGGTGATCACTAGGTGAAATCAGCTCAGCAGTGCTCTGGCCACTCTCTTTGTATATCTGGGCCTGTCAATAAAATAAGGATATAAGTAAAATATTCCTGAGTTCAGGCAGAGTGAGAGAGAGCCTGTGAGAGTCAGAGACAGAGATGGCGAGAAGAGAAATAGAAGAGTTGGAAATAGACCAGAAGTCAAAACCCCCCTAGGCTGTGTTCATTCATGACAGGTTCAAACCTGGGTTGTAGAGATTGTCACGCAGCAGCTCTAATGCCCACAGACCCCAGACAACCCAAGCCTTCACCATATGTGTGTAGTATTTGCCCCAGGAAATGTATTGTGCATCAAAAGTTCCCTTCAGTTATAAGAGAAAATCTCTCAAGCAGAAGACATGATGCCACATGTGATACCTGACTAAATAAATAAATTTGCAAATAAATGGGGATGATCTAGGAGGACTTGAAACAATAAAAATAAATAAAGACAAAAGCCACAAGAAGACCTGATGACAGCAGAAACATAGAAACCATCTGCTGAGAGACAGAGGGCTGCTTCAAAAATTCCCTAACACTTCAGGGTCCAGGGACATTAAGATTTCCGGAGAAAGAAAACAAACACATACGTATTGAAGCTTACACTAGAAAAAGGAGGGAAGATCTGGGCCATGATAATTACAATAAGGATGCTAATAGAAACACGATTAGAAATGCTACTGGAAGGTTCTATTATTTATAATTGTATTGAATCCTGCTCCAACTATATGGCCAATTATTTCAGAAAAACTAGGCTGTTATAAATGTGGTAATTCTGAAAGAAGGTCAAATACATAGGTCGAACATTCTAAAAATGACAGATATATAAATCTATATGTATATATATACATGTATGTATATCTTTATTATAAACTCTGAGTGATACTGGCATGGAAATGAGGAGACAGAATATGGCTTGTGTCAGAAAGACTTACAAACTGAGGCTCCAGTAGCCTAGGTGAAATCGCCAACACAACAAGCCAGAGCTCAGCAGTGCTCTGGTAACTCTCTTTGTCTATCTGGGCCTGTCAGTAAAATAAGAATCTAAGTAAAATATGAATGAGTGAAGACAGAGTGTGTGAGAGCATGTGAGAGTTAGAGATAGAGAAGGCGAGAAGAGAAATAGATGAGTTGGAAAGAGACCAGAATTCAAAAACCTCCTACACTGTGTTCATTGATGACAGGTTCAAACCTGGCTTGTAGAGATTGTAAGGCAGCAGCTCTCATGCCCACAGACCCCAGACAGCCCCAGCCTTCACCATAGGCTCTACTACCAACCTGACAGTAATGTGTGTGTGTGTGTGTGTGTGTGTGTGTCTGTCTGTTTGTGTGTGTCTGTGTGTGCTCAGAGATCACCTGTAGTAGTCTCAGAGCATGGGTGGCAAGGGAGCCAGCCTCTCCTGCAACTTATGTACAGAGAACCTATCTGGTCAGGGCAAGCCAGCTAGCCCAGATTGTGGCTAAGCAAGAATGCATATGCAAAGGGACTCTCATGTCTCACTCTCCTGAGTTCCGATTCAATGCCATGCCTCACTATGATCCAAACACTGCCAATGGGGGAAGCTGGGGCACCCCTCAGAATTCAGGGGCATGAGCCTGTCCAGTCACCTTTGGCTGCCTACTCAGCCTCCAGGCTCTCAGTCCACTGCTCAGGGCAGCAGATTACAAGCCCAGAAAGTACCCAGAAAGGGCTGTGTTTCCACATAGATGGGAAGTGTGTTGAACCAAACAATAGTGGATGAACCCGGCCCCTTACACCTACCCTTTGGGTCCGGCTAAGGCAATTGCTCCTGTGGCCTCACATCCCTGATCATGGTGTCCTGGTGTCCACACATCACACTCAGAGAGATTCCCAGAAGTAGGCTTGCATGAGTGTCCCATACAATGTCGCTCTGCTTGCAGGAAGCACAAACTCCCCGGGCCCTTGCTATGGACAGACAACAAAAGATGGATGCCTCCATTGGCCAAATTAGGGGCTTCCAGTCAAGATCACAGCCCCACCCCTCACCTGAGGGCCTGGCTGCTGCTAATCAAGGCAATTGGAAACACCTTTTACACTTGGGCCCTGAGGACATACTCAGGAATCCCTCCAGGAGCTAGCAGGCTGGAAGACCTCCTGACCCCTGGATAGCTGTGCTCCTAGTTGGGCGGCCCTTCTGGCCAGTGGTGAAAATATTCCCTAGATACAAGAAAGAACTTCAGGTTTCAAAGGGATTTGAAACACCATGAGGCACTTGGAAAAGACATTTCACAGCCATCAAAACACCCTCTTTCTGAACACTGGAAGCTTCCGTTTTGCATGGAAAATCTGGACACTGGTGTGGCCATCAGTACCACAGATCCTTTCCATTTGGCTTAATAGAGGGAAAGCACAGTGTGTGTGCCAGGGGGATCGAGTTTCACTTCCCTTGACCGGGGCTCTCATGGAATAAGGACAAGGATGCTGTGCAGGAAGGTGAGGAGGGCTGCATTGAGGCTGAGTGTCAGCCTCAGGGCCCTGGAGAATGGGAGTCAAGCACAGAGGGCCTGGACAGCTGCAGCTGGAGATGGACATATGCCTGGAACCTGCAGCAGCAACGCTGTCTCCGCAGTTCCCCTCTGTACTACACCATGTGCAGGAGACTAAATAATCCAAAGGGCAAAGAAAGGAAAATTTCAACACCAGGAAGGCTGAGTTCACGATGCATGCACTGACTTCCAGTAAGGGCCCAGTGAAGAAGGCACGTAGAGACAGTCAGAGAGACAGAATGACAGAGACAGACAAGGACTGAAATTCTGGCCCTGTGCTGATCAGTGCCAGAGCACTGAAGACAAACCCTCCATGCCCATGCATACTTCTTACAAGTGGCATTGCTATTTTATGTTTGTGAGGAAAGGTAACACTTAGAACATCTAGGTCTTAGCCACTCTGAGAAGCAACCCTTGGCCGGCAGCCCACTCTCCAAAACTGCCCTCGCCTCTCCAAATTCGAAGTAGTCATAGTGATGCTCCAGCCAAGATGCAGGCTGGCGCATTGCATCTCCCTGGACCAGCCTCAGCCTGTCCTGTGTGCAGGGAACTGCACTATGTCTATTTCTTCTTTGATTTACAGTTTTGGGATAAGATTCGGTGGACAAAAAGAGCAAGAGGGAAGTAGATGATTTGGCAGTGGTAGTTTGTGCTGAGAGAGATTTGTAGAGTGATATACGATATGGCTCTGTGAGATGTCTCTCATGACTGTGGCTCAGAAGGGCCAGGTGTATCCACATTGCTACGCTAATCCAGAGCTGTGCAGGTCTCTAGCTAAAAAATATTTTCAGACCTCTACATGTTACATACATATATATATATATATATATATATAGAGAGAGAGAGAGAGAGAGAGAGAAAGAGAGAGAGAGACACTGATGTAGTCATTTTCTACAATGGATTCGATGTGACATTCACACAATTGATTGCTAAAACCTGGAGAGAAACTTTGCATCAGGAAAAGAATTGTCCAAAGGAATAAAATCTCCAAATCATTAGCTATATGCAGCTCCAACGGGACCGAGCGAAAAAGGCTCGAGAAGGAACTCATCCAGGAGACTCTCCACATGGACAGGCACCACAGGTTTCCTAGTCTGGCAACACAAACAGGGCAGCTGCTAGTTCCCAGTGCAAGCCTCAGGGCAAAAACCTCTCGCTCTTCAGTGTCTTTACATCTGAAAAGAAGAAAAGTGACCAAGGGCCAAGGAGAGCTGCCCTGGTGTCAAAATTGAGCTGTAAATCAGAATGTGCCAAGTGTTTTGCACAAAATCACCTGTGCCACAGTGATTCTGTTGTTCTCTCTCTCTCTCTCTCCCTCCCTCAGACACACACACACACACACACACACACACAAATCCACAGAGGCACAGGCACAAACGGAGTTATACACATGCGCACTGGACAGCTTCTGCAAGGCAGGGCCCTGGGCTGAACCCTGCTCCGCATTTCCTGGAAGCACGCCCAGCCTTTTAAGGCCAGCTCTGAGCTCCCATTGGCGGGATTCCTTCAGAAGGCCCGCCCACAGGGCACCAGCCAGGCTCTGATAGGCCAGAGGCCTAGGCCACGCCCAGAACCCCACCAGCAATCTCATTGGCCAGTGTGCTTGGACACGCCCAGGAGGGTCCGGGCCCCTAGTCAGTGATTGGCCAGCGGCCTTGAGCACCGCCCACACGGCCCTGCAGCACGCTGATTGGGCAGCCTCCGGAAGGCCCGCCCACCAGCCACTTCCGCTCGACTCTGATTGGCCTGGTGTCCCAGGGACACGCCCCCAGCCAGCCTTCTCTTGGCTCCCATTGGCGGGCTGCTGTCTGAGGGGCGCCCTCTGATAGGCCAGTTCCTAAGGCACGCCCAGGAAGGTCACCGCCCTTGCCCCATGATTGGCCAGCCTCCTGGGCTCCGCCCACGAGGCCCGCCCCAGGCGCTCATTGGACAGCCTCCCGAGGGCCCGCCCCCCAGGCACTTCCGCTGGACCCTGATTGGCTGACCACCAGGGGTACGCCCACCCAGATCCAGCACCCAGGCTCTCATTGGTGGGCTGCTCTCTGAGGCCCGCCCACGCAACTCCTCCTCTGTTCTCATTGGCCAGCTCTTGCTTCACGCCCCTGAGGGTGACGTTCCTCCTCTCTGATTGGCCAGCTGTCTCTATGAATACCCACTGGGCCCTCCCCTCAGGCTCATTGGGCACGGGCTCTGAGGCCCGCCCCCGGGGACTTTCTGCCATCCTCTGAAGGCCCTGTTTCTGCAAACACGACCCCCACAGCTCCTGTCTGGGCCCATCCTTAGGACACTGCCTGCCTGCGCTAGGCTGGCCATGCTCTTGGGGCACACCCAGAAACACTGTCGCCACTCTCCTAGCCCAGTGCCTCAGGGCACTTGCCCCATGGAGCCTTAGTCCCGCCCTGGTGCTGCCCTCTTGTGGACACCCAGCAGAATGCAGCTGAGCACAGGGATTCACAAGCTCCCAGTAGAGTCATCCCAGACAAAGAGAGAAACCCCTTCCACTTGCAAAGCCAAATGGGGGATCCCCCCACCCCACAGGAAAGAACAGATGTCTAGGGCACTCTACGTCAATTTCAACCCTGCTGTCCACGGGCCACAATTCCTAGAGTTCTCCTCATTCCACAGAATCACTACACTCAACTATGGTCTTTGCTGCCACCTTGTGGACATACAGCAGAAGGCAGCTGAGCTCCCCATGCCACTCCTCTTTGAGTCTACCCAGAAAATTACACACAGCATGGGAATAGCAAAGGAAAGAACCCATCTGAGGACCACCTGGGAGAATGCACAACAGAGTCCACAATCCAATGTGCCAATTCATACTTGAAAAACCACTTGTGCAGTGGAAACTTCCTTTGTCATAACACAACCCAGTTCCTAAGTCCCTGCGTCAGGAATAAAGAAACAACAGCGGTAATCATAACTGAAACACACTTATGCACACTTACACACACACACACACACACACAGACACCTTCCCACAGAGACGTACACACTTGTCCCGAAAATAACTTGGATTGGAGTTGCTGTTTTGCACCCTAGCAAAAGGTCAAAGTTTCATGGTTGGAAGGGAGAAGTGTTAAGTTTCTGGCATATGAAGGTGAGAAATGCCTAGAGCAGATCGATAGTTACATGGACAACGAAGGGAGCATGGGTTGGAGGGACAGCTGGTGGAGCTGCCACGGAACTGTGTGGAATCCCAGGACCCTGTTTTGAGCCCCTGGTCACACTTACCCAGCTAGGGAAAAGCTGGGCTAGTGACAAATCAGAGCTGCAGCTGTCTCTCTGTCTCTCTTCCTGCTTGGGCCCTGCTCTCTCAATTTATGACTGTTTGCTTCTCCTCAATAAGAAAGTTACAAAGGATGTACAGAAATACAGGGGTAGTGGGAAAAATTACCCCCCCCGTGCCCACTATTACATGGAACTGTTGACTGTAAACCATTCATCCCCCAAGAAAGAACAGAATAAATATTTGTGAGGTTAAAAACATTGTAGGTTAAATAGTGAACATTCTCTAGAGCCATGCAATACTAATCCATTGTGCATTGGATGTCACTGTCAAAAACAGTGCAGTAGCAGTTGTAGTAGTGTGTAGTATCTGCAAAAGGAAATGTATTGTGTGTCAAAAGTTCCCTTCAATTATAAGAGAAAATCTATCAGGCAGAAGAAATGACCCCTCATGTGATATCGGACGAAATAAATAAATAAATAAATATGCAAATAAATGGGAATGATCTAAGAGGATTTGAAAAAAATAAAAAATACAAACAAACACCACAGCAAGACCTGATGACAGCAGAAATATAGAAAAGGTCTGCTGAGAAACAGAGGGCTGCTTCAAAAATTCCCTGACACACAGGGTCCAGGCAAATTACGAATTCCGAGAATGAAAAGAAACGCATACGATTTGAAGCTTACACTAGAAAATGGAGGCAAGTTCTGGGCTATGATAATTACAATAAGGATACTGATAGAAAGGCTATTGGAAATGCTCCTGGAAAGTTTATAATTTATAATTGTAGTGAATCCTGCTCCAACTATGTGACCAATTATTTATGAATAAGGCTATTATAAATGTGGTAATTCTGCATTCAGATCAAATAAAAAGGTCAACAATTCTAAAAATGTCTGATATATATATAGATGTATGTATATGTACATATCTGTATGTGTATCTTTATTATCAACTATGAGGGATACTGGCATGGCTATGAGGAGACAGAGTATGGCTTGTGCCAGAGAGACTTACAAAGCTGAGGCTCCAGAAACCTAGGTGAAATCGCCAACAAAACAATCCAGAGCTCAGCCGGGCCCTGGTGACTCGCTTTGTATATCTGGGCCTGTCAGTCAAATAATATATAAGTAAAATATTAATGAGTGCAGACAGAGTGAGTGAGAGCCTGTGAGAGTCAGAGACAGAGAAGGCAAGAAGAGAAATAGAAGAGTTGGAAAGAGACCAGAAGTCCAAAAGCTCCCACTCTGTGTTCATACATGACAGGTTCAAACCTGGGTTGTAGAGATTGTAAGGCAGCAGTCTCCTGTCCACAGACCCCAGACAACCCCAGCCTTCACCATATGTGTGTAGTATTTACGACAGGATATGTATTGTGAGTGTAAACTTCCCTTCAATTATAAGAGAAAAATCTATCAAGCAGAAGAATGGACCCCTCATGTAATATAGAACCAAATAAATAAATAAATAAATAAATATGCAAATAAATGGGGGTTATCTAGGAGGATTTGAAACAAATGAAAAATAAAAACAAAAAGCACAAGAAGACCTGATGGCAGCAGAATCATAGAAACCATCTGCTGAGAATCAAGGGCTGCTTCAAAAGTTCCGAGACCCTTCAGAGTCCAGGGAAATTAAGATTTCGGGAGAATGAAAAGAAACTCATATGTATTGAAGCTTACACTAGAGAAAGGAGGCAAGTTCTGTACTATGATAATTAAAATAAGGATGCTGATAGAAATGCTATTAGAAATGCTACTGGAAGGTTCTATTATTTATAATTGTATTGAATCCTGCTCCAACTATGTGGCCAATTAGTAGGGAAAAAGGAACCTGTTGTAAATGTGTGAATTCTGATTAAGATCAATTACATAGGTTGACAATTCTAAAATTGACAGATATATATATATATATATATATATGTATATTTATATATGTATATGGATGTATATCTTTATTATAAAGTCTGAGAGATACTGCCATGGATATGAGGAGACAGAATATGGCTTAAGTCAGAGAGACTTACCAATCTGAGGCTCCAGTAGCCTAGGTGAAATCACTAGGTGATCACTAGGTGAAATCAGCTCAGCAGTGCTCTGGCCACTCTCTTTGTATATCTGGGCCTGTCAATAAAATAAGGATATAAGTAAAATATTCCTGAGTTCAGGCAGAGTGAGAGAGAGCCTGTGAGAGTCAGAGACAGAGATGGCGAGAAGAGAAATAGAAGAGTTGGAAATAGACCAGAAGTCAAAACCCCCCTAGGCTGTGTTCATTCATGACAGGTTCAAACCTGGGTTGTAGAGATTGTCACGCAGCAGCTCTAATGCCCACAGACCCCAGACAACCCAAGCCTTCACCATATGTGTGTAGTATTTGCCCCAGGAAATGTATTGTGCATCAAAAGTTCCCTTCAGTTATAAGAGAAAATCTCTCAAGCAGAAGACATGATGCCACATGTGATACCTGACTAAATAAATAAATTTGCAAATAAATGGGGATGATCTAGGAGGACTTGAAACAATAAAAATAAATAAAGACAAAAGCCACAAGAAGACCTGATGACAGCAGAAACATAGAAACCATCTGCTGAGAGACAGAGGGCTGCTTCAAAAATTCCCTAACACTTCAGGGTCCAGGGACATTAAGATTTCCGGAGAAAGAAAACAAACACATACGTATTGAAGCTTACACTAGAAAAAGGAGGGAAGATCTGGGCCATGATAATTACAGTAAGGATGCTAATAGAAACACGATTAGAAATGCTACTGGAAGGTTCTATTATTTATAATTGTATTGAATCCTGCTCCAACTATATGGCCAATTATTTCAGAAAAACTAGGCTGTTATAAATGTGGTAATTCTGAAAGAAGGTCAAATACATAGGTCGAACATTCTAAAAATGACAGATATATAAATCTATATGTATATATATATACATGTATGTATATCTTTATTATAAACTCTGAGTGATACTGGCATGGAAATGAGGAGACAGAATATGGCTTGTGTCAGAAAGACTTACAAACTGAGGCTCCAGTAGCCTAGGTGAAATCGCCAACACAACAAGCCAGAGCTCAGCAGTGCTCTGGTAACTCTCTTTGTCTATCTGGGCCTGTCAGTAAAATAAGAATCTAAGTAAAATATGAATGAGTGAAGACAGAGTGTGTGAGAGCATGTGAGAGTTAGAGATAGAGAAGGCGAGAAGAGAAATAGATGAGTTGGAAAGAGACCAGAATTCAAAAACCTCCTACACTGTGTTCATTGATGACAGGTTCAAACCTGGCTTGTAGAGATTGTAAGGCAGCAGCTCTCATGCCCACAGACCCCAGACAGCCCCAGCCTTCACCATAGGCTCTACTACCAACCTGACAGTAATGTGTGTGTGTGTGTGTGTGTGTCTGTCTGTCTGTCTGTTTGTGTGTGTCTGTGTGTGCTCAGAGATCACCTGTAGTAGTCTCAGAGCATGGGTGGCAAGGGAGCCAGCCTCTCCTGCAACTTATGTACAGAGAACCTATCTGGTCAGGGCAAGCCACCTAGCCCAGATTGTGGCTAAGCAAGAATGCATATGCAAAGGGACTCTCATGTCTCACTCTCCTGAGTTCCGAATCAATGCCATGCCTCACTATGATCCAAACACTGCCAATGGGGGAAGCTGGGGCACCCCTCAGAATTCAGGGGCTTGAGCCTGTCCAGTCACGTTTGGCTGCCTACTCAGCCTCCAGGCTCTCAGTCCCCTGCTCAGGGCAGCAGATTACAAGCCCAGAAAGTACCCAGAAAGGGCTGTGTTTCCACATAGATGGGAAGTGTGTTGAACCAAACAATAGTGGATGAACCCGGCCCCTTACACCTACCCTTTGGGTCCGGCTAAGGCAATTGCTCCTGTGGCCTCACATCCCTGATCATGGTGTCCTGGTGTCCACACATCACACTCAGAGAGATTCCCAGAAGTAGGCTTGCATGAGTGTCCCATACAATGTCGCTCTGCTTGCAGGAAGCACAAACTCCCCGGGCCCTTGCTATGGACAGACAAAAAAAGATGGATGCCTCCATTGGCCAAATTAGGGGCTTCCAGTCAAGATCACAGCCCCACCCCTCACCTGAGGGCCTGGCTGCTGCTAATCAAGGCAATTGGAAACACCTTTTACACTTGGGCCCTGAGGACATACTCAGGAATCCCTCCAGGAGCTAGCAGGCTGGAAGACCTCCTGACCCCTGGATAGCTGTGCTCCTAGTTGGGCGGCCCTTCTGGCCAGTGGTGAAAATATTCCCTAGATACAAGAAAGAACTTCAGGTTTCAAAGGGATTTGAAACACCATGAGGCACTTGGAAAAGACATTTCACAGCCATCAAAACACCCTCTTTCTGAACACTGGAAGCTTCCGTTTTGCATGGAAAATCTGGACACTGGTGTGGCCATCAGTACCACAGATCCTTTCCATTTGGCTTAATAGAGGGAAAGCACAGTGTGTGTGCCAGGGGGATCGAGTTTCACTTCCCTTGACCGGGGCTCTCATGGAATAAGGACAAGGATGCTGTGCAGGAAGGTGAGGAGGGCTGCATTGAGGCTGAGTGTCAGCCTCAGGGCCCTGGAGAATGGGAGTCAAGCACAGAGGGCCTGGACAGCTGCAGCTGGAGATGGACATATGCCTGGAACCTGCAGCAGCAACGCTGTCTCCGCAGTTCCCCTCTGTACTACACCATGTGCAGGAGACTAAATAATCCAAAGGGCAAAGAAAGGAAAATTTCAACACCAGGAAGGCTGAGTTCACGATGCATGCACTGACTTCCAGTAAGGGCCCAGTGAAGAAGGCACGTAGAGACAGTCAGAGAGACAGAATGACAGAGACAGACAAGGACTGAAATTCTGGCCCTGTGCTGATCAGTGCCAGAGCACTGAAGACAAACCCTCCATGCCCATGCATACTTCTTACAAGTGGCATTGCTATTTTATGTTTGTGAGGAAAGGTAACACTTAGAACATCTAGGTCTTAGCCACTCTGAGAAGCAACCCTTGGCCGGCAGCCCACTCTCCAAAACTGCCCTCGCCTCTCCAAATTCGAAGTAGTCATAGTGATGCTCCAGCCAAGATGCAGGCTGGCGCATTGCATCTCCCTGGACCAGCCTCAGCCTGTCCTGTGTGCAGGGAACTGCACTATGTCTATTTCTTCTTTGATTTACAGTTTTGGGATAAGATTCGGTGGACAAAAAGAGCAAGAGGGAAGTAGATGATTTGGCAGTGGTAGTTTGTGCTGAGAGAGATTTGTAGAGTGATATACGATATGGCTCTGTGAGATGTCTCTCATGACTGTGGCTCAGAAGGGCCAGGTGTATCCACATTGCTACGCTAATCCAGAGATGTGCAGGTCTCTAGCTAAAAAATATTTTCAGACCTCTACATGTTACATACATATATATATATATATATAGAGAGAGAGAGAGAGAGAGAGAGAGAGAAAGAGAGAGAGAGACACTGATGTAGTCATTTTCTACAATGGATTCGATGTGACATTCACACAATTGATTGCTAAAACCTGGAGAGAAACTTTGCATCAGGAAAAGAATTGTCCAAAGGAATAAAATCTCCAAATCATTAGCTATATGCAGCTCCAACGGGACCGAGCGAAAAAGGCTCGAGAAGGAACTCATCCAGGAGACTCTCCACATGGACAGGCACCACAGGTTTCCTAGTCTGGCAACACAAACAGGGCAGCTGCTAGTTCCCAGTGCAAGCCTCAGGGCAAAAACCTCTCGCTCTTCAGTGTCTTTACATCTGAAAAGAAGAAAAGTGACCAAGGGCCAAGGAGAGCTGCCCTGGTGTCAAAATTGAGCTGTAAATCAGAATGTGCCAAGTGTTTTGCACAAAATCACCTGTGCCACAGTGATTCTGTTGTTCTCTCTCTCTCTCTCTCCCTCCCTCAGACACACACACACACACACACACACACACAAATCCACAGAGGCACAGGCACAAACGGAGTTATACACATGCGCACTGGACAGCTTCTGCAAGGCAGGGCCCTGGGCTGAACCCTGCTCCGCATTTCCTGGAAGCACGCCCAGCCTTTTAAGGCCAGCTCTGAGCTCCCATTGGCGGGATTCCTTCAGAAGGCCCGCCCACAGGGCACCAGCCAGGCTCTGATAGGCCAGAGGCCTAGGCCACGCCCAGAAACCCACCAGCAATCTCATTGGCCAGTGTGCTTGGACACGCCCAGGAGGGTCCGGGCCCCTAGTCAGTGATTGGCCAGCGGCCTTGAGCACCGCCCACACGGCCCTGCAGCACGCTGATTGGGCAGCCTCCGGAAGGCCCGCCCACCAGCCACTTCCGCTCGACTCTGATTGGCCTGGTGTCCCAGGGACACGCCCCCAGCCAGCCTTCTCTTGGCTCCCATTGGCGGGCTGCTGTCTGAGGGGCGCCCTCTGATAGGCCAGTTCCTAAGGCACGCCCAGGAAGGTCACCGCCCTTGCCCCATGATTGGCCAGCCTCCTGGGCTCCGCCCACGAGGCCCGCCCCAGGCGCTCATTGGACAGCCTCCCGAGGGCCCGCCCCCCAGGCACTTCCGCTGGACCCTGATTGGCTGACCACCAGGGGTACGCCCACCCAGATCCAGCACCCAGGCTCTCATTGGTGGGCTGCTCTCTGAGGCCCGCCCACGCAACTCCTCCTCTGTTCTCATTGGCCAGCTCTTGCTTCACGCCCCTGAGGGTGACGTTCCTCCTCTCTGATTGGCCAGCTGTCTCTATGAATACCCACTGGGCCCTCCCCTCAGGCTCATTGGGCACGGGCTCTGAGGCCCGCCCCCGGGGACTTTCTGCCATCCTCTGAAGGCCCTGTTTCTGCAAACACGACCCCCACAGCTCCTGTCTGGGCCCATCCTTAGGACACTGCCTGCCTGCGCTAGGCTGGCCATGCTCTTGGGGCACACCCAGAAACACTGTCGCCACTCTCCTAGCCCAGTGCCTCAGGGCACTTGCCCCATGGAGCCTTAGTCCCGCCCTGGTGCTGCCCTCTTGTGGACACCCAGCAGAATGCAGCTGAGCACAGGGATTCACAAGCTCCCAGTAGAGTCATCCCAGACAAAGAGAGAAACCCCTTCCACTTGCAAAGCCAAATGGGGGATCCCCCCACCCCACAGGAAAGAACAGATGTCTAGGGCACTCTACGTCAATTTCAACCCTGCTGTCCACGGGCCACAATTCCTAGAGTTCTCCTCATTCCACAGAATCACTACACTCAACTATGGTCTTTGCTGCCACCTTGTGGACATACAGCAGAAGGCAGCTGAGCTCCCCATGCCACTCCTCTTTGAGTCTACCCAGAAAATTACACACAGCATGGGAATAGCAAAGGAAAGAACCCATCTGAGGACCACCTGGGAGAATGCACAACAGAGTCCACAATCCAATGTGCCAATTCATACTTGAAAAACCACTTGTGCAGTGGAAACTTCCTTTGTCATAACACAACCCAGTTCCTAAGTCCCTGCGTCAGGAATAAAGAAACAACAGCGGTAATCATAACTGAAACACACTTATGCACACTTACACACACACACACACACACACACACACACCTTCCCACAGAGACGTACACACTTGTCCCAAAAATAACTTGGATTGGAGTTGCTGTTTTGCACCCTAGCAAAAGGTCAAAGTTTCATGGGTGGAAGGGAGAAGTGTTAAGTTTCTGGCATATGAAGGTGAGAAATGCCTAGAGCAGATCGATAGTTACATGGACAACGAAGGGAGCATGGGTTGGAGGGACAGCTGGTGGAGCTGCCAGGGAACTGTGTGGAATCCCAGGACCCTGTTTTGAGCCCCTGGTCACACTTACCCAGCTAGGGAAAAGCTGGGCTAGTGACAAATCAGAGCTGCAGCTGTCTCTCTGTCTCTCTTCCTGCTTGGGCCCTGCTCTCTCAATTTATGACTGTTTGCTTCTCCTCAATAAGAAAGTTACAAAGGATGTACAGAAATACAGGGGTAGTGGGAAAAATTACCCCCCCCCCGTGCCCACTATTACATGGAACTGTTGACTGTAAACCATTCATCCCCCAAGAAAGAACAGAATAAATATTTGTGAGGTTAAAAACATTGTAGGTTAAATAGTGAACATTCTCTAGAGCCATGCAATACTAATCCATTGTGCATTGGATGTCACTGTCAAAAACAGTGCAGTAGCAGTTGTAGTTGTGTGTAGTATCTGCAAAAGGAAATGTATTGTGTGTCAAAAGTTCCCTTCAATTATAAGAGAAAATCTATCAGGCAGAAGAAATGACCCCTCATGTGATATCGGACGAAATAAATAAATAAATAAATATGCAAATAAATGGGAATGATCTAAGAGGATTTGAAAAAAATAAAAAATACAAACAAACACCACAGCAAGACCTGATGACAGCAGAAATATAGAAAAGGTCTGCTGAGAAACAGAGGGCTGCTTCAAAAATTCCCTGACACACAGGGTCCAGGCAAATTACGAATTCCGAGAATGAAAAGAAACACATACGATTTGAAGCTTACACTAGAAAATGGAGGCAAGTTCTGGGCTATGATAATTACAATAAGGATACTGATAGAAAGGCTATTGGAAATGCTCCTGGAAAGTTTATAATTTATAATTGTAGTGAATCCTGCTCCAACTATGTGACCAATTATTTATGAATAAGGCTATTATAAATGTGGTAATTCTGCATTTAGATCAAATAAAAAGGTCAACAATTCTAAAAATGTCTGATATATATATAGATGTATGTATATGTACATATCTGTATGTGTATCTTTATTATCAACTATGAGGGATACTGGCATGGCTATGAGGAGACAGAGTATGGCTTGTGCCAGAGAGACTTACAAAGCTGAGGCTCCAGAAACCTAGGTGAAATCGCCAACAAAACAATCCAGAGCTCAGCCGGGCCCTGGTGACTCGCTTTGTATATCTGGGCCTGTCAGTCAAATAATATATAAGTAAAATATTAATGAGTGCAGACAGAGTGAGTGAGAGCCTTGAGAGTCAGAGACAGAGAAGGCAAGAAGAGAAATAGAAGAGTTGGAAAGAGACCAGAAGTCCAAAAGCTCCCACTCTGTGTTCATACATGACAGGTTCAAACCTGGGTTGTAGAGATTGTAAGGCAGCAGTCTCCTGTCCACAGACCCCAGACAACCCCAGCCTTCACCATATGTGTGTAGTATTTACGACAGGATATGTATTGTGAGTGTAAACTTCCCTTCAATTATAAGAGAAAAATCTATCAAGCAGAAGAATGGACCCCTCATGTAATATAGAACCAAATGAATAAATAAATAAATAAATATGCAAATAAATGGGGGTTATCTAGGAGGATTTGAAACAAATGAAAAATAAAAACAAAAAGCACAAGAAGACCTGATGGCAGCAGAATCATAGAAACCATCTGCTGAGAATCAAGGGCTGCTTCAAAAGTTCCGAGACCCTTCAGAGTCCAGGGAAATTAAGATTTCGGGAGAATGAAAAGAAACTCATATGTATTGAAGCTTACACTAGAGAAAGGAGGCAAGTTCTGTACTATGATAATTAAAATAAGGATGCTGATAGAAATGCTATTAGAAATGCTACTGGAAGGTTCTATTATTTATAATTGTATTGAATCCTGCTCCAACTATGTGGCCAATTAGTAGGGAAAAAGGAACCTGTTGTAAATGTGTGAATTCTGATTAAGATCAATTACATAGGTTGACAATTCTAAAATTGACAGATATATATATATATGTATATTTATATATGTATATGGATGTATATCTTTATTATAAAGTCTGAGAGATACTGCCATGGATATGAGGAGACAGAATATGGCTTAAGTCAGAGAGACTTACCAATCTGAGGCTCCAGTAGCCTAGGTGAAATCACTAGGTGATCACTAGGTGAAATCAGCTCAGCAGTGCTCTGGCCACTCTCTTTGTATATCTGGGCCTGTCAATAAAATAAGGATATAAGTAAAATATTCCTGAGTTCAGACAGAGTGAGAGAGAGCCTGTGAGAGTCAGAGACAGAGATGGCGAGAAGAGAAATAGAAGAGTTGGAAATAGACCAGAAGTCAAAACCCCCCTAGGCTGTGTTCATTCATGACAGGTTCAAACCTGGGTTGTAGAGATTGTCACGCAGCAGCTCTAATGCCCACAGACCCCAGACAACCCAAGCCTTCACCATATGTGTGTAGTATTTGCCCCAGGAAATGTATTGTGCATCAAAAGTTCCCTTCAGTTATAAGAGAAAATCTCTCAAGCAGAAGACATGATGCCACATGTGATACCTGACTAAATAAATAAATTTGCAAATAAATGGGGATGATCTAGGAGGACTTGAAACAATAAAAATAAATAAAGACAAAAGCCACAAGAAGACCTGATGACAGCAGAAACATAGAAACCATCTGCTGAGAGACAGAGGGCTGCTTCAAAAATTCCCTAACACTTCAGGGTCCAGGGACATTAAGATTTCCGGAGAAAGAAAACAAACACATACGTATTGAAGCTTACACTAGAAAAAGGAGGGAAGATCTGGGCCATGATAATTACAATAAGGATGCTAATAGAAACACGATTAGAAATGCTACTGGAAGGTTCTATTATTTATAATTGTATTGAATCCTGCTCCAACTATATGGCCAATTATTTCAGAAAAACTAGGCTGTTATAAATGTGGTAATTCTGAAAGAAGGTCAAATACATAGGTCGAACATTCTAAAAATGACAGATATATAAATCTATATGTATATATATACATGTATGTATATCTTTATTATAAACTCTGAGTGATACTGGCATGGAAATGAGGAGACAGAATATGGCTTGTGTCAGAAAGACTTACAAACTGAGGCTCCAGTAGCCTAGGTGAAATCGCCAACACAACAAGCCAGAGCTCAGCAGTGCTCTGGTAACTCTCTTTGTCTATCTGGGCCTGTCAGTAAAATAAGAATCTAAGTAAAATATGAATGAGTGAAGACAGAGTGTGTGAGAGCATGTGAGAGTTAGAGATAGAGAAGGCGAGAAGAGAAATAGATGAGTTGGAAAGAGACCAGAATTCAAAAACCTCCTACACTGTGTTCATTGATGACAGGTTCAAACCTGGCTTGTAGAGATTGTAAGGCAGCAGCTCTCATGCCCACAGACCCCAGACAGCCCCAGCCTTCACCATAGGCTCTACTACCAACCTGACAGTAATGTGTGTGTGTGTGTGTGTGTGTGTCTGTCTGTCTGTCTGTTTGTGTGTGTCTGTGTGTGCTCAGAGATCACCTGTAGTAGTCTCAGAGCATGGGTGGCAAGGGAGCCAGCCTCTCCTGCAACTTATGTACAGAGAACCTATCTGGTCAGGGCAAGCCAGCTAGCCCAGATTGTGGCTAAGCAAGAATGCATATGCAAAGGGACTCTCATGTCTCACTCTCCTGAGTTCCGATTCAATGCCATGCCTCACTATGATCCAAACACTGCCAATGGGGGAAGCTGGGGCACCCCTCAGAATTCAGGGGCATGAGCCTGTCCAGTCACCTTTGGCTGCCTACTCAGCCTCCAGGCTCTCAGTCCACTGCTCAGGGCAGCAGATTACAAGCCCAGAAAGTACCCAGAAAGGGCTGTGTTTCCACATAGATGGGAAGTGTGTTGAACCAAACAATAGTGGATGAACCCGGCCCCTTACACCTACCCTTTGGGTCCGGCTAAGGCAATTGCTCCTGTGGCCTCACATCCCTGATCATGGTGTCCTGGTGTCCACACATCACACTCAGAGAGATTCCCAGAAGTAGGCTTGCATGAGTGTCCCATACAATGTCGCTCTGCTTGCAGGAAGCACAAACTCCCCGGGCCCTTGCTATGGACAGACAACAAAAGATGGATGCCTCCATTGGCCAAATTAGGGGCTTCCAGTCAAGATCACAGCCCCACCCCTCACCTGAGGGCCTGGCTGCTGCTAATCAAGGCAATTGGAAACACCTTTTACACTTGGGCCCTGAGGACATACTCAGGAATCCCTCCAGGAGCTAGCAGGCTGGAAGACCTCCTGACCCCTGGATAGCTGTGCTCCTAGTTGGGCGGCCCTTCTGGCCAGTGGTGAAAATATTCCCTAGATACAAGAAAGAACTTCAGGTTTCAAAGGGATTTGAAACACCATGAGGCACTTGGAAAAGACATTTCACAGCCATCAAAACACCCTCTTTCTGAACACTGGAAGCTTCCGTTTTGCATGGAAAATCTGGACACTGGTGTGGCCATCAGTACCACAGATCCTTTCCATTTGGCTTAATAGAGGGAAAGCACAGTGTGTGTGCCAGGGGGATCGAGTTTCACTTCCCTTGACCGGGGCTCTCATGGAATAAGGACAAGGATGCTGTGCAGGAAGGTGAGGAGGGCTGCATTGAGGCTGAGTGTCAGCCTCAGGGCCCTGGAGAATGGGAGTCAAGCACAGAGGGCCTGGACAGCTGCAGCTGGAGATGGACATATGCCTGGAACCTGCAGCAGCAACGCTGTCTCCGCAGTTCCCCTCTGTACTACACCATGTGCAGGAGACTAAATAATCCAAAGGGCAAAGAAAGGAAAATTTCAACACCAGGAAGGCTGAGTTCACGATGCATGCACTGACTTCCAGTAAGGGCCCAGTGAAGAAGGCACGTAGAGACAGTCAGAGAGACAGAATGACAGAGACAGACAAGGACTGAAATTCTGGCCCTGTGCTGATCAGTGCCAGAGCACTGAAGACAAACCCTCCATGCCCATGCATACTTCTTACAAGTGGCATTGCTATTTTATGTTTGTGAGGAAAGGTAACACTTAGAACATCTAGGTCTTAGCCACTCTGAGAAGCAACCCTTGGCCGGCAGCCCACTCTCCAAAACTGCCCTCGCCTCTCCAAATTCGAAGTAGTCATAGTGATGCTCCAGCCAAGATGCAGGCTGGCGCATTGCATCTCCCTGGACCAGCCTCAGCCTGTCCTGTGTGCAGGGAACTGCACTATGTCTATTTCTTCTTTGATTTACAGTTTTGGGATAAGATTCGGTGGACAAAAAGAGCAAGAGGGAAGTAGATGATTTGGCAGTGGTAGTTTGTGCTGAGAGAGATTTGTAGAGTGATATACGATATGGCTCTGTGAGATGTCTCTCATGACTGTGGCTCAGAAGGGCCAGGTGTATCCACATTGCTACGCTAATCCAGAGCTGTGCAGGTCTCTAGCTAAAAAATATTTTCAGACCTCTACATGTTACATACATATATATATATATATATATATATATATAGAGAGAGAGAGAGAGAGAGAGAGAGAGAGAAAGAGAGAGAGAGACACTGATGTAGTCATTTTCTACAATGGATTCGATGTGACATTCACACAATTGATTGCTAAAACCTGGAGAGAAACTTTGCATCAGGAAAAGAATTGTCCAAAGGAATAAAATCTCCAAATCATTAGCTATATGCAGCTCCAACGGGACCGAGCGAAAAAGGCTCGAGAAGGAACTCATCCAGGAGACTCTCCACATGGACAGGCACCACAGGTTTCCTAGTCTGGCAACACAAACAGGGCAGCTGCTAGTTCCCAGTGCAAGCCTCAGGGCAAAAACCTCTCGCTCTTCAGTGTCTTTACATCTGAAAAGAAGAAAAGTGACCAAGGGCCAAGGAGAGCTGCCCTGGTGTCAAAATTGAGCTGTAAATCAGAATGTGCCAAGTGTTTTGCACAAAATCACCTGTGCCACAGTGATTCTGTTGTTCTCTCTCTCTCTCTCTCCCTCCCTCAGACACACACACACACACACACACACACACACACAAATCCACAGAGGCACAGGCACAAACGGAGTTATACACATGCGCACTGGACAGCTTCTGCAAGGCAGGGCCCTGGGCTGAACCCTGCTCCGCATTTCCTGGAAGCACGCCCAGCCTTTTAAGGCCAGCTCTGAGCTCCCATTGGCGGGATTCCTTCAGAAGGCCCGCCCACAGGGCACCAGCCAGGCTCTGATAGGCCAGAGGCCTAGGCCACGCCCAGAACCCCACCAGCAATCTCATTGGCCAGTGTGCTTGGACACGCCCAGGAGGGTCCGGGCCCCTAGTCAGTGATTGGCCAGCGGCCTTGAGCACCGCCCACACGGCCCTGCAGCACGCTGATTGGGCAGCCTCCGGAAGGCCCGCCCACCAGCCACTTCCGCTCGACTCTGATTGGCCTGGTGTCCCAGGGACACGCCCCCAGCCAGCCTTCTCTTGGCTCCCATTGGCGGGCTGCTGTCTGAGGGGCGCCCTCTGATAGGCCAGTTCCTAAGGCACGCCCAGGAAGGTCACCGCCCTTGCCCCATGATTGGCCAGCCTCCTGGGCTCCGCCCACGAGGCCCGCCCCAGGCGCTCATTGGACAGCCTCCCGAGGGCCCGCCCCCCAGGCACTTCCACTGGACCCTGATTGGCTGACCACCAGGGGTACGCCCACCCAGATCCAGCACCCAGGCTCTCATTGGTGGGCTGCTCTCTGAGGCCCGCCCACGCAACTCCTCCTCTGTTCTCATTGGCCAGCTCTTGCTTCACGCCCCTGAGGGTGACGTTCCTCCTCTCTGATTGGCCAGCTGTCTCTATGAATACCCACTGGGCCCTCCCCTCAGGCTCATTGGGCACGGGCTCTGAGGCCCGCCCCCGGGGACTTTCTGCCATCCTCTGAAGGCCCTGTTTCTGCAAACACGACCCCCACAGCTCCTGTCTGGGCCCATCCTTAGGACACTGCCTGCCTGCGCTAGGCTGGCCATGCTCTTGGGGCACACCCAGAAACACTGTCGCCACTCTCCTAGCCCAGTGCCTCAGGGCACTTGCCCCATGGAGCCTTAGTCCCGCCCTGGTGCTGCCCTCTTGTGGACACCCAGCAGAATGCAGCTGAGCACAGGGATTCACAAGCTCCCAGTAGAGTCATCCCAGACAAAGAGAGAAACCCCTTCCACTTGCAAAGCCAAATGGGGGATCCCCCCACCCCACAGGAAAGAACAGATGTCTAGGGCACTCTACGTCAATTTCAACCCTGCTGTCCACGGGCCACAATTCCTAGAGTTCTCCTCATTCCACAGAATCACTACACTCAACTATGGTCTTTGCTGCCACCTTGTGGACATACAGCAGAAGGCAGCTGAGCTCCCCATGCCACTCCTCTTTGAGTCTACCCAGAAAATTACACACAGCATGGGAATAGCAAAGGAAAGAACCCATCTGAGGACCACCTGGGAGAATGCACAACAGAGTCCACAATCCAATGTGCCAATTCATACTTGAAAAACCACTTGTGCAGTGGAAACTTCCTTTGTCATAACACAACCCAGTTCCTAAGTCCCTGCGTCAGGAATAAAGAAACAACAGCGGTAATCATAACTGAAACACACTTATGCACACTTACACACACACACACACACACACAGACACCTTCCCACAGAGACGTACACACTTGTCCCGAAAATAACTTGGATTGGAGTTGCTGTTTTGCACCCTAGCAAAAGGTCAAAGTTTCATGGTTGGAAGGGAGAAGTGTTAAGTTTCTGGCATATGAAGGTGAGAAATGCCTAGAGCAGATCGATAGTTACATGGACAACGAAGGGAGCATGGGTTGGAGGGACAGCTGGTGGAGCTGCCACGGAACTGTGTGGAATCCCAGGACCCTGTTTTGAGCCCCTGGTCACACTTACCCAGCTAGGGAAAAGCTGGGCTAGTGACAAATCAGAGCTGCAGCTGTCTCTCTGTCTCTCTTCCTGCTTGGGCCCTGCTCTCTCAATTTATGACTGTTTGCTTCTCCTCAATAAGAAAGTTACAAAGGATGTACAGAAATACAGGGGTAGTGGGAAAAATTACCCCCCCCGTGCCCACTATTACATGGAACTGTTGACTGTAAACCATTCATCCCCCAAGAAAGAACAGAATAAATATTTGTGAGGTTAAAAACATTGTAGGTTAAATAGTGAACATTCTCTAGAGCCATGCAATACTAATCCATTGTGCATTGGATGTCACTGTCAAAAACAGTGCAGTAGCAGTTGTAGTAGTGTGTAGTATCTGCAAAAGGAAATGTATTGTGTGTCAAAAGTTCCCTTCAATTATAAGAGAAAATCTATCAGGCAGAAGAAATGACCCCTCATGTGATATCGGACGAAATAAATAAATAAATAAATATGCAAATAAATGGGAATGATCTAAGAGGATTTGAAAAAAATAAAAAATACAAACAAACACCACAGCAAGACCTGATGACAGCAGAAATATAGAAAAGGTCTGCTGAGAAACAGAGGGCTGCTTCAAAAATTCCCTGACACACAGGGTCCAGGCAAATTACGAATTCCGAGAATGAAAAGAAACGCATACGATTTGAAGCTTACACTAGAAAATGGAGGCAAGTTCTGGGCTATGATAATTACAATAAGGATACTGATAGAAAGGCTATTGGAAATGCTCCTGGAAAGTTTATAATTTATAATTGTAGTGAATCCTGCTCCAACTATGTGACCAATTATTTATGAATAAGGCTATTATAAATGTGGTAATTCTGCATTCAGATCAAATAAAAAGGTCAACAATTCTAAAAATGTCTGATATATATATAGATGTATGTATATGTACATATCTGTATGTGTATCTTTATTATCAACTATGAGGGATACTGGCATTGCTATGAGGAGACAGAGTATGGCTTGTGCCAGAGAGACTTACAAAGCTGAGGCTCCAGAAACCTAGGTGAAATCGCCAACAAAACAATCCAGAGCTCAGCCGGGCCCTGGTGACTCGCTTTGTATATCTGGGCCTGTCAGTCAAATAATATATAAGTAAAATATTAATGAGTGCAGACAGAGTGAGTGAGAGCCTGTGAGAGTCAGAGACAGAGAAGGCAAGAAGAGAAATAGAAGAGTTGGAAAGAGACCAGAAGTCCAAAAGCTCCCACTCTGTGTTCATACATGACAGGTTCAAACCTGGGTTGTAGAGATTGTAAGGCAGCAGTCTCCTGTCCACAGACCCCAGACAACCCCAGCCTTCACCATATGTATGTAGTATTTACGACAGGATATGTATTGTGAGTGTAAACTTCCCTTCAATTATAAGAGAAAAATCTATCAAGCAGAAGAATGGACCCCTCATGTAATATAGAACCAAATAAATAAATAAATAAATAAATATGCAAATAAATGGGGGTTATCTAGGAGGATTTGAAACAAATGAAAAATAAAAACAAAAAGCACAAGAAGACCTGATGGCAGCAGAATCATAGAAACCATCTGCTGAGAATCAAGGGCTGCTTCAAAAGTTCCGAGACCCTTCAGAGTCCAGGGAAATTAAGATTTCGGGAGAATGAAAAGAAACTCATATGTATTGAAGCTTACACTAGAGAAAGGAGGCAAGTTCTGTACTATGATAATTAAAATAAGGATGCTGATAGAAATGCTATTAGAAATGCTACTGGAAGGTTCTATTATTTATAATTGTATTGAATCCTGCTCCAACTATGTGGCCAATTAGTAGGGAAAAAGGAACCTGTTGTAAATGTGTGAATTCTGATTAAGATCAATTACATAGGTTGACAATTCTAAAATTGACAGATATATATATATATATATATATATGTATATTTATATATGTATATGGATGTATATCTT
Organism: Erinaceus europaeus; assembly: GCF_950295315.1. Classification (NCBI taxonomy): domain Eukaryota; kingdom Metazoa; phylum Chordata; class Mammalia; order Eulipotyphla; family Erinaceidae; genus Erinaceus; species Erinaceus europaeus. The sequence goes on from NC_080174.1 coordinate 579,953, forward strand.
TATTATAAAGTCTGAGAGATACTGCCATGGATATGAGGAGACAGAATATGGCTTAAGTCAGAGAGACTTACCAATCTGAGGCTCCAGTAGCCTAGGTGAAATCACTAGGTGATCACTAGGTGAAATCAGCTCAGCAGTGCTCTGGCCACTCTCTTTGTATATCTGGGCCTGTCAATAAAATAAGGATATAAGTAAAATATTCCTGAGTTCAGGCAGAGTGAGAGAGAGCCTGTGAGAGTCAGAGACAGAGATGGCGAGAAGAGAAATAGAAGAGTTGGAAATAGACCAGAAGTCAAAACCCCCCTAGGCTGTGTTCATTCATGACAGGTTCAAACCTGGGTTGTAGAGATTGTCACGCAGCAGCTCTAATGCCCACAGACCCCAGACAACCCAAGCCTTCACCATATGTGTGTAGTATTTGCCCCAGGAAATGTATTGTGCATCAAAAGTTCCCTTCAGTTATAAGAGAAAATCTCTCAAGCAGAAGACATGATGCCACATGTGATACCTGACTAAATAAATAAATTTGCAAATAAATGGGGATGATCTAGGAGGACTTGAAACAATAAAAATAAATAAAGACAAAAGCCACAAGAAGACCTGATGACAGCAGAAACATAGAAACCATCTGCTGAGAGACAGAGGGCTGCTTCAAAAATTCCCTAACACTTCAGGGTCCAGGGACATTAAGATTTCCGGAGAAAGAAAACAAACACATACGTATTGAAGCTTACACTAGAAAAAGGAGGGAAGATCTGGGCCATGATAATTACAGTAAGGATGCTAATAGAAACACGATTAGAAATGCTACTGGAAGGTTCTATTATTTATAATTGTATTGAATCCTGCTCCAACTATATGGCCAATTATTTCAGAAAAACTAGGCTGTTATAAATGTGGTAATTCTGAAAGAAGGTCAAATACATAGGTCGAACATTCTAAAAATGACAGATATATAAATCTATATGTATATATATATACATGTATGTATATCTTTATTATAAACTCTGAGTGATACTGGCATGGAAATGAGGAGACAGAATATGGCTTGTGTCAGAAAGACTTACAAACTGAGGCTCCAGTAGCCTAGGTGAAATCGCCAACACAACAAGCCAGAGCTCAGCAGTGCTCTGGTAACTCTCTTTGTCTATCTGGGCCTGTCAGTAAAATAAGAATCTAAGTAAAATATGAATGAGTGAAGACAGAGTGTGTGAGAGCATGTGAGAGTTAGAGATAGAGAAGGCGAGAAGAGAAATAGATGAGTTGGAAAGAGACCAGAATTCAAAAACCTCCTACACTGTGTTCATTGATGACAGGTTCAAACCTGGCTTGTAGAGATTGTAAGGCAGCAGCTCTCATGCCCACAGACCCCAGACAGCCCCAGCCTTCACCATAGGCTCTACTACCAACCTGACAGTAATGTGTGTGTGTGTGTGTGTGTGTGTCTGTCTGTCTGTCTGTTTGTGTGTGTCTGTGTGTGCTCAGAGATCACCTGTAGTAGTCTCAGAGCATGGGTGGCAAGGGAGCCAGCCTCTCCTGCAACTTATGTACAGAGAACCTATCTGGTCAGGGCAAGCCACCTAGCCCAGATTGTGGCTAAGCAAGAATGCATATGCAAAGGGACTCTCATGTCTCACTCTCCTGAGTTCCGAATCAATGCCATGCCTCACTATGATCCAAACACTGCCAATGGGGGAAGCTGGGGCACCCCTCAGAATTCAGGGGCTTGAGCCTGTCCAGTCACGTTTGGCTGCCTACTCAGCCTCCAGGCTCTCAGTCCCCTGCTCAGGGCAGCAGATTACAAGCCCAGAAAGTACCCAGAAAGGGCTGTGTTTCCACATAGATGGGAAGTGTGTTGAACCAAACAATAGTGGATGAACCCGGCCCCTTACACCTACCCTTTGGGTCCGGCTAAGGCAATTGCTCCTGTGGCCTCACATCCCTGATCATGGTGTCCTGGTGTCCACACATCACACTCAGAGAGATTCCCAGAAGTAGGCTTGCATGAGTGTCCCATACAATGTCGCTCTGCTTGCAGGAAGCACAAACTCCCCGGGCCCTTGCTATGGACAGACAAAAAAAGATGGATGCCTCCATTGGCCAAATTAGGGGCTTCCAGTCAAGATCACAGCCCCACCCCTCACCTGAGGGCCTGGCTGCTGCTAATCAAGGCAATTGGAAACACCTTTTACACTTGGGCCCTGAGGACATACTCAGGAATCCCTCCAGGAGCTAGCAGGCTGGAAGACCTCCTGACCCCTGGATAGCTGTGCTCCTAGTTGGGCGGCCCTTCTGGCCAGTGGTGAAAATATTCCCTAGATACAAGAAAGAACTTCAGGTTTCAAAGGGATTTGAAACACCATGAGGCACTTGGAAAAGACATTTCACAGCCATCAAAACACCCTCTTTCTGAACACTGGAAGCTTCCGTTTTGCATGGAAAATCTGGACACTGGTGTGGCCATCAGTACCACAGATCCTTTCCATTTGGCTTAATAGAGGGAAAGCACAGTGTGTGTGCCAGGGGGATCGAGTTTCACTTCCCTTGACCGGGGCTCTCATGGAATAAGGACAAGGATGCTGTGCAGGAAGGTGAGGAGGGCTGCATTGAGGCTGAGTGTCAGCCTCAGGGCCCTGGAGAATGGGAGTCAAGCACAGAGGGCCTGGACAGCTGCAGCTGGAGATGGACATATGCCTGGAACCTGCAGCAGCAACGCTGTCTCCGCAGTTCCCCTCTGTACTACACCATGTGCAGGAGACTAAATAATCCAAAGGGCAAAGAAAGGAAAATTTCAACACCAGGAAGGCTGAGTTCACGATGCATGCACTGACTTCCAGTAAGGGCCCAGTGAAGAAGGCACGTAGAGACAGTCAGAGAGACAGAATGACAGAGACAGACAAGGACTGAAATTCTGGCCCTGTGCTGATCAGTGCCAGAGCACTGAAGACAAACCCTCCATGCCCATGCATACTTCTTACAAGTGGCATTGCTATTTTATGTTTGTGAGGAAAGGTAACACTTAGAACATCTAGGTCTTAGCCACTCTGAGAAGCAACCCTTGGCCGGCAGCCCACTCTCCAAAACTGCCCTCGCCTCTCCAAATTCGAAGTAGTCATAGTGATGCTCCAGCCAAGATGCAGGCTGGCGCATTGCATCTCCCTGGACCAGCCTCAGCCTGTCCTGTGTGCAGGGAACTGCACTATGTCTATTTCTTCTTTGATTTACAGTTTTGGGATAAGATTCGGTGGACAAAAAGAGCAAGAGGGAAGTAGATGATTTGGCAGTGGTAGTTTGTGCTGAGAGAGATTTGTAGAGTGATATACGATATGGCTCTGTGAGATGTCTCTCATGACTGTGGCTCAGAAGGGCCAGGTGTATCCACATTGCTACGCTAATCCAGAGATGTGCAGGTCTCTAGCTAAAAAATATTTTCAGACCTCTACATGTTACATACATATATATATATATATATATAGAGAGAGAGAGAGAGAGAGAGAGAGAGAAAGAGAGAGAGAGACACTGATGTAGTCATTTTCTACAATGGATTCGATGTGACATTCACACAATTGATTGCTAAAACCTGGAGAGAAACTTTGCATCAGGAAAAGAATTGTCCAAAGGAATAAAATCTCCAAATCATTAGCTATATGCAGCTCCAACGGGACCGAGCGAAAAAGGCTCGAGAAGGAACTCATCCAGGAGACTCTCCACATGGACAGGCACCACAGGTTTCCTAGTCTGGCAACACAAACAGGGCAGCTGCTAGTTCCCAGTGCAAGCCTCAGGGCAAAAACCTCTCGCTCTTCAGTGTCTTTACATCTGAAAAGAAGAAAAGTGACCAAGGGCCAAGGAGAGCTGCCCTGGTGTCAAAATTGAGCTGTAAATCAGAATGTGCCAAGTGTTTTGCACAAAATCACCTGTGCCACAGTGATTCTGTTGTTCTCTCTCTCTCTCTCTCCCTCCCTCAGACACACACACACACACACACACACACACAAATCCACAGAGGCACAGGCACAAACGGAGTTATACACATGCGCACTGGACAGCTTCTGCAAGGCAGGGCCCTGGGCTGAACCCTGCTCCGCATTTCCTGGAAGCACGCCCAGCCTTTTAAGGCCAGCTCTGAGCTCCCATTGGCGGGATTCCTTCAGAAGGCCCGCCCACAGGGCACCAGCCAGGCTCTGATAGGCCAGAGGCCTAGGCCACGCCCAGAACCCCACCAGCAATCTCATTGGCCAGTGTGCTTGGACACGCCCAGGAGGGTCCGGGCCCCTAGTCAGTGATTGGCCAGCGGCCTTGAGCACCGCCCACACGGCCCTGCAGCACGCTGATTGGGCAGCCTCCGGAAGGCCCGCCCACCAGCCACTTCCGCTCGACTCTGATTGGCCTGGTGTCCCAGGGACACGCCCCCAGCCAGCCTTCTCTTGGCTCCCATTGGCGGGCTGCTGTCTGAGGGGCGCCCTCTGATAGGCCAGTTCCTAAGGCACGCCCAGGAAGGTCACCGCCCTTGCCCCATGATTGGCCAGCCTCCTGGGCTCCGCCCACGAGGCCCGCCCCAGGCGCTCATTGGACAGCCTCCCGAGGGCCCGCCCCCCAGGCACTTCCACTGGACCCTGATTGGCTGACCACCAGGGGTACGCCCACCCAGATCCAGCACCCAGGCTCTCATTGGTGGGCTGCTCTCTGAGGCCCGCCCACGCAACTCCTCCTCTGTTCTCATTGGCCAGCTCTTGCTTCACGCCCCTGAGGGTGACGTTCCTCCTCTCTGATTGGCCAGCTGTCTCTATGAATACCCACTGGGCCCTCCCCTCAGGCTCATTGGGCACGGGCTCTGAGGCCCGCCCCCGGGGACTTTCTGCCATCCTCTGAAGGCCCTGTTTCTGCAAACACGACCCCCACAGCTCCTGTCTGGGCCCATCCTTAGGACACTGCCTGCCTGCGCTAGGCTGGCCATGCTCTTGGGGCACACCCAGAAACACTGTCGCCACTCTCCTAGCCCAGTGCCTCAGGGCACTTGCCCCATGGAGCCTTAGTCCCGCCCTGGTGCTGCCCTCTTGTGGACACCCAGCAGAATGCAGCTGAGCACAGGGATTCACAAGCTCCCAGTAGAGTCATCCCAGACAAAGAGAGAAACCCCTTCCACTTGCAAAGCCAAATGGGGGATCCCCCCACCCCACAGGAAAGAACAGATGTCTAGGGCACTCTACGTCAATTTCAACCCTGCTGTCCACGGGCCACAATTCCTAGAGTTCTCCTCATTCCACAGAATCACTACACTCAACTATGGTCTTTGCTGCCACCTTGTGGACATACAGCAGAAGGCAGCTGAGCTCCCCATGCCACTCCTCTTTGAGTCTACCCAGAAAATTACACACAGCATGGGAATAGCAAAGGAAAGAACCCATCTGAGGACCACCTGGGAGAATGCACAACAGAGTCCACAATCCAATGTGCCAATTCATACTTGAAAAACCACTTGTGCAGTGGAAACTTCCTTTGTCATAACACAACCCAGTTCCTAAGTCCCTGCGTCAGGAATAAAGAAACAACAGCGGTAATCATAACTGAAACACACTTATGCACACTTACACACACACACACACACACACACACACACCTTCCCACAGAGACGTACACACTTGTCCCAAAAATAACTTGGATTGGAGTTGCTGTTTTGCACCCTAGCAAAAGGTCAAAGTTTCATGGGTGGAAGGGAGAAGTGTTAAGTTTCTGGCATATGAAGGTGAGAAATGCCTAGAGCAGATCGATAGTTACATGGACAACGAAGGGAGCATGGGTTGGAGGGACAGCTGGTGGAGCTGCCAGGGAACTGTGTGGAATCCCAGGACCCTGTTTTGAGCCCCTGGTCACACTTACCCAGCTAGGGAAAAGCTGGGCTAGTGACAAATCAGAGCTGCAGCTGTCTCTCTGTCTCTCTTCCTGCTTGGGCCCTGCTCTCTCAATTTATGACTGTTTGCTTCTCCTCAATAAGAAAGTTACAAAGGATGTACAGAAATACAGGGGTAGTGGGAAAAATTACCCCCCCCCCGTGCCCACTATTACATGGAACTGTTGACTGTAAACCATTCATCCCCCAAGAAAGAACAGAATAAATATTTGTGAGGTTAAAAACATTGTAGGTTAAATAGTGAACATTCTCTAGAGCCATGCAATACTAATCCATTGTGCATTGGATGTCACTGTCAAAAACAGTGCAGTAGCAGTTGTAGTAGTGTGTAGTATCTGCAAAAGGAAATGTATTGTGTGTCAAAAGTTCCCTTCAATTATAAGAGAAAATCTATCAGGCAGAAGAAATGACCCCTCATGTGATATCGGACGAAATAAATAAATAAATAAATATGCAAATAAATGGGAATGATCTAAGAGGATTTGAAAAAAATAAAAAATACAAACAAACACCACAGCAAGACCTGATGACAGCAGAAATATAGAAAAGGTCTGCTGAGAAACAGAGGGCTGCTTCAAAAATTCCCTGACACACAGGGTCCAGGCAAATTACGAATTCCGAGAATGAAAAGAAACGCATACGATTTGAAGCTTACACTAGAAAATGGAGGCAAGTTCTGGGCTATGATAATTACAATAAGGATACTGATAGAAAGGCTATTGGAAATGCTCCTGGAAAGTTTATAATTTATAATTGTAGTGAATCCTGCTCCAACTATGTGACCAATTATTTATGAATAAGGCTATTATAAATGTGGTAATTCTGCATTCAGATCAAATAAAAAGGTCAACAATTCTAAAAATGTCTGATATATATATAGATGTATGTATATGTACATATCTGTATGTGTATCTTTATTATCAACTATGAGGGATACTGGCATGGCTATGAGGAGACAGAGTATGGCTTGTGCCAGAGAGACTTACAAAGCTGAGGCTCCAGAAACCTAGGTGAAATCGCCAACAAAACAATCCAGAGCTCAGCCGGGCCCTGGTGACTCGCTTTGTATATCTGGGCCTGTCAGTCAAATAATATATAAGTAAAATATTAATGAGTGCAGACAGAGTGAGTGAGAGCCTGTGAGAGTCAGAGACAGAGAAGGCAAGAAGAGAAATAGAAGAGTTGGAAAGAGACCAGAAGTCCAAAAGCTCCCACTCTGTGTTCATACATGACAGGTTCAAACCTGGGTTGTAGAGATTGTAAGGCAGCAGTCTCCTGTCCACAGACCCCAGACAACCCCAGCCTTCACCATATGTGTGTAGTATTTACGACAGGATATGTATTGTGAGTGTAAACTTCCCTTCAATTATAAGAGAAAAATCTATCAAGCAGAAGAATGGACCCCTCATGTAATATAGAACCAAATAAATAAATAAATAAATAAATATGCAAATAAATGGGGGTTATCTAGGAGGATTTGAAACAAATGAAAAATAAAAACAAAAAGCACAAGAAGACCTGATGGCAGCAGAATCATAGAAACCATCTGCTGAGAATCAAGGGCTGCTTCAAAAGTTCCGAGACCCTTCAGAGTCCAGGGAAATTAAGATTTCGGGAGAATGAAAAGAAACTCATATGTATTGAAGCTTACACTAGAGAAAGGAGGCAAGTTCTGTACTATGATAATTAAAATAAGGATGCTGATAGAAATGCTATTAGAAATGCTACTGGAAGGTTCTATTATTTATAATTGTATTGAATCCTGCTCCAACTATGTGGCCAATTAGTAGGGAAAAAGGAACCTGTTGTAAATGTGTGAATTCTGATTAAGATCAATTACATAGGTTGACAATTCTAAAATTGACAGATATATATATATATATATATATATGTATATTTATATATGTATATGGATGTATATCTTTATTATAAAGTCTGAGAGATACTGCCATGGATATGAGGAGACAGAATATGGCTTAAGTCAGAGAGACTTACCAATCTGAGGCTCCAGTAGCCTAGGTGAAATCACTAGGTGATCACTAGGTGAAATCAGCTCAGCAGTGCTCTGGCCACTCTCTTTGTATATCTGGGCCTGTCAATAAAATAAGGATATAAGTAAAATATTCCTGAGTTCAGGCAGAGTGAGAGAGAGCCTGTGAGAGTCAGAGACAGAGATGGCGAGAAGAGAAATAGAAGAGTTGGAAATAGACCAGAAGTCAAAACCCCCCTAGGCTGTGTTCATTCATGACAGGTTCAAACCTGGGTTGTAGAGATTGTCACGCAGCAGCTCTAATGCCCACAGACCCCAGACAACCCAAGCCTTCACCATATGTGTGTAGTATTTGCCCCAGGAAATGTATTGTGCATCAAAAGTTCCCTTCAGTTATAAGAGAAAATCTCTCAAGCAGAAGACATGATGCCACATGTGATACCTGACTAAATAAATAAATTTGCAAATAAATGGGGATGATCTAGGAGGACTTGAAACAATAAAAATAAATAAAGACAAAAGCCACAAGAAGACCTGATGACAGCAGAAACATAGAAACCATCTGCTGAGAGACAGAGGGCTGCTTCAAAAATTCCCTAACACTTCAGGGTCCAGGGACATTAAGATTTCCGGAGAAAGAAAACAAACACATACGTATTGAAGCTTACACTAGAAAAAGGAGGGAAGATCTGGGCCATGATAATTACAATAAGGATGCTAATAGAAACACGATTAGAAATGCTACTGGAAGGTTCTATTATTTATAATTGTATTGAATCCTGCTCCAACTATATGGCCAATTATTTCAGAAAAACTAGGCTGTTATAAATGTGGTAATTCTGAAAGAAGGTCAAATACATAGGTCGAACATTCTAAAAATGACAGATATATAAATCTATATGTATATATATACATGTATGTATATCTTTATTATAAACTCTGAGTGATACTGGCATGGAAATGAGGAGACAGAATATGGCTTGTGTCAGAAAGACTTACAAACTGAGGCTCCAGTAGCCTAGGTGAAATCGCCAACACAACAAGCCAGAGCTCAGCAGTGCTCTGGTAACTCTCTTTGTCTATCTGGGCCTGTCAGTAAAATAAGAATCTAAGTAAAATATGAATGAGTGAAGACAGAGTGTGTGAGAGCATGTGAGAGTTAGAGATAGAGAAGGCGAGAAGAGAAATAGATGAGTTGGAAAGAGACCAGAATTCAAAAACCTCCTACACTGTGTTCATTGATGACAGGTTCAAACCTGGCTTGTAGAGATTGTAAGGCAGCAGCTCTCATGCCCACAGACCCCAGACAGCCCCAGCCTTCACCATAGGCTCTACTACCAACCTGACAGTAATGTGTGTGTGTGTGTGTGTGTGTGTGTCTGTCTGTTTGTGTGTGTCTGTGTGTGCTCAGAGATCACCTGTAGTAGTCTCAGAGCATGGGTGGCAAGGGAGCCAGCCTCTCCTGCAACTTATGTACAGAGAACCTATCTGGTCAGGGCAAGCCAGCTAGCCCAGATTGTGGCTAAGCAAGAATGCATATGCAAAGGGACTCTCATGTCTCACTCTCCTGAGTTCCGATTCAATGCCATGCCTCACTATGATCCAAACACTGCCAATGGGGGAAGCTGGGGCACCCCTCAGAATTCAGGGGCATGAGCCTGTCCAGTCACCTTTGGCTGCCTACTCAGCCTCCAGGCTCTCAGTCCACTGCTCAGGGCAGCAGATTACAAGCCCAGAAAGTACCCAGAAAGGGCTGTGTTTCCACATAGATGGGAAGTGTGTTGAACCAAACAATAGTGGATGAACCCGGCCCCTTACACCTACCCTTTGGGTCCGGCTAAGGCAATTGCTCCTGTGGCCTCACATCCCTGATCATGGTGTCCTGGTGTCCACACATCACACTCAGAGAGATTCCCAGAAGTAGGCTTGCATGAGTGTCCCATACAATGTCGCTCTGCTTGCAGGAAGCACAAACTCCCCGGGCCCTTGCTATGGACAGACAACAAAAGATGGATGCCTCCATTGGCCAAATTAGGGGCTTCCAGTCAAGATCACAGCCCCACCCCTCACCTGAGGGCCTGGCTGCTGCTAATCAAGGCAATTGGAAACACCTTTTACACTTGGGCCCTGAGGACATACTCAGGAATCCCTCCAGGAGCTAGCAGGCTGGAAGACCTCCTGACCCCTGGATAGCTGTGCTCCTAGTTGGGCGGCCCTTCTGGCCAGTGGTGAAAATATTCCCTAGATACAAGAAAGAACTTCAGGTTTCAAAGGGATTTGAAACACCATGAGGCACTTGGAAAAGACATTTCACAGCCATCAAAACACCCTCTTTCTGAACACTGGAAGCTTCCGTTTTGCATGGAAAATCTGGACACTGGTGTGGCCATCAGTACCACAGATCCTTTCCATTTGGCTTAATAGAGGGAAAGCACAGTGTGTGTGCCAGGGGGATCGAGTTTCACTTCCCTTGACCGGGGCTCTCATGGAATAAGGACAAGGATGCTGTGCAGGAAGGTGAGGAGGGCTGCATTGAGGCTGAGTGTCAGCCTCAGGGCCCTGGAGAATGGGAGTCAAGCACAGAGGGCCTGGACAGCTGCAGCTGGAGATGGACATATGCCTGGAACCTGCAGCAGCAACGCTGTCTCCGCAGTTCCCCTCTGTACTACACCATGTGCAGGAGACTAAATAATCCAAAGGGCAAAGAAAGGAAAATTTCAACACCAGGAAGGCTGAGTTCACGATGCATGCACTGACTTCCAGTAAGGGCCCAGTGAAGAAGGCACGTAGAGACAGTCAGAGAGACAGAATGACAGAGACAGACAAGGACTGAAATTCTGGCCCTGTGCTGATCAGTGCCAGAGCACTGAAGACAAACCCTCCATGCCCATGCATACTTCTTACAAGTGGCATTGCTATTTTATGTTTGTGAGGAAAGGTAACACTTAGAACATCTAGGTCTTAGCCACTCTGAGAAGCAACCCTTGGCCGGCAGCCCACTCTCCAAAACTGCCCTCGCCTCTCCAAATTCGAAGTAGTCATAGTGATGCTCCAGCCAAGATGCAGGCTGGCGCATTGCATCTCCCTGGACCAGCCTCAGCCTGTCCTGTGTGCAGGGAACTGCACTATGTCTATTTCTTCTTTGATTTACAGTTTTGGGATAAGATTCGGTGGACAAAAAGAGCAAGAGGGAAGTAGATGATTTGGCAGTGGTAGTTTGTGCTGAGAGAGATTTGTAGAGTGATATACGATATGGCTCTGTGAGATGTCTCTCATGACTGTGGCTCAGAAGGGCCAGGTGTATCCACATTGCTACGCTAATCCAGAGCTGTGCAGGTCTCTAGCTAAAAAATATTTTCAGACCTCTACATGTTACATACATATATATATATATATATATAGAGAGAGAGAGAGAGAGAGAGAGAGAGAGAAAGAGAGAGAGAGACACTGATGTAGTCATTTTCTACAATGGATTCGATGTGACATTCACACAATTGATTGCTAAAACCTGGAGAGAAACTTTGCATCAGGAAAAGAATTGTCCAAAGGAATAAAATCTCCAAATCATTAGCTATATGCAGCTCCAACGGGACCGAGCGAAAAAGGCTCGAGAAGGAACTCATCCAGGAGACTCTCCACATGGACAGGCACCACAGGTTTCCTAGTCTGGCAACACAAACAGGGCAGCTGCTAGTTCCCAGTGCAAGCCTCAGGGCAAAAACCTCTCGCTCTTCAGTGTCTTTACATCTGAAAAGAAGAAAAGTGACCAAGGGCCAAGGAGAGCTGCCCTGGTGTCAAAATTGAGCTGTAAATCAGAATGTGCCAAGTGTTTTGCACAAAATCACCTGTGCCACAGTGATTCTGTTGTTCTCTCTCTCTCTCTCTCCCTCCCTCAGACACACACACACACACACACACACACACACACACACAAATCCACAGAGGCACAGGCACAAACGGAGTTATACACATGCGCACTGGACAGCTTCTGCAAGGCAGGGCCCTGGGCTGAACCCTGCTCCGCATTTCCTGGAAGCACGCCCAGCCTTTTAAGGCCAGCTCTGAGCTCCCATTGGCGGGATTCCTTCAGAAGGCCCGCCCACAGGGCACCAGCCAGGCTCTGATAGGCCAGAGGCCTAGGCCACGCCCAGAACCCCACCAGCAATCTCATTGGCCAGTGTGCTTGGACACGCCCAGAAGGGTCCGGGCCCCTAGTCAGTGATTGGCCAGCGGCCTTGAGCACCGCCCACACGGCCCTGCAGCACGCTGATTGGGCAGCCTCCGGAAGGCCCGCCCACCAGCCACTTCCGCTCGACTCTGATTGGCCTGGTGTCCCAGGGACACGCCCCCAGCCAGCCTTCTCTTGGCTCCCATTGGCGGGCTGCTGTCTGAGGGGCGCCCTCTGATAGGCCAGTTCCTAAGGCACGCCCAGGAAGGTCACCGCCCTTGCCCCATGATTGGCCAGCCTCCTGGGCTCCGCCCACGAGGCCCGCCCCAGGCGCTCATTGGACAGCCTCCCGAGGGCCCGCCCCCCAGGCACTTCCACTGGACCCTGATTGGCTGACCACCAGGGGTACGCCCACCCAGATCCAGCACCCAGGCTCTCATTGGTGGGCTGCTCTCTGAGGCCCGCCCACGCAACTCCTCCTCTGTTCTCATTGGCCAGCTCTTGCTTCACGCCCCTGAGGGTGACGTTCCTCCTCTCTGATTGGCCAGCTGTCTCTATGAATACCCACTGGGCCCTCCCCTCAGGCTCATTGGGCACGGGCTCTGAGGCCCGCCCCCGGGGACTTTCTGCCATCCTCTGAAGGCCCTGTTTCTGCAAACACGACCCCCACAGCTCCTGTCTGGGCCCATCCTTAGGACACTGCCTGCCTGCGCTAGGCTGGCCATGCTCTTGGGGCACACCCAGAAACACTGTCGCCACTCTCCTAGCCCAGTGCCTCAGGGCACTTGCCCCATGGAGCCTTAGTCCCGCCCTGGTGCTGCCCTCTTGTGGACACCCAGCAGAATGCAGCTGAGCACAGGGATTCACAAGCTCCCAGTAGAGTCATCCCAGACAAAGAGAGAAACCCCTTCCACTTGCAAAGCCAAATGGGGGATCCCCCCACCCCACAGGAAAGAACAGATGTCTAGGGCACTCTACGTCAATTTCAACCCTGCTGTCCACGGGCCACAATTCCTAGAGTTCTCCTCATTCCACAGAATCACTACACTCAACTATGGTCTTTGCTGCCACCTTGTGGACATACAGCAGAAGGCAGCTGAGCTCCCCATGCCACTCCTCTTTGAGTCTACCCAGAAAATTACACACAGCATGGGAATAGCAAAGGAAAGAACCCATCTGAGGACCACCTGGGAGAATGCACAACAGAGTCCACAATCCAATGTGCCAATTCATACTTGAAAAACCACTTGTGCAGTGGAAACTTCCTTTGTCATAACACAACCCAGTTCCTAAGTCCCTGCGTCAGGAATAAAGAAACAACAGCGGTAATCATAACTGAAACACACTTATGCACACTTACACACACACACACACACACACACACACACACCTTCCCACAGAGACGTACACACTTGTCCCAAAAATAACTTGGATTGGAGTTGCTGTTTTGCACCCTAGCAAAAGGTCAAAGTTTCATGGGTGGAAGGGAGAAGTGTTAAGTTTCTGGCATATGAAGGTGAGAAATGCCTAGAGCAGATCGATAGTTACATGGACAACGAAGGGAGCATGGGTTGGAGGGACAGCTGGTGGAGCTGCCAGGGAACTGTGTGGAATCCCAGGACCCTGTTTTGAGCCCCTGGTCACACTTACCCAGCTAGGGAAAAGCTGGGCTAGTGACAAATCAGAGCTGCAGCTGTCTCTCTGTCTCTCTTCCTGCTTGGGCCCTGCTCTCTCAATTTATGACTGTTTGCTTCTCCTCAATAAGAAAGTTACAAAGGATGTACAGAAATACAGGGGTAGTGGGAAAAATTACCCCCCCCCCGTGCCCACTATTACATGGAACTGTTGACTGTAAACCATTCATCCCCCAAGAAAGAACAGAATAAATATTTGTGAGGTTAAAAACATTGTAGGTTAAATAGTGAACATTCTCTAGAGCCATGCAATACTAATCCATTGTGCATTGGATGTCACTGTCAAAAACAGTGCAGTAGCAGTTGTAGTAGTGTGTAGTATCTGCAAAAGGAAATGTATTGTGTGTCAAAAGTTCCCTTCAATTATAAGAGAAAATCTATCAGGCAGAAGAAATGACCCCTCATGTGATATCGGACGAAATAAATAAATAAATAAATATGCAAATAAATGGGAATGATCTAAGAGGATTTGAAAAAAATAAAAAATACAAACAAACACCACAGCAAGACCTGATGACAGCAGAAATATAGAAAAGGTCTGCTGAGAAACAGAGGGCTGCTTCAAAAATTCCCTGACACACAGGGTCCAGGCAAATTACGAATTCCGAGAATGAAAAGAAACGCATACGATTTGAAGCTTACACTAGAAAATGGAGGCAAGTTCTGGGCTATGATAATTACAATAAGGATACTGATAGAAAGGCTATTGGAAATGCTCCTGGAAAGTTTATAATTTATAATTGTAGTGAATCCTGCTCCAACTATGTGACCAATTATTTATGAATAAGGCTATTATAAATGTGGTAATTCTGCATTCAGATCAAATAAAAAGGTCAACAATTCTAAAAATGTCTGATATATATATAGATGTATGTATATGTACATATCTGTATGTGTATCTTTATTATCAACTATGAGGGATACTGGCATGGCTATGAGGAGACAGAGTATGGCTTGTGCCAGAGAGACTTACAAAGCTGAGGCTCCAGAAACCTAGGTGAAATCGCCAACAAAACAATCCAGAGCTCAGCCGGGCCCTGGTGACTCGCTTTGTATATCTGGGCCTGTCAGTCAAATAATATATAAGTAAAATATTAATGAGTGCAGACAGAGTGAGTGAGAGCCTGTGAGAGTCAGAGACAGAGAAGGCAAGAAGAGAAATAGAAGAGTTGGAAAGAGACCAGAAGTCCAAAAGCTCCCACTCTGTGTTCATACATGACAGGTTCAAACCTGGGTTGTAGAGATTGTAAGGCAGCAGTCTCCTGTCCACAGACCCCAGACAACCCCAGCCTTCACCATATGTGTGTAGTATTTACGACAGGATATGTATTGTGAGTGTAAACTTCCCTTCAATTATAAGAGAAAAATCTATCAAGCAGAAGAATGGACCCCTCATGTAATATAGAACCAAATAAATAAATAAATAAATAAATATGCAAATAAATGGGGGTTATCTAGGAGGATTTGAAACAAATGAAAAATAAAAACAAAAAGCACAAGAAGACCTGATGGCAGCAGAATCATAGAAACCATCTGCTGAGAATCAAGGGCTGCTTCAAAAGTTCCAAGACCCTTCAGAGTCCAGGGAAATTAAGATTTCGGGAGAATGAAAAGAAACTCATATGTATTGAAGCTTACACTAGAGAAAGGAGGCAAGTTCTGTACTATGATAATTAAAATAAGGATGCTGATAGAAATGCTATTAGAAATGCTACTGGAAGGTTCTATTATTTATAATTGTATTGAATCCTGCTCCAACTATGTGGCCAATTAGTAGGGAAAAAGAAACCTGTTGTAAATGTGTGAATTCTGATTAAGATCAATTACATAGGTTGACAATTCTAAAATTGACAGATATATATATATATATGTATATTTATATATGTATATGGATGTATATCTTTATTATAAAGTCTGAGAGATACTGCCATGGATATGAGGAGACAGAATATGGCTTAAGTCAGAGAGACTTACCAATCTGAGGCTCCAGTAGCCTAGGTGAAATCACTAGGTGATCACTAGGTGAAATCAGCTCAGCAGTGCTCTGGCCACTCTCTTTGTATATCTGGGCCTGTCAATAAAATAAGGATATAAGTAAAATATTCCTGAGTTCAGGCAGAGTGAGAGAGAGCCTGTGAGAGTCAGAGACAGAGATGGCGAGAAGAGAAATAGAAGAGTTGGAAATAGACCAGAAGTCAAAAACCCCCTAGGCTGTGTTCATTCATGACAGGTTCAAACCTGGGTTGTAGAGATTGTCACGCAGCAGCTCTAATGCCCACAGACCCCAGACAACCCAAGCCTTCACCATATGTGTGTAGTATTTGCCCCAGGAAATGTATTGTGCATCAAAAGTTCCCTTCAGTTATAAGAGAAAATCTCTCAAGCAGAAGACATGATGCCACATGTGATACCTGACTAAATAAATAAATTTGCAAATAAATGGGGATGATCTAGGAGGACTTGAAACAATAAAAATAAATAAAGACAAAAGCCACAAGAAGACCTGATGACAGCAGAAACATAGAAACCATCTGCTGAGAGACAGAGGGCTGCTTCAAAAATTCCCTAACACTTCAGGGTCCAGGGACATTAAGATTTCCGGAGAAAGAAAACAAACACATACGTATTGAAGCTTACACTAGAAAAAGGAGGGAAGATCTGGGCCATGATAATTACAGTAAGGATGCTAATAGAAACACGATTAGAAATGCTACTGGAAGGTTCTATTATTTATAATTGTATTGAATCCTGCTCCAACTATATGGCCAATTATTTCAGAAAAACTAGGCTGTTATAAATGTGGTAATTCTGAAAGAAGGTCAAATACATAGGTCGAACATTCTAAAAATGACAGATATATAAATCTATATGTATATATATATACATGTATGTATATCTTTATTATAAACTCTGAGTGATACTGGCATGGAAATGAGGAGACAGAATATGGCTTGTGTCAGAAAGACTTACAAACTGAGGCTCCAGTAGCCTAGGTGAAATCGCCAACACAACAAGCCAGAGCTCAGCAGTGCTCTGGTAACTCTCTTTGTCTATCTGGGCCTGTCAGTAAAATAAGAATCTAAGTAAAATATGAATGAGTGAAGACAGAGTGTGTGAGAGCATGTGAGAGTTAGAGATAGAGAAGGCGAGAAGAGAAATAGATGAGTTGGAAAGAGACCAGAATTCAAAAACCTCCTACACTGTGTTCATTGATGACAGGTTCAAACCTGGCTTGTAGAGATTGTAAGGCAGCAGCTCTCATGCCCACAGACCCCAGACAGCCCCAGCCTTCACCATAGGCTCTACTACCAACCTGACAGTAATGTGTGTGTGTGTGTGTGTGTGTCTGTCTGTCTGTCTGTTTGTGTGTGTCTGTGTGTGCTCAGAGATCACCTGTAGTAGTCTCAGAGCATGGGTGGCAAGGGAGCCAGCCTCTCCTGCAACTTATGTACAGAGAACCTATCTGGTCAGGGCAAGCCACCTAGCCCAGATTGTGGCTAAGCAAGAATGCATATGCAAAGGGACTCTCATGTCTCACTCTCCTGAGTTCCGAATCAATGCCATGCCTCACTATGATCCAAACACTGCCAATGGGGGAAGCTGGGGCACCCCTCAGAATTCAGGGGCTTGAGCCTGTCCAGTCACGTTTGGCTGCCTACTCAGCCTCCAGGCTCTCAGTCCCCTGCTCAGGGCAGCAGATTACAAGCCCAGAAAGTACCCAGAAAGGGCTGTGTTTCCACATAGATGGGAAGTGTGTTGAACCAAACAATAGTGGATGAACCCGGCCCCTTACACCTACCCTTTGGGTCCGGCTAAGGCAATTGCTCCTGTGGCCTCACATCCCTGATCATGGTGTCCTGGTGTCCACACATCACACTCAGAGAGATTCCCAGAAGTAGGCTTGCATGAGTGTCCCATACAATGTCGCTCTGCTTGCAGGAAGCACAAACTCCCCGGGCCCTTGCTATGGACAGACAAAAAAAGATGGATGCCTCCATTGGCCAAATTAGGGGCTTCCAGTCAAGATCACAGCCCCACCCCTCACCTGAGGGCCTGGCTGCTGCTAATCAAGGCAATTGGAAACACCTTTTACACTTGGGCCCTGAGGACATACTCAGGAATCCCTCCAGGAGCTAGCAGGCTGGAAGACCTCCTGACCCCTGGATAGCTGTGCTCCTAGTTGGGCGGCCCTTCTGGCCAGTGGTGAAAATATTCCCTAGATACAAGAAAGAACTTCAGGTTTCAAAGGGATTTGAAACACCATGAGGCACTTGGAAAAGACATTTCACAGCCATCAAAACACCCTCTTTCTGAACACTGGAAGCTTCCGTTTTGCATGGAAAATCTGGACACTGGTGTGGCCATCAGTACCACAGATCCTTTCCATTTGGCTTAATAGAGGGAAAGCACAGTGTGTGTGCCAGGGGGATCGAGTTTCACTTCCCTTGACCGGGGCTCTCATGGAATAAGGACAAGGATGCTGTGCAGGAAGGTGAGGAGGGCTGCATTGAGGCTGAGTGTCAGCCTCAGGGCCCTGGAGAATGGGAGTCAAGCACAGAGGGCCTGGACAGCTGCAGCTGGAGATGGACATATGCCTGGAACCTGCAGCAGCAACGCTGTCTCCGCAGTTCCCCTCTGTACTACACCATGTGCAGGAGACTAAATAATCCAAAGGGCAAAGAAAGGAAAATTTCAACACCAGGAAGGCTGAGTTCACGATGCATGCACTGACTTCCAGTAAGGGCCCAGTGAAGAAGGCACGTAGAGACAGTCAGAGAGACAGAATGACAGAGACAGACAAGGACTGAAATTCTGGCCCTGTGCTGATCAGTGCCAGAGCACTGAAGACAAACCCTCCATGCCCATGCATACTTCTTACAAGTGGCATTGCTATTTTATGTTTGTGAGGAAAGGTAACACTTAGAACATCTAGGTCTTAGCCACTCTGAGAAGCAACCCTTGGCCGGCAGCCCACTCTCCAAAACTGCCCTCGCCTCTCCAAATTCGAAGTAGTCATAGTGATGCTCCAGCCAAGATGCAGGCTGGCGCATTGCATCTCCCTGGACCAGCCTCAGCCTGTCCTGTGTGCAGGGAACTGCACTATGTCTATTTCTTCTTTGATTTACAGTTTTGGGATAAGATTCGGTGGACAAAAAGAGCAAGAGGGAAGTAGATGATTTGGCAGTGGTAGTTTGTGCTGAGAGAGATTTGTAGAGTGATATACGATATGGCTCTGTGAGATGTCTCTCATGACTGTGGCTCAGAAGGGCCAGGTGTATCCACATTGCTACGCTAATCCAGAGCTGTGCAGGTCTCTAGCTAAAAAATATTTTCAGACCTCTACATGTTACATACATATATATATATATATATATATAGAGAGAGAGAGAGAGAGAGAGAGAGAAAGAGAGAGAGAGACACTGATGTAGTCATTTTCTACAATGGATTCGATGTGACATTCACACAATTGATTGCTAAAACCTGGAGAGAAACTTTGCATCAGGAAAAGAATTGTCCAAAGGAATAAAATCTCCAAATCATTAGCTATATGCAGCTCCAACGGGACCGAGCGAAAAAGGCTCGAGAAGGAACTCATCCAGGAGACTCTCCACATGGACAGGCACCACAGGTTTCCTAGTCTGGCAACACAAACAGGGCAGCTGCTAGTTCCCAGTGCAAGCCTCAGGGCAAAAACCTCTCGCTCTTCAGTGTCTTTACATCTGAAAAGAAGAAAAGTGACCAAGGGCCAAGGAGAGCTGCCCTGGTGTCAAAATTGAGCTGTAAATCAGAATGTGCCAAGTGTTTTGCACAAAATCACCTGTGCCACAGTGATTCTGTTGTTCTCTCTCTCTCTCTCTCCCTCCCTCAGACACACACACACACACACACACACACACAAATCCACAGAGGCACAGGCACAAACGGAGTTATACACATGCGCACTGGACAGCTTCTGCAAGGCAGGGCCCTGGGCTGAACCCTGCTCCGCATTTCCTGGAAGCACGCCCAGCCTTTTAAGGCCAGCTCTGAGCTCCCATTGGCGGGATTCCTTCAGAAGGCCCGCCCACAGGGCACCAGCCAGGCTCTGATAGGCCAGAGGCCTAGGCCACGCCCAGAACCCCACCAGCAATCTCATTGGCCAGTGTGCTTGGACACGCCCAGGAGGGTCCGGGCCCCTAGTCAGTGATTGGCCAGCGGCCTTGAGCACCGCCCACACGGCCCTGCAGCACGCTGATTGGGCAGCCTCCGGAAGGCCCGCCCACCAGCCACTTCCGCTCGACTCTGATTGGCCTGGTGTCCCAGGGACACGCCCCCAGCCAGCCTTCTCTTGGCTCCCATTGGCGGGCTGCTGTCTGAGGGGCGCCCTCTGATAGGCCAGTTCCTAAGGCACGCCCAGGAAGGTCACCGCCCTTGCCCCATGATTGGCCAGCCTCCTGGGCTCCGCCCACGAGGCCCGCCCCAGGCGCTCATTGGACAGCCTCCCGAGGGCCCGCCCCCCAGGCACTTCCACTGGACCCTGATTGGCTGACCACCAGGGGTACGCCCACCCAGATCCAGCACCCAGGCTCTCATTGGTGGGCTGCTCTCTGAGGCCCGCCCACGCAACTCCTCCTCTGTTCTCATTGGCCAGCTCTTGCTTCACGCCCCTGAGGGTGACGTTCCTCCTCTCTGATTGGCCAGCTGTCTCTATGAATACCCACTGGGCCCTCCCCTCAGGCTCATTGGGCACGGGCTCTGAGGCCCGCCCCCGGGGACTTTCTGCCATCCTCTGAAGGCCCTGTTTCTGCAAACACGACCCCCACAGCTCCTGTCTGGGCCCATCCTTAGGACACTGCCTGCCTGCGCTAGGCTGGCCATGCTCTTGGGGCACACCCAGAAACACTGTCGCCACTCTCCTAGCCCAGTGCCTCAGGGCACTTGCCCCATGGAGCCTTAGTCCCGCCCTGGTGCTGCCCTCTTGTGGACACCCAGCAGAATGCAGCTGAGCACAGGGATTCACAAGCTCCCAGTAGAGTCATCCCAGACAAAGAGAGAAACCCCTTCCACTTGCAAAGCCAAATGGGGGATCCCCCCACCCCACAGGAAAGAACAGATGTCTAGGGCACTCTACGTCAATTTCAACCCTGCTGTCCACGGGCCACAATTCCTAGAGTTCTCCTCATTCCACAGAATCACTACACTCAACTATGGTCTTTGCTGCCACCTTGTGGACATACAGCAGAAGGCAGCTGAGCTCCCCATGCCACTCCTCTTTGAGTCTACCCAGAAAATTACACACAGCATGGGAATAGCAAAGGAAAGAACCCATCTGAGGACCACCTGGGAGAATGCACAACAGAGTCCACAATCCAATGTGCCAATTCATACTTGAAAAACCACTTGTGCAGTGGAAACTTCCTTTGTCATAACACAACCCAGTTCCTAAGTCCCTGCGTCAGGAATAAAGAAACAACAGCGGTAATCATAACTGAAACACACTTATGCACACTTACACACACACACACACACACACACACACACCTTCCCACAGAGACGTACACACTTGTCCCAAAAATAACTTGGATTGGAGTTGCTGTTTTGCACCCTAGCAAAAGGTCAAAGTTTCATGGGTGGAAGGGAGAAGTGTTAAGTTTCTGGCATATGAAGGTGAGAAATGCCTAGAGCAGATCGATAGTTACATGGACAACGAAGGGAGCATGGGTTGGAGGGACAGCTGGTGGAGCTGCCAGGGAACTGTGTGGAATCCCAGGACCCTGTTTTGAGCCCCTGGTCACACTTACCCAGCTAGGGAAAAGCTGGGCTAGTGACAAATCAGAGCTGCAGCTGTCTCTCTGTCTCTCTTCCTGCTTGGGCCCTGCTCTCTCAATTTATGACTGTTTGCTTCTCCTCAATAAGAAAGTTACAAAGGATGTACAGAAATACAGGGGTAGTGGGAAAAATTACCCCCCCCCCGTGCCCACTATTACATGGAACTGTTGACTGTAAACCATTCATCCCCCAAGAAAGAACAGAATAAATATTTGTGAGGTTAAAAACATTGTAGGTTAAATAGTGAACATTCTCTAGAGCCATGCAATACTAATCCATTGTGCATTGGATGTCACTGTCAAAAACAGTGCAGTAGCAGTTGTAGTAGTGTGTAGTATCTGCAAAAGGAAATGTATTGTGTGTCAAAAGTTCCCTTCAATTATAAGAGAAAATCTATCAGGCAGAAGAAATGACCCCTCATGTGATATCGGACGAAATAAATAAATAAATAAATATGCAAATAAATGGGAATGATCTAAGAGGATTTGAAAAAAATAAAAAATACAAACAAACACCACAGCAAGACCTGATGACAGCAGAAATATAGAAAAGGTCTGCTGAGAAACAGAGGGCTGCTTCAAAAATTCCCTGACACACAGGGTCCAGGCAAATTACGAATTCCGAGAATGAAAAGAAACGCATACGATTTGAAGCTTACACTAGAAAATGGAGGCAAGTTCTGGGCTATGATAATTACAATAAGGATACTGATAGAAAGGCTATTGGAAATGCTCCTGGAAAGTTTATAATTTATAATTGTAGTGAATCCTGCTCCAACTATGTGACCAATTATTTATGAATAAGGCTATTATAAATGTGGTAATTCTGCATTCAGATCAAATAAAAAGGTCAACAATTCTAAAAATGTCTGATATATATATAGATGTATGTATATGTACATATCTGTATGTGTATCTTTATTATCAACTATGAGGGATACTGGCATGGCTATGAGGAGACAGAGTATGGCTTGTGCCAGAGAGACTTACAAAGCTGAGGCTCCAGAAACCTAGGTGAAATCGCCAACAAAACAATCCAGAGCTCAGCCGGGCCCTGGTGACTCGCTTTGTATATCTGGGCCTGTCAGTCAAATAATATATAAGTAAAATATTAATGAGTGCAGACAGAGTGAGTGAGAGCCTTGAGAGTCAGAGACAGAGAAGGCAAGAAGAGAAATAGAAGAGTTGGAAAGAGACCAGAAGTCCAAAAGCTCCCACTCTGTGTTCATACATGACAGGTTCAAACCTGGGTTGTAGAGATTGTAAGGCAGCAGTCTCCTGTCCACAGACCCCAGACAACCCCAGCCTTCACCATATGTGTGTAGTATTTACGACAGGATATGTATTGTGAGTGTAAACTTCCCTTCAATTATAAGAGAAAAATCTATCAAGCAGAAGAATGGACCCCTCATGTAATATAGAACCAAATAAATAAATAAATAAATAAATATGCAAATAAATGGGGGTTATCTAGGAGGATTTGAAACAAATGAAAAATAAAAACAAAAAGCACAAGAAGACCTGATGGCAGCAGAATCATAGAAACCATCTGCTGAGAATCAAGGGCTGCTTCAAAAGTTCCGAGACCCTTCAGAGTCCAGGGAAATTAAGATTTCGGGAGAATGAAAAGAAACTCATATGTATTGAAGCTTACACTAGAGAAAGGAGGCAAGTTCTGTACTATGATAATTAAAATAAGGATGCTGATAGAAATGCTATTAGAAATGCTACTGGAAGGTTCTATTATTTATAATTGTATTGAATCCTGCTCCAACTATGTGGCCAATTAGTAGGGAAAAAGGAACCTGTTGTAAATGTGTGAATTCTGATTAAGATCAATTACATAGGTTGACAATTCTAAAATTGACAGATATATATATATATGTATATTTATATATGTATATGGATGTATATCTTTATTATAAAGTCTGAGAGATACTGCCATGGATATGAGGAGACAGAATATGGCTTAAGTCAGAGAGACTTACCAATCTGAGGCTCCAGTAGCCTAGGTGAAATCACTAGGTGATCACTAGGTGAAATCAGCTCAGCAGTGCTCTGGCCACTCTCTTTGTATATCTGGGCCTGTCAATAAAATAAGGATATAAGTAAAATATTCCTGAGTTCAGACAGAGTGAGAGAGAGCCTGTGAGAGTCAGAGACAGAGATGGCGAGAAGAGAAATAGAAGAGTTGGAAATAGACCAGAAGTCAAAACCCCCCTAGGCTGTGTTCATTCATGACAGGTTCAAACCTGGGTTGTAGAGATTGTCACGCAGCAGCTCTAATGCCCACAGACCCCAGACAACCCAAGCCTTCACCATATGTGTGTAGTATTTGCCCCAGGAAATGTATTGTGCATCAAAAGTTCCCTTCAGTTATAAGAGAAAATCTCTCAAGCAGAAGACATGATGCCACATGTGATACCTGACTAAATAAATAAATTTGCAAATAAATGGGGATGATCTAGGAGGACTTGAAACAATAAAAATAAATAAAGACAAAAGCCACAAGAAGACCTGATGACAGCAGAAACATAGAAACCATCTGCTGAGAGACAGAGGGCTGCTTCAAAAATTCCCTAACACTTCAGGGTCCAGGGACATTAAGATTTCCGGAGAAAGAAAACAAACACATACGTATTGAAGCTTACACTAGAAAAAGGAGGGAAGATCTGGGCCATGATAATTACAATAAGGATGCTAATAGAAACACGATTAGAAATGCTACTGGAAGGTTCTATTATTTATAATTGTATTGAATCCTGCTCCAACTATATGGCCAATTATTTCAGAAAAACTAGGCTGTTATAAATGTGGTAATTCTGAAAGAAGGTCAAATACATAGGTCGAACATTCTAAAAATGACAGATATATAAATCTATATGTATATATATACATGTATGTATATCTTTATTATAAACTCTGAGTGATACTGGCATGGAAATGAGGAGACAGAATATGGCTTGTGTCAGAAAGACTTACAAACTGAGGCTCCAGTAGCCTAGGTGAAATCGCCAACACAACAAGCCAGAGCTCAGCAGTGCTCTGGTAACTCTCTTTGTCTATCTGGGCCTGTCAGTAAAATAAGAATCTAAGTAAAATATGAATGAGTGAAGACAGAGTGTGTGAGAGCATGTGAGAGTTAGAGATAGAGAAGGCGAGAAGAGAAATAGATGAGTTGGAAAGAGACCAGAATTCAAAAACCTCCTACACTGTGTTCATTGATGACAGGTTCAAACCTGGCTTGTAGAGATTGTAAGGCAGCAGCTCTCATGCCCACAGACCCCAGACAGCCCCAGCCTTCACCATAGGCTCTACTACCAACCTGACAGTAATGTGTGTGTGTGTGTGTGTGTGTGTGTCTGTCTGTTTGTGTGTGTCTGTGTGTGCTCAGAGATCACCTGTAGTAGTCTCAGAGCATGGGTGGCAAGGGAGCCAGCCTCTCCTGCAACTTATGTACAGAGAACCTATCTGGTCAGGGCAAGCCAGCTAGCCCAGATTGTGGCTAAGCAAGAATGCATATGCAAAGGGACTCTCATGTCTCACTCTCCTGAGTTCCGATTCAATGCCATGCCTCACTATGATCCAAACACTGCCAATGGGGGAAGCTGGGGCACCCCTCAGAATTCAGGGGCATGAGCCTGTCCAGTCACCTTTGGCTGCCTACTCAGCCTCCAGGCTCTCAGTCCACTGCTCAGGGCAGCAGATTACAAGCCCAGAAAGTACCCAGAAAGGGCTGTGTTTCCACATAGATGGGAAGTGTGTTGAACCAAACAATAGTGGATGAACCCGGCCCCTTACACCTACCCTTTGGGTCCGGCTAAGGCAATTGCTCCTGTGGCCTCACATCCCTGATCATGGTGTCCTGGTGTCCACACATCACACTCAGAGAGATTCCCAGAAGTAGGCTTGCATGAGTGTCCCATACAATGTCGCTCTGCTTGCAGGAAGCACAAACTCCCCGGGCCCTTGCTATGGACAGACAACAAAAGATGGATGCCTCCATTGGCCAAATTAGGGGCTTCCAGTCAAGATCACAGCCCCACCCCTCACCTGAGGGCCTGGCTGCTGCTAATCAAGGCAATTGGAAACACCTTTTACACTTGGGCCCTGAGGACATACTCAGGAATCCCTCCAGGAGCTAGCAGGCTGGAAGACCTCCTGACCCCTGGATAGCTGTGCTCCTAGTTGGGCGGCCCTTCTGGCCAGTGGTGAAAATATTCCCTAGATACAAGAAAGAACTTCAGGTTTCAAAGGGATTTGAAACACCATGAGGCACTTGGAAAAGACATTTCACAGCCATCAAAACACCCTCTTTCTGAACACTGGAAGCTTCCGTTTTGCATGGAAAATCTGGACACTGGTGTGGCCATCAGTACCACAGATCCTTTCCATTTGGCTTAATAGAGGGAAAGCACAGTGTGTGTGCCAGGGGGATCGAGTTTCACTTCCCTTGACCGGGGCTCTCATGGAATAAGGACAAGGATGCTGTGCAGGAAGGTGAGGAGGGCTGCATTGAGGCTGAGTGTCAGCCTCAGGGCCCTGGAGAATGGGAGTCAAGCACAGAGGGCCTGGACAGCTGCAGCTGGAGATGGACATATGCCTGGAACCTGCAGCAGCAACGCTGTCTCCGCAGTTCCCCTCTGTACTACACCATGTGCAGGAGACTAAATAATCCAAAGGGCAAAGAAAGGAAAATTTCAACACCAGGAAGGCTGAGTTCACGATGCATGCACTGACTTCCAGTAAGGGCCCAGTGAAGAAGGCACGTAGAGACAGTCAGAGAGACAGAATGACAGAGACAGACAAGGACTGAAATTCTGGCCCTGTGCTGATCAGTGCCAGAGCACTGAAGACAAACCCTCCATGCCCATGCATACTTCTTAC
The DNA here is from genome assembly GCF_950295315.1 of Erinaceus europaeus. Lineage (NCBI taxonomy): Eukaryota > Metazoa > Chordata > Mammalia > Eulipotyphla > Erinaceidae > Erinaceus > Erinaceus europaeus. The sequence goes on from NC_080174.1 coordinate 606,411, forward strand.
AAGTGGCATTGCTATTTTATGTTTGTGAGGAAAGGTAACACTTAGAACATCTAGGTCTTAGCCACTCTGAGAAGCAACCCTTGGCCGGCAGCCCACTCTCCAAAACTGCCCTCGCCTCTCCAAATTCGAAGTAGTCATAGTGATGCTCCAGCCAAGATGCAGGCTGGCGCATTGCATCTCCCTGGACCAGCCTCAGCCTGTCCTGTGTGCAGGGAACTGCACTATGTCTATTTCTTCTTTGATTTACAGTTTTGGGATAAGATTCGGTGGACAAAAAGAGCAAGAGGGAAGTAGATGATTTGGCAGTGGTAGTTTGTGCTGAGAGAGATTTGTAGAGTGATATACGATATGGCTCTGTGAGATGTCTCTCATGACTGTGGCTCAGAAGGGCCAGGTGTATCCACATTGCTACGCTAATCCAGAGCTGTGCAGGTCTCTAGCTAAAAAATATTTTCAGACCTCTACATGTTACATACATATATATATATATATATATATATATATAGAGAGAGAGAGAGAGAGAGAGAGAGAAAGAGAGAGAGAGACACTGATGTAGTCATTTTCTACAATGGATTCGATGTGACATTCACACAATTGATTGCTAAAACCTGGAGAGAAACTTTGCATCAGGAAAAGAATTGTCCAAAGGAATAAAATCTCCAAATCATTAGCTATATGCAGCTCCAACGGGACCGAGCGAAAAAGGCTCGAGAAGGAACTCATCCAGGAGACTCTCCACATGGACAGGCACCACAGGTTTCCTAGTCTGGCAACACAAACAGGGCAGCTGCTAGTTCCCAGTGCAAGCCTCAGGGCAAAAACCTCTCGCTCTTCAGTGTCTTTACATCTGAAAAGAAGAAAAGTGACCAAGGGCCAAGGAGAGCTGCCCTGGTGTCAAAATTGAGCTGTAAATCAGAATGTGCCAAGTGTTTTGCACAAAATCACCTGTGCCACAGTGATTCTGTTGTTCTCTCTCTCTCTCTCTCCCTCCCTCAGACACACACACACACACACACACACACACACACACACAAATCCACAGAGGCACAGGCACAAACGGAGTTATACACATGCGCACTGGACAGCTTCTGCAAGGCAGGGCCCTGGGCTGAACCCTGCTCCGCATTTCCTGGAAGCACGCCCAGCCTTTTAAGGCCAGCTCTGAGCTCCCATTGGCGGGATTCCTTCAGAAGGCCCGCCCACAGGGCACCAGCCAGGCTCTGATAGGCCAGAGGCCTAGGCCACGCCCAGAACCCCACCAGCAATCTCATTGGCCAGTGTGCTTGGACACGCCCAGGAGGGTCCGGGCCCCTAGTCAGTGATTGGCCAGCGGCCTTGAGCACCGCCCACACGGCCCTGCAGCACGCTGATTGGGCAGCCTCCGGAAGGCCCGCCCACCAGCCACTTCCGCTCGACTCTGATTGGCCTGGTGTCCCAGGGACACGCCCCCAGCCAGCCTTCTCTTGGCTCCCATTGGCGGGCTGCTGTCTGAGGGGCGCCCTCTGATAGGCCAGTTCCTAAGGCACGCCCAGGAAGGTCACCGCCCTTGCCCCATGATTGGCCAGCCTCCTGGGCTCCGCCCACGAGGCCCGCCCCAGGCGCTCATTGGACAGCCTCCCGAGGGCCCGCCCCCCAGGCACTTCCACTGGACCCTGATTGGCTGACCACCAGGGGTACGCCCACCCAGATCCAGCACCCAGGCTCTCATTGGTGGGCTGCTCTCTGAGGCCCGCCCACGCAACTCCTCCTCTGTTCTCATTGGCCAGCTCTTGCTTCACGCCCCTGAGGGTGACGTTCCTCCTCTCTGATTGGCCAGCTGTCTCTATGAATACCCACTGGGCCCTCCCCTCAGGCTCATTGGGCACGGGCTCTGAGGCCCGCCCCCGGGGACTTTCTGCCATCCTCTGAAGGCCCTGTTTCTGCAAACACGACCCCCACAGCTCCTGTCTGGGCCCATCCTTAGGACACTGCCTGCCTGCGCTAGGCTGGCCATGCTCTTGGGGCACACCCAGAAACACTGTCGCCACTCTCCTAGCCCAGTGCCTCAGGGCACTTGCCCCATGGAGCCTTAGTCCCGCCCTGGTGCTGCCCTCTTGTGGACACCCAGCAGAATGCAGCTGAGCACAGGGATTCACAAGCTCCCAGTAGAGTCATCCCAGACAAAGAGAGAAACCCCTTCCACTTGCAAAGCCAAATGGGGGATCCCCCCACCCCACAGGAAAGAACAGATGTCTAGGGCACTCTACGTCAATTTCAACCCTGCTGTCCACGGGCCACAATTCCTAGAGTTCTCCTCATTCCACAGAATCACTACACTCAACTATGGTCTTTGCTGCCACCTTGTGGACATACAGCAGAAGGCAGCTGAGCTCCCCATGCCACTCCTCTTTGAGTCTACCCAGAAAATTACACACAGCATGGGAATAGCAAAGGAAAGAACCCATCTGAGGACCACCTGGGAGAATGCACAACAGAGTCCACAATCCAATGTGCCAATTCATACTTGAAAAACCACTTGTGCAGTGGAAACTTCCTTTGTCATAACACAACCCAGTTCCTAAGTCCCTGCGTCAGGAATAAAGAAACAACAGCGGTAATCATAACTGAAACACACTTATGCACACTTACACACACACACACACACACACACACACACACCTTCCCACAGAGACGTACACACTTGTCCCAAAAATAACTTGGATTGGAGTTGCTGTTTTGCACCCTAGCAAAAGGTCAAAGTTTCATGGGTGGAAGGGAGAAGTGTTAAGTTTCTGGCATATGAAGGTGAGAAATGCCTAGAGCAGATCGATAGTTACATGGACAACGAAGGGAGCATGGGTTGGAGGGACAGCTGGTGGAGCTGCCACGGAACTGTGTGGAATCCCAGGACCCTGTTTTGAGCCCCTGGTCACACTTACCCAGCTAGGGAAAAGCTGGGCTAGTGACAAATCAGAGCTGCAGCTGTCTCTCTGTCTCTCTTCCTGCTTGGGCCCTGCTCTCTCAATTTATGACTGTTTGCTTCTCCTCAATAAGAAAGTTACAAAGGATGTACAGAAATACAGGGGTAGTGGGAAAAATTACCCCCCCCCGTGCCCACTATTACATGGAACTGTTGACTGTAAACCATTCATCCCCCAAGAAAGAACAGAATAAATATTTGTGAGGTTAAAAACATTGTAGGTTAAATAGTGAACATTCTCTAGAGCCATGCAATACTAATCCATTGTGCATTGGATGTCACTGTCAAAAACAGTGCAGTAGCAGTTGTAGTAGTGTGTAGTATCTGCAAAAGGAAATGTATTGTGTGTCAAAAGTTCCCTTCAATTATAAGAGAAAATCTATCAGGCAGAAGAAATGACCCCTCATGTGATATCGGACGAAATAAATAAATAAATAAATATGCAAATAAATGGGAATGATCTAAGAGGATTTGAAAAAAATAAAAAATACTAACAAACACCACAGCAAGACCTGATGACAGCAGAAATATAGAAAAGGTCTGCTGAGAAACAGAGGGCTGCTTCAAAAATTCCCTGACACACAGGGTCCAGGCAAATTACGAATTCCGAGAATGAAAAGAAACGCATACGATTTGAAGCTTACACTAGAAAATGGAGGCAAGTTCTGGGCTATGATAATTACAATAAGGATACTGATAGAAAGGCTATTGGAAATGCTCCTGGAAAGTTTATAATTTATAATTGTAGTGAATCCTGCTCCAACTATGTGACCAATTATTTATGAATAAGGCTATTATAAATGTGGTAATTCTGCATTCAGATCAAATAAAAAGGTCAACAATTCTAAAAATGTCTGATATATATATAGATGTATGTATATGTACATATCTGTATGTGTATCTTTATTATCAACTATGAGGGATACTGGCATGGCTATGAGGAGACAGAGTATGGCTTGTGCCAGAGAGACTTACAAAGCTGAGGCTCCAGAAACCTAGGTGAAATCGCCAACAAAACAATCCAGAGCTCAGCCGGGCCCTGGTGACTCGCTTTGTATATCTGGGCCTGTCAGTCAAATAATATATAAGTAAAATATTAATGAGTGCAGACAGAGTGAGTGAGAGCCTGTGAGAGTCAGAGACAGAGAAGGCAAGAAGAGAAATAGAAGAGTTGGAAAGAGACCAGAAGTCCAAAAGCTCCCACTCTGTGTTCATACATGACAGGTTCAAACCTGGGTTGTAGAGATTGTAAGGCAGCAGTCTCCTGTCCACAGACCCCAGACAACCCCAGCCTTCACCATATGTGTGTAGTATTTACGACAGGATATGTATTGTGAGTGTAAACTTCCCTTCAATTATAAGAGAAAAATCTATCAAGCAGAAGAATGGACCCCTCATGTAATATAGAACCAAATAAATAAATAAATAAATAAATATGCAAATAAATGGGGGTTATCTAGGAGGATTTGAAACAAATGAAAAATAAAAACAAAAAGCACAAGAAGACCTGATGGCAGCAGAATCATAGAAACCATCTGCTGAGAATCAAGGGCTGCTTCAAAAGTTCCAAGACCCTTCAGAGTCCAGGGAAATTAAGATTTCGGGAGAATGAAAAGAAACTCATATGTATTGAAGCTTACACTAGAGAAAGGAGGCAAGTTCTGTACTATGATAATTAAAATAAGGATGCTGATAGAAATGCTATTAGAAATGCTACTGGAAGGTTCTATTATTTATAATTGTATTGAATCCTGCTCCAACTATGTGGCCAATTAGTAGGGAAAAAGGAACCTGTTGTAAATGTGTGAATTCTGATTAAGATCAATTACATAGGTTGACAATTCTAAAATTGACAGATATATATATATATGTATATTTATATATGTATATGGATGTATATCTTTATTATAAAGTCTGAGAGATACTGCCATGGATATGAGGAGACAGAATATGGCTTAAGTCAGAGAGACTTACCAATCTGAGGCTCCAGTAGCCTAGGTGAAATCACTAGGTGATCACTAGGTGAAATCAGCTCAGCAGTGCTCTGGCCACTCTCTTTGTATATCTGGGCCTGTCAATAAAATAAGGATATAAGTAAAATATTCCTGAGTTCAGACAGAGTGAGAGAGAGCCTGTGAGAGTCAGAGACAGAGATGGCGAGAAGAGAAATAGAAGAGTTGGAAATAGACCAGAAGTCAAAAACCCCCTAGGCTGTGTTCATTCATGACAGGTTCAAACCTGGGTTGTAGAGATTGTCACGCAGCAGCTCTAATGCCCACAGACCCCAGACAACCCAAGCCTTCACCATATGTGTGTAGTATTTGCCCCAGGAAATGTATTGTGCATCAAAAGTTCCCTTCAGTTATAAGAGAAAATCTCTCAAGCAGAAGACATGATGCCACATGTGATACCTGACTAAATAAATAAATTTGCAAATAAATGGGGATGATCTAGGAGGACTTGAAACAATAAAAATAAATAAAGACAAAAGCCACAAGAAGACCTGATGACAGCAGAAACATAGAAACCATCTGCTGAGAGACAGAGGGCTGCTTCAAAAATTCCCTAACACTTCAGGGTCCAGGGACATTAAGATTTCCGGAGAAAGAAAACAAACACATACGTATTGAAGCTTACACTAGAAAAAGGAGGGAAGATCTGGGCCATGATAATTACAATAAGGATGCTAATAGAAACACGATTAGAAATGCTACTGGAAGGTTCTATTATTTATAATTGTATTGAATCCTGCTCCAACTATATGGCCAATTATTTCAGAAAAACTAGGCTGTTATAAATGTGGTAATTCTGAAAGAAGGTCAAATACATAGGTCGAACATTCTAAAAATGACAGATATATAAATCTATATGTATATATATATACATGTATGTATATCTTTATTATAAACTCTGAGTGATACTGGCATGGAAATGAGGAGACAGAATATGGCTTGTGTCAGAAAGACTTACAAACTGAGGCTCCAGTAGCCTAGGTGAAATCGCCAACACAACAAGCCAGAGCTCAGCAGTGCTCTGGTAACTCTCTTTGTCTATCTGGGCCTGTCAGTAAAATAAGAATCTAAGTAAAATATGAATGAGTGAAGACAGAGTGTGTGAGAGCATGTGAGAGTTAGAGATAGAGAAGGCGAGAAGAGAAATAGATGAGTTGGAAAGAGACCAGAATTCAAAAACCTCCTACACTGTGTTCATTGATGACAGGTTCAAACCTGGCTTGTAGAGATTGTAAGGCAGCAGCTCTCATGCCCACAGACCCCAGACAGCCCCAGCCTTCACCATAGGCTCTACTACCAACCTGACAGTAATGTGTGTGTGTGTGTGTGTGTGTCTGTCTGTCTGTCTGTTTGTGTGTGTCTGTGTGTGCTCAGAGATCACCTGTAGTAGTCTCAGAGCATGGGTGGCAAGGGAGCCAGCCTCTCCTGCAACTTATGTACAGAGAACCTATCTGGTCAGGGCAAGCCACCTAGCCCAGATTGTGGCTAAGCAAGAATGCATATGCAAAGGGACTCTCATGTCTCACTCTCCTGAGTTCCGAATCAATGCCATGCCTCACTATGATCCAAACACTGCCAATGGGGGAAGCTGGGGCACCCCTCAGAATTCAGGGGCTTGAGCCTGTCCAGTCACGTTTGGCTGCCTACTCAGCCTCCAGGCTCTCAGTCCCCTGCTCAGGGCAGCAGATTACAAGCCCAGAAAGTACCCAGAAAGGGCTGTGTTTCCACATAGATGGGAAGTGTGTTGAACCAAACAATAGTGGATGAACCCGGCCCCTTACACCTACCCTTTGGGTCCGGCTAAGGCAATTGCTCCTGTGGCCTCACATCCCTGATCATGGTGTCCTGGTGTCCACACATCACACTCAGAGAGATTCCCAGAAGTAGGCTTGCATGAGTGTCCCATACAATGTCGCTCTGCTTGCAGGAAGCACAAACTCCCCGGGCCCTTGCTATGGACAGACAAAAAAAGATGGATGCCTCCATTGGCCAAATTAGGGGCTTCCAGTCAAGATCACAGCCCCACCCCTCACCTGAGGGCCTGGCTGCTGCTAATCAAGGCAATTGGAAACACCTTTTACACTTGGGCCCTGAGGACATACTCAGGAATCCCTCCAGGAGCTAGCAGGCTGGAAGACCTCCTGACCCCTGGATAGCTGTGCTCCTAGTTGGGCGGCCCTTCTGGCCAGTGGTGAAAATATTCCCTAGATACAAGAAAGAACTTCAGGTTTCAAAGGGATTTGAAACACCATGAGGCACTTGGAAAAGACATTTCACAGCCATCAAAACACCCTCTTTCTGAACACTGGAAGCTTCCGTTTTGCATGGAAAATCTGGACACTGGTGTGGCCATCAGTACCACAGATCCTTTCCATTTGGCTTAATAGAGGGAAAGCACAGTGTGTGTGCCAGGGGGATCGAGTTTCACTTCCCTTGACCGGGGCTCTCATGGAATAAGGACAAGGATGCTGTGCAGGAAGGTGAGGAGGGCTGCATTGAGGCTGAGTGTCAGCCTCAGGGCCCTGGAGAATGGGAGTCAAGCACAGAGGGCCTGGACAGCTGCAGCTGGAGATGGACATATGCCTGGAACCTGCAGCAGCAACGCTGTCTCCGCAGTTCCCCTCTGTACTACACCATGTGCAGGAGACTAAATAATCCAAAGGGCAAAGAAAGGAAAATTTCAACACCAGGAAGGCTGAGTTCACGATGCATGCACTGACTTCCAGTAAGGGCCCAGTGAAGAAGGCACGTAGAGACAGTCAGAGAGACAGAATGACAGAGACAGACAAGGACTGAAATTCTGGCCCTGTGCTGATCAGTGCCAGAGCACTGAAGACAAACCCTCCATGCCCATGCATACTTCTTACAAGTGGCATTGCTATTTTATGTTTGTGAGGAAAGGTAACACTTAGAACATCTAGGTCTTAGCCACTCTGAGAAGCAACCCTTGGCCGGCAGCCCACTCTCCAAAACTGCCCTCGCCTCTCCAAATTCGAAGTAGTCATAGTGATGCTCCAGCCAAGATGCAGGCTGGCGCATTGCATCTCCCTGGACCAGCCTCAGCCTGTCCTGTGTGCAGGGAACTGCACTATGTCTATTTCTTCTTTGATTTACAGTTTTGGGATAAGATTCGGTGGACAAAAAGAGCAAGAGGGAAGTAGATGATTTGGCAGTGGTAGTTTGTGCTGAGAGAGATTTGTAGAGTGATATACGATATGGCTCTGTGAGATGTCTCTCATGACTGTGGCTCAGAAGGGCCAGGTGTATCCACATTGCTACGCTAATCCAGAGCTGTGCAGGTCTCTAGCTAAAAAATATTTTCAGACCTCTACATGTTACATACATATATATATATATAGAGAGAGAGAGAGAGAGAGAGAGAAAGAGAGAGAGAGACACTGATGTAGTCATTTTCTACAATGGATTCGATGTGACATTCACACAATTGATTGCTAAAACCTGGAGAGAAACTTTGCATCAGGAAAAGAATTGTCCAAAGGAATAAAATCTCCAAATCATTAGCTATATGCAGCTCCAACGGGACCGAGCGAAAAAGGCTCGAGAAGGAACTCATCCAGGAGACTCTCCACATGGACAGGCACCACAGGTTTCCTAGTCTGGCAACACAAACAGGGCAGCTGCTAGTTCCCAGTGCAAGCCTCAGGGCAAAAACCTCTCGCTCTTCAGTGTCTTTACATCTGAAAAGAAGAAAAGTGACCAAGGGCCAAGGAGAGCTGCCCTGGTGTCAAAATTGAGCTGTAAATCAGAATGTGCCAAGTGTTTTGCACAAAATCACCTGTGCCACAGTGATTCTGTTGTTCTCTCTCTCTCTCTCTCCCTCCCTCAGACACACACACACACACACACACACACAAATCCACAGAGGCACAGGCACAAACGGAGTTATACACATGCGCACTGGACAGCTTCTGCAAGGCAGGGCCCTGGGCTGAACCCTGCTCCGCATTTCCTGGAAGCACGCCCAGCCTTTTAAGGCCAGCTCTGAGCTCCCATTGGCGGGATTCCTTCAGAAGGCCCGCCCACAGGGCACCAGCCAGGCTCTGATAGGCCAGAGGCCTAGGCCACGCCCAGAACCCCAACAGCAATCTCATTGGCCAGTGTGCTTGGACACGCCCAGGAGGGTCCGGGCCCCTAGTCAGTGATTGGCCAGCGGCCTTGAGCACCGCCCACACGGCCCTGCAGCACGCTGATTGGGCAGCCTCCGGAAGGCCCGCCCACCAGCCACTTCCGCTCGACTCTGATTGGCCTGGTGTCCCAGGGACACGCCCCCAGCCAGCCTTCTCTTGGCTCCCATTGGCGGGCTGCTGTCTGAGGGGCGCCCTCTGATAGGCCAGTTCCTAAGGCACGCCCAGGAAGGTCACCGCCCTTGCCCCATGATTGGCCAGCCTCCTGGGCTCCGCCCACGAGGCCCGCCCCAGGCGCTCATTGGACAGCCTCCCGAGGGCCCGACCCCAGGCACTTCCGCTGGACCCTGATTGGCTGACCACCAGGGGTACGCCCACCCAGAGCCAGCACCCAGGCTCTCATTGGTGGGCTGCTCTCTGAGGCCCGCCCACGCAACTCCTCCTCTGTTCTCATTGGCCAGCTCTTGCTTCACGCCCCTGAGGGTGACGTTCCTCCACTCTGATTGGCCAGCTGTCTCTATGAATACCCACTGGGCCCTCCCCTCAGGCTCATTGGGCACGGGCTCTGAGGCCCGCCCCCGGGGACTTTCTGCCATCCTCTGAAGGCCCTGTTTCTGCAAACACGACCCCCACAGCTCCTGTCTGGGCCCATCCTTAGGACACTGCCTGCCTGCGCTAGGCTGGCCATGCTCTTGGGGCACACCCAGAAACACTGTCGCCACTCTCCTAGCCCAGTGCCTCAGGGCACTTGCCCCATGGAGCCTTAGTCCCGCCCTGGTGCTGCCCTCTTGTGGACACCCAGCAGAATGCAGCTGAGCACAGGGATTCACAAGCTCCCAGTAGAGTCATCCCAGACAAAGAGAGAAACCCCTTCCACTTGCAAAGCCAAATGGGGGATCCCCCCACCCCACAGGAAAGAACAGATGTCTAGGGCACTCTACGTCAATTTCAACCCTGCTGTCCACGGGCCACAATTCCTAGAGTTCTCCTCATTCCACAGAATCACTACACTCAACTATGGTCTTTGCTGCCACCTTGTGGACATACAGCAGAAGGCAGCTGAGCTCCCCATGCCACTCCTCTTTGAGTCTACCCAGAAAATTACACACAGCATGGGAATAGCAAAGGAAAGAACCCATCTGAGGACCACCTGGGAGAATGCACAACAGAGTCCACAATCCAATGTGCCAATTCATACTTGAAAAACCACTTGTGCAGTGGAAACTTCCTTTGTCATAACACAACCCAGTTCCTAAGTCCCTGCGTCAGGAATAAAGAAACAACAGCGGTAATCATAACTGAAACACACTTATGCACACTTACACACACACACACACACACACACACACACACACACCTTCCCACAGAGACGTACACACTTGTCCCGAAAATAACTTGGATTGGAGTTGCTGTTTTGCACCCTAGCAAAAGGTCAAAGTTTCATGGGTGGAAGGGAGAAGTGTTAAGTTTCTGGCATATGAAGGTGAGAAATGCCTAGAGCAGATCGATAGTTACATGGACAACGAAGGGAGCATGGGTTGGAGGGACAGCTGGTGGAGCTGCCAGGGAACTGTGTGGAATCCCAGGACCCTGTTTTGAGCCCCTGGTCACACTTACCCAGCTAGGGAAAAGCTGGGCTAGTGACAAATCAGAGCTGCAGCTGTCTCTCTGTCTCTCTTCCTGCTTGGGCCCTGCTCTCTCAATTTATGACTGTTTGCTTCTCCTCAATAAGAAAGTTACAAAGGATGTACAGAAATACAGGGGTAGTGGGAAAATTACCCCCCCCCCGTGCCCACTATTACATGGAACTGTTGACTGTAAACCATTCATCCCCCAAGAAAGAACAGAATAAATATTTGTGAGGTTAAAAACATTGTAGGTTAAATAGTGAACATTCTCTAGAGCCATGCAATACTAATCCATTGTGCATTGGATGTCACTGTCAAAAACAGTGCAGTAGCAGTTGTAGTAGTGTGTAGTATCTGCAAAAGGAAATGTATTGTGTGTCAAAAGTTCCCTTCAATTATAAGAGAAAATCTATCAGGCAGAAGAAATGACCCCTCATGTGATATCGGACGAAATAAATAATAAATAAATATGCAAATAAATGGGAATGATCTAAGAGGATTTGAAAAAAATAAAAATAAAAACAAACACCACAGGAAGACCTGATGACAGCAGAAATATAGAAAAGGTCTGCTGAGAAATAGAGGGCTGCTTCAAAAATTCCCTGACACACAGGGTCCAGGCAAATTACGAATTCCATGAATGAAAAGAAACGCATACGATTTGAAGCTTACACTAGAAAATGGAGGCAAGTTCTGTGCTATGATAATTACAATAAGGATACTGATAGAAAGGCTATTGGAAATGCTCCTGGAAAGTTTATAATTTATAATTGTAGTGAATCCTGCTCCAACTATGTGACCAATTATTTATGAATAAGGAGGCTATTATAAATGCGGTAATTCTGCATTCAGATCAAATAAAAAGGTCAACAATTCTAAAAATGTCTGATATATATATATATATGTATGTATGTATATGTACATATATGTATGTGTATCTTTATTATCAACTATGAGGGATACTGGCATGGCTATGAGGAGACAGAGTATGGCTTGTGCCAGAGGGACTTACAAAGCTGAGGCTCCAGAAACCTAGGTGAAATCGCCAACAAAACAATCCAGAGCTCAGCCGGGCCCTGGTGACTCGCTTTGTATATCTGGGCCTGTCAGTCAAATAATATATAAGTAAAATATTAATGAGTGCAGACAGAGTGAGTGAGAGCCTGTGAGAGTCAGAGACAGAGAAGGCAAGAAGAGAAATAGAAGAGTTGGAAAGAGACCAGAAGTCCAAAAGCTCCCACTCTGTGTTCATACATGACAGGTTCAAACCTGGGTTGTAGAGATTGTAAGGCAGCAGTCTCCTGTCCACAGACCCCAGACAACCCCAGCCTTCACCATATGTGTGTAGTATTTACGACAGGATATGTATTGTGAGTGTAAACTTCCCTTCAATTATAAGAGAAAAATCTATCAAGCCGAAGAATGGACCCCTCATGTAATATAGAACCAAAAAAATAAATAAATAAATAAATATGCAAGTAAATGGGGGTTATCTAGGAGGATTTGAAACAAATGAAAAATAAAAACAAAAAGCACAAGAAGACCTGATGGCAGCAGAAACATAGAAACCATCTGCTGAGAATCAAGGGCTGCTTCAAAAGTTCCGAGACCCTTCAGAGTCCAGGGATATTAAGATTTCGGGAGAATGAAAAGAAACTCATATGTATTGAAGCTTACACTAGAGAAAGGAGGCAAGTTCTGTACTATGATAAATAAAATAAGGATGCTGATAGAAATGCTATTAGAAATGCTACTGGAAGGTTCTATTATTTATAATTGTATTGAATCCTGCTCCAACTATGTGGCCAATTAGTAGGGAAAAAGGAACCTGTTGTAAATGTGTGAATTCTGATTAAGATCAATTACATAGGTTGACAATTCTAAAAATGACAGAGATATATATGTATATTTATATATGTATATGGATGTATATCTTTATTATAAAGTCTGAGAGATACTGCCATGGATATGAGGAGACAGAATATGGCTTAAGTCAGAGAGACTTACCAATCAGAGGCTCCAGTAGCCTAGGTGAAATCACAAACAAAACCAGCCAGAGCTCAGCAGTGCTCTGGCTACTCTCTTTGCATATCTGGGCCTGTCAATAAAATAAGGATATAAGTAAAATATTCCTGAGTTCAGGCAGAGTGAGAGAGAGCCTGTGAGAGTCAGAGACAGAGATGGCGAGAAGAGAAATAGAAGAGTTGGAAATAGACCAGAAGTCAAAACCCCCCTAGGCTGTGTTCATTCATGACAGGTTCAAACCTGGGTTGTAGAGATTGTCACGCAGCAGCTCTAATGCCCACAGACCCCAGACAACCCAAGCCTTCACCATATGTGTGTAGTATTTGCCACAGGAAATGTATTGTGCATCAAAAGTTCCCTTCAGTTATAGGAGAAAATCTCTCAAGCAGAAGAAATGATGCCACATGTGATACCTGACTAAATAAATAAATATGCAAATAAATGGGGATGATCTAGGAGGACTTGAAAAAATAAAAATAAGTAAAGACAAAAAGCACTAGAAGACCTGATGACAGCAGAAACATAGAAACCATCTGCTGAGAAACAGAGGGCTGCTTCAAAAATTCCCTAACACTTCAGGGTCCAGGGACATTAAGATTTCCGGAGAAAGAAAACAAACACATACGTATTGAAGCTTACACTAGCTAGAAAAAGGAGGGAAGATCTGGGCCATGATAATTACAATAAGGATGCTAATAGAAACACGATTAGAAATGCTACTGGAAGGTTCTATTATTTATAATTGTATTGAATCCTGCTCCAACTATATGGCCAATTATTTCAGAAAAACTAGGCTGTTATAAATGTGGTAATTCTGAAAGAAGGTCAAATACATAGGTCGAACATTCTAAAAATGACAGATATATAAATCTATATGTATATATATACATGTATGTATATCTTTATTATAAACTCTGAGTGATACTGGCATGGAAATGAGGAGACAGAATATGGCTTGTGTCAGAAAGACTTACAAACTGAGGCTCCAGTAGCCTAGGTGAAATCGCCAACACAACAAGCCAGAGCTCAGCAGTGCTCTGGTAACTCTCTTTGTCTATCTGGGCCTGTCAGTAAAATAAGAATCTAAGTAAAATATTAATGAGTGAAGACAGAGTGTGTGAGAGCATGTGAGAGTCAGAGATAGAGAAGGCGAGAAGAGAAATAGATGAGTTGGAAAGAGACCAGAATTCAAAAACCTCCTACACTGTGTTCATTGATGACAGGTTCAAACCTGGCTTGTAGAGATTGTAAGGCAGCAGCTCTCATGCCCACAGACCCCAGACAGCCCCAGCCTTCACCATAGGCTCTACTACCAGACCTGACAGTAATGTGTGTGTGTGTGTGTGTGTGTCTGTCTGTTTGTGTGTGTCTGTGTGTGCTCAGAGATCACCTGTAGTAGTCTCAGAGCATGGGTGGCAAGGGAGCCAGCCTCTCCTGCAACTTATGTACAGAGAACCTATCTGGTCAGGGCAAGCCAGCTAGCCCAGATTGTGGCTAAGCAAGAATGCATATGCAAAGGGACTCTCATGTCTCACTCTCCTGAGTTCCGATTCAATGCCATGCCTCACTATGATCCAAACACTGCCAATGGGGGAAGCTGGGGCACCCCTCAGAATTCAGGGGCATGAGCCTGTCCAGTAACCTTTGGCTGCCTACTCAGCCTCCAGGCTCTCAGTCCACTGCTCAGGGCAGCAGATTACAAGCCCAGAAAGTACCCAGAAAGGGCTGTGTTTCCACATAGATGGGAAGTGTGTTGAACCAAACAATAGTGGATGAACCCGGCCCCTTACACCTACCCTTTGGGTCCGGCTAAGGCAATTGCTCCTGTGGCCTCACATCCCTGATCATGGTGTCCTGGTGTCCACACATCACACTCAGAGAGATTCCCAGAAGTAGGCTTGCATGAGTGTCCCATACAATGTCGCTCTGCTTGCAGGAAGCACAAACTCCCCGGGCCCTTGCTATGGACAGACAAAAAAAAGATGGATGCCTCCACTGGCCAAATTAGGGGCTTCCAGTCAAGATCACAGCCCCGCCCCTCACCTGAGGGCCTGGCTGCTGCTAAAAAAGGCAATTGGAAACACCTTTTACACTTGGGCCCTGAGGACATACTCAGGAATCCCTCCAGGAGGTAGCAGGCTGGCAGACCTCCTGACCCCAGGATAGCTGTGCTCCTAGTTGGGCGGCCCTTCTGGCCAGTGGTGAAAATATTCCCTAGATACAAGAAAGAACTTCAGGTTTCAAAGGGATTTGAAACACCATGAGGCACTTGGAAAAGACATTTCACAGCCATCAAAACACCCTCTTTCTGAACACTGGAAGCTTCCGTTTTGCATGGAAAATCTGGACACTGGTGTGGCCATCAGTACCACAGATCCTTTACATTCGGCTTAATAGAGGGAAAGCACAGTGTGTGTGCCAGGGGGATCGAGTTTCACTTCTCTTGACCTGGGCTCTCATGGAATAAGGACAAGGACGCTGTGCAGGAAGGTGAGGAGGGCTGCATTGAGGCTGAGTGTCAGCCTCAGGGCCCTGGAGAATGGGAGTCAAGCACAGAGGGCCTGGACAGCTGCAGCTGGAGATGGACATATGCCTGGAACCTGCAGCAGCAACGCTGTCTCCGCAGTTCCCCTCTACACCATGTACTACACCATGTGCAGGAGACTAAGTAATCCAAAGGGCAATGAAAGGAAAATTTCAACACCAGGAAGGCTGAGTTCACGATGCATGCACTGACTTCCAGTAAGGGCCCAGTGAAGAAGGCACGTAGAGACAGTCAGAGAGACAGAATGACAGAGACAGACAAGGACTGAAATTCTGGCCCTGTGCTGATCAGTGCCAGAGCACTGAAGACAAACCCTCCATGCCCATGCATACTTCTTACAAGTGGCATTGCTATTTTATGTTTGTGAGGAAAGGTAACACTTAGAACATCTAGGTCTTAGCCACTCTGAGAAGCAACCCTTGGCCGGCAGCCCACTCTCCAAAACTGCCCTCGCCTCTCCAAATTCGAAGTAGTCATAGTGATGCTCCAGCCAAGCTGCAGGCTGGCGTATTGCATCTCCCTGGTCCAGCCTCAGCCTGTCCTGTGTGCAGGGAACTGCACTATGTCTATTTCTTCTTTGATTTACAGTTTTGGGATAAGACTCGGTGGACAAAAAGAGCAAGAGGGAAGTAGATGATTTGGCAGTGGTAGTATGTGCTGAGAGAGATTTGTAGAGTGATATACGATATGGCTCTGTGAGATGTCTCTCATGACTGTGGCTCAGAAGGGCCAGGTGTATCCACATTGCTACCTTAATCCAGAGATGTGCAGGTCTCTAGCTAAAAAATATTTTCAGACCTCTACATGTTACATACATATATATATATATATATATATATATATATATATATATATAAAGAGAGAGAGAGAGAGAGAGAGGGACACTGATGTAGTCATTTTCTACAATGGATTCGGTGTGACATTCACACAATTGATTGCTAAAACCTGGAGAGAAACTTTGCATCAGGAAAAGAATTGTCCAAAGGAATAAAATCTCCAAATCATTAGCTATATGCAGCTCCAACGGGACCGAGCGAAAAAGGCTCGAGAAGGAACTCATCCAGGACACTCTCCACATGGACAGGCACCACAGGTTTCCTAGTCTGGCAACACAAACAGGGCAGCTGCTAGTTCCCAGTGCAAGCCTCAGGGCAAAAACCTCTCCCTCTTCAGTGTCTTTACATCTGAAAAGAAGAAAAGTGACCAAGGGCCAAGGAGAGCTGCCCTGGTGTCAATATTGAGCTGTAAATCAGAATGTGCCAAGTGTTTTGCACAAAATCACCTGTGCCACAGTGATTCTGTTGTTCTCTCTCTCTCTCCCTCCCTCAGACACACACACACACACACACACACACACACAAATCCACAGAGGCACAGGCACAAACGGAGTTATACATATGCGCACTGGACAGCTTCTGCAAGGCAGGGCCCTGGGCTGAACCCTGCTTCGCATTTCCTGGAAGCACGCCCAGCCTTTTAAGGCCAGCTCTGAGCTCCCATTGGCGGGATTCCTTCAGAAGGCCCGCCCACAGGGCGCCAGCCAGGCTCTGATAGGCCAGAGGCCTAGGCCACGCCCAGAACCCACACCAGCAATCTCATTGGCCAGTGTGCTTGGACACGCCCAGGAGGGTCCGGGCCCCTAGTCAGTGATTGGCCAGCGGCCTTGAGCACCGCCCACACGGCCCTTCACACGCTGATTGGGCAGCCTCCGGAAGGCCCGCCCACCAGCCACTTCCGCTCGACTCTGATTGGCCTGGTGTCCCAGGGACACGCCCCCAGCCAGCCTTCTCTTGGCTCCCATTGGCGGGCTGCTGTCTGAGGGGCGCCCTCTGATAGGCCAGTTCCTAAGGCACGCCCAGGAAGGTCACCGCCCTTGCCCCATGATTGGCCAGCCTCCTGGGCTCCGCCCACGAGGCCCGCCCCAGGCGCTCATTGGACAGCCTCCCGAGGGCCCGCCCCCCAGGCACTTCCGCTGGACCCTGATTGGCTGACCACCAGGGGTACGCCCACCCAGAGCCAGCACCCAGGCTCTCATTGGTGGGCTGCTCTCTGAGGCCCGCCCACGCAACTCCTCCTCTGTTCTCATTGGCCAGCTCTTGCTTCACGCCCCTGAGGGTGACGTTCCTCCTCTCTGATTGGCCAGCTGTCTCTATGAATACCCACTGGGCCCTCCCCTCAGGCTCATTGGGCACGGGCTCTGAGGCCCGCCCCCGGGGACTTTCTGCCATCCTCTGAAGGCCCTGTTTCTGCAAACACGACCCCCACAGCTCCTGTCTGGGCCCATCCTTAGGACACTGCCTGCCTGCGCTAGGCTGGCCATGCTCTTGGGGCACACCCAGAAACACTGTCGCCACTCTCCTAGCCCAGTGCCTCAGGGCACTTGCCCCATGGAGCCTTAGTCCCGCCCTGGTGCTGCCCTCTTGTGGACACCCAGCAGAATGCAGCTGAGCACAGGGATTCACAAGCTCCCAGTAGAGTCATCCCAGACAAAGAGAGAAACCCCTTCCACTTGCAAAGCCAAATGGGGGATCCCCCCACCCCACAGGAAAGAACAGATGTCTAGGGCACTCTACGTCAATTTCAACCCTGCTGTCCACGGGCCACAATTCCTAGAGTTCTCCTCATTCCACAGAATCACTACACTCAACTATGGTCTTTGCTGCCACCTTGTGGACATACAGCAGAAGGCAGCTGAGCTCCCCATGCCACTCCTCTTTGAGTCTACCCAGAAAATTACACACAGCATGGGAATAGCAAAGGAAAGAACCCATCTGAGGACCACCTGGGAGAATGCACAACAGAGTCCACAATCCAATGTGCCAATTCATACTTGAAAAACCACTTGTGCAGTGGAAACTTCCTTTGTCATAACACAACCCAGTTCCTAAGTCCCTGCGTCAGGAATAAAGAAACAACAGCGGTAATCATAACTGAAACACACTTATGCACACTTACACACACACACACACACACACACACACACACACCTTCCCACAGAGACGTACACACTTGTCCCGAAAATAACTTGGATTGGAGTTGCTGTTTTGCACCCTAGCAAAAGGTCAAAGTTTCATGGGTGGAAGGGAGAAGTGTTAAGTTTCTGGCATATGAAGGTGAGAAATGCCTAGAGCAGATCGATAGTTACATGGACAACGAAGGGAGCATGGGTTGGAGGGACAGCTGGTGGAGCTGCCACGGAACTGTGTGGAATCCCAGGACCCTGTTTTGAGCCCCTGGTCACACTTACCCAGCTAGGGAAAAGCTGGGCTAGTGACAAATCAGAGCTGCAGCTGTCTCTCTGTCTCTCTTCCTGCTTGGGCCCTGCTCTCTCAATTTATGACTGTTTGCTTCTCCTCAATAAGAAAGTTACAAAGGATGTACAGAAATACAGGGGTAGTGGGAAAATTACCCCCCCCCCGTGCCCACTATTACATGGAACTGTTGACTGTAAACCATTCATCCCCCAAGAAAGAACAGAATAAATATTTGTGAGGTTAAAAACATTGTAGGTTAAATAGTGAACATTCTCTAGAGCCATGCAATACTAATCCATTGTGCATTGGATGTCACTGTCAAAAACAGTGCAGTAGCAGTTGTAGTAGTGTGTAGTATCTGCAAAAGGAAATGTATTGTGTGTCAAAAGTTCCCTTCAATTATAAGAGAAAATCTATCAGGCAGAAGAAATGACCCCTCATGTGATATCGGACGAAATAAATAAATAAATAAATAAATATGCAAATAAATGGGAATGATCTAAGAGGATTTGAAAAAAATAAAAAATAAAAACAAACACCACAGGAAGACCTGATGACAGCAGAAATATAGAAAAGGTCTGCTGAGAAATAGAGGGCTGCTTCAAAAATTCCCTGACACACAGGGTCCAGGCAAATTACGAATTCCATGAATGAAAAGAAACGCATACGATTTGAAGCTTACACTAGAAAATGGAGGCAAGTTCTGTGCTATGATAATTACAATAAGGATACTGATAGAAAGGCTATTGGAAATGCTCCTGGAAAGTTTATAATTTATAATTGTAGTGAATCCTGCTCCAACTATGTGACCAATTATTTATGAATAAGGAGGCTATTATAAATGCGGTAATTCTGCATTCAGATCAAATAAAAAGGTCAACAATTCTAAAAATGTCTGATATATATATATATATGTATGTATATGTACATATATGTATGTGTATCTTTATCATCAACTATGAGGGATACTGGCATGGCTATGAGGAGACAGAGTATGGCTTGTGCCAGAGGGACTTACAAAGCTGAGGCTCCAGAAACCTAGGTGAAATCGCCAACAAAACAATCCAGAGCTCAGCCGGGCCCTGGTGACTCGCTTTGTATATCTGGGCCTGTCAGTCAAATAATATATAAGTAAAATATTAATGAGTGCA
Source organism: Erinaceus europaeus (assembly GCF_950295315.1). Classification (NCBI taxonomy): domain Eukaryota; kingdom Metazoa; phylum Chordata; class Mammalia; order Eulipotyphla; family Erinaceidae; genus Erinaceus; species Erinaceus europaeus. Next base: position 626,130 of record NC_080174.1, read on the forward strand.
GACAGAGTGAGTGAGAGCCTGTGAGAGTCAGAGACAGAGAAGGCAAGAAGAGAAATATAAGAGTTGGAAAGAGACCAGAAGTCCAAAAGCTCCCACTCTGTGTTCATACATGACAGGTTCAAACCTGGGTTGTCGAGATTGTAAGGCAGCAGTCTCCTGTCCACAGACCCCAGACAACCCCAGCCTTCACCATATGTGTGTAGTATTTACGACAGGATATGTATTGTGAGTGTAAACTTCCCTTCAATTATAAGAGAAAAATCTATCAAGCCGAAGAATGGACCCCTCATGTAATATAGAACCAAATAAATAAATAAATAAATAAATATGCAAGTAAATGGGGGTTATCTAGGAGGATTTGAAACAAATGAAAAATAAAAACAAAAAGCACAAGAAGACCTGATGGCAGCAGAAACATAGAAACCATCTGCTGAGAATCAAGGGCTGCTTCAAAAGTTCCGAGACCCTTCAGAGTCCAGGGATATTAAGATTTTGGGAGAATGAAAAGAAACTCATATGTATTGAAGCTTACACTAGAGAAAGGAGGCAAGTTCTGTACTATGATAATTAAAATAAGGATGCTGATAGAAATGCTATTAGAAATGCTACTGGAAGGTTCTATTATTTATAATTGTATTGAATCCTGCTCCAACTATGTGGCCAATTAGTAGGGAAAAAGGAACCTGTTGTAAATGTGTGAATTCTGATTAAGATCAATTACATAGGTTGACAATTCTAAAAATGACAGAGATATATATGTATATTTATATATGTATATGGATGTATATCTTTATTATAAAGTCTGAGAGATACTGCCATGGATATGAGGAGACAGAATATGGCTTAAGTCAGAGAGACTTACCAATCAGAGGCTCCAGTAGCCTAGGTGAAATCACAAACAAAACCAGCCAGAGCTCAGCAGTGCTCTGGCTACTCTCTTTGCATATCTGGGCCTGTCAATAAAATAAGGATATAAGTAAAATATTCCTGAGTTCAGGCAGAGTGAGAGAGAGCCTGTGAGAGTCAGAGACAGAGATGGCGAGAAGAGAAATAGAAGAGTTGGAAATAGACCAGAAGTCAAAACCCCCCTAGGCTGTGTTCATTCATGACAGGTTCAAACCTGGGTTGTAGAGATTGTCACGCAGCAGCTCTAATGCCCACAGACCCCAGACAACCCAAGCCTTCACCATATGTGTGTAGTATTTGCCCCAGGAAATGTATTGTGCATCAAAAGTTCCCTTCAGTTATAAGAGAAAATCTCTCAAGCAGAAGACATGATGCCACATGTGATACCTGACTAAATAAATAAATTTGCAAATAAATGGGGATGATCTAGGAGGACTTGAAACAATAAAAATAAATAAAGACAAAAGCCACAAGAAGACCTGATGACAGCAGAAACATAGAAACCATCTGCTGAGAGACAGAGGGCTGCTTCAAAAATTCCCTAACACTTCAGGGTCCAGGGACATTAAGATTTCCGGAGAAAGAAAACAAACACATACGTATTGAAGCTTACACTAGAAAAAGGAGGGAAGATCTGGGCCATGATAATTACAATAAGGATGCTAATAGAAACACGATTAGAAATGCTACTGGAAGGTTCTATTATTTATAATTGTATTGAATCCTGCTCCAACTATATGGCCAATTATTTCAGAAAAACTAGGCTGTTATAAATGTGGTAATTCTGAAAGAAGGTCAAATACATAGGTCGAACATTCTAAAAATGACAGATATATAAATCTATATGTATATATATACATGTATGTATATCTTTATTATAAACTCTGAGTGATACTGGCATGGAAATGAGGAGACAGAATATGGCTTGTGTCAGAAAGACTTACAAACTGAGGCTCCAGTAGCCTAGGTGAAATCGCCAACACAACAAGCCAGAGCTCAGCAGTGCTCTGGTAACTCTCTTTGTCTATCTGGGCCTGTCAGTAAAATAAGAATCTAAGTAAAATATTAATGAGTGAAGACAGAGTGTGTGAGAGCATGTGAGAGTCAGAGATAGAGAAGGCGAGAAGAGAAATAGATGAGTTGGAAAGAGACCAGAATTCAAAAACCTCCTACACTGTGTTCATTGATGACAGGTTCAAACCTGGCTTGTAGAGATTGTAAGGCAGCAGCTCTCATGCCCACAGACCCCAGACAGCCCCAGCCTTCACCATAGGCTCTACTACCAGACCTGACAGTAATGTGTGTGTGTGTGTGTGTGTGTGTGTGTGTGTCTGTCTGTTTGTGTGTGTCTGTGTGTGCTCAGAGATCACCTGTAGTAGTCTCAGAGCATGGGTGGCAAGGGAGCCAGCCTCTCCTGCAACTTATGTACAGAGAACCTATCTGGTCAGGGCAAGCCAGCTAGCCCAGATTGTGGCTAAGCAAGAATGCATATGCAAAGGGACTCTCATGTCTCACTCTCCTGAGTTCCGATTCAATGCCATGCCTCACTATGATCCAAACACTGCCAATGGGGGAAGCTGGGGCACCCCTCAGAATTCAGGGGCATGAGCCTGTCCAGTCACCTTTGGCTGCCTACTCAGCCTCCAGGCTCTCAGTCCACTGCTCAGGGCAGCAGATTACAAGCCCAGAAAGTACCCAGAAAGGGCTGTGTTTCCACATAGATGGGAAGTGTGTTGAACCAAACAATAGTGGATGAACCCGGCCCCTTACACCTACCCTTTGGGTCCGGCTAAGGCAATTGCTCCTGTGGCCTCACATCCCTGATCATGGTGTCCTGGTGTCCACACATCACACTCAGAGAGATTCCCAGAAGTAGGCTTGCATGAGTGTCCCATACAATGTCGCTCTGCTTGCAGGAAGCACAAACTCCCCGGGCCCTTGCTATGGACAGACAAAAAAAAGATGGATGCCTCCACTGGCCAAATTAGGGGCTTCCAGTCAAGATCACAGCCCCGCCCCTCACCTGAGGGCCTGGCTGCTGCTAAAAAAGGCAATTGGAAACACCTTTTACACTTGGGCCCTGAGGACATACTCAGGAATCCCTCCAGGAGGTAGCAGGCTGGCAGACCTCCTGACCCCAGGATAGCTGTGCTCCTAGTTGGGCGGCCCTTCTGGCCAGTGGTGAAAATATTCCCTAGATACAAGAAAGAACTTCAGGTTTCAAAGGGATTTGAAACACCATGAGGCACTTGGAAAAGACATTTCACAGCCATCAAAACACCCTCTTTCTGAACACTGGAAGCTTCCGTTTTGCATGGAAAATCTGGACACTGGTGTGGCCATCAGTACCACAGATCCTTTCCATTCGGCTTAATAGAGGGAAAGCACAGTGTGTGTGCCAGGGGGATCGAGTTTCACTTCTCTTGACCTGGGCTCTCATGGAATAAGGACAAGGACGCTGTGCAGGAAGGTGAGGAGGGCTGCATTGAGGCTGAGTGTCAGCCTCAGGGCCCTGGAGAATGGGAGTCAAGCACAGAGGGCCTGGACAGCTGCAGCTGGAGATGGACATATGCCTGGAACCTGCAGCAGCAACGCTGTCTCCGCAGTTCCCCTCTACACCATGTACTACACCATGTGCAGGAGACTAAGTAATCCAAAGGGCAATGAAAGGAAAATTTCAACACCAGGAAGGCTGAGTTCACGATGCATGCACTGACTTCCAGTAAGGGCCCAGTGAAGAAGGCACGTAGAGACAGTCAGAGAGACAGAATGACAGAGACAGACAAGGACTGAAATTCTGGCCCTGTGCTGATCAGTGCCAGAGCACTGAAGACAAACCCTCCATGCCCATGCATACTTCTTACAAGTGGCATTGCTATTTTATGTTTGTGAGGAAAGGTAACACTTAGAACATCTAGGTCTTAGCCAATCTGAGAAGCAACCCTTGGCCGGCAGCCCACTCTCCAAAACTGCCCTCGCCTCTCCAAATTCGAAGTAGTCATAGTGATGCTCCAGCCAAGCTGCAGGCTGGCGTATTGCATCTCCCTGGTCCAGCCTCAGCCTGTCCTGTGTGCAGGGAACTGCACTATGTCTATTTCTTCTTTGATTTACAGTTTTGGGATAAGACTCGGTGGACAAAAAGAGCAAGAGGGAAGTAGATGATTTGGCAGTGGTAGTATGTGCTGAGAGAGATTTGTAGAGTGATATACGATATGGCTCTGTGAGATGTCTCTCATGACTGTGGCTCAGAAGGGCCAGGTGTATCCACATTGCTACCTTAATCCAGAGATGTGCAGGTCTCTAGCTAAAAAATATTTTCAGACCTCTACATGTTACATACATATATATATATATATATATATATATATATATATATATATATATATAAAGAGAGAGAGAGAGAGAGAGAGAGAGAGAGGGACAGTGATGTAGTCATTTTCTACAATGGATTCGGTGTGACATTCACACAATTGATTGCTATAACCTGGAGAGAAACTTTGCATCAGGAAAAGAATTGTCCAAAGGAATAAAATCTCCAAATCATTAGCTATATGCAGCTCCAACGGGACCGAGCGAAAAAGGCTCGAGAAGGAACTCATCCAGGACACTCTCCACATGGACAGGCACCACAGGTTTCCTAGTCTGGCAACACAAACAGGGCAGCTGCTAGTTCCCAGTGCAAGCCTCAGGGCAAAAACCTCTCCCTCTTCAGTGTCTTTACATCTGAAAAGAAGAAAAGTGACCAAGGGCCAAGGAGAGCTGCCCTGGTGTCAATATTGAGCTGTAAATCAGAATGTGCCAAGTGTTTTGCACAAAATCACCTGTGCCACAGTGATTCTGTTGTTCTCTCTCTCTCTCCCTCCCTCAGACACACACACACACACACACACACACAAATCCACAGAGGCACAGGCACAAACGGAGTTATACACATGCGCACTGGACAGCTTCTGCAAGGCAGGGCCCTGGGCTGAACCCTGCTTCGCATTTCCTGGAAGCACGCCCAGCCTTTTAAGGCCAGCTCTGAGCTCCCATTGGCGGGATTCCTTCAGAAGGCCCGCCCACAGGGCGCCAGCCAGGCTCTGATAGGCCAGAGGCCTAGGCCACGCCCAGAACCCACACCAGCAATCTCATTGGCCAGTGTGCTTGGACACGCCCAGGAGGGTCCGGGCCCCTAGTCAGTGATTGGCCAGCGGCCTTGAGCACCGCCCACACGGCCCTTCAGCACGCTGATTGGGCAGCCTCCGGAAGGCCCGCCCACCAGCCACTTCCGCTCGACTCTGATTGGCCTGGTGTCCCAGGGACACGCCCCCAGCCAGCCTTCTCTTGGCTCCCATTGGCGGGCTGCTGTCTGAGGGGCGCCCTCTGATAGGCCAGTTCCTAAGGCACGCCCAGGAAGGTCACCGCCCTTGCCCCATGATTGGCCAGCCTCCTGGGCTCCGCCCACGAGGCCCGCCCCAGGCGCTCATTGGACAGCCTCCCGAGGGCCCGCCCCCCAGGCACTTCCGCTGGACCCTGATTGGCTGACCACCAGGGGTACGCCCACCCAGAGCCAGCACCCAGGCTCTCATTGGTGGGCTGCTCTCTGAGGCCCGCCCACGCAACTCCTCCTCTGTTCTCATTGGCCAGCTCTTGCTTCACGCCCCTGAGGGTGACGTTCCTCCTCTCTGATTGGCCAGCTGTCTCTATGAATACCCACTGGGCCCTCCCCTCAGGCTCATTGGGCACGGGCTCTGAGGCCCGCCCCCGGGGACTTTCTGCCATCCTCTGAAGGCCCTGTTTCTGCAAACACGACCCCCACAGCTCCTGTCTGGGCCCATCCTTAGGACACTGCCTGCCTGCGCTAGGCTGGCCATGCTCTTGGGGCACACCCAGAAACACTGTCGCCACTCTCCTAGCCCAGTGCCTCAGGGCACTTGCCCCATGGAGCCTTAGTCCCGCCCTGGTGCTGCCCTCTTGTGGACACCCAGCAGAATGCAGCTGAGCACAGGGATTCACAAGCTCCCAGTAGAGTCATCCCAGACAAAGAGAGAAACCCCTTCCACTTGCAAAGCCAAATGGGGGATCCCCCCACCCCACAGGAAAGAACAGATGTCTAGGGCACTCTACGTCAATTTCAACCCTGCTGTCCACGGGCCACAATTCCTAGAGTTCTCCTCATTCCACAGAATCACTACACTCAACTATGGTCTTTGCTGCCACCTTGTGGACATACAGCAGAAGGCAGCTGAGCTCCCCATGCCACTCCTCTTTGAGTCTACCCAGAAAATTACACACAGCATGGGAATAGCAAAGGAAAGAACCCATCTGAGGACCACCTGGGAGAATGCACAACAGAGTCCACAATCCAATGTGCCAATTCATACTTGAAAAACCACTTGTGCAGTGGAAACTTCCTTTGTCATAACACAACCCAGTTCCTAAGTCCCTGCGTCAGGAATAAAGAAACAACAGCGGTAATCATAACTGAAACACACTTATGCACACTTACACACACACACACACACACACACACACACACACACACACACCTTCCCACAGAGACGTACACACTTGTCCCGAAAATAACTTGGATTGGAGTTGCTGTTTTGCACCCTAGCAAAAGGTCAAAGTTTCATGGGTGGAAGGGAGAAGTGTTAAGTTTCTGGCATATGAAGGTGAGAAATGCCTAGAGCAGATCGATAGTTACATGGACAACGAAGGGAGCATGGGTTGGAGGGACAGCTGGTGGAGCTGCCACGGAACTGTGTGGAATCCCAGGACCCTGTTTTGAGCCCCTGGTCACACTTACCCAGCTAGGGAAAAGCTGGGCTAGTGACAAATCAGAGCTGCAGCTGTCTCTCTGTCTCTCTTCCTGCTTGGGCCCTGCTCTCTCAATTTATGACTGTTTGCTTCTCCTCAATAAGAAAGTTACAAAGGATGTACAGAAATACAGGGGTAGTGGGAAAATTACCCCCCCCCCGTGCCCACTATTACATGGAACTGTTGACTGTAAACCATTCATCCCCCAAGAAAGAACAGAATAAATATTTGTGAGGTTAAAAACATTGTAGGTTAAATAGTGAACATTCTCTAGAGCCATGCAATACTAATCCATTGTGCATTGGATGTCACTGTCAAAAACAGTGCAGTAGCAGTTGTAGTAGTGTGTAGTATCTGCAAAAGGAAATGTATTGTGTGTCAAAAGTTCCCTTCAATTATAAGAGAAAATCTATCAGGCAGAAGAAATGACCCCTCATGTGATATCGGACGAAATAAATAAATAAATAAATAAATATGCAAATAAATGGGAATGATCTAAGAGGATTTGAAAAAAATAAAAAATAAAAACAAACACCACAGGAAGACCTGATGACAGCAGAAATATAGAAAAGGTCTGCTGAGAAATAGAGGGCTGCTTCAAAAATTCCCTGACACACAGGGTCCAGGCAAATTACGAATTCCATGAATGAAAAGAAACGCATACGATTTGAAGCTTACACTAGAAAATGGAGGCAAGTTCTGTGCTATGATAATTACAATAAGGATACTGATAGAAAGGCTATTGGAAATGCTCCTGGAAAGTTTATAATTTATAATTGTAGTGAATCCTGCTCCAACTATGTGACCAATTATTTATGAATAAGGAGGCTATTATAAATGCGGTAATTCTGCATTCAGATCAAATAAAAAGGTCAACAATTCTAAAAATGTCTGATATATATATATATATGTATGTATATGTACATATATGTATGTGTATCTTTATCATCAACTATGAGGGATACTGGCATGGCTATGAGGAGACAGAGTATGGCTTGTGCCAGAGGGACTTACAAAGCTGAGGCTCCAGAAACCTAGGTGAAATCGCCAACAAAACAATCCAGAGCTCAGCCGGGCCCTGGTGACTCGCTTTGTATATCTGGGCCTGTCAGTCAAATAATATATAAGTAAAATATTAATGAGTGCAGACAGAGTGAGTGAGAGCCTGTGAGAGTCAGAGACAGAGAAGGCAAGAAGAGAAATATAAGAGTTGGAAAGAGACCAGAAGTCCAAAAGCTCCCACTCTGTGTTCATACATGACAGGTTCAAACCTGGGTTGTCGAGATTGTAAGGCAGCAGTCTCCTGTCCACAGACCCCAGACAACCCCAGCCTTCACCATATGTGTGTAGTATTTACGACAGGATATGTATTGTGAGTGTAAACTTCCCTTCAATTATAAGAGAAAAATCTATCAAGCCGAAGAATGGACCCCTCATGTAATATAGAACCAAATAAATAAATAAATAAATAAATATGCAAGTAAATGGGGGTTATCTAGGAGGATTTGAAACAAATGAAAAATAAAAACAAAAAGCACAAGAAGACCTGATGGCAGCAGAAACATAGAAACCATCTGCTGAGAATCAAGGGCTGCTTCAAAAGTTCCGAGACCCTTCAGAGTCCAGGGATATTAAGATTTTGGGAGAATGAAAAGAAACTCATATGTATTGAAGCTTACACTAGAGAAAGGAGGCAAGTTCTGTACTATGATAATTAAAATAAGGATGCTGATAGAAATGCTATTAGAAATGCTACTGGAAGGTTCTATTATTTATAATTGTATTGAATCCTGCTCCAACTATGTGGCCAATTAGTAGGGAAAAAGGAACCTGTTGTAAATGTGTGAATTCTGATTAAGATCAATTACATAGGTTGACAATTCTAAAAATGACAGAGATATATATGTATATTTATATATGTATATGGATGTATATCTTTATTATAAAGTCTGAGAGATACTGCCATGGATATGAGGAGACAGAATATGGCTTAAGTCAGAGAGACTTACCAATCAGAGGCTCCAGTAGCCTAGGTGAAATCACAAACAAAACCAGCCAGAGCTCAGCAGTGCTCTGGCTACTCTCTTTGCATATCTGGGCCTGTCAATAAAATAAGGATATAAGTAAAATATTCCTGAGTTCAGGCAGAGTGAGAGAGAGCCTGTGAGAGTCAGAGACAGAGATGGCGAGAAGAGAAATAGAAGAGTTGGAAATAGACCAGAAGTCAAAACCCCCCTAGGCTGTGTTCATTCATGACAGGTTCAAACCTGGGTTGTAGAGATTGTCACGCAGCAGCTCTAATGCCCACAGACCCCAGACAACCCAAGCCTTCACCATATGTGTGTAGTATTTGCCCCAGGAAATGTATTGTGCATCAAAAGTTCCCTTCAGTTATAAGAGAAAATCTCTCAAGCAGAAGACATGATGCCACATGTGATACCTGACTAAATAAATAAATTTGCAAATAAATGGGGATGATCTAGGAGGACTTGAAACAATAAAAATAAATAAAGACAAAAGCCACAAGAAGACCTGATGACAGCAGAAACATAGAAACCATCTGCTGAGAGACAGAGGGCTGCTTCAAAAATTCCCTAACACTTCAGGGTCCAGGGACATTAAGATTTCCGGAGAAAGAAAACAAACACATACGTATTGAAGCTTACACTAGAAAAAGGAGGGAAGATCTGGGCCATGATAATTACAATAAGGATGCTAATAGAAACACGATTAGAAATGCTACTGGAAGGTTCTATTATTTATAATTGTATTGAATCCTGCTCCAACTATATGGCCAATTATTTCAGAAAAACTAGGCTGTTATAAATGTGGTAATTCTGAAAGAAGGTCAAATACATAGGTCGAACATTCTAAAAATGACAGATATATAAATCTATATGTATATATATATACATGTATGTATATCTTTATTATAAACTCTGAGTGATACTGGCATGGAAATGAGGAGACAGAATATGGCTTGTGTCAGAAAGACTTACAAACTGAGGCTCCAGTAGCCTAGGTGAAATCGCCAACACAACAAGCCAGAGCTCAGCAGTGCTCTGGTAACTCTCTTTGTCTATCTGGGCCTGTCAGTAAAATAAGAATCTAAGTAAAATATTAATGAGTGAAGACAGAGTGTGTGAGAGCATGTGAGAGTCAGAGATAGAGAAGGCGAGAAGAGAAATAGATGAGTTGGAAAGAGACCAGAATTCAAAAACCTCCTACACTGTGTTCATTGATGACAGGTTCAAACCTGGCTTGTAGAGATTGTAAGGCAGCAGCTCTCATGCCCACAGACCCCAGACAGCCCCAGCCTTCACCATAGGCTCTACTACCAGACCTGACAGTAATGTGTGTGTGTGTGTGTGTGTGTGTGTGTGTCTGTCTGTTTGTGTGTGTCTGTGTGTGCTCAGAGATCACCTGTAGTAGTCTCAGAGCATGGGTGGCAAGGGAGCCAGCCTCTCCTGCAACTTATGTACAGAGAACCTATCTGGTCAGGGCAAGCCAGCTAGCCCAGATTGTGGCTAAGCAAGAATGCATATGCAAAGGGACTCTCATGTCTCACTCTCCTGAGTTCCGATTCAATGCCATGCCTCACTATGATCCAAACACTGCCAATGGGGGAAGCTGGGGCACCCCTCAGAATTCAGGGGCATGAGCCTGTCCAGTCACGTTTGGCTGCCTACTCAGCCTCCACGCTCTCAGTCCACTGCTCAGGGCAGCAGATTACAAGCCCAGAAAGTACCCAGAAAGGGCTGTGTTTCCACATAGATGGGAAGTGTGTTGAACCAAACAATAGTGGATGAACCCGGCCCCTTACACCTACCCTTTGGGTCCGGCTAAGGCAATTGCTCCTGTGGCCTCACATCCCTGATCATGGTGTCCTGGTGTCCACACATCACACTCAGAGAGATTCCCAGAAGTAGGCTTGCATGAGTGTCCCATACAATGTCGCTCTGCTTGCAGGAAGCACAAACTACCCGGGCCCTTGCTATGGACAGACAAAAAAAAGATGGATGCCTCCACTGGCCAAATTAGGGGCTTCCAGTCAAGATCACAGCCCCGCCCCTCACCTGAGGGCCTGGCTGCTGCTAAAAAAGGCAATTGGAAACACCTTTTACACTTGGGCCCTGAGGACATACTCAGGAATCCCTCCAGGAGGTAGCAGGCTGGCAGACCTCCTGACCCCAGGATAGCTGTGCTCCTAGTTGGGCGGCCCTTCTGGCCAGTGGTGAAAATATTCCCTAGATACAAGAAAGAACTTCAGGTTTCAAAGGGATTTGAAACACCATGAGGCACTTGGAAAAGACATTTCACAGCCATCAAAACACCCTCTTTCTGAACACTGGAAGCTTCCGTTTTGCATGGAAAATCTGGACACTGGTGTGGCCATCAGTACCACAGATCCTTTCCATTCGGCTTAATAGAGGGAAAGCACAGTGTGTGTGCCAGGGGGATCGAGTTTCACTTCTCTTGACCTGGGCTCTCATGGAATAAGGACAAGGACGCTGTGCAGGAAGGTGAGGAGGGCTGCATTGAGGCTGAGTGTCAGCCTCAGGGCCCTGGAGAATGGGAGTCAAGCACAGAGGGCCTGGACAGCTGCAGCTGGAGATGGACATATGCCTGGAACCTGCAGCAGCAACGCTGTCTCCGCAGTTCCCCTCTACACCATGTACTACACCATGTGCAGGAGACTAAGTAATCCAAAGGGCAATGAAAGGAAAATTTCAACACCAGGAAGGCTGAGTTCACGATGCATGCACTGACTTCCAGTAAGGGCCCAGTGAAGAAGGCACGTAGAGACAGTCAGAGAGACAGAATGACAGAGACAGACAAGGACTGAAATTCTGGCCCTGTGCTGATCAGTGCCAGAGCACTGAAGACAAACCCTCCATGCCCATGCATACTTCTTACAAGTGGCATTGCTATTTTATGTTTGTGAGGAAAGGTAACACTTAGAACATCTAGGTCTTAGCCAATCTGAGAAGCAACCCTTGGCCGGCAGCCCACTCTCCAAAACTGCCCTCGCCTCTCCAAATTCGAAGTAGTCATAGTGATGCTCCAGCCAAGCTGCAGGCTGGCGTATTGCATCTCCCTGGTCCAGCCTCAGCCTGTCCTGTGTGCAGGGAACTGCACTATGTCTATTTCTTCTTTGATTTACAGTTTTGGGATAAGACTCGGTGGACAAAAAGAGCAAGAGGGAAGTAGATGATTTGGCAGTGGTAGTATGTGCTGAGAGAGATTTGTAGAGTGATATACGATATGGCTCTGTGAGATGTCTCTCATGACTGTGGCTCAGAAGGGCCAGGTGTATCCACATTGCTACCTTAATCCAGAGATGTGCAGGTCTCTAGCTAAAAAATATTTTCAGACCTCTACATGTTACATACATATATATATATATATATATATATATATATATATATATATATATAAAGAGAGAGAGAGAGAGAGAGAGAGAGAGGGACACTGATGTAGTCATTTTCTACAATGGATTCGGTGTGACATTCACACAATTGATTGCTATAACCTGGAGAGAAACTTTGCATCAGGAAAAGAATTGTCCAAAGGAATAAAATCTCCAAATCATTAGCTATATGCAGCTCCAACGGGACCGAGCGAAAAAGGCTCGAGAAGGAACTCATCCAGGACACTCTCCACATGGACAGGCACCACAGGTTTCCTAGTCTGGCAACACAAACAGGGCAGCTGCTAGTTCCCAGTGCAAGCCTCAGGGCAAAAACCTCTCCCTCTTCAGTGTCTTTACATCTGAAAAGAAGAAAAGTGACCAAGGGCCAAGGAGAGCTGCCCTGGTGTCAATATTGAGCTGTAAATCAGAATGTGCCAAGTGTTTTGCACAAAATCACCTGTGCCACAGTGATTCTGTTGTTCTCTCTCTCTCTCCCTCCCTCAGACACACACACACACACACACACACACAAATCCACAGAGGCACAGGCACAAACGGAGTTATACACATGCGCTCTGGACAGCTTCTGCAAGGCAGGGCCCTGGGCTGAACCCTGCTTCGCATTTCCTGGAAGCACGCCCAGCCTTTTAAGGCCAGCTCTGAGCTCCCATTGGCGGGATTCCTTCAGAAGGCCCGCCCACAGGGCGCCAGCCAGGCTCTGATAGGCCAGAGGCCTAGGCCACGCCCAGAACCCACACCAGCAATCTCATTGGCCAGTGTGCTTGGACACGCCCAGGAGGGTCCGGGCCCCTAGTCAGTGATTGGCCAGCGGCCTTGAGCACCGCCCACACGGCCCTTCAGCACGCTGATTGGGCAGCCTCCGGAAGGCCCGCCCACCAGCCACTTCCGCTCGACTCTGATTGGCCTGGTGTCCCAGGGACACGCCCCCAGCCAGCCTTCTCTTGGCTCCCATTGGCGGGCTGCTGTCTGAGGGGCGCCCTCTGATAGGCCAGTTCCTAAGGCACGCCCAGGAAGGTCACCGCCCTTGCCCCATGATTGGCCAGCCTCCTGGGCTCCGCCCACGAGGCCCGCCCCAGGCGCTCATTGGACAGCCTCCCGAGGGCCCGCCCCCCAGGCACTTCCGCTGGACCCTGATTGGCTGACCACCAGGGGTACGCCCACCCAGAGCCAGCACCCAGGCTCTCATTGGTGGGCTGCTCTCTGAGGCCCGCCCACGCAACTCCTCCTCTGTTCTCATTGGCCAGCTCTTGCTTCACGCCCCTGAGGGTGACGTTCCTCCACTCTGATTGGCCAGCTGTCTCTATGAATACCCACTGGGCCCTCCCCTCAGGCTCATTGGGCACGGGCTCTGAGGCCCGCCCCCGGGGACTTTCTGCCATCCTCTGAAGGCCCTGTTTCTGCAAACACGACCCCCACAGCTCCTGTCTGGGCCCATCCTTAGGACACTGCCTGCCTGCGCTAGGCTGGCCATGCTCTTGGGGCACACCCAGAAACACTGTCGCCACTCTCCTAGCCCAGTGCCTCAGGGCACTTGCCCCATGGAGCCTTAGTCCCGCCCTGGTGCTGCCCTCTTGTGGACACCCAGCAGAATGCAGCTGAGCACAGGGATTCACAAGCTCCCAGTAGAGTCATCCCAGACAAAGAGAGAAACCCCTTCCACTTGCAAAGCCAAATGGGGGATCCCCCCACCCCACAGGAAAGAACAGATGTCTAGGGCACTCTACGTCAATTTCAACCCTGCTGTCCACGGGCCACAATTCCTAGAGTTCTCCTCATTCCACAGAATCACTACACTCAACTATGGTCTTTGCTGCCACCTTGTGGACATACAGCAGAAGGCAGCTGAGCTCCCCATGCCACTCCTCTTTGAGTCTACCCAGAAAATTACACACAGCATGGGAATAGCAAAGGAAAGAACCCATCTGAGGACCACCTGGGAGAATGCACAACAGAGTCCACAATCCAATGTGCCAATTCATACTTGAAAAACCCCTTGTGCAGTGGAAACTTCCTTTGTCATAACACAACCCAGTTCCTAAGTCCCTGCGTCAGGAATAAAGAAACAACAGCGGTAATCATAACTGAAACACACTTATGCACACTTACACACACACACACACACACACACACACACACACACACACCTTCCCACAGAGACGTACACACTTGTCCCGAAAATAACTTGGATTGGAGTTGCTGTTTTGCACCCTAGCAAAAGGTCAAAGTTTCATGGGTGGAAGGGAGAAGTGTTAAGTTTCTGGCATATGAAGGTGAGAAATGCCTAGAGCAGATCGATAGTTACATGGACAACGAAGGGAGCATGGGTTGGAGGGACAGCTGGTGGAGCTGCCACGGAACTGTGTGGAATCCCAGGACCCTGTTTTGAGCCCCTGGTCACACTTACCCAGCTAGGGAAAAGCTGGGCTAGTGACAAATCAGAGCTGCAGCTGTCTCTCTGTCTCTCTTCCTGCTTGGGCCCTGCTCTCTCAATTTATGACTGTTTGCTTCTCCTCAATAAGAAAGTTACAAAGGATGTACAGAAATACAGGGGTAGTGGGAAAATTACCCCCCCCGTGCCCACTATTACATGGAACTGTTGACTGTAAACCATTCATCCCCCAAGAAAGAACAGAATAAATATTTGTGAGGTTAAAAACATTGTAGGTTAAATAGTGAACATTCTCTAGAGCCATGCAATACTAATCCATTGTGCATTGGATGTCACTGTCAAAAACAGTGCAGTAGCAGTTGTAGTAGTGTGTAGTATCTGCAAAAGGAAATGTATTGTGTGTCAAAAGTTCCCTTCAATTATAAGAGAAAATCTATCAGGCAGAAGAAATGACCCCTCATGTGATATCGGACGAAATAAATAAATAAATAAATATGCAAATAAATGGGAATGATCTAAGAGGATTTGAAAAAAATAAAAAATAAAAACAAACACCACAGGAAGACCTGATGACAGCAGAAATATAGAAAAGGTCTGCTGAGAAATAGAGGGCTGCTTCAAAAATTCCCTGACACACAGGGTCCAGGCAAATTACGAATTCCATGAATGAAAAGAAACGCATACGATTTGAAGCTTACACTAGAAAATGGAGGCAAGTTCTGTGCTATGATAATTACAATAAGGATACTGATAGAAAGGCTATTGGAAATGCTCCTGGAAAGTTTATAATTTATAATTGTAGTGAATCCTGCTCCAACTATGTGACCAATTATTTATGAATAAGGAGGCTATTATAAATGCGGTAATTCTGCATTCAGATCAAATAAAAAGGTCAACAATTCTAAAAATGTCTGATATATATATATATATGTATGTATATGTACATATATGTATGTGTATCTTTATCATCAACTATGAGGGATACTGGCATGGCTATGAGGAGACAGAGTATGGCTTGTGCCAGAGGGACTTACAAAGCTGAGGCTCCAGAAACCTAGGTGAAATCGCCAACAAAACAATCCAGAGCTCAGCCGGGCCCTGGTGACTCGCTTTGTATATCTGGGCCTGTCAGTCAAATAATATACAAGTAAAATATTAATGAGTGCAGACAGAGTGAGTGAGAGCCTGTGAGAGTCAGAGACAGAGAAGGCAAGAAGAGAAATATAAGAGTTGGAAAGAGACCAGAAGTCCAAAAGCTCCCACTCTGTGTTCATACATGACAGGTTCAAACCTGGGTTGTAGAGATTGTAAGGCAGCAGTCTCCTGTCCACAGACCCCAGACAACCCCAGCCTTCACCATATGTGTGTAGTATTTACAACAGGATATGTATTGTGAGTGTAAACTTCCCTTCAATTATAAGAGAAAAATCTATCAAGCCGAAGAATGGACCCCTCATGTAATATAGAACCAAATAAATAAATAAATAAATAAATATGCAAGTAAATGGGGGTTATCTAGGAGGATTTGAAACAAATGAAAAATAAAAACAAAAAGCACAAGAAGACCTGATGGCAGCAGAAACATAGAAACCATCTGCTGAGAATCAAGGGCTGCTTCAAAAGTTCCGAGACCCTTCAGAGTCCAGGGAAATTAAGATTTCGGGAGAATGAAAAGAAACTCATATGTATTGAAGCTTACACTAGAGAAAGGAGGCAAGTTCTGTACTATGATAATTAAAATAAGGATGCTGATAGAAATGCTATTAGAAATGCTACTGGAAGGTTCTATTATTTATAATTGTATTGAATCCTGCTCCAACTATGTGGCCAATTAGTAGGGAAAAAGGAACCTGTTGTAAATGTGTGAATTCTGATTAAGATCAATTACATAGGTTGACAATTCTAAAAATGACAGAGATATATATGTATATTTATATATGTATATGGATGTATATCTTTATTATAAAGTCTGAGAGATACTGCCATGGATATGAGGAGACAGAATATGGCTTAAGTCAGAGAGACTTACCAATCAGAGGCTCCAGTAGCCTAGGTGAAATCACAAACAAAACCAGCCAGAGCTCAGCAGTGCTCTGGCTACTCTCTTTGCATATCTGGGCCTGTCAATAAAATAAGGATATAAGTAAAATATTCCTGAGTTCAGGCAGAGTGAGAGAGAGCCTGTGAGAGTCAGAGACAGAGATGGCGAGAAGAGAAATAGAAGAGTTGGAAATAGACCAGAAGTCAAAACCCCCCTAGGCTGTGTTCATTCATGACAGGTTCAAACCTGGGTTGTAGAGATTGTCACGCAGCAGCTCTAATGCCCACAGACCCCAGACAACCCAAGCCTTCACCATATGTGTGTAGTATTTGCCCCAGGAAATGTATTGTGCATCAAAAGTTCCCTTCAGTTATAAGAGAAAATCTCTCAAGCAGAAGACATGATGCCACATGTGATACCTGACTAAATAAATAAATTTGCAAATAAATGGGGATGATCTAGGAGGACTTGAAACAATAAAAATAAATAAAGACAAAAGCCACAAGAAGACCTGATGACAGCAGAAACATAGAAACCATCTGCTGAGAGACAGAGGGCTGCTTCAAAAATTCCCTAACACTTCAGGGTCCAGGGACATTAAGATTTCCGGAGAAAGAAAACAAACACATACGTATTGAAGCTTACACTAGAAAAAGGAGGGAAGATCTGGGCCATGATAATTACAATAAGGATGCTAATAGAAACACGATTAGAAATGCTACTGGAAGGTTCTATTATTTATAATTGTATTGAATCCTGCTCCAACTATATGGCCAATTATTTCAGAAAAACTAGGCTGTTATAAATGTGGTAATTCTGAAAGAAGGTCAAATACATAGGTCGAACATTCTAAAAATGACAGATATATAAATCTATATGTATATATATACATGTATGTATATCTTTATTATAAACTCTGAGTGATACTGGCATGGAAATGAGGAGACAGAATATGGCTTGTGTCAGAAAGACTTACAAACTGAGGCTCCAGTAGCCTAGGTGAAATCGCCAACACAACAAGCCAGAGCTCAGCAGTGCTCTGGTAACTCTCTTTGTCTATCTGGGCCTGTCAGTAAAATAAGAATCTAAGTAAAATATGAATGAGTGAAGACAGAGTGTGTGAGAGCATGTGAGAGTTAGAGATAGAGAAGGCGAGAAGAGAAATAGATGAGTTGGAAAGAGACCAGAATTCAAAAACCTCCTACACTGTGTTCATTGATGACAGGTTCAAACCTGGCTTGTAGAGATTGTAAGGCAGCAGCTCTCATGCCCACAGACCCCAGACAGCCCCAGCCTTCACCATAGGCTCTACTACCAACCTGACAGTAATGTGTGTGTGTGTGTGTGTGTCTGTCTGTCTGTCTGTTTGTGTGTGTCTGTGTGTGCTCAGAGATCACCTGTAGTAGTCTCAGAGCATGGGTGGCAAGGGAGCCAGCCTCTCCTGCAACTTATGTACAGAGAACCTATCTGGTCAGGGCAAGCCACCTAGCCCAGATTGTGGCTAAGCAAGAATGCATATGCAAAGGGACTCTCATGTCTCACTCTCCTGAGTTCCGAATCAATGCCATGCCTCACTATGATCCAAACACTGCCAATGGGGGAAGCTGGGGCACCCCTCAGAATTCAGGGGCTTGAGCCTGTCCAGTCACGTTTGGCTGCCTACTCAGCCTCCAGGCTCTCAGTCCCCTGCTCAGGGCAGCAGATTACAAGCCCAGAAAGTACCCAGAAAGGGCTGTGTTTCCACATAGATGGGAAGTGTGTTGAACCAAACAATAGTGGATGAACCCGGCCCCTTACACCTACCCTTTGGGTCCGGCTAAGGCAATTGCTCCTGTGGCCTCACATCCCTGATCATGGTGTCCTGGTGTCCACACATCACACTCAGAGAGATTCCCAGAAGTAGGCTTGCATGAGTGTCCCATACAATGTCGCTCTGCTTGCAGGAAGCACAAACTCCCCGGGCCCTTGCTATGGACAGACAACAAAAGATGGATGCCTCCATTGGCCAAATTAGGGGCTTCCAGTCAAGATCACAGCCCCACCCCTCACCTGAGGGCCTGGCTGCTGCTAATCAAGGCAATTGGAAACACCTTTTACACTTGGGCCCTGAGGACATACTCAGGAATCCCTCCAGGAGCTAGCAGGCTGGAAGACCTCCTGACCCCTGGATAGCTGTGCTCCTAGTTGGGCGGCCCTTCTGGCCAGTGGTGAAAATATTCCCTAGATACAAGAAAGAACTTCAGGTTTCAAAGGGATTTGAAACACCATGAGGCACTTGGAAAAGACATTTCACAGCCATCAAAACACCCTCTTTCTGAACACTGGAAGCTTCCGTTTTGCATGGAAAATCTGGACACTGGTGTGGCCATCAGTACCACAGATCCTTTCCATTTGGCTTAATAGAGGGAAAGCACAGTGTGTGTGCCAGGGGGATCGAGTTTCACTTCCCTTGACCGGGGCTCTCATGGAATAAGGACAAGGATGCTGTGCAGGAAGGTGAGGAGGGCTGCATTGAGGCTGAGTGTCAGCCTCAGGGCCCTGGAGAATGGGAGTCAAGCACAGAGGGCCTGGACAGCTGCAGCTGGAGATGGACATATGCCTGGAACCTGCAGCAGCAACGCTGTCTCCGCAGTTCCCCTCTGTACTACACCATGTGCAGGAGACTAAATAATCCAAAGGGCAAAGAAAGGAAAATTACAACACCAGGAAGGCTGAGTTCACGATGCATGCACTGACTTCCAGTAAGGGCCCAGTGAAGAAGGCACGTAGAGACAGTCAGAGACAGAATGACAGAGACAGACAAGGACTGAAATTCTGGCCCTGTGCTGATCAGTGCCAGAGCACTGAAGACAAACCCTCCATGCCCATGCATACTTCTTACAAGTGGCATTGCTATTTTATGTTTGTGAGGAAAGGTAACACTTAGAACATCTAGGTCTTAGCCACTCTGAGAAGCAACCCTTGGCCGGCAGCCCACTCTCCAAAACTGCCCTCGCCTCTCCAAATTCGAAGTAGTCATAGTGATGCTCCAGCCAAGATGCAGGCTGGCGCATTGCATCTCCCTGGACCAGCCTCAGCCTGTCCTGTGAGCAGGGAACTGCACTATGTCTATTTCTTCTTTGATTTACAGTTTTGGGATAAGATTCGGTGGACAAAAAGAGCAAGAGGGAAGTAGATGATTTGGCAGTGGTAGTTTGTGCTGAGAGAGATTTGTAGAGTGATATACGATATGGCTCTGTGAGATGTCTCTCATGACTGTGGCTCAGAAGGGCCAGGTGTATCCACATTGCTACGCTAATCCAGAGCTGTGCAGGTCTCTAGCTAAAAAATATTTTCAGACCTCTACATGTTACATACATATATATATATATATATATATAGAGAGAGAGAGAGAGAGAGAGAGAGAGACACTGATGTAGTCATTTTCTACAATGGATTCGATGTGACATTCACACAATTGATTGCTAAAACCTGGAGAGAAACTTTGCATCAGGAAAAGAATTGTCCAAAGGAATAAAATCTCCAAATCATTAGCTATATGCAGCTCCAACGGGACCGAGCGAAAAAGGCTCGAGAAGGAACTCATCCAGGAGACTCTCCACATGGACAGGCACCACAGGTTTCCTAGTCTGGCAACACAAACAGGGCAGCTGCTAGTTCCCAGTGCAAGCCTCAGTGCAAAAACCTCTCGCTCTTCAGTGTCTTTACATCTGAAAAGAAGAAAAGTGACCAAGGGCCAAGGAGAGCTGCCCTGGTGTCAAAATTGAGCTGTAAATCAGAATGTGCCAAGTGTTTTGCACAAAATCACCTGTGCCACAGTGATTCTGTTGTTCTCTCTCTCTCTCCCTCCCTCAGACACACACACACACACACACACACACACACACACACAAATCCACAGAGGCACAGGCACAAACGGAGTTATACACATGCGCACTGGACAGCTTCTGCAAGGCAGGGCCCTGGGCTGAACCCTGCTTCGCATTTCCTGGAAGCACGCCCAGCCTTTTAAGGCCAGCTCTGAGCTCCCATTGGCGGGATTCCTTCAGAAGGCCCGCCCACAGGGCGCCAGCCAGGCTCTGATAGGCCAGAGGCCTAGGCCACGCCCAGAACCCCACCAGCAATCTCATTGGCCAGTGTGCTTGGACACGCCCAGGAGGGTCCGGGCCCCTAGTCAGTGATTGGCCAGCGGCCTTGAGCACCGCCCACACGGCCCTGCAGCACGCTGATTGGGCAGCCTCCGGAAGGCCCGCCCACCAGCCACTTCCGCTCGACTCTGATTGGCCTGGTGTCCCAGGGACACGCCCCCAGCCAGCCTTCTCTTGGCTCCCATTGGCGGGCTGCTGTCTGAGGGGCGCCCTCTGATAGGCCAGTTCCTAAGGCACGCCCAGGAAGGTCACCGCCCTTGCCCCATGATTGGCCAGCCTCCTGGGCTCCGCCCACGAGGCCCGCTCCAGGCGCTCATTGGACAGCCTCCCGAGGGCCCGCCCCCCAGGCACTTCCGCTGGACCCTGATTGGCTGACCTCCAGGGGTACGCCCACCCAGAGCCAGCACCCAGGCTCTCATTGGTGGGCTGCTCTCTGAGGCCCGCCCACGCAACTCCTCCTCTGTTCTCATTGGCCAGCACTTGCTTCACGCCCCTGAGGGTGACGTTCCTCCTCTCTGATTGGCCAGCTGTCTCTATGAATACCCACTGGGCCCTCCCCTCAGGCTCATTGGGCATGGGCTCTGAGGCCCGCCCCCGGGGACTTTCTGCCATCCTCTGAAGGCCCTGTTTCTGCAAACACGACCCCCACAGCTCCTGTCTGGGCCCATCCTTAGGACACTGCCTGCCTGCGCTAGGCTGGCCATGCTCTTGGGGCACACCCAGAAACACTGTCGCCACTCTCCTAGCCCAGTGCCTCAGGGCACTTGCCCCATGGAGCCTTAGTCCCGCCCTGGTGCTGCCCTCTTGTGGACACCCAGCAGAATGCAGCTGAGCACAGGGATTCACAAGCTCCCAGTAGAGTCATCCCAGACAAAGAGAGAAACCCCTTCCACTTGCAAAGCCAAATGGGGGATCCCCCCACCCCACAGGAAAGAACAGATGTCTAGGGCACTCTACGTCAATTTCAACCCTGCTGTCCACGGGCCACAATTCCTAGAGTTCTCCTCATTCCACAGAATCACTACACTCAACTATGGTCTTTGCTGCCACCTTGTGGACATACAGCAGAAGGCAGCTGAGCTCCCCATGCCACTCCTCTTTGAGTCTACCCAGAAAATTACACACAGCATGGGAATAGCAAAGGAAAGAACCCATCTGAGGACCACCTGGGAGAATGCACAACAGAGTCCACAATCCAATGTGCCAATTCATACTTGAAAAACCACTTGTGCAGTGGAAACTTCCTTTGTCATAACACAACCCAGTTCCTAAGTCCCTGCGTCAGGAATAAAGAAACAACAGCGGTAATCATAACTGAAACACACTTATGCACACTTACACACACACACACACACACACACACACACACACACACACACACCTTCCCACAGAGACGTACACACTTGTCCCGAAAATAACTTGGATTGGAGTTGCTGTTTTGCACCCTAGCAAAAGGTCAAAGTTTCATGGGTGGAAGGGAGAAGTGTTAAGTTTCTGGCATATGAAGGTGAGAAATGCCTAGAGCAGATCGATAGTTACATGGACAACGAAGGGAGCATGGGTTGGAGGGACAGCTGGTGGAGCTGCCAGGGAACTGTGTGGAATCCCAGGACCCTGTTTTGAGCCCCTGGTCACACTTACCCAGCTAGGGAAAAGCTGGGCTAGTGACAAATCAGAGCTGCAGCTGTCTCTCTGTCTCTCTTCCTGCTTGGGCCCTGCTCTCTCAATTTATGACTGTTTGCTTCTCCTCAATAAGAAAGTTACAAAAGATGTACAGAAATACAGGGGTAGTGGGAAAAATTACCCCCCCCCGTGCCCACTATTACATGGAACTGTTGACTGTAAACCATTCATCCCCCAAGAAAGAACAGAATAAATATTTGTGAGGTTAAAAACATTGTAGGTTAAATAGTGAACATTCTCTAGAGCCATGCAATACTAATCCATTGTGCATTGGATGTCACTGTCAAAAACAGTGCAGTAGCAGTTGTAGTAGTGTGTAGTATCTGCAAAAGGAAATGTATTGTGTGTCAAAAGTTCCCTTCAATTATAAGAGAAAATCTATCAGGCAGAAGAAATGACCCCTCATGTGATATCGGACGAAATAAATAAATAAATAAATAAATATGCAAATAAATGGGAATGATCTAAGAGGATTTGAAAAAAATAAAAAATACAAACAAACACCACAGCAAGACCTGATGACAGCAGAAATATAGAAAAGGTCTGCTGAGAAACAGAGGGCTGCTTCAAAAATTCCCTGACACACAGGGTCCAGGCAAATTACGAATTCCGAGAATGAAAAGAAACGCATACGATTTGAAGCTTACACTAGAAAATGGAGGCAAGTTCTGGGCTATGATAATTACAATAAGGATACTGATAGAAAGGCTATTGGAAATGCTCCTGGAAAGTTTATAATTTATAATTGTAGTGAATCCTGCTCCAACTATGTGACCAATTATTTATGAATAAGGCTATTATAAATGTGGTAATTCTGCATTCAGATCAAATAAAAAGGTCAACAATTCTAAAAATGTCTGATATATATATAGATGTATGTATATGTACATATCTGTATGTGTATCTTTATTATCAACTATGAGGGATACTGGCATGGCTATGAGGAGACAGAGTATGGCTTGTGCCAGAGAGACTTACAAAGCTGAGGCTCCAGAAACCTAGGTGAAATCGCCAACAAAACAATCCAGAGCTCAGCCGGGCCCTGGTGACTCGCTTTGTATATCTGGGCCTGTCAGTCAAATAATATATAAGTAAAATATTAATGAGTGCAGACAGAGTGAGTGAGAGCCTGTGAGAGTCAGAGACAGAGAAGGCAAGAAGAGAAATAGAAGAGTTGGAAAGAGACCAGAAGTCCAAAAGCTCCCACTCTGTGTTCATACATGACAGGTTCAAACCTGGGTTGTAGAGATTGTAAGGCAGCAGTCTCCTGTCCACAGACCCCAGACAACCCCAGCCTTCACCATATGTGTGTAGTATTTACGACAGGATATGTATTGTGAGTGTAAACTTCCCTTCAATTATAAGAGAAAAATCTATCAAGCAGAAGAATGGACCCCTCATGTAATATAGAACCAAATAAATAAATAAATAAATAAATAAATAAATATGCAAATAAATGGGGGTTATCTAGGAGGATTTGAAACAAATGAAAAATAAAAACAAAAAGCACAAGAAGACCTGATGGCAGCAGAATCATAGAAACCATCTGCTGAGAATCAAGGGCTGCTTCAAAAGTTCCGAGACCCTTCAGAGTCCAGGGAAATTAAGATTTCGGGAGAATGAAAAGAAACTCATATGTATTGAAGCTTACACTAGAGAAAGGAGGCAAGTTCTGTACTATGATAATTAAAATAAGGATGCTGATAGAAATGCTATTAGAAATGCTACTGGAAGGTTCTATTATTTATAATTGTATTGAATCCTGCTCCAACTATGTGGCCAATTAGTAGGGAAAAAGGAACCTGTTGTAAATGTGTGAATTCTGATTAAGATCAATTACATAGGTTGACAATTCTAAAATTGACAGATATATATATATATATGTATATTTATATATGTATATGGATGTATATCTTTATTATAAAGTCTGAGAGATACTGCCATGGATATGAGGAGACAGAATATGGCTTAAGTCAGAGAGACTTACCAATCTGAGGCTCCAGTAGCCTAGGTGAAATCACTAGGTGATCACTAGGTGAAATCAGCTCAGCAGTGCTCTGGCCACTCTCTTTGTATATCTGGGCCTGTCAATAAAATAAGGATATAAGTAAAATATTCCTGAGTTCAGACAGAGTGAGAGAGAGCCTGTGAGAGTCAGAGACAGAGATGGCGAGAAGAGAAATAGAAGAGTTGGAAATAGACCAGAAGTCAAAACCCCCCTAGGCTGTGTTCATTCATGACAGGTTCAAACCTGGGTTGTAGAGATTGTCACGCAGCAGCTCTAATGCCCACAGACCCCAGACAACCCAAGCCTTCACCATATGTGTGTAGTATTTGCCCCAGGAAATGTATTGTGCATCAAAAGTTCCCTTCAGTTATAAGAGAAAATCTCTCAAGCAGAAGACATGATGCCACATGTGATACCTGACTAAATAAATAAATTTGCAAATAAATGGGGATGATCTAGGAGGACTTGAAACAATAAAAATAAATAAAGACAAAAGCCACAAGAAGACCTGATGACAGCAGAAACATAGAAACCATCTGCTGAGAGACAGAGGGCTGCTTCAAAAATTCCCTAACACTTCAGGGTCCAGGGACATTAAGATTTCCGGAGAAAGAAAACAAACACATACGTATTGAAGCTTACACTAGAAAAAGGAGGGAAGATCTGGGCCATGATAATTACAATAAGGATGCTAATAGAAACACGATTAGAAATGCTACTGGAAGGTTCTATTATTTATAATTGTATTGAATCCTGCTCCAACTATATGGCCAATTATTTCAGAAAAACTAGGCTGTTATAAATGTGGTAATTCTGAAAGAAGGTCAAATACATAGGTCGAATATTCTAAAAATGACAGATATATAAATCTATATGTATATATATACATGTATGTATATCTTTATTATAAACTCTGAGTGATACTGGCATGGAAATGAGGAGACAGAATATGGCTTGTGTCAGAAAGACTTACAAACTGAGGCTCCAGTAGCCTAGGTGAAATCGCCAACACAACAAGCCAGAGCTCAGCAGTGCTCTGGTAACTCTCTTTGTCTATCTGGGCCTGTCAGTAAAATAAGAATCTAAGTAAAATATGAATGAGTGAAGACAGAGTGTGTGAGAGCATGTGAGAGTTAGAGATAGAGAAGGCGAGAAGAGAAATAGATGAGTTGGAAAGAGACCAGAATTCAAAAACCTCCTACACTGTGTTCATTGATGACAGGTTCAAACCTGGCTTGTAGAGATTGTAAGGCAGCAGCTCTCATGCCCACAGACCCCAGACAGCCCCAGCCTTCACCATAGGCTCTACTACCAACCTGACAGTAATGTGTGTGTGTGTGTGTGTGTGTGTGTGTCTGTCTGTCTGTCTGTTTGTGTGTGTCTGTGTGTGCTCAGAGATCACCTGTAGTAGTCTCAGAGCATGGGTGGCAAGGGAGCCAGCCTCTCCTGCAACTTATGTACAGAGAACCTATCTGGTCAGGGCAAGCCACCTAGCCCAGATTGTGGCTAAGCAAGAATGCATATGCAAAGGGACTCTCATGTCTCACTCTCCTGAGTTCCGAATCAATGCCATGCCTCACTATGATCCAAACACTGCCAATGGGGGAAGCTGGGGCACCCCTCAGAATTCAGGGGCTTGAGCCTGTCCAGTCACGTTTGGCTGCCTACTCAGCCTCCAGGCTCTCAGTCCCCTGCTCAGGGCAGCAGATTACAAGCCCAGAAAGTACCCAGAAAGGGCTGTGTTTCCACATAGATGGGAAGTGTGTTGAACCAAACAATAGTGGATGAACCCGGCCCCTTACACCTACCCTTTGGGTCCGGCTAAGGCAATTGCTCCTGTGGCCTCACATCCCTGATCATGGTGTCCTGGTGTCCACACATCACACTCAGAGAGATTCCCAGAAGTAGGCTTGCATGAGTGTCCCATACAATGTCGCTCTGCTTGCAGGAAGCACAAACTCCCCGGGCCCTTGCTATGGACAGACAACAAAAGATGGATGCCTCCATTGGCCAAATTAGGGGCTTCCAGTCAAGATCACAGCCCCACCCCTCACCTGAGGGCCTGGCTGCTGCTAATCAAGGCAATTGGAAACACCTTTTACACTTGGGCCCTGAGGACATACTCAGGAATCCCTCCAGGAGCTAGCAGGCTGGAAGACCTCCTGACCCCTGGATAGCTGTGCTCCTAGTTGGGCGGCCCTTCTGGCCAGTGGTGAAAATATTCCCTAGATACAAGAAAGAACTTCAGGTTTCAAAGGGATTTGAAACACCATGAGGCACTTGGAAAAGACATTTCACAGCCATCAAAACACCCTCTTTCTGAACACTGGAAGCTTCCGTTTTGCATGGAAAATCTGGACACTGGTGTGGCCATCAGTACCACAGATCCTTTCCATTTGGCTTAATAGAGGGAAAGCACAGTGTGTGTGCCAGGGGGATCGAGTTTCACTTCCCTTGACCGGGGCTCTCATGGAATAAGGACAAGGATGCTGTGCAGGAAGGTGAGGAGGGCTGCATTGAGGCTGAGTGTCAGCCTCAGGGCCCTGGAGAATGGGAGTCAAGCACAGAGGGCCTGGACAGCTGCAGCTGGAGATGGACATATGCCTGGAACCTGCAGCAGCAACGCTGTCTCCGCAGTTCCCCTCTGTACTACACCATGTGCAGGAGACTAAATAATCCAAAGGGCAAAGAAAGGAAAATTTCAACACCAGGAAGGCTGAGTTCACGATGCATGCACTGACTTCCAGTAAGGGCCCAGTGAAGAAGGCACGTAGAGACAGTCAGAGAGACAGAATGACAGAGACAGACAAGGACTGAAATTCTGGCCCTGTGCTGATCAGTGCCAGAGCACTGAAGACAAACCCTCCATGCCCATGCATACTTCTTACAAGTGGCATTGCTATTTTATGTTTGTGAGGAAAGGTAACACTTAGAACATCTAGGTCTTAGCCACTCTGAGAAGCAACCCTTGGCCGGCAGCCCACTCTCCAAAACTACCCTCGCCTCTCCAAATTCGAAGTAGTCATAGTGATGCTCCAGCCAAGATGCAGGCTGGCGCATTGCATCTCCCTGGACCAGCCTCAGCCTGTCCTGTGAGCAGGGAACTGCACTATGTCTATTTCTTCTTTGATTTACAGTTTTGGGATAAGATTCGGTGGACAAAAAGAGCAAGAGGGAAGTAGATGATTTGGCAGTGGTAGTTTGTGCTGAGAGAGATTTGTAGAGTGATATACGATATGGCTCTGTGAGATGTCTCTCATGACTGTGGCTCAGAAGGGCCAGGTGTATCCACATTGCTACGCTAATCCAGAGCTGTGCAGGTCTCTAGCTAAAAAATATTTTCAGACCTCTACATGTTACATACATATATATATATATATATATATATAGAGAGAGAGAGAGAGAGAGAGAGAGAGACACTGATGTAGTCATTTTCTACAATGGATTCGATGTGACATTCACACAATTGATTGCTAAAACCTGGAGAGAAACTTTGCATCAGGAAAAGAATTGTCCAAAGGAATAAAATCTCCAAATCATTAGCTATATGCAGCTCCAACGGGACCGAGCGAAAAAGGCTCGAGAAGGAACTCATCCAGGAGACTCTCCACATGGACAGGCACCACAGGTTTCCTAGTCTGGCAACACAAACAGGGCAGCTGCTAGTTCCCAGTGCAAGCCTCAGTGCAAAAACCTCTCGCTCTTCAGTGTCTTTACATCTGAAAAGAAGAAAAGTGACCAAGGGCCAAGGAGAGCTGCCCTGGTGTCAAAATTGAGCTGTAAATCAGAATGTGCCAAGTGTTTTGCACAAAATCACCTGTGCCACAGTGATTCTGTTGTTCTCTCTCTCTCTCCCTCCCTCAGACACACACACACACACACACACACACACACACAAATCCACAGAGGCACAGGCACAAACGGAGTTATACACATGCGCACTGGACAGCTTCTGCAAGGCAGGGCCCTGGGCTGAACCCTGCTTCGCATTTCCTGGAAGCACGCCCAGCCTTTTAAGGCCAGCTCTGAGCTCCCATTGGCGGGATTCCTTCAGAAGGCCCGCCCACAGGGCGCCAGCCAGGCTCTGATAGGCCAGAGGCCTAGGCCACGCCCAGAACCCCACCAGCAATCTCATTGGCCAGTGTGCTTGGACACGCCCAGGAGGGTCCGGGCCCCTAGTCAGTGATTGGCCAGCGGCCTTGAGCACCGCCCACACGGCCCTGCAGCACGCTGATTGGGCAGCCTCCGGAAGGCCCGCCCACCAGCCACTTCCGCTCGACTCTGATTGGCCTGGTGTCCCAGGGACACGCCCCCAGCCAGCCTTCTCTTGGCTCCCATTGGCGGGCTGCTGTCTGAGGGGCGCCCTCTGATAGGCCAGTTCCTAAGGCACGCCCAGGAAGGTCACCGCCCTTGCCCCATGATTGGCCAGCCTCCTGGGCTCCGCCCACGAGGCCCGCCCCAGGCGCTCATTGGACAGCCTCCGAGGGCCCGCCCCCCAGGCACTTCCGCTGGACCCTGATTGGCTGACCTCCAGGGGTACGCCCACCCAGAGCCAGCACCCAGGCTCTCATTGGTGGGCTGCTCTCTGAGGCCCGCCCACGCAACTCCTCCTCTGTTCTCATTGGCCAGCACTTGCTTCACGCCCCTGAGGGTGACGTTCCTCCTCTCTGATTGGCCAGCTGTCTCTATGAATACCCACTGGGCCCTCCCCTCAGGCTCATTGGGCATGGGCTCTGAGGCCCGCCCCCGGGGACTTTCTGCCATCCTCTGAAGGCCCTGTTTCTGCAAACACGACCCCCACAGCTCCTGTCTGGGCCCATCCTTAGGACACTGCCTGCCTGCGCTAGGCTGGCCATGCTCTTGGGGCACACCCAGAAACACTGTCGCCACTCTCCTAGCCCAGTGCCTCAGGGCACTTGCCCCATGGAGCCTTAGTCCCGCCCTGGTGCTGCCCTCTTGTGGACACCCAGCAGAATGCAGCTGAGCACAGGGATTCACAAGCTCCCAGTAGAGTCATCCCAGACAAAGAGAGAAACCCCTTCCACTTGCAAAGCCAAATGGGGGATCCCCCCACCCCACAGGAAAGAACAGATGTCTAGGGCACTCTACATCAATTTCAACCCTGCTGTCCACGGGCCACAATTCCTAGAGTTCTCCTCATTCCACAGAATCACTACACTCAACTATGGTCTTTGCTGCCACCTTGTGGACATACAGCAGAAGGCAGCTGAGCTCCCCATGCCACTCCTCTTTGAGTCTACCCAGAAAATTACACACAGCATGGGAATAGCAAAGGAAAGAACCCATCTGAGGACCACCTGGGAGAATGCACAACAGAGTCCACAATCCAATGTGCCAATTCATACTTGAAAAACCACTTGTGCAGTGGAAACTTCCTTTGTCATAACACAACCCAGTTCCTAAGTCCCTGCGTCAGGAATAAAGAAACAACAGCGGTAATCATAACTGAAACACACTTATGCACACTTACACACACACACACACACACACACACACACACACCTTCCCACAGAGACGTACACACTTGTCCCGAAAATAACTTGGATTGGAGTTGCTGTTTTGCACCCTAGCAAAAGGTCAAAGTTTCATGGGTGGAAGGGAGAAGTGTTAAGTTTCTGGCATATGAAGGTGAGAAATGCCTAGAGCAGATCGATAGTTACATGGACAACGAAGGGAGCATGGGTTGGAGGGACAGCTGGTGGAGCTGCCAGGGAACTGTGTGGAATCCCAGGACCCTGTTTTGAGCCCCTGGTCACACTTACCCAGCTAGGGAAAAGCTGGGCTAGTGACAAATCAGAGCTGCAGCTGTCTCTCTGTCTCTCTTCCTGCTTGGGCCCTGCTCTCTCAATTTATGACTGTTTGCTTCTCCTCAATAAGAAAGTTACAAAAGATGTACAGAAATACAGGGGTAGTGGGAAAAATTACCCCCCCCGTGCCCACTATTACATGGAACTGTTGACTGTAAACCATTCATCCCCCAAGAAAGAACAGAATAAATATTTGTGAGGTTAAAAACATTGTAGGTTAAATAGTGAACATTCTCTAGAGCCATGCAATACTAATCCATTGTGCATTGGATGTCACTGTCAAAAACAGTGCAGTAGCAGTTGTAGTAGTGTGTAGTATCTGCAAAAGGAAATGTATTGTGTGTCAAAAGTTCCCTTCAATTATAAGAGAAAATCTATCAGGCAGAAGAAATGACCCCTCATGTGATATCGGACGAAATAAATAAATAAATAAATAAATATGCAAATAAATGGGAATGATCTAAGAGGATTTGAAAAAAATAAAAAATACAAACAAACACCACAGCAAGACCTGATGACAGCAGAAATATAGAAAAGGTCTGCTGAGAAACAGAGGGCTGCTTCAAAAATTCCCTGACACACAGGGTCCAGGCAAATTACGAATTCCGAGAATGAAAAGAAACGCATACGATTTGAAGCTTACACTAGAAAATGGAGGCAAGTTCTGGGCTATGATAATTACAATAAGGATACTGATAGAAAGGCTATTGGAAATGCTCCTGGAAAGTTTATAATTTATAATTGTAGTGAATCCTGCTCCAACTATGTGACCAATTATTTATGAATAAGGCTATTATAAATGTGGTAATTCTGCATTCAGATCAAATAAAAAGGTCAACAATTCTAAAAATGTCTGATATATATATAGATGTATGTATATGTACATATCTGTATGTGTATCTTTATTATCAACTATGAGGGATACTGGCATGGCTATGAGGAGACAGAGTATGGCTTGTGCCAGAGAGACTTACAAAGCTGAGGCTCCAGAAACCTAGGTGAAATCGCCAACAAAACAATCCAGAGCTCAGCCGGGCCCTGGTGACTCGCTTTGTATATCTGGGCCTGTCAGTCAAATAATATATAAGTAAAATATTAATGAGTGCAGACAGAGTGAGTGAGAGCCTGTGAGAGTCAGAGACAGAGAAGGCAAGAAGAGAAATATAAGAGTTGGAAAGAGACCAGAAGTCCAAAAGCTCCCACTCTGTGTTCATACATGACAGGTTCAAACCTGGGTTGTAGAGATTGTAAGGCAGCAGTCTCCTGTCCACAGACCCCAGACAACCCCAGCCTTCACCATATGTGTGTAGTATTTACGACAGGATATGTATTGTGAGTGTAAACTTCCCTTCAATTATAAGAGAAAAATCTATCAAGCAGAAGAATGGACCCCTCATGTAATATAGAACCAAATAAATAAATAAATAAATAAATAAATAAATATGCAAATAAATGGGGGTTATCTAGGAGGATTTGAAACAAATGAAAAATAAAAACAAAAAGCACAAGAAGACCTGATGGCAGCAGAATCATAGAAACCATCTGCTGAGAATCAAGGGCTGCTTCAAAAGTTCCGAGACCCTTCAGAGTCCAGGGAAATTAAGATTTCGGGAGAATGAAAAGAAACTCATATGTATTGAAGCTTACACTAGAGAAAGGAGGCAAGTTCTGTACTATGATAATTAAAATAAGGATGCTGATAGAAATGCTATTAGAAATGCTACTGGAAGGTTCTATTATTTATAATTGTATTGAATCCTGCTCCAACTATGTGGCCAATTAGTAGGGAAAAAGGAACCTGTTGTAAATGTGTGAATTCTGATTAAGATCAATTACATAGGTTGACAATTCTAAAATTGACAGATATATATATATATATGTATATTTATATATGTATATGGATGTATATCTTTATTATAAAGTCTGAGAGATACTGCCATGGATATGAGGAGACAGAATATGGCTTAAGTCAGAGAGACTTACCAATCTGAGGCTCCAGTAGCCTAGGTGAAATCACTAGGTGATCACTAGGTGAAATCAGCTCAGCAGTGCTCTGGCCACTCTCTTTGTATATCTGGGCCTGTCAATAAAATAAGGATATAAGTAAAATATTCCTGAGTTCAGACAGAGTGAGAGAGAGCCTGTGAGAGTCAGAGACAGAGATGGCGAGAAGAGAAATAGAAGAGTTGGAAATAGACCAGAAGTCAAAACCCCCCTAGGCTGTGTTCATTCATGACAGGTTCAAACCTGGGTTGTAGAGATTGTCACGCAGCAGCTCTAATGCCCACAGACCCCAGACAACCCAAGCCTTCACCATATGTGTGTAGTATTTGCCCCAGGAAATGTATTGTGCATCAAAAGTTCCCTTCAGTTATAAGAGAAAATCTCTCAAGCAGAAGACATGATGCCACATGTGATACCTGACTAAATAAATAAATTTGCAAATAAATGGGGATGATCTAGGAGGACTTGAAACAATAAAAATAAATAAAGACAAAAGCCACAAGAAGACCTGATGACAGCAGAAACATAGAAACCATCTGCTGAGAGACAGAGGGCTGCTTCAAAAATTCCCTAACACTTCAGGGTCCAGGGACATTAAGATTTCCGGAGAAAGAAAACAAACACATACGTATTGAAGCTTACACTAGAAAAAGGAGGGAAGATCTGGGCCATGATAATTACAATAAGGATGCTAATAGAAACACGATTAGAAATGCTACTGGAAGGTTCTATTATTTATAATTGTATTGAATCCTGCTCCAACTATATGGCCAATTATTTCAGAAAAACTAGGCTGTTATAAATGTGGTAATTCTGAAAGAAGGTCAAATACATAGGTCGAACATTCTAAAAATGACAGATATATAAATCTATATGTATATATATATACATGTATGTATATCTTTATTATAAACTCTGAGTGATACTGGCATGGAAATGAGGAGACAGAATATGGCTTGTGTCAGAAAGACTTACAAACTGAGGCTCCAGTAGCCTAGGTGAAATCGCCAACACAACAAGCCAGAGCTCAGCAGTGCTCTGGTAACTCTCTTTGTCTATCTGGGCCTGTCAGTAAAATAAGAATCTAAGTAAAATATGAATTAGTGAAGACAGAGTGTGTGAGAGCATGTGAGAGTTAGAGATAGAGAAGGCGAGAAGAGAAATAGATGAGTTGGAAAGAGACCAGAATTCAAAAACCTCCTACACTGTGTTCATTGATGACAGGTTCAAACCTGGCTTGTAGAGATTGTAAGGCAGCAGCTCTCATGCCCACAGACCCCAGACAGCCCCAGCCTTCACCATAGGCTCTACTACCAACCTGACAGTAATGTGTGTGTGTGTGTGTGTGTGTGTGTGTGTGTGTGTCTGTCTGTCTGTCTGTTTGTGTGTGTCTGTGTGTGCTCAGAGATCACCTGTAGTAGTCTCAGAGCATGGGTGGCAAGGGAGCCAGCCTCTCCTGCAACTTATGTACAGAGAACCTATCTGGTCAGGGCAAGCCACCTAGCCCAGATTGTGGCTAAGCAAGAATGCATATGCAAAGGGACTCTCATGTCTCACTCTCCTGAGTTCCGAATCAATGCCATGCCTCACTATGATCCAAACACTGCCAATGGGGGAAGCTGGGGCACCCCTCAGAATTCAGGGGCTTGAGCCTGTCCAGTCACGTTTGGCTGCCTACTCAGCCTCCAGGCTCTCAGTCCCCTGCTCAGGGCAGCAGATTACAAGCCCAGAAAGTACCCAGAAAGGGCTGTGTTTCCACATAGATGGGAAGTGTGTTGAACCAAACAATAGTGGATGAACCCGGCCCCTTACACCTACCCTTTGGGTCCGGCTAAGGCAATTGCTCCTGTGGCCTCACATCCCTGATCATGGTGTCCTGGTGTCCACACATCACACTCAGAGAGATTCCCAGAAGTAGGCTTGCATGAGTGTCCCATACAATGTCGCTCTGCTTGCAGGAAGCACAAACTCCCCGGGCCCTTGCTATGGACAGACAAAAAAAGATGGATGCCTCCATTGGCCAAATTAGGGGCTTCCAGTCAAGATCACAGCCCCACCCCTCACCCGAGGGCCTGGCTGCTGCTAATCAAGGCAATTGGAAACACCTTTTACACTTGGGCCCTGAGGACATACTCAGGAATCCCTCCAGGAGCTAGCAGGCTGGAAGACCTCCTGACCCCAGGATAGCTGTGCTCCTAGTTGGGCGGCCCTTCTGGCCAGTGGTGAAAATATTCCCTAGATACAAGAAAGAACTTCAGGTTTCAAAGGGATTTGAAACACCATGAGGCACTTGGAAAAGACATTTCACAGCCATCAAAACACCCTCTTTCTGAACACTGGAAGCTTCCGTTTTGCATGGAAAATCTGGACACTGGTGTGGCCATCAGTACCACAGATCCTTTCCATTTGGCTTAATAGAGGGAAAGCACAGTGTGTGTGCCAGGGGGATCGAGTTTCACTTCCCTTGACCGGGGCTCTCATGGAATAAGGACAAGGATGCTGTGCAGGAAGGTGAGGAGGGCTGCATTGAGGCTGAGTGTCAGCCTCAGGGCCCTGGAGAATGGGAGTCAAGCACAGAGGGCCTGGACAGCTGCAGCTGGAGATGGACATATGCCTGGAACCTGCAGCAGCAACGCTGTCTCCGCAGTTCCCCTCTGTACTACACCATGTGCAGGAGACTAAATAATCCAAAGGGCAAAGAAAGGAAAATTTCAACACCAGGAAGGCTGAGTTCACGATGCATGCACTGACTTCCAGTAAGGGCCCAGTGAAGAAGGCACGTAGAGACAGTCAGAGAGACAGAATGACAGAGACAGACAAGGACTGAAATTCTGGCCCTGTGCTGATCAGTGCCAGAGCACTGAAGACAAACCCTCCATGCCCATGCATACTTCTTACAAGTGGCATTGCTATTTTATGTTTGTGAGGAAAGGTAACACTTAGAACATCTAGGTCTTAGACACTCTGAGAAGCAACCCTTGGCCGGCAGCCCACTCTCCAAAACTGCCCTCGCCTCTCCAAATTTGAAGTAGTCATAGTGATGCTCCAGCCAAGATGCAGGCTGGCGCATTGCATCTCCCTGGACCAGCCTCAGCCTGTCCTGTGTGCAGGGAACTGCACTATGTCTATTTCTTCTTTGATTTACAGTTTTGGGATAAGATTCGGTGGACAAAAAGAGCAAGAGGGAAGTAGATGATTTGGCAGTGGTAGTTTGTGCTGAGAGAGATTTGTAGAGTGATATACGATATGGCTCTGTGAGATGTCTCTCATGACTGTGGCTCAGAAGGGCCAGGTGTATCCACATTGCTACGCTAATCCAGAGCTGTGCAGGTCTCTAGCTAAAAAATATTTTCAGACCTCTACATGTTACATACATATATATATATATATATATATATATATATAGAGAGAGAGAGAGAGAGAGAGAGAGAGACACTGATGTAGTCATTTTCTACAATGGATTCGATGTGACATTCACACAATTGATTGCTAAAACCTGGAGAGAAACTTTGCATCAGGAAAAGAATTGTCCAAAGGAATAAAATCTCCAAATCATTAGCTATATGCAGCTCCAACGGGACCGAGCGAAAAAGGCTCGAGAAGGAACTCATCCAGGAGACTCTCCACATGGACAGGCACCACAGGTTTCCTAGTCTGGCAACACAAACAGGGCAGCTGCTACTTCCCAGTGCAAGCCTCAGGGCAAAAACCTCTCGCTCTTCAGTGTCTTTACATCTGAAAAGAAGAAAAGTGACCAAGGGCCAAGGAGAGCTGCCCTGGTGTCAAAATTGAGCTGTAAATCAGAATGTGCCAAGTGTTTTGCACAAAATCACCTGTGCCACAGTGATTCTGTTGTTCTCTCTCTCTCTCTCTCCCTCCCTCAGACACACACACACACACACACACACACACACAAATCCACAGAGGCACAGGCACAAACGGAGTTATACACATGCGCACTGGACAGCTTCTGCAAGGCAGGGCCCTGGGCTGAACCCTGCTTCGCATTTCCTGGAAGCACGCCCAGCCTTTTAAGGCCAGCTCTGAGCTCCCATTGGCGGGATTCCTTCAGAAGGCCCGCCCACAGGGCGCCAGCCAGGCTCTGATAGGCCAGAGGCCTAGGCCACGCCCAGAACCCCACCAGCAATCTCATTGGCCAGTGTGCTTGGACACGCCCAGGAGGGTCCGGGCCCCTAGTCAGTGATTGGCCAGCGGCCTTGAGCACCGCCCACACGGCCCTGCAGCACGCTGATTGGGCAGCCTCCGGAAGGCCCGCCCACCAGCCACTTCCGCTCGACTCTGATTGGCCTGGTGTCCCAGGGACACGCCCCCAGCCAGCCTTCTCTTGACTCCCATTGGCGGGGTGCTGTCTGAGGGGCGCCCTCTGATAGGCCAGTTCCTAAGGCACGCCCAGGAAGGTCACCGCCCTTACCCCATGATTGGCCAGCCTCCTGGGCTCCGCCCACGAGGCCCGCCCCAGGCGCTCATTGGACAGCCTCCCGAGGGCCCCACCCCCAGGCACTTCCGCTGGACCCTGATTGGCTGACCACCAGGGGTAGGCCCACCCAGAGCCAGCACCCAGGCTCTCATTGGTGGGCTGCTCTCTGAGGCCCGCCCACGCAACTCCTCCTCTGTTCTCATTGGCCAGCTCTTGCTTCACGCCCCTGAGGGTGACGTTCCTCCTCTCTGATTGGCCAGCTGTCTCTATGAATACCCACTGGGCCCTCCCCTCAGGCTCATTGGGCACGGGCTCTGAGGCCCGCCCCCGGGGACTTTCTGCCATCCTCTGAAGGCCCTGTTTCTGCAAACACGACCCCCACAGCTCCTGTCTGGGCCCATCCTTAGGACACTGCCTGCCTGCGCTAGGCTGGCCATGCTCTTGGGGCACACCCAGAAACACTGTCGCCACTCTCCTAGCCCAGTGCCTCAGGGCACTTGCCCCATGGAGCCTTAGTCCCGCCCTGGTGCTGCCCACTTGTGGACACCCAGCAGAATGCAGCTGAGCACAGGGATTCACAAGCTCCCAGTAGAGTCATCCCAGACAAAGAGAGAAACCCCTTCCACTTGCAAAGCCAAATGGGGGATCCCCCCACCCCACAGGAAAGAACAGATGTCTAGGGCACTCTACGTCAATTTCAACCCTGCTGTCCACGGGCCACAATTCCTAGAGTTCTCCTCATTCCACAGAATCACTACACTCAACTATGGTCTTTGCTGCCACCTTGTGGACATACAGCAGAAGGCAGCTGAGCTCCCCATGCCACTCCTCTTTGAGTCTACCCAGAAAATTACACACAGCATGGGAATAGCAAAGGAAAGAACCCATCTGAGGACCACCTGGGAGAATGCACAACAGAGTCCACAATCCAATGTGCCAATTCATACTTGAAAAACCACTTGTGCAGTGGAAACTTCCTTTGTCATAACACAACCCAGTTCCTAAGTCCCTGCGTCAGGAATAAAGAAACAACAGCGGTAATCATAACTGAAACACACTTATGCACACTTACACACACACACACACACACACAGACACCTTCCCACAGAGACGTACACACTTGTCCCGAAAATAACTTGGATTGGAGTTGCTGTTTTGCACCCTAGCAAAAGGTCAAAGTTTCATGGTTGGAAGGGAGAAGTGTTAAGTTTCTGGCATATGAAGGTGAGAAATGCCTAGAGCAGATCGATAGTTACATGGACAACGAAGGGAGCATGGGTTGGAGGGACAGCTGGTGGAGCTGCCACGGAACTGTGTGGAATCCCAGGACCCTGTTTTGAGCCCCTGGTCACACTTACCCAGCTAGGGAAAAGCTGGGCTAGTGACAAATCAGAGCTGCAGCTGTCTCTCTGTCTCTCTTCCTGCTTGGGCCCTGCTCTCTCAATTTATGACTGTTTGCTTCTCCTCAATAAGAAAGTTACAAAGGATATACAGAAATACAGGGGTAGTGGGAAAAATTACCCCCCCGTGCCCACTATTACATGGAACTGTTGACTGTAAACCATTCATCCC
Source organism: Erinaceus europaeus (assembly GCF_950295315.1). Lineage (NCBI taxonomy): Eukaryota > Metazoa > Chordata > Mammalia > Eulipotyphla > Erinaceidae > Erinaceus > Erinaceus europaeus. The sequence goes on from NC_080174.1 coordinate 664,383, forward strand.
CCAAGAAAGAACAGAATAAATATTTGTGAGGTTAAAAACATTGTAGGTTAAATAGTGAACATTCTCTAGAGCCATGCAATACTAATCCATTGTGCATTGGATGTCACTGTCAAAAACAGTGCAGTAGCAGTTGTAGTAGTGTGTAGTATCTGCAAAAGGAAATGTATTGTGTGTCAAAAGTTCCCTTCAATTATAAGAGAAAATCTATCAGGCAGAAGAAATGACCCCTCATGTGATATCGGACGAAATAAATAAATAAATAAATATGCAAATAAATGGGAATGATCTAAGAGGATTTGAAAAAAATAAAAAATACAAACAAACACCACAGCAAGACCTGATGACAGCAGAAATATAGAAAAGGTCTGCTGAGAAACAGAGGGCTGCTTCAAAAATTCCCTGACACACAGGGTCCAGGCAAATTACGAATTCCATGAATGAAAAGAAACGCATACGATTTGAAGCTTACACTAGAAAATGGAGGCAAGTTCTGGGCTATGATAATTACAATAAGGATACTGATAGAAAGGCTAATGGAAATGCTCCTGGAAAGTTTATAATTTATAATTGTAGTGAATCCTGCTCCAACTATGTGACCAATTATTTATGAATAAGGCTATTATAAATGTGGTAATTCTGCATTCAGATCAAATAAAAAGGTCAACAATTCTAAAAATGTCTGATATATATATAGATGTATGTATATGTACATATCTGTATGTGTATCTTTATTATCAACTATGAGGGATACTGGCATGGCTATGAGAAGACAGAGTATGGCTTGTGCCAGAGAGACTTACAAAGCTGAGGCTCCAGAAACCTAGGTGAAATCGCCAACAAAACAATCCAGAGCTCAGCCGGGCCCTGGTGACTCGCTTTGTATATCTGGGCCTGTCAGTCAAATAATATATAAGTAAAATATTAATGAGTGCAGACAGAGTGAGTGAGAGCCTGTGAGAGTCAGAGACAGAGAAGGCAAGAAGAGAAATATAAGAGTTGGAAAGAGACCAGAAGTCCAAAAGCTCCCACTCTGTGTTCATACATGACAGGTTCAAACCTGGGTTGTAGAGATTGTAAGGCAGCAGTCTCCTGTCCACAGACCCCAGACAACCCCAGCCTTCACCATATGTGTGTAGTATTTACGACAGGATATGTATTGTGAGTGTAAACTTCCCTTCAATTATAAGAGAAAAATCTATCAAGCAGAAGAATGGACCCCTCATGTAATATAGAACCAAATAAATAAATAAATAAATAAATAAATATGCAAATAAATGGGGGTTATCTAGGAGGATTTGAAACAAATGAAAAATAAAAACAAAAAGCACAAGAAGACCTGATGGCAGCAGAATCATAGAAACCATCTGCTGAGAATCAAGGGCTGCTTCAAAAGTTCCGAGACCCTTCAGAGTCCAGGGAAATTAAGATTTCGGGAGAATGAAAAGAAACTCATATGTATTGAAGCTTACACTAGAGAAAGGAGGCAAGTTCTGTACTATGATAATTAAAATAAGGATGCTGATAGAAATGCTATTAGAAATGCTACTGGAAGGTTCTATTATTTATAATTGTATTGAATCCTGCTCCAACTATGTGGCCAATTAGTAGGGAAAAAGGAACCTGTTGTAAATGTGTGAATTCTGATTAAGATCAATTACATAGGTTGACAATTCTAAAATTGACAGATATATATATATATATATGTATATTTATATATGTATATGGATGTATATCTTTATTATAAAGTCTGAGAGATACTGCCATGGATATGAGGAGACAGAATATGGCTTAAGTCAGAGAGACTTACCAATCTGAGGCTCCAGTAGCCTAGGTGAAATCACTAGGTGATCACTAGGTGAAATCAGCTCAGCAGTGCTCTGGCCACTCTCTTTGCATATCTGGGCCTGTCAATAAAATAAGGATATAAGTAAAATATTCCTGAGTTCAGGCAGAGTGAGAGAGAGCCTGTGAGAGTCAGAGACAGAGATGGCGAGAAGAGAAATAGAAGAGTTGGAAATAGACCAGAAGTCAAAACCCCCCTAGGCTGTGTTCATTCATGACAGGTTCAAACCTGGGTTGTAGAGATTGTCACGCAGCAGCTCTAATGCCCACAGACCCCAGACAACCCAAGCCTTCAACATATGTGTGTAGTATTTGCCCCAGGAAATGTATTGTGCATCAAAAGTTCCCTTCAGTTATAAGAGAAAATCTCTCAAGCAGAAGACATGATGCCACATGTGATACCTGACTAAATAAATAAATTTGCAAATAAATGGGGATGATCTAGGAGGACTTGAAACAATAAAAATAAATAAAGACAAAAGCCACAAGAAGACCTGATGACAGCAGAAACATAGAAACCATCTGCTGAGAGACAGAGGGCTGCTTCAAAAATTCCCTAACACTTCAGGGTCCAGGGACATTAAGATTTCCGGAGAAAGAAAACAAACACATACGTATTGAAGCTTACACTAGAAAAAGGAGGGAAGATCTGGGCCATGATAATTACAATAAGGATGCTAATAGAAACACGATTAGAAATGCTACTGGAAGGTTCTATTATTTATAATTGTATTGAATCCTGCTCCAACTATATGGCCAATTATTTCAGAAAAACTAGGCTGTTATAAATGTGGTAATTCTGAAAGAAGGTCAAATACATAGGTCGAGCATTCTAAAAATGACAGATATATAAATCTATATGTATATATATACATGTATGTATATCTTTATTATAAACTCTGAGTGATACTGGCATGGAAATGAGGAGACAGAATATGACTTGTGTCAGAAAGACTTACAAACTGAGGCTCCAGTAGCCTAGGTGAAATCGCCAACACAACAAGCCAGAGCTCAGCAGTGCTCTGGTAACTCTCTTTGTCTATCTGGGCCTGTCAGTAAAATAAGAATCTAAGTAAAATATGAATGAGTGAAGACAGAGTGTGTGAGAGCATGTGAGAGTTAGAGATAGAGAAGGCGAGAAGAGAAATAGATGAGTTGGAAAGAGACCAGAATTCAAAAACCTCCTACACTGTGTTCATTGATGACAGGTTCAAACCTGGCTTGTAGAGATTGTAAGGCAGCAGCTCTCATGCCCACAGACCCCAGACAGCCCCAGCCTTCACCATAGGCTCTACTACCAACCTGACAGTAATGTGTGTGAGTGTGTGTGTGTGTGTGTGTGTCTGTCTGTCTGTTTGTGTGTGTCTGTGTGTGCTCAGAGATCACCTGTAGTAGTCTCAGAGCATGGGTGGCAAGGGAGCCAGCCTCTCCTGCAACTTATGTACAGAGAACCTATCTGGTCAGGGCAAGCCAGCTAGCCCAGATTGTGGCTAAGCAAGAATGCATATGCAAAGGGACTCTCATGTCTCACTCTCCTGAGTTCCGAATCAATGCCATGCCTCACTATGATCCAAACACTGCCAATGGGGGAAGCTGGGGCACCCCTCAGAATTCAGGGGCTTGAGCCTGTCCAGTCACGTTTGGCTGCCTACTCAGCCTCCAGGCTCTCAGTCCCCTGCTCAGGGCAGCAGATTACAAGCCCAGAAAGTACCCAGAAAGGGCTGTGTTTCCACATAGATGGGAAGTGTGTTGAACCAAACAATAGTGGATGAACCCGGCCCCTTACACCTACCCTTTGGGTCCGGCTAAGGCAATTGCTCCTGTGGCCTCACATCCCTGATCATGGTGTCCTGGTGTCCACACATCACACTCAGAGAGATTCCCAGAAGTAGGCTTGCATGAGTGTCCCATACAATGTCGCTCTGCTTACAGGAAGCTCAAACTCCCCGGGCCCTTGCTATGGACAGACAAAAAAAATGGATGCCTCCATTGGCCAAATTAGGGGCTTCTAGTCAAGATCACAGCCCCACCCCTCACCTGAGGGCCTGGCTGCTGCTAATCAAGGCAATTGGAAACACCTTTTACACTTGGGCCCTGAGGACATACTCAGGAATCCCTCCAGGAGCTAGCAGGCTGGAAGACCTCCTGACCCCTGGATAGCTGTGCTCCTAGTTGGGCGGCCCTTCTGGCCAGTGGTGAAAATATTCCCTAGATACAAGAAAGAACTTCAGGTTTCAAAGGGATTTGAAACACCATGAGGCACTTGGAAAAGACATTTCACAGCCATCAAAACACCCTCTTTCTGAACACTGGAAGCTTCCGTTTTGCATGGAAAATCTGGACACTGGTGTGGCCATCAGTACCACAGATCCTTTCCATTTGGCTTAATAGAGGGAAAGCACAGTGTGTGTGCCAGGGGGATCGAGTTTCACTTCCCTTGACCGGGGCTCTCATGGAATAAGGACAAGGATGCTGTGCAGGAAGGTGAGGAGGGCTGCATTGAGGCTGAGTGTCAGCCTCAGGGCCCTGGAGAATGGGAGTCAAGCACAGAGGGCCTGGACAGCTGCAGCTGGAGATGGACATATGCCTGGAACCTGCAGCAGCAACGCTGTCTCCGCAGTTCCCCTCTGTACTACACCATGTGCAGGAGACTAAATAATCCAAAGGGCAAAGAAAGGAAAATTTCAACACCAGGAAGGCTGAGTTCATGATGCATGCACTGACTTCCAGTAAGGGCCCAGTGAAGAAGGCACGTAGAGACAGTCAGAGAGACAGAATGACAGAGACAGACAAGGACTGAAATTCTGGCCCTGTGCTGATCAGTGCCAGAGCACTGAAGACAAACCCTCCATGCCCATGCATACTTCTTACAAGTGGCATTGCTATTTTATGTTTGTGAGGAAAGGTAACACTTAGAACATCTAGGTCTTAGCCACTCTGAGAAGCAACCCTTGGCCGGCAGCCCACTCTCCAAAACTGCCCTCGCCTCTCCAAATTCGAAGTAGTCATAGTGATGCTCCAGCCAAGATGCAGGCTGGCGCATTGCATCTCCCTGGACCAGCCTCAGCCTGTCCTGTGTGCAGGGAACTGCACTATGTCTATTTCTTCTTTGATTTACAGTTTTGGGATAAGACTCGGTGGACAAAAAGAGCAAGAGGGAAGTAGATGATTTGGCAGTGGTAGTTTGTGCTGAGAGAGATTTGTAGAGTGATATACGATATGGCTCTGTGAGATGTCTCTCATGACTGTGGCTCAGAAGGGCCAGGTGTATCCACATTGCTACGCTAATCCAGAGCTGTGCAGGTCTCTAGCTAAAAAATATTTTCAGACCTCTACATGTTACATACATATATATATATATATATATATATATATAGAGAGAGAGAGAGAGAGAGAGAGAGAGAGACACTGATGTAGTCATTTTCTACAATGGATTCGATGTGACATTCACACAATTGATTGCTAAAACCTGGAGAGAAACTTTGCATCAGGAAAAGAATTGTCCAAAGGAATAAAATCTCCAAATCATTAGCTATATGCAGCTCCAACGGGACCGAGCGAAAAAGGCTCGAGAAGGAACTCATCCAGGAGACTCTCCACATGGACAGGCACCACAGGTTTCCTAGTCTGGCAACACAAACAGGGCAGCTGCTAGTTCCCAGTGCAAGCCTCAGTGCAAAAACCTCTCGCTCTTCAGTGTCTTTACATCTGAAAAGAAGAAAAGTGACCAAGGGCCAAGGAGAGCTGCCCTGGTGTCAAAATTGAGCTGTAAATCAGAATGTGCCAAGTGTTTTGCACAAAATCACCTGTGCCACAGTGATTCTGTTGTTCTCTCTCTCTCTCCCTCCCTCAGACACACACACACACACACACACACACACAAATCCACAGAGGCACAGGCACAAACGGAGTTATACACATGCGCACTGGACAGCTTCTGCAAGGCAGGGCCCTGGGCTGAACCCTGCTTCGCATTTCCTGGAAGCACGCCCAGCCTTTTAAGGCCAGCTCTGAGCTCCCATTGGCGGGATTCCTTCAGAAGGCCCGCCCACAGGGCGCCAGCCAGGCTCTGATAGGCCAGAGGCCTAGGCCACGCCCAGAACCCCACCAGCAATCTCATTGGCCAGTGTGCTTGGACACGCCCAGGAGGGTCCGGGCCCCTAGTCAGTGATTGGCCAGCGGCCTTGAGCACCGCCCACACGGCCCTGCAGCACGCTGATTGGGCAGCCTCCGGAAGGCCCGCCCACCAGCCACTTCCGCTCGACTCTGATTGGCCTGGTGTCCCAGGGACACGCCCCCAGCCAGCCTTCTCTTGGCTCCCATTGGCGGGCTGCTGTCTGAGGGGCGCCCTCTGATAGGCCAGTTCCTAAGGCACGCCCAGGAAGGTCACCGCCCTTGCCCCATGATTGGCCAGCCTCCTGGGCTCCGCCCACGAGGCCCGCCCCAGGCGCTCATTGGACAGCCTCCCGAGGGCCCGCCACCCAGGCACTTCCGCTGGACCCTGATTGGCTGACCTCCAGGGGTACGCCCACCCAGAGCCAGCACCCAGGCTCTCATTGGTGGGCTGCTCTCTGAGGCCCGCCCACGCAACTCCTCCTCTGTTCTCATTGGCCAGCTCTTGCTTCACGCCCCTGAGGGTGACGTTCCTCCTCTCTGATTGGCCAGCTGTCTCTATGAATACCCACTGGGCCCTCCCCTCAGGCTCATTGGGCACGGGCTCTGAGGCCCGCCCCCGGGGACTTTCTGCCATCCTCTGAAGGCCCTGTTTCTGCAAACACGACCCCCACAGCTCCTGTCTGGGCCCATCCTTAGGACACTGCCTTCCTGCGCTAGGCTGGCCATGCCCTTGGGGCACACCCAGAAACACTGTCGCCACTCTCCTAGCCCAGTGCCTCAGGGCACTTGCCCCATGGAGCCTTAGTCCCGCCCTGGTGCTGCCCTCTTGTGGACACCCAGCAGAATGCAGCTGAGCACAGGGATTCACAAGCTCCCAGTAGAGTCATCATAGACAAAGAGAGAAACCCCTTCCACTTGCAAAGCCAAATGGGGGATCCCCCCACCCCACAGGAAAGAACAGATGTCTAGGGCACTCTACGTCAATTTCAACCCTGCTGTCCACGGGCCACAATTCCTAGAGTTCTCCTCATTCCACAGAAATACTACACTCAACTATGGTCTTTGCTGCCACCTTGTGGACATACAGCAGAAGGCAGCTGAGCTCCCCATGCCACTCCTCTTTGAGTCTACCCAGAAAATTACACACAGCATGGGAATAGCAAAGGAAAGAACCCATCTGAGGACCACCTGGGAGAATGCACAACAGAGTCCACAATCCAATGTGCCAATTCATACTTGAAAAACCACTTGTGCAGTGGAAACTTCCTTTGTCATAACACAAACCAGTTCCTAAGTCCCTGCGTCAGGAATAAAGAAACAACAGCGGTAATCATAACTGAAACACACTTATGCACACTTACACACACACACACACACACACACACACACACACACACCTTCCCACAGAGACGTACACACTTGTCCCGAAAATAACTTGGATTGGAGTTGCTGTTTTGCACCCTAGCAAAAGGTCAAAGTTTCATGGGTGGAAGGGAGAAGTGTTAAGTTTCTGGCATATGAAGGTGAGAAATGCCTAGAGCAGATCGATAGTTACATGGACAACGAAGGGAGCATGGGTTGGAGGGACAGCTGGTGGAGCTGCCAGGGAACTGTGTGGAATCCCAGGACCCTGTTTTGAGCCCCTGGTCACACTTACCCAGCTAGGGAAAAGCTGGGCTAGTGACAAATCAGAGCTGCAGCTGTCTCTCTGTCTCTCTTCCTGCTTGGGCCCTGCTCTCTCAATTTATGACTGTTTGCTTCTCCTCAATAAGAAAGTTACAAAGGATGTACAGAAATACAGGGGTAGTGGGAAAATTACCCCCCCCGTGCCCACTATTACATGGAACTGTTGACTGTAAACCATTCATCCCCCAAGAAAGAACAGAATAAATATTTGTGAGGTTAAAAACATTGTAGGTTAAATAGTGAACATTCTCTAGAGCCATGCAATACTAATCCATTGTGCATTGGATGTCACTGTCAAAAACAGTGCAGTAGCAGTTGTAGTAGTGTGTAGTATCTGCAAAAGGAAATGTATTGTGTGTCAAAAGTTCCCTTCAATTATAAGAGAAAATCTATCAGGCAGAAGAAATGACCCCTCATGTGATATCGGACGAAATAAATAAATAAATAAATATGCAAATAAATGGGAATGATCTAAGAGGATTTGAAAAAAATAAAAAATAAAAACAAACACCACAGGAAGACCTGATGACAGCAGAAATATAGAAAAGGTCTGCTGAGAAATAGAGGGCTGCTTCAAAAATTCCCTGACACACAGGGTCCAGGCAAATTACGAATTCCATGAATGAAAAGAAACGCATACGATTTGAAGCTTACACTAGAAAATGGAGGCAAGTTCTGTGCTATGATAATTACAATAAGGATACTGATAGAAAGGCTATTGGAAATGCTCCTGGAAAGTTTATAATTTATAATTGTAGTGAATCCTGCTCCAACTATGTGACCAATTATTTATGAATAAGGAGGCTATTATAAATGCGGTAATTCTGCATTCAGATCAAATATAAAGGTCAACAATTCTAAAAATGTCTGATATATATATATATATGTATGTATATGTACATATATGTATGTGTATCTTTATCATCAACTATGAGGGATACTGGCATGGCTATGAGGAGACAGAGTATGGCTTGTGCCAGAGGGACTTACAAAGCTGAGGCTCCAGAAACCTAGGTGAAATCGCCAACAAAACAATCCAGAGCTCAGCCGGGCCCTGGTGACTCGCTTTGTATATCTGGGCCTGTCAGTCAAATAATATATAAGTAAAATATTAATGAGTGCAGACAGAGTGAGTGAGAGCCTGTGAGAGTCAGAGACAGAGAAGGCAAGAAGAGAAATATAAGAGTTGGAAAGAGACCAGAAGTCCAAAAGCTCCCACTCTGTGTTCATACATGACAGGTTCAAACCTGGGTTGTAGAGATTGTAAGGCAGCAGTCTCCTGTCCACAGACCCCAGACAACCCCAGCCTTCACCATATGTGTGTAGTATTTACGACAGGATATGTATTGTGAGTGTAAACTTCCCTTCAATTATAAGAGAAAAATCTATCAAGCCGAAGAATGGACCCCTCATGTAATATAGAACCAAATAAATAAATAAATAAATAAATATGCAAGTAAATGGGGGTTATCTAGGAGGATTTGAAACAAATGAAAAATAAAAACAAAAAGCACAAGAAGACCTGATGGCAACAGAAACATAGAAACCATCTGCTGAGAATCAAGGGCTGCTTCAAAAGTTCCAAGACCCTTCAGAGTCCAGGGAAATTAAGATTTCGGGAGAATGAAAAGAAACTCATATGTATTGAAGCTTACACTAGAGAAAGGAGGCAAGTTCTGTACTATGATAATTAAAATAAGGATGCTGATAGAAATGCTATTAGAAATGCTACTGGAAGGTTCTATTATTTATAATTGTATTGAATCCTGCTCCAACTATGTGGCCAATTAGTAGGGAAAAAGGAACCTGTTGTAAATGTGTGAATTCTGATTAAGATCAATTACATAGGTTGACAATTCTAAAAATGACAGAGATATATATGTATATTTATATATGTATATGGATGTATATCTTTATTATAAAGTCTGAGAGATACTGCCATGGATATGAGGAGACAGAATATGGCTTAAGTCAGAGAGACTTACCAATCAGAGGCTCCAGTAGCCTAGGTGAAATCACAAACAAAACCAGCCAGAGCTCAGCAGTGCTCTGGCTACTCTCTTTGCATATCTGGGCCTGTCAATAAAATAAGGATATAAGTAAAATATTCCTGAGTTCAGGCAGAGTGAGAGAGAGCCTGTGAGAGTCAGAGACAGAGATGGCGAGAAGAGAAATAGAAGAGTTGGAAATAGACCAGAAGTCAAAACCCCCCTAGGCTGTGTTCATTCATGACAGGTTCAAACCTGGGTTGTAGAGATTGTCACGCAGCAGCTCTAATGCCCACAGACCCCAGACAACCCAAGCCTTCACCATATGTGTGTAGTATTTGCCCCAGGAAATGTATTGTGCATCAAAAGTTCCCTTCAGTTATAAGAGAAAATCTCTCAAGCAGAAGACATGATGCCACATGTGATACCTGACTAAATAAATAAATTTGCAAATAAATGGGGATGATCTAGGAGGACTTGAAACAATAAAAATAAATAAAGACAAAAGCCACAAGAAGACCTGATGACAGCAGAAACATAGAAACCATCTGCTGAGAGACAGAGGGCTGCTTCAAAAATTCCCTAACACTTCAGGGTCCAGGGACATTAAGATTTCCGGAGAAAGAAAACAAACACATACGTATTGAAGCTTACACTAGAAAAAGGAGGGAAGATCTGGGCCATGATAATTACAATAAGGATGCTAATAGAAACACGATTAGAAATGCTACTGGAAGGTTCTATTATTTATAATTGTATTGAATCCTGCTCCAACTATATGGCCAATTATTTCAGAAAAACTAGGCTGTTATAAATGTGGTAATTCTGAAAGAAGGTCAAATACATAGGTCGAACATTCTAAAAATGACAGATATATAAATCTATATGTATATATATACATGTATGTATATCTTTATTATAAACTCTGAGTGATACTGGCATGGAAATGAGGAGACAGAATATGGCTTGTGTCAGAAAGACTTACAAACTGAGGCTCCAGTAGCCTAGGTGAAATCGCCAACACAACAAGCCAGAGCTCAGCAGTGCTCTGGTAACTCTCTTTGTCTATCTGGGCCTGTCAGTAAAATAAGAATCAAAGTAAAATATTAATGAGTGAAGACAGAGTGTGTGAGAGCATGTGAGAGTTAGAGATAGAGAAGGCGAGAAGAGAAATAGATGAGTTGGAAAGAGACCAGAATTCAAAAACCTCCTACACTGTGTTCATTGATGACAGGTTCAAACCTGGCTTGTAGAGATTGTAAGGCAGCAGCTCTCATGCCCACAGACCCCAGACAGCCCCAGCCTTCACCATAGGCTCTACTACCAGACCTGACAGTAATGTGTGTGTGTGTGTGTGTGTGTGTCTGTCTGTTTGTGTGTGTCTGTGTTTGCTCAGAGATCACCTGTAGTAGTCTCAGAGCATGGGTGGCAAGGGAGCCAGCCTCTCCTGCAACTTATGTACAGAGAACCTATCTGGTCAGGGCAAGCCAGCTAGCCCAGATTGTGGCTAAGCAAGAATGCATATGCAAAGGGACTCTCATGTCTCACTCTCCTGAGTTCCGATTCAATGCCATGCCTCACTATGATCCAAACACTGCCAATGGGGGAAGCTGGGGCACCCCTCAGAATTCAGGGGCATGAGCCTGTCCAGTAACCTTTGGCTGCCTACTCAGCCTCCAGGCTCTCAGTCCACTGCTCAGGGCAGCAGATTACAAGCCCAGAAAGTACCCAGAAAGGGCTGTGTTTCCACATAGATGGGAAGTGTGTTGAACCAAACAATAGTGGATGAACCCGGCCCCTTACACCTACCCTTTGGGTCCGGCTAAGGCAATTGCTCCTGTGGCCTCACATCTCTGATCATGGTGTCCTGGTGTCCACACATCACACTCAGAGAGATTCCCAGAAGTAGGCTTGCATGAGTGTCCCATACAATGTCGCTCTGCTTGCAGGAAGCACAAATTCCCCGGGCCCTTGCTATGGACAGACAAAAAAAAGATGGATGCCTCCACTGGCCAAATTAGGGGCTTCCAGTCAAGATCACAGCCCCGCCCCTCACCTGAGGGCCTGGCTGCTGCTAAAAAAGGCAATTGGAAACACCTTTTACACTTGGGCCCTGAGGACATACTCAGGAATCCCTCCAGGAGGTAGCAGGCTGGCAGACCTCCTGACCCCAGGATAGCTGTGCTCCTAGTTGGGCGGCCCTTCTGGCCAGTGGTGAAAATATTCCCTAGATACAAGAAAGAACTTCAGGTTTCAAAGGGATTTGAAACACCATGAGGCACTTGGAAAAGACATTTCACAGCCATCAAAACACCCTCTTTCTGAACAATGGAAGCTTCCGTTTTGCATGGAAAATCTGGACACTGGTGTGGCCATCAGTACCACAGATCCTTTCCATTCGGCTTAATAGAGGGAAAGCACAGTGTGTGTGCCAGGGGGATCGAGTTTCACTTCTCTTGACCTGGGCTCTCATGGAATAAGGACAAGGACGCTGTGCAGGAAGGTGAGGAGGGCTGCATTGAGGCTGAGTGTCAGCCTCAGGGCCCTGGAGAATGGGAGTCAAGCACAGAGGGCCTGGGCAGCTGCAGCTGGAGATGGACATATGCCTGGAACCTGCAGCAGCAACGCTGTCTCCGCAGTTCCCCTCTACACCATGTACTACACCATGTGCAGGAGACTAAGTAATCCAAAGGGCAAAGAAAGGAAAATTTCAACACCAGGAAGGCTGAGTTCACGATGCATGCACTGACTTCCAGTAAGGGCCCAGTGAAGAAGGCACGTAGAGACAGTCAGAGAGACAGAATGACAGAGACAGACAAGGACTGAAATTCTGGCCCTGTGCTGATCAGTGCCAGAGCACTGAAGACAAACCCTCCATGCCCATGCATACTTCTTACAAGTGGCATTGCTATTTTATGTTTGTGAGGAAAGGTAACACTTAGAACATCTAGGTCTTAGCCAATCTGAGAAGCAACACTTGGCCGGCAGCCCACTCTCCAAAACTGCCCTCGCCTCTCCAAATTCGAAGTAGTCATAGTGATGCTCCAGCCAAGCTGCAGGCTGGCGTATTGCATCTCCCTGGTCCAGCCTCAGCCTGTCCTGTGTGCAGGGAACTGCACTATGTCTATTTCTTCTTTGATTTACAGTTTTGGGATAAGACTCGGTGGACAAAAAGAGCAAGAGGGAAGTAGATGATTTGGCAGTGGTAGTATGTGCTGAGAGAGATTTGTAGAGTGATATACGATATGGCTCTGTGAGATGTCTCTCATGACTGTGGCTCAGAAGGGCCAGGTGTATCCACATTGCTACCTTAATCCAGAGATGTGCAGGTCTCTAGCTAAAAAATATTTTCAGACCTCTACATGTTACATACATATATATATATATATATATATATATATATATAGAGAGAGAGAGAGAGAGAGAGAGAGAGCGAGAGAGAGAGACACTGATGTAGTCATTTTCTACAATGGATTCGGTGTGACATTCACACAAGTGATTGCTAAAACCTGGAGAGAAACTTTGCATCAGGAAAAGAATTGTCCAAAGGAATAAAATCTCCAAATCATTAGCTATATGCAGCTCCAACGGGACCGAGCGAAAAAGGCTCGAGAAGGAACTCATCCAGGACACTCTCCACATGGACAGGCACCACAGGTTTCCTAGTCTGGCAACACAAACAGGGCAGCTGCTAGTTCCCAGTGCAAGCCTCAGGGCAAAAACCTCTCCCTCTTCAGTGTCTTTACATCTGAAAAGAAGAAAAGTGACCAAGGGCCAAGGAGAGCTGCCCTGGTGTCAATATTGAGCTGTAAATCAGAATGTGCCAAGTGTTTTGCACAAAATCACCTGTGCCACAGTGATTCTGTTGTTCTCTCTCTCTCTCCCTCCCTCAGACACACACACACACACACACACACACACACACACACACACAAATCCACAGAGGCACAGGCACAAACGGAGCTATACACATGCGCACTGGACAGCTTCGTCAAGGCAGGGCCCTGGGCTGAACCCTGCTTCGCATTTCCTGGAAGCACGCCCAGCCGTTTAAGGCCAGCTCTGAACTCCCATTGGCGGGATTCCTTCAGAAGGCCCGCCCACAGGGCGCCAGCCAGGCTCTGATAGGCCAGAGGCCTAGGCCACGCCCAGAACCGCACCAGCAATCTCATTGGCCAGTGTGCTTGGACACGCCCAGGAGGGTCCGGGCCCCTAGTCAGTGATTGGCCAGCGGCCTTGAGCACCGCCCACACGGCCCTGCAGCACGCTGATTGGGCAGCCTCCGGAAGGCCCGCCCACCAGCCACTTCCGCTCGACTCTGATTGGCCTGGTGTCCCAGGGACACGCCCCCAGCCAGCCTTCTCTTGGCTCCCATTGGCGGGCTGCTGTCTGAGGGGCGCCCTCTGATAGGCCAGTTCCTAAGGCACGCCCAGGAAGGTCACCGCCCTTGCCCCATGATTGGCCAGCCTCCTGGGCTCCGCCCACGAGGCCCACCCCAGGCGCTCATTGGACATCCTCCCGAGGGCCCGCCCCCCAGGCACTTCCGCTGGACCCTGATTGGCTGACCTCCAGGGGTACGCCCACCCAGAGCCAGCACCCAGGCTCTCATTGGTGGGCTGCTCTCTGAGGCCCGCCCACGCAACTCCTCCTCTGTTCTCATTGGCCAGCTCTTGCTTCCCGCCCCTGAGGGTGACGTTCCTCCTCTCTGATTGGCCAGCTGTCTCTATGAATAACCACTGGGCCCTCCCCTCAGGCTCATTGGGCACGGGCTCTGAGGCCCGTCCCCGGGGACTTTCTGCCATCCTCTGAAGGCCCTGTTTCTGCAAACACGACCCCCACAGCTCCTGTCTGGGCCCGTCCTTAGGACACTGCCTGCCTGCGCTAGGCTGGCCATGCTCTTGGGGCACACCCAGAAACACTGTCGCCACTCTCCTAGCCCAATGTGTCTCAGGGCACTTGCCCCATGGAGCCTTAGTCCCGCCCTGGTGCTGCCCACTTGTGGACACCCAGCAGAATGCAGCTGAGCACAGGGATTCACAAGCTCCCAGTAGAGTCATCCCAGACAAAGAGAGAAACCCCTTCCACTTGCAAAGCCAAATGGGGGATCCCCCCACCCCACAGGAAAGAACAGATGTCTAGGGCACTCTACGTCAATTTCAACCCTGCTGTCCATGGGCCACAATTCCTAGAGTTCTCCTCATTCCACAGAATCACTACACTCAACTATGGTCTTTGCTGCCACCTTGTGGACATACAGCAGAATGCAGCTGAGCTCCCCATGCCACTCCTCTTTGAGTCTACCCAGACAATTACACACAGCATGGGAATAGCAAAGGAAAGAACCCATCTGAGGACCACCTGGGAGAATGCACAACAGAGTCCACAATCCAATGTGCCAATTCATACTTGAAAAACCACTTGTGTAGTGCAAACTTCCTTTCTCATAAAACAACCCAGTTCCTAAGTCCCTGCGTCAGGAATCAAGAAACAACAGCGGTAATCATAACTGAAACACACTTATGCACACTTACACACACACACACACACACACACACACACACACCTTCCCACAGAGACGTACACACTTGTCCCGAAAATAACTTGGATTGGAGTTGCTGTTTTGCACCCTAGCAAAAGGTCAAAGTTTCATGGGTGGAAGGGAGAAGTGTTAAGTTTCTGGCATATGAAGGTGAGAAATGCCTAGAGCAGATCGATAGTTACATGGACAACGAAGGGAGCATGGGTTGGAGGGACAGCTGGTGGAGCTGCCAGGGAACTATGTGGAATCCCAGGACCCTGTTTTGAGCCCCTGGTCACACTTACCCAGCTAGGGAAAAGCTGGGCTAGTGACAAATCAGAGCTGCAGCTGTCTCTCTGTCTCTCTTCCTGCTTGGGCCCTGCTCTCTCAATTTATGACTGTTTGCTTCTCCTCAATAAGAAAGTTACAAAAGATGTACAGAAATACAGGGGTAGTGGGAAAAATTACCCCCCCGTGCCCACTATTACATGGAACTGTTGACTGTAAACCATTCATCCCCCAAGAAAGAACAGAATAAATATTTGTGAGGTTAAAAACATTGTAGGTTAAATAGTGAACATTCTCTAGAGCCATGCAATACTAATCCATTGTGCATTGGATGTCACTGTCAAAAACAGTGCAGTAGCAGTTGTAGTAGTGTGTAGTATCTGCAAAAGGAAATGTATTGTGTGTCAACAGTTCCCTTCAATTATAAGAGAAAATCTATCAGGCAGAAGAAATGGCCCCTCATGTGATATCGGACGAAATAAATAAATAAATATGCAAATAAATGGGAATGATCTAAGAGGATTTGAAAAAAATAAAAAATAAAAACAAACACCACAGGAAGACCTGATGACAGCAGAAATATAGAAAAGGTCTGCTGAGAAATAGAGGGCTGCTTCAAAAATTCCCTGACACACAGGGTCCAGGCAAATTACGAATTCCATGAATGAAAAGAAACGCATACGATTTGAAGCTTACACTAGAAAATGGAGGCAAGTTCTGTGCTATGATAATTACAATAAGGATACTGATAGAAAGGCTATTGGAAATGCTCCTGGAAAGTTTATAATTTATAATTGTAGTGAATCCTGCTCCAACTATGTGACCAATTATTTATGAATAAGGAGGCTATTATAAATGCGGTAATTCTGCATTCAGATCAAATAAAAAGGTCAACAATTCTAAAAATGTCTGATATATATATATATATGTATGTATGTATATGTACATATATGTATGTGTATCTTTATTATCAACTATGAGGGATACTGGCATGGCTATGAGGAGACAGAGTATGGCTTGTGCCAGAGGGACTTACAAAGCTGAGGCTCCAGAAACCTAGGTGAAATCGCCAACAAAACAATCCAGAGCTCAGCCGGGCCCTGGTGACTCGCTTTGTATATCTGGGCCTGTCAGTCAAATAATATATAAGTAAAATATTAATGAGTGCAGACAGAGTGAGTGAGAGCCTGTGAGAGTCAGAGACAGAGAAGGCAAGAAGAGAAATATAAGAGTTGGAAAGAGACCAGAAGTCCAAAAGCTCCCACTCTGTGTTCATACATGACAGGTTCAAACCTGGGTTGTAGAGATTGTAAGGCAGCAGTCTCCTGTCCACAGACCCCAGACAACCCCAGCCTTCACCATATGTGTGTAGTATTTACGACAGGATATGTATTGTGAGTGTAAACTTCCCTTCAATTATAAGAGAAAAATCTATCAAGCCGAAGAATGGACCCCTCATGTAATATAGAACCAAATAAATAAATAAATAAATAAATATGCAAGTAAATGGGGGTTATCTAGGAGGATTTGAAACAAATGAAAAATAAAAACAAAAAGCACAAGAAGACCTGATGGCAGCAGAAACATAGAAACCATCTGCTGAGAATCAAGGGCTGCTTCAAAAGTTCCGAGACCCTTCAGAGTCCAGGGAAATTAAGATTTCGGGAGAATGAAAAGAAACTCATATGTATTGAAGCTTACACTAGAGAAAGGAGGCAAGTTCTGTACTATGATAATTAAAATAAGGATGCTGATAGAAATGCTATTAGAAATGCTACTGGAAGGTTCTATTATTTATAATTGTATTGAATCCTGCTCCAACTATGTGGCCAATTAGTAGGGAAAAAGGAACCTGTTGTAAATGTGTGAATTCTGATTAAGATCAATTACATAGGTTGACAATTCTAAAAATGACAGAGATATATATGTATATTTATATATGTATATGGATGTATATCTTTATTATAAAGTCTGAGAGATACTGCCATGGATATGAGGAGACAGAATATGGCTTAAGTCAGAGAGACTTACCAATCAGAGGCTCCAGTAGCCTAGGTGAAATCACAAACAAAACCAGCCAGAGCTCAGCAGTGCTCTGGCTACTCTCTTTGCATATCTGGGCCTGTCAATAAAATAAGGATATAAGTAAAATATTCCTGAGTTCAGGCAGAGTGAGAGAGAGCCTGTGAGAGTCAGAGACAGAGATGGCGAGAAGAGAAATAGAAGAGTTGGAAATAGACCAGAAGTCAAAACCCCCCTAGGCTGTGTTCATTCATGACAGGTTCAAACCTGGGTTGTAGAGATTGTCACGCAGCAGCTCTAATGCCCAAAGACCCCAGACAACCCAAGCCTTCACCATATGTGTGTAGTATTTGCCCCAGGAAATGTATTGTGCATCAAAAGTTCCCTTCAGTTATAGGAGAAAATCTCTCAAGCAGAAGAAATGATGCCACATGTGATACCTGACTAAATAAATAAATATGCAAATAAATGGGGATGATCTAGGAGGACTTGAAACAATAAAAATAAGTAAAGACAAAAAGCACAAGAAGACCTGATGACAGCAGAAACATAGAAACCATCTGCTGAGAAACAGAGGGCTGCTTCAAAAATTCCCTAACACTTCAGGGTCCAGGGACATTAAGATTTCCGGAGAAAGAAAACAAACACATACGTATTGAAGCTTACACTAGCTAGAAAAAGGAGGGAAGATCTGGGCCATGATAATTACAATAAGGATGCTAATAGAAACACGATTAGAAATGCTACTGGAAGGTTCTATTATTTATAATTGTATTGAATCCTGCTCCAACTATATGGCCAATTATTTCAGAAAAACTAGGCTGTTATAAATGTGGTAATTCTGAAAGAAGGTCAAATACATAAGTCGAACATTCTAAAAATGACAGATATATAAATCTATATGTATATATATACATGTATGTATATCTTTATTATAAACTCTGAGTGATACTGGCATGGAAATGAGGAGACAGAATATGGCTTGTGTCAGAAAGACTTACAAACTGAGGCTCCAGTAGCCTAGGTGAAATCGCCAACACAACAAGCCAGAGCTCAGCAGTGCTCTGGTAACTCTCTTTGTCTATCTGGGCCTGTCAGTAAAATAAGAATCTAAGTAAAATATTAATGAGTGAAGACAGAGTGTGTGAGAGCATGTGAGAGTTAGAGATAGAGAAGGCGAGAAGAGAAATAGATGAGTTGGAAAGAGACCAGAATTCAAAAACCTCCTACACTGTGTTCATTGATGACAGGTTCAAACCTGGCTTGTAGAGATTGTAAGGCAGCAGCTCTCATGCCCACAGACCCCAGACAGCCCCAGCCTTCACCATAGGCTCTACTACCAGACCTGACAGTAATGTGTGTGTGTGTGTGTGTGTGTGTGTGTCTGTCTGTTTGTGTGTGTCTGTGTGTGCTCAGAGATCACCTGTAGTAGTCTCAGAGCATGGGTGGCAAGGGAGCCAGCCTCTCCTGCAACTTATGTACAGAGAACCTATCTGGTCAGGGCAAGCCAGCTAGCCCAGATTGTGGCTAAGCAAGAATGCATATGCAAAGGGACTCTCATGTCTCACTCTCCTGAGTTCCGATTCAATGCCATGCCTCACTATGATCCAAACACTGCCAATGGGGGAAGCTGGGGCACCCCTCAGAATTCAGGGGCATGAGCCTGTCCAGTCACCTTTGGCTGCCTACTCAGCCTCCAGGCTCTCAGTCCACTGCTCAGGGCAGCAGATTACAAGCCCAGAAAGTACCCAGAAAGGGCTGTGTTTCCACATAGATGGGAAGTGTGTTGAACCAAACAATAGTGGATGAACCCGGCCCCTTACACCTACCCTTTGGGTCCGGCTAAGGCAATTGCTCCTGTGGCCTCACATCCCTGATCATGGTGTCCTGGTGTCCACACATCACACTCAGAGAGATTCCCAGAAGTAGGCTTGCATGAGTGTCCCATACAATGTCGCTCTGCTTGCAGGAAGCACAAACTCCCCGGGCCCTTGCTATGGACAGACAAAAAAAAGATGGATGCCTCCACTGGCCAAATTAGGGGCTTCCAGTCAAGATCACAGCCCCGCCCCTCACCTGAGGGCCTGGCTGCTGCTAAAAAAGGCAATTGGAAACACCTTTTACACTTGGGCCCTGAGGACATACTCAGGAATCCCTCCAGGAGGTAGCAGGCTGGCAGACCTCCTGACCCCAGGATAGCTGTGCTCCTAGTTGGGCGGCCCTTCTGGCCAGTGGTGAAAATATTCCCTAGATACAAGAAAGAACTTCAGGTTTCAAAGGGATTTGAAACACCATGAGGCACTTGGAAAAGACATTTCACAGCCATCAAAACACCCTCTTTCTGAACAATGGAAGCTTCCGTTTTGCATGGAAAATCTGGACACTGGTGTGGCCATCAGTACCACAGATCCTTTACATTCGGCTTAATAGAGGGAAAGCACAGTGTGTGTGCCAGGGGGATCGAGTTTCACTTCTCTTGACCTGGGCTCTCATGGAATAAGGACAAGGACGCTGTGCAGGAAGGTGAGGAGGGCTGCATTGAGGCTGAGTGTCAGCCTCAGGGCCCTGGAGAATGGGAGTCAAGCACAGAGGGCCTGGGCAGCTGCAGCTGGAGATGGACATATGCCTGGAACCTGCAGCAGCAACGCTGTCTCCGCAGTTCCACTCTACACCATGTACTACACCATGTGCAGGAGACTAAGTAATCCAAAGGGCAAAGAAAGGAAAATTTCAACACCAGGAAGGCTGAGTTCACGATGCATGCACTGACTTCCAGTAAGGGCCCAGTGAAGAAGGCACGTAGAGACAGTCAGAGAGACAGAATGACAGAGACAGACAAGGACTGAAATTCTGGCCCTGTGCTGATCAGTGCCAGAGCACTGAAGACAAACCCTCCATGCCCATGCATACTTCTTACAAGTGGCATTGCTATTTTATGTTTGTGAGGAAAGGTAACACTTAGAACATCTAGGTCTTAGCCAATCTGAGAAGCAACCCTTGGCCGGCAGCCCACTCTCCAAAACTGCCCTCGCCTCTCCAAATTCGAAGTAGTCATAGTGATGCTCCAGCCAAGCTGCAGGCTGGCGTATTGCATCTCCCTGGTCCAGCCTCAGCCTGTCCTGTGTACAGGGAACTGCACTATGTCTATTTCTTCTTTGATTTACAGTTTTGGGATAAGACTCGGTGGACAAAAAGAGCAAGAGGGAAGTAGATGATTTGGCAGTGGTAGTTTGTGCTGAGAGAGATTTGTAGAGTGATATACGATATGGCTCTGTGAGATGTCTCTCATGACTGTGGCTCAGAAGGGCCAGGTGTATCCACATTGCTACCTTAATCCAGAGATGTGCAGGTCTCTAGCTAAAAAATATTTTCAGACCTCTACATGTTACATACATATATATATATATATATATATAGAGAGAGAGAGAGAGAGCGAGAGAGAGAGACACTGATGTAGTCATTTTCTACAATGGATTCGGTGTGACATTCACACAATTGATTGCTAAAACCTGGAGAGAAACTTTGCATCAGGAAAAGAATTGTCCAAAGGAATAAAATCTCCAAATCATTAGCTATATGCAGCTCCAACGGGACCGAGCGAAAAAGGCTCGAGAAGGAACTCATCCAGGACACTCTCCACATGGACAGGCACCACAGGTTTCCTAGTCTGGCAACACAAACAGGGCAGCTGCTAGTTCCCAGTGCAAGCCTCAGGGCAAAAACCTCTCCCTCTTCAGTGTCTTTACATCTGAAAAGAAGAAAAGTGACCAAGGGCCAAGGAGAGCTGCCCTGGTGTCAATATTGAGCTGTAAATCAGAATGTGCCAAGTGTTTTGCACAAAATCACCTGTGCCACAGTGATTCTGTTGTTCTCTCTCTCTCTCCCTCCCTCAGACACACACACACACACACACACACACAAATCCACAGAGGCACAGGCACAAACGGAGTTATACACATGCGCACTGGACAGCTTCGTCAAGGCAGGGCCCTGGGCTGAACCCTGCTTCGCATTTCCTGGAAGCACGCCCAGCCGTTTAAGGCCAGCTCTGAACTCCCATTGGCGGGATTCCTTCAGAAGGCCCGCCCACAGGGCGCCAGCCAGGCTCTGATAGGCCAGAGGCCTAGGCCACGCCCAGAACCGCACCAGCAATCTCATTGGCCAGTGTGCTTGGACACGCCCAGGAGGGTCCGGGCCCCTAGTCAGTGATTGGCCAGCGGCCTTGAGCACCGCCCACACGGCCCTGCAGCACGCTGATTGGGCAGCCTCCGGAAGGCCCGCCCACCAGCCACTTCCGCTCGACTCTGATTGGCCTGGTGTCCCAGGGACACGCCCCCAGCCAGCCTTCTCTTGGCTCCCATTGGCGGGCTGCTGTCTGAGAGGCGCCCTCTGATAGGCCAGTTCCTTAGGCACGCCCAGGAAGGTCACCGCCCTTGCCCCATGATTGGCCAGCCTCCTGGGCTCCGCCCACGAGGCCCACCCCAGGCGCTCATTGGACATCCTCCCGAGGGCCCGCCCCCCAGGCACTTCTGCTGGACCCTGATTGGCTGACCTCCAGGGGTACGCCCACCCAGAGCCAGCACCCAGGCTCTCATTGGTGGGCTGCTCTCTGAGGCCCGCCCACGCAACTCCTCCTCTGTTCTCATTGGCCAGCTCTTGCTTCACGCCCCTGAGGGTGACGTTCCTCCTCTCTGATTGGCCAGCTGTCTCTATGAATAACCACTGGGCCCTCCCCTCAGGCTCATTGGGCACGGGCTCTGAGGCCCGTCCCCGGGGACTTTCTGCCATCCTCTGAAGGCCCTGTTTCTGCAAACACGACCCCCACAGCTCCTGCCTGGGCCCGTCCTTAGGACACTGCCTGCCTGCGCTAGGCTGGCCATGCTCTTGGGGCACACCCAGAAACACTGTCGCCACTCTCCTAGCCCAATGTGTCTCAGGGCACTTGCCCCATGGAGCCTTAGTCCCGCCCTGGTGCTGCCCACTTGTGGACACCCAGCAGAATGCAGCTGAGCACAGGGATTCACAAGCTCCCAGTAGAGTCATCCCAGACAAAGAGAGAAACCCCTTCCACTTGCAAAGCCAAATGGGGGATCCCCCCACCCCACAGGAAAGAACAGATGTCTAGGGCACTCTACGTCAATTTCAACCCTGCTGTCCATGGGCCACAATTCCTAGAGTTCTCCTCATTCCACAGAATCACTACACTCAACTATGGTCTTTGCTGCCACCTTGTGGACATACAGCAGAATGCAGCTGAGCTCCCCATGCCACTCCTCTTTGAGTCTACCCAGAAAATTACACACAGCATGGGAATAGCAAAGGAAAGAACCCATCTGAGGACCACCTGGGAGAATGCACAACAGAGTCCACAATCCAATGTGCCAATTCATACTTGAAAAACCACTTGTGTAGTGCAAACTTCCTTTCTCATAAAACAACCCAGTTCCTAAGTCCCTGCGTCAGGAATCAAGAAACAACAGCGGTAATCATAACTGAAACACACTTATGCACACTTACACACACACACACACACACACACACACACACACCTTCCCACAGAGACGTACACACTTGTCCCGAAAATAACTTGGATTGGAGTTGCTGTTTTGCACCCTAGCAAAAGGTCAAAGTTTCATGGGTGGAAGGGAGAAGTGTTAAGTTTCTGGCATATGAAGGTGAGAAATGCCTAGAGCAGATCGATAGTTACATGGACAACGAAGGGAGCATGGGTTGGAGGGACAGCTGGTGGAGCTGCCAGGGAACTATGTGGAATCCCAGGACCCTGTTTTGAGCCCCTGGTCACACTTACCCAGCTAGGGAAAAGCTGGGCTAGTGACAAATCAGAGCTGCAGCTGTCTCTCTGTCTCTCTTCCTGCTTGGGCCCTGCTCTCTCAATTTATGACTGTTTGCTTCTCCTCAATAAGAAAGTTACAAAAGATGTACAGAAATACAGGGGTAGTGGGAAAAATTACCCCCCCCGTGCCCACTATTACATGGAACTGTTGACTGTAAACCATTCATCCCCCAAGAAAGAACAGAATAAATATTTGTGAGGTTAAAAACATTGTAGGTTAAATAGTGAACATTCTCTAGAGCCATGCAATACTAATCCATTGTGCATTGGATGTCACTGTCAAAAACAGTGCAGTAGCAGTTGTAGTAGTGTGTAGTATCTGCAAAAGGAAATGTATTGTGTGTCAAAAGTTCCCTTCAATTATAAGAGAAAATCTATCAGGCAGAAGAAATGACCCCTCATGTGATATCGGACGAAATAAATAAATAAATAAATATGCAAATAAATGGGAATGATCTAAGAGGATTTGAAAAAAATAAAAAATAAAAACAAACACCACAGGAAGACCTGATGACAGCAGAAATAAAGAAAACGTCTGCTGAGAAATAGAGGGCTGCTTCAAAAATTCCCTGACACACAGGGTCCAGGCAAATTACGAATTCCATGAATGAAAAGAAACGCATACGATTTGAAGCTTACACTAGAAAATGGAGGCAAGTTCTGTGCTATGATAATTACAATAAGGATACTGATAGAAAGGCTATTGGAAATGCTCCTGGAAAGTTTATAATTTATAATTGTAGTGAATCCTGCTCCAACTATGTGACCAATTATTTATGAATAAGGAGGCTATTATAAATGCGGTAATTCTGCATTCAGATCAAATAAAAAGGTCAACAATTCTAAAAATGTCTGATATATATATATATATGTATGTATGTATATGTACATATATGTATGTGTATCTTTATTATCAACTATGAGGGATACTGGCATGGCTATGAGGAGACAGAGTATGGCTTGTGCCAGAGGGACTTACAAAGCTGAGGCTCCAGAAACCTAGGTGAAATCGCCAACAAAACAATCCAGAGCTCAGCCGGGCCCTGGTGACTCGCTTTGTATATCTGGGCCTGTCAGTCAAATAATATATAAGTAAAATATTAATGAGTGCAGACAGAGTGAGTGAGAGCCTGTGAGAGTCAGAGACAGAGAAGGCAAGAAGAGAAATATAAGAGTTGGAAAGAGACCAGAAGTCCAAAAGCTCCCACTCTGTGTTCATACATGACAGGTTCAAACCTGGGTTGTAGAGATTGTAAGGCAGCAGTCTCCTGTCCACAGACCCCAGACAACCCCAGCCTTCACCATATGTGTGTAGTATTTACGACAGGATATGTATTGTGAGTGTAAACTTCCCTTCAATTATAAGAGAAAAATCTATCAAGCCGAAGAATGGACCCCTCATGTAATATAGAACCAAATAAATAAATAAATAAATAAATATGCAAGTAAATGGGGGTTATCTAGGAGGATTTGAAACAAATGAAAAATAAAAACAAAAAGCACAAGAAGACCTGATGGCAGCAGAAACATAGAAACCATCTGCTGAGAATCAAGGGCTGCTTCAAAAGTTCCGAGACCCTTCAGAGTCCAGGGAAATTAAGATTTCGGGAGAATGAAAAGAAACTCATATGTATTGAAGCTTACACTAGAGAAAGGAGGCAAGTTCTGTACTATGATAATTAAAATAAGGATGCTGATAGAAATGCTATTAGAAATGCTACTGGAAGGTTCTATTATTTATAATTGTATTGAATCCTGCTCCAACTATGTGGCCAATTAGTAGGGAAAAAGGAACCTGTTGTAAATGTGTGAATTCTGATTAAGATCAATTACATAGGTTGACAATTCTAAAAATGACAGAGATATATATGTATATTTATATATGTATATGGATGTATATCTTTATTATAAAGTCTGAGAGATACTGCCATGGATATGAGGAGACAGAATATGGCTGAAGTCAGAGAGACTTACCAATCAGAGGCTCCAGTAGCCTAGGTGAAATCACAAACAAAACCAGCCAGAGCTCAGCAGTGCTCTGGCTACTCTCTTTGCATATCTGGGCCTGTCAATAAAATAAGGATATAAGTAAAATATTCCTGAGTTCAGGCAGAGTGAGAGAGAGCCTGTGAGAGTCAGAGACAGAGATGGCGAGAAGAGAAATAGAAGAGTTGGAAATAGACCAGAAGTCAAAACCCCCCTAGGCTGTGTTCATTCATGACAGGTTCAAACCTGGGTTGTAGAGATTGTCACGCAGCAGCTCTAATGCCCAAATACCCCAGACAACCCAAGCCTTCACCATATGTGTGTAGTATTTGCCCCAGGAAATGTATTGTGCATCAAAAGTTCCCTTCAGTTATAGGAGAAAATCTCTCAAGCAGAAGAAATGATGCCACATGTGATACCTGACTAAATAAATAAATATGCAAATAAATGGGGATGATCTAGGAGGACTTGAAACAATAAAAATAAGTAAAGACAAAAAGCACAAGAAGACCTGATGACAGCAGAAACATAGAAACCATCTGCTGAGAAACAGAGGGCTGCTTCAAAAATTCCCTAACACTTCAGGGTCCAGGGACATTAAGATTTCCGGAGAAAGAAAACAAACACATACGTATTGAAGCTTACACTAGCTAGAAAAAGGAGGGAAGATCTGGGCCATGATAATTACAATAAGGATGCTAATAGAAACACGATTAGAAATGCTACTGGAAGGTTCTATTATTTATAATTGTATTGAATCCTGCTCCAACTATATGGCCAATTATTTCAGAAAAACTAGGCTGTTATAAATGTGGTAATTCTGAAAGAAGGTCAAATACATAAGTCGAACATTCTAAAAATGACAGATATATAAATCTATATGTATATATATACATGTATGTATATCTTTATTATAAACTCTGAGTGATACTGGCATGGAAATGAGGAGACAGAATATGGCTTGTGTCAGAAAGACTTACAAACTGAGGCTCCAGTAGCCTAGGTGAAATCGCCAACACAACAAGCCAGAGCTCAGCAGTGCTCTGGTAACTCTCTTTGTCTATCTGGGCCTGTCAGTAAAATAAGAATCTAAGTAAAATATGAATGAGTGAAGACAGAGTGTGTGAGAGCATGTGAGAGTTAGAGATAGAGAAGGCGAGAAGAGAAATAGATGAGTTGGAAAGAGACCAGAATTCAAAAACCTCCTACACTGTGTTCATTGATGACAGGTTCAAACCTGGCTTGTAGAGATTGTAAGGCAGCAGCTCTCATGCCCACAGACCCCAGACAGCCCCAGCCTTCACCATAGGCTCTACTACCAGACCTGACAGTAATGTGTGTGTGTGTGTGTGTGTGTGTGTCTGTCTGTTTGTGTGTGTCTGTGTGTGCTCAGAGATCACCTGTAGTAGTCTCAGAGCATGGGTGGCAAGGGAGCCAGCCTCTCCTGCAACTTATGTACAGAGAACCTATCTGGTCAGGGCAAGCCAGCTAGCCCAGATTGTGGCTAAGCAAGAATGCATATGCAAAGGGACTCTCATGTCTCACTCTCCTGAGTTCCGATTCAATTCCATGCCTCACTATGATCCAAACACTGCCAATGGGGGAAGCTGGGGCACCCCTCAGAATTCAGGGGCATGAGCCTGTCCAGTCACCTTTGGCTGCCTACTCAGCCTCCAGGCTCTCAGTCCACTGCTCAGGGCAGCAGATTACAAGCCCAGAAAGTACCCAGAAAGGGCTGTGTTTCCACATAGATGGGAAGTGTGTTGAACCAAACAATAGTGGATGAACCCGGCCCCTTACACCTACCCTTTGGGTCCGGCTAAGGCAATTGCTCCTGTGGCCTCACATCCCTGATCATGGTGTCCTGGTGTCCACACATCACACTCAGAGAGATTCCCAGAAGTAGGCTTGCATGAGTGTCCCATACAATGTCGCTCTGCTTGCAGGAAGCACAAACTCCCCGGGCCCTTGCTATGGACAGACAAAAAAAAGATGGATGCCTCCACTGGCCAAATTAGGGGCTTCCAGTCAAGATCACAGCCCCGCCCCTCACCTGAGGGCCTGGCTGCTGCTAAAAAAGGCAATTGGAAACACCTTTTACACTTGGGCCCTGAGGACATACTCAGGAATCCCTCCAGGAGGTAGCAGGCTGGCAGACCTCCTGACCCCAGGATAGCTGTGCTCCTAGTTGGGCGGCCCTTCTGGCCAGTGGTGAAAATATTCCCTAGATACAAGAAAGAACTTCAGGTTTCAAAGGGATTTGAAACACCATGAGGCACTTGGAAAAGACATTTCACAGCCATCAAAACACCCTCTTTCTGAACACTGGAAGCTTCCGTTTTGCATGGAAAATCTGGACACTGGTGTGGCCATCAGTACCACAGATCCTTTCCATTTGGCTTAATAGAGGGAAAGCACAGTGTGTGTGCCAGGGGGATCGAGTTTCACTTCTCTTGACCTGGGCTCTCATGGAATAAGGACAAGGACGCTGTGCAGGAAGGTGAGGAGGGCTGCATTGAGGCTGAGTGTCAGCCTCAGGGCCCTGGAGAATGGGAGTCAAGCACAGAGGGCCTGGGCAGCTGCAGCTGGAGATGGACATATGCCTGGAACCTGCAGCAGCAACGCTGTCTCCGCAGTTCCACTCTACACCATGTACTACACCATGTGCAGGAGACTAAGTAATCCAAAGGGCAAAGAAAGGAAAATTTCAACACCAGGAAGGCTGAGTTCACGATGCATGCACTGACTTCCAGTAAGGGCCCAGTGAAGAAGGCACGTAGAGACAGTCAGAGAGACAGAATGACAGAGACAGACAAGGACTGAAATTCTGGCCCTGTGCTGATCAGTGCCAGAGCACTGAAGACAAACCCTCCATGCCCATGCATACTTCTTACAAGTGGCATTGCTATTTTATGTTTGTGAGGAAAGGTAACACTTAGAACATCTAGGTCTTAGCCAATCTGAGAAGCAACACTTGGCCGGCAGCCCACTCTCCAAAACTGCCCTCGCCTCTCCAAATTCGAAGTAGTCATAGTGATGCTCCAGCCAAGCTGCAGGCTGGCGTATTGCATCTCCCTGGTCCAGCCTCAGCCTGTCCTGTGTGCAGGGAACTGCACTATGTCTATTTCTTCTTTGATTTACAGTTTTGGGATAAGACTCGGTGGACAAAAAGAGCAAGAGGGAAGTAGATGATTTGGCAGTGGTAGTATGTGCTGAGAGAGATTTGTAGAGTGATATACGATATGGCTCTGTGAGATGTCTCTCATGACTGTGGCTCAGAAGGGCCAGGTGTATCCACATTGCTACCTTAATCCAGAGATGTGCAGGTCTCTAGCTAAAAAATATTTTCAGACCTCTACATGTTACATACATATATATATATATATATATATATATAGAGAGAGAGAGAGAGAGAGAGAGAGAGAGACACTGATGTAGTCATTTTCTACAATGGATTCGGTGTGACATTCACACAAGTGATTGCTAAAACCTGGAGAGAAACTTTGCATCAGGAAAAGAATTGTCCAAAGGAATAAAATCTCCAAATCATTAGCTATATGCAGCTCCAACGGGACCGAGCGAAAAAGGCTCGAGAAGGAACTCATCCAGGACACTCTCCACATGGACAGGCACCACAGGTTTCCTAGTCTGGCAACACAAACAGGGCAGCTGCTAGTTCCCAGTGCAAGCCTCAGGGCAAAAACCTCTCCCTCTTCAGTGTCTTTACATCTGAAAAGAAGAAAAGTGACCAAGGGCCAAGGAGAGCTGCCCTGGTGTCAATATTGAGCTGTAAATCAGAATGTGCCAAGTGTTTTGCACAAAATCACCTGTGCCACAGTGATTCTGTTGTTCTCTCTCTCTCTCCCTCCCTCAGACACACACACACACACACACACACACACACACACACACACACAAATCCACAGAGGCACAGGCACAAACGGAGCTATACACATGCGCACTGGACAGCTTCGTCAAGGCAGGGCCCTGGGCTGAACCCTGCTTCGCATTTCCTGGAAGCACGCCCAGCCGTTTAAGGCCAGCTCTGAACTCCCATTGGCGGGATTCCTTCAGAAGGCCCGCCCACAGGGCGCCAGCCAGGCTCTGATAGGCCAGAGGCCTAGGCCACGCCCAGAACCGCACCAGCAATCTCATTGGACAGTGTGCTTGGACACGCCCAGGAGGGTCCGGGCCCCTAGTCAGTGATTGGCCAGCGGCCTTGAGCACCGCCCACACGGCCCTGCAGCACGCTGATTGGGCAGCCTCCGGAAGGCCCGCCCACCAGCCACTTCCGCTCGACTCTGATTGGCCTGGTGTCCCAGGGACACGCCCCCAGCCAGCCTTCTCTTGGCTCCCATTGGCGGGCTGCTGTCTGAGGGGCGCCCTCTGATAGGCCAGTTCCTAAGGCACGCCCAGGAAGGTCACCGCCCTTGCCCCATGATTGGCCAGCCTCCTGGGCTCCGCCCACGAGGCCCACCCCAGGCGCTCATTGGACATCCTCCCGAGGGCCCGCCCCCCAGGCACTTCCGCTGGACCCTGATTGGCTGACCTCCAGGGGTACGCCCACCCAGAGCCAGCACCCAGGCTCTCATTGGTGGGCTGCTCTCTGAGGCCCGCCCACGCAACTCCTCCTCTGTTCTCATTGGCCAGCTCTTGCTTCACGCCCCTGAGGGTGACGTTCCTCCTCTCTGATTGGCCAGCTGTCTCTATGAATAACCACTGGGCCCTCCCCTCAGGCTCATTGGGCACGGGCTCTGAGGCCCGTCCCCGGGGACTTTCTGCCATCCTCTGAAGGCCCTGTTTCTGCAAACACGACCCCCACAGCTCCTGTCTGGGCCCGTCCTTAGGACACTGCCTGCCTGCGCTAGGCTGGCCATGCTCTTGGGGCACACCCAGAAACACTGTCGCCACTCTCCTAGCCCAATGTGTCTCAGGGCACTTGCCCCATGGAGCCTTAGTCCCGCCCTGGTGCTGCCCACTTGTGGACACCCAGCAGAATGCAGCTGAGCACAGGGATTCACAAGCTCCCAGTAGAGTCATCCCAGACAAAGAGAGAAACCCCTTCCACTTGCAAAGCCAAATGGGGGATCCCCCCACCCCACAGGAAAGAACAGATGTCTAGGGCACTCTACGTCAATTTCAACCCTGCTGTCCATGGGCCACAATTCCTAGAGTTCTCCTCATTCCACAGAATCACTACACTCAACTATGGTCTTTGCTGCCACCTTGTGGACATACAGCAGAATGCAGCTGAGCTCCCCATGCCACTCCTCTTTGAGTCTACCCAGACAATTACACACAGCATGGGAATAGCAAAGGAAAGAACCCATCTGAGGACCACCTGGGAGAATGCACAACAGAGTCCACAATCCAATGTGCCAATTCATACTTGAAAAACCACTTGTGTAGTGCAAACTTCCTTTCTCATAAAACAACCCAGTTCCTAAGTCCCTGCGTCAGGAATCAAGAAACAACAGCGGTAATCATAACTGAAACACACTTATGCACACTTACACACACACACACACACACACACACACACACACACACCTTCCCACAGAGACGTACACACTTGTCCCGAAAATAACTTGGATTGGAGTTGCTGTTTTGCACCCTAGCAAAAGGTCAAAGTTTCATGGGTGGAAGGGAGAAGTGTTAAGTTTCTGGCATATGAAGGTGAGAAATGCCTAGAGCAGATCGATAGTTACATGGACAACGAAGGGAGCATGGGTTGGAGGGACAGCTGGTGGAGCTGCCAGGGAACTATGTGGAATCCCAGGACCCTGTTTTGAGCCCCTGGTCACACTTACCCAGCTAGGGAAAAGCTGGGCTAGTGACAAATCAGAGCTGCAGCTGTCTCTCTGTCTCTCTTCCTGCTTGGGCCCTGCTCTCTCAATTTATGACTGTTTGCTTCTCCTCAATAAGAAAGTTACAAAAGATGTACAGAAATACAGGGGTAGTGGGAAAAATTACCCCCCCGTGCCCACTATTACATGGAACTGTTGACTGTAAACCATTCATCCCCCAAGAAAGAACAGAATAAATATTTGTGAGGTTAAAAACATTGTAGGTTAAATAGTGAACATTCTCTAGAGCCATGCAATACTAATCCATTGTGCATTGGATGTCACTGTCAAAAACAGTGCAGTAGCAGTTGTAGTAGTGTGTAGTATCTGCAAAAGGAAATGTATTGTGTGTCAACAGTTCCCTTCAATTATAAGAGAAAATCTATCAGGCAGAAGAAATGGCCCCTCATGTGATATCGGACGAAATAAATAAATAAATATGCAAATAAATGGGAATGATCTAAGAGGATTTGAAAAAAATAAAAAATAAAAACAAACACCACAGGAAGACCTGATGACAGCAGAAATATAGAAAAGGTCTGCTGAGAAATAGAGGGCTGCTTCAAAAATTCCCTGACACACAGGGTCCAGGCAAATTACGAATTCCATGAATGAAAAGAAACGCATACGATTTGAAGCTTACACTAGAAAATGGAGGCAAGTTCTGTGCTATGATAATTACAATAAGGATACTGATAGAAAGGCTATTGGAAATGCTCCTGGAAAGTTTACAATTTATAATTGTAGTGAATCCTGCTCCAACTATGTGACCAATTATTTATGAATAAGGAGGCTATTATAAATGCGGTAATTCTGCATTCAGATCAAATAAAAAGGTCAACAATTCTAAAAATGTCTGATATATATATATATATGTATGTATGTATATGTACATATATGTATGTGTATCTTTATTATCAACTATGAGGGATACTGGCATGGCTATGAGGAGACAGAGTATGGCTTGTGCCAGAGGGACTTACAAAGCTGAGGCTCCAGAAACCTAGGTGAAATCGCCAACAAAACAATCCAGAGCTCAGCCGGGCCCTGGTGACTCGCTTTGTATATCTGGGCCTGTCAGTCAAATAATATATAAGTAAAATATTAATGAGTGCAGACAGAGTGAGTGAGAGCCTGTGAGAGTCAGAGACAGAGAAGGCAAGAAGAGAAATATAAGTTGGAAAGAGACCAGAAGTCCAAAAGCTCCCACTCTGTGTTCATACATGACAGGTTCAAACCTGGGTTGTAGAGATTGTAAGGCAGCAGTCTCCTGTCCACAGACCCCAGACAACCCCAGCCTTCACCATATGTGTGTAGTATTTACGACAGGATATGTATTGTGAGTGTAAACTTCCCTTCAATTATAAGAGAAAAATCTATCAAGCCGAAGAATGGACCCCTCATGTAATATAGAACCAAATAAATAAATAAATAAATAAATATGCAAGTAAATGGGGGTTATCTAGGAGGATTTGAAACAAATGAAAAATAAAAACAAAAAGCACAAGAAGACCTGATGGCAGCAGAAACATAGAAACCATCTGCTGAGAATCAAGGGCTGCTTCAAAAGTTCCGAGACCCTTCAGAGTCCAGGGAAATTAAGATTTCGGGAGAATGAAAAGAAACTCATATGTATTGAAGCTTACACTAGAGAAAGGAGGCAAGTTCTGTACTATGATAATTAAAATAAGGATGCTGATAGAAATGCTATTAGAAATGCTACTGGAAGGTTCTATTATTTATAATTGTATTGAATCCTGCTCCAACTATGTGGCCAATTAGTAGGGAAAAAGGAACATGTTGTAAATGTGTGAATTCTGATTAAGATCAATTACATAGGTTGACAATTCTAAAAATGACAGAGATATATATGTATATTTATATATGTATATGGATGTATATCTTTATTATAAAGTCTGAGAGATACTGCCATGGATATGAGGAGACAGAATATGGCTGAAGTCAGAGAGACTTACCAATCAGAGGCTCCAGTAGCCTAGGTGAAATCACAAACAAAACCAGCCAGAGCTCAGCAGTGCTCTGGCTACTCTCTTTGCATATCTGGGCCTGTCAATAAAATAAGGATATAAGTAAAATATTCCTGAGTTCAGGCAGAGTGAGAGAGAGCCTGTGAGAGTCAGAGACAGAGATGGCGAGAAGAGAAATAGAAGAGTTGGAAATAGACCAGAAGTCAAAACCCCCCTAGGCTGTGTTCATTCATGACAGGTTCAAACCTGGGTTGTAGAGATTGTCACGCAGCAGCTCTAATGCCCAAAGACCCCAGACAACCCAAGCCTTCACCATATGTGTGTAGTATTTGCCCCAGGAAATGTATTGTGCATCAAAAGTTCCCTTCAGTTATAGGAGAAAATCTCTCAAGCAGAAGAAATGATGCCACATGTGATACCTGACTAAATAAATAAATATGCAAATAAATGGGGATGATCTAGGAGGACTTGAAACAATAAAAATAAGTAAAGACAAAAAGCACAAGAAGACCTGATGACAGCAGAAACATAGAAACCATCTGCTGAGAAACAGAGGGCTGCTTCAAAAATTCCCTAACACTTCAGGGTCCAGGGACATTAAGATTTCCGGAGAAAGAAAACAAACACATACGTATTGAAGCTTACACTAGCTAGAAAAAGGAGGGAAGATCTGGGCCATGATAATTACAATAAGGATGCTAATAGAAACACGATTAGAAATGCTACTGGAAGGTTCTATTATTTATAATTGTATTGAATCCTGCTCCAACTATATGGCCAATTATTTCAGAAAAACTAGGCTGTTATAAATGTGGTAATTCTGAAAGAAGGTCAAATACATAAGTCGAACATTCTAAAAATGACAGATATATAAATCTATATGTATATATATACATGTATGTATA
The DNA here is from genome assembly GCF_950295315.1 of Erinaceus europaeus. Lineage (NCBI taxonomy): Eukaryota > Metazoa > Chordata > Mammalia > Eulipotyphla > Erinaceidae > Erinaceus > Erinaceus europaeus. Next base: position 698,422 of record NC_080174.1, read on the forward strand.
TCTTTATTATAAACTCTGAGTGATACTGGCATGGAAATGAGGAGACAGAATATGGCTTGTGTCAGAAAGACTTACAAACTGAGGCTCCAGTAGCCTAGGTGAAATCGCCAACACAACAAGCCAGAGCTCAGCAGTGCTCTGGTAACTCTCTTTGTCTATCTGGGCCTGTCAGTAAAATAAGAATCTAAGTAAAATATTAATGAGTGAAGACAGAGTGTGTGAGAGCATGTGAGAGTTAGAGATAGAGAAGGCGAGAAGAGAAATAGATGAGTTGGAAAGAGACCAGAATTCAAAAACCTCCTACACTGTGTTCATTGATGACAGGTTCAAACCTGGCTTGTAGAGATTGTAAGGCAGCAGCTCTCATGCCCACAGACCCCAGACAGCCCCAGCCTTCACCATAGGCTCTACTACCAGACCTGACAGTAATGTGTGTGTGTGTGTGTGTGTGTGTGTCTGTCTGTTTGTGTGTGTCTGTGTGTGCTCAGAGATCACCTGTAGTAGTCTCAGAGCATGGGTGGCAAGGGAGCCAGCCTCTCCTGCAACTTATGTACAGAGAACCTATCTGGTCAGGGCAAGCCAGCTAGCCCAGATTGTGGCTAAGCAAGAATGCATATGCAAAGGGACTCTCATGTCTCACTCTCCTGAGTTCCGATTCAATGCCATGCCTCACTATGATCCAAACACTGCCAATGGGGGAAGCTGGGGCACCCCTCAGAATTCAGGGGCATGAGCCTGTCCAGTCACCTTTGGCTGCCTACTCAGCCTCCAGGCTCTCAGTCCACTGCTCAGGGCAGCAGATTACAAGCCCAGAAAGTACCCAGAAAGGGCTGTGTTTCCACATAGATGGGAAGTGTGTTGAACCAAACAATAGTGGATGAACCCGGCCCCTTACACCTACCCTTTGGGTCCGGCTAAGGCAATTGCTCCTGTGGCCTCACATCCCTGATCATGGTGTCCTGGTGTCCACACATCACACTCAGAGAGATTCCCAGAAGTAGGCTTGCATGAGTGTCCCATACAATGTCGCTCTGCTTGCAGGAAGCACAAACTCCCCGGGCCCTTGCTATGGACAGACAAAAAAAAGATGGATGCCTCCACTGGCCAAATTAGGGGCTTCCAGTCAAGATCACAGCCCCGCCCCTCACCTGAGGGCCTGGCTGCTGCTAAAAAAGGCAATTGGAAACACCTTTTACACTTGGGCCCTGAGGACATACTCAGGAATCCCTCCAGGAGGTAGCAGGCTGGCAGACCTCCTGACCCCAGGATAGCTGTGCTCCTAGTTGGGCGGCCCTTCTGGCCAGTGGTGAAAATATTCCCTAGATACAAGAAAGAACTTCAGGTTTCAAAGGGATTTGAAACACCATGAGGCACTTGGAAAAGACATTTCACAGCCATCAAAACACCCTCTTTCTGAACAATGGAAGCTTCCGTTTTGCATGGAAAATCTGGACACTGGTGTGGCCATCAGTACCACAGATCCTTTACATTCGGCTTAATAGAGGGAAAGCACAGTGTGTGTGCCAGGGGGATCGAGTTTCACTTCTCTTGACCTGGGCTCTCATGGAATAAGGACAAGGACGCTGTGCAGGAAGGTGAGGAGGGCTGCATTGAGGCTGAGTGTCAGCCTCAGGGCCCTGGAGAATGGGAGTCAAGCACAGAGGGCCTGGGCAGCTGCAGCTGGAGATGGACATATGCCTGGAACCTGCAGCAGCAACGCTGTCTCCGCAGTTCCACTCTACACCATGTACTACACCATGTGCAGGAGACTAAGTAATCCAAAGGGCAAAGAAAGGAAAATTTCAACACCAGGAAGGCTGAGTTCACGATGCATGCACTGACTTCCAGTAAGGGCCCAGTGAAGAAGGCACGTAGAGACAGTCAGAGAGACAGAATGACAGAGACAGACAAGGACTGAAATTCTGGCCCTGTGCTGATCAGTGCCAGAGCACTGAAGACAAACCCTCCATGCCCATGCATACTTCTTACAAGTGGCATTGCTATTTTATGTTTGTGAGGAAAGGTAACACTTAGAACATCTAGGTCTTAGCCAATCTGAGAAGCAACACTTGGCCGGCAGCCCACTCTCCAAAACTGCCCTCGCCTCTCCAAATTCGAAGTAGTCATAGTGATGCTCCAGCCAAGCTGCAGGCTGGCGTATTGCATCTCCCTGGTCCAGCCTCAGCCTGTCCTGTGTACAGGGAACTGCACTATGTCTATTTCTTCTTTGATTTACAGTTTTGGGATAAGACTCGGTGGACAAAAAGAGCAAGAGGGAAGTAGATGATTTGGCAGTGGTAGTTTGTGCTGAGAGAGATTTGTAGAGTGATATACGATATGGCTCTGTGAGATGTCTCTCATGACTGTGGCTCAGAAGGGCCAGGTGTATCCACATTGCTACCTTAATCCAGAGATGTGCAGGTCTCTAGCTAAAAAATATTTTCAGACCTCTACATGTTACATACATATATATATATATATATATATAGAGAGAGAGAGAGAGAGAGAGAGCGAGAGAGAGAGACACTGATGTAGTCATTTTCTACAATGGATTCGGTGTGACATTCACACAATTGATTGCTAAAACCTGGAGAGAAACTTTGCATCAGGAAAAGAATTGTCCAAAGGAATAAAATCTCCAAATCATTAGCTATATGCAGCTCCAACGGGACCGAGCGAAAAAGGCTCGAGAAGGAACTCATCCAGGACACTCTCCACATGGACAGGCACCACAGGTTTCCTAGTCTGGCAACACAAACAGGGCAGCTGCTAGTTCCCAGTGCAAGCCTCAGGGCAAAAACCTCTCCCTCTTCAGTGTCTTTACATCTGAAAAGAAGAAAAGTGACCAAGGGCCAAGGAGAGCTGCCCTGGTGTCAATATTGAGCTGTAAATCAGAATGTGCCAAGTGTTTTGCACAAAATCACCTGTGCCACAGTGATTCTGTTGTTCTCTCTCTCTCTCCCTCCCTCAGACACACACACACACACACACACACACAAATCCACAGAGGCACAGGCACAAACGGAGTTATACACATGCGCACTGGACAGCTTCGTCAAGGCAGGGCCCTGGGCTGAACCCTGCTTCGCATTTCCTGGAAGCACGCCCAGCCGTTTAAGGCCAGCTCTGAACTCCCATTGGCGGGATTCCTTCAGAAGGCCCGCCCACAGGGCGCCAGCCAGGCTCTGATAGGCCAGAGGCCTAGGCCACGCCCAGAACCGCACCAGCAATCTCATTGGCCAGTGTGCTTGGACACGCCCAGGAGGGTCCGGGCCCCTAGTCAGTGATTGGCCAGCGGCCTTGAGCACCGCCCACACGGCCCTGCAGCACGCTGATTGGGCAGCCTCCGGAAGGCCCGCCCACCAGCCACTTCCGCTCGACTCTGATTGGCCTGGTGTCCCAGGGACACGCCCCCAGCCAGCCTTCTCTTGGCTCCCATTGGCGGGCTGCTGTCTGAGAGGCGCCCTCTGATAGGCCAGTTCCTTAGGCACGCCCAGGAAGGTCACCGCCCTTGCCCCATGATTGGCCAGCCTCCTGGGCTCCGCCCACGAGGCCCACCCCAGGCGCTCATTGGACATCCTCCCGAGGGCCCGCCCCCCAGGCACTTCCGCTGGACCCTGATTGGCTGACCTCCAGGGGTACGCCCACCCAGAGCCAGCACCCAGGCTCTCATTGGTGGGCTGCTCTCTGAGGCCCGCCCACGCAACTCCTCCTCTGTTCTCATTGGCCAGCTCTTGCTTCACGCCCCTGAGGGTGACGTTCCTCCTCTCTGATTGGCCAGCTGTCTCTATGAATAACCACTGGGCCCTCCCCTCAGGCTCATTGGGCACGGGCTCTGAGGCCCGTCCCCGGGGACTTTCTGCCATCCTCTGAAGGCCCTGTTTCTGCAAACACGACCCCCACAGCTCCTGTCTGGGCCCGTCCTTAGGACACTGCCTGCCTGCGCTAGGCTGGCCATGCTCTTGGGGCACACCCAGAAACACTGTCGCCACTCTCCTAGCCCAATGTGTCTCAGGGCACTTGCCCCATGGAGCCTTAGTCCCGCCCTGGTGCTGCCCACTTGTGGACACCCAGCAGAATGCAGCTGAGCACAGGGATTCACAAGCTCCCAGTAGAGTCATCCCAGACAAAGAGAGAAACCCCTTCCACTTGCAAAGCCAAATGGGGGATCCCCCCACCCCACAGGAAAGAACAGATGTCTAGGGCACTCTACGTCAATTTCAACCCTGCTGTCCATGGGCCACAATTCCTAGAGTTCTCCTCATTCCACAGAATCACTACACTCAACTATGGTCTTTGCTGCCACCTTGTGGACATACAGCAGAATGCAGCTGAGCTCCCCATGCCACTCCTCTTTGAGTCTACCCAGAAAATTACACACAGCATGGGAATAGCAAAGGAAAGAACCCATCTGAGGACCACCTGGGAGAATGCACAACAGAGTCCACAATCCAATGTGCCAATTCATACTTGAAAAACCACTTGTGTAGTGCAAACTTTCTTTCTCATAAAACAACCCAGTTCCTAAGTCCCTGCGTCAGGAATCAAGAAACAACAGCGGTAATCATAACTGAAACACACTTATGCACACTTACACACACACACACACACACAAACACACACACACACCTTCCCACAGAGACGTACACACTTGTCCCGAAAATAACTTGGATTGGAGTTGCTGTTTTGCACCCTAGCAAAAGGTCAAAGTTTCATGGGTGGAAGGGAGAAGTGTTAAGTTTCTGGCATATGAAGGTGAGAAATGCCTAGAGCAGATCGATAGTTACATGGACAACGAAGGGAGCATGGGTTGGAGGGACAGCTGGTGGAGCTGCCAGGGAACTATGTGGAATCCCAGGACCCTGTTTTGAGCCCCTGGTCACACTTACCCAGCTAGGGAAAAGCTGGGCTAGTGACAAATCAGAGCTGCAGCTGTCTCTCTGTCTCTCTTCCTGCTTGGGCCCTGCTCTCTCAATTTATGACTGTTTGCTTCTCCTCAATAAGAAAGTTACAAAAGATGTACAGAAATACAGGGGTAGTGGGAAAAATTACCCCCCCGTGCCCACTATTACATGGAACTGTTGACTGTAAACCATTCATCCCCCAAGAAAGAACAGAATAAATATTTGTGAGGTTAAAAACATTGTAGGTTAAATAGTGAACATTCTCTAGAGCCATGCAATACTAATCCATTGTGCATTGGATGTCACTGTCAAAAACAGTGCAGTAGCAGTTGTAGTAGTGTGTAGTATCTGCAAAAGGAAATGTATTGTGTGTCAAAAGTTCCCTTCAATTATAAGAGAAAATCTATCAGGCAGAAGAAATGACCCCTCATGTGATATCGGACGAAATAAATAAATAAATAAATATGCAAATAAATGGGAATGATCTAAGAGGATTTGAAAAAAATAAAAAATAAAAACAAACACCACAGGAAGACCTGATGACAGCAGAAATAAAGAAAACGTCTGCTGAGAAATAGAGGGCTGCTTCAAAAATTCCCTGACACACAGGGTCCAGGCAAATTACGAATTCCATGAATGAAAAGAAACGCATACGATTTGAAGCTTACACTAGAAAATGGAGGCAAGTTCTGTGCTATGATAATTACAATAAGGATACTGATAGAAAGGCTATTGGAAATGCTCCTGGAAAGTTTATAATTTATAATTGTAGTGAATCCTGCTCCAACTATGTGACCAATTATTTATGAATAAGGAGGCTATTATAAATGCGGTAATTCTGCATTCAGATCAAATAAAAAGGTCAACAATTCTAAAAATGTCTGATATATATATATATATGTATGTATGTATATGTACATATATGTATGTGTATCTTTATTATCAACTATGAGGGATACTGGCATGGCTATGAGGAGACAGAGTATGGCTTGTGCCAGAGGGACTTACAAAGCTGAGGCTCCAGAAACCTAGGTGAAATCGCCAACAAAACAATCCAGAGCTCAGCCGGGCCCTGGTGACTCGCTTTGTATATCTGGGCCTGTCAGTCAAATAATATATAAGTAAAATATTAATGAGTGCAGACAGAGTGAGTGAGAGCCTGTGAGAGTCAGAGACAGAGAAGGCAAGAAGAGAAATATAAGAGTTGGAAAGAGACCAGAAGTCCAAAAGCTCCCACTCTGTGTTCATACATGACAGGTTCAAACCTGGGTTGTAGAGATTGTAAGGCAGCAGTCTCCTGTCCACAGACCCCAGACAACCCCAGCCTTCACCATATGTGTGTAGTATTTACGACAGGATATGTATTGTGAGTGTAAACTTCCCTTCAATTATAAGAGAAAAATCTATCAAGCCGAAGAATGGACCCCTCATGTAATATAGAACCAAATAAATAAATAAATAAATAAATAAATATGCAAGTAAATGGGGGTTATCTAGGAGGATTTGAAACAAATGAAAAATAAAAACAAAAAGCACAAGAAGACCTGATGGCAGCAGAAACATAGAAACCATCTGCTGAGAATCAAGGGCTGCTTCAAAAGTTCCGAGACCCTTCAGAGTCCAGGGAAATTAAGATTTCGGGAGAATGAAAAGAAACTCATATGTATTGAAGCTTACACTAGAGAAAGGAGGCAAGTTCTGTACTATGATAATTAAAATAAGGATGCTGATAGAAATGCTATTAGAAATGCTACTGGAAGGTTCTATTATTTATAATTGTATTGAATCCTGCTCCAACTATGTGGCCAATTAGTAGGGAAAAAGGAACCTGTTGTAAATGTGTGAATTCTGATTAAGATCAATTACATAGGTTGACAATTCTAAAAATGACAGAGATATATATGTATATTTATATATGTATATGGATGTATATCTTTATTATAAAGTCTGAGAGATACTGCCATGGATATGAGGAGACAGAATATGGCTGAAGTCAGAGAGACTTACCAATCAGAGGCTCCAGTAGCCTAGGTGAAATCACAAACAAAACCAGCCAGAGCTCAGCAGTGCTCTGGCTACTCTCTTTGCATATCTGGGCCTGTCAATAAAATAAGGATATAAGTAAAATATTCCTGAGTTCAGGCAGAGTGAGAGAGAGCCTGTGAGAGTCAGAGACAGAGATGGCGAGAAGAGAAATAGAAGAGTTGGAAATAGACCAGAAGTCAAAACCCCCCTAGGCTGTGTTCATTCATGACAGGTTCAAACCTAGGTTGTAGAGATTGTCACGCAGCAGCTCTAATGCCCAAAGACCCCAGACAACCCAAGCCTTCACCATATGTGTGTAGTATTTGCCCCAGGAAATGTATTGTGCATCAAAAGTTCCCTTCAGTTATAGGAGAAAATCTCTCAAGCAGAAGAAATGATGCCACATGTGATACCTGACTAAATAAATAAATATGCAAATAAATGGGGATGATCTAGGAGGACTTGAAACAATAAAAATAAGTAAAGACAAAAAGCACAAGAAGACCTGATGACAGCAGAAACATAGAAACCATCTGCTGAGAAACAGAGGGCTGCTTCAAAAATTCCCTAACACTTCAGGGTCCAGGGACATTAAGATTTCCGGAGAAAGAAAACAAACACATACGTATTGAAGCTTACACTAGCTAGAAAAAGGAGGGAAGATCTGGGCCATGATAATTACAATAAGGATGCTAATAGAAACACGATTAGAAATGCTACTGGAAGGTTCTATTATTTATAATTGTATTGAATCCTGCTCCAACTATATGGCCAATTATTTCAGAAAAACTAGGCTGTTATAAATGTGGTAATTCTGAAAGAAGGTCAAATACATAAGTCGAACATTCTAAAAATGACAGATATATAAATCTATATGTATATATATACATGTATGTATATCTTTATTATAAACTCTGAGTGATACTGGCATGGAAATGAGGAGACAGAATATGGCTTGTGTCAGAAAGACTTACAAACTGAGGCTCCAGTAGCCTAGGTGAAATCGCCAACACAACAAGCCAGAGCTCAGCAGTGCTCTGGTAACTCTCTTTGTCTATCTGGGCCTGTCAGTAAAATAAGAATCTAAGTAAAATATTAATGAGTGAAGACAGAGTGTGTGAGAGCATGTGAGAGTTAGAGATAGAGAAGGCGAGAAGAGAAATAGATGAGTTGGAAAGAGACCAGAATTCAAAAACCTCCTACACTGTGTTCATTGATGACAGGTTCAAACCTGGCTTGTAGAGATTGTAAGGCAGCAGCTCTCATGCCCACAGACCCCAGACAGCCCCAGCCTTCACCATAGGCTCTACTACCAGACCTGACAGTAATGTGTGTGTGTGTGTGTGTGTGTGTGTGTGTCTGTCTGTTTGTGTGTGTCTGTGTGTGCTCAGAGATCACCTGTAGTAGTCTCAGAGCATGGGTGGCAAGGGAGCCAGCCTCTCCTGCAACTTATGTACAGAGAACCTATCTGGTCAGGGCAAGCCAGCTAGCCCAGATTGTGGCTAAGCAAGAATGCATATGCAAAGGGACTCTCATGTCTCACTCTCCTGAGTTCCGATTCAATGCCATGCCTCACTATGATCCAAACACTGCCAATGGGGGAAGCTGGGGCACCCCTCAGAATTCAGGGGCATGAGCCTGTCCAGTCACCTTTGGCTGCCTACTCAGCCTCCAGGCTCTCAGTCCACTGCTCAGGGCAGCAGATTACAAGCCCAGAAAGTACCCAGAAAGGGCTGTGTTTCCACATAGATGGGAAGTGTGTTGAACCAAACAATAGTGGATGAACCCGGCCCCTTACACCTACCCTTTGGGTCCGGCTAAGGCAATTGCTCCTGTGGCTTCACATCCCTGATCATGGTGTCCTGGTGTCCACACATCACACTCAGAGAGATTCCCAGAAGTAGGCTTGCATGAGTGTCCCATACAATGTCGCTCTGCTTGCAGGAAGCACAAACTCCCCGGGCCCTTGCTATGGACAGACAAAAAAAAGATGGATGCCTCCACTGGCCAAATTAGGGGCTTCCAGTCAAGATCACAGCCCCGCCCCTCACCTGAGGGCCTGGCTGCTGCTAAAAAAGGCAATTGGAAACACCTTTTACACTTGGGCCCTGAGGACATACTCAGGAATCCCTCCAGGAGGTAGCAGGCTGGCAGACCTCCTGACCCCAGGATAGCTGTGCTCCTAGTTGGGCGGCCCTTCTGGCCAGTGGTGAAAATATTCCCTAGATACAAGAAAGAACTTCAGGTTTCAAAGGGATTTGAAACACCATGAGGCACTTGGAAAAGACATTTCACAGCCATCAAAACACCCTCTTTCTGAACACTGGAAGCTTCCGTTTTGCATGGAAAATCTGGACACTGGTGTGGCCATCAGTACCACAGATCCTTTACATTCGGCTTAATAGAGGGAAAGCACAGTGTGTGTGCCAGGGGGATCGAGTTTCACTTCTCTTGACCTGGGCTCTCATGGAATAAGGACAAGGACGCTGTGCAGGAAGGTGAGGAGGGCTGCATTGAGGCTGAGTGTCAGCCTCAGGGCCCTGGAGAATGGGAGTCAAGCACAGAGGGCCTGGGCAGCTGCAGCTGGAGATGGACATATGCCTGGAACCTGCAGCAGCAACGCTGTCTCCATAGTTCCACTCTACACCATGTCCTACACCATGTGCAGGAGACTAAGTAATCCAAAGGGCAAAGAAAGGAAAATTTCAACACCAGGAAGGCTGAGTTCACGATGCATGCACTGACTTCCAGTAAGGGCCCAGTGAAGAAGGCACGTAGAGACAGTCAGAGAGACAGAATGACAGAGACAGACAAGGACTGAAATTCTGGCCCTGTGCTGATCAGTGCCAGAGCACTGAAGACAAACCCTCCATGCCCATGCATACTTCTTACAAGTGGCATTGCTATTTTATGTTTGTGAGGAAAGGTAACACTTAGAACATCTAGGTCTTAGCCAATCTGAGAAGCAACCCTTGGCCGGCAGCCCACTCTCCAAAACTGCCCTCGCCTCTCCAAATTCGAAGTAGTCATAGTGATGCTCCAGCCAAGCTGCAGGCTGGCGTATTGCATCTCCCTGGTCCAGCCTCAGCCTGTCCTGTGTGCAGGGAACTGCACTATGTCTATTTCTTCTTTGATTTACAGTTTTGGGATAAGACTCGGTGGACAAAAAGAGCAAGAGGGAAGTAGATGATTTGGCAGTGGTAGTTTGTGCTGAGAGAGATTTGTAGAGTGATATACGATATGGCTCTGTGAGATGTCTCTCATGACTGTGGCTCAGAAGGGCCAGGTGTATCCACATTGCTACCTTAATCCAGAGATGTGCAGGTCTCTAGCTAAAAAATATTTTCAGACCTCTACATGTTACATACATATATATATATATATATATAGAGAGAGAGAGAGAGAGAGAGAGAGAGCGAGAGAGAGAGACACTGATGTAGTCATTTTCTACAATGGATTCGGTGTGACATTCACACAATTGATTGCTAAAACCTGGAGAGAAACTTTGCATCAGGAAAAGAATTGTCCAAAGGAATAAAATCTCCAAATCATTAGCTATATGCAGCTCCAACGGGACCGAGCGAAAAAGGCTCGAGAAGGAACTCATCCAGGACACTCTCCACATGGACAGGCACCACAGGTTTCCTAGTCTGGCAACACAAACAGGGCAGCTGCTAGTTCCCAGTGCAAGCCTCAGGGCAAAAACCTCTCCCTCTTCAGTGTCTTTACATCTGAAAAGAAGAAAAGTGACCAAGGGCCAAGGAGAGCTGCCCTGGTGTCAATATTGAGCTGTAAGTCAGAATGTGCCAAGTGTTTTGCACAAAATCACCTGTGCCACAGTGATTCTGTTGTTCTCTCTCTCTCTCCCTCCCTCAGACACACACACACACACACACACACACACACACACACACAAATCCACAGAGGCACAGGCACAAACGGAGTTATACACATGCGCACTGGACAGCTTCGTCAAGGCAGGGCCCTGGGCTGAACCCTGCTTCGCATTTCCTGGAAGCACGCCCAGCCGTTTAAGGCCAGCTCTGAACTCCCATTGGCGGGATTCCTTCAGAAGGCCCGCCCACAGGTCGCCAGCCAGGCTCTGATAGGCCAGAGGTCTAGGCCACGCCCAGAACCGCACCAGCAATCTCATTGGACAGTGTGCTTGGACACGCCCAGGAGGGTCCGGGCCCCTAGTCAGTGATTGGCCAGCGGCCTTGAGCACCGCCCACACGGCCCTGCAGCACGCTGATTGGGCAGCCTCCGGAAGGCCCGCCCACCAGCCACTTCCGCTCGACTCTGATTGGCCTGGTGTCCCAGGGACACGCCCCCAGCCAGCCTTCTCTTGGCTCCCATTGGCGGGCTGCTGTCTGAGGGGCGCCCTCTGATAGGCCAGTTCCTAAGGCACGCCCAGGAAGGTCACCGCCCTTGCCCCATGATTGGCCAGCCTCCTGGGCTCCGCCCACGAGGCCCACCCCAGGCGCTCATTGGACATCCTCCCGAGGGCCCGCCCCCCAGGCACTTCCGCTGGACCCTGATTGGCTGACCTCCAGGGGTACGCCCACCCAGAGCCAGCACCCAGGCTCTCATTGGTGGGCTGCTCTCTGAGGCCCGCCCACGCAACTCCTCCTCTGTTCTCATTGGCCAGCTCTTGCTTCACGCCCCTGAGGGTGACGTTCCTCCTCTCTGATTGGCCAGCTGTCTCTATGAATAACCACTGGGCCCTCCCCTCAGGCTCATTGGGCACGGGCTCTGAGGCCCGTCCCCGGGGACTTTCTGCCATCCTCTGAAGGCCCTGTTTCTGCAAACACGACCCCCACAGCTCCTGTCTGGGCCCGTCCTTAGGACACTGCCTGCCTGCGCTAGGCTGGCCATGCTCTTGGGGCACACCCAGAAACACTGTCGCCACTCTCCTAGCCCAATGTGTCTCAGGGCACTTGCCCCATGGAGCCTTAGTCCCGCCCTGGTGCTGCCCACTTGTGGACACCCAGCAGAATGCAGCTGAGCACAGGGATTCACAAGCTCCCAGTAGAGTCATCCCAGACAAAGAGAGAAACCCCTTCCACTTGCAAAGCCAAATGGGGGATCCCCCCACCCCACAGGAAAGAACAGATGTCTAGGGCACTCTACGTCAATTTCAACCCTGCTGTCCATGGGCCACAATTCCTAGAGTTCTCCTCATTCCACAGAATCACTACACTCAACTATGGTCTTTGCTGCCACCTTGTGGACATACAGCAGAATGCAGCTGAGCTCCCCATGCCACTCCTCTTTGAGTCTACCCAGAAAATTACACACAGCATGGGAATAGCAAAGGAAAGAACCCATCTGAGGACCACCTGGGAGAATGCACAACAGAGTCCACAATCCAATGTGCCAATTCATACTTGAAAAACCACTTGTGTAGTGCAAACTTCCTTTCTCATAAAACAACCCAGTTCCTAAGTCCCTGCGTCAGGAATCAAGAAACAACAGCGGTAATCATAACTGAAACACACTTATGCACACTTACACACACACACACACACACAAACACACACACACACCTTCCCACAGAGACGTACACACTTGTCCCGAAAATAACTTGGATTGGAGTTGCTGTTTTGCACCCTAGCAAAAGGTCAAAGTTTCATGGGTGGAAGGGAGAAGTGTTAAGTTTCTGGCATATGAAGGTGAGAAATGCCTAGAGCAGATCGATAGTTACATGGACAACGAAGGGAGCATGGGTTGGAGGGACAGCTGGTGGAGCTGCCAGGGAACTATGTGGAATCCCAGGACCCTGTTTTGAGCCCCTGGTCACACTTACCCAGCTAGGGAAAAGCTGGGCTAGTGACAAATCAGAGCTGCAGCTGTCTCTCTGTCTCTCTTCCTGCTTGGGCCCTGCTCTCTCAATTTATGACTGTTTGCTTCTCCTCAATAAGAAAGTTACAAAAGATGTACAGAAATACAGGGGTAGTGGGAAAAATTACCCCCCCCGTGCCCACTATTACATGGAACTGTTGACTGTAAACCATTCATCCCCCAAGAAAGAACAGAATAAATATTTGTGAGGTTAAAAACATTGTAGGTTAAATAGTGAACATTCTCTAGAGCCATGCAATACTAATCCATTGTGCATTGGATGTCACTGTCAAAAACAGTGCAGTAGCAGTTGTAGTAGTGTGTAGTATCTGCAAAAGGAAATGTATTGTGTGTCAAAAGTTCCCTTCAATTATAAGAGAAAATCTATCAGGCAGAAGAAATGACCCCTCATGTGATATCGGACGAAATAAATAAATAAATAAATATGCAAATAAATGGGAATGATCTAAGAGGATTTGAAAAAAATAAAAAATAAAAACAAACACCACAGGAAGACCTGATGACAGCAGAAATAAAGAAAACGTCTGCTGAGAAATAGAGGGCTGCTTCAAAAATTCCCTGACACACAGGGTCCAGGCAAATTACGAATTCCATGAATGAAAAGAAACGCATACGATTTGAAGCTTACACTAGAAAATGGAGGCAAGTTCTGTGCTATGATAATTACAATAAGGATACTGATAGAAAGGCTATTGGAAATGCTCCTGGAAAGTTTATAATTTATAATTGTAGTGAATCCTGCTCCAACTATGTGACCAATTATTTATGAATAAGGAGGCTATTATAAATGCGGTAATTCTGCATTCAGATCAAATAAAAAGGTCAACAATTCTAAAAATGTCTGATATATATATATATATGTATGTATGTATATGTACATATATGTATGTGTATCTTTATTATCAACTATGAGGGATACTGGCATGGCTATGAGGAGACAGAGTATGGCTTGTGCCAGAGGGACTTACAAAGCTGAGGCTCCAGAAACCTAGGTGAAATCGCCAACAAAACAATCCAGAGCTCAGCCGGGCCCTGGTGACTCGCTTTATATCTGGGCCTGTCAGTCAAATAATATATAAGTAAAATATTAATGAGTGCAGACAGAGTGAGTGAGAGCCTGTGAGAGTCAGAGACAGAGAAGGCAAGAAGAGAAATATAAGAGTTGGAAAGAGACCAGAAGTCCAAAAGCTCCCACTCTGTGTTCATACATGACAGGTTCAAACCTGGGTTGTAGAGATTGTAAGGCAGCAGTCTCCTGTCCACAGACCCCAGACAACCCCAGCCTTCACCATATGTGTGTAGTATTTACGACAGGATATGTATTGTGAGTGTAAACTTCCCTTCAATTATAAGAGAAAAATCTATCAAGCCGAAGAATGGACCCCTCATGTAATATAGAACCAAATAAATAAATAAATAAATAAATATGCAAGTAAATGGGGGTTATCTAGGAGGATTTGAAACAAATGAAAAATAAAAACAAAAAGCACAAGAAGACCTGATGGCAGCAGAAACATAGAAACCATCTGCTGAGAATCAAGGGCTGCTTCAAAAGTTCCGAGACCCTTCAGAGTCCAGGGAAATTAAGATTTCGGGAGAATGAAAAGAAACTCATATGTATTGAAGCTTACACTAGAGAAAGGAGGCAAGTTCTGTACTATGATAATTAAAATAAGGATGCTGATAGAAATGCTATTAGAAATGCTACTGGAAGGTTCTATTATTTATAATTGTATTGAATCCTGCTCCAACTATGTGGCCAATTAGTAGGGAAAAAGGAACCTGTTGTAAATGTGTGAATTCTGATTAAGATCAATTACATAGGTTGACAATTCTAAAAATGACAGAGATATATATGTATATTTATATATGTATATGGATGTATATCTTTATTATAAAGTCTGAGAGATACTGCCATGGATATGAGGAGACAGAATATGGCTTAAGTCAGAGAGACTTACCAATCAGAGGCTCCAGTAGCCTAGGTGAAATCACAAACAAAACCAGCCAGAGCTCAGCAGTGCTCTGGCTACTCTCTTTGCATATCTGGGCCTGTCAATAAAATAAGGATATAAGTAAAATATTCCTGAGTTCAGGCAGAGTGAGAGAGAGCCTGTGAGAGTCAGAGACAGAGATGGCGAGAAGAGAAATAGAAGAGTTGGAAATAGACCAGAAGTCAAAACCCCCCTAGGCTGTGTTCATTCATGACAGGTTCAAACCTGGGTTGTAGAGATTGTCACGCAGCAGCTCTAATGCCCAAAGACCCCAGACAACCCAAGCCTTCACCATATGTGTGTAGTATTTGCCCCAGGAAATGTATTGTGCATCAAAAGTTCCCTTCAGTTATAGGAGAAAATCTCTCAAGCAGAAGAAATGATGCCACATGTGATACCTGACTAAATAAATAAATATGCAAATAAATGGGGATGATCTAGGAGGACTTGAAACAATAAAAATAAGTAAAGACAAAAAGCACAAGAAGACCTGATGACAGCAGAAACATAGAAACCATCTGCTGAGAAACAGAGGGCTGCTTCAAAAATTCCCTAACACTTCAGGGTCCAGGGACATTAAGATTTCCGGAGAAAGAAAACAAACACATACGTATTGAAGCTTACACTAGCTAGAAAAAGGAGGGAAGATCTGGGCCATGATAATTACAATAAGGATGCTAATAGAAACACGATTAGAAATGCTACTGGAAGGTTCTATTATTTATAATTGTATTGAATCCTGCTCCAACTATATGGCCAATTATTTCAGAAAAACTAGGCTGTTATAAATGTGGTAATTCTGAAAGAAGGTCAAATACATAAGTCGAACATTCTAAAAATGACAGATATATAAATCTATATGTATATATATACATGTATGTATATCTTTATTATAAACTCTGAGTGATACTGGCATGGAAATGAGGAGACAGAATATGGCTTGTGTCAGAAAGACTTACAAACTGAGGCTCCAGTAGCCTAGGTGAAATCGCCAACACAACAAGCCAGAGCTCAGCAGTGCTCTGGTAACTCTCTTTGTCTATCTGGGCCTGTCAGTAAAATAAGAATCTAAGTAAAATATTAATGAGTGAAGACAGAGTGTGTGAGAGCATGTGAGAGTTAGAGATAGAGAAGGCGAGAAGAGAAATAGATGAGTTGGAAAGAGACCAGAATTCAAAAACCTCCTACACTGTGTTCATTGATGACAGGTTCAAACCTGGCTTGTAGAGATTGTAAGGCAGCAGCTCTCATGCCCACAGACCCCAGACAGCCCCAGCCTTCACCATAGGCTCTACTACCAGACCTGACAGTAATGTGTGTGTGTGTGTGTGTGTGTGTGTCTGTCTGTTTGTGTGTGTCTGTGTGTGCTCAGAGATCACCTGTAGTAGTCTCAGAGCATGGGTGGCAAGGGAGCCAGCCTCTCCTGCAACTTATGTACAGAGAACCTATCTGGTCAGGGCAAGCCAGCTAGCCCAGATTGTGGCTAAGCAAGAATGCATATGCAAAGGGACTCTCATGTCTCACTCTCCTGAGTTCCGATTCAATGCCATGCCTCACTATGATCCAAACACTGCCAATGGGGGAAGCTGGGGCACCCCTCAGAATTCAGGGGCATGAGCCTGTCCAGTCACCTTTGGCTGCCTACTCAGCCTCCAGGCTCTCAGTCCACTGCTCAGGGCAGCAGATTACAAGCCCAGAAAGTACCCAGAAAGGGCTGTGTTTCCACATAGATGGGAAGTGTGTTGAACCAAACAATAGTGGATGAACCCGGCCCCTTACACCTACCCTTTGGGTCCGGCTAAGGCAATTGCTCCTGTGGCCTCACATCCCTGATCATGGTGTCCTGGTGTCCACACATCACACTCAGAGAGATTCCCAGAAGTAGGCTTGCATGAGTGTCCCATACAATGTCGCTCTGCTTGCAGGAAGCACAAACTCCCCGGGCCCTTGCTATGGACAGACAAAAAAAAGATGGATGCCTCCACTGGCCAAATTAGGGGCTTCCAGTCAAGATCACAGCCCCGCCCCTCACCTGAGGGCCTGGCTGCTGCTAAAAAAGGCAATTGGAAACACCTTTTACACTTGGGCCCTGAGGACATACTCAGGAATCCCTCCAGGAGGTAGCAGGCTGGCAGACCTCCTGACCCCAGGATAGCTGTGCTCCTAGTTGGGCGGCCCTTCTGGCCAGTGGTGAAAATATTCCCTAGATACAAGAAAGAACTTCAGGTTTCAAAGGGATTTGAAACACCATGAGGCACTTGGAAAAGACATTTCACAGCCATCAAAACACCCTCTTTCTGAACACTGGAAGCTTCCGTTTTGCATGGAAAATCTGGACACTGGTGTGGCCATCAGTACCACAGATCCTTTACATTCGGCTTAATAGAGGGAAAGCACAGTGTGTGTGCCAGGGGGATCGAGTTTCACTTCTCTTGACCTGGGCTCTCATGGAATAAGGACAAGGACGCTGTGCAGGAAGGTGAGGAGGGCTGCATTGAGGCTGAGTGTCAGCCTCAGGGCCCTGGAGAATGGGAGTCAAGCACAGAGGGCCTGGGCAGCTGCAGCTGGAGATGGACATATGCCTGGAACCTGCAGCAGCAACGCTGTCTCCGCAGTTCCACTCTACACCATGTACTACACCATGTGCAGGAGACTAAGTAATCCAAAGGGCAAAGAAAGGAAAATTTCAACACCAGGAAGGCTGAGTTCACGATGCATGCACTGACTTCCAGTAAGGGCCCAGTGAAGAAGGCACGTAGAGACAGTCAGAGAGACAGAATGACAGAGACAGACAAGGACTGAAATTCTGGCCCTGTGCTGATCAGTGCCAGAGCACTGAAGACAAACCCTCCATGCCCATGCATACTTCTTACAAGTGGCATTGCTATTTTATGTTTGTGAGGAAAGGTAACACTTAGAACATCTAGGTCTTAGCCAATCTGAGAAGCAACCCTTGGCCGGCAGCCCACTCTCCAAAACTGCCCTCGCCTCTCCAAATTCGAAGTAGTCATAGTGATGCTCCAGCCAAGCTGCAGGCTGGCGTATTGCATCTCCCTGGTCCAGCCTCAGCCTGTCCTGTGTACAGGGAACTGCACTATGTCTATTTCTTCTTTGATTTACAGTTTTGGGATAAGACTCGGTGGACAAAAAGAGCAAGAGGGAAGTAGATGATTTGGCAGTGGTAGTTTGTGCTGAGAGAGATTTGTAGAGTGATATACGATATGGCTCTGTGAGATGTCTCTCATGACTGTGGCTCAGAAGGGCCAGGTGTATCCACATTGCTACCTTAATCCAGAGATGTGCAGGTCTCTAGCTAAAAAATATTTTCAGACCTCTACATGTTACATACATATATATATATATATATATATATATAGAGAGAGAGAGAGAGAGCGAGAGAGAGAGACACTGATGTAGTCATTTTCTACAATGGATTCGGTGTGACATTCACACAATTGATTGCTAAAACCTGGAGAGAAACTTTGCATCAGGAAAAGAATTGTCCAAAGGAATAAAATCTCCAAATCATTAGCTATATGCAGCTCCAACGGGACCGAGCGAAAAAGGCTCGAGAAGGAACTCATCCAGGACACTCTCCACATGGACAGGCACCACAGGTTTCCTAGTCTGGCAACACAAACAGGGCAGCTGCTAGTTCCCAGTGCAAGCCTCAGGGCAAAAACCTCTCCCTCTTCAGTGTCTTTACATCTGAAAAGAAGAAAAGTGACCAAGGGCCAAGGAGAGCTGCCCTGGTGTCAATATTGAGCTGTAAATCAGAATGTGCCAAGTGTTTTGCACAAAATCACCTGTGCCACAGTGATTCTGTTGTTCTCTCTCTCTCTCCCTCCCTCAGACACACACACACACACACACACACACACACAAATCCACAGAGGCACAGGCACAAACGGAGTTATACACATGCGCACTGGACAGCTTCGTCAAGGCAGGGCCCTGGGCGGAACCCTGCTTCGCATTTACTGGAAGCAGGCCCAGCCGTTTAAGGCCAGCTCTGAACTCCCATTGGCGGGATTCCTTCAGAAGGCCCGCCCACAGGGCGCCAGCCAGGCTCTGATAGGCCAGAGGCCTAGGCCACGCCCAGAACCGCACCAGCAATCTCATTGGCCAGTGTGCTTGGACACGCCCAGGAGGGTCCGGGCCCCTAGTCAGTGATTGGCCAGCGGCCTTGAGCACCGCCCACACGGCCCTGCAGCACGCTGATTGGGCAGCCTCCGGAAGGCCCGCCCACCAGCCACTTCCGCTCGACTCTGATTGGCCTGGTGTCCCAGGGACACGCCCCCAGCCAGCCTTCTCTTGGCTCCCATTGGCGGGCTGCTGTCTGAGAGGCGCCCTCTGATAGGCCAGTTCCTTAGGCACGCCCAGGAAGGTCACCGCCCTTGCCCCATGATTGGCCAGCCTCCTGGGCTCCGCCCACGAGGCCCACCCCAGGCGCTCATTGGACATCCTCCCGAGGGCCCGCCCCCCAGGCACTTCCGCTGGACCCTGATTGGCTGACCTCCAGGGGTACGCCCACCCAGAGCCAGCACCCAGGCTCTCATTGGTGGGCTGCTCTCTGAGGCCCGCCCACGCAACTCCTCCTCTGTTCTCATTGGCCAGCTCTTGCTTCACGCCCCTGAGGGTGACGTTCCTCCTCTCTGATTGGCCAGCTGTCTCTATGAATAACCACTGGGCCCTCCCCTCAGGCTCATTGGGCACGGGCTCTGAGGCCCGTCCCCGGGGACTTTCTGCCATCCTCTGAAGGCCCTGTTTCTGCAAACACGACCCCCACAGCTCCTGTCTGGGCCCGTCCTTAGGACACTGCCTGCCTGCGCTAGGCTGGCCATGCTCTTGGGGCACACCCAGAAACACTGTCGCCACTCTCCTAGCCCAATGTGTCTCAGGGCACTTGCCCCATGGAGCCTTAGTCCCGCCCTGGTGCTGCCCACTTGTGGACACCCAGCAGAATGCAGCTGAGCACAGGGATTCACAAGCTCCCAGTAGAGTCATCCCAGACAAAGAGAGAAACCCCTTCCACTTGCAAAGCCAAATGGGGGATCCCCCCACCCCACAGGAAAGAACAGATGTCTAGGGCACTCTACGTCAATTTCAACCCTGCTGTCCATGGGCCACAATTCCTAGAGTTCTCCTCATTCCACAGAATCACTACACTCAACTATGGTCTTTGCTGCCACCTTGTGGACATACAGCAG
Organism: Erinaceus europaeus; assembly: GCF_950295315.1. Taxonomy (NCBI): domain Eukaryota; kingdom Metazoa; phylum Chordata; class Mammalia; order Eulipotyphla; family Erinaceidae; genus Erinaceus; species Erinaceus europaeus. The sequence goes on from NC_080174.1 coordinate 718,417, forward strand.
AATGCAGCTGAGCTCCCCATGCCACTCCTCTTTGAGTCTACCCAGAAAATTACACACAGCATGGGAATAGCAAAGGAAAGAACCCATCTGAGGACCACCTGGGAGAATGCACAACAGAGTCCACAATCCAATGTGCCAATTCATACTTGAAAAACCACTTGTGTAGTGCAAACTTCCTTTCTCATAAAACAACCCAGTTCCTAAGTCCCTGCGTCAGGAATCAAGAAACAACAGCGGTAATCATAACTGAAACACACTTATGCACACTTACACACACACACACACACACACACACACACACACACCTTCCCACAGAGACGTACACACTTGTCCCGAAAATAACTTGGATTGGAGTTGCTGTTTTGCACCCTAGCAAAAGGTCAAAGTTTCATGGGTGGAAGGGAGAAGTGTTAAGTTTCTGGCATATGAAGGTGAGAAATGCCTAGAGCAGATCGATAGTTACATGGACAACGAAGGGAGCATGGGTTGGAGGGACAGCTGGTGGAGCTGCCAGGGAACTATGTGGAATCCCAGGACCCTGTTTTGAGCCCCTGGTCACACTTACCCAGCTAGGGAAAAGCTGGGCTAGTGACAAATCAGAGCTGCAGCTGTCTCTCTGTCTCTCTTCCTGCTTGGGCCCTGCTCTCTCAATTTATGACTGTTTGCTTCTCCTCAATAAGAAAGTTACAAAAGATGTACAGAAATACAGGGGTAGTGGGAAAAATTACCCCCCCGTGCCCACTATTACATGGAACTGTTGACTGTAAACCATTCATCCCCCAAGAAAGAACAGAATAAATATTTGTGAGGTTAAAAACATTGTAGGTTAAATAGTGAACATTCTCTAGAGCCATGCAATACTAATCCATTGTGCATTGGATGTCACTGTCAAAAACAGTGCAGTAGCAGTTGTAGTAGTGTGTAGTATCTGCAAAAGGAAATGTATTGTGTGTCAAAAGTTCCCTTCAATTATAAGAGAAAATCTATCAGGCAGAAGAAATGACCCCTCATGTGATATCGGACGAAATAAATAAATAAATAAATATGCAAATAAATGGGAATGATCTAAGAGGATTTGAAAAAAATAAAAAATAAAAACAAACACCACAGGAAGACCTGATGACAGCAGAAATAAAGAAAACGTCTGCTGAGAAATAGAGGGCTGCTTCAAAAATTCCCTGACACACAGGGTCCAGGCAAATTACGAATTCCATGAATGAAAAGAAACGCATACGATTTGAAGCTTACACTAGAAAATGGAGGCAAGTTCTGTGCTATGATAATTACAATAAGGATACTGATAGAAAGGCTATTGGAAATGCTCCTGGAAAGTTTATAATTTATAATTGTAGTGAATCCTGCTCCAACTATGTGACCAATTATTTATGAATAAGGAGGCTATTATAAATGCGGTAATTCTGCATTCAGATCAAATAAAAAGGTCAACAATTCTAAAAATGTCTGATATATATATATATATATGTATGTATGTATATGTACATATATGTATGTGTATCTTTATTATCAACTATGAGGGATACTGGCATGGCTATGAGGAGACAGAGTATGGCTTGTGCCAGAGGGACTTACAAAGCTGAGGCTCCAGAAACCTAGGTGAAATCGCCAACAAAACAATCCAGAGCTCAGCCGGGCCCTGGTGACTCGCTTTGTATATCTGGGCCTGTCAGTCAAATAATATATAAGTAAAATATTAATGAGTGCAGACAGAGTGAGTGAGAGCCTGTGAGAGTCAGAGACAGAGAAGGCAAGAAGAGAAATATAAGAGTTGGAAAGAGACCAGAAGTCCAAAAGCTCCCACTCTGTGTTCATACATGACAGGTTCAAACCTGGGTTGTAGAGATTGTAAGGCAGCAGTCTCCTGTCCACAGACCCCAGACAACCCCAGCCTTCACCATATGTGTGTAGTATTTACGACAGGATATGTATTGTGAGTGTAAACTTCCCTTCAATTATAAGAGAAAAATCTATCAAGCCGAAGAATGGACCCCTCATGTAATATAGAACCAAATAAATAAATAAATAAATAAATATGCAAGTAAATGGGGGTTATCTAGGAGGATTTGAAACAAATGAAAAATAAAAACAAAAAGCACAAGAAGACCTGATGGCAGCAGAAACATAGAAACCATCTGCTGAGAATCAAGGGCTGCTTCAAAAGTTCCGAGACCCTTCAGAGTCCAGGGAAATTAAGATTTCGGGAGAATGAAAAGAAACTCATATGTATTGAAGCTTACACTAGAGAAAGGAGGCAAGTTCTGTACTATGATAATTAAAATAAGGATGCTGATAGAAATGCTATTAGAAATGCTACTGGAAGGTTCTATTATTTATAATTGTATTGAATCCTGCTCCAACTATGTGGCCAATTAGTAGGGAAAAAGGAACCTGTTGTAAATGTGTGAATTCTGATTAAGATCAATTACATAGGTTGACAATTCTAAAAATGACAGAGATATATATGTATATTTATATATGTATATGGATGTATATCTTTATTATAAAGTCTGAGAGATACTGCCATGGATATGAGGAGACAGAATATGGCTTAAGTCAGAGAGACTTACCAATCAGAGGCTCCAGTAGCCTAGGTGAAATCACAAACAAAACCAGCCAGAGCTCAGCAGTGCTCTGGCTACTCTCTTTGCATATCTGGGCCTGTCAATAAAATAAGGATATAAGTAAAATATTCCTGAGTTCAGGCAGAGTGAGAGAGAGCCTGTGAGAGTCAGAGACAGAGATGGCGAGAAGAGAAATAGAAGAGTTGGAAATAGACCAGAAGTCAAAACCCCCCTAGGCTGTGTTCATTCATGACAGGTTCAAACCTGGGTTGTAGAGATTGTCACGCAGCAGCTCTAATGCCCACAGACCCCAGACAACCCAAGCCTTCACCATATGTGTGTAGTATTTGCCCCAGGAAATGTATTGTGCATCAAAAGTTCCCTTCAGTTATAGGAGAAAATCTCTCAAGCAGAAGAAATGATGCCACATGTGATACCTGACTAAATAAATAAATATGCAAATAAATGGGGATGATCTAGGAGGACTTGAAACAATAAAAATAAGTAAAGACAAAAAGCACAAGAAGACCTGATGACAGCAGAAACATAGAAACCATCTGCTGAGAAACAGAGGGCTGCTTCAAAAATTCCCTAACACTTCAGGGTCCAGGGACATTAAGATTTCCGGAGAAAGAAAACAAACACATACGTATTGAAGCTTACACTAGCTAGAAAAAGGAGGGAAGATCTGGGCCATGATAATTACAATAAGGATGCTAATAGAAACACGATTAGAAATGCTACTGGAAGGTTCTATTATTTATAATTGTATTGAATCCTGCTCCAACTATATGGCCAATTATTTCAGAAAAACTAGGCTGTTATAAATGTGGTAATTCTGAAAGAAGGTCAAATACATAAGTCGAACATTCTAAAAATGACAGATATATAAATCTATATGTATATATATACATGTATGTATATCTTTATTATAAACTCTGAGTGATACTGGCATGGAAATGAGGAGACAGAATATGGCTTGTGTCAGAAAGACTTACAAACTGAGGCTCCAGTAGCCTAGGTGAAATCGCCAACACAACAAGCCAGAGCTCAGCAGTGCTCTGGTAACTCTCTTTGTCTATCTGGGCCTGTCAGTAAAATAAGAATCTAAGTAAAATATTAATGAGTGAAGACAGAGTGTGTGAGAGCATGTGAGAGTTAGAGATAGAGAAGGCGAGAAGAGAAATAGATGAGTTGGAAAGAGACCAGAATTCAAAAACCTCCTACACTGTGTTCATTGATGACAGGTTCAAACCTGGCTTGTAGAGATTGTAAGGCAGCAGCTCTCATGCCCACAGACCCCAGACAGCCCCAGCCTTCACCATAGGCTCTACTACCAGACCTGACAGTAATGTGTGTGTGTGTGTGTGTGTGTGTGTGTCTGTCTGTTTGTGTGTGTCTGTGTGTGCTCAGAGATCACCTGTAGTAGTCTCAGAGCATGGGTGGCAAGGGAGCCAGCCTCTCCTGCAACTTATGTACAGAGAACCTATCTGGTCAGGGCAAGCCAGCTAGCCCAGATTGTGGCTAAGCAAGAATGCATATGCAAAGGGACTCTCATGTCTCACTCTCCTGAGTTCCGATTCAATGCCATGCCTCACTATGATCCAAACACTGCCAATGGGGGAAGCTGGGGCACCCCTCAGAATTCAGGGGCATGAGCCTGTCCAGTCACCTTTGGCTGCCTACTCAGCCTCCAGGCTCTCAGTCCACTGCTCAGGGCAGCAGATTACAAGCCCAGAAAGTACCCAGAAAGGGCTGTGTTTCCACATAGATGGGAAGTGTGTTGAACCAAACAATAGTGGATGAACCCGGCCCCTTACACCTACCCTTTGGGTCCGGCTAAGGCAATTGCTCCTGTGGCTTCACATCCCTGATCATGGTGTCCTGGTGTCCACACATCACACTCAGAGAGATTCCCAGAAGTAGGCTTGCATGAGTGTCCCATACAATGTCGCTCTGCTTGCAGGAAGCACAAACTCCCCGGGCCCTTGCTATGGACAGACAAAAAAAAGATGGATGCCTCCACTGGCCAAATTAGGGGCTTCCAGTCAAGATCACAGCCCCGCCCCTCACCTGAGGGCCTGGCTGCTGCTAAAAAAGGCAATTGGAAACACCTTTTACACTTGGGCCCTGAGGACATACTCAGGAATCCCTCCAGGAGGTAGCAGGCTGGCAGACCTCCTGACCCCAGGATAGCTGTGCTCCTAGTTGGGCGGCCCTTCTGGCCAGTGGTGAAAATATTCCCTAGATACAAGAAAGAACTTCAGGTTTCAAAGGGATTTGAAACACCATGAGGCACTTGGAAAAGACATTTCACAGCCATCAAAACACCCTCTTTCTGAACACTGGAAGCTTCCGTTTTGCATGGAAAATCTGGACACTGGTGTGGCCATCAGTACCACAGATCCTTTACATTCGGCTTAATAGAGGGAAAGCACAGTGTGTGTGCCAGGGGGATCGAGTTTCACTTCTCTTGACCTGGGCTCTCATGGAATAAGGACAAGGACGCTGTGCAGGAAGGTGAGGAGGGCTGCATTGAGGCTGAGTGTCAGCCTCAGGGCCCTGGAGAATGGGAGTCAAGCACAGAGGGCCTGGGCAGCTGCAGCTGGAGATGGACATATGCCTGGAACCTGCAGCAGCAACGCTGTCTCCATAGTTCCACTCTACACCATGTCCTACACCATGTGCAGGAGACTAAGTAATCCAAAGGGCAAAGAAAGGAAAATTTCAACACCAGGAAGGCTGAGTTCACGATGCATGCACTGACTTCCAGTAAGGGCCCAGTGAAGAAGGCACGTAGAGACAGTCAGAGAGACAGAATGACAGAGACAGACAAGGACTGAAATTCTGGCCCTGTGCTGATCAGTGCCAGAGCACTGAAGACAAACCCTCCATGCCCATGCATACTTCTTACAAGTGGCATTGCTATTTTATGTTTGTGAGGAAAGGTAACACTTAGAACATCTAGGTCTTAGCCAATCTGAGAAGCAACCCTTGGCCGGCAGCCCACTCTCCAAAACTGCCCTCGCCTCTCCAAATTCGAAGTAGTCATAGTGATGCTCCAGCCAAGCTGCAGGCTGGCGTATTGCATCTCCCTGGTCCAGCCTCAGCCTGTCCTGTGTGCAGGGAACTGCACTATGTCTATTTCTTCTTTGATTTACAGTTTTGGGATAAGACTCGGTGGACAAAAAGAGCAAGAGGGAAGTAGATGATTTGGCAGTGGTAGTTTGTGCTGAGAGAGATTTGTAGAGTGATATACGATATGGCTCTGTGAGATGTCTCTCATGACTGTGGCTCAGAAGGGCCAGGTGTATCCACATTGCTACCTTAATCCAGAGATGTGCAGGTCTCTAGCTAAAAAATATTTTCAGACCTCTACATGTTACATACATATATATATATATATATATATATATAGAGAGAGAGAGAGAGAGAGAGAGAGCGAGAGAGAGAGACACTGATGTAGTCATTTTCTACAATGGATTCGGTGTGACATTCACACAATTGATTGCTAAAACCTGGAGAGAAACTTTGCATCAGGAAAAGAATTGTCCAAAGGAATAAAATCTCCAAATCATTAGCTATATGCAGCTCCAACGGGACCGAGCGAAAAAGGCTCGAGAAGGAACTCATCCAGGACACTCTCCACATGGACAGGCACCACAGGTTTCCTAGTCTGGCAACACAAACAGGGCAGCTGCTAGTTCCCAGTGCAAGCCTCAGGGCAAAAACCTCTCCCTCTTCAGTGTCTTTACATCTGAAAAGAAGAAAAGTGACCAAGGGCCAAGGAGAGCTGCCCTGGTGTCAATATTGAGCTGTAAGTCAGAATGTGCCAAGTGTTTTGCACAAAATCACCTGTGCCACAGTGATTCTGTTGTTCTCTCTCTCTCTCCCTCCCTCAGACACACACACACACACACACACACACACACACACACAAATCCACAGAGGCACAGGCACAAACGGAGTTATACACATGCGCACTGGACAGCTTCGTCAAGGCAGGGCCCTGGGCTGAACCCTGCTTCGCATTTCCTGGAAGCACGCCCAGCCGTTTAAGGCCAGCTCTGAACTCCCATTGGCGGGATTCCTTCAGAAGGCCCGCCCACAGGGCGCCAGCCAGGCTCTGATAGGCCAGAGGTCTAGGCCACGCCCAGAACCGCACCAGCAATCTCATTGGACAGTGTGCTTGGACACGCCCAGGAGGGTCCGGGCCCCTAGTCAGTGATTGGCCAGCGGCCTTGAGCACCGCCCACACGGCCCTGCAGCACGCTGATTGGGCAGCCTCCGGAAGGCCCGCCCACCAGCCACTTCCGCTCGACTCTGATTGGCCTGGTGTCCCAGGGACACGCCCCCAGCCAGCCTTCTCTTGGCTCCCATTGGCGGGCTGCTGTCTGAGGGGCGCCCTCTGATAGGCCAGTTCCTAAGGCACGCCCAGGAAGGTCACCGCCCTTGCCCCATGATTGGCCAGCCTCCTGGGCTCCGCCCACGAGGCCCACCCCAGGCGCTCATTGGACATCCTCCCGAGGGCCCGCCCCCCAGGCACTTCCGCTGGACCCTGATTGGCTGACCTCCAGGGATACGCCCACCCAGAGCCAGCACCCAGGCTCTCATTGGTGGGCTGCTCTCTGAGGCCCGCCCACGCAACTCCTCCTCTGTTCTCATTGGCCAGCTCTTGCTCCACGCCCCTGAGGGTGACATTCCTCCTCTCTGATTGGCCAGCTGTCTCTATGAATAACCACTGGGCCCTCCCCTCAGGCTCATTGGGCACGGGCTCTGAGGCCCGTCCCCGGGGGCTTTCTGCCATCCTCTGAAGGCCCTGTTTCTGCAAACACGACCCCCACAGCTCCTGCCTGGGCCCGTCCTTAGGACACTGCCTGCCTGCGCTAGGCTGGCCATGCTCTTGGGGCACACCCAGAAACACTGTCGCCACTCTCCTAGCCCAATGTGTCTCAGGGCACTTGCCCCATGGAGCCTTAGTCCCGCCCTGGTGCTGCCCACTTGTGGACACCCAGCAGAATGCAGCTGAGCACAGGGATTCACAAGCTCCCAGTAGAGTCATCCCAGACAAAGAGAGAAACCCCTTCCACTTGCAAAGCCAAATGGGGGATCCCCCCACCCCACAGGAAAGAACAGATGTCTAGGGCACTCTACGTCAATTTCAACCCTGCTGTCCATGGGCCACAATTCCTAGAGTTCTCCTCATTCCACAGAATCACTACACTCAACTATGGTCTTTGCTGCCACCTTGTGGACATACAGCAGAATGCAGCTGAGCTCCCCATGCCACTCCTCTTTGAGTCTACCCAGAAAATTACACACAGCATGGGAATAGCAAAGGAAAGAACCCATCTGAGGACCACCTGGGAGAATGCACAACAGAGTCCACAATCCAATGTGCCAATTCATACTTGAAAAACCACTTGTGTAGTGCAAACTTCCTTTCTCATAAAACAACCCAGTTCCTAAGTCCCTGCGTCAGGAATCAAGAAACAACAGCGGTAATCATAACTGAAACACACTTATGCACACTTACACACACACACACACACACACACACCTTCCCACAGAGACGTACACACTTGTCCCGAAAATAACTTGGATTGGAGTTGCTGTTTTGCACCCTAGCAAAAGGTCAAAGTTTCATGGGTGGAAGGGAGAAGTGTTAAGTTTCTGGCATATGAAGGTGAGAAATGCCTAGAGCAGATCGATAGTTACATGGACAACGAAGGGAGCATGGGTTGGAGGGACAGCTGGTGGAGCTGCCAGGGAACTATGTGGAATCCCAGGACCCTGTTTTGAGCCCCTGGTCACACTTACCCAGCTAGGGAAAAGCTGGGCTAGTGACAAATCAGAGCTGCAGCTGTCTCTCTGTCTCTCTTCCTGCTTGGGCCCTGCTCTCTCAATTTATGACTGTTTGCTTCTCCTCAATAAGAAAGTTACAAAAGATGTACAGAAATACAGGGGTAGTGGGAAAAATTACCCCCCCCGTGCCCACTATTACATGGAATTGTTGACTGTAAACCAGTCATCCCCCAAGAAAGAACAGAATAAATATTTGTGAGGTTAAAAACATTGTAGGTTAAATAGTGAACATTCTCTAGAGCCATGCAATACTAATCCATTGTGCATTGGATGTCACTGTCAAAAACAGTGCAGTAGCAGTTGTAGTAGTGTGTAGTATCTGCAAAAGGAAATGTATTGTGTGTCAAAAGTTCCCTTCAATTATAAGAGAAAATCTATCAGGCAGAAGAAATGACCCCTCATGTGATATCGGACGAAATAAATAAATAAATAAATATGCAAATAAATGGGAATGATCTAAGAGGATTTGAAAAAAATAAAAAATAAAAACAAACACCACAGGAAGACCTGATGACAGCAGAAATAAAGAAAACGTCTGCTGAGAAATAGAGGGCTGCTTCAAAAATTCCCTGACACACAGGGTCCAGGCAAATTACGAATTCCATGAATGAAAAGAAACGCATACGATTTGAAGCTTACACTAGAAAATGGAGGCAAGTTCTGTGCTATGATAATTACAATAAGGATACTGATAGAAAGGCTATTGGAAATGCTCCTGGAAAGTTTATAATTTATAATTGTAGTGAATCCTGCTCCAACTATGTGACCAATTATTTATGAATAAGGAGGCTATTATAAATGCGGTAATTCTGCATTCAGATCAAATAAAAAGGTCAACAATTCTAAAAATGTCTGATATATATATATATATATATGTATGTATATGTACATATATGTATGTGTATCTTTATTATCAACTATGAGGGATACTGGCATGGCTATGAGGAGACAGAGTATGGCTTGTGCCAGAGGGACTTACAAAGCTGAGGCTCCAGAAACCTAGGTGAAATCGCCAACAAAACAATCCAGAGCTCAGCCGGGCCCTGGTGACTCGCTTTGTATATCTGGGCCTGTCAGTCAAATAATATATAAGTAAAATATTAATGAGTGCAGACAGAGTGAGTGAGAGCCTGTGAGATTCAGAGACAGAGAAGGCAAGAAGAGAAATATAAGAGTTGGAAAGAGACCAGAAGTCCAAAAGCTCCCACTCTGTGTTCATACATGACAGGTTCAAACCTGGGTTGTAGAGATTGTAAGGCAGCAGTCTCCTGTCCACAGACCCCAGACAACCCCAGCCTTCACCATATGTGTGTAGTATTTACGACAGGATATGTATTGTGAGTGTAAACTTCCCTTCAATTATAAGAGAAAAATCTATCAAGCCGAAGAATGGACCCCTCATGTAATATAGAACCAAATAAATAAATAAATAAATAAATATGCAAGTAAATGGGGGTTATCTAGGAGGATTTGAAACAAATGAAAAATAAAAACAAAAAGCACAAGAAGACCTGATGGCAGCAGAAACATAGAAACCATCTGCTGAGAATCAAGGGCTGCTTCAAAAGTTCCGAGACCCTTCAGAGTCCAGGGAAATTAAGATTTCGGGAGAATGAAAAGAAACTCATATGTATTGAAGCTTACACTAGAGAAAGGAGGCAAGTTCTGTACTATGATAATTAAAATAAGGATGCTGATAGAAATGCTATTAGAAATGCTACTGGAAGGTTCTATTATTTATAATTGTATTGAATCCTGCTCCAACTATGTGGCCAATTAGTAGGGAAAAAGGAACCTGTTGTAAATGTGTGAATTCTGATTAAGATCAATTACATAGGTTGACAATTCTAAAAATGACAGAGATATATATGTATATTTATATATGTATATGGATGTATATCTTTATTATAAAGTCTGAGAGATACTGCCATGGATATGAGGAGACAGAATATGGCTGAAGTCAGAGAGACTTACCAATCAGAGGCTCCAGTAGCCTAGGTGAAATCACAAACAAAACCAGCCAGAGCTCAGCAGTGCTCTGGCTACTCTCTTTGCATATCTGGGCCTGTCAATAAAATAAGGATATAAGTAAAATATTCCTGAGTTCAGGCAGAGTGAGAGAGAGCCTGTGAGAGTCAGAGACAGAGATGGCGAGAAGAGAAATAGAAGAGTTGGAAATAGACCAGAAGTCAAAACCCCCCTAGGCTGTGTTCATTCATGACAGGTTCAAACCTGGGTTGTAGAGATTGTCACGCAGCAGCTCTAATGCCCACAGACCCCAGACAACCCAAGCCTTCACCATATGTGTGTAGTATTTGCCCCAGGAAATGTATTGTGCATCAAAAGTTCCCTTCAGTTATAAGAGAAAATCTCTCAAGCAGAAGACATGATGCCACATGTGATACCTGACTAAATAAATAAATTTGCAAATAAATGGGGATGATCTAGGAGGACTTGAAACAATAAAAATAAATAAAGACAAAAGCCACAAGAAGACCTGATGACAGCAGAAACATAGAAACCATCTGCTGAGAAACAGAGGGCTGCTTCAAAAATTCCCTAACACTTCAGGGTCCAGGGACATTAAGATTTCCGGAGAAAGAAAACAAACACATACGTATTGAAGCTTACACTAGCTAGAAAAAGGAGGGAAGATCTGGGCCATGATAATTACAATAAGGATGCTAATAGAAACACGATTAGAAATGCTACTGGAAGGTTCTATTATTTATAATTGTATTGAATCCTGCTCCAACTATATGGCCAATTATTTCAGAAAAACTAGGCTGTTATAAATGTGGTAATTCTGAAAGAAGGTCAAATACATAAGTCGAACATTCTAAAAATGACAGATATATAAATCTATATGTATATATATACATGTATGTATATCTTTATTATAAACTCTGAGTGATACTGGCATGGAAATGAGGAGACAGAATATGGCTTGTGTCAGAAAGACTTACAAACTGAGGCTCCAGTAGCCTAGGTGAAATCGCCAACACAACAAGCCAGAGCTCAGCAGTGCTCTGGTAACTCTCTTTGTCTATCTGGGCCTGTCAGTAAAATAAGAATCTAAGTAAAATATGAATGAGTGAAGACAGAGTGTGTGAGAGCATGTGAGAGTTAGAGATAGAGAAGGCGAGAAGAGAAATAGATGAGTTGGAAAGAGACCAGAATTCAAAAACCTCCTACACTGTGTTCATTGATGACAGGTTCAAACCTGGCTTGTAGAGATTGTAAGGCAGCAGCTCTCATGCCCACAGACCCCAGACAGCCCCAGCCTTCACCATAGGCTCTACTACCAGACCTGACAGTAATGTGTGTGTGTGTGTGTGTGTGTGTGTCTGTCTGTTTGTGTGTGTCTGTGTGTGCTCAGAGATCACCTGTAGTAGTCTCAGAGCATGGGTGGCAAGGGAGCCAGCCTCTCCTGCAACTTATGTACAGAGAACCTATCTGGTCAGGGCAAGCCAGCTAGCCCAGATTGTGGCTAAGCAAGAATGCATATGCAAAGGGACTCTCATGTCTCACTCTCCTGAGTTCCGATTCAATGCCATGCCTCACTATGATCCAAACACTGCCAATGGGGGAAGCTGGGGCACCCCTCAGAATTCAGGGGCATGAGCCTGTCCAGTCACCTTTGGCTGCCTACTCAGCCTCCAGGCTCTCAGTCCACTGCTCAGGGCAGCAGATTACAAGCCCAGAAAGTACCCAGAAAGGGCTGTGTTTCCACATAGATGGGAAGTGTGTTGAACCAAACAATAGTGGATGAACCCGGCCCCTTACACCTACCCTTTGGGTCCGGCTAAGGCAATTGCTCCTGTGGCCTCACATCCCTGATCATGGTGTCCTGGTGTCCACACATCACACTCAGAGAGATTCCCAGAAGTAGGCTTGCATGAGTGTCCCATACAATGTCGCTCTGCTTGCAGGAAGCACAAACTCCCCGGGCCCTTGCTATGGACAGACAAAAAAAAGATGGATGCCTCCACTGGCCAAATTAGGGGCTTCCAGTCAAGATCACAGCCCCGCCCCTCACCTGAGGGCCTGGCTGCTGCTAAAAAAGGCAATTGGAAACACCTTTTACACTTGGGCCCTGAGGACATACTCAGGAATCCCTCCAGGAGGTAGCAGGCTGGCAGACCTCCTGACCCCAGGATAGCTGTGCTCCTAGTTGGGCGGCCCTTCTGGCCAGTGGTGAAAATATTCCCTAGATACAAGAAAGAACTTCAGGTTTCAAAGGGATTTGAAACACCATGAGGCACTTGGAAAAGACATTTCACAGCCATCAAAACACCCTCTTTCTGAACACTGGAAGCTTCCGTTTTGCATGGAAAATCTGGACACTGGTGTGGCCATCAGTACCACAGATCCTTTACATTCGGCTTAATAGAGGGAAAGCACAGTGTGTGTGCCAGGGGGATCGAGTTTCACTTCTCTTGACCTGGGCTCTCATGGAATAAGGACAAGGACGCTGTGCAGGAAGGTGAGGAGGGCTGCATTGAGGCTGAGTGTCAGCCTCAGGGCCCTGGAGAATGGGAGTCAAGCACAGAGGGCCTGGACAGCTGCAGCTGGAGATGGACATATGCCTGGAACCTGCAGCAGCAACGCTGTCTCCGCAGTTCCCCTCTACACCATGTACTACACCATGTGCAGGAGACTAAGTAATCCAAAGGGCAAAGAAAGGAAAATTTCAACACCAGGAAGGCTGAGTTCACGATGCATGCACTGACTTCCAGTAAGGGCCCAGTGAAGAAGGCACGTAGAGACAGTCAGAGAGACAGAATGACAGAGACAGACAAGGACTGAAATTCTGGCCCTGTGCTGATCAGTGCCAGAGCACTGAAGACAAACCCTCCATGCCCATGCATACTTCTTACAAGTGGCATTGCTATTTTATGTTTGTGAGGAAAGGTAACACTTAGAACATCTAGGTCTTAGCCAATCTGAGAAGCAACCCTTGGCCGGCAGCCCACTCTCCAAAACTGCCCTCGCCTCTCCAAATTCGAAGTAGTCATAGTGATGCTCCAGCCAAGCTGCAGGCTGGCGTATTGCATCTCCCTGGTCCAGCCTCAGCCTGTCCTGTGTGCAGGGAACTGCACTATGTCTATTTCTTCTTTGATTTACAGTTTTGGGATAAGACTCGGTGGACAAAAAGAGCAAGAGGGAAGTAGATGATGTGGCAGTGGTAGTATGTGCTGAGAGAGATTTGTAGAGTGATATACGATATGGCTCTGTGAGATGTCTCTCATGACTGTGGCTCAGAAGGGCCAGGTGTATCCACATTGCTACCTTAATCCAGAGATGTGCAGGTCTCTAGCTAAAAAATATTTTCAGACCTCTACATGTTACATACATATATATATATATAGAGAGAGAGAGAGAGAGAGAGAGAGAGCGAGAGAGAGAGACACTGATGTAGTCATTTTCTACAATGGATTCGGTGTGACATTCACACAATTGATTGCTAAAACCTGGAGAGAAACTTTGCATCAGGAAAAGAATTGTCCAAAGGAATAAAATCTCCAAATCATTAGCTATATGCAGCTCCAACGGGACCGAGCGAAAAAGGCTCGAGAAGGAACTCATCCAGGACACTCTCCACATGGACAGGCACCACAGGTTTCCTAGTCTGGCAACACAAACAGGGCAGCTGCTAGTTCCCAGTGCAAGCCTCAGGGCAAAAACCTCTCCCTCTTCAGTGTCTTTACATCTGAAAAGAAGAAAAGTGACCAAGGGCCAAGGAGAGCTGCCCTGGTGTCAATATTGAGCTGTAAATCAGAATGTGCCAAGTGTTTTGCACAAAATCACCTGTGCCACAGTGATTCTGTTGTTCTCTCTCTCTCTCCCTCCCTCAGACACACACACACACACACACACACACACACACACACAAATCCACAGAGGCACAGGCACAAACGGAGTTATACACATGCGCACTGGACAGCTTCGTCAAGGCAGGGCCCTGGGCTGAACCCTGCTTCGCATTTCCTGGAAGCACGCCCAGCCGTTTAAGGCCAGCTCTGAACTCCCATTGGCGGGATTCCTTCAGAAGGCCCGACCACAGGGCGCCAGCCAGGCTCTGATAGGCCAGAGGCCTAGGCCACGCCCAGAACCGCACCAGCAATCTCATTGGCCAGTGTGCTTGGACACGCCCAGGAGGGTCCGGGCCCCTAGTCAGTGATTGGCCAGCGGCCTTGAGCACCGCCCACACGGCCCTGCAGCACGCTGATTGGGCAGCCTCCGGAAGGCCCGCCCACCAGCCACTTCCGCTCGACTCTGATTGGCCTGGTGTCCCAGGGACACGCCCCCAGCCAGCCTTCTCTTGGCTCCCATTGGCGGGCTGCTGTCTGAGGGGCGCCCTCTGATAGGCCAGTTCCTAAGGCACGCCCAGGAAGGTCACCGCCCTTGCCCCATGATTGGCCAGCCTCCTGGGATCCGCCCACGAGGCCCACCCCAGGCGCTCATTGGACATCCTCCCGAGGGCCCGCCCCCCAGGCACTTCCGCTGGACCCTGATTGGCTGACCTCCAGGGATACGCCCACCCAGAGCCAGCACCCAGGCTCTCATTGGTGGGCTGCTCTCTGAGGCCCGCCCACGCAACTCCTCCTCTGTTCTCATTGGCCAGCTCTTGCTTCACGCCCCTGAGGGTGACGTTCCTCCTCTCTGATTGGCCAGCTGTCTCTATGAATAACCACTGGGCCCTCCCCTCAGGCTCATTGGGCACGGGCTCTGAGGCCCGTCCCCGGGGACTTTCTGCCATCCTCTGAAGGCCCTGTTTCTGCAAACACGACCCCCACAGCTCCTGCCTGGGCCCGTCCTTAGGACACTGCCTGCCTGCGCTAGGCTGGCCATGCTCTTGGGGCACACCCAGAAACACTGTCGCCACTCTCCTAGCCCAATGTGTCTCAGGGCACTTGCCCCATGGAGCCTTAGTCCCGCCCTGGTGCTGCCCACTTGTGGACACCCAGCAGAATGCAGCTGAGCACAGGGATTCACAAGCTCCCAGTAGAGTCATCCCAGACAAAGAGAGAAACCCCTTCCACTTGCAAAGCCAAATGGGGGATCCCCCCACCCCACAGGAAAGAACAGATGTCTAGGGCACTCTACGTCAATTTCAACCCTGCTGTCCATGGGCCACAATTCCTAGAGTTCTCCTCATTCCACAGAATCACTACACTCAACTATGGTCTTTGCTGCCACCTTGTGGACATACAGCAGAATGCAGCTGAGCTCCCCATGCCACTCCTCTTTGAGTCTACCCAGAAAATTACACACAGCATGGGAATAGCAAAGGAAAGAACCCATCTGAGGACCACCTGGGAGAATGCACAACAGAGTCCACAATCCAATGTGCCAATTCATACTTGAAAAACCACTTGTGTAGTGCAAACTTCCTTTCTCATAAAACAACCCAGTTCCTAAGTCCCTGCGTCAGGAATCAAGAAACAACAGCGGTAATCATAACTGAAACACACTTATGCACACTTACACACACACACACACACACACACACCTTCCCACAGAGACGTACACACTTGTCCCGAAAATAACTTGGATTGGAGTTGCTGTTTTGCACCCTAGCAAAAGGTCAAAGTTTCATGGGTGGAAGGGAGAAGTGTTAAGTTTCTGGCATATGAAGGTGAGAAATGCCTAGAGCAGATCGATAGTTACATGGACAACGAAGGGAGCATGGGTTGGAGGGACAGCTGGTGGAGCTGCCAGGGAACTATGTGGAATCCCAGGACCCTGTTTTGAGCCCCTGGTCACACTTACCCAGCTAGGGAAAAGCTGGGCTAGTGACAAATCAGAGCTGCAGCTGTCTCTCTGTCTCTCTTCCTGCTTGGGCCCTGCTCTCTCAATTTATGACTGTTTGCTTCTCCTCAATAAGAAAGTTACAAAAGATGTACAGAAATACAGGGGTAGTGGGAAAAATTACCCCCCCCGTGCCCACTATTACATGGAACTGTTGACTGTAAACCAGTCATCCCCCAAGAAAGAACAGAATAAATATTTGTGAGGTTAAAAACATTGTAGGTTAAATAGTGAACATTCTCTAGAGCCATGCAATACTAATCCATTGTGCATTGGATGTCACTGTCAAAAACAGTGCAGTAGCAGTTGTAGTAGTGTGTAGTATCTGCAAAAGGAAATGTATTGTGTGTCAAAAGTTCCCTTCAATTATAAGAGAAAATCTATCAGGCAGAAGAAATGACCCCTCATGTGATATCGGACGAAATAAATAAATAAATAAATATGCAAATAAATGGGAATGATCTAAGAGGATTTGAAAAAAATAAAAAATAAAAACAAACACCACAGGAAGACCTGATGACAGCAGAAATAAAGAAAACGTCTGCTGAGAAATAGAGGGCTGCTTCAAAAATTCCCTGACACACAGGGTCCAGGCAAATTACGAATTCCATGAATGAAAAGAAACGCATACGATTTGAAGCTTACACTAGAAAATGGAGGCAAGTTCTGTGCTATGATAATTACAATAAGGATACTGATAGAAAGGCTATTGGAAATGCTCCTGGAAAGTTTATAATTTATAATTGTAGTGAATCCTGCTCCAACTATGTGACCAATTATTTATGAATAAGGAGGCTATTATAAATGCGGTAATTCTGCATTCAGATCAAATAAAAAGGTCAACAATTCTAAAAATGTCTGATATATATATATATATGTATGTATGTATATGTACATATATGTATGTGTATCTTTATTATCAACTATGAGGGATACTGGCATGGCTATGAGGAGACAGAGTATGGCTTGTGCCAGAGGGACTTACAAAGCTGAGGCTCCAGAAACCTAGGTGAAATCGCCAACAAAACAATCCAGAGCTCAGCCGGGCCCTGGTGACTCGCTTTGTATATCTGGGCCTGTCAGTCAAATAATATATAAGTAAAATATTAATGAGTGCAGACAGAGTGAGTGAGAGCCTGTGAGATTCAGAGACAGAGAAGGCAAGAAGAGAAATATAAGAGTTGGAAAGAGACCAGAAGTCCAAAAGCTCCCACTCTGTGTTCATACATGACAGGTTCAAACCTGGGTTGTAGAGATTGTAAGGCAGCAGTCTCCTGTCCACAGACCCCAGACAACCCCAGCCTTCACCATATGTGTGTAGTATTTACGACAGGATATGTATTGTGAGTGTAAACTTCCCTTCAATTATAAGAGAAAAATCTATCAAGCCGAAGAATGGACCCCTCATGTAATATAGAACCAAATAAATAAATAAATAAATAAATAAATATGCAAGTAAATGGGGGTTATCTAGGAGGATTTGAAACAAATGAAAAATAAAAACAAAAAGCACAAGAAGACCTGATGGCAGCAGAAACATAGAAACCATCTGCTGAGAATCAAGGGCTGCTTCAAAAGTTCCGAGACCCTTCAGAGTCCAGGGAAATTAAGATTTCGGGAGAATGAAAAGAAACTCATATGTATTGAAGCTTACACTAGAGAAAGGAGGCAAGTTCTGTACTATGATAATTAAAATAAGGATGCTGATAGAAATGCTATTAGAAATGCTACTGGAAGGTTCTATTATTTATAATTGTATTGAATCCTGCTCCAACTATGTGGCCAATTAGTAGGGAAAAAGGAACCTGTTGTAAATGTGTGAATTCTGATTAAGATCAATTACATAGGTTGACAATTCTAAAAATGACAGAGATATATATGTATATTTATATATGTATATGGATGTATATCTTTATTATAAAGTCTGAGAGATACTGCCATGGATATGAGGAGACAGAATATGGCTTAAGTCAGAGAGACTTACCAATCAGAGGCTCCAGTAGCCTAGGTGAAATCACAAACAAAACCAGCCAGAGCTCAGCAGTGCTCTGGCTACTCTCTTTGCATATCTGGGCCTGTCAATAAAATAAGGATATAAGTAAAATATTCCTGAGTTCAGGCAGAGTGAGAGAGAGCCTGTGAGAGTCAGAGACAGAGATGGCGAGAAGAGAAATAGAAGAGTTGGAAATAGACCAGAAGTCAAAACCCCCCTAGGCTGTGTTCATTCATGACAGGTTCAAACCTGGGTTGTAGAGATTGTCACGCAGCAGCTCTAATGCCCACAGACCCCAGACAACCCAAGCCTTCACCATATGTGTGTAGTATTTGCCCCAGGAAATGTATTGTGCATCAAAAGTTCCCTTCAGTTATAAGAGAAAATCTCTCAAGCAGAAGACATGATGCCACATGTGATACCTGACTAAATAAATAAATTTGCAAATAAATGGGGATGATCTAGGAGGACTTGAAACAATAAAAATAAATAAAGACAAAAGCCACAAGAAGACCTGATGACAGCAGAAACATAGAAACCATCTGCTGAGAAACAGAGGGCTGCTTCAAAAATTCCCTAACACTTCAGGGTCCAGGGACATTAAGATTTCCGGAGAAAGAAAACAAACACATACGTATTGAAGCTTACACTAGCTAGAAAAAGGAGGGAAGATCTGGGCCATGATAATTACAATAAGGATGCTAATAGAAACACGATTAGAAATGCTACTGGAAGGTTCTATTATTTATAATTGTATTGAATCCTGCTCCAACTATATGGCCAATTATTTCAGAAAAACTAGGCTGTTATAAATGTGGTAATTCTGAAAGAAGGTCAAATACATAAGTCGAACATTCTAAAAATGACAGATATATAAATCTATATGTATATATATACATGTATGTATATCTTTATTATAAACTCTGAGTGATACTGGCATGGAAATGAGGAGACAGAATATGGCTTGTGTCAGAAAGACTTACAAACTGAGGCTCCAGTAGCCTAGGTGAAATCGCCAACACAACAAGCCAGAGCTCAGCAGTGCTCTGGTAACTCTCTTTGTCTATCTGGGCCTGTCAGTAAAATAAGAATCTAAGTAAAATATGAATGAGTGAAGACAGAGTGTGTGAGAGCATGTGAGAGTTAGAGATAGAGAAGGCGAGAAGAGAAATAGATGAGTTGGAAAGAGACCAGAATTCAAAAACCTCCTACACTGTGTTCATTGATGACAGGTTCAAACCTGGCTTGTAGAGATTGTAAGGCAGCAGCTCTCATGCCCACAGACCCCAGACAGCCCCAGCCTTCACCATAGGCTCTACTACCAGACCTGACAGTAATGTGTGTGTGTGTGTGTGTGTGTGTGTCTGTCTGTTTGTGTGTGTCTGTGTGTGCTCAGAGATCACCTGTAGTAGTCTCAGAGCATGGGTGGCAAGGGAGCCAGCCTCTCCTGCAACTTATGTACAGAGAACCTATCTGGTCAGGGCAAGCCAGCTAGCCCAGATTGTGGCTAAGCAAGAATGCATATGCAAAGGGACTCTCATGTCTCACTCTCCTGAGTTCCGATTCAATGCCATGCCTCACTATGATCCAAACACTGCCAATGGGGGAAGCTGGGGCACCCCTCAGAATTCAGGGGCATGAGCCTGTCCAGTCACCTTTGGCTGCCTACTCAGCCTCCAGGCTCTCAGTCCACTGCTCAGGGCAGCAGATTACAAGCCCAGAAAGTACCCAGAAAGGGCTGTGTTTCCACATAGATGGGAAGTGTGTTGAACCAAACAATAGTGGATGAACCCGGCCCCTTACACCTACCCTTTGGGTCCGGCTAAGGCAATTGCTCCTGTGGCCTCACATCCCTGATCATGGTGTCCTGGTGTCCACACATCACACTCAGAGAGATTCCCAGAAGTAGGCTTGCATGAGTGTCCCATACAATGTCGCTCTGCTTGCAGGAAGCACAAACTCCCCGGGCCCTTGCTATGGACAGACAAAAAAAAGATGGATGCCTCCACTGGCCAAATTAGGGGCTTCCAGTCAAGATCACAGCCCCGCCCCTCACCTGAGGGCCTGGCTGCTGCTAAAAAAGGCAATTGGAAACACCTTTTACACTTGGGCCCTGAGGACATACTCAGGAATCCCTCCAGGAGGTAGCAGGCTGGCAGACCTCCTGACCCCAGGATAGCTGTGCTCCTAGTTGGGCGGCCCTTCTGGCCAGTGGTGAAAATATTCCCTAGATACAAGAAAGAACTTCAGGTTTCAAAGGGATTTGAAACACCATGAGGCACTTGGAAAAGACATTTCACAGCCATCAAAACACCCTCTTTCTGAACA
This sequence comes from Erinaceus europaeus, assembly GCF_950295315.1. NCBI lineage: Eukaryota > Metazoa > Chordata > Mammalia > Eulipotyphla > Erinaceidae > Erinaceus > Erinaceus europaeus. Next base: position 738,997 of record NC_080174.1, read on the forward strand.
CTGGAAGCTTCCGTTTTGCATGGAAAATCTGGACACTGGTGTGGCCATCAGTACCACAGATCCTTTACATTCGGCTTAATAGAGGGAAAGCACAGTGTGTGTGCCAGGGGGATCGAGTTTCACTTCTCTTGACCTGGGCTCTCATGGAATAAGGACAAGGACGCTGTGCAGGAAGGTGAGGAGGGCTGCATTGAGGCTGAGTGTCAGCCTCAGGGCCCTGGAGAATGGGAGTCAAGCACAGAGGGCCTGGACAGCTGCAGCTGGAGATGGACATATGCCTGGAACCTGCAGCAGCAACGCTGTCTCCGCAGTTCCCCTCTACACCATGTACTACACCATGTGCAGGAGACTAAGTAATCCAAAGGGCAAAGAAAGGAAAATTTCAACACCAGGAAGGCTGAGTTCACGATGCATGCACTGACTTCCAGTAAGGGCCCAGTGAAGAAGGCACGTAGAGACAGTCAGAGAGACAGAATGACAGAGACAGACAAGGACTGAAATTCTGGCCCTGTGCTGATCAGTGCCAGAGCACTGAAGACAAACCCTCCATGCCCATGCATACTTCTTACAAGTGGCATTGCTATTTTATGTTTGTGAGGAAAGGTAACACTTAGAACATCTAGGTCTTAGCCAATCTGAGAAGCAACCCTTGGCCGGCAGCCCACTCTCCAAAACTGCCCTCGCCTCTCCAAATTCGAAGTAGTCATAGTGATGCTCCAGCCAAGCTGCAGGCTGGCGTATTGCATCTCCCTGGTCCAGCCTCAGCCTGTCCTGTGTGCAGGGAACTGCACTATGTCTATTTCTTCTTTGATTTACAGTTTTGGGATAAGACTCGGTGGACAAAAAGAGCAAGAGGGAAGTAGATGATGTGGCAGTGGTAGTATGTGCTGAGAGAGATTTGTAGAGTGATATACGATATGGCTCTGTGAGATGTCTCTCATGACTGTGGCTCAGAAGGGCCAGGTGTATCCACATTGCTACCTTAATCCAGAGATGTGCAGGTCTCTAGCTAAAAAATATTTTCAGACCTCTACATGTTACATACATATATATATATATATATATATATAGAGAGAGAGAGAGAGAGCGAGAGAGAGAGACACTGATGTAGTCATTTTCTACAATGGATTCGGTGTGACATTCACACAATTGATTGCTAAAACCTGGAGAGAAACTTTGCATCAGGAAAAGAATTGTCCAAAGGAATAAAATCTCCAAATCATTAGCTATATGCAGCTCCAACGGGACCGAGCGAAAAAGGCTCGAGAAGGAACTCATCCAGGACACTCTCCACATGGACAGGCACCACAGGTTTCCTAGTCTGGCAACACAAACAGGGCAGCTGCTAGTTCCCAGTGCAAGCCTCAGGGCAAAAACCTCTCCCTCTTCAGTGTCTTTACATCTGAAAAGAAGAAAAGTGACCAAGGGCCAAGGAGAGCTGCCCTGGTGTCAATATTGAGCTGTAAATCAGAATGTGCCAAGTGTTTTGCACAAAATCACCTGTGCCACAGTGATTCTGTTGTTCTCTCTCTCTCTCCCTCCCTCAGACACACACACACACACACACACACACACACACACACACAAATCCACAGAGGCACAGGCACAAACGGAGTTATACACATGCGCACTGGACAGCTTCGTCAAGGCAGGGCCCTGGGCTGAACCCTGCTTCGCATTTCCTGGAAGCACGCCCAGCCGTTTAAGGCCAGCTCTGAACTCCCATTGGCGGGATTCCTTCAGAAGGCCCGACCACAGGGCGCCAGCCAGGCTCTGATAGGCCAGAGGCCTAGGCCACGCCCAGAACCGCACCAGCAATCTCATTGGCCAGTGTGCTTGGACACGCCCAGGAGGGTCCGGGCCCCTAGTCAGTGATTGGCCAGCGGCCTTGAGCACCGCCCACACGGCCCTGCAGCACGCTGATTGGGCAGCCTCCGGAAGGCCCGCCCACCAGCCACTTCCGCTCGACTCTGATTGGCCTGGTGTCCCAGGGACACGCCCCCAGCCAGCCTTCTCTTGGCTCCCATTGGCGGGCTGCTGTCTGAGGGGCGCCCTCTGATAGGCCAGTTCCTAAGGCACGCCCAGGAAGGTCACCGCCCTTGCCCCATGATTGGCCAGCCTCCTGGGATCCGCCCACGAGGCCCACCCCAGGCGCTCATTGGACATCCTCCCGAGGGCCCGCCCCCCAGGCACTTCCGCTGGACCCTGATTGGCTGACCTCCAGGGATACGCCCACCCAGAGCCAGCACCCAGGCTCTCATTGGTGGGCTGCTCTCTGAGGCCCGCCCACGCAACTCCTCCTCTGTTCTCATTGGCCAGCTCTTGCTTCACGCCCCTGAGGGTGACGTTCCTCCTCTCTGATTGGCCAGCTGTCTCTATGAATAACCACTGGGCCCTCCCCTCAGGCTCATTGGGCACGGGCTCTGAGGCCCGTCCCCGGGGACTTTCTGCCATCCTCTGAAGGCCCTGTTTCTGCAAACACGACCCCCACAGCTCCTGCCTGGGCCCGTCCTTAGGACACTGCCTGCCTGCGCTAGGCTGGCCATGCTCTTGGGGCACACCCAGAAACACTGTCGCCACTCTCCTAGCCCAATGTGTCTCAGGGCACTTGCCCCATGGAGCCTTAGTCCCGCCCTGGTGCTGCCCACTTGTGGACACCCAGCAGAATGCAGCTGAGCACAGGGATTCACAAGCTCCCAGTAGAGTCATCCCAGACAAAGAGAGAAACCCCTTCCACTTGCAAAGCCAAATGGGGGATCCCCCCACCCCACAGGAAAGAACAGATGTCTAGGGCACTCTACGTCAATTTCAACCCTGCTGTCCATGGGCCACAATTCCTAGAGTTCTCCTCATTCCACAGAATCACTACACTCAACTATGGTCTTTGCTGCCACCTTGTGGACATACAGCAGAATGCAGCTGAGCTCCCCATGCCACTCCTCTTTGAGTCTACCCAGAAAATTACACACAGCATGGGAATAGCAAAGGAAAGAACCCATCTGAGGACCACCTGGGAGAATGCACAACAGAGTCCACAATCCAATGTGCCAATTCATACTTGAAAAACCACTTGTGTAGTGCAAACTTCCTTTCTCATAAAACAACCCAGTTCCTAAGTCCCTGCGTCAGGAATCAAGAAACAACAGCGGTAATCATAACTGAAACACACTTATGCACACTTACACACACACACACACACACACACACCTTCCCACAGAGACGTACACACTTGTCCCGAAAATAACTTGGATTGGAGTTGCTGTTTTGCACCCTAGCAAAAGGTCAAAGTTTCATGGGTGGAAGGGAGAAGTGTTAAGTTTCTGGCATATGAAGGTGAGAAATGCCTAGAGCAGATCGATAGTTACATGGACAACGAAGGGAGCATGGGTTGGAGGGACAGCTGGTGGAGCTGCCAGGGAACTATGTGGAATCCCAGGACCCTGTTTTGAGCCCCTGGTCACACTTACCCAGCTAGGGAAAAGCTGGGCTAGTGACAAATCAGAGCTGCAGCTGTCTCTCTGTCTCTCTTCCTGCTTGGGCCCTGCTCTCTCAATTTATGACTGTTTGCTTCTCCTCAATAAGAAAGTTACAAAAGATGTACAGAAATACAGGGGTAGTGGGAAAAATTACCCCCCCCGTGCCCACTATTACATGGAACTGTTGACTGTAAACCAGTCATCCCCCAAGAAAGAACAGAATAAATATTTGTGAGGTTAAAAACATTGTAGGTTAAATAGTGAACATTCTCTAGAGCCATGCAATACTAATCCATTGTGCATTGGATGTCACTGTCAAAAACAGTGCAGTAGCAGTTGTAGTAGTGTGTAGTATCTGCAAAAGGAAATGTATTGTGTGTCAAAAGTTCCCTTCAATTATAAGAGAAAATCTATCAGGCAGAAGAAATGACCCCTCATGTGATATCGGACGAAATAAATAAATAAATAAATATGCAAATAAATGGGAATGATCTAAGAGGATTTGAAAAAAATAAAAAATAAAAACAAACACCACAGGAAGACCTGATGACAGCAGAAATAAAGAAAACGTCTGCTGAGAAATAGAGGGCTGCTTCAAAAATTCCCTGACACACAGGGTCCAGGCAAATTACGAATTCCATGAATGAAAAGAAACGCATACGATTTGAAGCTTACACTAGAAAATGGAGGCAAGTTCTGTGCTATGATAATTACAATAAGGATACTGATAGAAAGGCTATTGGAAATGCTCCTGGAAAGTTTATAATTTATAATTGTAGTGAATCCTGCTCCAACTATGTGACCAATTATTTATGAATAAGGAGGCTATTATAAATGCGGTAATTCTGCATTCAGATCAAATAAAAAGGTCAACAATTCTAAAAATGTCTGATATATATATATATATGTATGTATGTATATGTACATATATGTATGTGTATCTTTATTATCAACTATGAGGGATACTGGCATGGCTATGAGGAGACAGAGTATGGCTTGTGCCAGAGGGACTTACAAAGCTGAGGCTCCAGAAACCTAGGTGAAATCGCCAACAAAACAATCCAGAGCTCAGCCGGGCCCTGGTGACTCGCTTTGTATATCTGGGCCTGTCAGTCAAATAATATATAAGTAAAATATTAATGAGTGCAGACAGAGTGAGTGAGAGCCTGTGAGATTCAGAGACAGAGAAGGCAAGAAGAGAAATATAAGAGTTGGAAAGAGACCAGAAGTCCAAAAGCTCCCACTCTGTGTTCATACATGACAGGTTCAAACCTGGGTTGTAGAGATTGTAAGGCAGCAGTCTCCTGTCCACAGACCCCAGACAACCCCAGCCTTCACCATATGTGTGTAGTATTTACGACAGGATATGTATTGTGAGTGTAAACTTCCCTTCAATTATAAGAGAAAAATCTATCAAGCCGAAGAATGGACCCCTCATGTAATATAGAACCAAATAAATAAATAAATAAATAAATATGCAAGTAAATGGGGGTTATCTAGGAGGATTTGAAACAAATGAAAAATAAAAACAAAAAGCACAAGAAGACCTGATGGCAGCAGAAACATAGAAACCATCTGCTGAGAATCAAGGGCTGCTTCAAAAGTTCCGAGACCCTTCAGAGTCCAGGGAAATTAAGATTTCGGGAGAATGAAAAGAAACTCATATGTATTGAAGCTTACACTAGAGAAAGGAGGCAAGTTCTGTACTATGATAATTAAAATAAGGATGCTGATAGAAATGCTATTAGAAATGCTACTGGAAGGTTCTATTATTTATAATTGTATTGAATCCTGCTCCAACTATGTGGCCAATTAGTAGGGAAAAAGGAACCTGTTGTAAATGTGTGAATTCTGATTAAGATCAATTACATAGGTTGACAATTCTAAAAATGACAGAGATATATATGTATATTTATATATGTATATGGATGTATATCTTTATTATAAAGTCTGAGAGATACTGCCATGGATATGAGGAGACAGAATATGGCTTAAGTCAGAGAGACTTACCAATCAGAGGCTCCAGTAGCCTAGGTGAAATCACAAACAAAACCAGCCAGAGCTCAGCAGTGCTCTGGCTACTCTCTTTGCATATCTGGGCCTGTCAATAAAATAAGGATATAAGTAAAATATTCCTGAGTTCAGGCAGAGTGAGAGAGAGCCTGTGAGAGTCAGAGACAGAGATGGCGAGAAGAGAAATAGAAGAGTTGGAAATAGACCAGAAGTCAAAACCCCCCTAGGCTGTGTTCATTCATGACAGGTTCAAACCTGGGTTGTAGAGATTGTCACGCAGCAGCTCTAATGCCCACAGACCCCAGACAACCCAAGCCTTCACCATATGTGTGTAGTATTTGCCCCAGGAAATGTATTGTGCATCAAAAGTTCCCTTCAGTTATAAGAGAAAATCTCTCAAGCAGAAGACATGATGCCACATGTGATACCTGACTAAATAAATAAATTTGCAAATAAATGGGGATGATCTAGGAGGACTTGAAACAATAAAAATAAATAAAGACAAAAGCCACAAGAAGACCTGATGACAGCAGAAACATAGAAACCATCTGCTGAGAAACAGAGGGCTGCTTCAAAAATTCCCTAACACTTCAGGGTCCAGGGACATTAAGATTTCCGGAGAAAGAAAACAAACACATACGTATTGAAGCTTACACTAGCTAGAAAAAGGAGGGAAGATCTGGGCCATGATAATTACAATAAGGATGCTAATAGAAACACGATTAGAAATGCTACTGGAAGGTTCTATTATTTATAATTGTATTGAATCCTGCTCCAACTATATGGCCAATTATTTCAGAAAAACTAGGCTGTTATAAATGTGGTAATTCTGAAAGAAGGTCAAATACATAAGTCGAACATTCTAAAAATGACAGATATATAAATCTATATGTATATATATACATGTATGTATATCTTTATTATAAACTCTGAGTGATACTGGCATGGAAATGAGGAGACAGAATATGGCTTGTGTCAGAAAGACTTACAAACTGAGGCTCCAGTAGCCTAGGTGAAATCGCCAACACAACAAGCCAGAGCTCAGCAGTGCTCTGGTAACTCTCTTTGTCTATCTGGGCCTGTCAGTAAAATAAGAATCTAAGTAAAATATGAATGAGTGAAGACAGAGTGTGTGAGAGCATGTGAGAGTTAGAGATAGAGAAGGCGAGAAGAGAAATAGATGAGTTGGAAAGAGACCAGAATTCAAAAACCTCCTACACTGTGTTCATTGATGACAGGTTCAAACCTGGCTTGTAGAGATTGTAAGGCAGCAGCTCTCATGCCCACAGACCCCAGACAGCCCCAGCCTTCACCATAGGCTCTACTACCAGACCTGACAGTAATGTGTGTGTGTGTGTGTGTGTGTGTCTGTCTGTTTGTGTGTGTCTGTGTGTGCTCAGAGATCACCTGTAGTAGTCTCAGAGCATGGGTGGCAAGGGAGCCAGCCTCTCCTGCAACTTATGTACAGAGAACCTATCTGGTCAGGGCAAGCCAGCTAGCCCAGATTGTGGCTAAGCAAGAATGCATATGCAAAGGGACTCTCATGTCTCACTCTCCTGAGTTCCGATTCAATGCCATGCCTCACTATGATCCAAACACTGCCAATGGGGGAAGCTGGGGCACCCCTCAGAATTCAGGGGCATGAGCCTGTCCAGTCACCTTTGGCTGCCTACTCAGCCTCCAGGCTCTCAGTCCACTGCTCAGGGCAGCAGATTACAAGCCCAGAAAGTACCCAGAAAGGGCTGTGTTTCCACATAGATGGGAAGTGTGTTGAACCAAACAATAGTGGATGAACCCGGCCCCTTACACCTACCCTTTGGGTCCGGCTAAGGCAATTGCTCCTGTGGCCTCACATCCCTGATCATGGTGTCCTGGTGTCCACACATCACACTCAGAGAGATTCCCAGAAGTAGGCTTGCATGAGTGTCCCATACAATGTCGCTCTGCTTGCAGGAAGCACAAACTCCCCGGGCCCTTGCTATGGACAGACAAAAAAAAGATGGATGCCTCCACTGGCCAAATTAGGGGCTTCCAGTCAAGATCACAGCCCCGCCCCTCACCTGAGGGCCTGGCTGCTGCTAAAAAAGGCAATTGGAAACACCTTTTACACTTGGGCCCTGAGGACATACTCAGGAATCCCTCCAGGAGGTAGCAGGCTGGCAGACCTCCTGACCCCAGGATAGCTGTGCTCCTAGTTGGGCGGCCCTTCTGGCCAGTGGTGAAAATATTCCCTAGATACAAGAAAGAACTTCAGGTTTCAAAGGGATTTGAAACACCATGAGGCACTTGGAAAAGACATTTCACAGCCATCAAAACACCCTCTTTCTGAACACTGGAAGCTTCTGTTTTGCATGGAAAATCTGGACACTGGTGTGGCCATCAGTACCACAGATCCTTTACATTCGGCTTAATAGAGGGAAAGCACAGTGTGTGTGCCAGGGGGATCGAGTTTCACTTCTCTTGACCTGGGCTCTCATGGAATAAGGACAAGGACGCTGTGCAGGAAGGTGAGGAGGGCTGCATTGAGGCTGAGTGTCAGCCTCAGGGCCCTGGAGAATGGGAGTCAAGCACAGAGGGCCTGGACAGCTGCAGCTGGAGATGGACATATGCCTGGAACCTGCAGCAGCAACGCTGTCTCCGCAGTTCCCCTCTACACCATGTACTACACCATGTGCAGGAGACTAAGTAATCCAAAGGGCAAAGAAAGGAAAATTTCAACACCAGGAAGGCTGAGTTCACGATGCATGCACTGACTTCCAGTAAGGGCCCAGTGAAGAAGGCACGTAGAGACAGTCAGAGAGACAGAATGACAGAGACAGACAAGGACTGAAATTCTGGCCCTGTGCTGATCAGTGCCAGAGCACTGAAGACAAACCCTCCATGCCCATGCATACTTCTTACAAGTGGCATTGCTATTTTATGTTTGTGAGGAAAGGTAACACTTAGAACATCTAGGTCTTAGCCAATCTGAGAAGCAACCCTTGGCCGGCAGCCCACTCTCCAAAACTGCCCTCGCCTCTCCAAATTCGAAGTAGTCATAGTGATGCTCCAGCCAAGCTGCAGGCTGGCGTATTGCATCTCCCTGGTCCAGCCTCAGCCTGTCCTGTGTGCAGGGAACTGCACTATGTCTATTTCTTCTTTGATTTACAGTTTTGGGATAAGACTCGGTGGACAAAAAGAGCAAGAGGGAAGTAGATGATGTGGCAGTGGTAGTATGTGCTGAGAGAGATTTGTAGAGTGATATACGATATGGCTCTGTGAGATGTCTCTCATGACTGTGGCTCAGAAGGGCCAGGTGTATCCACATTGCTACCTTAATCCAGAGATGTGCAGGTCTCTAGCTAAAAAATATTTTCAGACCTCTACATGTTACATACATATATATATATATATAGAGAGAGAGAGAGAGAGAGAGCGAGAGAGAGAGACACTGATGTAGTCATTTTCTACAATGGATTCGGTGTGACATTCACACAATTGATTGCTAAAACCTGGAGAGAAACTTTGCATCAGGAAAAGAATTGTCCAAAGGAATAAAATCTCCAAATCATTAGCTATATGCAGCTCCAACGGGACCGAGCGAAAAAGGCTCGAGAAGGAACTCATCCAGGACACTCTCCACATGGACAGGCACCACAGGTTTCCTAGTCTGGCAACACAAACAGGGCAGCTGCTAGTTCCCAGTGCAAGCCTCAGGGCAAAAACCTCTCCCTCTTCAGTGTCTTTACATCTGAAAAGAAGAAAAGTGACCAAGGGCCAAGGAGAGCTGCCCTGGTGTCAATATTGAGCTGTAAATCAGAATGTGCCAAGTGTTTTGCACAAAATCACCTGTGCCACAGTGATTCTGTTGTTCTCTCTCTCTCTCCCTCCCTCAGACACACACACACACACACACACACACACACACACACACAAATCCACAGAGGCACAGGCACAAACGGAGTTATACACATGCGCACTGGACAGCTTCGTCAAGGCAGGGCCCTGGGCTGAACCCTGCTTCGCATTTCCTGGAAGCACGCCCAGCCGTTTAAGGCCAGCTCTGAACTCCCATTGGCGGGATTCCTTCAGAAGGCCCGACCACAGGGCGCCAGCCAGGCTCTGATAGGCCAGAGGCCTAGGCCACGCCCAGAACCGCACCAGCAATCTCATTGGCCAGTGTGCTTGGACACGCCCAGGAGGGTCCGGGCCCCTAGTCAGTGATTGGCCAGCGGCCTTGAGCACCGCCCACACGGCCCTGCAGCACGCTGATTGGGCAGCCTCCGGAAGGCCCGCCCACCAGCCACTTCCGCTCGACTCTGATTGGCCTGGTGTCCCAGGGACACGCCCCCAGCCAGCATTCTCTTGGCTCCCATTGGCGGGCTGCTGTCTGAGGGGCGCCCTCTGATAGGCCAGTTCCTAAGGTACGCCCAGGAAGGTCACCGCCCTTGCCCCATGATTGGCCAGCCTCCTGGGCTCCGCCCACGAGGCCCATCCCAGGCGCTCATTGGACATCCTCCCGAGGGCCCGCCCCCCAGGCACTTCCGCTGGACCCTGATTGGCTGACCTCCAGGGATACGCCCACCCAGAGCCAGCACCCAGGCTCTCATTGGTGGGCTGCTCTCTGAGGCCCGCCCACGCAACTCCTCCTCTGTTCTCATTGGCCAGCTCTTGCTTCACGCCCCTGAGGGTGACGTTCCTCCTCTCTGATTGGCCAGCTGTCTCTATGAATAACCACTGGGCCCTCCCCTCAGGCTCATTGGGCACGGGCTCTGAGGCCCGTCCCCGGGGACTTTCTGCCATCCTCTGAAGGCCCTGTTTCTGCAAACACGACCCCCACAGCTCCTGCCTGGGCCCGTCCTTAGGACACTGCCTGCCTGCGCTAGGCTGGCCATGCTCTTGGGGCACACCCAGAAACACTGTCGCCACTCTCCTAGCCCAATGTGTCTCAGGGCACTTGCCCCATGGAGCCTTAGTCCCGCCCTGGTGCTGCCCACTTGTGGACACCCAGCAGAATGCAGCTGAGCACAGGGATTCACAAGCTCCCAGTAGAGTCATCCCAGACAAAGAGAGAAACCCCTTCCACTTGCAAAGCCAAATGGGGGATCCCCCCACCCCACAGGAAAGAACAGATGTCTAGGGCACTCTACGTCAATTTCAACCCTGCTGTCCATGGGCCACAATTCCTAGAGTTCTCCTCATTCCACAGAATCACTACACTCAACTATGGTCTTTGCTGCCACCTTGTGGACATACAGCAGAATGCAGCTGAGCTCCCCATGCCACTCCTCTTTGAGTCTACCCAGAAAATTACACACAGCATGGGAATAGCAAAGGAAAGAACCCATCTGAGGACCACCTGGGAGAATGCACAACAGAGTCCACAATCCAATGTGCCAATTCATACTTGAAAAACCACTTGTGTAGTGCAAACTTCCTTTCTCATAAAACAACCCAGTTCCTAAGTCCCTGCGTCAGGAATCAAGAAACAACAGCGGTAATCATAACTGAAACACACTTATGCACACTTACACACACACACACACACACACACCTTCCCACAGAGACGTACACACTTGTCCCGAAAATAACTTGGATTGGAGTTGCTGTTTTGCACCCTAGCAAAAGGTCAAAGTTTCATGGGTGGAAGGGAGAAGTGTTAAGTTTCTGGCATATGAAGGTGAGAAATGCCTAGAGCAGATCGATAGTTACATGGACAACGAAGGGAGCATGGGTTGGAGGGACAGCTGGTGGAGCTGCCAGGGAACTGTGTGGAATCCCAGGACCCTGTTTTGAGCCCCTGGTCACACTTACCCAGCTAGGGAAAAGCTGGGCTAGTGACAAATCAGAGCTGCAGCTGTCTCTCTGTCTCTCTTCCTGCTTGGGCCCTGCTCTCTCAATTTATGACTGTTTGCTTCTCCTCAATAAGAAAGTTACAAAAGATGTACAGAAATACAGGGGTAGTGGGAAAAATTACCCCCCCCCGTGCCCACTATTACATGGAACTGTTGACTGTAAACCAGTCATCCCCCAAGAAAGAACAGAATAAATATTTGTGAGGTTAAAAACATTGTAGGTTAAATAGTGAACATTCTCTAGAGCCATGCAATACTAATCCATTGTGCATTGGATGTCACTGTCAAAAACAGTGCAGTAGCAGTTGTAGTAGTGTGTAGTATCTGCAAAAGGAAATGTATTGTGTGTCAAAAGTTCCCTTCAATTATAAGAGAAAATCTATCAGGCAGAAGAAATGACCCCTCATGTGATATCGGACGAAATAAATAAATAAATAAATATGCAAATAAATGGGAATGATCTAAGAGGATTTGAAAAAAATAAAAAATAAAAACAAACACCACAGGAAGACCTGATGACAGCAGAAATAAAGAAAACGTCTGCTGAGAAATAGAGGGCTGCTTCAAAAATTCCCTGACACACAGGGTCCAGGCAAATTACGAATTCCATGAATGAAAAGAAACGCATACGATTTGAAGCTTACACTAGAAAATGGAGGCAAGTTCTGTGCTATGATAATTACAATAAGGATACTGATAGAAAGGCTATTGGAAATGCTCCTGGAAAGTTTATAATTTATAATTGTAGTGAATCCTGCTCCAACTATGTGACCAATTATTTATGAATAAGGAGGCTATTATAAATGCGGTAATTCTGCATTCAGATCAAATAAAAAGGTCAACAATTCTAAAAATGTCTGATATATATATATATATGTATGTATGTATATGTACATATATGTATGTGTATCTTTATTATCAACTATGAGGGATACTGGCATGGCTATGAGGAGACAGAGTATGGCTTGTGCCAGAGGGACTTACAAAGCTGAGGCTCCAGAAACCTAGGTGAAATCGCCAACAAAACAATCCAGAGCTCAGCCGGGCCCTGGTGACTCGCTTTGTATATCTGGGCCTGTCAGTCAAATAATATATAAGTAAAATATTAATGAGTGCAGACAGAGTGAGTGAGAGCCTGTGAGAGTCAGAGACAGAGAAGGCAAGAAGAGAAATATAAGAGTTGGAAAGAGACCAGAAGTCCAAAAGCTCCCACTCTGTGTTCATACATGACAGGTTCAAACCTGGGTTGTAGAGATTGTAAGGCAGCAGTCTCCTGTCCACAGACCCCAGACAACCCCAGCCTTCACCATATGTGTGTAGTATTTACGACAGGATATGTATTGTGAGTGTAAACTTCCCTTCAATTATAAGAGAAAAATCTATCAAGCCGAAGAATGGACCCCTCATGTAATATAGAACCAAATAAATAAATAAATAAATAAATAAATATGCAAGTAAATGGGGGTTATCTAGGAGGATTTGAAACAAATGAAAAATAAAAACAAAAAGCACAAGAAGACCTGATGGCAGCAGAAACATAGAAACCATCTGCTGAGAATCAAGGGCTGCTTCAAAAGTTCCGAGACCCTTCAGAGTCCAGGGAAATTAAGATTTCGGGAGAATGAAAAGAAACTCATATGTATTGAAGCTTACACTAGAGAAAGGAGGCAAGTTCTGTACTATGATAATTAAAATAAGGATGCTGATAGAAATGCTATTAGAAATGCTACTGGAAGGTTCTATTATTTATAATTGTATTGAATCCTGCTCCAACTATGTGGCCAATTAGTAGGGAAAAAGGAACCTGTTGTAAATGTGTGAATTCTGATTAAGATCAATTACATAGGTTGACAATTCTAAAAATGACAGAGATATATATGTATATTTATATATGTATATGGATGTATATCTTTATTATAAAGTCTGAGAGATACTGCCATGGATATGAGGAGACAGAATATGGCTTAAGTCAGAGAGACTTACCAATCAGAGGCTCCAGTAGCCTAGGTGAAATCACAAACAAAACCAGCCAGAGCTCAGCAGTGCTCTGGCTACTCTCTTTGCATATCTGGGCCTGTCAATAAAATAAGGATATAAGTAAAATATTCCTGAGTTCAGGCAGAGTGAGAGAGAGCCTGTGAGAGTCAGAGACAGAGATGGCGAGAAGAGAAATAGAAGAGTTGGAAATAGACCAGAAGTCAAAACCCCCCTAGGCTGTGTTCATTCATGACAGGTTCAAACCTGGGTTGTAGAGATTGTCACGCAGCAGCTCTAATGCCCACAGACCCCAGACAACCCAAGCCTTCACCATATGTGTGTAGTATTTGCCCCAGGAAATGTATTGTGCATCAAAAGTTCCCTTCAGTTATAAGAGAAAATCTCTCAAGCAGAAGACATGATGCCACATGTGATACCTGACTAAATAAATAAATTTGCAAATAAATGGGGATGATCTAGGAGGACTTGAAACAATAAAAATAAGTAAAGACAAAAAGCACAAGAAGACCTGATGACAGCAGAAACATAGAAACCATCTGCTGAGAAACAGAGGGCTGCTTCAAAAATTCCCTAACACTTCAGGGTCCAGGGACATTAAGATTTCCGGAGAAAGAAAACAAACACATACGTATTGAAGCTTACACTAGCTAGAAAAAGGAGGGAAGATCTGGGCCATGATAATTACAATAAGGATGCTAATAGAAACACGATTAGAAATGCTAATGGAAGGTTCTATTATTTATAATTGTATTGAATCCTGCTCCAACTATATGGCCAATTATTTCAGAAAAACTAGGCTGTTATAAATGTGGTAATTCTGAAAGAAGGTCAAATACATAAGTCGAACATTCTAAAAATGACAGATATATAAATCTATATGTATATGTATACATGTATGTATATCTTTATTATAAACTCTGAGTGATACTGGCATGGAAATGAGGAGACAGAATATGGCTTGTGTCAGAAAGACTTACAAACTGAGGCTCCAGTAGCCTAGGTGAAATCGCCAACACAACAAGCCAGAGCTCAGCAGTGCTCTGGTAACTCTCTTTGTCTATCTGGGCCTGTCAGTAAAATAAGAATCTAAGTAAAATATTAATGAGTGAAGACAGAGTGTGTGAGAGCATGTGAGAGTCAGAGATAGAGAAGGCGAGAAGAGAAATAGATGAGTTGGAAAGAGACCAGAATTCAAAAACCTCCTACACTGTGTTCATTGATGACAGGTTCAAACCTGGCTTGTAGAGATTGTAAGGCAGCAGCTCTCATGCCCACAGACCCCAGACAGCCCCAGCCTTCACCATAGGCTCTACTACCAGACCTGACAGTAATGTGTGTGTGTGTGTGTGTGTGTGTGTGTCTGTCTGTTTGTGTGTGTCTGTGTGTGCTCAGAGATCACCTGTAGTAGTCTCAGAGCATGGGTGGCAAGGGAGCCAGCCTCTCCTGCAACTTATGTACAGAGAACCTATCTGGTCAGGGCAAGCCAGCTAGCCCAGATTGTGGCTAAGCAAGAATGCATATGCAAAGGGACTCTCATGTCTCACTCTCCTGAGTTCCGATTCAATGCCATGCCTCACTATGATCCAAACACTGCCAATGGGGGAAGCTGGGGCACCCCTCAGAATTCAGGGGCATGAGCCTGTCCAGTCACCTTTGGCTGCCTACTCAGCCTCCAGGCTCTCAGTCCACTGCTCAGGGCAGCAGATTACAAGCCCAGAAAGTACCCAGAAAGGGCTGTGTTTCCACATAGATGGGAAGTGTGTTGAACCAAACAATAGTGGATGAACCCGGCCCCTTACACCTACCCTTTGGGTCCGGCTAAGGCAATTGCTCCTGTGGCTTCACATCCCTGATCATGGTGTCCTGGTGTCCACACATCACACTCAGAGAGATTCCCAGAAGTAGGCTTGCATGAGTGTCCCATACAATGTCGCTCTGCTTGCAGGAAGCACAAACTCCCCGGGCCCTTGCTATGGACAGACAAAAAAAAGATGGATGCCTCCACTGGCCAAATTAGGGGCTTCCAGTCAAGATCACAGCCCCGCCCCTCACCTGAGGGCCTGGCTGCTGCTAAAAAAGGCAATTGGAAACACCTTTTACACTTGGGCCCTGAGGACATACTCAGGAATCCCTCCAGGAGGTCGCAGGCTGGCAGACCTCCTGACCCCAGGATAGCTGTGCTCCTAGTTGGGCGGCCCTTCTGGCCAGTGGTGAAAATATTCCCTAGATACAAGAAAGAACTTCAGGTTTCAAAGGGATTTGAAACACCATGAGGCACTTGGAAAAGACATTTCACAGCCATCAAAACACCCTCTTTCTGAACAATGGAAGCTTCCGTTTTGCATGGAAAATCTGGACACTGGTGTGGCCATCAGTACCACAGATCCTTTACATTCGGCTTAATAGAGGGAAAGCACAGTGTGTGTGCCAGGGGGATCGAGTTTCACTTCTCTTGACCTGGGCTCTCATGGAATAAGGACAAGGACGCTGTGCAGGAAGGTGAGGAGGGCTGCATTGAGGCTGAGTGTCAGCCTCAGGGCCCTGGAGAATGGGAGTCAAGCACAGAGGGCCTGGACAGCTGCAGCTGGAGATGGACATATGCCTGGAACCTGCAGCAGCAACGCTGTCTCCGCAGTTCCACTCTACACCATGTACTACACCATGTGCAGGAGACTAAGTAATCCAAAGGGCAAAGAAAGGAAAATTTCAACACCAGGAAGGCTGAGTTCACGATGCATGCACTGACTTCCAGTAAGGGCCCAGTGAAGAAGGCACGTAGAGACAGTCAGAGAGACAGAATGACAGAGACAGACAAGGACTGAAATTCTGGCCCTGTGCTGATCAGTGCCAGAGCACTGAAGACAAACCCTCCATGCCCATGCATACTTCTTACAAGTGGCATTGCTATTTTATGTTTGTGAGGAAAGGTAACACTTAGAACATCTAGGTCTTAGCCAATCTGAGAAGCAACCCTTGGCCGGCAGCCCACTCTCCAAAACTGCCCTCGCCTCTCCAAATTCGAAGTAGTCATAGTGATGCTCCAGCCAAGCTGCAGGCTGGCGTATTGCATCTCCCTGGTCCAGCCTCAGCCTGTCCTGTGTGCAGGGAACTGCACTATGTCTATTTCTTCTTTGATTTACAGTTTTGGGATAAGACTCGGTGGACAAAAAGAGCAAGAGGGAAGTAGATGATTTGGCAGTGGTAGTATGTGCTGAGAGAGATTTGTAGAGTGATATACGATATGGCTCTGTGAGATGTCTCTCATGACTGTGGCTCAGAAGGGCCAGGTGTATCCACATTGCTACCTTAATCCAGAGATGTGCAGGTCTCTAGCTAAAAAATATTTTCAGACCTCTACATGTTACATACATATATATATATATATATATATAGAGAGAGAGAGAGAGAGAGAGAGAGAGACACTGATGTAGTCATTTTCTACAATGGATTCGGTGTGACATTCACACAATTGATTGCTAAAACCTGGAGAGAAACTTTGCATCAGGAAAAGAATTGTCCAAAGGAATAAAATCTCCAAATCATTAGCTATATGCAGCTCCAACGGGACCGAGCGAAAAAGGCTCGAGAAGGAACTCATACAGGACACTCTCCACATGGACAGGCACCACAGGTTTCCTAGTCTGGCAACACAAACA
This sequence comes from Erinaceus europaeus, assembly GCF_950295315.1. NCBI lineage: Eukaryota > Metazoa > Chordata > Mammalia > Eulipotyphla > Erinaceidae > Erinaceus > Erinaceus europaeus. The sequence continues at coordinate 755,974 of NC_080174.1, forward strand.
GGGCAGCTGCTAGTTCCCAGTGCAAGCCTCAGGGCAAAAACCTCTCCCTCTTCAGTGTCTTTACATCTGAAAAGAAGAAAAGTGACCAAGGGCCAAGGAGAGCTGCCCTGGTGTCAATATTGAGCTGTAAATCAGAATGTGCCAAGTGTTTTGCACAAAATCACCTGTGCCACAGTGATTCTGTTGTTCTCTCTCTCTCTCCCTCCCTCAGACACACACACACACACACACACACACACACACACACACACACAAATCCACAGAGGCACAGGCACAAACGGAGTTATACACATGCGCACTGGACAGCTTCGTCAAGGCAGGGCCCTGGGCTGAACCCTGCTTCGCATTTCCTGGAAGCACGCCCAGCCGTTTAAGGCCAGCTCTGAACTCCCATTGGCGGGATTCCTTCAGAAGGCCCGCCCACAGGGCGCCAGCCAGGCTCTGATAGGCCAGAGGTCTAGGCCACGCCCAGAACCGCACCAGCAATCTCATTGGCCAGTGTGCTTGGACACGCCCAGGAGGGTCCGGGCCCCTAGTCAGTGATTGGCCAGCGGCCTTGAGCACCGCCCACACGGCCCTGCAGCACGCTGATTGGGCAGCCTCCGGAAGGCCCGCCCACCAGCCACTTCCGCTCGACTCTGATTGGCCTGGTGTCCCAGGGACACGCCCCCAGCCAGCCTTCTCTTGGCTCCCATTGGCGGGCTGCTGTCTGAGGGGCGCCCTCTGATAGGCCAGTTCCTAAGGCACGCCCAGGAAGGTCACCGCCCTTGCCCCATGATTGGCCAGCCTCCTGGGCTCCGCCCACGAGGCCCACCCCAGGCGCTCATTGGACATCCTCCCGAGGGCCCGCCCCCCAGGCACTTCCGCTGGACCCTGATTGGCTGACCTCCAGGGGTACGCCCACCCAGAGCCAGCACCCAGGCTCTCATTGGTGGGCTGCTCTCTGAGGCCCGCCCACGCAACTCCTCCTCTGTTCTCATTGGCCAGCTCTTGCTCCACGCCCCTGAGGGTGACGTTCCTCCTCTCTGATTGGCCAGCTGTCTCTATGAATAACCACTGGGCCCTCCCCTCAGGCTCATTGGGCACGGGCTCTGAGGCCCGTCCCCGGGGACTTTCTGCCATCCTCTGAAGGCCCTGTTTCTGCAAACACGACCCCCACAGCTCCTGCCTGGGCCCGTCCTTAGGACACTGCCTGCCTGCGCTAGGCTGGCCATGCTCTTGGGGCACACCCAGAAACACTGTCGCCACTCTCCTAGCCCAATGTGTCTCAGGGCACTTGCCCCATGGAGCCTTAGTCCCGCCCTGGTGCTGCCCACTTGTGGACACCCAGCAGAATGCAGCTGAGCACAGGGATTCACAAGCTCCCAGTAGAGTCATCCCAGACAAAGAGAGAAACCCCTTCCACTTGCAAAGCCAAATGGGGGATCCCCCCACCCCACAGGAAAGAACAGATGTCTAGGGCACTCTACGTCAATTTCAACCCTGCTGTCCATGGGCCACAATTCCTAGAGTTCTCCTCATTCCACAGAATCACTACACTCAACTATGGTCTTTGCTGCCACCTTGTGGACATACAGCAGAATGCAGCTGAGCTCCCCATGCCACTCCTCTTTGAGTCTACCCAGAAAATTACACACAGCATGGGAATAGCAAAGGAAAGAACCCATCTGAGGACCACCTGGGAGAATGCACAACAGAGTCCACAATCCAATGTGCCAATTCATACTTGAAAAACCACTTGTGTAGTGCAAACTTCCTTTCTCATAAAACAACCCAGTTCCTAAGTCCCTGCGTCAGGAATCAAGAAACAACAGTGGTAATCATAACTGAAACACACTTATGCACACTTACACACACACACACACACACACACCTTCCCACAGAGACGTACACACTTGTCCCGAAAATAACTTGGATTGGAGTTGCTGTTTTGCACCCTAGCAAAAGGTCAAAGTTTCATGGGTGGAAGGGAGAAGTGTTAAGTTTCTGGCATATGAAGGTGAGAAATGCCTAGAGCAGATCGATAGTTACATGGACAACGAAGGGAGCATGGGTTGGAGGGACAGCTGGTGGAGCTGCCAGGGAACTGTGTGGAATCCCAGGACCCTGTTTTGAGCCCCTGGTCACACTTACCCAGCTAGGGAAAAGCTGGGCTAGTGACAAATCAGAGCTGCAGCTGTCTCTCTGTCTCTCTTCCTGCTTGGGCCCTGCTCTCTCAATTTATGACTGTTTGCTTCTCCTCAATAAGAAAGTTACAAAAGATGTACAGAAATACAGGGGTAGTGGGAAAAATTACCCCCCCCGTGCCCACTATTACATGGAACTGTTGACTGTAAACCAGTCATCCCCCAAGAAAGAACAGAATAAATATTTGTGAGGTTAAAAACATTGTAGGTTAAATAGTGAACATTCTCTAGAGCCATGCAATACTAATCCATTGTGCATTGGATGTCACTGTCAAAAACAGTGCAGTAGCAGTTGTAGTAGTGTGTAGTATCTGCAAAAGGAAATGTATTGTGTGTCAAAAGTTCCCTTCAATTATAAGAGAAAATCTATCAGGCAGAAGAAATGACCCCTCATGTGATATCGGACGAAATAAATAAATAAATAAATATGCAAATAAATGGGAATGATCTAAGAGGATTTGAAAAAAATAAAAAATAAAAACAAACACCACAGGAAGACCTGATGACAGCAGAAATAAAGAAAACGTCTGCTGAGAAATAGAGGGCTGCTTCAAAAATTCCCTGACACACAGGGTCCAGGCAAATTACGAATTCCATGAATGAAAAGAAACGCATACGATTTGAAGCTTACACTAGAAAATGGAGGCAAGTTCTGTGCTATGATAATTACAATAAGGATACTGATAGAAAGGCTATTGGAAATGCTCCTGGAAAGTTTATAATTTATAATTGTAGTGAATCCTGCTCCAACTATGTGACCAATTATTTATGAATAAGGAGGCTATTATAAATGCGGTAATTCTGCATTCAGATCAAATAAAAAGGTCAACAATTCTAAAAATGTCTGATATATATATATATATGTATGTATGTATATGTACATATATGTATGTGTATCTTTATTATCAACTATGAGGGATACTGGCATGGCTATGAGGAGACAGAGTATGGCTTGTGCCAGAGGGACTTACAAAGCTGAGGCTCCAGAAACCTAGGTGAAATCGCCAACAAAACAATCCAGAGCTCAGCCGGGCCCTGGTGACTCGCTTTGTATATCTGGGCCTGTCAGTCAAATAATATATAAGTAAAATATTAATGAGTGCAGACAGAGTGAGTGAGAGCCTGTGAGAGTCAGAGACAGAGAAGGCAAGAAGAGAAATAGAAGAGTTGGAAAGAGACCAGAAGACCAAAAGCTCCCACTCTGTGTTCATACATGACAGGTTCAAACCTGGGTTGTAGAGATTGTAAGGCAGCAGTCTCCTGTCCACAGACCCCAGACAACCCCAGCCTTCACCATATGTGTGTAGTATTTACGACAGGATATGTATTGTGAGTGTAAACTTCCCTTCAATTATAAGAGAAAAATCTATCAAGCCGAAGAATGGACCCCTCATGTAATATAGAACCAAATAAATAAATAAATAAATAAATATGCAAGTAAATGGGGGTTATCTAGGAGGATTTGAAACAAATGAAAAATAAAAACAAAAAGCACAAGAAGACCTGATGGCAGCAGAAACATAGAAACCATCTGCTGAGAATCAAGGGCTGCTTCAAAAGTTCCGAGACCCTTCAGAGTCCAGGGAAATTAAGATTTCGGGAGAATGAAAAGAAACTCATATGTATTGAAGCTTACACTAGAGAAAGGAGGCAAGTTCTGTACTATGATAATTAAAATAAGGATGCTGATAGAAATGCTATTAGAAATGCTACTGGAAGGTTCTATTATTTATAATTGTATTGAATCCTGCTCCAACTATGTGGCCAATTAGTAGGGAAAAAGGAACCTGTTGTAAATGTGTGAATTCTGATTAAGATCAATTACATAGGTTGACAATTCTAAAAATGACAGAGATATATATGTATATTTATATATGTATATGGATGTATATCTTTATTATAAAGTCTGAGAGATACTGCCATGGATATGAGGAGACAGAATATGGCTTAAGTCAGAGAGACTTACCAATCAGAGGCTCCAGTAGCCTAGGTGAAATCACAAACAAAACCAGCCAGAGCTCAGCAGTGCTCTGGCTACTCTCTTTGCATATCTGGGCCTGTCAATAAAATAAGGATATAAGTAAAATATTCCTGAGTTCAGGCAGAGTGAGAGAGAGCCTGTGAGAGTCAGAGACAGAGATGGCGAGAAGAGAAATAGAAGAGTTGGAAATAGACCAGAAGTCAAAACCCCCCTAGGCTGTGTTCATTCATGACAGGTTCAAACCTGGGTTGTAGAGATTGTCACGCAGCAGCTCTAATGCCCACAGACCCCAGACAACCCAAGCCTTCACCATATGTGTGTAGTATTTGCCCCAGGAAATGTATTGTGCATCAAAAGTTCCCTTCAGTTATAGGAGAAAATCTCTCAAGCAGAAGAAATGATGCCACATGTGATACCTGACTAAATAAATAAATATGCAAATAAATGGGGATGATCTAGGAGGACTTGAAACAATAAAAATAAGTAAAGACAAAAAGCACAAGAAGACCTGATGACAGCAGAAACATAGAAACCATCTGCTGAGAAACAGAGGGCTGCTTCAAAAATTCCCTAACACTTCAGGGTCCAGGGACATTAAGATTTCCGGAGAAAGAAAACAAACACATACGTATTGAAGCTTACACTAGCTAGAAAAAGGAGGGAAGATCTGGGCCATGATAATTACAATAAGGATGCTAATAGAAACACGATTAGAAATGCTACTGGAAGGTTCTATTATTTATAATTGTATTGAATCCTGCTCCAACTATATGGCCAATTATTTCAGAAAAACTAGGCTGTTATAAATGTGGTAATTCTGAAAGAAGGTCAAATACATAAGTCGAACATTCTAAAAATGACAGATATATAAATCTATATGTATATATATACATGTATGTATATCTTTATTATAAACTCTGAGTGATACTGGCATGGAAATGAGGAGACAGAATATGGCTTGTGTCAGAAAGACTTACAAACTGAGGCTCCAGTAGCCTAGGTGAAATCGCCAACACAACAAGCCAGAGCTCAGCAGTGCTCTGGTAACTCTCTTTGTCTATCTGGGCCTGTCAGTAAAATAAGAATCTAAGTAAAATATTAATGAGTGAAGACAGAGTGTGTGAGAGCATGTGAGAGTTAGAGATAGAGAAGGCGAGAAGAGAAATAGATGAGTTGGAAAGAGACCAGAATTCAAAAACCTCCTACACTGTGTTCATTGATGACAGGTTCAAACCTGGCTTGTAGAGATTGTAAGGCAGCAGCTCTCATGCCCACAGACCCCAGACAGCCCCAGCCTTCACCATAGGCTCTACTACCAGACCTGACAGTAATGTGTGTGTGTGTGTGTGTGTGTGCGTGTGTGTGTCTGTCTGTTTGTGTGTGTCTGTGTGTGCTCAGAGATCACCTGTAGTAGTCTCAGAGCATGGGTGGCAAGGGAGCCAGCCTCTCCTGCAACTTATGTACAGAGAACCTATCTGGTCAGGGCAAGCCAGCTAGCCCAGATTGTGGCTAAGCAAGAATGCATATGCAAAGGGACTCTCATGTCTCACTCTCCTGAGTTCCGATTCAATGCCATGCCTCACTATGATCCAAACACTGCCAATGGGGGAAGCTGGGGCACCCCTCAGAATTCAGGGGCATGAGCCTGTCCAGTCACCTTTGGCTGCCTACTCAGCCTCCACGCTCTCAGTCCACTGCTCAGGGCAGCAGATTACAAGCCCAGAAAGTACCCAGAAAGGGCTGTGTTTCCACATAGATGGGAAGTGTGTTGAACCAAACAATAGTGGATGAACCCGGCCCCTTACACCTACCCTTTGGGTCCGGCTAAGGCAATTGCTCCTGTGGCCTCACATCCCTGATCATGGTGTCCTGGTGTCCACACATCACACTCAGAGAGATTCCCAGAAGTAGGCTTGCATGAGTGTCCCATACAATGTCGCTCTGCTTGCAGGAAGCACAAACTCCCCGGGCCCTTGCTATGGACAGACAAAAAAAAGATGGATGCCTCCACTGGCCAAATTAGGGGCTTCCAGTCAAGATCACAGCCCCGCCCCTCACCTGAGGGCCTGGCTGCTGCTAAAAAAGGCAATTGGAAACACCTTTTACACTTGGGCCCTGAGGACATACTCAGGAATCCCTCCAGGAGGTAGCAGGCTGGCAGACCTCCTGACCCCAGGATAGCTGTGCTCCTAGTTGGGCGGCCCTTCTGGCCAGTGGTGAAAATATTCCCTAGATACAAGAAAGAACTTCAGGTTTCAAAGGGATTTGAAACACCATGAGGCACTTGGAAAAGACATTTCACAGCCATCAAAACACCCTCTTTCTGAACACTGGAAGCTTCCGTTTTGCATGGAAAATCTGGACACTGGTGTGGCCATCAGTACCACAGATCCTTTACATTCGGCTTAATAGAGGGAAAGCACAGTGTGTGTGCCAGGGGGATCGAGTTTCACTTCTCTTGACCTGGGCTCTCATGGAATAAGGACAAGGACGCTGTGCAGGAAGGTGAGGAGGGCTGCATTGAGGCTGAGTGTCAGCCTCAGGGCCCTGGAGAATGGGAGTCAAGCACAGAGGGCCTGGGCAGCTGCAGCTGGAGATGGACATATGCCTGGAACCTGCAGCAGCAACGCTGTCTCCGCAGTTCCACTCTACACCATGTACTACACCATGTGCAGGAGACTAAGTAATCCAAAGGGCAAAGAAAGGAAAATTTCAACACCAGGAAGGCTGAGTTCACGATGCATGCACTGACTTCCAGTAAGGGCCCAGTGAAGAAGGCACGTAGAGACAGTCAGAGAGACAGAATGACAGAGACAGACAAGGACTGAAATTCTGGCCCTGTGCTGATCAGTGCCAGAGCACTGAAGACAAACCCTCCATGCCCATGCATACTTCTTACAAGTGGCATTGCTATTTTATGTTTGTGAGGAAAGGTAACACTTAGAACATCTAGGTCTTAGCCACTCTGAGAAGCAACCCTTGGCCGGCAGCCCACTCTCCAAAACTGCCCTCGCCTCTCCAAATTCGAAGTAGTCATAGTGATGCTCCAGCCAAGCTGCAGGCTGGCGTATTGCATCTCCCTGGTCCAGCCTCAGCCTGTCCTGTGTGCAGGGAACTGCACTATGTCTATTTCTTCTTTGATTTACAGTTTTGGGATAAGACTCGGTGGACAAAAAGAGCAAGAGGGAAGTAGATGATTTGGCAGTGGTAGTATGTGCTGAGAGAGATTTGTAGAGTGATATACGATATGGCTCTGTGAGATGTCTCTCATGACTGTGGCTCAGAAGGGCCAGGTGTATCCACATTGCTACCTTAATCCAGAGATGTGCAGGTCTCTAGCTAAAAAATATTTTCAGACCTCTACATGTTACATACATATATATATATATATATATATATATATATAGAGAGAGAGAGAGAGAGACACTGATGTAGTCATTTTCTACAATGGATTCGGTGTGACATTCACACAATTGATTGCTAAAACCTGGAGAGAAACTTTGCATCAGGAAAAGAATTGTCCAAAGGAATAAAATCTCCAAATCATTAGCTATATGCAGCTCCAACGGGACCGAGCGAAAAAGGCTCGAGAAGGAACTCATCCAGGACACTCTCCACATGGACAGGCACCACAGGTTTCCTAGTCTGGCAACACAAACAGGGCAGCTGCTAGTTCCCAGTGCAAGCCTCAGGGCAAAAACCTCTCCCTCTTCAGTGTCTTTACATCTGAAAAGAAGAAAAGTGACCAAGGGCCAAGGAGAGCTGCCCTGGTGTCAATATTGAGCTGTAAATCAGAATGTGCCAAGTGTTTTGCACAAAATCACCTGTGCCACAGTGATTCTGTTGTTCTCTCTCTCTCTCCCTCCCTCAGACACACACACACACACACACACACACACACACACACACAAATCCACAGAGGCACAGGCACAAACGGAGTTATACACATGCGCACTGGACAGCTTCGTCAAGGCAGGGCCCTGGGCTGAACCCTGCTTCGCATTTCCTGGAAGCACGCCCAGCCGTTTAAGGCCAGCTCTGAACTCCCATTGGCGGGATTCCTTCAGAAGGCCCGCCCACAGGGCGCCAGCCAGGCTCTGATAGGCCAGAGGCCTAGGCCACGCCCAGAACCGCACCAGCAATCTCATTGGCCAGTGTGCTTGGACACGCCCAGGTGGGTCCGGGCCCCTAGTCAGTGATTGGCCAGCGGCCTTGAGCACCGCCCACACGGCCCTGAAGCACGCTGATTGGGCAGCCTCCGGAAGGCCCGCCCACCAGCCACTTCCGCTCGACTCTGATTGGCCTGGTGTCCCAGGGACACGCCCCCAGCCAGCCTTCTCTTGGCTCCCATTGGCGGGCTGCTGTCTGAGGGGCGCCCTCTGATAGGCCAGTTCCTAAGGCACGCCCAGGAAGGTCACCGCCCTTGCCCCATGATTGGCCAGCCTCCTGGGCTCCGCCCACGAGGCCCACCCCAGGCGCTCATTGGACATCCTCCCGAGGGCCCGCCCCCCAGGCACTTCCGCTGGACCCTGATTGGCTGACCTCCAGGGGTACGCCCACCCAGAGCCAGCACCCAGGCTCTCATTGGTGGGCTGCTCTCTGAGGCCCGCCCACGCAACTCCTCCTCTGTTCTCATTGGCCAGCTCTTGCTCCACGCCCCTGAGGGTGACGTTCCTCCTCTCTGATTGGCCAGCTGTCTCTATGAATAACCACTGGGCCCTCCCCTCAGGCTCATTGGGCACGGGCTCTGAGGCCCGTCCCCGGGGACTTTCTGCCATCCTCTGAAGGCCCTGTTTCTGCAAACACGACCCCCACAGCTCCTGCCTGGGCCCGTCCTTAGGACACTGCCTGCCTGCGCTAGGCTGGCCATGCTCTTGGGGCACACCCAGAAACACTGTCGCCACTCTCCTAGCCCAATGTGTCTCAGGGCACTTGCCCCATGGAGCCTTAGTCCCGCCCTGGTGCTGCCCACTTGTGGACACCCAGCAGAATGCAGCTGAGCACAGGGATTCACAAGCTCCCAGTAGAGTCATCCCAGACAAAGAGAGAAACCCCTTCCACTTGCAAAGCCAAATGGGGGATCCCCCCACCCCACAGGAAAGAACAGATGTCTAGGGCACTCTACGTCAATTTCAACCCTGCTGTCCATGGGCCACAATTCCTAGAGTTCTCCTCATTCCACAGAATCACTACACTCAACTATGGTCTTTGCTGCCACCTTGTGGACATACAGCAGAATGCAGCTGAGCTCCCCATGCCACTCCTCTTTGAGTCTACCCAGAAAATTACACACAGCATGGGAATAGCAAAGGAAAGAACCCATCTGAGGACCACCTGGGAGAATGCACAACAGAGTCCACAATCCAATGTGCCAATTCATACTTGAAAAACCACTTGTGTAGTGCAAACTTCCTTTCTCATAAAACAACCCAGTTCCTAAGTCCCTGCGTCAGGAATCAAGAAACAACAGCGGTAATCATAACTGAAACACACTTATGCACACTTACACACACACACACACACACACACACACACCTTCCCACAGAGACGTACACACTTGTCCCGAAAATAACTTGGATTGGAGTTGCTGTTTTGCACCCTAGCAAAAGGTCAAAGTTTCATGGGTGGAAGGGAGAAGTGTTAAGTTTCTGGCATATGAAGGTGAGAAATGCCTAGAGCAGATCGATAGTTACATGGACAACGAAGGGAGCATGGGTTGGAGGGACAGCTGGTGGAGCTGCCAGGGAACTATGTGGAATCCCAGGACCCTGTTTTGAGCCCCTGGTCACACTTACCCAGCTAGGGAAAAGCTGGGCTAGTGACAAATCAGAGCTGCAGCTGTCTCTCTGTCTCTCTTCCTGCTTGGGCCCTGCTCTCTCAATTTATGACTGTTTGCTTCTCCTCAATAAGAAAGTTACAAAAGATGTACAGAAATACAGGGGTAGTGGGAAAAATTACCCCCCCCGTGCCCACTATTACATGGAACTGTTGACTGTAAACCATTCATCCCCCAAGAAAGAACAGAATAAATATTTGTGAGGTTAAAAACATTGTAGGTTAAATAGTGAACATTCTCTAGAGCCATGCAATACTAATCCATTGTGCATTGGATGTCACTGTCAAAAACAGTGCAGTAGCAGTTGTAGTAGTGTGTAGTATCTGCAAAAGGAAATGTATTGTGTGTCAAAAGTTCCCTTCAATTATAAGAGAAAATCTATCAGGCAGAAGAAATGACCCCTCATGTGATATCGGACGAAATAAATAAATAAATAAATATGCAAATAAATGGGAATGATCTAAGAGGATTTGAAAAAAATAAAAAATAAAAACAAACACCACAGGAAGACCTGATGACAGCAGAAATAAAGAAAACGTCTGCTGAGAAATAGAGGGCTGCTTCAAAAATTCCCTGACACACAGGGTCCAGGCAAATTACGAATTCCATGAATGAAAAGAAACGCATACGATTTGAAGCTTACACTAGAAAATGGAGGCAAGTTCTGTGCTATGATAATTACAATAAGGATACTGATAGAAAGGCTATTGGAAATGCTCCTGGAAAGTTTATAATTGTAGTGAATCCTGCTCCAGCTATGTGACCAATTATTTATGAATAAGGAGGCTATTATAAATGCGGTAATTCTGCATTCAGATCAAATAAAAAGGTCAACAATTCTAAAAATGTCTGATATATATATATGTATGTATGTATATGTACATATATGTATGTGTATCTTTATTATCAACTATGAGGGATACTGGCATGGCTATGAGGAGACAGAGTATGGCTTGTGCCAGAGGGACTTACAAAGCTGAGGCTCCAGAAACCTAGGTGAAATCGCCAACAAAACAATCCAGAGCTCAGCCGGGCCCTGGTGACTCGCTTTGTATATCTGGGCCTGTCAGTCAAATAATATATAAGTAAAATATTAATGAGTGCAGACAGAGTGAGTGAGAGCCTGTGAGAGTCAGAGACAGAGAAGGCAAGAAGAGAAATAGAAGAGTTGGAAAGAGACCAGAAGTCCAAAAGCTCCCACTCTGTGTTCATACATGACAGGTTCAAACCTGGGTTGTAGAGATTGTAAGGCAGCAGTCTCCTGTCCACAGACCCCAGACAACCCCAGCCTTCACCATATGTGTGTAGTATTTACGACAGGATATGTATTGTGAGTGTAAACTTCCCTTCAATTATAAGAGAAAAATCTATCAAGCCGAAGAATGGACCCCTCATGTAATATAGAACCAAATAAATAAATAAATAAATAAATATGCAAGTAAATGGGGGTTATCTAGGAGGATTTGAAACAAATGAAAAATAAAAACAAAAAGCACAAGAAGACCTGATGGCAGCAGAAACATAGAAACCATCTGCTGAGAATCAAGGGCTGCTTCAAAAGTTCCGAGACCCTTCAGAGTCCAGGGAAATTAAGATTTCGGGAGAATGAAAAGAAACTCATATGTATTGAAGCTTACACTAGAGAAAGGAGGCAAGTTCTGTACTATGATAATTAAAATAAGGATGCTGATAGAAATGCTATTAGAAATGCTACTGGAAGGTTCTATTATTTATAATTGTATTGAATCCTGCTCCAACTATGTGGCCAATTAGTAGGGAAAAAGGAACCTGTTGTAAATGTGTGAATTCTGATTAAGATCAATTACATAGGTTGACAATTCTAAAAATGACAGAGATATATATGTATATTTATATATGTATATGGATGTATATCTTTATTATAAAGTCTGAGAGATACTGCCATGGATATGAGGAGACAGAATATGGCTTAAGTCAGAGAGACTTACCAATCAGAGGCTCCAGTAGCCTAGGTGAAATCACAAACAAAACCAGCCAGAGCTCAGCAGTGCTCTGGCTACTCTCTTTGCATATCTGGGCCTGTCAATAAAATAAGGATATAAGTAAAATATTCCTGAGTTCAGGCAGAGTGAGAGAGAGCCTGTGAGAGTCAGAGACAGAGATGGCGAGAAGAGAAATAGAAGAGTTGGAAATAGACCAGAAGTCAAAACCCCCCTAGGCTGTGTTCATTCATGACAGGTTCAAACCTGGGTTGTAGAGATTGTCACGCAGCAGCTCTAATGCCCAAAGACCCCAGACAACCCAAGCCTTCACCATATGTGTGTAGTATTTGCCCCAGGAAATGTATTGTGCATCAAAAGTTCCCTTCAGTTATAGGAGAAAATCTCTCAAGCAGAAGAAATGATGCCACATGTGATACCTGACTAAATAAATAAATATGCAAATAAATGGGGATGATCTAGGAGGACTTGAAACAATAAAAATAAGTAAAGACAAAAAGCACAAGAAGACCTGATGACAGCAGAAACATAGAAACCATCTGCTGAGAAACAGAGGGCTGCTTCAAAAATTCCCTAACACTTCAGGGTCCAGGGACATTAAGATTTCCGGAGAAAGAAAACAAACACATACGTATTGAAGCTTACACTAGCTAGAAAAAGGAGGGAAGATCTGGGCCATGATAATTACAATAAGGATGCTAATAGAAACACGATTAGAAATGCTACTGGAAGGTTCTATTATTTATCATTGTATTGAATCCTGCTCCAACTATATGGCCAATTATTTCAGAAAAACTAGGCTGTTATAAATGTGGTAATTCTGAAAGAAGGTCAAATACATAAGTCGAACATTCTAAAAATGACAGATATATAAATCTATATGTATATATATACATGTATGTATATCTTTATTATAAACTCTGAGTGATACTGGCATGGAAATGAGGAGACAGAATATGGCTTGTGTCAGAAAGACTTACAAACTGAGGCTCCAGTAGCCTAGGTGAAATCGCCAACACAACAAGCCAGAGCTCAGCAGTGCTCTGGTAACTCTCTTTGTCTATCTGGGCCTGTCAGTAAAATAAGAATCTAAGTAAAATATTAATGAGTGAAGACAGAGTGTGTGAGAGCATGTGAGAGTTAGAGATAGAGAAGGCGAGAAGAGAAATAGATGAGTTGGAAAGAGACCAGAATTCAAAAACCTCCTACACTGTGTTCATTGATGACAGGTTCAAACCTGGCTTGTAGAGATTGTAAGGCAGCAGCTCTCATGCCCACAGACCCCAGACAGCCCCAGCCTTCACCATAGGCTCTACTACCAGACCTGACAGTAATGTGTGTGTGTGTGTGTGTGTGTGTGTGTGTGTGTGTGTCTGTCTGTCTGTTTGTGTGTGTCTGTGTGTGCTCAGAGATCACCTGTAGTAGTCTCAGAGCATGGGTGGCAAGGGAGCCAGCCTCTCCTGCAACTTATGTACAGAGAACCTATCTGGTCAGGGCAAGCCAGCTAGCCCAGATTGTGGCTAAGCAAGAATGCATATGCAAAGGGACTCTCATGTCTCACTCTCCTGAGTTCCGATTCAATGCCATGCCTCACTATGATCCAAACACTGCCAATGGGGGAAGCTGGGGCACCCCTCAGAATTCAGGGGCATGAGCCTGTCCAGTCACCTTTGGCTGCCTACTCAGCCTCCACGCTCTCAGTCCACTGCTCAGGGCAGCAGATTACAAGCCCAGAAAGTACCCAGAAAGGGCTGTGTTTCCACATAGATGGGAAGTGTGTTGAACCAAACAATAGTGGATGAACCCGGCCCCTTACACCTACCCTTTGGGTCCGGCTAAGGCAATTGCTCCTGTGGCCTCACATCCCTGATCATGGTGTCCTGGTGTCCACACATCACACTCAGAGAGATTCCCAGAAGTAGGCTTGCATGAGTGTCCCATACAATGTCGCTCTGCTTGCAGGAAGCACAAACTCCCCGGGCCCTTGCTATGGACAGACAAAAAAAAGATGGATGCCTCCACTGGCCAAATTAGGGGCTTCCAGTCAAGATCACAGCCCCGCCCCTCACCTGAGGGCCTGGCTGCTGCTAAAAAAGGCAATTGGAAACACCTTTTACACTTGGGCCCTGAGGACATACTCAGGAATCCCTCCAGGAGGTAGCAGGCTGGCAGACCTCCTGACCCCAGGATAGCTGTGCTCCTAGTTGGGCGGCCCTTCTGGCCAGTGGTGAAAATATTCCCTAGATACAAGAAAGAACTTCAGGTTTCAAAGGGATTTGAAACACCATGAGGCACTTGGAAAAGACATTTCACAGCCATCAAAACACCCTCTTTCTGAACAATGGAAGCTTCCGTTTTGCATGGAAAATCTGGACACTGGTGTGGCCATCAGTACCACAGATCCTTTACATTCGGCTTAATAGAGGGAAAGCACAGTGTGTGTGCCAGGGGGATCGAGTTTCACTTCTCTTGACCTGGGCTCTCATGGAATAAGGACAAGGACGCTGTGCAGGAAGGTGAGGAGGGCTGCATTGAGGCTGAGTGTCAGCCTCAGGGCCCTGGAGAATGGGAGTCAAGCACAGAGGGCCTGGACAGCTGCAGCTGGAGATGGACATATGCCTGGAACCTGCAGCAGCAACGCTGTCTCCGCAGTTCCCCTCTACACCATGTACTACACCATGTGCAGGAGACTAAGTAATCCAAAGGGCAAAGAAAGGAAAATTTCAACACCAGGAAGGCTGAGTTCACGATGCATGCACTGACTTCCAGTAAGGGCCCAGTGAAGAAGGCACGTAGAGACAGTCAGAGAGACAGAATGACAGAGACAGACAAGGACTGAAATTCTGGCCCTGTGCTGATCAGTGCCAGAGCACTGAAGACAAACCCTCCATGCCCATGCATACTTCTTACAAGTGGCATTGCTATTTTATGTTTGTGAGGAAAGGTAACACTTAGAACATCTAGGTCTTAGCCAATCTGAGAAGCAACACTTGGCCGGCAGCCCACTCTCCAAAACTGCCCTCGCCTCTCCAAATTCGAAGTAGTCATAGTGATGCTCCAGCCAACCTGCAGGCTGGCGTATTGCATCTCCCTGGTCCAGCCTCAGCCTGTCCTGTGTGCAGGGAACTGCACTATGTCTATTTCTTCTTTGATTTACAGTTTTGGGATAAGACTCGGTGGACAAAAAGAGCAAGAGGGAAGTAGATGATTTGGCAGTGGTAGTGTGTGCTGAGAGAGATTTGTAGAGTGATATACAATATGGCTCTGTGAGATGTCTCTCATGACTGTGGCTCAGAAGGGCCAGGTGTATCCACATTGCTACCCTAATCCAGAGATGTGCAGGTCTCTAGCTAAAAAATATTTTCAGACCTCTACATGTTACATACATATATATATATATATATATAGAGAGAGAGAGAGAGAGAGAGAGAGAGAGACACTGATGTAGTCATTTTCTACAATGGATTCGGTGTGACATTCACACAATTGATTGCTAAAACCTGGAGAGAAACTTTGCATCAGGAAAAGAATTGTCCAAAGGAATAAAATCTCCAAATCATTAGCTATATGCAGCTCCAACGGGACCGAGCGAAAAAGGCTCGAGAAGGAACTCATCCAGGAGACTCTCTACATGGACAGGCACCACAGGTTTCCTAGTCTGGCAACACAAACAGGGCAGCTGCTAGTTCCCAGTGCAAGCCTCAGGGCAAAAACCTCTCCCTCTTCAGTGTCTTTACATCTGAAAAGAAGAAAAGTGACCAAGGGCCAAGGAGAGCTGCCCTGGTGTCAAAATTGAGCTGTAAATCATAATGTGCCAAGTGTTTTGCACAAAATCACCTGTGCCACAGTGATTCTGTTGTTCTCTCTCTCTCTCCCTCCCTCAGACACACACACACACACACACACACACACACAAATCCACAGAGGCACAGGCACAAACGGAGTTATACACATGCGCACTGGACAGCTTCTGCAAGGCAGGGCCCTGGGCTGAACCCTGCTTCGCATTTCCTGGAAGCACGCCCAGCCTTTTAAGGCCAGCTCTGAGCTCCCATTGGCGGGATTCCTTCAGAAGGCCCGCCCACAGGGCGCCAGCCAGGCTCTGATAGGCCAGAGGCCTAGGCCACGCCCAGAACCCCACCAGCAATCTCATTGGCCAGTGTGCTTGGACACGCCCAGGAGGGTCCGGGCCCCTAGTCAGTGATTGGCCAGCGGCCTTGAGCACCGCCCACACGGCCCTGCAGCACGCTGATTGGGCAGCCTCCGGAAGGCCCGCCCACCATCCACTTCCGCTCGACTCTGATTGGCCTGGTGTCCCAGGGACACGCCCCCAGCCAGCCTTCTCTTGGCTCCCATTGGCGGGCTGCTGTCTGAGGGGCGCCCTCTGATAGGCCAGTTCCTAAGGCACGCCCAGGAAGGTCACCGCCCTTGCCCCATGATTGGCCAGCCTCCTGGGCTCCGCCCACGAGGCCCGCCCAAGGCGCTCATTGGACAGCCTCCCGAGGGCCCGCCCCCCAGGCACTTCCGCTGGACCCTGATTGGCTGACCTCCAGGGGTACGCCCACCCAGAGCCAGCAACCAGGCTCTCATTGGTGGGCTGCTCTCTGAGGCCCGCCCACGCAACTCCTCCTCTGTTCTCATTGGCCAGCTCTTGCTTCACGCCCCTGAGGGTGACGTTCCTCCTCTCTGATTGGCCAGCTGTCTCTATGAATACCCACTGGGCCCTCCCCTCAGGCTCATTGGGCACGGGCTCTGAGGCCCGCCCCCGGGGACTTTCTGCCATCCTCTGAAGGCCCTGTTTCTGCAAACACGACCCCCACAGCTCCTGTCTGGGCCCATCCTTAGGACACTGCCTGCCTGCGCTAGGCTGGCCATGCTCTTGGGGCACACCCAGAAACACTGTCGCCACTCTCCTAGCCCAGTGCCTCAGGGCACTTGCCCCATGGAGCCTTAGTCCCGCCCTGGTGCTGCCCTCTTGTGGACACCCAGCAGAGTGCAGCTGAGCACAGGGATTCACAAGCTCCCAGTAGAGTCATTCCAGACAAAGAGAGAAACCCTTCCACTTGCAAAGCCAAATGGGGGATCCCCCCACCCCACAGGAAAGAACAGATGTCTAGGGCACTCTACGTCAATTTCAACCCTGCTGTCCACGGGCCACAATTCCTAGAGTTCTCCTCATTCCACAGAATCACTACACTCAACTATGGTCTTTGCTGCCACCTTGTGGACATACAGCAGAAGGCAGCTGAGCTCCCCATGCCACTCCTCTTTGAGTCTACCCAGAAAATTACACACAGCATGGGAATAGCAAAGGAAAGAACCCATCTGAGGACCACCTGGGAGAATGCACAACAGAGTCCACAATCCAATGTGCCAATTCATACTTGAAAAACCACTTGTGCAGTGGAAACTTCCTTTGTCATAACACAACCCAGTTCCTAAGTCCCTGCGTCAGGAATCAAGAAACAACAGCGGTAATCATAACTGAAACACACTTATGCACACTTACACACACACACACACACACACACACACACCTTCCCACAGAGACGTACACACTTGTCCCGAAAATAACTTGGATTGGAGTTGCTGTTTTGCACCCTAGCAAAAGGTCAAAGTTTCATGGGTGGAAGGGAGAAGTGTTAAGTTTCTGGCATATGAAGGTGAGAAATGCCTAGAGCAGATCGATAGTTACATGGACAACGAAGGGAGCATGGGTTGGAGGGACAGCTGGTGGACCTGCCAGGGAACTGTGTGGAATCCCAGGACCCTGTTTTGAGCCCCTGGTCACACTTACCCAGCTAGGGAAAAGCTGGGCTAGTGACAAATCAGAGCTGCAGCTGTCTCTCTGTCTCTCTTCCTGCTTGGGCCCTGCTCTCTCAATTTATGACTGTTTGCTTCTCCTCAATAAGAAAGTTACAAAGGATGTACAGAAATACAGGGGTAGTGGGAAAAATTACCCCCCCCCGTGCCCACTATTACATGGAACTGTTGACTGTAAACCAGTCATCCCCCAAGAAAGAACAGAATAAATATTTGTGAGGTTAAAAACATTGTAGGTTAAATAGTGAACATTCTCTAGAGCCATGCAATACTAATCCATTGTGCATTGGATGTCACTGTCAAAAACAGTGCAGTAGCAGCTGTAGTAGTGTGTAGTATCTGCAAAAGGAAATGTATTGTGTGTCAAAAGTTCCCTTCAATTATAAGAGAAAATCTATCAGGCAGAAGAAATGACCCCTCATGTGATATCGGACGAAATAAATAAATAAATAAATATGCAAATAAATGGGAATGATCTAAGAGGATTTGAAAAAAATAAAAAATAAAAACAAACACCACAGGAAGACCTGATGACAGCAGAAATATAGAAAAGGTCTGCTGAGAAATAGAGGGCTGCTTCAAAAATTCCCTGACACACAGGGTCCAGGCAAATTACGAATTCCATGAATGAAAAGAAACGCATACGATTTGAAGCTTACACTAGAAAATGGAGGCAAGTTCTGTGCTATGATAATTACAATAAGGATACTGATAGAAAGGCTATTGGAAATGCTCCTGGAAAGTTTATAATTTATAATTGTAGTGAATCCTGCTCCAACTATGTGACCAATTATTTATGAATAAGGAGGCTATTATAAATGCGGTAATTCTGCATTCAGATCAAATAAAAAGGTCAACAATTCTAAAAATGTCTGATATATATATATATATATGTATGTATATGTACATATATGTATGTGTATCTTTATTATCAACTATGAGGGATACTGGCATGGCTATGAGGAGACAGAGTATGGCTTGTGCCAGAGGGACTTACAAAGCTGAGGCTCCAGAAACCTAGGTGAAATCGCCAACAAAACAATCCAGAGCTCAGCCGGGCCCTGGTGACTCGCTTTGTATATCTGGGCCTGTCAGTCAAATAATATATAAGTAAAATATTAATGAGTGCAGACAGAGTGAGTGAGAGCCTGTGAGAGTCAGAGACAGAGAAGGCAAGAAGAGAAATAGAAGAGTTGGAAAGAGACCAGAAGTCCAAAAGCTCCCACTCTGTGTTCATACATGACAGGTTCAAACCTGGGTTGTAGAGATTGTAAGGCAGCAGTCTCCTGTCCACAGACCCCAGACAACCCCAGCCTTCACCATATGTGTGTAGTATTTACGACAGGATATGTATTGTGAGTGTAAACTTCCCTTCAATTATAAGAGAAAAATCTATCAAGCCGAAGAATGGACCCCTCATGTAATATAGAACCAAATAAATAAATAAATAAATATGCAAGTAAATGGGGGTTATCTAGGAGGATTTGAAACAAATGAAAAATAAAAACAAAAAGCACAAGAAGACCTGATGGCAGCAGAAACATAGAAACCATCTGCTGAGAATCAAGGGCTGCTTCAAAAGTTCCGAGACCCTTCAGAGTCCAGGGAAATTAAGATTTCGGGAGAATGAAAAGAAACTCATATGTATTGAAGCTTACACTAGAGAAAGGAGGCAAGTTCTGTACTATGATAATTAAAATAAGGATGCTGATAGAAATGCTATTAGAAATGCTACTGGAAGGTTCTATTATTTATAATTGTATTGAATCCTGCTCCAACTATGTGGCCAATTAGTAGGGAAAAAGGAACCTGTTGTAAATGTGTGAATTCTGATTAAGATCAATTACATAGGTTGACAATTCTAAAAATGACAGAGATATATATGTATATTTATATATGTATATGGATGTATATCTTTATTATAAAGTCTGAGAGATACTGCCATGGATATGAGGAGACAGAATATGGCTTAAGTCAGAGAGACTTACCAATCAGAGGCTCCAGTAGCCTAGGTGAAATCACAAACAAAACCAGCCAGAGCTCAGCAGTGCTCTGGCTACTCTCTTTGCATATCTGGGCCTGTCAATAAAATAAGGATATAAGTAAAATATTCCTGAGTTCAGGCAGAGTGAGAGAGAGCCTGTGAGAGTCAGAGACAGAGATGGCGAGAAGAGAAATAGAAGAGTTGGAAATAGACCAGAAGTCAAAACCCCCCTAGGCTGTGTTCATTCATGACAGGTTCAAACCTGGGTTGTAGAGATTGTCACGCAGCAGCTCTAATGACCAAAGACCCCAGACAACCCAAGCCTTCACCATATGTGTGTAGTATTTGCCCCAGGAAATGTATTGTGCATCAAAAGTTCCCTTCAGTTATAGGAGAAAATCTCTCAAGCAGAAGAAATGATGCCACATGTGATACCTGACTAAATAAATAAATATGCAAATAAATGGGGATGATCTAGGAGGACTTGAAACAATAAAAATAAGTAAAGACAAAAAGCACAAGAAGACCTGATGACAGCAGAAACATAGAAACCATCTGCTGAGAAACAGAGGGCTGCTTCAAAAATTCCCTAACACTTCAGGGTCCAGGGACATTAAGATTTCCGGAGAAAGAAAACAAACACATACGTATTGAAGCTTACACTAGCTAGAAAAAGGAGGGAAGATCTGGGCCATGATAATTACAATAAGGATGCTAATAGAAACACGATTAGAAATGCTACTGGAAGGTTCTATTATTTATCATTGTATTGAATCCTGCTCCAACTATATGGCCAATTATTTCAGAAAAACTAGGCTGTTATAAATGTGGTAATTCTGAAAGAAGGTCAAATACATAAGTCGAACATTCTAAAAATGACAGATATATAAATCTATATGTATATGTATACATGTATGTATATCTTTATTATAAACTCTGAGTGATACTGGCATGGAAATGAGGAGACAGAATATGGCTTGTGTCAGAAAGACTTACAAACTGAGGCTCCAGTAGCCTAGGTGAAATCGCCAACACAACAAGCCAGAGCTCAGCAGTGCTCTGGTAACTCTCTTTGTCTATCTGGGCCTGTCAGTAAAATAAGAATCTAAGTAAAATATTAATGAGTGAAGACAGAGTGTGTGAGAGCATGTGAGAGTCAGAGATAGAGAAGGCGAGAAGAGAAATAGATGAGTTGGAAAGAGACCAGAATTCAAAAACCTCCTACACTGTGTTCATTGATGACAGGTTCAAACCTGGCTTGTAGAGATTGTAAGGCAGCAGCTCTCATGCCCACAGACCCCAGACAGCCCCAGCCTTCACCATAGGCTCTACTACCAGCCCTGACAGTAATGTGTGTGTGTGTGTGTGTGTGTCTGTCTGTTTGTGTGTGTCTGTGTGTGCTCAGAGATCACCTGTAGTAGTCTCAGAGCATGGGTGGCAAGGGAGCCAGCCTCTCCTGCAACTTATGTACAGAGAACCTATCTGGTCAGGGCAAGCCAGCTAGCCCAGATTGTGGCTAAGCAAGAATGCATATGCAAAGGGACTCTCATGTCTCACTCTCCTGAGTTCCGATTCAATGCCATGCCTCACTATGATCCAAACACTGCCAATGGGGGAAGCTGGGGCACCCCTCAGAATTCAGGGGCATGAGCCTGTCCAGTCACCTTTGGCTGCCTACTCAGCCTCCACGCTCTCAGTCCACTGCTCAGGGCAGCAGATTACAAGCCCAGAAAGTACCCAGAAAGGGCTGTGTTTCCACATAGATGGGAAGTGTGTTGAACCAAACAATAGTGGATGAACCCGGCCCCTTACACCTACCCTTTGGGTCCGGCTAAGGCAATTGCTCCTGTGGCCTCACATCCCTGATCATGGTGTCCTGGTGTCCACACATCACACTCAGAGAGATTCCCAGAAGTAGGCTTGCATGAGTGTCCCATACAATGTCGCTCTGCTTGCAGGAAGCACAAACTACCCGGGCCCTTGCTATGGACAGACAAAAAAAAGATGGATGCCTCCACTGGCCAAATTAGGGGCTTCCAGTCAAGATCACAGCCCCGCCCCTCACCTGAGGGCCTGGCTGCTGCTAAAAAAGGCAATTGGAAACACCTTTTACACTTGGGCCCTGAGGACATACTCAGGAATCCCTCCAGGAGGTAGCAGGCTGGCAGACCTCCTGACCCCAGGATAGCTGTGCTCCTAGTTGGGTGGCCCTTCTGGCCAGTGGTGAAAATATTCCCTAGATACAAGAAAGAACTTCAGGTTTCAAAGGGATTTGAAACACCATGAGGCACTTGGAAAAGACATTTCACAGCCATCAAAACAACCTCTTTCTGAACAATGGAAGCTTCCGTTTTGCATGGAAAATCTGGACACTGGTGTGGCCATCAGTACCACAGATCCTTTACATTCGGCTTAATAGAGGGAAAGCACAGTGTGTGTGCCAGGGGGATCGAGTTTCACTTCTCTTGACCTGGGCTCTCATGGAATAAGGACAAGGACGCTGTGCAGGAAGGTGAGGAGGGCTGCATTGAGGCTGAGTGTCAGCCTCAGGGCCCTGGAGAATGGGAGTCAAGCACAGAGGGCCTGGACAGCTGCAGCTGGAGATGGACATATGCCTGGAACCTGCAGCAGCAACGCTGTCTCCGCAGTTCCCCTCTACACCATGTACTACACCATGTGCAGGAGACTAAGTAATCCAAAGGGCAAAGAAAGGAAAATTTCAACACCAGGAAGGCTGAGTTCACGATGCATGCACTGACTTCCAGTAAGGGCCCAGTGAAGAAGGCACGTAGAGACAGTCAGAGAGACAGAATGACAGAGACAGACAAGGACTGAAATTCTGGCCCTGTGCTGATCAGTGCCAGAGCACTGAAGACAAACCCTCCATGCCCATGCATACTTCTTACAAGTGGCATTGCTATTTTATGTTTGTGAGGAAAGGTAACACTTAGAACATCTAGGTCTTAGCCAATCTGAGAAGCAACACTTGGCCGGCAGCCCACTCTCCAAAACTGCCCTCGCCTCTCCAAATTCGAAGTAGTCATAGTGATGCTCCAGCCAACCTGCAGGCTGGCGTATTGCATCTCCCTGGTCCAGCCTCAGCCTGTCCTGTGTGCAGGGAACTGCACTATGTCTATTTCTTCTTTGATTTACAGTTTTGGGATAAGACTCGGTGGACAAAAAGAGCAAGAGGGAAGTAGATGATTTGGCAGTGGTAGTGTGTGCTGAGAGAGATTTGTAGAGTGATATACAATATGGCTCTGTGAGATGTCTCTCATGACTGTGGCTCAGAAGGGCCAGGTGTATCCACATTGCTACCCTAATCCAGAGATGTGCAGGTCTCTAGCTAAAAAATATTTTCAGACCTCTACATGTTACATACATATATATATATATATATATATATAGAGAGAGAGAGAGAGAGAGAGAGAGAGAGACACTGATGTAGTCATTTTCTACAATGGATTCGGTGTGACATTCACACAATTGATTGCTAAAACCTGGAGAGAAACTTTGCATCAGGAAAAGAATTGTCCAAAGGAATAAAATCTCCAAATCATTAGCTATATGCAGCTCCAACGGGACCGAGCGAAAAAGGCTCGAGAAGGAACTCATCCAGGAGACTCTCCACATGGACAGGCACCACAGGTTTCCTAGTCTGGCAACACAAACAGGGCAGCTGCTAGTTCCCAGTGCAAGCCTCAGGGCAAAAACCTCTCCCTCTTCAGTGTCTTTACATCTGAAAAGAAGAAAAGTGACCAAGGGCCAAGGAGAGCTGCCCTGGTGTCAAAATTGAGCTGTAAATCAGAATGTGCCAAGTGTTTTGCACAAAATCACCTGTGCCACAGTGATTCTGTTGTTCTCTCTCTCTCTCCCTCCCTCAGACACACACACACACACACACACACACAAATCCACAGAGGCACAGGCACAAACGGAGTTATACACATGCGCACTGGACAGCTTCTGCAAGGCAGGGCCCTGGGCTGAACCCTGCTTCGCATTTCCTGGAAGCACGCCCAGCCTTTTAAGGCCAGCTCTGAGCTCCCATTGGCGGGATTCCTTCAGAAGGCCCGCCCACAGGGCGCCAGCCAGGCTCTGATAGGCCAGAGGTCTAGGCCACGCCCAGAACCCCACCAGCAATCTCATTGGCCAGTGTGCTTGGACACGCCCAGGAGGGTCCGGGCCCCTAGTCAGTGATTGGCCAGCGGCCTTGAGCACCGCCCACACGGCCCTGCAGCACGCTGATTGGGCAGCCTCCGGAAGGCCCGCCCACCAGCCACTTCCGCTCGACTCTGATTGGCCTGGTGTCCCAGGGACACGCCCCCAGCCAGCCTTCTCTTGGCTCCCATTGGCGGGCTGCTGTCTGAGGGGCGCCCTCTGATAGGCCAGTTCCTAAGGCACGCCCAGGAAGGTCACCGCCCTTGCCCCATGATTGGCCAGCCTCCTGGGCTCCGCCCACGAGGCCCACCCCAGGCGCTCATTGGACATCCTCCCGAGGGCCCGCCCCCCAGGCACTTCCGCTGGACCCTGATTGGCTGACCTCCAGGGGTACGCCCACCCAGAGCCAGCACCCAGGCTCTCATTGGTGGGCTGCTCTCTGAGGCCCGCCCATGCAACTCCTCCTCTGTTCTCATTGGCCAGCTCTTGCTTCACGCCCCTGAGGGTGACGTTCCTCCTCTCTGATTGGCCAGCTGTCTCTATGAATAACCACTGGGCCCTCCCCTCAGGCTCATTGGGCACGGGCTCTGAGGCCCGTCCCCGGGGACTTTCTGCCATCCTCTGAAGGCCCTGTTTCTGCAAACACGACCCCCACAGCTCCTGTCTGGGCCCGTCCTTAGGACACTGCCTGCCTGCGCTAGGCTGGCCATGCTTTTGGGGCACACCCAGAAACACTGTCGCCACTCTCCTAGCCCAATGTGTCTCAGGGCACTTGCCCCATGGAGCCTTAGTCCCGCCCTGGTGCTGCCCACTTGTGGACACCCAGCAGAATGCAGCTGAGCACAGGGATTCACAAGCTCCCAGTAGAGTCATCCCAGACAAAGAGAGAAACCCCTTCCACTTGCAAAGCCAAATGGGGGATCCCCCCACCCCACAGGAAAGAACAGATGTCTAGGGCACTCTACGTCAATTTCAACCCTGCTGTCCATGGGCCACAATTCCTAGAGTTCTCCTCATTCCACAGAATCACTACACTCAACTATGGTCTTTGCTGCCACCTTGTGGACATACAGCAGAATGCAGCTGAGCTCCCCATGCCACTCCTCTTTGAGTCTACCCAGAAAATTACACACAGCATGGGAATAGCAAAGGAAAGAACCCATCTGAGGACCACCTGGGAGAATGCACAACAGAGTCCACAATCCAATGTGCCAATTCATACTTGAAAAACCACTTGTGCAGTGGAAACTTCCTTTGTCATAACACAACCCAGTTCCTAAGTCCCTGCGTCAGGAATCAAGAAACAACAGCGGTAATCATAACTGAAACACACTTATGCACACTTACACACACACACACACACACACACACACCTTCCCACAGAGACGTACACACTTGTCCCGAAAATAACTTGGATTGGAGTTGCTGTTTTGCACCCTAGCAAAAGGTCAAAGTTTCATGGGTGGAAGGGAGAAGTGTTAAGTTTCTGGCATATGAAGGTGAGAAATGCCTAGAGCAGATCGATAGTTACATGGACAACGAAGGGAGCATGGGTTGGAGGGACAGCTGGTGGACCTGCCAGGGAACTGTGTGGAATCCCAGGACCCTGTTTTGAGCCCCTGGTCACACTTACCCAGCTAGGGAAAAGCTGGGCTAGTGACAAATCAGAGCTGCAGCTGTCTCTCTGTCTCTCTTCCTGCTTGGGCCCTGCTCTCTCAATTTATGACTGTTTGCTTCTCCTCAATAAGAAAGTTACAAAGGATGTACAGAAATACAGGGGTAGTGGGAAAAATTACCCCCCCCCCCGTGCCCACTATTACATGGAACTGTTGACTGTAAACCAGTCATCCCCCAAGAAAGAACAGAATAAATATTTGTGAGGTTAAAAACATTGTAGGTTAAATAGTGAACATTCTCTAGAGCCATGCAATACTAATCCATTGTGCATTGGATGTCACTGTCAAAAACAGTGCAGTAGCAGTTGTAGTAGTGTGTAGTATCTGCAAAAGGAAATGTATTGTGTGTCAAAAGTTCCCTTCAATTATAAGAGAAAATCTATCAGGCAGAAGAAATGACCCCTTATGTGATATCGGACGAAATAAATAAATAAATAAATATGCAAATAAATGGGAATGATCTAAGAGGATTTGAAAAAAATAAAAAATAAAAACAAACACCACAGGAAGACCTGATGACAGCAGAAATAAAGAAAACGTCTGCTGAGAAATAGAGGGCTGCTTCAAAAATTCCCTGACACACAGGGTCCAGGCAAATTACGAATTCCATGAATGAAAAGAAACGCATACGATTTGAAGCTTACACTAGAAAATGGAGGCATGTTCTGTGCTATGATAATTACAATAAGGATACTGATAGAAAGGCTATTGGAAATGCTCCTGGAAAGTTTATAATTTATAATTGTAGTGAATCCTGCTCCAACTATGTGACCAATTATTTATGAATAAGGAGGCTATTATAAATGCGGTAATTCTGCATTCAGATCAAATAAAAAGGTCAACAATTCTAAAAATGTCTGATATATATATATATATGTATGTATGTATATGTACATATATGTATGTGTATCTTTATTATCAACTATGAGGGATACTGGCATGGCTATGAGGAGACAGAGTATGGCTTGTGCCAGAGGGACTTACAAAGCTGAGGCTCCAGAAACCTAGGTGAAATCGCCAACAAAACAATCCAGAGCTCAGCCGGGCCCTGGTGACTCGCTTTGTATATCTGGGCCTGTCAGTCAAATAATATATAAGTAAAATATTAATGAGTGCAGACAGAGTGAGTGAGAGCCTGTGAGAGTCAGAGACAGAGAAGGCAAGAAGAGAAATAGAAGAGTTGGAAAGAGACCAGAAGTCCAAAAGCTCCCACTCTGTGTTCATACATGACAGGTTCAAACCTGGGTTGTAGAGATTGTAAGGCAGCAGTCTCCTGTCCACAGACCCCAGACAACCCCAGCCTTCACCATATGTGTGTAGTATTTACGACAGGATATGTATTGTGAGTGTAAACTTCCCTTCAATTATAAGAGAAAAATCTATCAAGCCGAAGAATGGACCCCTCATGTAATATAGAACCAAATAAATAAATAAATAAATAAATATGCAAGTAAATGGGGGTTATCTAGGAGGATTTGAAACAAATGAAAAATAAAAACAAAAAGCACAAGAAGACCTGATGGCAGCAGAAACATAGAAACCATCTGCTGAGAATCAAGGGCTGCTTCAAAAGTTCCGAGACCCTTCAGAGTCCAGGGAAATTAAGATTTCGGGAGAATGAAAAGAAACTCATATGTATTGAAGCTTACACTAGAGAAAGGAGGCAAGTTCTGTACTATGATAATTAAAATAAGGATGCTGATAGAAATGCTATTAGAAATGCTACTGGAAGGTTCTATTATTTATAATTGTATTGAATCCTGCTCCAACTATGTGGCCAATTAATAGGGAAAAAGGAACCTGTTGTAAATGTGTGAATTCTGATTAAGATCAATTACATAGGTTGACAATTCTAAAAATGACAGAGATATATATATGTATATTTATATATGTATATGGATGTATATCTTTATTATAAAGTCTGAGAGATACTGCCATGGATATGAGGAGACAGAATATGGCTTAAGTCAGAGAGACTTACCAATCAGAGGCTCCAGTAGCCTAGGTGAAATCACAAACAAAACCAGCCAGAGCTCAGCAGTGCTCTGGCTACTCTCTTTGCATATCTGGGCCTGTCAATAAAATAAGGATATAAGTAAAATATTCCTGAGTTCAGGCAGAGTGAGAGAGAGCCTGTGAGAGTCAGAGACAGAGATGGCGAGAAGAGAAATAGAAGAGTTGGAAATAGACCAGAAGTCAAAACCCCCCTAGGCTGTGTTCATTCATGACAGGTTCAAACCTGGGTTGTAGAGATTGTCACGCAGCAGCTCTAATGCCCAAAGACCCCAGACAACCCAAGCCTTCACCATATGTGTGTAGTATTTGCCCCAGGAAATGTATTGTGCATCAAAAGTTCCCTTCAGTTATAGGAGAAAATCTCTCAAGCAGAAGAAATGATGCCACATGTGATACCTGACTAAATAAATAAATATGCAAATAAATGGGGATGATCTAGGAGGACTTGAAACAATAAAAATAAGTAAAGACAAAAAGCACAAGAAGACCTGATGACAGCAGAAACATAGAAACCATCTGCTGAGAAACAGAGGGCTGCTTCAAAAATTCCCTAACACTTCAGGGTCCAGGGACATTAAGATTTCCGGAGAAAGAAAACAAACACATACGTATTGAAGCTTACACTAGCTAGAAAAAGGAGGGAAGATCTGGGCCATGATAATTACAATAAGGATGCTAATAGAAACACGATTAGAAATGCTACTGGAAGGTTCTATTATTTATAATTGTATTGAATCCTGCTCCAACTATATGGCCAATTATTTCAGAAAAACTAGGCTGTTATAAATGTGGTAATTCTGAAAGAAGGTCAAATACATAAGTCGAACATTCTAAAAATGACAGATATATAAATCTATATGTATATATATACATGTATGTATATCTTTATTATAAACTCTGAGTGATACTGGCATGGAAATGAGGAGACAGAATATGGCTTGTGTCAGAAAGACTTACAAACTGAGGCTCCAGTAGCCTAGGTGAAATCGCCAACACAACAAGCCAGAGCTCAGCAGTGCTCTGGTAACTCTCTTTGT
This sequence comes from Erinaceus europaeus, assembly GCF_950295315.1. Classification (NCBI taxonomy): domain Eukaryota; kingdom Metazoa; phylum Chordata; class Mammalia; order Eulipotyphla; family Erinaceidae; genus Erinaceus; species Erinaceus europaeus. The sequence continues at coordinate 784,653 of NC_080174.1, forward strand.
CTATCTGGGCCTGTCAGTAAAATAAGAATCTAAGTAAAATATTAATGAGTGAAGACAGAGTGTGTGAGAGCATGTGAGAGTTAGAGATAGAGAAGGCGAGAAGAGAAATAGATGAGTTGGAAAGAGACCAGAATTCAAAAACCTCCTACACTGTGTTCATTGATGACAGGTTCAAACCTGGCTTGTAGAGATTGTAAGGCAGCAGCTCTCATGCCCACAGACCCCAGACAGCCCCAGCCTTCACCATAGGCTCTACTACCAGACCTGACAGTAATGTGTGTGTGTGTGTGTGTGTGTGTGTGTGTGTCTGTCTGTTTGTGTGTGTCTGTGTGTGCTCAGAGATCACCTGTAGTAGTCTCAGAGCATGGGTGGCAAGGGAGCCAGCCTCTCCTGCAACTTATGTACAGAGAACCTATCTGGTCAGGGCAAGCCAGCTAGCCCAGATTGTGGCTAAGCAAGAATGCATATGCAAAGGGACTCTCATGTCTCACTCTCCTGAGTTCCGATTCAATGCCATGCCTCACTATGATCCAAACACTGCCAATGGGGGAAGCTGGGGCACCCCTCAGAATTCAGGGGCATGAGCCTGTCCAGTCACCTTTGGCTGCCTACTCAGCCTCCAGGCTCTCAGTCCACTGCTCAGGGCAGCAGATTACAAGCCCAGAAAGTACCCAGAAAGGGCTGTGTTTCCACATAGATGGGAAGTGTGTTGAACCAAACAATAGTGGATGAACCCGGCCCCTTACACCTACCCTTTGGGTCCGGCTAAGGCAATTGCTCCTGTGGCCTCACATCCCTGATCATGGTGTCCTGGTGTCCACACATCACACTCAGAGAGATTCCCAGAAGTAGGCTTGCATGAGTGTCCCATACAATGTCGCTCTGCTTGCAGGAAGCACAAACTCCCCGGGCCCTTGCTATGGACAGACAAAAAAAAGATGGATGCCTCCACTGGCCAAATTAGGGGCTTCCAGTCAAGATCACAGCCCCGCCCCTCACCTGAGGGCCTGGCTGCTGCTAAAAAAGGCAATTGGAAACACCTTTTACACTTGGGCCCTGAGGACATACTCAGGAATCCCTCCAGGAGGTAGCAGGCTGGCAGACCTCCTGACCCCAGGATAGCTGTGCTCCTAGTTGGGCGGCCCTTCTGGCCAGTGGTGAAAATATTCCCTAGATACAAGAAAGAACTTCAGGTTTCAAAGGGATTTGAAACACCATGAGGCACTTGGAAAAGACATTTCACAGCCATCAAAACACCCTCTTTCTGAACACTGGAAGCTTCCGTTTTGCATGGAAAATCTGGACACTGGTGTGGCCATCAGTACCACAGATCCTTTACATTCGGCTTAATAGAGGGAAAGCACAGTGTGTGTGCCAGGGGGATCGAGTTTCACTTCTCTTGACCTGGGCTCTCATGGAATAAGGACAAGGACGCTGTGCAGGAAGGTGAGGAGGGCTGCATTGAGGCTGAGTGTCAGCCTCAGGGCCCTGGAGAATGGGAGTCAAGCACAGAGGGCCTGGGCAGCTGCAGCTGGAGATGGACATATGCCTGGAACCTGCAGCAGCAACGCTGTCTCCGCAGTTCCACTCTACACCATGTACTACACCATGTGCAGGAGACTAAGTAATCCAAAGGGCAAAGAAAGGAAAATTTCAACACCAGGAAGGCTGAGTTCACGATGCATGCACTGACTTCCAGTAAGGGCCCAGTGAAGAAGGCACGTAGAGACAGTCAGAGAGACAGAATGACAGAGACAGACAAGGACTGAAATTCTGGCCCTGTGCTGATCAGTGCCAGAGCACTGAAGACAAACCCTCCATGCCCATGCATACTTCTTACAAGTGGCATTGCTATTTTATGTTTGTGAGGAAAGGTAACACTTAGAACATCTAGGTCTTAGCCAATCTGAGAAGCAACACTTGGCCGGCAGCCCACTCTCCAAAACTGCCCTCGCCTCTCCAAATTCGAAGTAGTCATAGTGATGCTCCAGCCAAGCTGCAGGCTGGCGTATTGCATCTCCCTGGTCCAGCCTCAGCCTGTCCTGTGTGCAGGGAACTGCACTATGTCTATTTCTTCTTTGATTTACAGTTTTGGGATAAGACTCGGTGGACAAAAAGAGCAAGAGGGAAGTAGATGATTTGGCAGTGGTAGTATGTGCTGAGAGAGATTTGTAGAGTGATATACGATATGGCTCTGTGAGATGTCTCTCATGACTGTGGCTCAGAAGGGCCAGGTGTATCCACATTGCTACCTTAATCCAGAGATGTGCAGGTCTCTAGCTAAAAAATATTTTCAGACCTCTACATGTTACATACATATATATATATATATATATAGAGAGAGAGAGAGAGAGAGAGAGAGCGAGAGAGAGAGACACTGATGTAGTCATTTTCTACAATGGATTCGGTGTGACATTCACACAATTGATTGCTAAAACCTGGAGAGAAACTTTGCATCAGGAAAAGAATTGTCCAAAGGAATAAAATCTCCAAATCATTAGCTATATGCAGCTCCAACGGGACCGAGCGAAAAAGGCTCGAGAAGGAACTCATCCAGGACACTCTCCACATGGACAGGCACCACAGGTTTCCTAGTCTGGCAACACAAACAGGGCAGCTGCTAGTTCCCAGTGCAAGCCTCAGGGCAAAAACCTCTCCCTCTTCAGTGTCTTTACATCTGAAAAGAAGAAAAGTGACCAAGGGCCAAGGAGAGCTGCCCTGGTGTCAATATTGAGCTGTAAATCAGAATGTGCCAAGTGTTTTGCACAAAATCACCTGTGCCACAGTGATTCTGTTGTTCTCTCTCTCTCTCCCTCCCTCAGACACACACACACACACACACACACACACACACACACACACACACAAATCCACAGAGGCACAGGCACAAACGGAGTTATACACATGCGCACTGGACAGCTTCGTCAAGGCAGGGCCCTGGGCTGAACCCTGCTTCGCATTTCCTGGAAGCACGCCCAGCCGTTTAAGGCCAGCTCTGAACTCCCATTGGCGGGATTCCTTCAGAAGGCCCGCCCACAGGGCGCCAGCCAGGCTCTGATAGGCCAGAGGTCTAGGCCACGCCCAGAACCGCACCAGCAATCTCATTGGCCAGTGTGCTTGGACACGCCCAGGAGGGACCGGGCCCCTAGTCAGTGATTGGCCAGCGGCCTTGAGCACCGCCCACACGGCCCTGCAGCACGCTGATTGGGCAGCCTCCGGAAGGCCCGCCCACCAGCCACTTCCGCTCGACTCTGATTGGCCTGGTGTCCCAGGGACACGCCCCCAGCCAGCCTTCTCTTGGCTCCCATTGGCGGGCTGCTGTCTGAGGGGCGCCCTCTGATAGGCCAGTTCCTAAGGCACGCCCAGGAAGGTCACCGCCCTTGCCCCATGATTGGCCAGCCTCCTGGGCTCCGCCCACGAGGCCCACCCCAGGCGCTCATTGGACATCCTCCCGAGGGCCCGCCCCCCAGGCACTTCCGCTGGACCCTGATTGGCTGACCTCCAGGGGTACGCCCACCCAGAGCCAGCACCCAGGCTCTCATTGGTGGGCTGCTCTCTGAGGCCCGCCCATGCAACTCCTCCTCTGTTCTCATTGGCCAGCTCTTTCTTCACGCCCCTGAGGGTGACGTTCCTCCTCTCTGATTGGCCAGCTGTCTCTATGAATAACCACTGGGCCCTCCCCTCAGGCTCATTGGGCACGGGCTCTGAGGCCCGTCCCCGGGGACTTTCTGCCATCCTCTGAAGGCCCTGTTTCTGCAAACACGACCCCCACAGCTCCTGTCTGGGCCCGTCCTTAGGACACTGCCTGCCTGCGCTAGGCTGGCCATGCTTTTGGGGCACACCCAGAAACACTGTCGCCACTCTCCTAGCCCAATGTGTCTCAGGGCACTTGCCCCATGGAGCCTTAGTCCCGCCCTGGTGCTGCCCACTTGTGGACACCCAGCAGAATGCAGCTGAGCACAGGGATTCACAAGCTCCCAGTAGAGTCATCCCAGACAAAGAGAGAAACCCCTTCCACTTGCAAAGCCAAATGGGGGATCCCCCCACCCCACAGGAAAGAACAGATGTCTAGGGCACTCTACGTCAATTTCAACCCTGCTGTCCATGGGCCACAATTCCTAGAGTTCTCCTCATTCCACAGAATCACTACACTCAACTATGGTCTTTGCTGCCACCTTGTGGACATACAGCAGAATGCAGCTGAGCTCCCCATGCCACTCCTCTTTGAGTCTACCCAGAAAATTACACACAGCATGGGAATAGCAAAGGAAAGAACCCATCTGAGGACCACCTGGGAGAATGCACAACAGAGTCCACAATCCAATGTGCCAATTCATACTTGAAAAACCACTTGTGTAGTGCAAACTTCCTTTCTCATAAAACAACCCAGTTCCTAAGTCCCTGCGTCAGGAATCAAGAAACAACAGCGGTAATCATAACTGAAACACACTTATGCACACTTACACACACACACACACACACACACACACCTTCCCACAGAGACGTACACACTTGTCCCGAAAATAACTTGGATTGGAGTTGCTGTTTTGCACCCTAGCTAAAGGTCAAAGTTTCATGGGTGGAAGGGAGAAGTGTTAAGTTTCTGGCATATGAAGGTGAGAAATGCCTAGAGCAGATCGATAGTTACATGGACAACGAAGGGAGCATGGGTTGGAGGGACAGCTGGTGGAGCTGCCAGGGAACTATGTGGAATCCCAGGACCCTGTTTTGAGCCCCTGGTCACACTTACCCAGCTAGGGAAAAGCTGGGCTAGTGACAAATCAGAGCTGCAGCTGTCTCTCTGTCTCTCTTCCTGCTTGGGCCCTGCTCTCTCAATTTATGACTGTTTGCTTCTCCTCAATAAGAAAGTTACAAAAGATGTACAGAAATACAGGGGTAGTGGGAAAAATTACCCCCCCGTGCCCACTATTACATGGAACTGTTGACTGTAAACCAGTCATCCCCCAAGAAAGAACAGAATAAATATTTGTGAGGTTAAAAACATTGTAGGTTAAATAGTGAACATTCTCTAGAGCCATGCAATACTAATCCATTGTGCATTGGATGTCACTGTCAAAAACAGTGCAGTAGCAGTTGTAGTAGTGTGTAGTATCTGCAAAAGGAAATGTATTGTGTGTCAAAAGTTCCCTTCAATTATAAGAGAAAATCTATCAGGCAGAAGAAATGACCCCTCATGTGATATCGGACGAAATAAATAAATAAATAAATATGCAAATAAATGGGAATGATCTAAGAGGATTTGAAAAAAATAAAAAATACAAACAAACACCACAGGAAGACCTGATGACAGCAGAAATATAGAAAAGGTCTGCTGAGAAATAGAGGGCTGCTTCAAAAATTCCCTGACACACAGGGTCCAGGCAAATTACGAATTCCATGAATGAAAAGAAACGCATACGATTTGAAGCTTACACTAGAAAATGGAGGCAAGTTCTGTGCTATGATAATTACAATAAGGATACTGATAGAAAGGCTATTGGAAATGCTCCTGGAAAGTTTATAATTTATAATTGTAGTGAATCCTGCTCCAACTATGTGACCAATTATTTATGAATAAGGAGGCTATTATAAATGCGGTAATTCTGCATTCAGATCAAATAAAAAGGTCAACAATTCTAAAAATGTCTGATATATATATATATATGTATGTATGTATATGTACATATATGTATGTGTATCTTTATTATCAACTATGAGGGATACTGGCATGGCTATGAGGAGACAGAGTATGGCTTGTGCCAGAGGGACTTACAAAGCTGAGGCTCCAGAAACCTAGGTGAAATCGCCAACAAAACAATCCAGAGCTCAGCCGGGCCCTGGTGACTCGCTTTGTATATCTGGGCCTGTCAGTCAAATAATATATAAGTAAAATATTAATGAGTGCAGACAGAGTGAGTGAGAGCCTGTGAGAGTCAGAGACAGAGAAGGCAAGAAGAGAAATAGAAGAGTTGGAAAGAGACCAGAAGTCCAAAAGCTCCCACTCTGTGTTCATACATGACAGGTTCAAACCTGGGTTGTAGAGATTGTAAGGCAGCAGTCTCCTGTCCACAGACCCCAGACAACCCCAGCCTTCACCATATGTGTGTAGTATTTACGACAGGATATGTATTGTGAGTGTAAACTTCCCTTCAATTATAAGAGAAAAATCTATCAAGCCGAAGAATGGACCCCTCATGTAATATAGAACCAAATAAATAAATAAATAAATAAATATGCAAGTAAATGGGGGTTATCTAGGAGGATTTGAAACAAATGAAAAATAAAAACAAAAAGCACAAGAAGACCTGATGGCAGCAGAAACATAGAAACCATCTGCTGAGAATCAAGGGCTGCTTCAAAAGTTCCGAGACCCTTCAGAGTCCAGGGAAATTAAGATTTCGGGAGAATGAAAAGAAACTCATATGTATTGAAGCTTACACTAGAGAAAGGAGGCAAGTTCTGTACTATGATAATTAAAATAAGGATGCTGATAGAAATGCTATTAGAAATGCTACTGGAAGGTTCTATTATTTATAATTGTATTGAATCCTGCTCCAACTATGTGGCCAATTAGTAGGGAAAAAGGAACCTGTTGTAAATGTGTGAATTCTGATTAAGATCAATTACATAGGTTGACAATTCTAAAAATGACAGAGATATATATGTATATTTATATATGTATATGGATGTATATCTTTATTATAAAGTCTGAGAGATACTGCCATGGATATGAGGAGACAGAATATGGCTTAAGTCAGAGAGACTTACCAATCAGAGGCTCCAGTAGCCTAGGTGAAATCACAAACAAAACCAGCCAGAGCTCAGCAGTGCTCTGGCTACTCTCTTTGCATATCTGGGCCTGTCAATAAAATAAGGATATAAGTAAAATATTCCTGAGTTCAGGCAGAGTGAGAGAGAGCCTGTGAGAGTCAGAGACAGAGATGGCGAGAAGAGAAATAGAAGAGTTGGAAATAGACCAGAAGTCAAAACCCCCCTAGGCTGTGTTCATTCATGACAGGTTCAAACCTGGGTTGTAGAGATTGTCACGCAGCAGCTCTAATGCCCAAAGACCCCAGACAACCCAAGCCTTCACCATATGTGTGTAGTATTTGCCCCAGGAAATGTATTGTGCATCAAAAGTTCCCTTCAGTTATAGGAGAAAATCTCTCAAGCAGAAGAAATGATGCCACATGTGATACCTGACTAAATAAATAAATATGCAAATAAATGGGGATGATCTAGGAGGACTTGAAACAATAAAAATAAGTAAAGACAAAAAGCACAAGAAGACCTGATGACAGCAGAAACATAGAAACCATCTGCTGAGAAACAGAGGGCTGCTTCAAAAATTCCCTAACACTTCAGGGTCCAGGGACATTAAGATTTCCGGAGAAAGAAAACAAACACATACGTATTGAAGCTTACACTAGCTAGAAAAAGGAGGGAAGATCTGGGCCATGATAATTACAATAAGGATGCTAATAGAAACACGATTAGAAATGCTACTGGAAGGTTCTATTATTTATAATTGTATTGAATCCTGCTCCAACTATATGGCCAATTATTTCAGAAAAACTAGGCTGTTATAAATGTGGTAATTCTGAAAGAAGGTCAAATACATAAGTCGAACATTCTAAAAATGACAGATATATAAATCTATATGTATATATATACATGTATGTATATCTTTATTATAAACTCTGAGTGATACTGGCATGGAAATGAGGAGACAGAATATGGCTTGTGTCAGAAAGACTTACAAACTGAGGCTCCAGTAGCCTAGGTGAAATCGCCAACACAACAAGCCAGAGCTCAGCAGTGCTCTGGTAACTCTCTTTGTCTATCTGGGCCTGTCAGTAAAATAAGAATCTAAGTAAAATATTAATGAGTGAAGACAGAGTGTGTGAGAGCATGTGAGAGTTAGAGATAGAGAAGGCGAGAAGAGAAATAGATGAGTTGGAAAGAGACCAGAATTCAAAAACCTCCTACACTGTGTTCATTGATGACAGGTTCAAACCTGGCTTGTAGAGATTGTAAGGCAGCAGCTCTCATGCCCACAGACCCCAGACAGCCCCAGCCTTCACCATAGGCTCTACTACCAGACCTGACAGTAATGTGTGTGTGTGTGTGTGTGTGTGTGTCTGTCTGTTTGTGTGTGTCTGTGTGTGCTCAGAGATCACCTGTAGTAGTCTCAGAGCATGGGTGGCAAGGGAGCCAGCCTCTCCTGCAACTTATGTACAGAGAACCTATCTGGTCAGGGCAAGCCAGCTAGCCCAGATTGTGGCTAAGCAAGAATGCATATGCAAAGGGACTCTCATGTCTCACTCTCCTGAGTTCCGATTCAATGCCATGCCTCACTATGATCCAAACACTGCCAATGGGGGAAGCTGGGGCACCCCTCAGAATTCAGGGGCATGAGCCTGTCCAGTCACCTTTGGCTGCCTACTCAGCCTCCAGGCTCTCAGTCCACTGCTCAGGGCAGCAGATTACAAGCCCAGAAAGTACCCAGAAAGGGCTGTGTTTCCACATAGATGGGAAGTGTGTTGAACCAAACAATAGTGGATGAACCCGGCCCCTTACACCTACCCTTTGGGTCCGGCTAAGGCAATTGCTCCTGTGGCCTCACATCCCTGATCATGGTGTCCTGGTGTCCACACATCACACTCAGAGAGATTCCCAGAAGTAGGCTTGCATGAGTGTCCCATACAATGTCGCTCTGCTTGCAGGAAGCACAAACTACCCGGGCCCTTGCTATGGACAGACAAAAAAAAGATGGATGCCTCCACTGGCCAAATTAGGGGCTTCCAGTCAAGATCACAGCCCCGCCCCTCACCTGAGGGCCTGGCTGCTGCTAAAAAAGGCAATTGGAAACACCTTTTACACTTGGGCCCTGAGGACATACTCAGGAATCCCTCCAGGAGGTAGCAGGCTGGCAGACCTCCTGACCCCAGGATAGCTGTGCTCCTAGTTGGGCGGCCCTTCTGGCCAGTGGTGAAAATATTCCCTAGATACAAGAAAGAACTTCAGGTTTCAAAGGGATTTGAAACACCATGAGGCACTTGGAAAAGACATTTCACAGCCATCAAAACAACCTCTTTCTGAACAATGGAAGCTTCCGTTTTGCATGGAAAATCTGGACACTGGTGTGGCCATCAGTACCACAGATCCTTTACATTCGGCTTAATAGAGGGAAAGCACAGTGTGTGTGCCAGGGGGATCGAGTTTCACTTCTCTTGACCTGGGCTCTCATGGAATAAGGACAAGGACGCTGTGCAGGAAGGTGAGGAGGGCTGCATTGAGGCTGAGTGTCAGCCTCAGGGCCCTGGAGAATGGGAGTCAAGCACAGAGGGCCTGGACAGCTGCAGCTGGAGATGGACATATGCCTGGAACCTGCAGCAGCAACGCTGTCTCCGCAGTTCCCCTCTACACCATGTACTACACCATGTGCAGGAGACTAAGTAATCCAAAGGGCAAAGAAAGGAAAATTTCAACACCAGGAAGGCTGAGTTCACGATGCATGCACTGACTTCCAGTAAGGGCCCAGTGAAGAAGGCACGTAGAGACAGTCAGAGAGACAGAATGACAGAGACAGACAAGGACTGAAATTCTGGCCCTGTGCTGATCAGTGCCAGAGCACTGAAGACAAACCCTCCATGCCCATGCATACTTCTTACAAGTGGCATTGCTATTTTATGTTTGTGAGGAAAGGTAACACTTAAAACATCTAGGTCTTAGCCAATCTGAGAAGCAACCCTTGGCCGGCAGCCCACTCTCCAAAACTGCCCTCGCCTCTCCAAATTCGAAGTAGTCATAGTGATGCTCCAGCCAAGCTGCAGGCTGGCGTATTGCATCTCCCTGGTCCAGCCTCAGCCTGTCCTGTGTGCAGGGAACTGCACTATGTCTATTTCTTCTTTGATTTACAGTTTTGGGATAAGACTCGGTGGACAAAAGAGCAAGAGGGAAGTAGATGATTTGGCAGTAGTAGTATGTGCTGAGAGAGATTTGTAGAGTGATATACGATATGGCTCTGTGAGATGTCTCTCATGACTGTGGCTCAGAAGGGCCAGGTGTATCCACATTGCTACCTTAATCCAGAGATGTGCAGGTCTCTAGCTAAAAAATATTTTCAGACCTCTACATGTTACATACATATATATATATATATATAGAGAGAGAGAGAGAGAGAGAGAGAGAGACACTGATGTAGTCATTTTCTACAATGGATTCGGTGTGACATTCACACAATTGATTGCTAAAACCTGGAGAGAAACTTTGCATCAGGAAAAGAATTGTCCAAAGGAATAAAATCTCCAAATCATTAGCTATATGCAGCTCCAACGGGACCGAGCGAAAAAGGCTCGAGAAGGAACTCATCCAGGACACTCTCCACATGGACAGGCACCACAGGTTTCCTAGTCTGGCAACACAAACAGGGCAGCTGCTAGTTCCCAGTGCAAGCCTCAGGGCAAAAACCTCTCCCTCTTCAGTGTCTTTACATCTGAAAAGAAGAAAAGTGACCAAGGGCCAAGGAGAGCTGCCCTGGTGTCAATATTGAGCTGTAAATCAGAATGTGCCAAGTGTTTTGCACAAAATCACCTGTGCCACAGTGATTCTGTTGTTCTCTCTCTCTCTCCCTCCCTCAGACACACACACACACACACACACACACACACAAATCCACAGAGGCACAGGCACAAACGGAGTTATACACATGCGCACTGGACAGCTTCTGCAAGGCAGGGCCCTGGGCTGAACCCTGCTTCGCATATCCTGGAAGCACGCCCAGCCTTTTAAGGCCAGCTCTGAGCTCCCATTGGCGGGATTCCTTCAGAAGGCCCGCCCACAGGGCGCCAGCCAGGCTCTGATAGGCCAGAGGCCTAGGCCACGCCCAGAACCCCACCAGCAATCTCATTGGCCAGTGTGCTTGGACACGCCCAGGAGGGTCCGGGCCCCTAGTCAGTGATTGGCCAGCGGCCTTGAGCACCGCCCACACGGCCCTGCAGCACGCTGATTGGGCAGCCTCCGGAAGGCCCGCCCACCAGCCACTTCCGCTCGACTCTGATTGGCCTGGTGTCCCAGGGACACTTCCCCAGCCAGCCTTCTCTTGGCTCCCATTGGCGGGCTGCTGTCTGAGGGGCGCCCTCTGATAGGCCAGTTCCTAAGGCACGCCCAGGAAGGTCACCGCCCTTGCCCCATGATTGGCCAGCCTCCTGGGCTCCGCCCACGAGGCCCGCCCAAGGCGCTCATTGGACAGCCTCCCGAGGGCCCGCCCCCCAGGCACTTCCGCTGGACCCTGATTGGCTGACCTCCAGGGGTACGCCCACCCAGAGCCAGCAACCAGGCTCTCATTGGTGGGCTGCTCTCTGAGGCCCGCCCACGCAACTCCTCCTCTGTTCTCATTGGCCAGCTCTTGCTTCACGCCCCTGAGGGTGACGTTCCTCCTCTCTGATTGGCCAGCTGTCTCTATGAATACCCACTGGGCCCTCCCCTCAGGCTCATTGGGCACGGGCTCTGAGGCCCGCCCCCGGGGACTTTCTGCCATCCTCTGAAGGCCCTGTTTCTGCAAACACGACCACCACAGCTCCTGTCTGGGCCCATCCTTAGGACACTGCCTGCCTGCGCTAGGCTGGCCATGCTCTTGGGGCACACCCAGAAACACTGTCGCCACTCTCCTAGCCCAATGTGTCTCAGGGCACTTGCCCCATGGAGCCTTAGTCCCGCCCTGGTGCTGCCCACTTGTGGACACCCAGCAGAATGCAGCTGAGCACAGGGATTCACAAGCTCCCAGTAGAGTCATCCCAGACAAAGAGAGAAACCCCTTCCACTTGCAAAGCCAAATGGGGGATCCCCCCACCCCACAGGAAAGAACAGATGTCTAGGGCACTCTACATCAATTTCAACCCTGCTGTCCATGGGCCACAATTCCTAGAGTTCTCCTCATTCCACAGAATCACTACACTCAACTATGGTCTTTGCTGCCACCTTGTGGACATACAGCAGAATGCAGCTGAGCTCCCCATGCCACTCCTCTTTGAGTCTACCCAGAAAATTACACACAGCATGGGAATAGCAAAGGAAAGAACCCATCTGAGGACCACCTGGGAGAATGCACAACAGAGTCCACAATCCAATGTGCCAATTCATACTTGAAAAACCACTTGTGTAGTGCAAACTTCCTTTCTCATAAAACAACCCAGTTCCTAAGTCCCTGCGTCAGGAATCAAGAAACAACAGCGGTAATCATAACTGAAACACACTTATGCACACTTACACACACACACACACACACACACACACACACCTTCCCACAGAGACGTACACACTTGTCCCGAAAATAACTTGGATTGGAGTTGCTGTTTTGCACCCTAGCAAAAGGTCAAAGTTTCATGGGTGGAAGGGAGAAGTGTTAAGTTTCTGGCATATGAAGGTGAGAAATGCCTAGAGCAGATCGATAGTTACATGGACAACGAAGGGAGCATGGGTTGGAGGGACAGCTGGTGGAGCTGCCAGGGAACTATGTGGAATCCCAGGACCCTGTTTTGAGCCCCTGGTCACACTTACCCAGCTAGGGAAAAGCTGGGCTAGTGACAAATCAGAGCTGCAGCTGTCTCTCTGTCTCTCTTCCTGCTTGGGCCCTGCTCTCTCAATTTATGACTGTTTGCTTCTCCTCAATAAGAAAGTTACAAAAGATGTACAGAAATACAGGGGTAGTGGGAAAAATTACCCCCCCGTGCCCACTATTACATGGAACTGTTGACTGTAAACCATTCATCCCCCAAGAAAGAACAGAATAAATATTTGTGAGGTTAAAAACATTGTAGGTTAAATAGTGAACATTCTCTAGAGCCATGCAATACTAATCCATTGTGCATTGGATGTCACTGTCAAAAACAGTGCAGTAGCAGTTGTAGTAGTGTGTAGTATCTGCAAAAGGAAATGTATTGTGTGTCAAAAGTTCCCTTCAATTATAAGAGAAAATCTATCAGGCAGAAGAAATGACCCCTCATGTGATATCGGACGAAATAAATAAATAAATAAATATGCAAATAAATGGGAATGATCTAAGAGGATTTGAAAAAAATAAAAAATAAAAACAAACACCACAGGAAGACCTGATGACAGCAGAAATATAGAAAAGGTCTGCTGAGAAATAGAGGGCTGCTTCAAAAATTCCCTGACACACAGGGTCCAGGCAAATTACGAATTCCATGAATGAAAAGAAACGCATACGATTTGAAGCTTACACTAGAAAATGGAGGCAAGTTCTGTGCTATGATAATTACAATAAGGATACTGATAGAAAGGCTATTGGAAATGCTCCTGGAAAGTTTATAATTTATAATTGTAGTGAATCCTGCTCCAACTATGTGACCAATTATTTATGAATAAGGAGGCTATTATAAATGCGGTAATTCTGCATTCAGATCAAATAAAAAGGTCAACAATTCTAAAAATGTCTGATATATATATATATGTATGTATGTATATGTACATATATGTATGTGTATCTTTATTATCAACTATGAGGGATACTGGCATGGCTATGAGGAGACAGAGTATGGCTTGTGCCAGAGGGACTTACAAAGCTGAGGCTCCAGAAACCTAGGTGAAATCGCCAACAAAACAATCCAGAGCTCAGCCGGGCCCTGGTGACTCGCTTTGTATATCTGGGCCTGTCAGTCAAATAATATATAAGTAAAATATTAATGAGTGCAGACAGAGTGAGTGAGAGCCTGTGAGAGTCAGAGACAGAGAAGGCAAGAAGAGAAATAGAAGAGTTGGAAAGAGACCAGAAGTCCAAAAGCTCCCACTCTGTGTTCATACATGACAGGTTCAAACCTGGGTTGTAGAGATTGTAAGGCAGCAGTCTCCTGTCCACAGACCCCAGACAACCCCAGCCTTCACCATATGTGTGTAGTATTTACGACAGGATATGTATTGTGAGTGTAAACTTCCCTTCAATTATAAGAGAAAAATCTATCAAGCCGAAGAATGGACCCCTCATGTAATATAGAACCAAATAAATAAATAAATAAATATGCAAGTAAATGGGGGTTATCTAGGAGGATTTGAAACAAATGAAAAATAAAAACAAAAAGCACAAGAAGACCTGATGGCAGCAGAAACATAGAAACCATCTGCTGAGAATCAAGGGCTGCTTCAAAAGTTCCGAGACCCTTCAGAGTCCAGGGAAATTAAGATTTCGGGAGAATGAAAAGAAACTCATATATATTGAAGCTTACACTAGAGAAAGGAGGCAAGTTCTGTACTATGATAATTAAAATAAGGATGCTGATAGAAATGCTATTAGAAATGCTACTGGAAGGTTCTATTATTTATAATTGTATTGAATCCTGCTCCAACTATGTGGCCAATTAGTAGGGAAAAAGGAACCTGTTGTAAATGTGTGAATTCTGATTAAGATCAATTACATAGGTTGACAATTCTAAAAATGACAGAGATATATATGTATATTTATATATGTATATGGATGTATATCTTTATTATAAAGTCTGAGAGATACTGCCATGGATATGAGGAGACAGAATATGGCTTAAGTCAGAGAGACTTACCAATCAGAGGCTCCAGTAGCCTAGGTGAAATCACAAACAAAACCAGCCAGAGCTCAGCAGTGCTCTGGCTACTCTCTTTGCATATCTGGGCCTGTCAATAAAATAAGGATATAAGTAAAATATTCCTGAGTTCAGGCAGAGTGAGAGAGAGCCTGTGAGAGTCAGAGACAGAGATGGCGAGAAGAGAAATAGAAGAGTTGGAAATAGACCAGAAGTCAAAACCCCCCTAGGCTGTGTTCATTCATGACAGGTTCAAACCTGGGTTGTAGAGATTGTCACGCAGCAGCTCTAATGCCCAAAGACCCCAGACAACCCAAGCCTTCACCATATGTGTGTAGTATTTGCCCCAGGAAATGTATTGTGCATCAAAAGTTCCCTTCAGTTATAGGAGAAAATCTCTCAAGCAGAAGAAATGATGCCACATGTGATACCTGACTAAATAAATAAATATGCAAATAAATGGGGATGATCTAGGAGGACTTGAAACAATAAAAATAAGTAAAGACAAAAAGCACAAGAAGACCTGATGACAGCAGAAACATAGAAACCATCTGCTGAGAAACAGAGGGCTGCTTCAAAAATTCCCTAACACTTCAGGGTCCAGGGACATTAAGATTTCTGGAGAAAGAAAACAAACACATACGTATTGAAGCTTACACTAGCTAGAAAAAGGAGGGAAGATCTGGGCCATGATAATTACAATAAGGATGCTAATAGAAACACGATTAGAAATGCTACTGGAAGGTTCTATTATTTATAATTGTATTGAATCCTGCTCCAACTATATGGCCAATTATTTCAGAAAAACTAGGCTGTTATAAATGTGGTAATTCTGAAAGAAGGTCAAATACATAGGTCGAACATTCTAAAAATGACAGATATATAAATCTATATGTATATATATACATGTATGTATATCTTTATTATAAACTCTGAGTGATACTGGCATGGAAATGAGGAGACAGAATATGGCTTGTGTCAGAAAGACTTACAAACTGAGGCTCCAGTAGCCTAGGTGAAATCGCCAACACAACAAGCCAGAGCTCAGCAGTGCTCTGGTAACTCTCTTTGTCTATCTGGGCCTGTCAGTAAAATAAGAATCTAAGTAAAATATTAATGAGTGAAGACAGAGTGTGTGAGAGCATGTGAGAGTTAGAGATAGAGAAGGCGAGAAGAGAAATAGATGAGTTGGAAAGAGACCAGAATTCAAAAACCTCCTACACTGTGTTCATTGATGACAGGTTCAAACCTGGCTTGTAGAGATTGTAAGGCAGCAGCTCTCATGCCCACAGACCCCAGACAGCCCCAGCCTTCACCATAGGCTCTACTACCAGACCTGACAGTAATGTGTGTATGTGTGTGTGTGTGTGTGTGTGTGTGTGTGTCTGTCTGTTTGTGTGTGTCTGTGTGTGCTCAGAGATCACCTGTAGTAGTCTCAGAGCATGGGTGGCAAGGGAGCCAGCCTCTCCTGCAACTTATGTACAGAGAACCTATCTGGTCAGGGCAAGCCAGCTAGCCCAGATTGTGGCTAAGCAAGAATGCATATGCAAAGGGACTCTCATGTCTCACTCTCCTGAGTTCCGATTCAATGCCATGCCTCACTATGATCCAAACACTGCCAATGGGGGAAGCTGGGGCACCCCTCAGAATTCAGGGGCATGAGCCTGTCCAGTCACCTTTGGCTGCCTACTCAGCCTCCAGGCTCTCAGTCCACTGCTCAGGGCAGCAGATTACAAGCCCAGAAAGTACCCAGAAAGGGCTGTGTTTCCACATAGATGGGAAGTGTGTTGAACCAAACAATAGTGGATGAACCCGGCCCCTTACACCTACCCTTTGGGTCCGGCTAAGGCAATTGCTCCTGTGGCCTCACATCCCTGATCATGGTGTCCTGGTGTCCACACATCACACTCAGAGAGATTCCCAGAAGTAGGCTTGCATGAGTGTCCCATACAATGTCGCTCTGCTTGCAGGAAGCACAAACTACCCGGGCCCTTGCTATGGACAGACAAAAAAAAGATGGATGCCTCCACTGGCCAAATTAGGGGCTTCCAGTCAAGATCACAGCCCCGCCCCTCACCTGAGGGCCTGGCTGCTGCTAAAAAAGGCAATTGGAAACACCTTTTACACTTGGGCCCTGAGGACATACTCAGGAATCCCTCCAGGAGGTAGCAGGCTGGCAGACCTCCTGACCCCAGGATAGCTGTGCTCCTAGTTGGGCGGCCCTTCTGGCCAGTGGTGAAAATATTCCCTAGATACAAGAAAGAACTTCAGGTTTCAAAGGGATTTGAAACACCATGAGGCACTTGGAAAAGACATTTCACAGCCATCAAAACAACCTCTTTCTGAACAATGGAAGCTTCCGTTTTGCATGGAAAATCTGGACACTGGTGTGGCCATCAGTACCACAGATCCTTTACATTCGGCTTAATAGAGGGAAAGCACAGTGTGTGTGCCAGGGGGATCGAGTTTCACTTCTCTTGACCTGGGCTCTCATGGAATAAGGACAAGGACGCTGTGCAGGAAGGTGAGGAGGGCTGCATTGAGGCTGAGTGTCAGCCTCAGGGCCCTGGAGAATGGGAGTCAAGCACAGAGGGCCTGGACAGCTGCAGCTGGAGATGGACATATGCCTGGAACCTGCAGCAGCAACGCTGTCTCCGCAGTTCCCCTCTACACCATGTACTACACCATGTGCAGGAGACTAAGTAATCCAAAGGGCAAAGAAAGGAAAATTTCAACACCAGGAAGGCTGAGTTCACGATGCATGCACTGACTTCCAGTAAGGGCCCAGTGAAGAAGGCACGTAGAGACAGTCAGAGAGACAGAATGACAGAGACAGACAAGGACTGAAATTCTGGCCCTGTGCTGATCAGTGCCAGAGCACTGAAGACAAACCCTCCATGCCCATGCATACTTCTTACAAGTGGCATTGCTATTTTATGTTTGTGAGGAAAGGTAACACTTAAAACATCTAGGTCTTAGCCAATCTGAGAAGCAACCCTTGGCCGGCAGCCCACTCTCCAAAACTGCCCTCGCCTCTCCAAATTCGAAGTAGTCATAGTGATGCTCCAGCCAAGCTGCAGGCTGGCGTATTGCATCTCCCTGGTCCAGCCTCAGCCTGTCCTGTGTGCAGGGAACTGCACTATGTCTATTTCTTCTTTGATTTACAGTTTTGGGATAAGACTCGGTGGACAAAAAGAGCAAGAGGGAAGTAGATGATTTGGCAGTGGTAGTATGTGCTGAGAGAGATTTGTAGAGTGATATACGATATGGCTCTGTGAGATGTCTCTCATGACTGTGGCTCAGAAGGGCCAGGTGTATCCACATTGCTACCTTAATCCAGAGATGTGCAGGTCTCTAGCTAAAAAATATTTTCAGACCTCTACATGTTACATACATATATATATATATATATATATAGAGAGAGAGAGAGAGAGACACTGATGTAGTCATTTTCTACAATGGATTCGGTGTGACATTCACACAATTGATTGCTAAAACCTGGAGAGAAACTTTGCATCAGGAAAAGAATTGTCCAAAGGAATAAAATCTCCAAATCATTAGCTATATGCAGCTCCAACGGGACCGAGCGAAAAAGGCTCGAGAAGGAACTCATCCAGGACACTCTCCACATGGACAGGCACCACAGGTTTCCTAGTCTGGCAACACAAACAGGGCAGCTGCTAGTTCCCAGTGCAAGCCTCAGGGCAAAAACCTCTCCCTCTTCAGTGTCTTTACATCTGAAAAGAAGAAAAGTGACCAAGGGCCAAGGAGAGCTGCCCTGGTGTCAATATTGAGCTGTAAATCAGAATGTGCCAAGTGTTTTGCACAAAATCACCTGTGCCACAGTGATTCTGTTGTTCTCTCTCTCTCTCCCTCCCTCAGACACACACACACACACACACACAAATCCACAGAGGCACAGGCACAAACGGAGTTATACACAAGCGCACTGGACAGCTTCTGCAAGGCAGGGCCCTGGGCTGAACCCTGCTTCGCATTTCCTGGAAGCACGCCCAGCCTTTTAAGGCCAGCTCTGAGCTCCCATTGGCGGGATTCCTTCAGAAGGCCCGCCCACAGGGCGCCAGCCAGGCTCTGATAGGCCAGAGGCCTAGGCCACGCCCAGAACCCCACCAGCAATCTCATTGGCCAGTGTGCTTGGACACGCCCAGGAGGGTCCGGGCCCCTAGTCAGTGATTGGCCAGCGGCCTTGAGCACCGCCCACACGGCCCTGCAGCACGCTGATTGGGCAGCCTCCGGAAGGCCCGCCCACCAGCCACTTCCGCTCGACTCTGATTGGCCTGGTGTCCCAGGGACACGCCCCCAGCCAGCCTTCTCTTGGCTCCCATTGGCGGGCTGCTGTCTGAGGGGCGCCCTCTGATAGGCCAGTTCCTAAGGCACGCCCAGGAAGGTCACCGCCCTTGCCCCATGATTGGCCAGCCTCCTGGGCTCCGCCCACGAGGCCCGCCCAAGGCGCTCATTGGACAGCCTCCCGAGGGCCCGCCCCCCAGGCACTTCCGCTGGACCCTGATTGGCTGACCTCCAGGGGTACGCCCACCCAGAGCCAGCAACCAGGCTCTCATTGGTGGGCTGCTCTCTGAGGCCCGCCCACGCAACTCCTCCTCTGTTCTCATTGGCCAGCTCTTGCTTCACGCCCCTGAGGGTGACGTTCCTCCTCTCTGATTGGCCAGCTGTCTCTATGAATACCCACTGGGCCCTCCCCTCAGGCTCATTGGGCACGGGCTCTGAGGCCCGCCCCCGGGGACTTTCTGCCATCCTCTGAAGGCCCTGTTTCTGCAAACACGACCCCCACAGCTCCTGTCTGGGCCCATCCTTAGGACACTGCCTGCCTGCGCTAGGCTGGCCATGCTCTTGGGGCACACCCAGAAACACTGTCGCCACTCTCCTAGCCCAGTGCCTCAGGGCACTTGCCCCATGGAGCCTTAGTCCCGCCCTGGTGCTGCCCTCTTGTGGACACCCAGCAGAGTGCAGCTGAGCACAGGGATTCACAAGCTCCCAGTAGAGTCATTCCAGACAAAGAGAGAAACCCTTCCACTTGCAAAGCCAAATGGGGGATCCCCCCACCCCACAGGAAAGAACAGATGTCTAGGGCACTCTACGTCAATTTCAACCCTGCTGTCCACGGGCCACAATTCCTAGAGTTCTCCTCATTCCACAGAATCACTACACTCAACTATGGTCTTTGCTGCCACCTTGTGGACATACAGCAGAAGGCAGCTGAGCTCCCCATGCCACTCCTCTTTGAGTCTACCCAGAAAATTACACACAGCATGGGAATAGCAAAGGAAAGAACCCATCTGAGGACCACCTGGGAGAATGCACAACAGAGTCCACAATCCAATGTGCCAATTCATACTTGAAAAACCACTTGTGCAGTGGAAACTTCCTTTGTCATAACACAACCCAGTTCCTAAGTCCCTGCGTCAGGAATCAAGAAACAACAGCGGTAATCATAACTGAAACACACTTATGCACACTTACACACACACACACACACACACACACCTTCCCACAGAGACGTACACACTTGTCCCGAAAATAACTTGGATTGGAGTTGCTGTTTTGCACCCTAGCAAAAGGTCAAAGTTTCATGGGTGGAAGGGAGAAGTGTTAAGTTTCTGGCATATGAAGGTGAGAAATGCCTAGAGCAGATCGATAGTTACATGGACAACGAAGGGAGCATGGGTTGGAGGGACAGCTGGTGGACCTGCCAGGGAACTGTGTGGAATCCCAGGACCCTGTTTTGAGCCCCTGGTCACACTTACCCAGCTAGGGAAAAGCTGGGCTAGTGACAAATCAGAGCTGCAGCTGTCTCTCTGTCTCTCTTCCTGCTTGGGCCCTGCTCTCTCAATTTATGACTGTTTGCTTCTCCTCAATAAGAAAGTTACAAAGGATGTACAGAAATACAGGGGTAGTGGGAAAAATTACCCCCCCCGTGCCCACTATTACATGGAACTGTTGACTGTAAACCAGTCATCCCCCAAGAAAGAACAGAATAAATATTTGTGAGGTTAAAAACATTGTAGGTTAAATAGTGAACATTCTCTAGAGCCATGCAATACTAATCCATTGTGCATTGGATGTCACTGTCAAAAACAGTGCAGTAGCAGTTGTAGTAGTGTGTAGTATCTGCAAAAGGAAATGTATTGTGTGTCAAAAGTTCCCTTCAATTATAAGAGAAAATCTATCAGGCAGAAGAAATGACCCCTCATGTGATATCGGACGAAATAAATAAATAAATAAATATGCAAATAAATGGGAATGATCTAAGAGGATTTGAAAAAAATAAAAAATAAAAACAAACACCACAGGAAGACCTGATGACAGCAGAAATATAGAAAAGGTCTGCTGAGAAATAGAGGGCTGCTTCAAAAATTCCCTGACACACAGGGTCCAGGCAAATTACGAATTCCATGAATGAAAAGAAACGCATACGATTTGAAGCTTACACTAGAAAATGGAGGCAAGTTCTGTGCTATGATAATTACAATAAGGATACTGATAGAAAGGCTATTGGAAATGCTCCTGGAAAGTTTATAATTTATAATTGTAGTGAATCCTGCTCCAACTATGTGACCAATTATTTATGAATAAGGAGGCTATTATAAATGCGGTAATTCTGCATTCAGATCAAATAAAAAGGTCAACAATTCTAAAAATGTCTGATATATATATATATGTATGTATGTATATGTACATATATGTATGTGTATCTTTATTATCAACTATGAGGGATACTGGCATGGCTATGAGGAGACAGAGTATGGCTTGTGCCAGAGGGACTTACAAAGCTGAGGCTCCAGAAACCTAGGTGAAATCGCCAACAAAACAATCCAGAGCTCAGCCGGGCCCTGGTGACTCGCTTTGTATATCTGGGCCTGTCAGTCAAATAATATATAAGTAAAATATTAATGAGTGCAGACAGAGTGAGTGAGAGCCTGTGAGAGTCAGAGACAGAGAAGGCAAGAAGAGAAATAGAAGAGTTGGAAAGAGACCAGAAGTCCAAAAGCTCCCACTCTGTGTTCATACATGACAGGTTCAAACCTGGGTTGTAGAGATTGTAAGGCAGCAGTCTCCTGTCCACAGACCCCAGACAACCCCAGCCTTCACCATATGTGTGTAGTATTTACGACAGGATATGTATTGTGAGTGTAAACTTCCCTTCAATTATAAGAGAAAAATCTATCAAGCCGAAGAATGGACCCCTCATGTAATATAGAACCAAATAAATAAATAAATAAATATGCAAGTAAATGGGGGTTATCTAGGAGGATTTGAAACAAATGAAAAATAAAAACAAAAAGCACAAGAAGACCTGATGGCAGCAGAAACATAGAAACCATCTGCTGAGAATCAAGGGCTGCTTCAAAAGTTCCGAGACCCTTCAGAGTCCAGGGAAATTAAGATTTCGGGAGAATGAAAAGAAACTCATATATATTGAAGCTTACACTAGAGAAAGGAGGCAAGTTCTGTACTATGATAATTAAAATAAGGATGCTGATAGAAATGCTATTAGAAATGCTACTGGAAGGTTCTATTATTTATAATTGTATTGAATCCTGCTCCAACTATGTGGCCAATTAGTAGGGAAAAAGGAACCTGTTGTAAATGTGTGAATTCTGATTAAGATCAATTACATAGGTTGACAATTCTAAAAATGACAGAGATATATATGTATATTTATATATGTATATGGATGTATATCTTTATTATAAAGTCTGAGAGATACTGCCATGGATATGAGGAGACAGAATATGGCTTAAGTCAGAGAGACTTACCAATCAGAGGCTCCAGTAGCCTAGGTGAAATCACAAACAAAACCAGCCAGAGCTCAGCAGTGCTCTGGCTACTCTCTTTGCATATCTGGGCCTGTCAATAAAATAAGGATATAAGTAAAATATTCCTGAGTTCAGGCAGAGTGAGAGAGAGCCTGTGAGAGTCAGAGACAGAGATGGCGAGAAGAGAAATAGAAGAGTTGGAAATAGACCAGAAGTCAAAACCCCCCTAGGCTGTGTTCATTCATGACAGGTTCAAACCTGGGTTGTAGAGATTGTCACGCAGCAGCTCTAATGCCCAAAGACCCCAGACAACCCAAGCCTTCACCATATGTGTGTAGTATTTGCCCCAGGAAATGTATTGTGCATCAAAAGTTCCCTTCAGTTATAGGAGAAAATCTCTCAAGCAGAAGAAATGATGCCACATGTGATACCTGACTAAATAAATAAATATGCAAATAAATGGGGATGATCTAGGAGGACTTGAAACAATAAAAATAAGTAAAGACAAAAAGCACAAGAAGACCTGATGACAGCAGAAACATAGAAACCATCTGCTGAGAAACAGAGGGCTGCTTCAAAAATTCCCTAACACTTCAGGGTCCAGGGACATTAAGATTTCTGGAGAAAGAAAACAAACACATACGTATTGAAGCTTACACTAGCTAGAAAAAGGAGGGAAGATCTGGGCCATGATAATTACAATAAGGATGCTAATAGAAACACGATTAGAAATGCTACTGGAAGGTTCTATTATTTATAATTGTATTGAATCCTGCTCCAACTATATGGCCAATTATTTCAGAAAAACTAGGCTGTTATAAATGTGGTAATTCTGAAAGAAGGTCAAATACATAGGTCGAACATTCTAAAAATGACAGATATATAAATCTATATGTATATATATACATGTATGTATATCTTTATTATAAACTCTGAGTGATACTGGCATGGAAATGAGGAGACAGAATATGGCTTGTGTCAGAAAGACTTACAAACTGAGGCTCCAGTAGCCTAGGTGAAATCGCCAACACAACAAGCCAGAGCTCAGCAGTGCTCTGGTAACTCTCTTTGTCTATCTGGGCCTGTCAGTAAAATAAGAATCTAAGTAAAATATTAATGAGTGAAGACAGAGTGTGTGAGAGCATGTGAGAGTTAGAGATAGAGAAGGCGAGAAGAGAAATAGATGAGTTGGAAAGAGACCAGAATTCAAAAACCTCCTACACTGTGTTCATTGATGACAGGTTCAAACCTGGCTTGTAGAGATTGTAAGGCAGCAGCTCTCATGCCCACAGACCCCAGACAGCCCCAGCCTTCACCATAGGCTCTACTACCAGACCTGACAGTAATGTGTGTATGTGTGTGTGTGTGTGTGTGTGTGTGTGTGTCTGTCTGTTTGTGTGTGTCTGTGTGTGCTCAGAGATCACCTGTAGTAGTCTCAGAGCATGGGTGGCAAGGGAGCCAGCCTCTCCTGCAACTTATGTACAGAGAACCTATCTGGTCAGGGCAAGCCAGCTAGCCCAGATTGTGGCTAAGCAAGAATGCATATGCAAAGGGACTCTCATGTCTCACTCTCCTGAGTTCCGATTCAATGCCATGCCTCACTATGATCCAAACACTGCCAATGGGGGAAGCTGGGGCACCCCTCAGAATTCAGGGGCATGAGCCTGTCCAGTCACCTTTGGCTGCCTACTCAGCCTCCAGGCTCTCAGTCCACTGCTCAGGGCAGCAGATTACAAGCCCAGAAAGTACCCAGAAAGGGCTGTGTTTCCACATAGATGGGAAGTGTGTTGAACCAAACAATAGTGGATGAACCCGGCCCCTTACACCTACCCTTTGGGTCCGGCTAAGGCAATTGCTCCTGTGGCCTCACATCCCTGATCATGGTGTCCTGGTGTCCACACATCACACTCAGAGAGATTCCCAGAAGTAGGCTTGCATGAGTGTCCCATACAATGTCGCTCTGCTTGCAGGAAGCACAAACTACCCGGGCCCTTGCTATGGACAGACAAAAAAAAGATGGATGCCTCCACTGGCCAAATTAGGGGCTTCCAGTCAAGATCACAGCCCCGCCCCTCACCTGAGGGCCTGGCTGCTGCTAAAAAAGGCAATTGGAAACACCTTTTACACTTGGGCCCTGAGGACATACTCAGGAATCCCTCCAGGAGGTAGCAGGCTGGCAGACCTCCTGACCCCAGGATAGCTGTGCTCCTAGTTGGGCGGCCCTTCTGGCCAGTGGTGAAAATATTCCCTAGATACAAGAAAGAACTTCAGGTTTCAAAGGGATTTGAAACACCATGAGGCACTTGGAAAAGACATTTCACAGCCATCAAAACAACCTCTTTCTGAACAATGGAAGCTTCCGTTTTGCATGGAAAATCTGGACACTGGTGTGGCCATCAGTACCACAGATCCTTTACATTCGGCTTAATAGAGGGAAAGCACAGTGTGTGTGCCAGGGGGATCGAGTTTCACTTCTCTTGACCTGGGCTCTCATGGAATAAGGACAAGGACGCTGTGCAGGAAGGTGAGGAGGGCTGCATTGAGGCTGAGTGTCAGCCTCAGGGCCCTGGAGAATGGGAGTCAAGCACAGAGGGCCTGGACAGCTGCAGCTGGAGATGGACATATGCCTGGAACCTGCAGCAGCAACGCTGTCTCCGCAGTTCCCCTCTACACCATGTACTACACCATGTGCAGGAGACTAAGTAATCCAAAGGGCAAAGAAAGGAAAATTTCAACACCAGGAAGGCTGAGTTCACGATGCATGCACTGACTTCCAGTAAGGGCCCAGTGAAGAAGGCACGTAGAGACAGTCAGAGAGACAGAATGACAGAGACAGACAAGGACTGAAATTCTGGCCCTGTGCTGATCAGTGCCAGAGCACTGAAGACAAACCCTCCATGCCCATGCATACTTCTTACAAGTGGCATTGCTATTTTATGTTTGTGAGGAAAGGTAACACTTAAAACATCTAGGTCTTAGCCAATCTGAGAAGCAACCCTTGGCCGGCAGCCCACTCTCCAAAACTGCCCTCGCCTCTCCAAATTCGAAGTAGTCATAGTGATGCTCCAGCCAAGCTGCAGGCTGGCGTATTGCATCTCCCTGGTCCAGCCTCAGCCTGTCCTGTGTGCAGGGAACTGCACTATGTCTATTTCTTCTTTGATTTACAGTTTTGGGATAAGACTCGGTGGACAAAAAGAGCAAGAGGGAAGTAGATGATTTGGCAGTGGTAGTATGTGCTGAGAGAGATTTGTAGAGTGATATACGATATGGCTCTGTGAGATGTCTCTCATGACTGTGGCTCAGAAGGGCCAGGTGTATCCACATTGCTACCTTAATCCAGAGATGTGCAGGTCTCTAGCTAAAAAATATTTTCAGACCTCTACATGTTACATACATATATATATATATATATATATAGAGAGAGAGAGAGAGAGACACTGATGTAGTCATTTTCTACAATGGATTCGGTGTGACATTCACACAATTGATTGCTAAAACCTGGAGAGAAACTTTGCATCAGGAAAAGAATTGTC
The DNA here is from genome assembly GCF_950295315.1 of Erinaceus europaeus. Classification (NCBI taxonomy): domain Eukaryota; kingdom Metazoa; phylum Chordata; class Mammalia; order Eulipotyphla; family Erinaceidae; genus Erinaceus; species Erinaceus europaeus. The sequence goes on from NC_080174.1 coordinate 810,555, forward strand.
CAAAGGAATAAAATCTCCAAATCATTAGCTATATGCAGCTCCAACGGGACCGAGCGAAAAAGGCTCGAGAAGGAACTCATCCAGGACACTCTCCACATGGACAGGCACCACAGGTTTCCTAGTCTGGCAACACAAACAGGGCAGCTGCTAGTTCCCAGTGCAAGCCTCAGGGCAAAAACCTCTCCCTCTTCAGTGTCTTTACATCTGAAAAGAAGAAAAGTGACCAAGGGCCAAGGAGAGCTGCCCTGGTGTCAATATTGAGCTGTAAATCAGAATGTGCCAAGTGTTTTGCACAAAATCACCTGTGCCACAGTGATTCTGTTGTTCTCTCTCTCTCTCCCTCCCTCAGACACACACACACACACACACACAAATCCACAGAGGCACAGGCACAAACGGAGTTATACACAAGCGCACTGGACAGCTTCTGCAAGGCAGGGCCCTGGGCTGAACCCTGCTTCGCATTTCCTGGAAGCACGCCCAGCCTTTTAAGGCCAGCTCTGAGCTCCCATTGGCGGGATTCCTTCAGAAGGCCCGCCCACAGGGCGCCAGCCAGGCTCTGATAGGCCAGAGGCCTAGGCCACGCCCAGAACCCCACCAGCAATCTCATTGGCCAGTGTGCTTGGACACGCCCAGGAGGGTCCGGGCCCCTAGTCAGTGATTGGCCAGCGGCCTTGAGCACCGCCCACACGGCCCTGCAGCACGCTGATTGGGCAGCCTCCGGAAGGCCCGCCCACCAGCCACTTCCGCTCGACTCTGATTGGCCTGGTGTCCCAGGGACACGCCCCCAGCCAGCCTTCTCTTGGCTCCCATTGGCGGGCTGCTGTCTGAGGGGCGCCCTCTGATAGGCCAGTTCCTAAGGCACGCCCAGGAAGGTCACCGCCCTTGCCCCATGATTGGCCAGCCTCCTGGGCTCCGCCCACGAGGCCCGCCCAAGGCGCTCATTGGACAGCCTCCCGAGGGCCCGCCCCCCAGGCACTTCCGCTGGACCCTGATTGGCTGACCTCCAGGGGTACGCCCACCCAGAGCCAGCAACCAGGCTCTCATTGGTGGGCTGCTCTCTGAGGCCCGCCCACGCAACTCCTCCTCTGTTCTCATTGGCCAGCTCTTGCTTCACGCCCCTGAGGGTGACGTTCCTCCTCTCTGATTGGCCAGCTGTCTCTATGAATACCCACTGGGCCCTCCCCTCAGGCTCATTGGGCACGGGCTCTGAGGCCCGCCCCCGGGGACTTTCTGCCATCCTCTGAAGGCCCTGTTTCTGCAAACACGACCCCCACAGCTCCTGTCTGGGCCCATCCTTAGGACACTGCCTGCCTGCGCTAGGCTGGCCATGCTCTTGGGGCACACCCAGAAACACTGTCGCCACTCTCCTAGCCCAGTGCCTCAGGGCACTTGCCCCATGGAGCCTTAGTCCCGCCCTGGTGCTGCCCTCTTGTGGACACCCAGCAGAGTGCAGCTGAGCACAGGGATTCACAAGCTCCCAGTAGAGTCATTCCAGACAAAGAGAGAAACCCTTCCACTTGCAAAGCCAAATGGGGGATCCCCCCACCCCACAGGAAAGAACAGATGTCTAGGGCACTCTACGTCAATTTCAACCCTGCTGTCCACGGGCCACAATTCCTAGAGTTCTCCTCATTCCACAGAATCACTACACTCAACTATGGTCTTTGCTGCCACCTTGTGGACATACAGCAGAAGGCAGCTGAGCTCCCCATGCCACTCCTCTTTGAGTCTACCCAGAAAATTACACACAGCATGGGAATAGCAAAGGAAAGAACCCATCTGAGGACCACCTGGGAGAATGCACAACAGAGTCCACAATCCAATGTGCCAATTCATACTTGAAAAACCACTTGTGCAGTGGAAACTTCCTTTGTCATAACACAACCCAGTTCCTAAGTCCCTGCGTCAGGAATCAAGAAACAACAGCGGTAATCATAACTGAAACACACTTATGCACACTTACACACACACACACACACACACACACCTTCCCACAGAGACGTACACACTTGTCCCGAAAATAACTTGGATTGGAGTTGCTGTTTTGCACCCTAGCAAAAGGTCAAAGTTTCATGGGTGGAAGGGAGAAGTGTTAAGTTTCTGGCATATGAAGGTGAGAAATGCCTAGAGCAGATCGATAGTTACATGGACAACGAAGGGAGCATGGGTTGGAGGGACAGCTGGTGGACCTGCCAGGGAACTGTGTGGAATCCCAGGACCCTGTTTTGAGCCCCTGGTCACACTTACCCAGCTAGGGAAAAGCTGGGCTAGTGACAAATCAGAGCTGCAGCTGTCTCTCTGTCTCTCTTCCTGCTTGGGCCCTGCTCTCTCAATTTATGACTGTTTGCTTCTCCTCAATAAGAAAGTTACAAAGGATGTACAGAAATACAGGGGTAGTGGGAAAAATTACCCCCCCCCGTGCCCACTATTACATGGAACTGTTGACTGTAAACCAGTCATCCCCCAAGAAAGAACAGAATAAATATTTGTGAGGTTAAAAACATTGTAGGTTAAATAGTGAACATTCTCTAGAGCCATGCAATACTAATCCATTGTGCATTGGATGTCACTGTCAAAAACAGTGCAGTAGCAGTTGTAGTAGTGTGTAGTATCTGCAAAAGGAAATGTATTGTGTGTCAAAAGTTCCCTTCAATTATAAGAGAAAATCTATCAGGCAGAAGAAATGACCCCTCATGTGATATCGGACGAAATAAATAAATAAATAAATATGCAAATAAATGGGAATGATCTAAGAGGATTTGAAAAAAATAAAAAATAAAAACAAACACCACAGGAAGACCTGATGACAGCAGAAATATAGAAAAGGTCTGCTGAGAAATAGAGGGCTGCTTCAAAAATTCCCTGACACACAGGGTCCAGGCAAATTACGAATTCCATGAATGAAAAGAAACGCATACGATTTGAAGCTTACACTAGAAAATGGAGGCAAGTTCTGTGCTATGATAATTACAATAAGGATACTGATAGAAAGGCTATTGGAAATGCTCCTGGAAAGTTTATAATTTATAATTGTAGTGAATCCTGCTCCAACTATGTGACCAATTATTTATGAATAAGGAGGCTATTATAAATGCGGTAATTCTGCATTCAGATCAAATAAAAAGGTCAACAATTCTAAAAATGTCTGATATATATATATATGTATGTATGTATATGTACATATATGTATGTGTATCTTTATTATCAACTATGAGGGATACTGGCATGGCTATGAGGAGACAGAGTATGGCTTGTGCCAGAGGGACTTACAAAGCTGAGGCTCCAGAAACCTAGGTGAAATCGCCAACAAAACAATCCAGAGCTCAGCCGGGCCCTGGTGACTCGCTTTGTATATCTGGGCCTGTCAGTCAAATAATATATAAGTAAAATATTAATGAGTGCAGACAGAGTGAGTGAGAGCCTGTGAGAGTCAGAGACAGAGAAGGCAAGAAGAGAAATAGAAGAGTTGGAAAGAGACCAGAAGTCCAAAAGCTCCCACTCTGTGTTCATACATGACAGGTTCAAACCTGGGTTGTAGAGATTGTAAGGCAGCAGTCTCCTGTCCACAGACCCCAGACAACCCCAGCCTTCACCATATGTGTGTAGTATTTACGACAGGATATGTATTGTGAGTGTAAACTTCCCTTCAATTATAAGAGAAAAATCTATCAAGCCGAAGAATGGACCCCTCATGTAATATAGAACCAAATAAATAAATAAATAAATATGCAAGTAAATGGGGGTTATCTAGGAGGATTTGAAACAAATGAAAAATAAAAACAAAAAGCACAAGAAGACCTGATGGCAGCAGAAACATAGAAACCATCTGCTGAGAATCAAGGGCTGCTTCAAAAGTTCCGAGACCCTTCAGAGTCCAGGGAAATTAAGATTTCGGGAGAATGAAAAGAAACTCATATGTATTGAAGCTTACACTAGAGAAAGGAGGCAAGTTCTGTACTATGATAATTAAAATAAGGATGCTGATAGAAATGCTATTAGAAATGCTACTGGAAGGTTCTATTATTTATAATTGTATTGAATCCTGCTCCAACTATGTGGCCAATTAGTAGGGAAAAAGGAACCTGTTGTAAATGTGTGAATTCTGATTAAGATCAATTACATAGGTTGACAATTCTAAAAATGACAGAGATATATATGTATATTGATATATGTATATGGATGTATATCTTTATTATAAAGTCTGAGAGATACTGCCATGGATATGAGGAGACAGAATATGGCTTAAGTCAGAGAGACTTACCAATCAGAGGCTCCAGTAGCCTAGGTGAAATCACAAACAAAACCAGCCAGAGCTCAGCAGTGCTCTGGCTACTCTCTTTGCATATCTGGGCCTGTCAATAAAATAAGGATATAAGTAAAATATTCCTGAGTTCAGGCAGAGTGAGAGAGAGCCTGTGAGAGTCAGAGACAGAGATGGCGAGAAGAGAAATAGAAGAGTTGGAAATAGACCAGAAGTCAAAACCCCCCTAGGCTGTGTTCATTCATGACAGGTTCAAACCTGGGTTGTAGAGATTGTCACGCAGCAGCTCTAATGCCCAAAGACCCCAGACAACCCAAGCCTTCACCATATGTGTGTAGTATTTGCCCCAGGAAATGTATTGTGCATCAAAAGTTCCCTTCAGTTATAGGAGAAAATCTCTCAAGCAGAAGAAATGATGCCACATGTGATACCTGACTAAATAAATAAATATGCAAATAAATGGGGATGATCTAGGAGGACTTGAAACAATAAAAATAAGTAAAGACAAAAAGCACAAGAAGACCTGATGACAGCAGAAACATAGAAACCATCTGCTGAGAAACAGAGGGCTGCTTCAAAAATTCCCTAACACTTCAGGGTCCAGGGACATTAAGATTTCCGGAGAAAGAAAACAAACACATACGTATTGAAGCTTACACTAGCTAGAAAAAGGAGGGAAGATCTGGGCCATGATAATTACAATAAGGATGCTAATAGAAACACGATTAGAAATGCTACTGGAAGGTTCTATTATTTATAATTGTATTGAATCCTGCTCCAACTATATGGCCAATTATTTCAGAAAAACTAGGCTGTTATAAATGTGGTAATTCTGAAAGAAGGTCAAATACATAGGTCGAACATTCTAAAAATGACAGATATATAAATCTATATGTATATATATACATGTATGTATATCTTTATTATAAACTCTGAGTGATACTGGCATGGAAATGAGGAGACAGAATATGGCTTGTGTCAGAAAGACTTACAAACTGAGGCTCCAGTAGCCTAGGTGAAATCGCCAACACAACAAGCCAGAGCTCAGCAGTGCTCTGGTAACTCTCTTTGTCTATCTGGGCCTGTCAGTAAAATAAGAATCTAAGTAAAATATTAATGAGTGAAGACAGAGTGTGTGAGAGCATGTGAGAGTTAGAGATAGAGAAGGCGAGAAGAGAAATAGATGAGTTGGAAAGAGACCAGAATTCAAAAACCTCCTACACTGTGTTCATTGATGACAGGTTCAAACCTGGCTTGTAGAGATTGTAAGGCAGCAGCTCTCATGCCCACAGACCCCAGACAGCCCCAGCCTTCACCATAGGCTCTACTACCAGACCTGACAGTAATGTGTGTGTGTGTGTGTGTGTGTGTGTGTCTGTCTGTTTGTGTGTGTCTGTGTGTGCTCAGAGATCACCTGTAGTAGTCTCAGAGCATGGGTGGCAAGGGAGCCAGCCTCTCCTGCAACTTATGTACAGAGAACCTATCTGGTCAGGGCAAGCCAGCTAGCCCAGATTGTGGCTAAGCAAGAATGCATATGCAAAGGGACTCTCATGTCTCACTCTCCTGAGTTCCGATTCAATGCCATGCCTCACTATGATCCAAACACTGCCAATGGGGGAAGCTGGGGCACCCCTCAGAATTCAGGGGCATGAGCCTGTCCAGTCACCTTTGGCTGCCTACTCAGCCTCCAGGCTCTCAGTCCACTGCTCAGGGCAGCAGATTACAAGCCCAGAAAGTACCCAGAAAGGGCTGTGTTTCCACATAGATGGGAAGTGTGTTGAACCAAACAATAGTGGATGAACCCGGCCCCTTACACCTACCCTTTGGGTCCGGCTAAGGCAATTGCTCCTGTGGCCTCACATCCCTGATCATGGTGTCCTGGTGTCCACACATCACACTCAGAGAGATTCCCAGAAGTAGGCTTGCATGAGTGTCCCATACAATGTCGCTCTGCTTGCAGGAAGCACAAACTACCCGGGCCCTTGCTATGGACAGACAAAAAAAAGATGGATGCCTCCACTGGCCAAATTAGGGGCTTCCAGTCAAGATCACAGCCCCGCCCCTCACCTGAGGGCCTGGCTGCTGCTAAAAAAGGCAATTGGAAACACCTTTTACACTTGGGCCCTGAGGACATACTCAGGAATCCCTCCAGGAGGTAGCAGGCTGGCAGACCTCCTGACCCCAGGATAGCTGTGCTCCTAGTTGGGCGGCCCTTCTGGCCAGTGGTGAAAATATTCCCTAGATACAAGAAAAAGAACTTCAGGTTTCAAAGGGATTTGAAACACCATGAGGCACTTGGAAAAGACATTTCACAGCCATCAAAACACCCTCTTTCTGAACACTGGAAGCTTCCGTTTTGCATGGAAAATCTGGACACTGGTGTGGCCATCAGTACCACAGATCCTTTACATTCGGCTTAATAGAGGGAAAGCACAGTGTGTGTGCCAGGGGGATCGAGTTTCACTTCTCTTGACCTGGGCTCTCATGGAATAAGGACAAGGACGCTGTGCAGGAAGGTGAGGAGGGCTGCATTGAGGCTGAGTGTCAGCCTCAGGGCCCTGGAGAATGGGAGTCAAGCACAGAGGGCCTGGACAGCTGCAGCTGGAGATGGACATATGCCTGGAACCTGCAGCAGCAACGCTGTCTCCGCAGTTCCCCTCTACACCATGTACTACACCATGTGCAGGAGACTAAGTAATCCAAAGGGCAATGAAAGGAAAATTTCAACACCAGGAAGGCTGAGTTCACGATGCATGCACTGACTTCCAGTAAGGGCCCAGTGAAGAAGGCACGTAGAGACAGTCAGAGAGACAGAATGACAGAGACAGACAAGGACTGAAATTCTGGCCCTGTGCTGATCAGTGCCAGAGCACTGAAGACAAACCCTCCATGCCCATGCATACTTCTTACAAGTGGCATTGCTATTTTATGTTTGTGAGGAAAGGTAACACTTAGAACATCTAGGTCTTAGCCAATCTGAGAAGCAACCCTTGGCCGGCAGCCCACTCTCCAAAACTGCCCTCGCCTCTCCAAATTCGAAGTAGTCATAGTGATGCTCCAGCCAAGCTGCAGGCTGGCGTATTGCATCTCCCTGGTCCAGCCTCAGCCTGTCCTGTGTGCAGGGAACTGCACTATGTCTATTTCTTCTTTGATTTACAGTTTTGGGATAAGACTCGGTGGACAAAAAGAGCAAGAGGGAAGTAGATGATTTGGCAGTGGTAGTGTGTGCTGAGAGAGATTTGTAGAGTGATATACAATATGGCTCTGTGAGATGTCTCTCATGACTGTGGCTCAGAAGGGCCAGGTGTATCCACATTGCTACCTTAATCCAGAGATGTGCAGGTCTCTAGCTAAAAAATATTTTCAGACCTCTACATGTTACATACATATATATATATATATATATATATATAGAGAGAGAGAGAGAGAGAGAGAGAGAGAGACACTGATGTAGTCATTTTCTACAATGGATTCGGTGTGACATTCACACAATTGATTGCTAAAACCTGGAGAGAAACTTTGCATCAGGAAAAGAATTGTCCAAAGGAATAAAATCTCCAAATCATTAGCTATATGCAGCTCCAACGGGACCGAGCGAAAAAGGCTCGAGAAGGAACTCATCCAGGAGACTCTCTACATGGACAGGCACCACAGGTTTCCTAGTCTGGCAACACAAACAGGGCAGCTGCTAGTTCCCAGTGCAAGCCTCAGGGCAAAAACCTCTCCCTCTTCAGTGTCTTTACATCAGAAAAGAGGAAAAGTGACCAAGGGCCAAGGAGAGCTGCCCTGGTGTCAATATTGAGCTGTAAATCAGAATGTGCCAAGTGTTTTGCACAAAATCACCTGTGCCACAGTGATTCTGTTGTTCTCTCTCTCTCTCCCTCCCTCAGACACACACACACACACACACACAAATCCACAGAGGCACAGGCACAAACGGAGTTATACACATGCGCACTGGACAGCTTCGTCAAGGCAGGGCCCTGGGCTGAACCCTGCTTCGCATTTCCTGGAAGCACGCCCAGCCTTTTAAGGCCAGCTCTGAACTCCCATTGGCGGGATTCCTTCAGAAGGCCCGCCCACAGGGCGCCAGCCAGGCTCTGATAGGCCAGAGGCCTAGGCCACGCCCAGAACCGCACCAGCAATCTCATTGGCCAGTGTGCTTGGACATGCCCAGGAGGGTCCGGGCCCCTAGTCAGTGATTGGCCAGCGGCCTTGAGCACCGCCCACACGGCCCTGCAGCACGCTGATTGGGCAGCCTCCGGAAGGCCCGCCCACCAGCCACTTCCGCTCGACTCTGATTGGCCTGGTGTCCCAGGGACACGCCCCCAGCCAGCCTTCTCTTGGCTCCCATTGGCGGGCTGCTGTCTGAGGGGCGCCCTCTGATAGGCCAGTTCCTAAGGCACGCCCAGGAAGGTCACCGCCCTTGCCCCATGATTGGCCAGCCTCCTGGGCTCCGCCCACGAGGCCCACCCCAGGCGCTCATTGGACATCCTCCCGAGGGCCCGCCCCCCAGGCACTTCCGCTGGACCCTGATTGGCTGACCTCCAGGGGTACGCCCACCCAGAGCCAGCACCCAGGCTCTCATTGGTGGGCTGCTCTCTGAGGCCCGCCCACGCAACTCCTCCTCTGTTCTCATTGGCCAGCTCTTGCTTCACGCCCCTGAGGGTGACGTTCCTCCTCTCTGATTGGCCAGCTGTCTCTATGAATAACCACTGGGCCCTCCCCTCAGGCTCATTGGGCACGGGCTCTGAGGCCCGTCCCCGGGGACTTTCTGCCATCCTCTGAAGGCCCTGTTTCTGCAAACACGACCCCCACAGCTCCTGTCTGGGCCCATCCTTAGGACACTGACTGCCTGCGCTAGGCTGGCCATGCTCTTGGGGCACACCCAGAAACACTGTCGCCACTCTCCTAGCCCAGTGTCTCAGGGCACTTGCCCCATGGAGCCTTAGTCCCGCCCTGGTGCTGCCCACTTGTGGACACCCAGCAGAATGCAGCTGAGCACAGGGATTCACAAGCTCCCAGTAGAGTCATCCCAGACAAAGAGAGAAACCCCTTCCACTTGCAAAGCCAAATGGGGGATCCCCCCACCCCACAGGAAAGAACAGATGTCTAGGGCACTCTACGTCAATTTCAACCCTGCTGTCCATGGGCCACAATTCCTAGAGTTCTCCTCATTCCACAGAATCACTACACTCAACTATGGTCTTTGCTGCCACCTTGTGGACATACAGCAGAATGCAGCTGAGCTCCCCATGCCACTCCTCTTTGAGTCTACCCAGAAAATTACACACAGCATGGGAATAGCAAAGGAAAGAACCCATCTGAGGACCACCTGGGAGAATGCACAACAGAGTCCACAATCCAATGTGCCAATTCATACTTGAAAAACCACTTGTGTAGTGCAAACTTCCTTTCTCATAAAACAACCCAGTTCCTAAGTCCCTGCGTCAGGAATCAAGAAACAACAGCGGTAATCATAACTGAAACACACTTATGCACACTTACACACACACACACACACACACACACACACACACACCTTCCCACAGAGACGTACACACTTGTCCCGAAAATAACTTGGATTGGAGTTGCTGTTTTGCACCCTAGCAAAAGGTCAAAGTTTCATGGGTGGAAGGGAGAAGTGTTAAGTTTCTGGCATATGAAGGTGAGAAATGCCTAGAGCAAATCGATAGTTACATGGACAACGAAGGGAGCATGGGTTGGAGGGACAGCTGGTGGACCTGCCAGGGAACTGTGTGGAATCCCAGGACCCTGTTTTGAGCCCCTGGTCACACTTACCCAGCTAGGGAAAAGCTGGGCTAGTGACAAATCAGAGCTGCAGCTGTCTCTCTGTCTCTCTTCCTGCTTGGGCCCTGCTCTCTCAATTTATGACTGTTTGCTTCTCCTCAATAAGAAAGTTACAAAGGATGTACAGAAATACAGGGGTAGTGGGAAAAATTACCCCCCCCCGTGCCCACTATTACATGGAACTGTTGACTGTAAACCAGTCATCCCCCAAGAAAGAACAGAATAAATATTTGTGAGGTTAAAAACATTGTAGGTTAAATAGTGAACATTCTCTAGAGCCATGCAATACTAATCCATTGTGCATTGGATGTCACTGTCAAAAACAGTGCAGTAGCAGTTGTAGTAGTGTGTAGTATCTGCAAAAGGAAATGTATTGTGTGTCAAAAGTTCCCTTCAATTATAAGAGAAAATCTATCAGGCAGAAGAAATGACCCCTCATGTGATATCGGACGAAATAAATAAATAAATAAATATGCAAATAAATGGGAATGATCTAAGAGGATTTGAAAAAAATAAAAAATAAAAACAAACACCACAGGAAGACCTGATGACAGCAGAAATATAGAAAAGGTCTGCTGAGAAATAGAGGGCTGCTTCAAAAATTCCCTGACACACAGGGTCCAGGCAAATTACGAATTCCATGAATGAAAAGAAACGCATACGATTTGAAGCTTACACTAGAAAATGGAGGCAAGTTCTGTGCTATGATAATTACAATAAGGATACTGATAGAAAGGCTATTGGAAATGCTCCTGGAAAGTTTATAATTTATAATTGTAGTGAATCCTGCTCCAACTATGTGACCAATTATTTATGAATAAGGAGGCTATTATAAATGCGGTAATTCTGCATTCAGATCAAATAAAAAGGTCAACAATTCTAAAAATGTCTGATATATATATATATGTATGTATGTATATGTACATATATGTATGTGTATCTTTATTATCAACTATGAGGGATACTGGCATGGCTATGAGGAGACAGAGTATGGCTTGTGCCAGAGGGACTTACAAAGCTGAGGCTCCAGAAACCTAGGTGAAATCGCCAACAAAACAATCCAGAGCTCAGCCGGGCCCTGGTGACTCGCTTTGTATATCTGGGCCTGTCAGTCAAATAATATATAAGTAAAATATTAATGAGTGCAGACAGAGTGAGTGAGAGCCTGTGAGAGTCAGAGACAGAGAAGGCAAGAAGAGAAATAGAAGAGTTGGAAAGAGACCAGAAGTCCAAAAGCTCCCACTCTGTGTTCATACATGACAGGTTCAAACCTGGGTTGTAGAGATTGTAAGGCAGCAGTCTCCTGTCCACAGACCCCAGACAACCCCAGCCTTCACCATATGTGTGTAGTATTTACGACAGGATATGTATTGTGAGTGTAAACTTCCCTTCAATTATAAGAGAAAAATCTATCAAGCCGAAGAATGGACCCCTCATGTAATATAGAACCAAATAAATAAATAAATAAATATGCAAGTAAATGGGGGTTATCTAGGAGGATTTGAAACAAATGAAAAATAAAAACAAAAAGCACAAGAAGACCTGATGGCAGCAGAAACATAGAAACCATCTGCTGAGAATCAAGGGCTGCTTCAAAAGTTCCGAGACCCTTCAGAGTCCAGGGAAATTAAGATTTCGGGAGAATGAAAAGAAACTCATATGTATTGAAGCTTACACTAGAGAAAGGAGGCAAGTTCTGTACTATGATAATTAAAATAAGGATGCTGATAGAAATGCTATTAGAAATGCTACTGGAAGGTTCTATTATTTATAATTGTATTGAATCCTGCTCCAACTATGTGGCCAATTAGTAGGGAAAAAGGAACCTGTTGTAAATGTGTGAATTCTGATTAAGATCAATTACATAGGTTGACAATTCTAAAAATGACAGAGATATATATGTATATTTATATATGTATATGGATGTATATCTTTATTATAAAGTCTGAGAGATACTGCCATGGATATGAGGAGACAGAATATGGCTTAAGTCAGAGAGACTTACCAATCAGAGGCTCCAGTAGCCTAGGTGAAATCACAAACAAAACCAGCCAGAGCTCAGCAGTGCTCTGGCTACTCTCTTTGCATATCTGGGCCTGTCAATAAAATAAGGATATAAGTAAAATATTCCTGAGTTCAGGCAGAGTGAGAGAGAGCCTGTGAGAGTCAGAGACAGAGATGGCGAGAAGAGAAATAGAAGAGTTGGAAATAGACCAGAAGTCAAAACCCCCCTAGGCTGTGTTCATTCATGACAGGTTCAAACCTGGGTTGTAGAGATTGTCACGCAGCAGCTCTAATGCCCAAAGACCCCAGACAACCCAAGCCTTCACCATATGTGTGTAGTATTTGCCCCAGGAAATGTATTGTGCATCAAAAGTTCCCTTCAGTTATAGGAGAAAATCTCTCAAGCAGAAGAAATGATGCCACATGTGATACCTGACTAAATAAATAAATATGCAAATAAATGGGGATGATCTAGGAGGACTTGAAACAATAAAAATAAGTAAAGACAAAAAGCACAAGAAGACCTGATGACAGCAGAAACATAGAAACCATCTGCTGAGAAACAGAGGGCTGCTTCAAAAATTCCCTAACACTTCAGGGTCCAGGGACATTAAGATTTCCGGAGAAAGAAAACAAACACATACGTATTGAAGCTTACACTAGCTAGAAAAAGGAGGGAAGATCTGGGCCATGATAATTACAATAAGGATGCTAATAGAAACACGATTAGAAATGCTACTGGAAGGTTCTATTATTTATAATTGTATTGAATCCTGCTCCAACTATATGGCCAATTATTTCAGAAAAACTAGGCTGTTATAAATGTGGTAATTCTGAAAGAAGGTCAAATACATAAGTCGAACATTCTAAAAATGACAGATATATAAATCTATATGTATATGTATACATGTATGTATATCTTTATTATAAACTCTGAGTGATACTGGCATGGAAATGAGGAGACAGAATATGGCTTGTGTCAGAAAGACTTACAAACTGAGGCTCCAGTAGCCTAGGTGAAATCGCCAACACAACAAGCCAGAGCTCAGCAGTGCTCTGGTAACTCTCTTTGTCTATCTGGGCCTGTCAGTAAAATAAGAATCTAAGTAAAATATTAATGAGTGAAGACAGAGTGTGTGAGAGCATGTGAGAGTCAGAGATAGAGAAGGCGAGAAGAGAAATAGATGAGTTGGAAAGAGACCAGAATTCAAAAACCTCCTACACTGTGTTCATTGATGACAGGTTCAAACCTGGCTTGTAGAGATTGTAAGGCAGCAGCTCTCATGCCCACAGACCCCAGACAGCCCCAGCCTTCACCATAGGCTCTACTACCAGACCTGACAGTAATGTGTGTGTGTGTGTGTGTGTGTGTGTCTGTCTGTTTGTGTGTGTCTGTGTGTGCTCAGAGATCACCTGTAGTAGTCTCAGAGCATGGGTGGCAAGGGAGCCAGCCTCTCCTGCAACTTATGTACAGAGAACCTATCTGGTCAGGGCAAGCCAGCTAGCCCAGATTGTGGCTAAGCAAGAATGCATATGCAAAGGGACTCTCATGTCTCACTCTCCTGAGTTCCGATTCAATGCCATGCCTCACTATGATCCAAACACTGCCAATGGGGGAAGCTGGGGCACCCCTCAGAATTCAGGGGCATAAGCCTGTCCAGTCACCTTTGGCTGCCTACTCAGCCTCCAGGCTCTCAGTCCACTGCTCAGGGCAGCAGATTACAAGCCCAGAAAGTACCCAGAAAGGGCTGTGTTTCCACATAGATGGGAAGTGTGTTGAACCAAACAATAGTGGATGAACCCGGCCCCTTACACCTACCCTTTGGGTCCGGCTAAGGCAATTGCTCCTGTGGCCTCACATCCCTGATCATGGTGTCCTGGTGTCCACACATCACACTCAGAGAGATTCCCAGAAGTAGGCTTGCATGAGTGTCCCATACAATGTCGCTCTGCTTGCAGGAAGCACAAACTACCCGGGCCCTTGCTATGGACAGACAAAAAAAAGATGGATGCCTCCACTGGCCAAATTAGGGGCTTCCAGTCAAGATCACAGCCCCGCCCCTCACCTGAGGGCCTGGCTGCTGCTAAAAAAGGCAATTGGAAACACCTTTTACACTTGGGCCCTGAGGACATACTCAGGAATCCCTCCAGGAGGTAGCAGGCTGGCAGACCTCCTGACCCCAGGATAGCTGTGCTCCTAGTTGGGCGGCCCTTCTGGCCAGTGGTGAAAATATTCCCTAGATACAAGAAAGAACTTCAGGTTTCAAAGGGATTTGAAACACCATGAGGCACTTGGAAAAGACATTTCACAGCCATCAAAACACCCTCTTTCTGAACACTGGAAGCTTCCGTTTTGCATGGAAAATCTGGACACTGGTGTGGCCATCAGTACCACAGATCCTTTACATTCGGCTTAATAGAGGGAAAGCACAGTGTGTGTGCCAGGGGGATCGAGTTTCACTTCTCTTGACCTGGGCTCTCATGGAATAAGGACAAGGACGCTGTGCAGGAAGGTGAGGAGGGCTGCATTGAGGCTGAGTGTCAGCCTCAGGGCCCTGGAGAATGGGAGTCAAGCACAGAGGGCCTGGACAGCTGCAGCTGGAGATGGACATATGCCTGGAACCTGCAGCAGCAACGCTGTCTCCGCAGTTCCCCTCTACACCATGTACTACACCATGTGCAGGAGACTAAGTAATCCAAAGGGCAAAGAAAGGAAAATTTCAACACCAGGAAGGCTGAGTTCACGATGCATGCACTGACTTCCAGTAAGGGCCCAGTGAAGAAGGCACGTAGAGACAGTCAGAGAGACAGAATGACAGAGACAGACAAGGACTGAAATTCTGGCCCTGTGCTGATCAGTGCCAGAGCACTGAAGACAAACCCTCCATGCCCATGCATACTTCTTACAAGTGGCATTGCTATTTTATGTTTGTGAGGAAAGGTAACACTTAGAACATCTAGGTCTTAGCCAATCTGAGAAGCAACACTTGGCCGGCAGCCCACTCTCCAAAACTGCCCTCGCCTCTCCAAATACGAAGTAGTCATAGTGATGCTCCAGCCAACCTGCAGGCTGGCGTATTGCATCTCCCTGGTCCAGCCTCAGCCTGTCCTGTGTGCAGGGAACTGCACTATGTCTATTTCTTCTTTGATTTACAGTTTTGGGATAAGACTCGGTGGACAAAAAGAGCAAGAGGGAAGTAGATGATTTGGCAGTGGTAGTGTGTGCTGAGAGAGATTTGTAGAGTGATATACAATATGGCTCTGTGAGATGTCTCTCATGACTGTGGCTCAGAAGGGCCAGGTGTATCCACATTGCTACCCTAATCCAGAGATGTGCAGGTCTCTAGCTAAAAAATATTTTCAGACCTCTACATGTTACATACATATATATATAGAGAGAGAGAGAGAGAGAGAGAAAGAGAGAGAGAGGGATACTGATATAGTCATTTTCTACAATGGATTCGGTGTGACATTCACACAATTGATTGCTAAAACCTGGAGAGAAACTTTGCATCAGGAAAAGAATTGTCCAAAGGAATAAAATCTCCAAATCATTAGCTATATGCAGCTCCAACGGGACCGAGCGAAAAAGGCTCGAGAAGGAACTCATCCAGGAGACTCTCCACATGGACAGGCACCACAGGTTTCCTAGTCTGGAAACACAAACAGGGCAGCTGCTAGTTCCCAGTGCAAGCCTCAGGGCAAAAACCTCTCCCTCTTCAGTGTCTTTACATCTGAAAAGAAGAAAAGTGACCAAGGGCCAAGGAGAGCTGCCCTGGTGTCAAAATTGAGCTGTAAATCAGAATGTGCCAAGTGTTTTGCACAAAATCACCTGTGCCACAGTGATTCTGTTGTTCTCTCTCTCTCTCCCTCCCTCAGACACACACACACACACAAATCCACAGAGGCACAGGCACAAACGGAGTTATACACATGCGCACTGGACAGCTTCTGCAAGGCAGGGCCCTGGGCTGAACCCTGCTTCGCATTTCCTGGAAGCACGCCCAGCCTTTTAAGGCCAGCTCTGAGCTCCCATTGGCGGGATTCCTTCAGAAGGCCCGCCCACAGGGCGCCAGCCAGGCTCTGATAGGCCAGAGGCCTAGGCCACGCCCAGAACCCCACCAGCAATCTCATTGGCCAGTGTGCTTGGACACGCCCAGGAGGGTCCGGGCCCCTAGTCAGTGATTGGCCAGCGGCCTTGAGCACCGCCCACACGGCCCTGCAGCACGCTGATTGGGCAGCCTCCGGAAGGCCCACCCACCAGCCACTTCCGCTCGACTCTGATTGGCCTGGTGTCCCAGGGACACGCCCCCAGCCAGCCTTCTCTTGGCTCCCATTGGCGGGCTGCTGTCTGATGGGCGCCCTCTGATAGGCCAGTTCCTAAGGCACGCCCAGGAAGGTCACCGCCCTTGCCCCATGATTGGCCAGCCTCCTGGGCTCCGCCCACGAGGCCCGCCCAAGGCGCTCATTGGACAGCCTCCCGAGGGCCCGCCCCCCAGGCACTTCCGCTGGACCCTGATTGGCTGACCTCCAGGGGTACGCCCACCCAGAGCCAGCAACCAGGCTCTCATTGGTGGGCTGCTCTCTGAGGCCCGCCCACGCAACTCCTCCTCTGTTCTCATTGGCCAGCTCTTGCTTCACGCCCCTGAGGGTGACGTTCCTCCTCTCTGATTGGCCAGCTGTCTCTATGAATACCCACTGGGCCCTCCCCTCAGGCTCATTGGGCACGGGCTCTGAGGCCCGCCCCCGGGGACTTTCTGCCATCCTCTGAAGGCCCTGTTTCTGCAAACACGACCCCCACAGCTCCTGTCTGGGCCCATCCTTAGGACACTGCCTGCCTGCGCTAGGCTGGCCATGCTCTTGGGGCACACCCAGAAACACTGTCGCCACTCTCCTAGCCCAGTGCCTCAGGGCACTTGCCCCATGGAGCCTTAGTCCCGCCCTGGTGCTGCCCTCTTGTGGACACCCAGCAGAGTGCAGCTGAGCACAGGGATTCACAAGCTCCCAGTAGAGTCATTCCAGACAAAGAGAGAAACCCTTCCACTTGCAAAGCCAAATGGGGGATCCCCCCACCCCACAGGAAAGAACAGATGTCTAGGGCACTCTACGTCAATTTCAACCCTGCTGTCCACGGGCCACAATTCCTAGAGTTCTCCTCATTCCACAGAATCACTACACTCAACTATGGTCTTTGCTGCCACCTTGTGGACATACAGCAGAAGGCAGCTGAGCTCCCCATGCCACTCCTCTTTGAGTCTACCCAGAAAATTACACACAGCATGGGAATAGCAAAGGAAAGAACCCATCTGAGGACCACCTGGGAGAATGCACAACAGAGTCCACAATCCAATGTGCCAATTCATACTTGAAAAACCACTTGTGCAGTGGAAACTTCCTTTGTCATAACACAACCCAGTTCCTAAGTCCCTGCGTCAGGAATCAAGAAACAACAGCGGTAATCATAACTGAAACACACTTATGCACACTTACACACACACACACACACACACACACACACACCTTCCCACAGAGACGTACACACTTGTCCCGAAAATAACTTGGATTGGAGTTGCTGTTTTGCACCCTAGCAAAAGGTCAAAGTTTCATGGGTGGAAGGGAGAAGTGTTAAGTTTCTGGCATATGAAGGTGAGAAATGCCTAGAGCAGATCGATAGTTACATGGACAACGAAGGGAGCATGGGTTGGAGGGACAGCTGGTGGACCTGCCAGGGAACTGTGTGGAATCCCAGGACCCTGTTTTGAGCCCCTGGTCACACTTACCCAGCTAGGGAAAAGCTGGGCTAGTGACAAATCAGAGCTGCAGCTGTCTCTCTGTCTCTCTTCCTGCTTGGGCCCTGCTCTCTCAATTTATGACTGTTTGCTTCTCCTCAATAAGAAAGTTACAAAGGATGTACAGAAATACAGGGGTAGTGGGAAAAATTACCCCCCCCGTGCCCACTATTACATGGAACTGTTGACTGTAAACCAGTCATCCCCCAAGAAAGAACAGAATAAATATTTGTGAGGTTAAAAACATTGTAGGTTAAATAGTGAACATTCTCTAGAGCCATGCAATACTAATCCATTGTGCATTGGATGTCACTGTCAAAAACAGTGCAGTAGCAGTTGTAGTAGTGTGTAGTATCTGCAAAAGGAAATGTATTGTGTGTCAAAAGTTCCCTTCAATTATAAGAGAAAATCTATCAGGCAGAAGAAATGACCCCTCATGTGATATCGGACGAAATAAATAAATAAATAAATATGCAAATAAATGGGAATGATCTAAGAGGATTTGAAAAAAATAAAAAATAAAAACAAACACCACAGGAAGACCTGATGACAGCAGAAATATAGAAAAGGTCTGCTGAGAAATAGAGGGCTGCTTCAAAAATTCCCTGACACACAGGGTCCAGGCAAATTACGAATTCCATGAATGAAAAGAAACGCATACGATTTGAAGCTTACACTAGAAAATGGAGGCAAGTTCTGTGCTATGATAATTACAATAAGGATACTGATAGAAAGGCTATTGGAAATGCTCCTGGAAAGTTTATAATTTATAATTGTAGTGAATCCTGCTCCAACTATGTGACCAATTATTTATGAATAAGGAGGCTATTATAAATGCGGTAATTCTGCATTCAGATCAAATAAAAAGGTCAACAATTCTAAAAATGTCTGATATATATATATATGTATGTATGTATATGTACATATATGTATGTGTATCTTTATTATCAACTATGAGGGATACTGGCATGGCTATGAGGAGACAGAGTATGGCTTGTGCCAGAGGGACTTACAAAGCTGAGGCTCCAGAAACCTAGGTGAAATCGCCAACAAAACAATCCAGAGCTCAGCCGGGCCCTGGTGACTCGCTTTGTATATCTGGGCCTGTCAGTCAAATAATATATAAGTAAAATATTAATGAGTGCAGACAGAGTGAGTGAGAGCCTGTGAGAGTCAGAGACAGAGAAGGCAAGAAGAGAAATAGAAGAGTTGGAAAGAGACCAGAAGTCCAAAAGCTCCCACTCTGTGTTCATACATGACAGGTTCAAACCTGGGTTGTAGAGATTGTAAGGCAGCAGTCTCCTGTCCACAGACCCCAGACAACCCCAGCCTTCACCATATGTGTGTAGTATTTACGACAGGATATGTATTGTGAGTGTAAACTTCCCTTCAATTATAAGAGAAAAATCTATCAAGCCGAAGAATGGACCCCTCATGTAATATAGAACCAAATAAATAAATAAATAAATATGCAAGTAAATGGGGGTTATCTAGGAGGATTTGAAACAAATGAAAAATAAAAACAAAAAGCACAAGAAGACCTGATGGCAGCAGAAACATAGAAACCATCTGCTGAGAATCAAGGGCTGCTTCAAAAGTTCCGAGACCCTTCAGAGTCCAGGGAAATTAAGATTTCGGGAGAATGAAAAGAAACTCATATGTATTGAAGCTTACACTAGAGAAAGGAGGCAAGTTCTGTACTATGATAATTAAAATAAGGATGCTGATAGAAATGCTATTAGAAATGCTACTGGAAGGTTCTATTATTTATAATTGTATTGAATCCTGCTCCAACTATGTGGCCAATTAGTAGGGAAAAAGGAACCTGTTGTAAATGTGTGAATTCTGATTAAGATCAATTACATAGGTTGACAATTCTAAAAATGACAGAGATATATATGTATATTTATATATGTATATGGATGTATATCTTTATTATAAAGTCTGAGAGATACTGCCATGGATATGAGGAGACAGAATATGGCTTAAGTCAGAGAGACTTACCAATCAGAGGCTCCAGTAGCCTAGGTGAAATCACAAACAAAACCAG
The DNA here is from genome assembly GCF_950295315.1 of Erinaceus europaeus. Lineage (NCBI taxonomy): Eukaryota > Metazoa > Chordata > Mammalia > Eulipotyphla > Erinaceidae > Erinaceus > Erinaceus europaeus. The sequence goes on from NC_080174.1 coordinate 830,473, forward strand.
CCAGAGCTCAGCAGTGCTCTGGCTACTCTCTTTGCATATCTGGGCCTGTCAATAAAATAAGGATATAAGTAAAATATTCCTGAGTTCAGGCAGAGTGAGAGAGAGCCTGTGAGAGTCAGAGACAGAGATGGCGAGAAGAGAAATAGAAGAGTTGGAAATAGACCAGAAGTCAAAACCCCCCTAGGCTGTGTTCATTCATGACAGGTTCAAACCTGGGCTGTAGAGATTGTCACGCAGCAGCTCTAATGCCCAAAGACCCCAGACAACCCAAGCCTTCACCATATGTGTGTAGTATTTGCCCCAGGAAATGTATTGTGCATCAAAAGTTCCCTTCAGTTATAGGAGAAAATCTCTCAAGCAGAAGAAATGATGCCACATGTGATACCTGACTAAATAAATAAATATGCAAATAAATGGGGATGATCTAGGAGGACTTGAAACAATAAAAATAAGTAAAGACAAAAAGCACAAGAAGACCTGATGACAGCAGAAACATAGAAACCATCTGCTGAGAAACAGAGGGCTGCTTCAAAAATTCCCTAACACTTCAGGGTCCAGGGACATTAAGATTTCCGGAGAAAGAAAACAAACACATACGTATTGAAGCTTACACTAGCTAGAAAAAGGAGGGAAGATCTGGGCCATGATAATTACAATAAGGACGCTAATAGAAACACGATTAGAAATGCTACTGGAAGGTTCTATTATTTATAATTGTATTGAATCCTGCTCCAACTATATGGCCAATTATTTCAGAAAAACTAGGCTGTTATAAATGTGGTAATTCTGAAAGAAGGTCAAATACATAGGTCGAACATTCTAAAAATGACAGATATATAAATCTATATGTATATATATACATGTATGTATATCTTTATTATAAACTCTGAGTGATACTGGCATGGAAATGAGGAGACAGAATATGGCTTGTGTCAGAAAGACTTACAAACTGAGGCTCCAGTAGCCTAGGTGAAATCGCCAACACAACAAGCCAGAGCTCAGCAGTGCTCTGGTAACTCTCTTTGTCTATCTGGGCCTGTCAGTAAAATAAGAATCTAAGTAAAATATTAATGAGTGAAGACAGAGTGTGTGAGAGCATGTGAGAGTCAGAGATAGAGAAGGCGAGAAGAGAAATAGATGAGTTGGAAAGAGACCAGAATTCAAAAACCTCCTACACTGTGTTCATTGATGACAGGTTCAAACCTGGCTTGTAGAGATTGTAAGGCAGCAGCTCTCATGCCCACAGACCCCAGACAGCCCCAGCCTTCACCATAGGCTCTACTACCAGACCTGACAGTAATGTGTGTGTGTGTGTGTGTGTGTCTGTCTGTTTGTGTGTGTCTGTGTGTGCTCAGAGATCACCTGTAGTAGTCTCAGAGCATGGGTGGCAAGGGAGCCAGCCTCTCCTGCAACTTATGTACAGAGAACCTATCTGGTCAGGGCAAGCCAGCTAGCCCAGATTGTGGCTAAGCAAGAATGCATATGCAAAGGGACTCTCATGTCTCACTCTCCTGAGTTCCGATTCAATGCCATGCCTCACTATGATCCAAACACTGCCAATGGGGGAAGCTGGGGCACCCCTCAGAATTCAGGGGCATGAGCCTGTCCAGTCACGTTTGGCTGCCTACTCAGCCTCCAGGCTCTCAGTCCACTGCTCAGGGCAGCAGATTACAAGCCCAGAAAGTACCCAGAAAGGGCTGTGTTTCCACATAGATGGGAAGTGTGTTGAACCAAACAATAGTGGATGAACCCGGCCCCTTACACCTACCCTTTGGGTCCGGCTAAGGCAATTGCTCCTGTGGCCTCACATCCCTGATCATGGTGTCCTGGTGTCCACACATCACACTCAGAGAGATTCCCAGAAGTAGGCTTGCATGAGTGTCCCATACAATGTCGCTCTGCTTGCAGGAAGCACAAACTACCCGGGCCCTTGCTATGGACAGACAAAAAAAAGATGGATGCCTCCACTGGCCAAATTAGGGGCTTCCAGTCAAGATCACAGCCCCGCCCCTCACCTGAGGGCCTGGCTGCTGCTAAAAAAGGCAATTGGAAACACCTTTTACACTTGGGCCCTGAGGACATACTCAGGAATCCCTCCAGGAGGTAGCAGGCTGGCAGACCTCCTGACCCCAGGATAGCTGTGCTCCTAGTTGGGCGGCCCTTCTGGCCAGTGGTGAAAATATTCCCTAGATACAAGAAAAAGAACTTCAGGTTTCAAAGGGATTTGAAACACCATGAGGCACTTGGAAAAGACATTTCACAGCCATCAAAACACCCTCTTTCTGAACACTGGAAGCTTCCGTTTTGCATGGAAAATCTGGACACTGGTGTGGCCATCAGTACCACAGATCCTTTACACTCGGCTTAATAGAGGGAAAGCACAGTGTGTGTGCCAGGGGGATCGAGTTTCACTTCTCTTGACCTGGGCTCTCATGGAATAAGGACAAGGACGCTGTGCAGGAAGGTGAGGAGGGCTGCATTGAGGCTGAGTGTCAGCCTCAGGGCCCTGGAGAATGGGAGTCAAGCACAGAGGGCCTGGACAGCTGCAGCTGGAGATGGACATATGCCTGGAACCTGCAGCAGCAACGCTGTCTCCGCAGTTCCCCTCTACACCATGTACTACACCATGTGCAGGAGACTAAGTAATCCAAAGGGCAATGAAAGGAAAATTTCAACACCAGGAAGGCTGAGTTCACGATGCATGCACTGACTTCCAGTAAGGGCCCAGTGAAGAAGGCACGTAGAGACAGTCAGAGAGACAGAATGACAGAGACAGACAAGGACTGAAATTCTGGCCCTGTGCTGATCAGTGCCAGAGCACTGAAGACAAACCCTCCATGCCCATGCATACTTCTTACAAGTGGCATTGCTATTTTATGTTTGTGAGGAAAGGTAACACTTAGAACATCTAGGTCTTAGCCAATCTGAGAAGCAACACTTGGCCGGCAGCCCACTCTCCAAAACTGCCCTCGCCTCTCCAAATTCGAAGTAGTCATAGTGATGCTCCAGCCAACCTGCAGGCTGGCGTATTGCATCTCCCTGGTCCAGCCTCAGCCTGTCCTGTGTGCAGGGAACTGCACTATGTCTATTTCTTCTTTGATTTACAGTTTTGGGATAAGACTCGGTGGACAAAAAGAGCAAGAGGGAAGTAGATGATTTGGCAGTGGTAGTGTGTGCTGAGAGAGATTTGTAGAGTGATATACAATATGGCTCTGTGAGATGTCTCTCATGACTGTGGCTCAGAAGGGCCAGGTGTATCCACATTGCTACCTTAATCCAGAGATGTGCAGGTCTCTAGCTAAAAAATATTTTCAGACCTCTACATGTTACATACATATATATATATATATATATATATAGAGAGAGAGAGAGAGAGAGAGAGAGAGAGAGACACTGATGTAGTCATTTTCTACAATGGATTTGGTGTGACATTCACACAATTGATTGCTAAAACCTGGAGAGAAACTTTGCATCAGGAAAAGAATTGTCCAAAGGAATAAAATCTCCAAATCATTAGCTATATGCAGCTCCAACGGGACCGAGCGAAAAAGGCTCGAGAAGGAACTCATCCAGGACACTCTCCACATGGACAGGCACCACAGGTTTCCTAGTCTGGCAACACAAACAGGGCAGCTGCTAGTTCCCAGTGCAAGCCTCAGGGCAAAAACCTCTCCCTCTTCAGTGTCTTTACATCTGAAAAGAAGAAAAGTGACCAAGGGCCAAGGAGAGCTGCCCTGGTGTCAATATTGAGCTGTAAATCAGAATGTGCCAAGTGTTTTGCACAAAATCACCTGTGCCACAGTGATTCTGTTGTTCTCTCTCTCTCTCCCTCCCTCAGACACACACACACACACACACACACACACACAAATCCACAGAGGCACAGGCACAAACGGAGTTATACACATGCGCACTGGACAGCTTCGTCAAGGCAGGGCCCTGGGCTGAACCCTGCTTCGCATTTCCTGGAAGCACGCCCAGCCTTTTAAGGCCAGCTCTGAACTCCCATTGGCGGGATTCCTTCAGAAGGCCCGCCCACAGGGCGCCAGCCAGGCTCTGATAGGCCAGAGGCCTAGGCCACGCCCAGAACCGCACCAGCAATCTCATTGGCCAGTGTGCTTGGACATGCCCAGGAGGGTCCGGGCCCCTAGTCAGTGATTGGCCAGCGGCCTTGAGCACCGCCCACACGGCCCTGCAGCACGCTGATTGGGCAGCCTCCGGAAGGCCCGCCCACCAGCCACTTCCGCTCGACTCTGATTGGCCTGGTGTCCCAGGGACACGCCCCCAGCCAGCCTTCTCTTGGCTCCCATTGGCGGGCTGCTGTCTGAGGGGCGCCCTCTGATAGGCCAGTTCCTAAGGCACGCCCAGGAAGGTCACCGCCCTTGCCCCATGATTGGCCAGCCTCCTGGGCTCCGCCCACGAGGCCCACCCCAGGCGCTCATTGGACATCCTCCCGAGGGCCCGCCCCCCAGGCACTTCCGCTGGACCCTGATTGGCTGACCTCCAGGGGTACGCCCACCCAGAGCCAGCACCCAGGCTCTCATTGGTGGGCTGCTCTCTGAGGCCCGCCCACGCAACTCCTCCTCTGTTCTCATTGGCCAGCTCTTGCTTCACGCCCCTGAGGGTGACGTTCCTCCTCTCTGATTGGCCAGCTGTCTCTATGAATAACCACTGGGCCCTCCCCTCAGGCTCATTGGGCACGGGCTCTGAGGCCCGTCCCCGGGGACTTTCTGCCATCCTCTGAAGGCCCTGTTTCTGCAAACACGACCCCCACAGCTCCTGTCTGGGCCCATCCTTAGGACACTGCCTGCCTGCGCTAGGCTGGCCATGCTCTTGGGGCACACCCAGAAACACTGTCGCCACTCTCCTAGCCCAGTGTCTCAGGGCACTTGCCCCATGGAGCCTTAGTCCCGCCCTGGTGCTGCCCACTTGTGGACACCCAGCAGAATGCAGCTGAGCACAGGGATTCACAAGCTCCCAGTAGAGTCATCCCAGACAAAGAGAGAAACCCCTTCCACTTGCAAAGCCAAATGGGGGATCCCCCCACCCCACAGGAAAGAACAGATGTCTAGGGCACTCTACGTCAATTTCAACCCTGCTGTCCATGGGCCACAATTCCTAGAGTTCTCCTCATTCCACAGAATCACTACACTCAACTATGGTCTTTGCTGCCACCTTGTGGACATACAGCAGAATGCAGCTGAGCTCCCCATGCCACTCCTCTTTGAGTCTACCCAGAAAATTACACACAGCATGGGAATAGCAAAGGAAAGAACCCATCTGAGGACCACCTGGGAGAATGCACAACAGAGTCCACAATCCAATGTGCCAATTCATACTTGAAAAACCACTTGTGTAGTGCAAACTTCCTTTCTCATAAAACAACCCAGTTCCTAAGTCCCTGCGTCAGGAATCAAGAAACAACAGCGGTAATCATAACTGAAACACACTTATGCACACTTACACACACACACACACACACACACACACACACCTTCCCACAGAGACGTACACACTTGTCCCGAAAATAACTTGGATTGGAGTTGCTGTTTTGCACCCTAGCAAAAGGTCAAAGTTTCATGGGTGGAAGGGAGAAGTGTTAAGTTTCTGGCATATGAAGGTGAGAAATGCCTAGAGCAGATCGATAGTTACATGGACAACGAAGGGAGCATGGGTTGGAGGGACAGCTGGTGGAGCTGCCAGGGAACTATGTGGAATCCCAGGACCCTGTTTTGAGCCCCTGGTCACACTTACCCAGCTAGGGAAAAGCTGGGCTAGTGACAAATCAGAGCTGCAGCTGTCTCTCTGTCTCTCTTCCTGCTTGGGCCCTGCTCTCTCAATTTATGACTGTTTGCTTCTCCTCAATAAGAAAGTTACAAAGGATGTACAGAAATACAGGGGTAGTGGGAAAAATTACCCCCCCCGTGCCCACTATTACATGGAACTGTTGACTGTAAACCATTCATCCCCCAAGAAAGAACAGAATAAATATTTGTGAGGTTAAAAACATTGTAGGTTAAATAGTGAACATTCTCTAGAGCCATGCAATACTAATCCATTGTGCATTGGATGTCACTGTCAAAAACAGTGCAGTAGCAGTTGTAGTAGTGTGTAGTATCTGCAAAAGGAAATGTATTGTGTGTCAAAAGTTCCCTTCAATTATAAGAGAAAATCTATCAGGCAGAAGAAATGACCCCTCATGTGATATCGGACGAAATAAATAAATAAATAAATATGCAAATAAATGGGAATGATCTAAGAGGATTTGAAAAAAATAAAAAATAAAAACAAACACCACAGGAAGACCTGATGACAGCAGAAATAAAGAAAACGTCTGCTGAGAAATAGAGGGCTGCTTCAAAAATTCCCTGACACACAGGGTCCAGGCAAATTACGAATTCCATGAATGAAAAGAAACGCATACGATTTGAAGCTTACACTAGAAAATGGAGGCAAGTTCTGTGCTATGATAATTACAATAAGGATACTGATAGAAAGGCTATTGGAAATGCTCCTGGAAAGTTTATAATTTATAATTGTAGTGAATCCTGCTCCAACTATGTGACCAATTATTTATGAATAAGGAGGCTATTATAAATGCGGTAATTCTGCATTCAGATCAAATAAAAAGGTCAACAATTCTAAAAATGTCTGATATATATATATATATATATGTATGTATATGTACATATATGTATGTGTATCTTTATTATCAACTATGAGGGATACTGGCATGGCTATGAGGAGACAGAGTATGGCTTGTGCCAGAGGGACTTACAAAGCTGAGGCTCCAGAAACCTAGGTGAAATCGCCAACAAAACAATCCAGAGCTCAGCCGGGCCCTGGTGACTCGCTTTGTATATCTGGGCCTGTCAGTCAAATAATATATAAGTAAAATATTAATGAGTGCAGACAGAGTGAGTGAGAGCCTGTGAGAGTCAGAGACAGAGAAGGCAAGAAGAGAAATAGAAGAGTTGGAAAGAGACCAGAAGTCCAAAAGCTCCCACTCTGTGTTCATACATGACAGGTTCAAACCTGGGTTGTAGAGATTGTAAGGCAGCAGTCTCCTGTCCACAGACCCCAGACAACCCCAGCCTTCACCATATGTGTGTAGTATTTATGACAGGATATGTATTGTGAGTGTAAACTTCCCTTCAATTATAAGAGAAAAATCTATCAAGCCGAAGAATGGACCCCTCATGTAATATAGAACCAAATAAATAAATAAATAAATATGCAAGTAAATGGGGGTTATCTAGGAGGATTTGAAACAAATGAAAAATAAAAACAAAAAGCACAAGAAGACCTGATGGCAGCAGAAACATAGAAACCATCTGCTGAGAATCAAGGGCTGCTTCAAAAGTTCCGAGACCCTTCAGAGTCCAGGGAAATTAAGATTTCGGGAGAATGAAAAGAAACTCATATGTATTGAAGCTTACACTAGAGAAAGGAGGCAAGTTCTGTACTATGATAATTAAAATAAGGATGCTGATAGAAATGCTATTAGAAATGCTACTGGAAGGTTCTATTATTTATAATTGTATTGAATCCTGCTCCAACTATGTGGCCAATTAGTAGGGAAAAAGGAACCTGTTGTAAATGTGTGAATTCTGATTAAGATCAATTACATAGGTTGACAATTCTAAAAATGACAGAGATATATATGTATATTTATATATGTATATGGATGTATATCTTTATTATAAAGTCTGAGAGATACTGCCATGGATATGAGGAGACAGAATATGGCTTAAGTCAGAGAGACTTACCAATCAGAGGCTCCAGTAGCCTAGGTGAAATCACAAACAAAACCAGCCAGAGCTCAGCAGTGCTCTGGCTACTCTCTTTGCATATCTGGGCCTGTCAATAAAATAAGGATATAAGTAAAATATTCCTGAGTTCAGGCAGAGTGAGAGAGAGCCTGTGAGAGTCAGAGACAGAGATGGCGAGAAGAGAAATAGAAGAGTTGGAAATAGACCAGAAGTCAAAACCCCCCTAGGCTGTGTTCATTCATGACAGGTTCAAACCTGGGTTGTAGAGATTGTCACGCAGCAGCTCTAATGCCCACAGACCCCAGACAACCCAAGCCTTCACCATATGTGTGTAGTATTTGCCCCAGGAAATGTATTGTGCATCAAAAGTTCCCTTCAGTTATAGGAGAAAATCTCTCAAGCAGAAGAAATGATGCCACATGTGATACCTGACTAAATAAATAAATATGCAAATAAATGGAGATGATCTAGGAGGACTTGAAACAATAAAAATAAGTAAAGACAAAAAGCACAAGAAGACCTGATGACAGCAGAAACATAGAAACCATCTGCTGAGAAACAGAGGGCTGCTTCAAAAATTCCCTAACACTTCAGGGTCCAGGGACATTAAGATTTCCGGAGAAAGAAAACAAACACATACGTATTGAAGCTTACACTAGCTAGAAAAAGGAGGGAAGATCTGGGCCATGATAATTACAATAAGGATGCTAATAGAAACACGATTAGAAATGCTACTGGAAGGTTCTATTATTTATCATTGTATTGAATCCTGCTCCAACTATATGGCCAATTATTTCAGAAAAACTAGGCTGTTATAAATGTGGTAATTCTGAAAGAAGGTCAAATACATAGGTCGAACATTCTAAAAATGACAGATATATAAATCTATATGTATATATATACATGTATGTATATCTTTATTATAAACTCTGAGTGATACTGGCATGGAAATGAGGAGACAGAATATGGCTTGTGTCAGAAAGACTTACAAACTGAGGCTCCAGTAGCCTAGGTGAAATCGCCAACACAACAAGCCAGAGCTCAGCAGTGCTCTGGTAACTCTCTTTGTCTATCTGGGCCTGTCAGTAAAATAAGAATCTAAGTAAAATATTAATGAGTGAAGACAGAGTGTGTGAGAGCATGTGAGAGTCAGAGATAGAGAAGGCGAGAAGAGAAATAGATGAGTTGGAAAGAGACCAGAATTCAAAAACCTCCTACACTGTGTTCATTGATGACAGGTTCAAACCTGGCTTGTAGAGATTGTAAGGCAGCAGCTCTCATGCCCACAGACCCCAGACAGCCCCAGCCTTCACCATAGGCTCTACTACCAGACCTGACAGTAATGTGTGTGTGTGTGTGTGTGTGTCTGTCTGTTTGTGTGTGTCTGTGTGTGCTCAGAGATCACCTGTAGTAGTCTCAGAGCATGGGTGGCAAGGGAGCCAGCCTCTCCTGCAACTTATGTACAGAGAACCTATCTGGTCAGGGCAAGCCAGCTAGCCCAGATTGTGGCTAAGCAAGAATGCATATGCAAAGGGACTCTCATGTCTCACTCTCCTGAGTTCCGATTCAATGCCATGCCTCACTATGATCCAAACACTGCCAATGGGGGAAGCTGGGGCACCCCTCAGAATTCAGGGGCATGAGCCTGTCCAGTCACCTTTGGCTGCCTACTCAGCCTCCAGGCTCTCAGTCCACTGCTCAGGGCAGCAGATTACAAGCCCAGAAAGTACCCAGAAAGGGCTGTGTTTCCACATAGATGGGAAGTGTGTTGAACCAAACAATAGTGGATGAACCCGGCCCCTTACACCTACCCTTAGGGTCCGGCTAAGGCAATTGCTCCTGTGGCCTCACATCCCTGATCATGGTGTCCTGGTGTCCACACATCACACTCAGAGAGATTCCCAGAAGTAGGCTTGCATGAGTGTCCCATACAATGTCGCTCTGCTTGCAGGAAGCACAAACTACCCGGGCCCTTGCTATGGACAGACAAAAAAAAGATGGATGCCTCCACTGGCCAAATTAGGGGCTTCCAGTCAAGATCACAGCCCCGCCCCTCACCTGAGGGCCTGGCTGCTGCTAAAAAAGGCAATTGGAAACACCTTTTACACTTGGGCCCTGAGGACATACTCAGGAATCCCTCCAGGAGGTAGCAGGCTGGCAGACCTCCTGACCCCAGGATAGCTGTGCTCCTAGTTGGGCGGCCCTTCTGGCCAGTGGTGAAAATATTCCCTAGATACAAGAAAGAACTTCAGGTTTCAAAGGGATTTGAAACACCATGAGGCACTTGGAAAAGACATTTCACAGCCATCAAAACAACCTCTTTCTGAACAATGGAAGCTTCCGTTTTGCATGGAAAATCTGGACACTGGTGTGGCCATCAGTACCACAGATCCTTTACATTCGGCTTAATAGAGGGAAAGCACAGTGTGTGTGCCAGGGGGATCGAGTTTCACTTCTCTTGACCTGGGCTCTCATGGAATAAGGACAAGGACGCTGTGCAGGAAGGTGAGGAGGGCTGCATTGAGGCTGAGTGTCAGCCTCAGGGCCCTGGAGAATGGGAGTCAAGCACAGAGGGCCTGGACAGCTGCAGCTGGAGATGGACATATGCCTGGAACCTGCAGCAGCAACGCTGTCTCCGCAGTTCCCCTCTACACCATGTACTACACCATGTGCAGGAGACTAAGTAATCCAAAGGGCAAAGAAAGGAAAATTTCAACACCAGGAAGACTGAGTTCACGATGCATGCACTGACTTCCAGTAAGGGCCCAGTGAAGAAGGCACGTAGAGACAGTCAGAGAGACAGAATGACAGAGACAGACAAGGACTGAAATTCTGGCCCTGTGCTGATCAGTGCCAGAGCACTGAAGACAAACCCTCCATGCCCATGCATACTTCTTACAAGTGGCATTGCTATTTTATGTTTGTGAGGAAAGGTAACACTTAGAACATCTAGGTCTTAGCCAATCTGAGAAGCAACACTTGGCCGGCAGCCCACTCTCCAAAACTGCCCTCGCCTCTCCAAATTCGAAGTAGTCATAGTGATGCTCCAGCCAACCTGCAGGCTGGCGTATTGCATCTCCCTGGTCCAGCCTCAGCCTGTCCTGTGTGCAGGGAACTGCACTATGTCTATTTCTTCTTTGATTTACAGTTTTGGGATAAGACTCGGTGGACAAAAAGAGCAAGAGGGAAGTAGATGATTTGGCAGTGGTAGTGTGTGCTGAGAGAGATTTGTAGAGTGATATACAATATGGCTCTGTGAGATGTCTCTCATGACTGTGGCTCAGAAGGGCCAGGTGTATCCACATTGCTACCTTAATCCAGAGATGTGCAGGTCTCTAGCTAAAAAATATTTTCAGACCTCTACATGTTACATACATATATATATATATATATATATATATATAGAGAGAGAGAGAGAGAGAGACACTGATGTAGTCATTTTCTACAATGGATTCGGTGTGACATTCACACAATTGATTGCTAAAACCTGGAGAGAAACTTTGCATCAGGAAAAGAATTGTCCAAAGGAATAAAATCTCCAAATCATTAGCTATATGCAGCTCCAACGGGACCGAGCGAAAAAGGTTCGAGAAGGAACTCATCCAGGAGACTCTCCACATGGACAGGCACCACAGGTTTCCTAGTCTGGCAACACAAACAGGGCAGCTGCTAGTTCCCAGTGCAAGCCTCAGGGCAAAAACCTCTCCCTCTTCAGTGTCTTTACATCTGAAAAGAAGAAAAGTGACCAAGGGCCAAGGAGAGCTGCCCTGGTGTCAATATTGAGCTGTAAATCAGAATGTGCCAAGTGTTTTGCACAAAATCACCTGTGCCACAGTGATTCTGTTGTTCTCTCTCTCTCTCCCTCCCTCAGACACACACACACACACACACACACACACAAATCCACAGAGGCACAGGCACAAACGGAGTTATACACATGCGCACTGGACAGCTTCGTCAAGGCAGGGCCCTGGGCTGAACCCTGCTTCGCATTTCCTGGAAGCACGCCCAGCCTTTTAAGGCCAGCTCTGAACTCCCATTGGCGGGATTCCTTCAGAAGGCCCGCCCACAGGGCGCCAGCCAGGCTCTGATAGGCCAGAGGCCTAGGCCACGCCCAGAACCGCACCAGCAATCTCATTGGCCAGTGTGCTTGGACATGCCCAGGAGGGTCCGGGCCCCTAGTCAGTGATTGGCCAGCGGCCTTGAGCACCGCCCACATGGCCCTGCGAAACGCTGATTGGGCAGCCTCCGGAAGGCCCGCCCACCAGCCACTTCCGCTCGACTCTGATTGGCCTGGTGTCCCAGGGACACGCCCCCAGCCAGCCTTCTCTTGGCTCCCATTGGCGGGCTGCTGTCTGAGGGGCGCCCTCTGATAGGCCAGTTCCTAAGGCACGCCCAGGAAGGTCACCGCCCTTGCCCCATGATTGGCCAGCCTCCTGGGCTCCGCCCACGAGGCCCACCCCAGGCGCTCATTGGACATCCTCCCGAGGGCCCGCCCCCCAGGCACTTCCGCTGGACCCTGATTGGCTGACCTCCAGGGGTACGCCCACCCAGAGCCAGCACCCAGGCTCTCATTGGTGGGCTGCTCTCTGAGGCCCGCCCACGCAACTCCTCCTCTGTTCTCATTGGCCAGCTCTTGCTTCACGCCCCTGAGGGTGACGTTCCTCCTCTCTGATTGGCCAGCTGTCTCTATGAATAACCACTGGGCCCTCCCCTCAGGCTCATTGGGCACGGGCTCTGAGGCCCGTCCCCGGGGACTTTCTGCCATCCTCTGAAGGCCCTGTTTCTGCAAACACGACCCCCACAGCTCCTGTCTGGGCCCGTCCTTAGGACACTGCCTGCCTGCGCTAGGCTGGCCATGCTCTTGGGGCACACCCAGAAACACTGTCGCCACTCTCCTAGCCCAGTGTCTCAGGGCACTTGCCCCATGGAGCCTTAGTCCCGCCCTGGTGCTGCCCACTTGTGGACACCCAGCAGAATGCAGCTGAGCACAGGGATTCACAAGCTCCCAGTAGAGTCATCCCAGACAAAGAGAGAAACCCCTTCCACTTGCAAAGCCAAATGGGGGATCCCCCCACCCCACAGGAAAGAACAGATGTCTAGGGCACTCTACGTCAATTTCAACCCTGCTGTCCATGGGCCACAATTCCTAGAGTTCTCCTCATTCCACAGAATCACTACACTCAACTATGGTCTTTGCTGCCACCTTGTGGACATACAGCAGAATGCAGCTGAGCTCCCCATGCCACTCCTCTTTGAGTCTACCCAGAAAATTACACACAGCATGGGAATAGCAAAGGAAAGAACCCATCTGAGGACCACCTGGGAGAATGCACAACAGAGTCCACAATCCAATGTGCCAATTCATACTTGAAAAACCACTTGTGTAGTGCAAACTTCCTTTCTCATAAAACAACCCAGTTCCTAAGTCCCTGCGTCAGGAATCAAGAAACAACAGCGGTAATCATAACTGAAACACACTTATGCACACTTACACACACACACACACACACACACACACACACACCTTCCCACAGAGACGTACACACTTGTCCCGAAAATAACTTGGATTGGAGTTGCTGTTTTGCACCCTAGCAAAAGGTCAAAGTTTCATGGGTGGAAGGGAGAAGTGTTAAGTTTCTGGCATATGAAGGTGAGAAATGCCTAGAGCAGATCGATAGTTACATGGACAACGAAGGGAGCATGGGTTGGAGGGACAGCTGGTGGACCTGCCAGGGAACTGTGTGGAATCCCAGGACCCTGTTTTGAGCCCCTGGTCACACTTACCCAGCTAGGGAAAAGCTGGGCTAGTGACAAATCAGAGCTGCAGCTGTCTCTCTGTCTCTCTTCCTGCTTGGGCCCTGCTCTCTCAATTTATGACTGTTTGCTTCTCCTCAATAAGAAAGTTACAAAGGATGTACAGAAATACAGGGGTAGTGGGAAAAATTACCCCCCCCGTGCCCACTATTACATGGAACTGTTGACTGTAAACCAGTCATCCCCCAAGAAAGAACAGAATAAATATTTGTGAGGTTAAAAACATTGTAGGTTAAATAGTGAACATTCTCTAGAGCCATGCAATACTAATCCATTGTGCATTGGATGTCACTGTCAAAAACAGTGCAGTAGCAGTTGTAGTAGTGTGTAGTATCTGCAAAAGGAAATGTATTGTGTGTCAAAAGTTCCCTTCAATTATAAGAGAAAATCTATCAGGCAGAAGAAATGACCCCTCATGTGATATCGGACGAAATAAATAAATAAATAAATATGCAAATAAATGGGAATGATCTAAGAGGATTTGAAAAAAATAAAAAATAAAAACAAACACCACAGGAAGACCTGATGACAGCAGAAATATAGAAAAGGTCTGCTGAGAAATAGAGGGCTGCTTCAAAAATTCCCTGACACACAGGGTCCAGGCAAATTACGAATTCCATGAATGAAAAGAAACGCATACGATTTGAAGCTTACACTAGAAAATGGAGGCAAGTTCTGTGCTATGATAATTACAATAAGGATACTGATAGAAAGGCTATTGGAAATGCTCCTGGAAAGTTTATAATTTATAATTGTAGTGAATCCTGCTCCAACTATGTGACCAATTATTTATGAATAAGGAGGCTATTATAAATGCGGTAATTCTGCATTCAGATCAAATAAAAAGGTCAACAATTCTAAAAATGTCTGATATATATATATATATGTATGTATGTATATGTACATATATGTATGTGTATCTTTATTATCAACTATGAGGGATACTGGCATGGCTATGAGGAGACAGAGTATGGCTTGTGCCAGAGGGACTTACAAAGCTGAGGCTCCAGAAACCTAGGTGAAATCGCCAACAAAACAATCCAGAGCTCAGCCGGGCCCTGGTGACTCGCTTTGTATATCTGGGCCTGTCAGTCAAATAATATATAAGTAAAATATTAATGAGTGCAGACAGAGTGAGTGAGAGCCTGTGAGAGTCAGAGACAGAGAAGGCAAGAAGAGAAATAGAAGAGTTGGAAAGAGACCAGAAGTCCAAAAGCTCCCACTCTGTGTTCATACATGACAGGTTCAAACCTGGGTTGTAGAGATTGTAAGGCAGCAGTCTCCTGTCCACAGACCCCAGACAACCCCAGCCTTCACCATATGTGTGTAGTATTTACGACAGGATATGTATTGTGAGTGTAAACTTCCCTTCAATTATAAGAGAAAAATCTATCAAGCCGAAGAATGGACCCCTCATGTAATATAGAACCAAATAAATAAATAAATAAATATGCAAGTAAATGGGGGTTATCTAGGAGGATTTGAAACAAATGAAAAATAAAAACAAAAAGCACAAGAAGACCTGATGGCAGCAGAAACATAGAAACCATCTGCTGAGAATCAAGGGCTGCTTCAAAAGTTCCGAGACCCTTCAGAGTCCAGGGAAATTAAGATTTCGGGAGAATGAAAAGAAACTCATATGTATTGAAGCTTACACTAGAGAAAGGAGGCAAGTTCTGTACTATGATAATTAAAATAAGGATGCTGATAGAAATGCTATTAGAAATGCTACTGGAAGGTTCTATTATTTATAATTGTATTGAATCCTGCTCCAACTATGTGGCCAATTAGTAGGGAAAAAGGAACCTGTTGTAAATGTGTGAATTCTGATTAAGATCAATTACATAGGTTGACATTTCTAAAAATGACAGAGATATATATGTATATTTATATATGTATATGGATGTATATCTTTATTATAAAGTCTGAGAGATACTGCCATGGATATGAGGAGACAGAATATGGCTTAAGTCCGAGAGACTTACCAATCAGAGGCTCCAGTAGCCTAGGTGAAATCACAAACAAAACCAGCCAGAGCTCAGCAGTGCTCTGGCTACTCTCTTTGCATATCTGGGCCTGTCAATAAAATAAGGATATAAGTAAAATATTCCTGAGTTCAGGCAGAGTGAGAGAGAGCCTGTGAGAGTCAGAGACAGAGATGGCGAGAAGAGAAATAGAAGAGTTGGAAATAGACCAGAAGTCAAAACCCCCCTAGGCTGTGTTCATTCATGACAGGTTCAAACCTGGGCTGTAGAGATTGTCACGCAGCAGCTCTAATGCCCAAAGACCCCAGACAACCCAAGCCTTCACCATATGTGTGTAGTATTTGCCCCAGGAAATGTATTGTGCATCAAAAGTTCCCTTCAGTTATAGGAGAAAATCTCTCAAGCAGAAGAAATGATGCCACATGTGATACCTGACTAAATAAATAAATATGCAAATAAATGGGGATGATCTAGGAGGACTTGAAACAATAAAAATAAGTAAAGACAAAAAGCACAAGAAGACCTGATGACAGCAGAAACATAGAAACCATCTGCTGAGAAACAGAGGGCTGCTTCAAAAATTCCCTAACACTTCAGGGTCCAGGGACATTAAGATTTCCGGAGAAAGAAAACAAACACATACGTATTGAAGCTTACACTAGCTAGAAAAAGGAGGGAAGATCTGGGCCATGATAATTACAATAAGGATGCTAATAGAAACACGATTAGAAATGCTACTGTAAGGTTCTATTATTTATCATTGTATTGAATCCTGCTCCAACTATATGGCCAATTATTTCAGAAAAACTAGGCTGTTATAAATGTGGTAATTCTGAAAGAAGGTCAAATACATAGGTCGAACATTCTAAAAATGACAGATATATAAATCTATATGTATATATATACATGTATGTATATCTTTATTATAAACTCTGAGTGATACTGGCATGGAAATGAGGAGACAGAATATGGCTTGTGTCAGAAAGACTTACAAACTGAGGCTCCAGTAGCCTAGGTGAAATCGCCAACACAACAAGCCAGAGCTCAGCAGTGCTCTGGTAACTCTCTTTGTCTATCTGGGCCTGTCAGTAAAATAAGAATCTAAGTAAAATATTAATGAGTGAAGACAGAGTGTGTGAGAGCATGTGAGAGTTAGAGATAGAGAAGGCGAGAAGAGAAATAGATGAGTTGGAAAGAGACCAGAATTCAAAAACCTCCTACACTGTGTTCATTGATGACAGGTTCAAACCTGGCTTGTAGAGATTGTAAGGCAGCAGCTCTCATGCCCACAGACCCCAGACAGCCCCAGCCTTCACCATAGGCTCTACTACCAGACCTGACAGTAATGTGTGTGTGTGTGTGTGTGTGTGTGTGTGTGTCTGTCTGTTTGTGTGTGTCTGTGTGTGCTCAGAGATCACCTGTAGTAGTCTCAGAGCATGGGTGGCAAGGGAGCCAGCCTCTCCTGCAACTTATGTACAGAGAACCTATCTGGTCAGGGCAAGCCAGCTAGCCCAGATTGTGGCTAAGCAAGAATGCATATGCAAAGGGACTCTCATGTCTCACTCTCCTGAGTTCCGATTCAATGCCATGCCTCACTATGATCCAAACACTGCCAATGGGGGAAGCTGGGGCACCCCTCAGAATTCAGGGGCATGAGCCTGTCCAGTCACCTTTGGCTGCCTACTCAGCCTCCAGGCTCTCAGTCCACTGCTCAGGGCAGCAGATTACAAGCCCAGAAAGTACCCAGAAAGGGCTGTGTTTCCACATAGATGGGAAGTGTGTTGAACCAAACAATAGTGGATGAACCCGGCCCCTTACACCTACCCTTTGGGTCCGGCTAAGGCAATTGCTCCTGTGGCCTCACATCCCTGATCATGGTGTCCTGGTGTCCACACATCACACTCAGAGAGATTCCCAGAAGTAGGCTTGCATGAGTGTCCCATACAATGTCGCTCTGCTTGCAGGAAGCACAAACTACCCGGGCCCTTGCTATGGACAGACAAAAAAAAGATGGATGCCTCCACTGGCCAAATTAGGGGCTTCCAGTCAAGATCACAGCCCCGCCCCTCACCTGAGGGCCTGGCTGCTGCTAAAAAAGGCAATTGGAAACACCTTTTACACTTGGGCCCTGAGGACATACTCAGGAATCCCTCCAGGAGGTAGCAGGCTGGCAGACCTCCTGACCCCAGGATAGCTGTGCTCCTAGTTGGGCGGCCCTTCTGGCCAGTGGTGAAAATATTCCCTAGATACAAGAAAGAACTTCAGGTTTCAAAGGGATTTGAAACACCATGAGGCACTTGGAAAAGACATTTCACAGCCATCAAAACAACCTCTTTCTGAACAATGGAAGCTTCCGTTTTGCATGGAAAATCTGGACACTGGTGTGGCCATCAGTACCACAGATCCTTTACATTCGGCTTAATAGAGGGAAAGCACAGTGTGTGTGCCAGGGGGATCGAGTTTCACTTCTCTTGACCTGGGCTCTCATGGAATAAGGACAAGGACGCTGTGCAGGAAGGTGAGGAGGGCTGCATTGAGGCTGAGTGTCAGCCTCAGGGCCCTGGAGAATGGGAGTCAAGCACAGAGGGCCTGGACAGCTGCAGCTGGAGATGGACATATGCCTGGAACCTGCAGCAGCAACGCTGTCTCCGCAGTTCCCCTCTACACCATGTACTACACCATGTGCAGGAGACTAAGTAATCCAAAGGGCAAAGAAAGGAAAATTTCAACACCAGGAAGGCTGAGTTCACGATGCATGCACTGACTTCCAGTAAGGGCCCAGTGAAGAAGGCACGTAGAGACAGTCAGAGAGACAGAATGACAGAGACAGACAAGGACTGAAATTCTGGCCCTGTGCTGATCAGTGCCAGAGCACTGAAGACAAACCCTCCATGCCCATGCATACTTCTTACAAGTGGCATTGCTATTTTATGTTTGTGAGGAAAGGTAACACTTAAAACATCTAGGTCTTAGCCAATCTGAGAAGCAACCCTTGGCCGGCAGCCCACTCTCCAAAACTGCCCTCGCCTCTCCAAATTCGAAGTAGTCATAGTGATGCTCCAGCCAAGCTGCAGGCTGGCGTATTGCATCTCCCTGGTCCAGCCTCAGCCTGTCCTGTGTGCAGGGAACTGCACTATGTCTATTTCTTCTTTGATTTACAGTTTTGGGATAAGACTCGGTGGACAAAAAGAGCAAGAGGGAAGTAGATGATTTGGCAGTGGTAGTATGTGCTGAGAGAGATTTGTAGAGTGATATACGATATGGCTCTGTGAGATGTCTCTCATGACTGTGGCTCAGAAGGGCCAGGTGTATCCACATTGCTACCTTAATCCAGAGATGTGCAGGTCTCTAGCTAAAAAATATTTTCAGACCTCTACATGTTACATACATATATATATATATATATATATATAGAGAGAGAGAGAGAGACACTGATGTAGTCATTTTCTACAATGGATTCGGTGTGACATTCACACAATTGATTGCTAAAACCTGGAGAGAAACTTTGCATCAGGAAAAGAATTGTCCAAAGGAATAAAATCTCCAAATCATTAGCTATATGCAGCTCCAACGGGACCGAGCGAAAAAGGCTCGAGAAGGAACTCATCCAGGACACTCTCCACATGGACAGGCACCACAGGTTTCCTAGTCTGGCAACACAAACAGGGCAGCTGCTAGTTCCCAGTGCAAGCCTCAGGGCAAAAACCTCTCCCTCTTCAGTGTCTTTACATCTGAAAAGAAGAAAAGTGACCAAGGGCCAAGGAGAGCTGCCCTGGTGTCAATATTGAGCTGTAAATCAGAATGTGCCAAGTGTTTTGCACAAAATCACCTGTGCCACAGTGATTCTGTTGTTCTCTCTCTCTCTCCCTCCCTCAGACACACACACACACACACACACAAATCCACAGAGGCACAGGCACAAACGGAGTTATACACAAGCGCACTGGACAGCTTCTGCAAGGCAGGGCCCTGGGCTGAACCCTGCTTCGCATTTCCTGGAAGCACGCCCAGCCTTTTAAGGCCAGCTCTGAGCTCCCATTGGCGGGATTCCTTCAGAAGGCCCGCCCACAGGGCGCCAGCCAGGCTCTGATAGGCCAGAGGCCTAGGCCACGCCCAGAACCCCACCAGCAATCTCATTGGCCAGTGTGCTTGGACACGCCCAGGAGGGTCCGGGCCCCTAGTCAGTGATTGGCCAGCGGCCTTGAGCACCGCCCACACGGCCCTGCAGCACGCTGATTGGGCAGCCTCCGGAAGGCCCGCCCACCAGCCACTTCCGCTCGACTCTGATTGGCCTGGTGTCCCAGGGACACGCCCCCAGCCAGCCTTCTCTTGGCTCCCATTGGCGGGCTGCTGTCTGAGGGGCGCCCTCTGATAGGCCAGTTCCTAAGGCACGCCCAGGAAGGTCACCGCCCTTGCCCCATGATTGGCCAGCCTCCTGGGCTCCGCCCACGAGGCCCGCCCAAGGCGCTCATTGGACAGCCTCCCGAGGGCCCGCCCCCCAGGCACTTCCGCTGGACCCTGATTGGCTGACCTCCAGGGGTACGCCCACCCAGAGCCAGCAACCAGGCTCTCATTGGTGGGCTGCTCTCTGAGGCCCGCCCACGCAACTCCTCCTCTGTTCTCATTGGCCAGCTCTTGCTTCACGCCCCTGAGGGTGACGTTCCTCCTCTCTGATTGGCCAGCTGTCTCTATGAATACCCACTGGGCCCTCCCCTCAGGCTCATTGGGCACGGGCTCTGAGGCCCGCCCCCGGGGACTTTCTGCCATCCTCTGAAGGCCCTGTTTCTGCAAACACGACCCCCACAGCTCCTGTCTGGGCCCATCCTTAGGACACTGCCTGCCTGCGCTAGGCTGGCCATGCTCTTGGGGCACACCCAGAAACACTGTCGCCACTCTCCTAGCCCAGTGCCTCAGGGCACTTGCCCCATGGAGCCTTAGTCCCGCCCTGGTGCTGCCCTCTTGTGGACACCCAGCAGAGTGCAGCTGAGCACAGGGATTCACAAGCTCCCAGTAGAGTCATTCCAGACAAAGAGAGAAACCCTTCCACTTGCAAAGCCAAATGGGGGATCCCCCCACCCCACAGGAAAGAACAGATGTCTAGGGCACTCTACGTCAATTTCAACCCTGCTGTCCACGGGCCACAATTCCTAGAGTTCTCCTCATTCCACAGAATCACTACACTCAACTATGGTCTTTGCTGCCACCTTGTGGACATACAGCAGAAGGCAGCTGAGCTCCCCATGCCACTCCTCTTTGAGTCTACCCAGAAAATTACACACAGCATGGGAATAGCAAAGGAAAGAACCCATCTGAGGACCACCTGGGAGAATGCACAACAGAGTCCACAATCCAATGTGCCAATTCATACTTGAAAAACCACTTGTGCAGTGGAAACTTCCTTTGTCATAACACAACCCAGTTCCTAAGTCCCTGCGTCAGGAATCAAGAAACAACAGCGGTAATCATAACTGAAACACACTTATGCACACTTACACACACACACACACACACACACACCTTCCCACAGAGACGTACACACTTGTCCCGAAAATAACTTGGATTGGAGTTGCTGTTTTGCACCCTAGCAAAAGGTCAAAGTTTCATGGGTGGAAGGGAGAAGTGTTAAGTTTCTGGCATATGAAGGTGAGAAATGCCTAGAGCAGATCGATAGTTACATGGACAACGAAGGGAGCATGGGTTGGAGGGACAGCTGGTGGACCTGCCAGGGAACTGTGTGGAATCCCAGGACCCTGTTTTGAGCCCCTGGTCACACTTACCCAGCTAGGGAAAAGCTGGGCTAGTGACAAATCAGAGCTGCAGCTGTCTCTCTGTCTCTCTTCCTGCTTGGGCCCTGCTCTCTCAATTTATGACTGTTTGCTTCTCCTCAATAAGAAAGTTACAAAGGATGTACAGAAATACAGGGGTAGTGGGAAAAATTACCCCCCCCCGTGCCCACTATTACATGGAACTGTTGACTGTAAACCAGTCATCCCCCAAGAAAGAACAGAATAAATATTTGTGAGGTTAAAAACATTGTAGGTTAAATAGTGAACATTCTCTAGAGCCATGCAATACTAATCCATTGTGCATTGGATGTCACTGTCAAAAACAGTGCAGTAGCAGTTGTAGTAGTGTGTAGTATCTGCAAAAGGAAATGTATTGTGTGTCAAAAGTTCCCTTCAATTATAAGAGAAAATCTATCAGGCAGAAGAAATGACCCCTCATGTGATATCGGACGAAATAAATAAATAAATAAATATGCAAATAAATGGGAATGATCTAAGAGGATTTGAAAAAAATAAAAAATAAAAACAAACACCACAGGAAGACCTGATGACAGCAGAAATATAGAAAAGGTCTGCTGAGAAATAGAGGGCTGCTTCAAAAATTCCCTGACACACAGGGTCCAGGCAAATTACGAATTCCATGAATGAAAAGAAACGCATACGATTTGAAGCTTACACTAGAAAATGGAGGCAAGTTCTGTGCTATGATAATTACAATAAGGATACTGATAGAAAGGCTATTGGAAATGCTCCTGGAAAGTTTATAATTTATAATTGTAGTGAATCCTGCTCCAACTATGTGACCAATTATTTATGAATAAGGAGGCTATTATAAATGCGGTAATTCTGCATTCAGATCAAATAAAAAGGTCAACAATTCTAAAAATGTCTGATATATATATATATATGTATGTATGTATATGTACATATATGTATGTGTATCTTTATTATCAACTATGAGGGATACTGGCATGGCTATGAGGAGACAGAGTATGGCTTGTGCCAGAGGGACTTACAAAGCTGAGGCTCCAGAAACCTAGGTGAAATCGCCAACAAAACAATCCAGAGCTCAGCCGGGCCCTGGTGACTCGCTTTGTATATCTGGGCCTGTCAGTCAAATAATATATAAGTAAAATATTAATGAGTGCAGACAGAGTGAGTGAGAGCCTGTGAGAGTCAGAGACAGAGAAGGCAAGAAGAGAAATAGAAGAGTTGGAAAGAGACCAGAAGTCCAAAAGCTCCCACTCTGTGTTCATACATGACAGGTTCAAACCTGGGTTGTAGAGATTGTAAGGCAGCAGTCTCCTGTCCACAGACCCCAGACAACCCCAGCCTTCACCATATGTGTGTAGTATTTACGACAGGATATGTATTGTGAGTGTAAACTTCCCTTCAATTATAAGAGAAAAATCTATCAAGCCGAAGAATGGACCCCTCATGTAATATAGAACCAAATAAATAAATAAATAAATATGCAAGTAAATGGGGGTTATCTAGGAGGATTTGAAACAAATGAAAAATAAAAACAAAAAGCACAAGAAGACCTGATGGCAGCAGAAACATAGAAACCATCTGCTGAGAATCAAGGGCTGCTTCAAAAGTTCCGAGACCCTTCAGAGTCCAGGGAAATTAAGATTTCGGGAGAATGAAAAGAAACTCATATGTATTGAAGCTTACACTAGAGAAAGGAGGCAAGTTCTGTACTATGATAATTAAAATAAGGATGCTGATAGAAATGCTATTAGAAATGCTACTGGAAGGTTCTATTATTTATAATTGTATTGAATCCTGCTCCAACTATGTGGCCAATTAGTAGGGAAAAAGGAACCTGTTGTAAATGTGTGAATTCTGATTAAGATCAATTACATAGGTTGACATTTCTAAAAATGACAGAGATATATATGTATATTTATATATGTATATGGATGTATATCTTTATTATAAAGTCTGAGAGATACTGCCATGGATATGAGGAGACAGAATATGGCTTAAGTCTGAGAGACTTACCAATCAGAGGCTCCAGTAGCCTAGGTGAAATCACAAACAAAACCAGCCAGAGCTCAGCAGTGCTCTGGCTACTCTCTTTGCATATCTGGGCCTGTCAATAAAATAAGGATATAAGTAAAATATTCCTGAGTTCAGGCAGAGTGAGAGAGAGCCTGTGAGAGTCAGAGACAGAGATGGCGAGAAGAGAAATAGAAGAGTTGGAAATAGACCAGAAGTCAAAACCCCCCTAGGCTGTGTTCATTCATGACAGGTTCAAACCTGGGCTGTAGAGATTGTCACGCAGCAGCTCTAATGCCCAAAGACCCCAGACAACCCAAGCCTTCACCATATGTGTGTAGTATTTGCCCCAGGAAATGTATTGTGCATCAAAAGTTCCCTTCAGTTATAGGAGAAAATCTCTCAAGCAGAAGAAATGATGCCACATGTGATACCTGACTAAATAAATAAATATGCAAATAAATGGGGATGATCTAGGAGGACTTGAAACAATAAAAATAAGTAAAGACAAAAAGCACAAGAAGACCTGATGACAGCAGAAACATAGAAACCATCTGCTGAGAAACAGAGGGCTGCTTCAAAAATTCCCTAACACTTCAGGGTCCAGGGACATTAAGATTTCCGGAGAAAGAAAACAAACACATACGTATTGAAGCTTACACTAGCTAGAAAAAGGAGGGAAGATCTGGGCCATGATAATTACAATAAGGATGCTAATAGAAACACGATTAGAAATGCTACTGTAAGGTTCTATTATTTATCATTGTATTGAATCCTGCTCCAACTATATGGCCAATTATTTCAGAAAAACTAGGCTGTTATAAATGTGGTAATTCTGAAAGAAGGTCAAATACATAGGTCGAACATTCTAAAAATGACAGATATATAAATCTATATGTATATATATACATGTATGTATATCTTTATTATAAACTCTGAGTGATACTGGCATGGAAATGAGGAGACAGAATATGGCTTGTGTCAGAAAGACTTACAAACTGAGGCTCCAGTAGCCTAGGTGAAATCGCCAACACAACAAGCCAGAGCTCAGCAGTGCTCTGGTAACTCTCTTTGTCTATCTGGGCCTGTCAGTAAAATAAGAATCTAAGTAAAATATTAATGAGTGAAGACAGAGTGTGTGAGAGCATGTGAGAGTTAGAGATAGAGAAGGCGAGAAGAGAAATAGATGAGTTGGAAAGAGACCAGAATTCAAAAACCTCCTACACTGTGTTCATTGATGACAGGTTCAAACCTGGCTTGTAGAGATTGTAAGGCAGCAGCTCTCATGCCCACAGACCCCAGACAGCCCCAGCCTTCACCATAGGCTCTACTACCAGACCTGACAGTAATGTGTGTGTGTGTGTGTGTGTGTGTGTGTCTGTCTGTTTGTGTGTGTCTGTGTGTGCTCAGAGATCACCTGTAGTAGTCTCAGAGCATGGGTGGCAAGGGAGCCAGCCTCTCCTGCAACTTATGTACAGAGAACCTATCTGGTCAGGGCAAGCCAGCTAGCCCAGATTGTGGCTAAGCAAGAATGCATATGCAAAGGGACTCTCATGTCTCACTCTCCTGAGTTCCGATTCAATGCCATGCCTCACTATGATCCAAACACTGCCAATGGGGGAAGCTGGGGCACCCCTCAGAATTCAGGGGCATGAGCCTGTCCAGTCACCTTTGGCTGCCTACTCAGCCTCCAGGCTCTCAGTCCACTGCTCAGGGCAGCAGATTACAAGCCCAGAAAGTACCCAGAAAGGGCTGTGTTTCCACATAGATGGGAAGTGTGTTGAACCAAACAATAGTGGATGAACCCGGCCCCTTACACCTACCCTTTGGGTCCGGCTAAGGCAATTGCTCCTGTGGCCTCACATCCCTGATCATGGTGTCCTGGTGTCCACACATCACACTCAGAGAGATTCCCAGAAGTAGGCTTGCATGAGTGTCCCATACAATGTCGCTCTGCTTGCAGGAAGCACAAACTCCCCGGGCCCTTGCTATGGACAGACAAAAAAAAGATGGATGCCTCCACTGGCCAAATTAGGGGCTTCCAGTCAAGATTACAGCCCCGCCCCTCACCTGAGGGCCTGGCTGCTGCTAAAAAAGGCAATTGGAAACACCTTTTACACTTGGGCCCTGAGGACATACTCAGGAATCCCTCCAGGAGGTAGCAGGCTGGCAGACCTCCTGACCCCAGGATAGCTGTGCTCCTAGTTGGGCGGCCCTTCTGGCCAGTGGTGAAAATATTCCCTAGATACAAGAAAGAACTTCAGGTTTCAAAGGGATTTGAAACACCATGAGGCACTTGGAAAAGACATTTCACAGCCATCAAAACACCCTCTTTCTGAACACTGGAAGCTTCCGTTTTGCATGGAAAATCTGGACACTGGTGTGGCCATCAGTACCACAGATCCTTTACATTCGGCTTAATAGAGGGAAAGCACAGTGTGTGTGCCAGGGGGATCGAGTTTCACTTCTCTTGACCTGGGCTCTCATGGAATAAGGACAAGGACGCTGTGCAGGAAGGTGAGGAGGGCTGCATTGAGGCTGAGTGTCAGCCTCAGGGCCCTGGAGAATGGGAGTCAAGCACAGAGGGCCTGGACAGCTGCAGCTGGAGATGGACATATGCCTGGAACCTGCAGCAGCAACGCTGTCTCCGCAGTTCCCCTCTACACCATGTACTACACCATGTGCAGGAGACTAAGTAATCCAAAGGGCAAAGAAAGGAAAATTTCAACACCAGGAAGGCTGAGTTCACGATGCATGCACTGACTTCCAGTAAGGGCCCAGTGAAGAAGGCACGTAGAGACAGTCAGAGAGACAGAATGACAGAGACAGACAAGGACTGAAATTCTGGCCCTGTGCTGATCAGTGCCAGAGCACTGAAGACAAACCCTCCATGCCCATGCATACTTCTTACAAGTGGCATTGCTATTTTATGTTTGTGAGGAAAGGTAACACTTAGAACATCTAGGTCTTAGCCAATCTGAGAAGCAACACTTGGCCGGCAGCCCACTCTCCAAAACTGCCCTCGCCTCTCCAAATTCGAAGTAGTCATAGTGATGCTCCAGCCAAGCTGCAGGCTGGCGTATTGCATCTCCCTGGTCCAGCCTCAGCCTGTCCTGTGTGCAGGGAACTGCACTATGTCTATTTCTTCTTTGATTTACAGTTTTGGGATAAGACTCGGTGGACAAAAAGAGCAAGAGGGAAGTAGATGATTTGGCAGTGGTAGTGTGTGCTGAGAGAGATTTGTAGAGTGATATACAATATGGCTCTGTGAGATGTCTCTCATGACTGTGGCTCAGAAGGGCCAGGTGTATCCACATTGCTACCCTAATCCAGAGATGTGCAGGTCTCTAGCTAAAAAATATTTTCAGACCTCTACATGTTACATACATATATATATATATAGAGAGAGAGAGAGAGAGAGAGAGAGAGAGAGAGAGACACTGATGTAGTCATTTTCTACAATGGATTCGGTGTGACATTCACACAATTGATTGCTAAAACCTGGAGAGAAACTTTGCATCAGGAAAAGAATTGTCCAAAGGAATAAAATCTCCAAATCATTAGCTATATGCAGCTCCAACGGGACCGAGCGAAAAAGGCTCGAGAAGGAACTCATCCAGGAGACTCTCCACATGGACAGGCACCACAGGTTTCCTAGTCTGGCAACACAAACAGGGCAGCTGCTAGTTCCCAGTGCAAGCCTCAGGGCAAAAACCTCTCCCTCTTCAGTGTCTTTACATCTGAAAAGAAGAAAAGTGACCAAGGGCCAAGGAGAGCTGCCCTGGTGTCAAAATTGAGCTGTAAATCAGAATGTGCCAAGTGTTTTGCACAAAATCACCTGTGCCACAGTGATTCTGTTGTTCTCTCTCTCTCTCCCTCCCTCAGACACACACACACACACACACACACACACAAATCCACAGAGGCACAGGCACAAACGGAGTTATACACATGCGCACTGGACAGCTTCTGCAAGGCAGGGCCCTGGGCTGAACCCTGCTTCGCATTTCCTGGAAGCACGCCCAGCCTTTTAAGGCCAGCTCTGAGCTCCCATTGGCGGGATTCCTTCAGAAGGCCCGCCCACAGGGCGCCAGCCAGGCTCTGATAGGCCAGAGGCCTAGGCCACGCCCAGAACCCCACCAGCAATCTCATTGGCCAGTGTGCTTGGACACGCCCAGGAGGGTCCGGGCCCCTAGTCAGTGATTGGCCAGCGGCCTTGAGCACCGCCCACACGGCCCTGCAGCACGCTGATTGGGCAGCCTCCGGAAGGCCCGCCCACCAGCCACTTCCGCTCGACTCTGATTGGCCTGGTGTCCCAGGGACACGCCCCCAGCCAGCCTTCTCTTGGCTCCCATTGGCGGGCTGCTGTCTGAGGGGCGCCCTCTGATAGGCCAGTTCCTAAGGCACGCCCAGGAAGGTCACCGCCCTTGCCCCATGATTGGCCAGCCTCCTGGGCTCCGCCCACGAGGCCCGCCCAAGGCGCTCATTGGACAGCCTCCCGAGGGCCCGCCCCCCAGGCACTTCCGCTGGACCCTGATTGGCTGACCTCCAGGGGTACGCCCACCCAGAGCCAGCAACCAGGCTCTCATTGGTGGGCTGCTCTCTGAGGCCCGCCCACGCAATTCCTCCTCTGTTCTCATTGGCCAGCTCTTGCTTCACGCCCCTGAGGGTGACGTTCCTCCTCTCTGATTGGCCAGCTGTCTCTATGAATACCCACTGGGCCCTCCCCTCAGGCTCATTGGGCACGGGCTCTGAGGCCCGCCCCCGGGGACTTTCTGCCATCCTCTGAAGGCCCTGTTTCTGCAAACACGACCCCCACAGCTCCTGTCTGGGCCCATCCTTAGGACACTGCCTGCCTGCGCTAGGCTGGCCATGCTCTTGGGGCACACCCAGAAACACTGTCGCCACTCTCCTAGCCCAGTGCCTCAGGGCACTTGCCCCATGGAGCCTTAGTCCCGCCCTGGTGCTGCCCTCTTGTGGACACCCAGCAGAGTGCAGCTGAGCACAGGGATTCACAAGCTCCCAGTAGAGTCATTCCAGACAAAGAGAGAAACCCTTCCACTTGCAAAGCCAAATGGGGGATCCCCCCACCCCACAGGAAAGAACAGATGTCTAGGGCACTCTACGTCAATTTCAACCCTGCTGTCCACGGGCCACAATTCCTAGAGTTCTCCTCATTCCACAGAATCACTACACTCAACTATGGTCTTTGCTGCCACCTTGTGGACATACAGCAGAAGGCAGCTGAGCTCCCCATGCCACTCCTCTTTGAGTCTACCCAGAAAATTACACACAGCATGGGAATAGCAAAGGAAAGAACCCATCTGAGGACCACCTGGGAGAATGCACAACAGAGTCCACAATCCAATGTGCCAATTCATACTTGAAAAACCACTTGTGCAGTGGAAACTTCCTTTGTCATAACACAACCCAGTTCCTAAGTCCCTGCGTCAGGAATCAAGAAACAACAGCGGTAATCATAACTGAAACACACTTATGCACACTTACACACACACACACACACACACACACACACACCTTCCCACAGAGACGTACACACTTGTCCCGAAAATAACTTGGATTGGAGTTGCTGTTTTGCACCCTAGCAAAAGGTCAAAGTTTCATGGGTGGAAGGGAGAAGTGTTAAGTTTCTGGCATATGAAGGTGAGAAATGCCTAGAGCAGATCGATAGTTACATGGACAACGAAGGGAGCATGGGTTGGAGGGACAGCTGGTGGACCTGCCAGGGAACTGTGTGGAATCCCAGGACCCTGTTTTGAGCCCCTGGTCACACTTACCCAGCTAGGGAAAAGCTGGGCTAGTGACAAATCAGAGCTGCAGCTGTCTCTCTGTCTCTCTTCCTGCTTGGGCCCTGCTCTCTCAATTTATGACTGTTTGCTTCTCCTCAATAAGAAAGTTACAAAGGATGTACAGAAATACAGGGGTAGTGGGAAAAATTACCCCCCCCCCGTGCCCACTATTACATGGAACTGTTGACTGTAAACCATTCATCCCCCAAGAAAGAACAGAATAAATATTTGTGAGGTTAAAAACATTGTAGGTTAAATAGTGAACATTCTCTAGAGCCATGCAATACTAATCCATTGTGCATTGGATGTCACTGTCAAAAACAGTGCAGTAGCAGTTGTAGTAGTGTGTAGTATCTGCAAAAGGAAATGTATTGTGTGTCAAAAGTTCCCTTCAATTATAAGAGAAAATCTATCAGGCAGAAGAAATGACCCCTCATGTGATATCGGACGAAATAAATAAATAAATAAATATGCAAATAAATGGGAATGATCTAAGAGGATTTGAAAAAAATAAAAAATAAAAACAAACACCACAGGAAGACCTGATGACAGCAGAAATATAGAAAAGGTCTGCTGAGAAATAGAGGGCTGCTTCAAAAATTCCCTGACACACAGGGTCCAGGCAAATTACGAATTCCATGAATGAAAAGAAACGCATACGATTTGAAGCTTACACTAGAAAATGGAGGCAAGTTCTGTGCTATGATAATTACAATAAGGATACTGATAGAAAGGCTATTGGAAATGCTCCTGGAAAGTTTATAATTTATAATTGTAGTGAATCCTGCTCCAACTATGTGACCAATTATTTATGAATAAGGAGGCTATTATAAATGCGGTAATTCTGCATTCAGATCAAATAAAAAGGTCAACAATTCTAAAAATGTCTGATATATATATATATATGTATGTATGTATATGTACATATATGTATGTGTATCTTTATTATCAACTATGAGGGATACTGGCATGGCTATGAGGAGACAGAGTATGGCTTGTGCCAGAGGGACTTACAAAGCTGAGGCTCCAGAAACCTAGGTGAAATCGCCAACAAAACAATCCAGAGCTCAGCCGGGCCCTGGTGACTCGCTTTGTATATCTGGGCCTGTCAGTCAAATAATATATAAGTAAAATATTAATGAGTGCAGACAGAGTGAGTGAGAGCCTGTGAGAGTCAGAGACAGAGAAGGCAAGAAGAGAAATATAAGAGTTGGAAAGAGACCAGAAGTCCAAAAGCTCCCACTCTGTGTTCATACATGACAGGTTCAAACCTGGGTTGTAGAGATTGTAAGGCAGCAGTCTCCTGTCCACAGACCCCAGACAACCCCAGCCTTCACCATATGTGTGTAGTATTTACGACAGGATATGTATTGTGAGTGTAAACTTCCCTTCAATTATAAGAGAAAAATCTATCAAGCCGAAGAATGGACCCCTCATGTAATATAGAACCAAATAAATAAATAAATAAATAAATATGCAAGTAAATGGGGGTTATCTAGGAGGATTTGAAACAAATGAAAAATAAAAACAAAAAGCACAAGAAGACCTGATGGCAGCAGAAACATAGAAACCATCTGCTGAGAATCAAGGGCTGCTTCAAAAGTTCCGAGACCCTTCAGAGTCCAGGGAAATTAAGATTTCGGGAGAATGAAAAGAAACTCATATGTATTGAAGCTTACACTAGAGAAAGGAGGCAAGTTCTGTACTATGATAATTAAAATAAGGATGCTGATAGAAATGCTATTAGAAATGCTACTGGAAGGTTCTATTATTTATAATTGTATTGAATCCTGCTCCAACTATGTGGCCAATTAGTAGGGAAAAAGGAACCTGTTGTAAATGTGTGAATTCTGATTAAGATCAATTACATAGGTTGACAATTCTAAAAATGACAGAGATATATATGTATATTGATATATGTATATGGATGTATATCTTTATTATAAAGTCTGAGAGATACTGCCATGGATATGAGGAGACAGAATATGGCTTAAGTCAGAGAGACTTACCAATCAGAGGCTCCAGTAGCCTAGGTGAAATCACAAACAAAACCAGCCAGAGCTCAGCAGTGCTCTGGCTACTCTCTTTGCATATCTGGGCCTGTCAATAAAATAAGGATATAAGTAAAATATTCCTGAGTTCAGGCAGAGTGAGAGAGAGCCTGTGAGAGTCAGAGACAGAGATGGCGAGAAGAGAAATAGAAGAGTTGGAAATAGACCAGAAGTCAAAACCCCCCTAGGCTGTGTTCATTCATGACAGGTTCAAACCTGGGTTGTAGAGATTGTCACGCAGCAGCTCTAATGCCCAAAGACCCCAGACAACCCAAGCCTTCACCATATGTGTGTAGTATTTGCCCCAGGAAATGTATTGTGCATCAAAAGTTCCCTTCAGTTATAGGAGAAAATCTCTCAAGCAGAAGAAATGATGCCACATGTGATACCTGACTAAATAAATAAATATGCAAATAAATGGGGATGATCTAGGAGGACTTGAAACAATAAAAATAAGTAAAGACAAAAAGCACAAGAAGACCTGATGACAGCAGAAACATAGAAACCATCTGCTGAGAAACAGAGGGCTGCTTCAAAAATTCCCTAACACTTCAGGGTCCAGGGACATTAAGATTTCCGGAGAAAGAAAACAAACACATACGTATTGAAGCTTACACTAGCTAGAAAAAGGAGGGAAGATCTGGGCCATGATAATTACAATAAGGATGCTAATAGAAACACGAATAGAAATGCTACTGGAAGGTTCTATTATTTATCATTGTATTGAATCCTGCTCCAACTATATGGCCAATTATTTCAGAAAAACTAGGCTGTTATAAATGTGGTAATTCTGAAAGAAGGTCAAATACATAGGTCGAACATTCTAAAAATGACAGATATATAAATCTATATGTATATATATACATGTATGTATATCTTTATTATAAACTCTGAGTGATACTGGCATGGAAATGAGGAGACAGAATATGGCTTGTGTCAGAAAGACTTACAAACTGAGGCTCCAGTAGCCTAGGTGAAATCGCCAACACAACAAGCCAGAGCTCAGCAGTGCTCTGGTAACTCTCTTTGTCTATCTGGGCCTGTCAGTAAAATAAGAATCTAAGTAAAATATTAATGAGTGAAGACAGAGTGTGTGAGAGCATGTGAGAGTCAGAGATAGAGAAGGCGAGAAGAGAAATAGATGAGTTGGAAAGAGACCAGAATTCAAAAACCTCCTACACTGTGTTCATTGATGACAGGTTCAAACCTGGCTTGTAGAGATTGTAAGGCAGCAGCTCTCATGCCCACAGACCCCAGACAGCCCCAGCCTTCACCATAGGCTCTACTACCAGACCTGACAGTAATGTGTGTGTGTGTGTGTGTGTGTGTGTCTGTCTGTTTGTGTGTGTCTGTGTGTGCTCAGAGATCACCTGTAGTAGTCTCAGAGCATGGGTGGCAAGGGAGCCAGCCTCTCCTGCAACTTATGTACAGAGAACCTATCTGGTCAGGGCAAGCCACCTAGCCCAGATTGTGGCTAAGCAAGAATGCATATGCAAAGGGACTCTCATGTCTCACTCTCCTGAGTTCCGATTCAATGCCATGCCTCACTATGATCCAAACACTGCCAATGGGGGAAGCTGGGGCACCCCTCAGAATTCAGGGGCATGAGCCTGTCCAGTCACCTTTGGCTGCCTACTCAGCCTCCAGGCTCTCAGTCCACTGCTCAGGGCAGCAGATTACAAGCCCAGAAAGTACCCAGAAAGGGCTGTGTTTCCACATAGATGGGAAGTGTGTTGAACCAAACAATAGTGGATGAACCCGGCCCCTTACACCTACCCTTTGGGTCCGGCTAAGGCAATTGCTCCTGTGGCCTCACATCCCTGATCATGGTGTCCTGGTGTCCACACATCACACTCAGAGAGATTCCCAGAAGTAGGCTTGCATGAGTGTCCCATACAATGTCGCTCTGCTTGCAGGAAGCACAAACTACCCAGGCCCTTGCTATGGACAGACAAAAAAAAGATGGATGCCTCCACTGGCCAAATTAGGGGCTTCCAGTCAAGATCACAGCCCCGCCCCTCACCTGAGGGCCTGGCTGCTGCTAAAAAGGCAATTGGAAACACCTTTTACACTTGGGCCCTGAGGACATACTCAGGAATCCCTCCAGGAGGTAGCAGGCTGGCAGACCTCCTGACCCCAGGATAGCTGTGCTCCTAGTTGGGCGGCCCTTCTGGCCAGTGGTGAAAATATTCCCTAGATACAAGAAAGAACTTCAGGTTTCAAAGGGATTTGAAACACCATGAGGCACTTGGAAAAGACATTTCACAGCCATCAAACACCCTCTTTCTGAACACTGGAAGCTTCCGTTTTGCATGGAAAATCTGGACACTGGTGTGGCCATCAGTACCACAGATCCTTTACATTCGGCTTAATAGAGGGAAAGCACAGTGTGTGTGCCAGGGGGATCGAGTTTCACTTCTCTTGACCTGGGCTCTCATGGAATAAGGACAAGGACGCTGTGCAGGAAGGTGAGGAGGGCTGCATTGAGGCTGAGTGTCAGCCTCAGGGCCCTGGAGAATGGGAGTCAAGCACAGAGGGCCTGGACAGCTGCAGCTGGAGATGGACATATGCCTGGAACCTGCAGCAGCAACGCTGTCTCCGCAGTTCCCCTCTACACCATGTACTACACCATGTGCAGGAGACTAAGTAATCCAAAGGGCAAAGAAAGGAAAATTTCAACACCAGGAAGGCTGAGTTCACGATGCATGCACTGACTTCCAGTAAGGGCCCAGTGAAGAAGGCACGTAGAGACAGTCAGAGAGACAGAATGACAGAGACAGACAAGGACTGAAATTCTGGCCCTGTGCTGATCAGTGCCAGAGCACTGAAGACAAACCCTCCATGCCCATGCATACTTCTTACAAGTGGCATTGCTATTTTATGTTTGTGAGGAAAGGTAACACTTAGAACATCTAGGTCTTAGCCAATCTGAGAAGCAACACTTGGCCGGCAGCCCACTCTCCAAAACTTCCCTCGCCTCTCCAAATTCGAAGTAGTCATAGTGATGCTCCAGCCAAGCTGCAGGCTGGCGTATTGCATCTCCCTGGTCCAGCCTCAGCCTGTCCTGTGTGCAGGGAACTGCACTATGTCTATTTCTTCTTTGATTTACAGTTTTGGGATAAGACTCGGTGGACAAAAAGAGCAAGAGGGAAGTAGATGATTTGGCAGTGGTAGTGTGTGCTGAGAGAGATTTGTAGAGTGATATACAATATGGCTCTGTGAGATGTCTCTCATGACTGTGGCTCAGAAGGGCCAGGTGTATCCACATTGCTACCCTAATCCAGAGATGTGCAGGTCTCTAGCTAAAAAATATTTTCAGACCTCTACATGTTACATACATATATATATATATATAGAGAGAGAGAGAGAGAAAGAGAGAGAGAGGGATACTGATATAGTCATTTTCTACAATGGATTCGGTGTGACATTCACACAATTGATTGCTAAAACCTGGAGAGAAACTTTGCATCAGGAAAAGAATTGTCCAAAGGAATAAAATCTCCAAATCATTAGCTATATGCAGCTCCAACGGGACCGAGCGAAAAAGGCTCGAGAAGGAACTCATCCAGGAGACTCTCCACATGGACAGGCACCACAGGTTTCCTAGTCTGGAAACACAAACAGGGCAGCTGCTAGTTCCCAGTGCAAGCCTCAGGGCAAAAACCTCTCCCTCTTCAGTGTCTTTACATCTGAAAAGAAGAAAAGTGACCAAGGGCCAAGGAGAGCTGCCCTGGTGTCAAAATTGAGCTGTAAATCAGAATGTGCCAAGTGTTTTGCACAAAATCACCTGTGCCACAGTGATTCTGTTGTTCTCTCTCTCTCTCCCTCCCTCAGACACACACACACACACACACACACACACACAAATCCACAGAGGCACAGGCACAAACGGAGTTATACACATGCGCACTGGACAGCTTCGTCAAGGCAGGGCCCTGGGCTGAACCCTGCTTCGCATTTCCTGGAAGCACGCCCAGCCTTTTAAGGCCAGCTCTGAACTCCCATTGGCGGGATTCCTTCAGAAGGCCCGCCCACAGGGCGCCAGCCAGGCTCTGATAGGCCAGAGGCCTAGGCCACGCCCAGAACCGCACCAGCAATCTCATTGGCCAGTGTGCTTGGACATGCCCAGGAGGGTCCGGGCCCCTAGTCAGTGATTGGCCAGCGGCCTTGAGCACCGCCCACACGGCCCTGCAGCACGCTGATTGGGCAGCCTCCGGAAGGCCCGCCCACCAGCCACTTCCGCTCGACTCTGATTGGCCTGGTGTCCCAGGGACACGCCCCCAGCCAGCCTTCTCTTGGCTCCCATTGGCGGGCTGCTGTCTGAGGGGCGCCCTCTGATAGGCCAGTTCCTAAGGCACGCCCAGGAAGGTCACCGCCCTTGCCCCATGATTGGCCAGCCTCCTGGGCTCCGCCCACGAGGCCCGCCCAAGGCGCTCATTGGACAGCCTCCCGAGGGCCCGCCCCCCAGGCATTTCCGCTGGACCCTGATTGGCTGACCTCCAGGGGTACGCCCACCCAGAGCCAGCACCCAGGCTCTCATTGGTGGGCTGCTCTCTGAGGCCCGCCCACGCAACTCCTCCTCTGTTCTCATTGGCCAGCTCTTGCTTCACGCCCCTGAGGGTGACGTTCCTCCTCTCTGATTGGCCAGCTGTCTCTATGAATAACCACTGGGCCCTCCCCTCAGGCTCATTGGGCACGGGCTCTGAGGCCCGTCCCCGGGGACTTTCTGCCATCCTCTGAAGGCCCTGTTTCTGCAAACACGACCCCCACAGCTCCTGTCTGGGCCCGTCCTTAGGACACTGCCTGCCTGCGCTAGGCTGGCCATGCTCTTGGGGCACACCCAGAAACACTGTCGCCACTCTCCTAGCCCAGTGTCTCAGGGCACTTGCCCCATGGAGCCTTAGTCCCGCCCTGGTGCTGCCCACTTGTGGACACCCAGCAGAATGCAGCTGAGCACAGGGATTCACAAGCTCCCAGTAGAGTCATCCCAGACAAAGAGAGAAACCCCTTCCACTTGCAAAGCCAAATGGGGGATCCCCCCACCCCACAGGAAAGAACAGATGTCTAGGGCACTCTACGTCAATTTCAACCCTGCTGTCCATGGGCCACAATTCCTAGAGTTCTCCTCATTCCACAGAATCACTACACTCAACTATGGTCTTTGCTGCCACCTTGTGGACATACAGCAGAATGCAGCTGAGCTCCCCATGCCACTCCTCTTTGAGTCTACCCAGAAAATTACACACAGCATGGGAATAGCAAAGGAAAGAACCCATCTGAGGACCACCTGGGAGAATGCACAACAGAGTCCACAATCCAATGTGCCAATTCATACTTGAAAAACCACTTGTGTAGTGCAAACTTCCTTTCTCATAAAACAACCCAGTTCCTAAGTCCCTGCGTCAGGAATCAAGAAACAACAGCGGTAATCATAACTGAAACACACTTATGCACACTTACACACACACACACACACACACACACACACACCTTCCCACAGAGACGTACACACTTGTCCCGAAAATAACTTGGATTGGAGTTGCTGTTTTGCACCCTAGCAAAAGGTCAAAGTTTCATGGGTGGAAGGGAGAAGTGTTAAGTTTCTGGCATATGAAGGTGAGAAATGCCTAGAGCAGATCGATAGTTACATGGACAACGAAGGGAGCATGGGTTGGAGGGACAGCTGGTGGAGCTGCCAGGGAACTATGTGGAATCCCAGGACCCTGTTTTGAGCCCCTGGTCACACTTACCCAGCTAGGGAAAAGCTGGGCTAGTGACAAATCAGAGCTGCAGCTGTCTCTCTGTCTCTCTTCCTGCTTGGGCCCTGCTCTCTCAATTTATGACTGTTTGCTTCTCCTCAATAAGAAAGTTACAAAAGATGTACAGAAATACAGGGGTAGTGGGAAAAATTACCCCCCCCGTGCCCACTATTACATGGAACTGTTGACTGTAAACCATTCATCCCCCAAGAAAGAACAGAATAAATATTTGTGAGGTTAAAAACATTGTAGGTTAAATAGTGAACATTCTCTAGAGCCATGCAATACTAATCCATTGTGCATTGGATGTCACTGTCAAAAACAGTGCAGTAGCAGTTGTAGTAGTGTGTAGTATCTGCAAAAGGAAATGTATTGTGTGTCAAAAGTTCCCTTCAATTATAAGAGAAAATCTATCAGGCAGAAGAAATGACCCCTCATGTGATATCGGACGAAATAAATAAATAAATAAATATGCAAATAAATGGGAATGATCTAAGAGGATTTGAAAAAAATAAAAAATAAAAACAAACACCACAGGAAGACCTGATGACAGCAGAAATAAAGAAAACGTCTGCTGAGAAATAGAGGGCTGCTTCAAAAATTCCCTGACACACAGGGTCCAGGCAAATTACGAATTCCATGAATGAAAAGAAACGCATACGATTTGAAGCTTACACTAGAAAATGGAGGCAAGTTCTGTGCTATGATAATTACAATAAGGATACTGATAGAAAGGCTATTGGAAATGCTCCTGGAAAGTTTATAATTTATAATTGTAGTGAATCCTGCTCCAACTATGTGACCAATTATTTATGAATAAGGAGGCTATTATAAATGCGGTAATTCTGCATTCAGATCAAATAAAAAGGTCAACAATTCTAAAAATGTCTGATATATATATATATATATATATGTATGTATATGTACATATATGTATGTGTATCTTTATTATCAACTATGAGGGATACTGGCATGGCTATGAGGAGACAGAGTATGGCTTGTGCCAGAGGGACTTACAAAGCTGAGGCTCCAGAAACCTAGGTGAAATCGCCAACAAAACAATCCAGAGCTCAGCCGGGCCCTGGTGACTCGCTTTGTATATCTGGGCCTGTCAGTCAAATAATATATAAGTAAAATATTAATGAGTGCAGACAGAGTGAGTGAGAGCCTGTGAGAGTCAGAGACAGAGAAGGCAAGAAGAGAAATAGAAGAGTTGGAAAGAGACCAGAAGTCCAAAAGCTCCCACTCTGTGTTCATACATGACAGGTTCAAACCTGGGTTGTAGAGATTGTAAGGCAGCAGTCTCCTGTCCACAGACCCCAGACAACCCCACCTTCACCATATGTGTGTAGTATTTACGACAGGATATGTATTGTGAGTGTAAACTTCCCTTCAATTATAAGAGAAAAATCTATCAAGCCGAAGAATGGACCCCTCATGTAATATAGAACCAAATAAATAAATAAATAAATATGCAAGTAAATGGGGGTTATCTAGGAGGATTTGAAACAAATGAAAAATAAAAACAAAAAGCACAAGAAGACCTGATGGCAGCAGAAACATAGAAACCATCTGCTGAGAATCAAGGGCTGCTTCAAAAGTTCCGAGACCCTTCAGAGTCCAGGGAAATTAAGATTTCGGGAGAATGAAAAGAAACTCATATGTATTGAAGCTTACACTAGAGAAAGGAGGCAAGTTCTGTACTATGATAATTAAAATAAGGATGCTGATAGAAATGCTATTAGAAATGCTACTGGAAGGTTCTATTATTTATAATTGTATTGAATCCTGCTCCAACTATGTGGCCAATTAGTAGGGAAAAAGGAACCTGTTGTAAATGTGTGAATTCTGATTAAGATCAATTACATAGGTTGACAATTCTAAAAATGACAGAGATATATATGTATATTTATATATGTATATGGATGTATATCTTTATTATAAAGTCTGAGAGATACTGCCATGGATATGAGGAGACAGAATATGGCTTAAGTCAGAGAGACTTACCAATCAGAGGCTCCAGTAGCCTAGGTGAAATCACAAACAAAACCAGCCAGAGCTCAGCAGTGCTCTGGCTACTCTCTTTGCATATCTGGGCCTGTCAATAAAATAAGGATATAAGTAAAATATTCCTGAGTTCAGGCAGAGTGAGAGAGAGCCTGTGAGAGTCAGAGACAGAGATGGCGAGAAGAGAAATAGAAGAGTTGGAAATAGACCAGAAGTCAAAACCCCCCTAGGCTGTGTTCATTCATGACAGGTTCAAACCTGGGTTGTAGAGATTGTCACGCAGCAGCTCTAATGCCCACAGACCCCAGACAACCCAAGCCTTCACCATATGTGTGTAGTATTTGCCCCAGGAAATGTATTGTGCATCAAAAGTTCCCTTCAGTTATAGGAGAAAATCTCTCAAGCAGAAGAAATGATGCCACATGTGATACCTGACTAAATAAATAAATATGCAAATAAATGGAGATGATCTAGGAGGACTTGAAACAATAAAAATAAGTAAAGACAAAAAGCACAAGAAGACCTGATGACAGCAGAAACATAGAAACCATCTGCTGAGAAACAGAGGGCTGCTTCAAAAATTCCCTAACACTTCAGGGTCCAGGGACATTAAGATTTCCGGAGAAAGAAAACAAACACATACGTATTGAAGCTTACACTAGCTAGAAAAAGGAGGGAAGATCTGGGCCATGATAATTACAATAAGGATGCTAATAGAAACACGATTAGAAATGCTACTGGAAGGTTCTATTATTTATAATTGTATTGAATCCTGCTCCAACTATATGGCCAATTATTTCAGAAAAACTAGGCTGTTATAAATGTGGTAATTCTGAAAGAAGGTCAAATACATAGGTCGAACATTCTAAAAATGACAGATATATAAATCTATATGTATATATATACATGTATGTATATCTTTATTATAAACTCTGAGTGATACTGGCATGGAAATGAGGAGACAGAATATGGCTTGTGTCAGAAAGACTTACAAACTGAGGCTCCAGTAGCCTAGGTGAAATCGCCAACACAACAAGCCAGAGCTCAGCAGTGCTCTGGTAACTCTCTTTGTCTATCTGGGCCTGTCAGTAAAATAAGAATCTAAGTAAAATATTAATGAGTGAAGACAGAGTGTGTGAGAGCATGTGAGAGTCAGAGATAGAGAAGGCGAGAAGAGAAATAGATGAGTTGGAAAGAGACCAGAATTCAAAAACCTCCTACACTGTGTTCATTGATGACAGGTTCAAACCTGGCTTGTAGAGATTGTAAGGCAGCAGCTCTCATGCCCACAGACCCCAGACAGCCCCAGCCTTCACCATAGGCT
Organism: Erinaceus europaeus; assembly: GCF_950295315.1. Taxonomy (NCBI): domain Eukaryota; kingdom Metazoa; phylum Chordata; class Mammalia; order Eulipotyphla; family Erinaceidae; genus Erinaceus; species Erinaceus europaeus. The sequence goes on from NC_080174.1 coordinate 870,788, forward strand.
CTACTACCAGACCTGACAGTAATGTGTGTGTGTGTGTGTGTGTGTGTGTCTGTCTGTTTGTGTGTGTCTGTGTGTGCTCAGAGATCACCTGTAGTAGTCTCAGAGCATGGGTGGCAAGGGAGCCAGCCTCTCCTGCAACTTATGTACAGAGAACCTATCTGGTCAGGGCAAGCCAGCTAGCCCAGATTGTGGCTAAGCAAGAATGCATATGCAAAGGGACTCTCATGTCTCACTCTCCTGAGTTCCGATTCAATGCCATGCCTCACTATGATCCAAACACTGCCAATGGGGGAAGCTGGGGCACCCCTCAGAATTCAGGGGCATGAGCCTGTCCAGTCACCTTTGGCTGCCTACTCAGCCTCCAGGCTCTCAGTCCACTGCTCAGGGCAGCAGATTACAAGCCCAGAAAGGGCTGTGTTTCCACATAGATGGGAAGTGTGTTGAACCAAACAATAGTGGATGAACCCGGCCCCTTACACCTACCCTTTGGGTCCGGCTAAGGCAATTGCTCCTGTGGCCTCACATCCCTGATCATGGTGTCCTGGTGTCCACACATCACACTCAGAGAGATTCCCAGAAGTAGGCTTGCATGAGTGTCCCATACAATGTCGCTCTGCTTGCAGGAAGCACAAACTCCCCGGGCCCTTGCTATGGACAGACAAAAAAAAGATGGATGCCTCCACTGGCCAAATTAGGGGCTTCCAGTCAAGATCACAGCCCCGCCCCTCACCTGAGGGCCTGGCTGCTGCTAAAAAAGGCAATTGGAAACACCTTTTACACTTGGGCCCTGAGGACATACTCAGGAATCCCTCCAGGAGGTAGCAGGCTGGCAGACCTCCTGACCCCAGGATAGCTGTGCTCCTAGTTGGGCGGCCCTTCTGGCCAGTGGTGAAAATATTCCCTAGATACAAGAAAGAACTTCAGGTTTCAAAGGGATTTGAAACACCATGAGGCACTTGGAAAAGACATTTCACAGCCATCAAAACAACCTCTTTCTGAACAATGGAAGCTTCCGTTTTGCATGGAAAATCTGGACACTGGTGTGGCCATCAGTACCACAGATCCTTTACATTCGGCTTAATAGAGGGAAAGCACAGTGTGTGTGCCAGGGGGATCGAGTTTCACTTCTCTTGACCTGGGCTCTCATGGAATAAGGACAAGGACGCTGTGCAGGAAGGTGAGGAGGGCTGCATTGAGGCTGAGTGTCAGCCTCAGGGCCCTGGAGAATGGGAGTCAAGCACAGAGGGCCTGGACAGCTGCAGCTGGAGATGGACATATGCCTGGAACCTGCAGCAGCAACGCTGTCTCCGCAGTTCCCCTCTACACCATGTACTACACCATGTGCAGGAGACTAAGTAATCCAAAGGGCAAAGAAAGGAAAATTTCAACACCAGGAAGACTGAGTTCACGATGCATGCACTGACTTCCAGTAAGGGCCCAGTGAAGAAGGCACGTAGAGACAGTCAGAGAGACAGAATGACAGAGACAGACAAGGACTGAAATTCTGGCCCTGTGCTGATCAGTGCCAGAGCACTGAAGACAAACCCTCCATGCCCATGCATACTTCTTACAAGTGGCATTGCTATTTTATGTTTGTGAGGAAAGGTAACACTTAGAACATCTAGGTCTTAGCCAATCTGAGAAGCAACACTTGGCCGGCAGCCCACTCTCCAAAACTGCCCTCGCCTCTCCAAATTCGAAGTAGTCATAGTGATGCTCCAGCCAAGCTGCAGGCTGGCGTATTGCATCTCCCTGGTCCAGCCTCAGCCTGTCCTGTGTGCAGGGAACTGCACTATGTCTATTTCTTCTTTGATTTACAGTTTTGGGATAAGACTCGGTGGACAAAAAGAGCAAGAGGGAAGTAGATGATTTGGCAGTGGTAGTGTGTGCTGAGAGAGATTTGTAGAGTGATATACAATATGGCTCTGTGAGATGTCTCTCATGACTGTGGCTCAGAAGGGCCAGGTGTATCCACATTGCTACGCTAATCCAGAGCTGTGCAGGTCTCTAGCTAAAAAATATTTTCAGACCTCTACATGTTACATACATATATATATATATATATATATATATATAGAGAGAGAGAGAGAGAGAGAGAGAGAGAGAAAGAGAGAGAGAGACACTGATGTAGTCATTTTCTACAATGGATTCGATGTGACATTCACACAATTGATTGCTAAAACCTGGAGAGAAACTTTGCATCAGGAAAAGAATTGTCCAAAGGAATAAAATCTCCAAATCATTAGCTATATGCAGCTCCAACGGGACCGAGCGAAAAAGGCTCGAGAAGGAACTCATCCAGGAGACTCTCCACATGGACAGGCACCACAGGTTTCCTAGTCTGGCAACACAAACAGGGCAGCTGCTAGTTCCCAGTGCAAGCCTCAGGGCAAAAACCTCTCGCTCTTCAGTGTCTTTACATCTGAAAAGAAGAAAAGTGACCAAGGGCCAAGGAGAGCTGCCCTGGTGTCAAAATTGAGCTGTAAATCAGAATGTGCCAAGTGTTTTGCACAAAATCACCTGTGCCACAGTGATTCTGTTGTTCTCTCTCTCTCTCCCTCCCTCAGACACACACACACACACACACACACACACACACACACACACAAATCCACAGAGGCACAGGCACAAACGGAGTTATACACATGCGCACTGGACAGCTTCTGCAAGGCAGGGCCCTGGGCTGAACCCTGCTTCGCATTTCCTGGAAGCACGCCCAGCCTTTTAAGGCCAGCTCTGAGCTCCCATTGGCGGGATTCCTTCAGAAGGCCCGCCCACAGGGCGCCAGCCAGGCTCTGATAGGCCAGAGGCCTAGGCCACGCCCAGAACCGCACCAGCAATCTCATTGGCCAGTGTGCTTGGACACGCCCAGGAGGGTCCGGGCCCCTAGTCAGTGATTGGCCAGCGGCCTTGAGCACCGCCCACACGGCCCTGCAGCACGCTGATTGGGCAGCCTCCGGAAGGCCCGCCCACCAGCCACTTCCGCTCGACTCTGATTGGCCTGGTGTCCCAGGGACACGCCCCCAGCCAGCCTTCTCTTGGCTCCCATTGGCGGGCTGCTGTCTGAGGGGCGCCCTCTGATAGGCCAGTTCCTAAGGCACGCCCAGGAAGGTCACCGCCCTTGCCCCATGATTGGCCAGCCTCCTGGGCTCCGCCCACGAGGCCCGCCCCAGGCGCTCATTGGACAGCCTCCCAAGGGCCCGCCCCCCAGGCACTTCCGCTGGACCCTGATTGGCTGACCTCCAGGGGTACGCCCACCCAGAGCCAGCACCCAGGCTCTCATTGGTGGGCTGCTCTCTGAGGCCCGCCCACGCAACTCCTCCTCTGTTCTCATTGGCCAGCTCTTGCTTCACGCCCCTGAGGGTGACGTTCCTCCTCTCTGATTGGCCAGCTGTCTCTATGAATAACCACTGGGCCCTCCCCTCAGGCTCATTGGGCACGGGCTCTGAGGCCCGTCCCCGGGGACTTTCTGCCATCCTCTGTAGGCCCTGTTTCTGCAAACACGACCCCCACAGCTCCTGTCTGGGCCCGTCCTTAGGACACTGCCTGCCTGCGCTAGGCTGGCCATGCTCTTGGGGCACACCCAGAAACACTGTCGCCACTCTCCTAGCCCAATGTGTCTCAGGGCACTTGCCCCATGGAGCCTTAGTCCCGCCCTGGTGCTGCCCACTTGTGGACACCCAGCAGAATGCAGCTGAGCACAGGGATTCACAAGCTCCCAGTAGAGTCATCCCAGACAAAGAGAGAAACCCCTTCCACTTGAAAAGCCAAATGGGGGATCCCCCCACCCCACAGGAAAGAACAGATGTCTAGGGCACTCTACGTCAATTTCAACCCTGCTGTCCATGGGCCACAATTCCTAGAGTTCTCCTCATTCCACAGAATCACTACACTCAACTATGGTCTTTGCTGCCACCTTGTGGACATACAGCAGAATGCAGCTGAGCTCCCCATGCCACTCCTCTTTGAGTCTACCCAGAAAATTACACACAGCATGGGAATAGCAAAGGAAAGAACCCATCTGAGGACCACCTGGGAGAATGCACAACAGAGTCCACAATCCAATGTTCCAATTCATACTTGAAAAACCACTTGTGTAGTGCAAACTTCCTTTCTCATAAAACAACCCAGTTCCTAAGTCCCTGCGTCAGGAATCAAGAAACAACAGCGGTAATCATAACTGAAACACACTTATGCACACTTACACACACACACACACACACACACACACACCTTCCCACAGAGACGTACACACTTGTCCCGAAAATAACTTGGATTGGAGTTGCTGTTTTGCACCCTAGCAAAAGGTCAAAGTTTCATGGGTGGAAGGGAGAAGTGTTAAGTTTCTGGCATATGAAGGTGAGAAATGCCTAGAGCAGATCGATAGTTACATGGACAACGAAGGGAGCATGGGTTGGAGGGACAGCTGGTGGAGCTGCCAGGGAACTGTGTGGAATCCCAGGACCCTGTTTTGAGCCCCTGGTCACACTTACCCAGCTAGGGAAAAGCTGGGCTAGTGACAAATCAGAGCTGCAGCTGTCTCTCTGTCTCTCTTCCTGCTTGGGCCCTGCTCTCTCAATTTATGACTGTTTGCTTCTCCTCAATAAGAAAGTTACAAAGGATGTACAGAAATACAGGGGTAGTGGGAAAAATTACCCCCCCGTGCCCACTATTACATGGAACTGTTGACTGTAAACCATTCATCCCCCAAGAAAGAACAGAATAAATATTTGTGAGGTTAAAAATATTGTAGGTTAAAAAGTGAACATTCTCTAGAGCCATGCAATACTAATCCATTGTGCATTGGATGTCACTGTCAAAAACAGTGCAGTAGCAGTTGTAGTAGTGTGTAGTATCTGCAAAAGGAAATGTATTGTGTGTCAAAAGTTCCCTTCAATTATAAGAGAAAATCTATCAGGCAGAAGAAATGACCCCTCATGTGATATCGGACGAAATAAATAAATAAATAAATAAATATGCAAATAAATGGGAATGATCTAAGAGGATTTGAAAAAAATAAAAAATACAAACAAACACCACAGCAAGACCTGATGACAGCAGAAATATAGAAAAGGTCTGCTGAGAAACAGAGGGCTGCTTCAAAAATTCCCTGACACACAGGGTCCAGGCAAATTACGAATTCCGAGAATGAAAAGAAACGCATACGATTTGAAGCTTACACTAGAAAATGGAGGCAAGTTCTGGGCTATGATAATTACAATAAGGATACTGATAGAAAGGCTATTGGAAATGCTCCTGGAAAGTTTATAATTTATAATTGTAGTGAATCCTGCTCCAACTATGTGACCAATTATTTATGAATAAGGCTATTATAAATGTGGTAATTCTGCATTCAGATCAAATAAAAAGGTCAACAATTCTAAAAATGTCTGATATATATATAGATGTATGTATATGTACATATCTGTATGTGTATCTTTATTATCAACTATGAGGGATTCTGGCATGGCTATGAGGAGACAGAGTATGGCTTGTGCCAGAGAGACTTACAAAGCTGAGGCTCCAGAAACCTAGGTGAAATCGCCAACAAAACAATCCAGAGCTCAGCCGGGCCCTGGTGACTCGCTTTGTATATCTGGGCCTGTCAGTCAAATAATATATAAGTAAAATATTAATGAGTGCAGACAGAGTGAGTGAGAGCCTGTGAGAGTCAGAGACAGAGAAGGCAAGAAGAGAAATAGAAGAGTTGGAAAGAGACCAGAAGTCCAAAAGCTCCCACTCTGTGTTCATACATGACAGGTTCAAACCTGGGTTGTAGAGATTGTAAGGCAGCAGTCTCCTGTCCACAGACCCCAGACAACCCCAGCCTTCACCATATGTGTGTAGTATTTACGACAGGATATGTATTGTGAGTGTAAACTTGCCTTCAATTATAAGAGAGAAATCTATCAAGCAGAAGAATGGACCCCTCATGTAATATAGAACCAAATAAATAAATAAATAAATAAATAAATATGCAAATAAATGGGGGTTATCTAGGAGGATTTGAAACAAATGAAAAATAAAAACAAAAAGCACAAGAAGACCTGATGGCAGCAGAATCATAGAAACCATCTGCTGAGAATCAAGGGCTGCTTCAAAAGTTCCGAGACCCTTCAGAGTCCAGGGAAATTAAGATTTCGGGAGAATGAAAAGAAACTCATATGTATTGAAGCTTACACTAGAGAAAGGAGGCAAGTTCTGTACTATGATAATTAAAATAAGGATGCTGATAGAAATGCTATTAGAAATGCTACTGGAAGGTTCTATTATTTATAATTGTATTGAATCCTGCTCCAACTATGTGGCCAATTAGTAGGGAAAAAGGAACCTGTTGTAAATGTGTGAATTCTGATTAAGATCAATTACATAGGTTGACAATTCTAAAATTGACAGATATATATATATATATGTATATTTATATATGTATATGGATGTATATCTTTATTATAAAGTCTGAGAGATACTGCCATGGATATGAGGAGACAGAATATGGCTTAAGTCAGAGAGACTTACCAATCTGAGGCTCCAGTAGCCTAGGTGAAATCACTAGGTGATCACTAGGTGAAATCAGCTCAGCAGTGCTCTGGCCACTCTCTTTGTATATCTGGGCCTGTCCATAAAATAAGGATATAAGTAAAATATTCCTGAGTTCAGACAGAGTGAGAGAGAGCCTGTGAGAGTCAGAGACAGAGATGGCGAGAAGAGAAATAGAAGAGTTGGAAATAGACCAGAAGTCAAAACCCCCCTAGGCTGTGTTCATTCATGACAGGTTCAAACCTGGGTTGTAGAGATTGTCACGCAGCAGCTCTAATGCCCACAGACCCCAGACAACCCAAGCCTTCACCATATGTGTGTAGTATTTGCCCCAGGAAATGTATTGTGCATCAAAAGTTCCCTTCAGTTATAAGAGAAAATCTCTCAAGCAGAAGACATGATGCCACATGTGATACCTGACTAAATAAATAAATTTGCAAATAAATGGGGATGATCTAGGAGGACTTGAAACAATAAAAATAAATAAAGACAAAAGCCACAAGAAGACCTGATGACAGCAGAAACATAGAAACCATCTGCTGAGAGACAGAGGGCTGCTTCAAAAATTCCCTAACACTTCAGGGTCCAGGGACATTAAGATTTCCGGAGAAAGAAAACAAACACATACGTATTGAAGCTTACACTAGCTAGAAAAAGGAGGGAAGATCTGGGCCATGATAATTACAATAAGGATGCTAATAGAAACATGATTAGAAATGCTACTGGAAGGTTCTATTATTTATAATTGTATTGAATCCTGCTCCAACTATATGGCCAATTATTTCAGAAAAACTAGGCTGTTATAAATGTGGTAATTCTGAAAGAAGGTCAAATACATAGGTCGAACATTCTAAAAATGACAGATATATAAATCTATATGTATATATATATACATGTATGTATATCTTTATTATAAACTCTGAGTGATACTGGCATGGAAATGAGGAGACAGAATATGGCTTGTGTCAGAAAGACTTACAAACTGAGGCTCCAGTAGCCTAGGTGAAATCGCCAACACAACAAGCCAGAGCTCAGCAGTGCTCTGGTAACTCTCTTTGTCTATCTGGGCCTGTCAGTAAAATAAGAATCTAAGTAAAATATGAATGAGTGAAGACAGAGTGTGTGAGAGCATGTGAGAGTTAGAGATAGAGAAGGCGAGAAGAGAAATAGATGAGTTGGAAAGAGACCAGAATTCAAAAACCTCCTACACTGTGTTCATTGATGACAGGTTCAAACCTGGCTTGTAGAGATTGTAAGGCAGCAGCTCTCATGCCCACAGACCCCAGACAGCCCCAGCCTTCACCATAGGCTCTACTACCAACCTGACAGTAATGTGTGTGTGTGTGTGTGTGTGTGTGTGTGTGTCTGTCTGTCTGTTTGTGTGTGTCTGTGTGTGCTCAGAGATCACCTGTAGTAGTCTCAGAGCATGGGTGGCAAGGGAGCCAGCCTCTCCTGCAACTTATGTACAGAGAACCTATCTGGTCAGGGCAAGCCACCTAGCCCAGATTGTGGCTAAGCAAGAATGCATATGCAAAGGGACTCTCATGTCTCACTCTCCTGAGTTCCGAATCAATGCCATGCCTCACTATGATCCAAACACTGCCAATGGGGGAAGCTGGGGCACCCCTCAGAATTCAGGGGCTTGAGCCTGTCCAGTCACGTTTGGCTGCCTACTCAGCCTCCAGGCTCTCAGTCCCCTGCTCAGGGCAGCAGATTACAAGCCCAGAAAGTACCCAGAAAGGGCTGTGTTTCCACATAGATGGGAAGTGTGTTGAACCAAACAATAGTGGATGAACCCGGCCCCTTACACCTACCCTTTGGGTCCGGCTAAGGCAATTGCTCCTGTGGCCTCACATCCCTGATCATGGTGTCCTGGTGTCCACACATCACACTCAGAGAGATTCCCAGAAGTAGGCTTGCATGAGTGTCCCATACAATGTCGCTCTGCTTGCAGGAAGCACAAACTCCCCGGGCCCTTGCTATGGACAGACAAAAAAAGATGGATGCCTCCATTGGCCAAATTAGGGGCTTCCAGTCAAGATCACAGCCCCACCCCTCACCTGAGGGCCTGGCTGCTGCTAATCAAGGCAATTGGAAACACCTTTTACACTTGGGCCCTGAGGACATACTCAGGAATCCCTCCAGGAGCTAGCAGGCTGGAAGACCTCCTGACCCCTGGATAGCTGTGCTCCTAGTTGGGCGGCCCTTCTGGCCAGTGGTGAAAATATTCCCTAGATACAAGAAAGAACTTCAGGTTTCAAAGGGATTTGAAACACCATGAGGCACTTGGAAAAGACATCTCACAGCCATCAAAACACCCTCTTTCTGAACACTGGAAGCTTCCGTTTTGCATGGAAAATCTGGACACTGGTGTGGCCATCAGTACCACAGATCCTTTCCATTTGGCTTAATAGAGGGAAAGCACAGTGTGTGTGCCAGGGGGATCGAGTTTCACTTCCCTTGACCGGGGCTCTCATGGAATAAGGACAAGGATGCTGTGCAGGAAGGTGAGGAGGGCTGCATTGAGGCTGAGTGTCAGCCTCAGGGCCCTGGAGAATGGGAGTCAAGCACAGAGGGCCTGGACAGCTGCAGCTGGAGATGGACATATGCCTGGAACCTGCAGCAGCAACGCTGTCTCCGCAGTTCCCCTCTGTACTACACCATGTGCAGGAGACTAAATAATCCAAAGGGCAAAGAAAGGAAAATTTCAACACCAGGAAGGCTGAGTTCACGATGCATGCACTGACTTCCAGTAAGGGCCCAGTGAAGAAGGCACGTAGAGACAGTCAGAGAGACAGAATGACAGAGACAGACAAGGACTGAAATTCTGGCCCTGTGCTGATCAGTGCCAGAGCACTGAAGACAAACCCTCCATGCCCATGCATACTTCTTACAAGTGGCATTGCTATTTTATGTTTGTGAGGAAAGGTAACACTTAGAACATCTAGGTCTTAGCCACTCTGAGAAGCAACCCTTGGCCGGCAGCCCACTCTCCAAAACTGCCCTCGCCTCTCCAAATTCGAAGTAGTCATAGTGATGCTCCAGCCAAGATGCAGGCTGGCGCATTGCATCTCCCTGGACCAGCCTCAGCCTGTCCTGTGTGCAGGGAACTGCACTATGTCTATTTCTTCTTTGATTTACAGTTTTGGGATAAGATTCGGTGGACAAAAAGAGCAAGAGGGAAGTAGATGATTTGGCAGTGGTAGTTTGTGCTGAGAGAGATTTGTAGAGTGATATACGATATGGCTCTGTGAGATGTCTCTCATGACTGTGGCTCAGAAGGGCCAGGTGTATCCACATTGCTACGCTAATCCAGAGCTGTGCAGGTCTCTAGCTAAAAAATATTTTCAGACCTCTACATGTTACATACATATATATATATATATATAGAGAGAGAGAGAGAGAGAGAGAGAGAGAAAGAGAGAGAGAGACACTGATGTAGTCATTTTCTACAATGGATTCGATGTGACATTCACACAATTGATTGCTAAAACCTGGAGAGAAACTTTGCATCAGGAAAAGAATTGTCCAAAGGAATAAAATCTCCAAATCATTAGCTATATGCAGCTCCAACGGGACCGAGCGAAAAAGGCTCGAGAAGGAACTCATCCAGGAGACTCTCCACATGGACAGGCACCACAGGTTTCCTAGTCTGGCAACACAAACAGGGCAGCTGCTAGTTCCCAGTGCAAGCCTCAGGGCAAAAACCTCTCGCTCTTCAGTGTCTTTACATCTGAAAAGAAGAAAAGTGACCAAGGGCCAAGGAGAGCTGCCCTGGTGTCAAAATTGAGCTGTAAATCAGAATGTGCCAAGTGTTTTGCACAAAATCACCTGTGCCACAGTGATTCTGTTGTTCTCTCTCTCTCTCCCTCCCTCAGACACACACACACACACACACACACACACACACACACACACAAATCCACAGAGGCACAGGCACAAACGGAGTTATACACATGCGCACTGGACAGCTTCTGCAAGGCAGGGCCCTGGGCTGAACCCTGCTTCGCATTTCCTGGAAGCACGCCCAGCCTTTTAAGGCCAGCTCTGAGCTCCCATTGGCGGGATTCCTTCAGAAGGCCCGCCCACAGGGCGCCAGCCAGGCTCTGATAGGCCAGAGGCCTAGGCCACGCCCAGAACCCCACCAGCAATCTCATTGGCCAGTGTGCTTGGACACGCCCAGGAGGGTCCGGGCCCCTAGTCAGTGATTGGCCAGCGGCCTTGAGCACCGCCCACACGGCCCTGCAGCACGCTGATTGGGCAGCCTCCGGAAGGCCCGCCCACCAGCCACTTCCGCTCGACTCTGATTGGCCTGGTGTCCCAGGGACACGCCCCCAGCCAGCCTTCTCTTGGCTCCCATTGGCGGGCTGCTGTCTGAGGGGCGCCCTCTGATAGGCCAGTTCCTAAGGCACGCCCAGGAAGGTCACCGCCCTTGCCCCATGATTGGCCAGCCTCCTGGGCTCCGCCCACGAGGCCCGCCCCAGGCGCTCATTGGACAGCCTCCCAAGGGCCCGCCCCCCAGGCACTTCCGCTGGACCCTGATTGGCTGACCTCCAGGGGTACGCCCACCCAGAGCCAGCACCCAGGCTCTCATTGGTGGGCTGCTCTCTGAGGCCCGCCCACACAACTCCTCCTCTGTTCTCATTGGCCAGCTCTTGCTTCACGCCCCTGAGGGTGACGTTCCTCCTCTCTGATTGGCCAGCTGTCTCTATGAATACCCACTGGGCCCTCCCCACAGGCTCATTGGGCACGGGCTCTGAGGCCCGCCCCCGGGGACTTTCTGCCATCCTCTGAAGGCCCTGTTTCTGCAAACATGACCCCCACAGCTCCTGTCTGGGCCCGTCCTTAGGACACTGCCTGCCTGCGCTAGGCTGGCCATGCTCTTGGGACACACCCAGAAACACTGTCGCCACTCTCCTAGCCCAATGTGTCTCAGGGCACTTGCCCCATGGAGCCTTAGTCCCGCCCTGGTGCTGCCCTCTTGTGGACACCCAGCAGAATGCAGCTGAGCACAGGGATTCACAAGCTCCCAGTAGAGTCATCCCAGACAAAGAGAGAAACCCCTTCCACTTGCAAAGCCAAATGGGGGATCCCCCCACCCCACAGGAAAGAACAGATGTCTAGGGCACTCTACGTCAATTTCAACCCTGCTGTCCACGGGCCACAATTCCTAGAGTTCTCCTCATTCCACAGAATCACTACACTCAACTATGGTCTTTGCTGCCACCTTGTGGACATACAGCAGAATGCAGCTGAGCTCCCCATGCCACTCCTCTTTGAGTCTACCCAGAAAATTACACACAGCATGGGAATAGCAAAGGAAAGAACCCATCTGAGGACCACCTGGGAGAATGCACAACAGAGTCCACAATCCAATGTGCCAATTCATACTTGAAAAACCACTTGTGCAGTGGAAACTTCCTTTGTCATAACACAACCCAGTTCCTAAGTCCCTGCGTCAGGAATAAAGAAACAACAGCGGTAATCATAACTGAAACACACTTATGCACACTTACACACACACACACACACCTTCCCACAGAGACGTACACACTTGTCCCGAAAATAACTTGGATTGGAGTTGCTGTTTTGCACCCTAGCAAAAGGTCAAAGTTTCATGGGTGGAAGGGAGAAGTGTTAAGTTTCTGGCATATGAAGGTGAGAAATGCCTAGAGCAGATCGATAGTTACATGGACAACGAAGGGAGCATGGGTTGGAGGGACAGCTGGTGGAGCTGCCAGGGAACTATGTGGAATCCCAGGACCCTGTTTTGAGCCCCTGGTCACACTTACCCAGCTAGGATAAAGCTGGGCTAGTGACAAATCAGAGCTGCAGCTGTCTCTCTGTCTCTCTTCCTGCTTGGGCCCTGCTCTCTCAATTTATGACTGTTTGCTTCTCCTCAATAAGAAAGTTACAAAAGATGTACAGAAATACAGGGGTAGTGGGAAAAATTACCCCCCCCGTGCCCACTATTACATGGAACTGTTGACTGTAAACCATTCATCCCCCAAGAAAGAACAGAATAAATATTTGTGAGGTTAAAAACATTGTAGGTTAAATAGTGAACATTCTCTAGAGCCATGCAATACTAATCCATTGTGCATTGGATGTCACTGTCAAAAACAGTGCAGTAGCAGTTGTAGTAGTGTGTAGTATCTGCAAAAGGAAATGTATTGTGTGTCAAAAGTTCCCTTCAATTATAAGAGAAAATCTATCAGGCAGAAGAAATGACCCCTCATGTGATATCGGACGAAATAAATAAATAAATAAATATGCAAATAAATGGGAATGATCTAAGAGGATTTGAAAAAAATAAAAAATAAAAACAAACACCACAGGAAGACCTGATGACAGCAGAAATAAAGAAAACGTCTGCTGAGAAATAGAGGGCTGCTTCAAAAATTCCCTGACACACAGGGTCCAGGCAAATTACGAATTCCATGAATGAAAAGAAACGCATACGATTTGAAGCTTACACTAGAAAATGGAGGCAAGTTCTGGGCTATGATAATTACAATAAGGATACTGATAGAAAGGCTATTGGAAATGCTCCTGGAAAGTTTATAATTTATAATTGTAGTGAATCCTGCTCCAACTATGTGACCAATTATTTATGAATAAGGAGGCTATTATAAATGCGGTAATTCTGCATTCAGATCAAATAAAAAGGTCAACAATTCTAAAAATGTCTGATATATATATATATATATGTATGTATATGTACATATATGTATGTGTATCTTTATTATCAACTATGAGGGATACTGGCATGGCTATGAGGAGACAGAGTATGGCTTGTGCCAGAGGGACTTACAAAGCTGAGGCTCCAGAAACCTAGGTGAAATCGCCAACAAAACAATCCAGAGCTCAGCCGGGCCCTGGTGACTCGCTTTGTATATCTGGGCCTGTCAGTCAAATAATATATAAGTAAAATATTAATGAGTGCAGACAGAGTGAGTGAGAGCCTGTGAGAGTCAGAGACAGAGAAGGCAAGAAGAGAAATAGAAGAGTTGGAAAGAGACCAGAAGTCCAAAAGCTCCCACTCTGTGTTCATACATGACAGGTTCAAACCTGGGTTGTAGAGATTGTAAGGCAGCAGTCTCCTGTCCACAGACCCCAGACAACCCCAGCCTTCACCATATGTGTGTAGTATTTATGACAGGATATGTATTGTGAGTGTAAACTTCCCTTCAATTATAAGAGAAAAATCTATCAAGCCGAAGAATGGACCCCTCATGTAATATAGAACCAAATAAATAAATAAATAAATATGCAAGTAAATGGGGGTTATCTAGGAGGATTTGAAACAAATGAAAAATAAAAACAAAAAGCACAAGAAGACCTGATGGCAGCAGAAACATAGAAACCATCTGCTGAGAATCAAGGGCTGCTTCAAAAGTTCCGAGACCCTTCAGAGTCCAGGGAAATTAAGATTTCGGGAGAATGAAAAGAAACTCATATGTATTGAAGCTTACACTAGAGAAAGGAGGCAAGTTCTGTACTATGATAATTAAAATAAGGATGCTGATAGAAATGCTATTAGAAATGCTACTGGAAGGTTCTATTATTTATAATTGTATTGAATCCTGCTCCAACTATGTGGCCAATTAGTAGGGAAAAAGGAACCTGTTGTAAATGTGTGAATTCTGATTAAGATCAATTACATAGGTTGACAATTCTAAAAATGACAGAGATATATATGTATATTTATATATGTATATGGATGTATATCTTTATTATAAAGTCTGAGAGATACTGCCATGGATATGAGGAGACAGAATATGGCTTAAGTCAGAGAGACTTACCAATCAGAGGCTCCAGTAGCCTAGGTGAAATCACAAACAAAACCAGCCAGAGCTCAGCAGTGCTCTGGCTACTCTCTTTGCATATCTGGGCCTGTCAATAAAATAAGGATATAAGTAAAATATTCCTGAGTTCAGGCAGAGTGAGAGAGAGCCTGTGAGAGTCAGAGACAGAGATGGCGAGAAGAGAAATAGAAGAGTTGGAAATAGACCAGAAGTCAAAACCCCCCTAGGCTGTGTTCATTCATGACAGGTTCAAACCTGGGTTGTAGAGATTGTCACGCAGCAGCTCTAATGCCCACAGACCCCAGACAACCCAAGCCTTCACCATATGTGTGTAGTATTTGCCCCAGGAAATGTATTGTGCATCAAAAGTTCCCTTCAGTTATAGGAGAAAATCTCTCAAGCAGAAGAAATGATGCCACATGTGATACCTGACTAAATAAATAAATATGCAAATAAATGGAGATGATCTAGGAGGACTTGAAACAATAAAAATAAGTAAAGACAAAAAGCACAAGAAGACCTGATGACAGCAGAAACATAGAAACCATCTGCTGAGAAACAGAGGGCTGCTTCAAAAATTCCCTAACACTTCAGGGTCCAGGGACATTAAGATTTCTGGAGAAAGAAAACAAACACATACGTATTGAAGCTTACACTAGCTAGAAAAAGGAGGGAAGATCTGGGCCATGATAATTACAATAAGGATGCTAATAGAAACACGATTAGAAATGCTACTGGAAGGTTCTATTATTTATAATTGTATTGAATCCTGCTCCAACTATATGGCCAATTATTTCAGAAAAACTAGGCTGTTATAAATGTGGTAATTCTGAAAGAAGGTCAAATACATAGGTCGAACATTCTAAAAATGACAGATATATAAATCTATATGTATATATATACATGTATGTATATCTTTATTATAAACTCTGAGTGATACTGGCATGGAAATGAGGAGACAGAATATGGCTTGTGTCAGAAAGACTTACAAACTGAGGCTCCAGTAGCCTAGGTGAAATCGCCAACACAACAAGCCAGAGCTCAGCAGTGCTCTGGTAACTCTCTTTGTCTATCTGGGCCTGTCAGTAAAATAAGAATCTAAGTAAAATATTAATGAGTGAAGACAGAGTGTGTGAGAGCATGTGAGAGTCAGAGATAGAGAAGGCGAGAAGAGAAATAGATGAGTTGGAAAGAGACCAGAATTCAAAAACCTCCTACACTGTGTTCATTGATGACAGGTTCAAACCTGGCTTGTAGAGATTGTAAGGCAGCAGCTCTCATGCCCACAGACCCCAGACAGCCCCAGCCTTCACCATAGGCTCTACTACCAGACCTGACAGTAATGTGTGTGTGTGTGTGTGTGTGTGTGTCTGTCTGTTTGTGTGTGTCTGTGTGTGCTCAGAGATCACCTGTAGTAGTCTCAGAGCATGGGTGGCAAGGGAGCCAGCCTCTCCTGCAACTTATGTACAGAGAACCTATCTGGTCAGGGCAAGCCAGCTAGCCCAGATTGTGGCTAAGCAAGAATGCATATGCAAAGGGACTCTCATGTCTCACTCTCCTGAGTTCCGATTCAATGCCATGCCTCACTATGATCCAAACACTGCCAATGGGGGAAGCTGGGGCACCCCTCAGAATTCAGGGGCATGAGCCTGTCCAGTCACCTTTGGCTGCCTACTCAGCCTCCAGGCTCTCAGTCCACTGCTCAGGGCAGCAGATTACAAGCCCAGAAAGTACCCAGAAAGGGCTGTGTTTCCACATAGATGGGAAGTGTGTTGAACCAAACAATAGTGGATGAACCCGGCCCCTTACACCTACCCTTTGGGTCCGGCTAAGGCAATTGCTCCTGTGGCCTCACATCCCTGATCATGGTGTCCTGGTGTCCACACATCACACTCAGAGAGATTCCCAGAAGTAGGCTTGCATGAGTGTCCCATACAATATCGCTCTGCTTGCAGGAAGCACAAACTCCCCGGGCCCTTGCTATGGACAGACAAAAAAAAGATGGATGCCTCCACTGGCCAAATTAGGGGCTTCCAGTCAAGATCACAGCCCCGCCCCTCACCTGAGGGCCTGGCTGCTGCTAAAAAAGGCAATTGGAAACACCTTTTACACTTGGGCCCTGAGGACATACTCAGGAATCCCTCCAGGAGGTAGCAGGCTGGCAGACCTCCTGACCCCAGGATAGCTGTGCTCCTAGTTGGGCGGCCCTTCTGGCCAGTGGTGAAAATATTCCCTAGATACAAGAAAGAACTTCAGGTTTCAAAGGGATTTGAAACACCATGAGGCACTTGGAAAAGACATTTCACAGCCATCAAAACAACCTCTTTCTGAACAATGGAAGCTTCCGTTTTGCATGGAAAATCTGGACACTGGTGTGGCCATCAGTACCACAGATCCTTTACATTCGGCTTAATAGAGGGAAAGCACAGTGTGTGTGCCAGGGGGATCGAGTTTCACTTCTCTTGACCTGGGCTCTCATGGAATAAGGACAAGGACGCTGTGCAGGAAGGTGAGGAGGGCTGCATTGAGGCTGAGTGTCAGCCTCAGGGCCCTGGAGAATGGGAGTCAAGCACAGAGGGCCTGGACAGCTGCAGCTGGAGATGGACATATGCCTGGAACCTGAGGCAGCAACGCTGTCTCCGCAGTTCCCCTCTACACCATGTACTACACCATGTGCAGGAGACTAAGTAATCCAAAGGGCAAAGAAAGGAAAATTTCAACACCAGGAAGACTGAGTTCACGATGCATGCACTGACTTCCAGTAAGGGCCCAGTGAAGAAGGCACGTAGAGACAGTCAGAGAGACAGAATGACAGAGACAGACAAGGACTGAAATTCTGGCCCTGTGCTGATCAGTGCCAGAGCACTGAAGACAAACCCTCCATGCCCATGCATACTTCTTACAAGTGGCATTGCTATTTTATGTTTGTGAGGAAAGGTAACACTTAGAACATCTAGGTCTTAGCCAATCTGAGAAGCAACCCTTGGCCGGCAGCCCACTCTCCAAAACTGCCCTCGCCTCTCCAAATTCGAAGTAGTCATAGTGATGCTCCAGCCAAGCTGCAGGCTGGCGTATTGCATCTCCCTGGTCCAGCCTCAGCCTGTCCTGTGTGCAGGGAACTGCACTATGTCTATTTCTTCTTTGATTTACAGTTTTGGGATAAGACTCGGTGGACAAAAAGAGCAAGAGGGAAGTAGATGATTTGGCAGTGGTAGTGTGTGCTGAGAGAGATTTGTAGAGTGATATACAATATGGCTCTGTGAGATGTCTCTCATGACTGTGGCTCAGAAGGGCCAGGTGTATCTACATTGCTACCTTAATCCAGAGATGTGCAGGTCTCTAGCTAAAAAATATTTTCAGACCTCTACATGTTACATACATATATATATATATATATAGAGAGAGAGAGAGAGAGAGACACTGATGTAGTCATTTTCTACAATGGATTCGGTGTGACATTCACACAATTGATTGCTAAAACCTGGAGAGAAACTTTGCATCAGGAAAAGAATTGTCCAAAGGAATAAAATCTCCAAATCATTAGCTATATGCAGCTCCAACGGGACCGAGCGAAAAAGGCTCGAGAAGGAACTCATCCAGGACACTCTCCACATGGACAGGCACCACAGGTTTCCTAGTCTGGCAACACAAACAGGGCAGCTGCTAGTTCCCAGTGCAAGCCTCAGGGCAAAAACCTCTCCCTCTTCAGTGTCTTTACATCTGAAAAGAAGAAAAGTGACCAAGAGCCAAGGAGAGCTGCCCTGGTGTCAATATTGAGCTGTAAATCAGAATGTGCCAAGTGTTTTGCACAAAATCACCTGTGCCACAGTGATTCTGTTGTTCTCTCTCTCTCTCCCTCCCTCAGACACACACACACACACACACACACACACACAAATCCACAGAGGCACAGGCACAAACGGAGTTATACACATGCGCACTGGACAGCTTCGTCAAGGCAGGGCCCTGGGCTGAACCCTGCTTCGCATTTCCTGGAAGCACGCCCAGCCTTTTAAGGCCAGCTCTGAACTCCCATTGGCGGGATTCCTTCAGAAGGCCCGCCCACAGGGCGCCAGCCAGGCTCTGATAGGCCAGAGGCCTAGGCCACGCCCAGAACCGCACCAGCAATCTCATTGGCCAGTGTGCTTGGACATGCCCAGGAGGGTCCGGGCCCCTAGTCAGTGATTGGCCAGCGGCCTTGAGCACCGCCCACACGGCCCTGCAGCACGCTGATTGGGCAGCCTCCGGAAGGCCCGCCCACCAGCCACTTCCGCTCGACTCTGATTGGCCTGGTGTCCCAGGGACACGCCCCCAGCCAGCCTTCTCTTGGCTCCCATTGGCGGGCTGCTGTCTGAGGGGCGCCCTCTGATAGGCCAGTTCCTAAGGCACGCCCAGGAAGGTCACCGCCCTTGCCCCATGATTGGCCAGCCTCCTGGGCTCCGCCCACGAGGCCCACCCCAGGCGCTCATTGGACATCCTCCCGAGGGCCCGCCCCCCAGGCACTTCCGCTGGACCCTGATTGGCTGACCTCCAGGGGTACGCCCACCCAGAGCCAGCACCCAGGCTCTCATTGGTGGGCTGCTCTCTGAGGCCCGCCCACGCAACTCCTCCTCTGTTCTCATTGGCCAGCTCTTGCTTCACGCCCCTGAGGGTGACGTTCCTCCTCTCTGATTGGCCAGCTGTCTCTATGAATAACCACTGGGCCCTCCCCTCAGGCTCATTGGGCACGGGCTCTGAGGCCCGTCCCCGGGGACTTTCTGCCATCCTCTGAAGGCCCTGTTTCTGCAAACACGACCCCCACAGCTCCTGTCTGGGCCCGTCCTTAGGACACTGCCTGCCTGCGCTAGGCTGGCCATGCTCTTGGGGCACACCCAGAAACACTGTCGCCACTCTCCTAGCCCAGTGTCTCAGGGCACTTGCCCCATGGAGCCTTAGTCCCGCCCTGGTGCTGCCCTCTTGTGGACACCCAGCAGAATGCAGCTGAGCACAGGGATTCACAAGCTCCCAGTAGAGTCATCCCAGACAAAGAGAGAAACCCCTTCCACTTGCAAAGCCAAATGGGGGATCCCCCCACCCCACAGGAAAGAACAGATGTCTAGGGCACTCTATGTCAATTTCAACCCTGCTGTCCATGGGCCACAATTCCTAGAGTTCTCCTCATTCCACAGAATCACTACACTCAACTATGGTCTTTGCTGCCACCTTGTGGACATACAGCAGAATGCAGCTGAGCTCCCCATGCCACTCCTCTTTGAGTCTACCCAAAAAATTACACACAGCATGGGAATAGCAAAGGAAAGAACCCATCTGAGGACCACCTGGGAGAATGCACAACAGAGTCCACAATCCAATGTTCCAATTCATACTTGAAAAACCACTTGTGTAGTGCAAACTTCCTTTCTCATAAAACAACCCAGTTCCTATGTCCCTGCGTCAGGAATCAAGAAACAACAGCGGTAATCATAACTGAAACACACTTATGCACACTTACACACACACACACACACACACACACCTTCCCACAGAGACGTACACACTTGTCCCGAAAATAACTTGGATTGGAGTTGCTGTTTTGCACCCTAGCAAAAGGTCAAAGTTTCATGGGTGGAAGGGAGAAGTGTTAAGTTTCTGGCATATGAAGGTGAGAAATGCCTAGAGCAGATCGATAGTTACATGGACAACGAAGGGAGCATGGGTTGGAGGGACAGCTGGTGGACCTGCCAGGGAACTGTGTGGAATCCCAGGACCCTGTTTTGAGCCCCTGGTCACACTTACCCAGCTAGGGAAAAGCTGGGCTAGTGACAAATCAGAGCTGCAGCTGTCTCTCTGTCTCTCTTCCTGCTTGGGCCCTGCTCTCTCAATTTATGACTGTTTGCTTCTCCTCAATAAGAAAGTTACAAAGGATGTACAGAAATACAGGGGTAGTGGGAAAAATTACCCCCCCCCGTGCCCACTATTACATGGAACTGTTGACTGTAAACCATTCATCCCCCAAGAAAGAACAGAATAAATATTTGTGAGGTTAAAAATATTGTAGGTTAAAAAGTGAACATTCTCTAGAGCTATGCAATACTAATCCATTGTGCATTGGATGTCACTGTCAAAAACAGTGCAGTAGCAGTTGTAGTAGTGTGTAGTATCTGCAAAAGGAAATGTATTGTGTGTCAAAAGTTCCCTTCAATTATAAGAGAAAATCTATCAGGCAGAAGAAATGACCCCTCATGTGATATCGGACGAAATAAATAAATAAATAAATATGCAAATAAATGGGAATGATCTAAGAGGATTTGAAAAAAATAAAAAATACAAACAAACACCACAGCAAGACCTGATGACAGCAGAAATATAGAAAAGGTCTGCTGAGAAACAGAGGGCTGCTTCAAAAATTCCCTGACACACAGGGTCCAGGCAAATTACGAATTCCATGAATGAAAAGAAACGCATACGATTTGAAGCTTACACTAGAAAATGGAGGCAAGTTCTGGGCTATGATAATTACAATAAGGATACTGATAGAAAGGCTATTGGAAATGCTCCTGGAAAGTTTATAATTTATAATTGTAGTGAATCCTGCTCCAACTATGTGACCAATTATTTATGAATAAGGCTATTATAAATGTGGTAATTCTGCATTCAGATCAAATAAAAAGGTCAACAATTCTAAAAATGTCTGATATATATATAGATGTATGTATATGTACATATCTGTATGTGTATCTTTATTATCAACTATGAGGGATACTGGCATGGCTATGAGGAGACAGAGTATGGCTTGTGCCAGAGAGACTTACAAAGCTGAGGCTCCAGAAACCTAGGTGAAATCGCCAACAAAACAATCCAGAGCTCAGCCGGGCCCTGGTGACTCGCTTTGTATATCTGGGCCTGTCAGTCAAATAATATATAAGTAAAATATTAATGAGTGCAGACAGAGTGAGTGAGAGCCTGTGAGAGTCAGAGACAGAGAAGGCAAGAAGAGAAATAGAAGAGTTGGAAAGAGACCAGAAGTCCAAAAGCTCCCACTCTGTGTTCATACATGACAGGTTCAAACCTGGGTTGTAGAGATTGTAAGGCAGCAGTCTCCTGTCCACAGACCCCAGACAACCCCAGCCTTCACCATATGTGTGTAGTATTTACGACAGGATATGTATTGTGAGTGTAAACTTCCCTTCAATTATAAGAGAAAAATCTATCAAGCAGAAGAATGGACCCCTCATGTAATATAGAACCAAATAAATAAATAAATAAATATGCAAGTAAATGGGGGTTATCTAGGAGGATTTGAAACAAATGAAAAATAAAAACAAAAAGCACAAGAAGACCTGATGGCAGCAGAATCATAGAAACCATCTGCTGAGAATCAAGGGCTGCTTCAAAAGTTCCGAGACCCTTCAGAGTCCAGGGAAATTAAGATTTCGGGAGAATGAAAAGAAACTCATATGTATTGAAGCTTACACTAGAGAAAGGAGGCAAGTTCTGTACTATGATAATTAAAATAAGGATGCTGATAGAAATGCTATTAGAAATGCTACTGGAAGGTTCTATTATTTATAATTGTATTGAATCCTGCTCCAACTATGTGGCCAATTAGTAGGGAAAAAGGAACCTGTTGTAAATGTGTGAATTCTGATTAAGATCAATTACATAGGTTGACAATTCTAAAATTGACAGATATATATATATATATGTATATTTATATATGTATATGGATGTATATCTTTATTATAAAGTCTGAGAGATACTGCCATGGATATGAGGAGACAGAATATGGCTTAAGTCAGAGAGACTTACCAATCTGAGGCTCCAGTAGCCTAGGTGAAATCACTAGGTGATCACTAGGTGAAATGAGCTCAGCAGTGCTCTGGCCACTCTCTTTGTATATCTGGGCCTGTCAATAAAATAAGGATATAAGTAAAATATTCCTGAGTTCAGACAGAGTGAGAGAGAGCCTGTGAGAGTCAGAGACAGAGATGGCGAGAAGAGAAATAGAAGAGTTGGAAATAGACCAGAAGTCAAAACCCCCCTAGGCTGTGTTCATTCATGACAGGTTCAAACCTGGGTTGTAGAGATTGTCACGCAGCAGCTCTAATGCCCACAGACCCCAGACAACCCAAGCCTTCACCATATGTGTGTAGTATTTGCCCCAGGAAATGTATTGTGCATCAAAAGTTCCCTTCAGTTATAAGAGAAAATCTCTCAAGCAGAAGACATGATGCCACATGTGATACCTGACTAAATAAATAAATTTGCAAATAAATGGGGATGATCTAGGAGGACTTGAAACAATAAAAATAAATAAAGACAAAAGCCACAAGAAGACCTGATGACAGCAGAAACATAGAAACCATCTGCTGAGAGACAGAGGGCTGCTTCAAAAATTCCCTAACACTTCAGGGTCCAGGGACATTAAGATTTCCGGAGAAAGAAAACAAACACATACGTATTGAAGCTTACACTAGAAAAAGGAGGGAAGATCTGGGCCATGATAATTACAATAAGGATGCTAATAGAAACACGATTAGAAATGCTACTGGAAGGTTCTATTATTTATAATTGTATTGAATCCTGCTCCAACTATATGGCCAATTATTTCAGAAAAACTAGGCTGTTATAAATGTGGTAATTCTGAAAGAAGGTCAAATACATAGGTCGAACATTCTAAAAATGACAGATATATAAATCTATATGTATATATATATACATGTATGTATATCTTTATTATAAACTCTGAGTGATACTGGCATGGAAATGAGGAGACAGAATATGGCTTGTGTCAGAAAGACTTACAAACTGAGGCTCCAGTAGCCTAGGTGAAATCGCCAACACAACAAGCCAGAGCTCAGCAGTGCTCTGGTAACTCTCTTTGTCTATCTGGGCCTGTCAGTAAAATAAGAATCTAAGTAAAATATGAATGAGTGAAGACAGAGTGTGTGAGAGCATGTGAGAGTTAGAGATAGAGAAGGCGAGAAGAGAAATAGATGAGTTGGAAAGAGACCAGAATTCAAAAACCTCCTACACTGTGTTCATTGATGACAGGTTCAAACCTGGCTTGTAGAGATTGTAAGGCAGCAGCTCTCATGCCCACAGACCCCAGACAGCCCCAGCCTTCACCATAGGCTCTACTACCAACCTGACAGTAATGTGTGTGTGTGTGTGTGTGTGTGTCTGTCTGTCTGTTTGTGTGTGTCTGTGTGTGCTCAGAGATCACCTGTAGTAGTCTCAGAGCATGGGTGGCAAGGGAGCCAGCCTCTCCTGCAACTTATGTACAGAGAACCTATCTGGTCAGGGCAAGCCACCTAGCCCAGATTGTGGCTAAGCAAGAATGCATATGCAAAGGGACTCTCATGTCTCACTCTCCTGAGTTCCGAATCAATGCCATGCCTCACTATGATCCAAACACTGCCAATGGGGGAAGCTGGGGCACCCCTCAGAATTCAGGGGCTTGAGCCTGTCCAGTCACGTTTGGCTGCCTACTCAGCCTCCAGGCTCTCAGTCCCCTGCTCAGGGCAGCAGATTACAAGCCCAGAAAGTACCCAGAAAGGGCTGTGTTTCCACATAGATGGGAAGTGTGTTGAACCAAACAATAGTGGATGAACCCGGCCCCTTACACCTACCCTTTGGGTCCGGCTAAGGCAATTGCTCCTGTGGCCTCACATCCCTGATCATGGTGTCCTGGTGTCCACACATCACACTCAGAGAGATTCCCAGAAGTAGGCTTGCATGAGTGTCCCATACAATGTCGCTCTGCTTGCAGGAAGCACAAACTCCCCGGGCCCTTGCTATGGACAGACAACAAAAGATGGATGCCTCCATTGGCCAAATTAGGGGCTTCCAGTCAAGATCACAGCCCCACCCCTCACCTGAGGGCCTGGCTGCTGCTAATCAAGGCAATTGGAAACACCTTTTACACTTGGGCCCTTAGGACATACTCAGGAATCCCTCCAGGAGCTAGCAGGCTGGAAGACCTCCTGACCCCTGGATAGCTGTGCTCCTAGTTGGGCGGCCCTTCTGGCCAGTGGTGAAAATATTCCCTAGATACAAGAAAGAACTTCAGGTTTCAAAGGGATTTGAAACACCATGAGGCACTTGGAAAAGACATTTCACAGCCATCAAAACACCCTCTTTCTGAACACTGGAAGCTTCCGTTTTGCATGGAAAATCTGGACACTGGTGTGGCCATCAGTACCACAGATCCTTTCCATTTGGCTTAATAGAGGGAAAGCACAGTGTGTGTGCCAGGGGGATCGAGTTTCACTTCCCTTGACCGGGGCTCTCATGGAATAAGGACAAGGATGCTGTGCAGGAAGGTGAGGAGGGCTGCATTGAGGCTGAGTGTCAGCCTCAGGGCCCTGGAGAATGGGAGTCAAGCACAGAGGGCCTGGACAGCTGCAGCTGGAGATGGACATATGCCTGGAACCTGCAGCAGCAACGCTGTCTCCGCAGTTCCCCTCTGTACTACACCATGTGCAGGAGACTAAATAATCCAAAGGGCAAAGAAAGGAAAATTTCAACACCAGGAAGGCTGAGTTCACGATGCATGCACTGACTTCCAGTAAGGGCCCAGTGAAGAAGGCACGTAGAGACAGTCAGAGAGACAGAATGACAGAGACAGACAAGGACTGAAATTCTGGCCCTGTGCTGATCAGTGCCAGAGCACTGAAGACAAACCCTCCATGCCCATGCATACTTCTTACAAGTGGCATTGCTATTTTATGTTTGTGAGGAAAGGTAACACTTAGAACATCTAGGTCTTAGCCACTCTGAGAAGCAACCCTTGGCCGGCAGCCCACTCTCCAAAACTGCCCTCGCCTCTCCAAATTCGAAGTAGTCATAGTGATGCTCCAGCCAAGATGCAGGCTGGCGCATTGCATCTCCCTGGACCAGCCTCAGCCTGTCCTGTGTGCAGGGAACTGCACTATGTCTATTTCTTCTTTGATTTACAGTTTTGGGATAAGATTCGGTGGACAAAAAGAGCAAGAGGGAAGTAGATGATTTGGCAGTGGTAGTTTGTGCTGAGAGAGATTTGTAGAGTGATATACGATATGGCTCTGTGAGATGTCTCTCATGACTGTGGCTCAGAAGGGCCAGGTGTATCCACATTGCTACGCTAATCCAGAGCTGTGCAGGTCTCTAGCTAAAAAATATTTTCAGACCTCTACATGTTACATACATATATATATATATATATATATATATAGAGAGAGAGAGAGAGAGAGAGAAAGAGAGAGAGAGACACTGATGTAGTCATTTTCTACAATGGATTCGATGTGACATTCACACAATTGATTGCTAAAACCTGGAGAGAAACTTTGCATCAGGAAAAGAATTGTCCAAAGGAATAAAATCTCCAAATCATTAGCTATATGCAGCTCCAACGGGACCGAGCGAAAAAGGCTCGAGAAGGAACTCATCCAGGAGACTCTCCACATGGACAGGCACCACAGGTTTCCTAGTCTGGCAACACAAACAGGGCAGCTGCTAGTTCCCAGTGCAAGCCTCAGGGCAAAAACCTCTCGCTCTTCAGTGTCTTTACATCTGAAAAGAAGAAAAGTGACCAAGGGCCAAGGAGAGCTGCCCTGGTGTCAAAATTGAGCTGTAAATCAGAATGTGCCAAGTGTTTTGCACAAAATCACCTGTGCCACAGTGATTCTGTTGTTCTCTCTCTCTCTCCCTCCCTCAGACACACACACACACACACACAAATCCACAGAGGCACAGGCACAAACGGAGTTATACACATGCGCACTGGACAGCTTCTGCAAGGCAGGGCCCTGGGCTGAACCCTGCTTCGCATTTCCTGGAAGCACGCCCAGCCTTTTATGGCCAGCTCTGAGCTCCCATTGGCGGGATTCCTTCAGAAGGCCCGCCCACAGGGCGCCAGCCAGGCTCTGATAGGCCAGAGGCCTAGGCCACGCCCAGAACCCCACCAGCAATCTCATTGGCCAGTGTGCTTGGACACGCCCAGGAGGGTGCGGGCCCCTAGTCAGTGATTGGCCAGCGGCCTTGAGCACCGCCCACACGGCCCTGCAGCACGCTGATTGGGCAGCCTCCGGAAGGCCCGCCCACCAGCCACTTCCGCTCGACTCTGATTGGCCTGGTGTCCCAGGGACACGCCCCCAGCCAGCCTTCTCTTGGCTCCCATTGGCGGGCTGCTGTCTGAGGGGCGCCCTCTGATAGGCCAGTTCCTAAGGCACGCCCAGGAAGGTCACCGCCCTTGCCCCATGATTGGCCAGCCTCCTGGGCTCCGCCCACGAGGCCCGCCCCAGGCGCTCATTGGACAGCCTCCCAAGGGCCCGCCCCCCAGGCACTTCCGCTGGACCCTGATTGGCTGACCTCCAGGGGTACGCCCACCCAGAGCCAGCACCCAGGCTCTCATTGGTGGGCTGCTCTCTGAGGCCCGCCCACACAACTCCTCCTCTGTTCTCATTGGCCAGCTCTTGCTTCACGCCCCTGAGGGTGACGTTCCTCCTCTCTGATTGGCCAGCT
Source organism: Erinaceus europaeus (assembly GCF_950295315.1). Classification (NCBI taxonomy): domain Eukaryota; kingdom Metazoa; phylum Chordata; class Mammalia; order Eulipotyphla; family Erinaceidae; genus Erinaceus; species Erinaceus europaeus. Next base: position 897,616 of record NC_080174.1, read on the forward strand.
GTCTCTATGAATACCCACTGGGCCCTCCCCTCAGGCTCATTGGGCACGGGCTCTGAGGCCCGCCCCCGGGGACTTTCTGCCATCCTCTGAAGGCCCTGTTTCTGCAAACATGACCCCCACAGCTCCTGTCTGGGCCCGTCCTTAGGACACTGCCTGCCTGCGCTAGGCTGGCCATGCTCTTGGGACACACCCAGAAACACTGTCGCCACTCTCCTAGCCCAGTGCCTCAGGGCACTTGCCCCATGGAGCCTTAGTCCCGCCCTGGTGCTGCCCTCTTGTGGACACCCAGCAGAATGCAGCTGAGCACAGGGATTCACAAGCTCCCAGTAGAGTCATCCCAGACAAAGAGAGAAACCCCTTCCACTTGCAAAGCCAAATGGGGGATCCCCCCACCCCACAGGAAAGAACAGATGTCTAGGGCACTCTACGTCAATTTCAACCCTGCTGTCCACGGGCCACAATTCCTAGAGTTCTCCTCATTCCACAGAATCACTACACTCAACTATGGTCTTTGCTGCCACCTTGTGGACATACAGCAGAAGGCAGCTGAGCTCCCCATGCCACTCCTCTTTGAGTCTACCCAGAAAATTACACACAGCATGGGAATAGCAAAGGAAAGAACCCATCTGAGGACCACCTGGGAGAATGCACAACAGAGTCCACAATCCAATGTGCCAATTCATACTTGAAAAACCACTTGTGCAGTGGAAACTTCCTTTGTCATAACACAACCCAGTTCCTAAGTCCCTGCGTCAGGAATAAAGAAACAACAGCGGTAATCATAACTGAAACACACTTATGCACACTTACACACACACACACACACCTTCCCACAGAGACGTACACACTTGTCCCGAAAATAACTTGGATTGGAGTTGCTGTTTTGCACCCTAGCAAAAGGTCAAAGTTTCATGGGTGGAAGGGAGAAGTGTTAAGTTTCTGGCATATGAAGGTGAGAAATGCCTAGAGCAGATCGATAGTTACATGGACAACGAAGGGAGCATGGGTTGGAGGGACAGCTGGTGGAGCTGCCAGGGAACTATGTGGAATCCCAGGACCCTGTTTTGAGCCCCTGGTCACACTTACCCAGCTAGGGAAAAGCTGGGCTAGTGACAAATCAGAGCTGCAGCTGTCTCTCTGTCTCTCTTCCTGCTTGGGCCCTGCTCTCTCAATTTATGACTGTTTGCTTCTCCTCAATAAGAAAGTTACAAAAGATGTACAGAAATACAGGGGTAGTGGGAAAAATTACCCCCCCCCGTGCCCACTATTACATGGAACTGTTGACTGTAAACCATTCATCCCCCAAGAAAGAACAGAATAAATATTTGTGAGGTTAAAAACATTGTAGGTTAAATAGTGAACATTCTCTAGAGCCATGCAATACTAATCCATTGTGCATTGGATGTCACTGTCAAAAACAGTGCAGTAGCAGTTGTAGTAGTGTGTAGTATCTGCAAAAGGAAATGTATTGTGTGTCAAAAGTTCCCTTCAATTATAAGAGAAAATCTATCAGGCAGAAGAAATGACCCCTCATGTGATATCGGACGAAATAAATAAATAAATAAATATGCAAATAAATGGGAATGATCTAAGAGGATTTGAAAAAAATAAAAAATAAAAACAAACACCACAGGAAGACCTGATGACAGCAGAAATAAAGAAAACGTCTGCTGAGAAATAGAGGGCTGCTTCAAAAATTCCCTGACACACAGGGTTCAGGCAAATTACGAATTCCATGAATGAAAAGAAACGCATACGATTTGAAGCTTACACTAGAAAATGGAGGCAAGTTCTGTGCTATGATAATTACAATAAGGATACTGATAGAAAGGCTATTGGAAATGCTCCTGGAAAGTTTATAATTTATAATTGTAGTGAATCCTGCTCCAACTATGTGACCAATTATTTATGAATAAGGAGGCTATTATAAATGCGGTAATTCTGCATTCAGATCAAATAAAAAGGTCAACAATTCTAAAAATGTCTGATATATATATATATATATGTATGTATATGTACATATATGTATGTGTATCTTTATTATCAACTATGAGGGATACTGGCATGGCTATGAGGAGACAGAGTATGGCTTGTGCCAGAGGGACTTACAAAGCTGAGGCTCCAGAAACCTAGGTGAAATCGCCAACAAAACAATCCAGAGCTCAGCCGGGCCCTGGTGACTCGCTTTGTATATCTGGGCCTGTCAGTCAAATAATATATAAGTAAAATATTAATGAGTGCAGACAGAGTGAGTGAGAGCCTGTGAGAGTCAGAGACAGAGAAGGCAAGAAGAGAAATAGAAGAGTTGGAAAGAGACCAGAAGTCCAAAAGCTCCCACTCTGTGTTCATACATGACAGGTTCAAACCTGGGTTGTAGAGATTGTAAGGCAGCAGTCTCCTGTCCACAGACCCCAGACAACCCCAGCCTTCACCATATGTGTGTAGTATTTATGACAGGATATGTATTGTGAGTGTAAACTTCCCTTCAATTATAAGAGAAAAATCTATCAAGCCGAAGAATGGACCCCTCATGTAATATAGAACCAAATAAATAAATAAATAAATATGCAAGTAAATGGGGGTTATCTAGGAGGATTTGAAACAAATGAAAAATAAAAACAAAAAGCACAAGAAGACCTGATGGCAGCAGAAACATAGAAACCATCTGCTGAGAATCAAGGGCTGCTTCAAAAGTTCCGAGACCCTTCAGAGTCCAGGGAAATTAAGATTTCGGGAGAATGAAAAGAAACTCATATGTATTGAAGCTTACACTAGAGAAAGGAGGCAAGTTCTGTACTATGATAATTAAAATAAGGATGCTGATAGAAATGCTATTAGAAATGCTACTGGAAGGTTCTATTATTTATAATTGTATTGAATCCTGCTCCAACTATGTGGCCAATTAGTAGGGAAAAAGGAACCTGTTGTAAATGTGTGAATTCTGATTAAGATCAATTACATAGGTTGACAATTCTAAAAATGACAGAGATATATATGTATATTTATATATGTATATGGATGTATATCTTTATTATAAAGTCTGAGAGATACTGCCATGGATATGAGGAGACAGAATATGGCTTAAGTCAGAGAGACTTACCAATCAGAGGCTCCAGTAGCCTAGGTGAAATCACAAACAAAACCAGCCAGAGCTCAGCAGTGCTCTGGCTACTCTCTTTGCATATCTGGGCCTGTCAATAAAATAAGGATATAAGTAAAATATTCCTGAGTTCAGGCAGAGTGAGAGAGAGCCTGTGAGAGTCAGAGACAGAGATGGCGAGAAGAGAAATAGAAGAGTTGGAAATAGACCAGAAGTCAAAACCCCCCTAGGCTGTGTTCATTCATGACAGGTTCAAACCTGGGTTGTAGAGATTGTCACGCAGCAGCTCTAATGCCCACAGACCCCAGACAACCCAAGCCTTCACCATATGTGTGTAGTATTTGCCCCAGGAAATGTATTGTGCATCAAAAGTTCCCTTCAGTTATAGGAGAAAATCTCTCAAGCAGAAGAAATGATGCCACATGTGATACCTGACTAAATAAATAAATATGCAAATAAATGGAGATGATCTAGGAGGACTTGAAACAATAAAAATAAGTAAAGACAAAAAGCACAAGAAGACCTGATGACAGCAGAAACATAGAAACCATCTGCTGAGAAACAGAGGGCTGCTTCAAAAATTCCCTAACACTTCAGGGTCCAGGGACATTAAGATTTCCGGAGAAAGAAAACAAACACATACGTATTGAAGCTTACACTAGCTAGAAAAAGGAGGGAAGATCTGGGCCATGATAATTACAATAAGGATGCTAATAGAAACACGATTAGAAATGCTACTGGAAGGTTCTATTATTTATAATTGTATTGAATCCTGCTCCAACTATATGGCCAATTATTTCAGAAAAACTAGGCTGTTATAAATGTGGTAATTCTGAAAGAAGGTCAAATACATAGGTCGAACATTCTAAAAATGACAGATATATAAATCTATATGTATATATATACATGTATGTATATCTTTATTATAAACTCTGAGTGATACTGGCATGGAAATGAGGAGACAGAATATGGCTTGTGTCAGAAAGACTTACAAACTGAGGCTCCAGTAGCCTAGGTGAAATCGCCAACACAACAAGCCAGAGCTCAGCAGTGCTCTGGTAACTCTCTTTGTCTATCTGGGCCTGTCAGTAAAATAAGAATCTAAGTAAAATATTAATGAGTGAAGACAGAGTGTGTGAGAGCATGTGAGAGTCAGAGATAGAGAAGGCGAGAAGAGAAATAGATGAGTTGGAAAGAGACCAGAATTCAAAAACCTCCTACACTGTGTTCATTGATGACAGGTTCAAACCTGGTTTGTAGAGATTGTAAGGCAGCAGCTCTCATGCCCACAGACCCCAGACAGCCCCAGCCTTCACCACAGGCTCTACTACCAGACCTGACAGTAATGTGTGTGTGTGTGTGTGTGTGTGTGTGTGTCTGTCTGTTTGTGTGTGTCTGTGTGTGCTCAGAGATCACCTGTAGTAGTCTCAGAGCATGGGTGGCAAGGGAGCCAGCCTCTCCTGCAACTTATGTACAGAGAACCTATCTGGTCAGGGCAAGCCAGCTAGCCCAGATTGTGGCTAAGCAAGAATGCATATGCAAAGGGACTCTCATGTCTCACTCTCCTGAGTTCCGATTCAATGCCATGCCTCACTATGATCCAAACACTGCCAATGGGGGAAGCTGGGGCACCCCTCAGAATTCAGGGGCATGAGCCTGTCCAGTCACCTTTGGCTGCCTACTCAGCCTCCAGGCTCTCAGTCCACTGCTCAGGGCAGCAGATTACAAGCCCAGAAAGTACCCAGAAAGGGCTGTGTTTCCACATAGATGGGAAGTGTGTTGAACCAAACAATAGTGGATGAACCCGGCCCCTTACACCTACCCTTTGGGTCCGGCTAAGGCAATTGCTCCTGTGGCCTCACATCCCTGATCATGGTGTCCTGGTGTCCACACATCACACTCAGAGAGATTCCCAGAAGTAGGCTTGCATGAGTGTCCCATACAATGTCGCTCTGCTTGCAGGAAGCACAAACTCCCCGGGCCCTTGCTATGGACAGACAAAAAAAAGATGGATGCCTCCACTGGCCAAATTAGGGGCTTCCAGTCAAGATCACAGCCCCGCCCCTCACCTGAGGGCCTGGCTGCTGCTAAAAAAGGCAATTGGAAACACCTTTTACACTTGGGCCCTGAGGACATACTCAGGAATCCCTCCAGGAGGTAGCAGGCTGGCAGACCTCCTGACCCCAGGATAGCTGTGCTCCTAGTTGGGCGGCCCTTCTGGCCAGTGGTGAAAATATTCCCTAGATACAAGAAAGAACTTCAGGTTTCAAAGGGATTTGAAACACCATGAGGCACTTGGAAAAGACATTTCACAGCCATCAAAACAACCTCTTTCTGAACAATGGAAGCTTCCGTTTTGCATGGAAAATCTGGACACTGGTGTGGCCATCAGTACCACAGATCCTTTACATTCGGCTTAATAGAGGGAAAGCACAGTGTGTGTGCCAGGGGGATCGAGTTTCACTTCCCTTGACCTGGGCTCTCATGGAATAAGGACAAGGACGCTGTGCAGGAAGGTGAGGAGGGCTGCATTGAGGCTGAGTGTCAGCCTCAGGGCCCTGGAGAATGGGAGTCAAGCACAGAGGGCCTGGACAGCTGCAGCTGGAGATGGACATATGCCTGGAACCTGAGGCAGCAACGCTGTCTCCGCAGTTCCCCTCTACACCATGTACTACACCATGTGCAGGAGACTAAGTAATCCAAAGGGCAAAGAAAGGAAAATTTCAACACCAGGAAGACTGAGTTCACGATGCATGCACTGACTTCCAGTAAGGGCCCAGTGAAGAAGGCACGTAGAGACAGTCAGAGAGACAGAATGACAGAGACAGACAAGGACTGAAATTCTGGCCCTGTGCTGATCAGTGCCAGAGCACTGAAGACAAACCCTCCATGCCCATGCATACTTCTTACAAGTGGCATTGCTATTTTATGTTTGTGAGGAAAGGTAACACTTAGAACATCTAGGTCTTAGCCAATCTGAGAAGCAACCCTTGGCCGGCAGCCCACTCTCCAAAACTGCCCTCGCCTCTCCAAATTCGAAGTAGTCATAGTGATGCTCCAGCCAAGATGCAGGCTGGCGTATTGCATCTCCCTGGTCCAGCCTCAGCCTGTCCTGTGTGCAGGGAACTGCACTATGTCTATTTCTTCTTTGATTTACAGTTTTGGGATAAGACTCGGTGGACAAAAAGAGCAAGAGGGAAGTAGATGATTTGGCAGTGGTAGTGTGTGCTGAGAGAGATTTGTAGAGTGATATACAATATGGCTCTGTGAGATGTCTCTCATGACTGTGGCTCAGAAGGGCCAGGTGTATCCACATTGCTACCTTAATCCAGAGATGTGCAGGTCTCTAGCTAAAAAATATTTTCAGACCTCTACATGTTACATACATATATATATATATATATATATATAGAGAGAGAGAGAGAGAGAGAGAGAGAGACACTGATGTAGTCATTTTCTACAATGGATTCGGTGTGACATTCACACAATTGATTGCTAAAACCTGGAGAGAAACTTTGCATCAGGAAAAGAATTGTCCAAAGGAATAAAATCTCCAAATCATTAGCTATATGCAGCTCCAACGGGACCGAGCGAAAAAGGCTCGAGAAGGAACTCATCCAGGACACTCTCCACATGGACAGGCACCACAGGTTTCCTAGTCTGGCAACACAAACAGGGCAGCTGCTAGTTCCCAGTGCAAGCCTCAGGGCAAAAACCTCTCCCTCTTCAGTGTCTTTACATCTGAAAAGAAGAAAAGTGACCAAGGGCCAAGGAGAGCTGCCCTGGTGTCAATATTGAGCTGTAAATCAGAATGTGCCAAGTGTTTTGCACAAAATCACCTGTGCCACAGTGATTCTGTTGTTCTCTCTCTCTCTCCCTCCCTCAGACACACACACACACACACACACACACACAAATCCACAGAGGCACAGGCACAAACGGAGTTATACACATGCGCACTGGACAGCTTCGTCAAGGCAGGGCCCTGGGCTGAACCCTGCTTCGCATTTCCTGGAAGCACGCCCAGCCTTTTAAGGCCAGCTCTGAACTCCCATTGGCGGGATTCCTTCAGAAGGCCCGCCCACAGGGCGCCAGCCAGGCTCTGATAGGCCAGAGGCCTAGGCCACGCCCAGAACCGCACCAGCAATCTCATTGGCCAGTGTGCTTGGACATGCCCAGGAGGGTCCGGGCCCCTAGTCAGTGATTGGCCAGCGGCCTTGAGCACCGCCCACACGGCCCTGCAGCACGCTGATTGGGCAGCCTCCGGAAGGCCCGCCCACCAGCCACTTCCGCTCGACTCTGATTGGCCTGGTGTCCCAGGGACACGCCCCCAGCCAGCCTTCTCTTGGCTCCCATTGGCGGGCTGCTGTCTGAGGGGCGCCCTCTGATAGGCCAGTTCCTAAGGCACGCCCAGGAAGGTCACCGCCCTTGCCCCATGATTGGCCAGCCTCCTGGGATCCGCCCACGAGGCCCACCCCAGGCGCTCATTGGACATCCTCCCGAGGGCCCGCCCCCCAGGCACTTCCGCTGGACCCTGATTGGCTGACCTCCAGGGGTACGCCCACCCAGAGCCAGCACCCAGGCTCTCATTGGTGGGCTGCTCTCTGAGGCCCGCCCACGCAACTCCTCCTCTGTTCTCATTGGCCAGCTCTTGCTTCACGCCCCTGAGGGTGACGTTCCTCCTCTCTGATTGGCCAGCTGTCTCTATGAATAACCACTGGGCCCTCCCCTCAGGCTCATTGGGCACGGGCTCTGAGGCCCGTCCCCGGGGACTTTCTGCCATCCTCTGAAGGCCCTGTTTCTGCAAACACGACCCCCACAGCTCCTGTCTGGGCCCGTCCTTAGGACACTGCCTGCCTGCGCTAGGCTGGCCATGCTCTTGGGGCACACCCAGAAACACTGTCGCCACTCTCCTAGCCCAGTGTCTCAGGGCACTTGCCCCATGGAGCCTTAGTCCCGCCCTGGTGCTGCCCACTTGTGGACACCCAGCAGAATGCAGCTGAGCACAGGGATTCACAAGCTCCCAGTAGAGTCATCCCAGACAAAGAGAGAAACCCCTTCCACTTGCAAAGCCAAATGGGGGATCCCCCCACCCCACAGGAAAGAACAGATGTCTAGGGCACTCTATGTCAATTTCAACCCTGCTGTCCATGGGCCACAATTCCTAGAGTTCTCCTCATTCCACAGAATCACTACACTCAACTATGGTCTTTGCTGCCACCTTGTGGACATACAGCAGAATGCAGCTGAGCTCCCCATGCCACTCCTCTTTGAGTCTACCCAGAAAATTACACACAGCATGGGAATAGCAAAGGAAAGAACCCATCTGAGGACCACCTGGGAGAATGCACAACAGAGTCCACAATCCAATGTTCCAATTCATACTTGAAAAACCACTTGTGTAGTGCAAACTTCCTTTCTCATAAAACAACCCAGTTCCTATGTCCCTGCGTCAGGAATCAAGAAACAACAGCGGTAATCATAACTGAAACACACTTATGCACACTTACACACACACACACACACACACCTTCCCACAGAGACGTACACACTTGTCCCGAAAATAACTTGGATTGGAGTTGCTGTTTTGCACCCTAGCAAAAGGTCAAAGTTTCATGGGTGGAAGGGAGAAGTGTTAAGTTTCTGGCATATGAAGGTGAGAAATGCCTAGAGCAGATCGATAGTTACATGGACAACGAAGGGAGCATGGGTTGGAGGGACAGCTGGTGGACCTGCCAGGGAACTGTGTGGAATCCCAGGACCCTGTTTTGAGCCCCTGGTCACACTTACCCAGCTAGGGAAAAGCTGGGCTAGTGACAAATCAGAGCTGCAGCTGTCTCTCTGTCTCTCTTCCTGCTTGGGCCCTGCTCTCTCAATTTATGACTGTTTGCTTCTCCTCAATAAGAAAGTTACAAAGGATGTACAGAAATACAGGGGTAGTGGGAAAAATTACCCCCCCCGTGCCCACTATTACATGGAACTGTTGACTGTAAACCAGTCATCCCCCAAGAAAGAACAGAATAAATATTTGTGAGGTTAAAAATATTGTAGGTTAAAAAGTGAACATTCTCTAGAGCCATGCAATACTAATCCATTGTGCATTGGATGTCACTGTCAAAAACAGTGCAGTAGCAGTTGTAGTAGTGTGTAGTATCTGCAAAAGGAAATGTATTGTGTGTCAAAAGTTCCCTTCAATTATAAGAGAAAATCTATCAGGCAGAAGAAATGACCCCTCATGTGATATCGGACGAAATAAATAAATAAATAAATATGCAAATAAATGGGAATGATCTAAGAGGATTTGAAAAAAATAAAAAATACAAACAAACACCACAGCAAGACCTGATGACAGCAGAAATATAGAAAAGGTCTGCTGAGAAACAGAGGGCTGCTTCAAAAATTCCCTGACACACAGGGTCCAGGCAAATTACGAATTCCATGAATGAAAAGAAACGCATACGATTTGAAGCTTACACTAGAAAATGGAGGCAAGTTCTGGGCTATGATAATTACAATAAGGATACTGATAGAAAGGCTATTGGAAATGCTCCTGGAAAGTTTATAATTTATAATTGTAGTGAATCCTGCTCCAACTATGTGACCAATTATTTATGAATAAGGCTATTATAAATGTGGTAATTCTGCATTCAGATCAAATAAAAAGGTCAACAATTCTAAAAATGTCTGATATATATATAGATGTATGTATATGTACATATCTGTATGTGTATCTTTATTATCAACTATGAGGGATACTGGCATGGCTATGAGGAGACAGAGTATGGCTTGTGCCAGAGAGACTTACAAAGCTGAGGCTCCAGAAACCTAGGTGAAATCGCCAACAAAACAATCCAGAGCTCAGCCGGGCCCTGGTGACTCGCTTTGTATATCTGGGCCTGTCAGTCAAATAATATATAAGTAAAATATTAATGAGTGCAGACAGAGTGAGTGAGAGCCTGTGAGAGTCAGAGACAGAGAAGGCAAGAAGAGAAATATAAGAGTTGGAAAGAGACCAGAAGTCCAAAAGCTCCCACTCTGTGTTCATACATGACAGGTTCAAACCTGGGTTGTAGAGATTGTAAGGCAGCAGTCTCCTGTCCACAGACCCCAGACAACCCCAGCCTTCACCATATGTGTGTAGTATTTACGACAGGATATGTATTGTGAGTGTAAACTTCCCTTCAATTATAAGAGAAAAATCTATCAAGCAGAAGAATGGACCCCTCATGTAATATAGAACCAAATAAATAAATAAATAAATAAATAAATATGCAAATAAATGGGGGTTATCTAGGAGGATTTGAAACAAATGAAAAATAAAAACAAAAAGCACAAGAAGACCTGATGGCAGCAGAATCATAGAAACCATCTGCTGAGAATCAAGGGCTGCTTCAAAAGTTCCGAGACCCTTCAGAGTCCAGGGAAATTAAGATTTCGGGAGAATGAAAAGAAACTCATATGTATTGAAGCTTACACTAGAGAAAGGAGGCAAGTTCTGTACTATGATAATTAAAATAAGGATGCTGATAGAAATGCTATTAGAAATGCTACTGGAAGGTTCTATTATTTATAATTGTATTGAATCCTGCTCCAACTATGTGGCCAATTAGTAGGGAAAAAGGAACCTGTTGTAAATGTGTGAATTCTGATTAAGATCAATTACATAGGTTGACAATTCTAAAATTGACAGATATATATATATATGTATATTTATATATGTATATGGATGTATATCTTTATTATAAAGTCTGAGAGATACTGCCATGGATATGAGGAGACAGAATATGGCTTAAGTCAGAGAGACTTACCAATCTGAGGCTCCAGTAGCCTAGGTGAAATCACTAGGTGATCACTAGGTGAAATCAGCTCAGCAGTGCTCTGGCCACTCTCTTTGCATATCTGGGCCTGTCAATAAAATAAGGATATAAGTAAAATATTCCTGAGTTCAGGCAGAGTGAGAGAGAGCCTGTGAGAGTCAGAGACAGAGATGGCGAGAAGAGAAATAGAAGAGTTGGAAATAGACCAGAAGTCAAAACCCCCCTAGGCTGTGTTCATTCATGACAGGTTCAAACCTGGGTTGTAGAGATTGTCACGCAGCAGCTCTAATGCCCACAGACCCCAGACAACCCAAGCCTTCAACATATGTGTGTAGTATTTGCCCCAGGAAATGTATTGTGCATCAAAAGTTCCCTTCAGTTATAAGAGAAAATCTCTCAAGCAGAAGACATGATGCCACATGTGATACCTGACTAAATAAATAAATTTGCAAATAAATGGGGATGATCTAGGAGGACTTGAAACAATAAAAATAAATAAAGACAAAAGCCACAAGAAGACCTGATGACAGCAGAAACATAGAAACCATCTGCTGAGAGACAGAGGGCTGCTTCAAAAATTCCCTAACACTTCAGGGTCCAGGGACATTAAGATTTCCGGAGAAAGAAAACAAACACATACGTATTGAAGCTTACACTAGAAAAAGGAGGGAAGATCTGGGCCATGATAATTACAATAAGGATGCTAATAGAAACACGATTAGAAATGCTACTGGAAGGTTCTATTATTTATAATTGTATTGAATCCTGCTCCAACTATATGGCCAATTATTTCAGAAAAACTAGGCTGTTATAAATGTGGTAATTCTGAAAGAAGGTCAAATACATAGGTCGAACATTCTAAAAATGACAGATATATAAATCTATATGTATATATATACATGTATGTATATCTTTATTATAAACTCTGAGTGATACTGGCATGGAAATGAGGAGACAGAATATGGCTTGTGTCAGAAAGACTTACAAACTGAGGCTCCAGTAGCCTAGGTGAAATCGCCAACACAACAAGCCAGAGCTCAGCAGTGCTCTGGTAACTCTCTTTGTCTATCTGGGCCTGTCAGTAAAATAAGAATCTAAGTAAAATATTAATGAGTGAAGACAGAGTGTGTGAGAGCATGTGAGAGTCAGAGATAGAGAAGGCGAGAAGAGAAATAGATGAGTTGGAAAGAGACCAGAATTCAAAAACCTCCTACACTGTGTTCATTGATGACAGGTTCAAACCTGGCTTGTAGAGATTGTAAGGCAGCAGCTCTCATGCCCACAGACCCCAGACAGCCCCAGCCTTCACCATAGGCTCTACTACCAGACCTGACAGTAATGTGTGTGTGTGTGTGTGTGTGTGTGTCTGTCTGTTTGTGTGTGTCTGTGTGTGCTCAGAGATCACCTGTAGTAGTCTCAGAGCATGGGTGGCAAGGGAGCCAGCCTCTCCTGCAACTTATGTACAGAGAACCTATCTGGTCAGGGCAAGCCAGCTAGCCCAGATTGTGGCTAAGCAAGAATGCATATGCAAAGGGACTCTCATGTCTCACTCTCCTGAGTTCCGATTCAATGCCATGCCTCACTATGATCCAAACACTGCCAATGGGGGAAGCTGGGGCACCCCTCAGAATTCAGGGGCATGAGCCTGTCCAGTCACCTTTGGCTGCCTACTCAGCCTCCAGGCTCTCAGTCCACTGCTCAGGGCAGCAGATTACAAGCCCAGAAAGTACCCAGAAAGGGCTGTGTTTCCACATAGATGGGAAGTGTGTTGAACCAAACAATAGTGGATGAACCCGGCCCCTTACACCTACCCTTTGGGTCCGGCTAAGGCAATTGCTCCTGTGGCCTCACATCCCTGATCATGGTGTCCTGGTGTCCACACATCACACTCAGAGAGATTCCCAGAAGTAGGCTTGCATGAGTGTCCCATACAATGTCGCTCTGCTTGCAGGAAGCACAAACTCCCCGGGCCCTTGCTATGGACAGACAAAAAAAAGATGGATGCCTCCACTGGCCAAATTAGGGGCTTCCAGTCAAGATCACAGCCCCGCCCCTCACCTGAGGGCCTGGCTGCTGCTAAAAAAGGCAATTGGAAACACCTTTTACACTTGGGCCCTGAGGACATACTCAGGAATCCCTCCAGGAGGTAGCAGGCTGGCAGACCTCCTGACCCCAGGATAGCTGTGCTCCTAGTTGGGCGGCCCTTCTGGCCAGTGGTGAAAATATTCCCTAGATACAAGAAAGAACTTCAGGTTTCAAAGGGATTTGAAACACCATGAGGCACTTGGAAAAGACATTTCACAGCCATCAAAACAACCTCTTTCTGAACAATGGAAGCTTCCGTTTTGCATGGAAAATCTGGACACTGGTGTGGCCATCAGTACCACAGATCCTTTACATTCGGCTTAATAGAGGGAAAGCACAGTGTGTGTGCCAGGGGGATCGAGTTTCACTTCTCTTGACCTGGGCTCTCATGGAATAAGGACAAGGACGCTGTGCAGGAAGGTGAGGAGGGCTGCATTGAGGCTGAGTGTCAGCCTCAGGGCCCTGGAGAATGGGAGTCAAGCACAGAGGGCCTGGACAGCTGCAGCTGGAGATGGACATATGCCTGGAACCTGCAGCAGCAACGCTGTCTCCGCAGTTCCCCTCTACACCATGTACTACACCATGTGCAGGAGACTAAGTAATCCAAAGGGCAAAGAAAGGAAAATTTCAACACCAGGAAGACTGAGTTCACGATGCATGCACTGACTTCCAGTAAGGGCCCAGTGAAGAAGGCACGTAGAGACAGTCAGAGAGACAGAATGACAGAGACAGACAAGGACTGAAATTCTGGCCCTGTGCTGATCAGTGCCAGAGCACTGAAGACAAACCCTCCATGCCCATGCATACTTCTTACAAGTGGCATTGCTATTTTATGTTTGTGAGGAAAGGTAACACTTAGAACATCTAGGTCTTAGCCAATCTGAGAAGCAACACTTGGCCGGCAGCCCACTCTCCAAAACTGCCCTCGCCTCTCCAAATTCGAAGTAGTCATAGTGATGCTCCAGCCAAGATGCAGGCTGGCGTATTGCATCTCCCTGGTCCAGCCTCAGCCTGTCCTGTGTGCAGGGAACTGCACTATGTCTATTTCTTCTTTGATTTACAGTTTTGGGATAAGACTCGGTGGACAAAAAGAGCAAGAGGGAAGTAGATGATTTGGCAGTGGTAGTGTGTGCTGAGAGAGATTTGTAGAGTGATATACAATATGGCTCTGTGAGATGTCTCTCATGACTGTGGCTCAGAAGGGCCAGGTGTATCCACATTGCTACGCTAATCCAGAGCTGTGCAGGTCTCTAGCTAAAAAATATTTTCAGACCTCTACATGTTACATACATATATATATATATATATATAGAGAGAGAGAGAGAGAGAGAGAGAGAGAGAGAAAGAGAGAGAGAGACACTGATGTAGTCATTTTCTACAATGGATTCGATGTGACATTCACACAATTGATTGCTAAAACCTGGAGAGAAACTTTGCATCAGGAAAAGAATTGTCCAAAGGAATAAAATCTCCAAATCATTAGCTATATGCAGCTCCAACGGGACCGAGCGAAAAAGGCTCGAGAAGGAACTCATCCAGGAGACTCTCCACATGGACAGGCACCACAGGTTTCCTAGTCTGGCAACACAAACAGGGCAGCTGCTAGTTCCCAGTGCAAGCCTCAGGGCAAAAACCTCTCGCTCTTCAGTGTCTTTACATCTGAAAAGAAGAAAAGTGACCAAGGGCCAAGGAGAGCTGCCCTGGTGTCAAAATTGAGCTGTAAATCAGAATGTGCCAAGTGTTTTGCACAAAATCACCTGTGCCACAGTGATTCTGTTGTTCTCTCTCTCTCTCCCTCCCTCAGACACACACACACACACACACACACACACACACACACAAATCCACAGAGGCACAGGCACAAACGGAGTTATACACATGCGCACTGGACAGCTTCTGCAAGGCAGGGCCCTGGGCTGAACCCTGCTTCGCATTTCCTGGAAGCACGCCCAGCCTTTTAAGGCCAGCTCTGAGCTCCCATTGGCGGGATTCCTTCAGAAGGCCCGCCCACAGGGCGCCAGCCAGGCTCTGATAGGCCAGAGGCCTAGGCCACGCCCAGAACCGCACCAGCAATCTCATTGGCCAGTGTGCTTGGACACGCCCAGGAGGGTCCGGGCCCCTAGTCAGTGATTGGCCAGCGGCCTTGAGCACCGCCCACACGGCCCTGCAGCACGCTGATTGGGCAGCCTCCGGAAGGCCCGCCCACCAGCCACTTCCGCTCGACTCTGATTGGCCTGGTGTCCCAGGGACACGCCCCCAGCCAGCCTTCTCTTGGCTCCCATTGGCGGGCTGCTGTCTGAGGGGCGCCCTCTGATAGGCCAGTTCCTAAGGCACGCCCAGGAAGGTCACCGCCCTTGCCCCATGATTGGCCAGCCTCCTGGGCTCCGCCCACGAGGCCCGCCCCAGGCGCTCATTGGACAGCCTCCCAAGGGCCCGCCCCCCAGGCACTTCCGCTGGACCCTGATTGGCTGACCTCCAGGGGTACGCCCACCCAGAGCCAGCACCCAGGCTCTCATTGGTGGGCTGCTCTCTGAGGCCCGCCCACGCAACTCCTCCTCTGTTCTCATTGGCCAGCTCTTGCTTCACGCCCCTGAGGGTGACGTTCCTCCTCTCTGATTGGTCAGCTGTCTCTATGAATAACCACTGGGCCCTCCCCTCAGGCTCATTGGGCACGGGCTCTGAGGCCCGTCCCCGGGGACTTTCTGCCATCCTCTGAAGGCCCTGTTTCTGCAAACACGACCCCCACAGCTCCTGTCTGGGCCCGTCCTTAGGACACTGCCTGCCTGCGCTAGGCTGGCCATGCTCTTGGGGCACACCCAGAAACACTGTCGCCACTCTCCTAGCCCAATGTGTCTCAGGGCACTTGCCCCATGGAGCCTTAGTCCCGCCCTGGTGCTGCCCACTTGTGGACACCCAGCAGAATGCAGCTGAGCACAGGGATTCACAAGCTCCCAGTAGAGTCATCCCAGACAAAGAGAGAAACCCCTTCCACTTGCAAAGCCAAATGGGGGATCCCCCCACCCCACAGGAAAGAACAGATGTCTAGGGCACTCTACGTCAATTTCAACCCTGCTGTCCATGGGCCACAATTCCTAGAGTTCTCCTCATTCCACAGAATCACTACACTCAACTATGGTCTTTGCTGCCACCTTGTGGACATACAGCAGAATGCAGCTGAGCTCCCCATGCCACTCCTCTTTGAGTCTACCCAGAAAATTACACACAGCATGGGAATAGCAAAGGAAAGAACCCATCTGAGGACCACCTGGGAGAATGCACAACAGAGTCCACAATCCAATGTTCCAATTCATACTTGAAAAACCACTTGTGTAGTGCAAACTTCCTTTCTCATAAAACAACCCAGTTCCTAAGTCCCTGCGTCAGGAATCAAGAAACAACAGCGGTAATCATAACTGAAACACACTTATGCACACTTACACACACACACACACACACACACACACCTTCCCACAGAGACGTACACACTTGTCCCGAAAATAACTTGGATTGGAGTTGCTGTTTTGCACCCTAGCAAAAGGTCAAAGTTTCATGGGTGGAAGGGAGAAGTGTTAAGTTTCTGGCATATGAAGGTGAGAAATGCCTAGAGCAGATCGATAGTTACATGGACAACGAAGGGAGCATGGGTTGGAGGGACAGCTGGTGGAGCTGCCAGGGAACTGTGTGGAATCCCAGGACCCTGTTTTGAGCCCCTGGTCACACTTACCCAGCTAGGGAAAAGCTGGGCTAGTGACAAATCAGAGCTGCAGCTGTCTCTCTGTCTCTCTTCCTGCTTGGGCCCTGCTCTCTCAATTTATGACTGTTTGCTTCTCCTCAATAAGAAAGTTACAAAGGATGTACAGAAATACAGGGGTAGTGGGAAAAATTACCCCCCCCGTGCCCACTATTACATGGAACTGTTGACTGTAAACCATTCATCCCCCAAGAAAGAACAGAATAAATATTTGTGAGGTTAAAAATATTGTAGGTTAAAAAGTGAACATTCTCTAGAGCCATGCAATACTAATCCATTGTGCATTGGATGTCACTGTCAAAAACAGTGCAGTAGCAGTTGTAGTAGTGTGTAGTATCTGCAAAAGGAAATGTATTATGTGTCAAAAGTTCCCTTCAATTATAAGAGAAAATCTATCAGGCAGAAGAAATGACCCCTCATGTGATATCGGACGAAATAAATAAATAAATAAATAAATATGCAAATAAATGGGAATGATCTAAGAGGATTTGAAAAAAATAAAAAATACAAACAAACACCACAGCAAGACCTGATGACAGCAGAAATATAGAAAAGGTCTGCTGAGAAACAGAGGGCTGCTTCAAAAATTCCCTGACACACAGGGTCCAGGCAAATTACGAATTCCGAGAATGAAAAGAAACGCATACGATTTGAAGCTTACACTAGAAAATGGAGGCAAGTTCTGGGCTATGATAATTACAATAAGGATACTGATAGAAAGGCTATTGGAAATGCTCCTGGAAAGTTTATAATTTATAATTGTAGTGAATCCTGCTCCAACTATGTGACCAATTATTTATGAATAAGGCTATTATAAATGTGGTAATTCTGCATTCAGATCAAATAAAAAGGTCAACAATTCTAAAAATGTCTGATATATATATAGATGTATGTATATGTACATATCTGTATGTGTATCTTTATTATCAACTATGAGGGATACTGGCATGGCTATGAGGAGACAGAGTATGGCTTGTGCCAGAGAGACTTACAAAGCTGAGGCTCCAGAAACCTAGGTGAAATCGCCAACAAAACAATCCAGAGCTCAGCCGGGCCCTGGTGACTCGCTTTGTATATCTGGGCCTGTCAGTCAAATAATATATAAGTAAAATATTAATGAGTGCAGACAGAGTGAGTGAGAGCCTGTGAGAGTCAGAGACAGAGAAGGCAAGAAGAGAAATAGAAGAGTTGGAAAGAGACCAGAAGTCCAAAAGCTCCCACTCTGTGTTCATACATGACAGGTTCAAACCTGGGTTGTAGAGATTGTAAGGCAGCAGTCTCCTGTCCACAGACCCCAGACAACCCCAGCCTTCACCATATGTGTGTAGTATTTACGACAGGATATGTATTGTGAGTGTAAACTTGCCTTCAATTATAAGAGAAAAATCTATCAAGCAGAAGAATGGACCCCTCATGTAATATAGAACCAAATAAATAAATAAATAAATAAATAAATAAATATGCAAATAAATGGGGGTTATCTAGGAGGATTTGAAACAAATGAAAAATAAAAACAAAAAGCACAAGAAGACCTGATGGCAGCAGAATCATAGAAACCATCTGCTGAGAATCAAGGGCTGCTTCAAAAGTTCCGAGACCCTTCAGAGTCCAGGGAAATTAAGATTTCGGGAGAATGAAAAGAAACTCATATGTATTGAAGCTTACACTAGAGAAAGGAGGCAAGTTCTGTACTATGATAATTAAAATAAGGATGCTGATAGAAATGCTATTAGAAATGCTACTGGAAGGTTCTATTATTTATAATTGTATTGAATCCTGCTCCAACTATGTGGCCAATTAGTAGGGAAAAAGGAACCTGTTGTAAATGTGTGAATTCTGATTAAGATCAATTACATAGGTTGACAATTCTAAAATTGACAGATATATATATATATATGTATATTTATATATGTATATGGATGTATATCTTTATTATAAAGTCTGAGAGATACTGCCATGGATATGAGGAGACAGAATATGGCTTAAGTCAGAGAGACTTACCAATCTGAGGCTCCAGTAGCCTAGGTGAAATCACTAGGTGATCACTAGGTGAAATGAGCTCAGCAGTGCTCTGGCCACTCTCTTTGTATATCTGGGCCTGTCAATAAAATAAGGATATAAGTAAAATATTCCTGAGTTCAGACAGAGTGAGAGAGAGCCTGTGAGAGTCAGAGACAGAGATGGCGAGAAGAGAAATAGAAGAGTTGGAAATAGACCAGAAGTCAAAACCCCCCTAGGCTGTGTTCATTCATGACAGGTTCAAACCTGGGTTGTAGAGATTGTCACGCAGCAGCTCTAATGCCCACAGACCCCAGACAACCCAAGCCTTCACCATATGTGTGTAGTATTTGCCCCAGGAAATGTATTGTGCATCAAAAGTTCCCTTCAGTTATAAGAGAAAATCTCTCAAGCAGAAGACATGATGCCACATGTGATACCTGACTAAATAAATAAATTTGCAAATAAATGGGGATGATCTAGGAGGACTTGAAACAATAAAAATAAATAAAGACAAAAGCCACAAGAAGACCTGATGACAGCAGAAACATAGAAACCATCTGCTGAGAGACAGAGGGCTGCTTCAAAAATTCCCTAACACTTCAGGGTCCAGGGACATTAAGATTTCCGGAGAAAGAAAACAAACACATACGTATTGAAGCTTACACTAGAAAAAGGAGGGAAGATCTGGGCCATGATAATTACAATAAGGATGCTAATAGAAACACGATTAGAAATGCTACTGGAAGGTTCTATTATTTATAATTGTATTGAATCCTGCTCCAACTATATGGCCAATTATTTCAGAAAAACTAGGCTGTTATAAATGTGGTAATTCTGAAAGAAGGTCAAATACATAGGTCGAACATTCTAAAAATGACAGATATATAAATCTATATGTATATATATATACATGTATGTATATCTTTATTATAAACTCTGAGTGATACTGGCATGGAAATGAGGAGACAGAATATGGCTTGTGTCAGAAAGACTTACAAACTGAGGCTCCAGTAGCCTAGGTGAAATCGCCAACACAACAAGCCAGAGCTCAGCAGTGCTCTGGTAACTCTCTTTGTCTATCTGGGCCTGTCAGTAAAATAAGAATCTAAGTAAAATATGAATGAGTGAAGACAGAGTGTGTGAGAGCATGTGAGAGTTAGAGATAGAGAAGGCGAGAAGAGAAATAGATGAGTTGGAAAGAGACCAGAATTCAAAAACCTCCTACACTGTGTTCATTGATGACAGGTTCAAACCTGGCTTGTAGAGATTGTAAGGCAGCAGCTCTCATGCCCACAGACCCCAGACAGCCCCAGCCTTCACCATAGGCTCTACTACCAACCTGACAGTAATGTGTGTGTGTGTGTGTGTGTGTGTCTGTCTGTCTGTTTGTGTGTGTCTGTGTGTGCTCAGAGATCACCTGTAGTAGTCTCAGAGCATGGGTGGCAAGGGAGCCAGCCTCTCCTGCAACTTATGTACAGAGAACCTATCTGGTCAGGGCAAGCCACCTAGCCCAGATTGTGGCTAAGCAAGAATGCATATGCAAAGGGACTCTCATGTCTCACTCTCCTGAGTTCCGAATCAATGTCATGCCTCACTATGATCCAAACACTGCCAATGGGGGAAGCTGGGGCACCCCTCAGAATTCAGGGGCTTGAGCCTGTCCAGTCACGTTTGGCTGCCTACTCAGCCTCCAGGCTCTCAGTCCCCTGCTCAGGGCAGCAGATTACAAGCCCAGAAAGTACCCAGAAAGGGCTGTGTTTCCACATAGATGGGAAGTGTGTTGAACCAAACAATAGTGGATGAACCCGGCCCCTTACACCTACCCTTTGGGTCCGGCTAAGGCAATTGCTCCTGTGGCCTCACATCCCTGATCATGGTGTCCTGGTGTCCACACATCACACTCAGAGAGATTCCCAGAAGTAGGCTTGCATGAGTGTCCCATACAATGTCGCTCTGCTTGCAGGAAGCACAAACTCCCCGGGCCCTTGCTATGGACAGACAACAAAAGATGGATGCCTCCATTGGCCAAATTAGGGGCTTCCAGTCAAGATCACAGCCCCACCCCTCACCTGAGGGCCTGGCTGCTGCTAATCAAGGCAATTGGAAACACCTTTTACACTTGGGCCCTTAGGACATACTCAGGAATCCCTCCAGGAGCTAGCAGGCTGGAAGACCTCCTGACCCCTGGATAGCTGTGCTCCTAGTTGGGCGGCCCTTCTGGCCAGTGGTGAAAATATTCCCTAGATACAAGAAAGAACTTCAGGTTTCAAAGGGATTTGAAACACCATGAGGCACTTGGAAAAGACATTTCACAGCCATCAAAACACCCTCTTTCTGAACACTGGAAGCTTCCGTTTTGCATGGAAAATCTGGACACTGGTGTGGCCATCAGTACCACAGATCCTTTCCATTTGGCTTAATAGAGGGAAAGCACAGTGTGTGTGCCAGGGGGATCGAGTTTCACTTCCCTTGACCGGGGCTCTCATGGAATAAGGACAAGGATGCTGTGCAGGAAGGTGAGGAGGGCTGCATTGAGGCTGAGTGTCAGCCTCAGGGCCCTGGAGAATGGGAGTCAAGCACAGAGGGCCTGGACAGCTGCAGCTGGAGATGGACATATGCCTGGAACCTGCAGCAGCAACGCTGTCTCCGCAGTTCCCCTCTGTACTACACCATGTGCAGGAGACTAAATAATCCAAAGGGCAAAGAAAGGAAAATTTCAACACCAGGAAGGCTGAGTTCACGATGCATGCACTGACTTCCAGTAAGGGCCCAGTGAAGAAGGCACGTAGAGACAGTCAGAGAGACAGAATGACAGAGACAGACAAGGACTGAAATTCTGGCCCTGTGCTGATCAGTGCCAGAGCACTGAAGACAAACCCTCCATGCCCATGCATACTTCTTACAAGTGGCATTGCTATTTTATGTTTGTGAGGAAAGGTAACACTTAGAACATCTAGGTCTTAGCCACTCTGAGAAGCAACCCTTGGCCGGCAGCCCACTCTCCAAAACTGCCCTCGCCTCTCCAAATTCGAAGTAGTCATAGTGATGCTCCAGCCAAGATGCAGGCTGGCGCATTGCATCTCCCTGGTCCAGCCTCAGCCTGTCCTGTGTGCAGGGAACTGCACTATGTCTATTTCTTCTTTGATTTACAGTTTTGGGATAAGATTCGGTGGACAAAAAGAGCAAGAGGGAAGTAGATGATTTGGCAGTGGTAGTTTGTGCTGAGAGAGATTTGTAGAGTGATATACGATATGGCTCTGTGAGATGTCTCTCATGACTGTGGCTCAGAAGGGCCAGGTGTATCCACATTGCTACGCTAATCCAGAGCTGTGCAGGTCTCTAGCTAAAAAATATTTTCAGACCTCTACATGTTACATACATATATATATATATATATATATAGAGAGAGAGAGAGAGAGAGAGAGAGAAAGAGAGAGAGAGACACTGATGTAGTCATTTTCTACAATGGATTCGATGTGACATTCACACAATTGATTGCTAAAACCTGGAGAGAAACTTTGCATCAGGAAAAGAATTGTCCAAAGGAATAAAATCTCCAAATCATTAGCTATATGCAGCTCCAACGGGACCGAGCGAAAAAGGCTCGAGAAGGAACTCATCCAGGAGACTCTCCACATGGACAGGCACCACAGGTTTCCTAGTCTGGCAACACAAACAGGGCAGCTGCTAGTTCCCAGTGCAAGCCTCAGGGCAAAAACCTCTCGCTCTTCAGTGTCTTTACATCTGAAAAGAAGAAAAGTGACCAAGGGCCAAGGAGAGCTGCCCTGGTGTCAAAATTGAGCTGTAAATCAGAATGTGCCAAGTGTTTTGCACAAAATCACCTGTGCCACAGTGATTCTGTTGTTGTCTCTCTCTCCCTCCCTCAGACACACACACACACACACACACAGACACACACACAAATCCACAGAGGCACAGGCACAAACGGAGTTATACACATGCGCACTGGACAGCTTCTGCAAGGCAGGGCCCTGGGCTGAACCCTGCTTCGCATTTCCTGGAAGCACGCCCAGCCTTTTAAGGCCAGCTCTGAGCTCCCATTGGCGGGATTCCTTCAGAAGGCCCGCCCACAGGGCGCCAGCCAGGCTCTGATAGGCCAGAGGCCTAGGCCACGCCCAGAACCCCACCAGCAATCTCATTGGCCAGTGTGCTTGGACACGCCCAGGAGGGTCCGGGCCCCTAGTCAGTGATTGGCCAGCGGCCTTGAGCACCGCCCACACGGCCCTGCAGCACGCTGATTGGGCAGCCTCCGGAAGGCCCGCCCACCAGCCACTTCCGCTCGACTCTGATTGGCCTGGTGTCCCAGGGACACGCCCCCAGCCAGCCTTCTCTTGGCTCCCATTGGCGGGCTGCTGTCTGAGGGGCGCCCTCTGATAGGCCAGTTCCTAAGGCACGCCCAGGAAGGTCACCGCCCTTGCCCCATGATTGGCCAGCCTCCTGGGCTCCGCCCACGAGGCCCGCCCCAGGCGCTCATTGGACAGCCTCCCGAGGGCCCGCCCCCCAGGCACTTCCGCTGGACCCTGATTGGCTGACCTCCAGGGGTACGCCCACCCAGAGCCAGCACCCAGGCTCTCATTGGTGGGCTGCGCTCTGAGGCCCGCCCACACAACTCCTCCTCTGTTCTCATTGGCCAGCTCTTGCTTCACGCCCCTGAGGGTGACGTTCCTCCTCTCTGATTGGCCAGCTGTCTCTATGAATACCCACTGGGCCCTCCCCACAGGCTCATTGGGCACGGGCTCTGAGGCCCGCCCCCGGGGACTTTCTGCCATCCTCTGAAGGCCCTGTTTCTGCAAACATGACCCCCACAGCTCCTGTCTGGGCCCGTCCTTAGGACACTGCCTGCCTGCGCTAGGCTGGCCATGCTCTTGGGACACACCCAGAAACACTGTCGCCACTCTCCTAGCCCAATGTGTCTCAGGGCACTTGCCCCATGGAGCCTTAGTCCCGCCCTGGTGCTGCCCTCTTGTGGACACCCAGCAGAATGCAGCTGAGCACAGGGATTCACAAGCTCCCAGTAGAGTCATCCCAGACAAAGAGAGAAACCCCTTCCACTTGCAAAGCCAAATGGGGGATCCCCCCACCCCACAGGAAAGAACAGATGTCTAGGGCACTCTACGTCAATTTCAACCCTGCTGTCCACGGGCCACAATTCCTAGAGTTCTCCTCATTCCACAGAATCACTACACTCAACTATGGTCTTTGCTGCCACCTTGTGGACATACAGCAGAATGCAGCTGAGCTCCCCATGCCACTCCTCTTTGAGTCTACCCAGAAAATTACACACAGCATGGGAATAGCAAAGGAAAGAACCCATCTGAGGACCACCTGGGAGAATGCACAACAGAGTCCACAATCCAATGTGCCAATTCATACTTGAAAAACCACTTGTGCAGTGGAAACTTCCTTTGTCATAACACAACCCAGTTCCTAAGTCCCTGCGTCAGGAATAAAGAAACAACAGCGGTAATCATAACTGAAACACACTTATGCACACTTACACACACACACACACACACACACACACACACACCTTCCCACAGAGACGTACACACTTGTCCCGAAAATAACTTGGATTGGAGTTGCTGTTTTGCACCCTAGCAAAAGGTCAAAGTTTCATGGGTGGAAGGGAGAAGTGTTAAGTTTCTGGCATATGAAGGTGAGAAATGCCTAGAGCAGATCGATAGTTACATGGACAACGAAGGGAGCATGGGTTGGAGGGACAGCTGGTGGAGCTGCCAGGGAACTATGTGGAATCCCAGGACCCTGTTTTGAGCCCCTGGTCACACTTACCCAGCTAGGGAAAAGCTGGGCTAGTGACAAATCAGAGCTGCAGATGTCTCTCTGTCTCTCTTCCTGCTTGGGCCCTGCTCTCTCAATTTATGACTGTTTGCTTCTCCTCAATAAGAAAGTTACAAAGGATGTACAGAAATACAGGGGTAGTGGGAAAAATTACCCCCCCCCGTGCCCACTATTACATGGAACTGTTGACTGTAAACCATTCATCCCCCAACAAAGAACAGAATAAATATTTGTGAGGTTAAAAACATTGTAGGTTAAATAGTGAACATTCTCTAGAGCCATGCAATACTAATCCATTGTGCATTGGATGTCACTGTCAAAAACAGTGCAGTAGCAGTTGTAGTAGTGTGTAGTATCTGCAAAAGGAAATGTATTGTGTGTCAAAAGTTCCCTTCAATTATAAGAGAAAATCTATCAGGCAGAAGAAATGACCCCTCATGTGATATCGGACGAAATAAATAAATAAATAAATAAATATGCAAATAAATGGGAATGATCTAAGAGGATTTGAAAAAAATAAAAAATAAAAACAAACACCACAGGAAGACCTGATGACAGCAGAAATATAGAAAACGTCTGCTGAGAAACAGAGGGCTGCTTCAAAAATTCCCTGACACACAGGGTCCAGGCAAATTACGAATTCCGAGAATGAAAAGAAACGCATACGATTTGAAGCTTACACTAGAAAATGGAGGCAAGTTCTGTGCTATGATAATTACAATAAGGATACTGATAGAAAGGCTATTGGAAATGCTCCTGGAAAGTTTATAGTTTATAATTGTAGTGAATCCTGCTCCAACTATGTGACCAATTATTTATGAATAAGGAGGCTATTATAAATGCGGTAATTCTGAATTCAGATCAAATAAAAAGGTCAACAATTCTAAAAATGTCATATATATATATATAGATATATATAGATGTATGTATATGTACATATATGTATGTGTATCTTTATTATCAACTATGAGGGATACTGGCATGGCTATGAGGAGACAGAGTATGGCTTGTGCCAGAGAGACTTACAAAGCTGAGGCTCCAGAAACCGAGGTGAAATCGCCAACAAAACAATCCAGAGCTCAGCCGGGCCCTGGTGACTCACTTTGTATATCTGGGCCTGTCAGTCAAATAATATATAAGTGAAATATTAATGAGAGCAGACAGAGTGAGTGAGAGCCTGTGAGAGTCAGAGACAGAGAAGGCAAGAAGAGAAATAGAAGAGTTGGAAAGAGACCAGAAGTCCAAAAGCTCCCACTCTGTGTTCATACATGACAGGTTCAAACCTGGGTTGTAGAGATTGTAAGGCAGCAGTCTCCTGTCCACAGACCCCAGACAACCCCAGCCTTCACCATATGTGTGTAGTATTTACGACAGGATATGTATTGTGAGTGTAAACTTCCCTTCAATTATAAGAGAAAAATCTATCAAGCAGAAGAATGGACCCCTCATGTAATATAGAACCAAATAAATAAATAAATAAATAAATAAATAAATATGCAAATAAATGGGGGTTATCTAGGAGGATTTGAAACAAATGAAAAATAAAAACAAAAAGCACAAGAAGACCTGATGGCAGCAGAAACATAGAAACCATCTGCTGAGAATCAAGGGCTGCTTCAAAAGTTCCGAGACCCTTCAGAGTCCAGGGAAATTAAGATTTCGGGAGAATGAAAAGAAACTCATATGTATTGAAGCTTACACTAGAGAAAGGAGGCAAGTTCTGTACTATGATAATTAAAATAAGGATGCTGATAGAAATGCTATTAGAAATGCTACTGGAAGGTTCTATTATTTATAATTGTATTGAATCCTGCTCCAACTATGTGGCCAATTAGTAGGGAAAAAGGAACCTGTTGTAAATGTGTGAATTCTGATTAAGATCAATTACATAGGTTGACAATTCTAAAAATGACAGAGATATATATGTATATTGATATATGTATATGGATGTATATCTTTATTATAAAGTCTGAGAGATACTGCCATGGATATGAGGAGACAGAATATGGCTTAAGTCAGAGAGACTTACCAATCAGAGGCTCCAGTAGCCTAGGTGAAATCACAAACAAAACCAGCCAGAGCTCAGCAGTGCTCTGGCCACTCTCTTTGTATATCTGGGCCTGTCAATAAAATAAGGATATAAGTAAAATATTCCTGAGTTCAGACAGAGTGAGAGAGAGCCTGTGAGAGTCAGAGACAGAGATGGCGGGAAGAGAAATAGAAGAGTTGGAAATAGACCAGAAGTCAAAAACCCCCTAGGCTGTGTTCATTCATGACAGGTTCAAACCTGGGTTGTAGAGATTGTCACGCAGCAGCTCTAATGCCCACAGACCCCAGACAACCCAAGCCTTCACCATATGTGTGTAGTATTTGCCCCAGGAAATGTATTGTGCATCAAAAGTTCCCTTCAGTTATAAGAGAAAATCTCTCAAGCAGAAGAAATGATGCCACATGTGATACCTGACTAAATAAATAAATATGCAAATAAATGGGGATGATCTAGGAGGACTTGAAACAATAAAAATAAATAAGGACAAAAACCACAAGAAGACCTGATGACAGCAGAAACATAGAAACCATCTGCTGAGAAACAGAGGGCTGCTTCAAAAATTCCCTAACACTTCAGGGTCCAGGGACATTAAGATTTCCGGAGAAAGAAAACAAACACATACGTATTGAAGCTTACACTAGAAAAAGGAGGGAAGATCTGGGCCATGATAATTACAATAAGGATGCTAATAGAAACACGATTAGAAATGCTACTGGAAGGTTCTATTATTTATAATTGTATTGAATCCTGCTCCAACTATATGGCCAATTATTTCAGAAAAACTAGGCTGTTATAAATGTGGTAATTCTGAAAGAAGGTCAAATACATAGGTCGAACATTCTAAAAATGACAGATATATAAATCTATATGTATATATATACATGTATGTATATCTTTATTATAAACTCTGAGTGATACTGGCATGGAAATGAGGAGACAGAATATGGCTTGTGTCAGAAAGACTTACAAACTGAGGCTCCAGTAGCCTAGATGAAATCGCCAACACAACAAGCCAGAGCTCAGCAGTGCTCTGGTAACTCTCTTTGTCTATCTGGGCCTGTCAGTAAAATAAGAATCTAAGTAAAATATGAATGAGTGAATACAGAGTGTGTGAGAGCATGTGAGAGTTAGAGATAGAGAAGGCGAGAAGAGAAATAGATGAGTTGGAAAGAGACCAGAATTAAAAACCTCCTACACTGTGTTCATTGATGACAGGTTCAAACCTGGCTTGTAGAGATTGTAAGGCAGCAGCTCTCATGCCCACAGACCCCAGACAGCCCCAGCCTTCACCATATGCTCTACTACCAGACCTGACAGTAATGTGTGTGTGTGTGTGTGTGTGTGTGTGTGTGTGTGTGTCTGTTTGTGTGTGTCTGTGTGTGCTCAGAGATCACCTGTAGTAGTCTCAGAGCATGGGTGGCAAGGGAGCCAGCCTCTCCTGCAACTTATGTACAGAGAACCTATCTGGTCAGGGCAAGCCACCTAGCCCAGATTGTGGCTAAGCAAGAATGCATATGCAAAGGGACTCTCATGTCTCACTCTCCTGAGTTCCGATTCAATACCATGCCTCACTATGATCCAAACACTGCCAATGGGGGAAGCTGGGGCACCCCTCAGAATTCATGGGCATGAGCCTGTCCAGTCACGTTTGGCTGCCTACTCAGCCTCCAGGCTCTCAGTCCACTGCTCAGGGCAGCAGATTACAAGCCCAGAAAGTAGCCAGAAAGGGCTGTGTTTCCACATAGATGGGAACTGTGTTGAACCAAACAATAGTGGATGAACCCGGCCCCTTACACCTACCCTTTGGGTCCGGCTAAGGCAATTGCTCCTGTGGCCTCACATCCCTGATCATGGTGTCCTGGTGTCCACACATCACACTCAGAGAGATTCCCAGAAGTAGGCTTGCATGAGTGTCCCATACAATGTCGCTCTGCTTGCAGGAAGCACAAACTCCCCGGGCCCTTGCTATGGACAGACAAAAAAAGATGGATGCCTCCATTGGCCAAATTAGGGGCTTCCAGTCAAGATCACAGCCCCGCCCCTCACCTGAGTGCCTGGCTGCTGCTAATCAAGGCAATTGGAAACACCTTTTACACTTGGGCCCTGAGGACATACTCAGGAATCCCTCCAGGAGCTAGCAGGCTGGCAGACCTCCCGACCCCGGGATAGCTGTGCTCCTAATTGGGCGGCCCTTCTGGCCAGTGGTGAAAATATTCCCTAGATACAAGAAAGAACTTCAGGTTTCAAAGGGATTTGAAACACCATGAGGCACTTGGAAAAGACATTTCACAGCCATCAAAACACCCTCTTTCTGAACACTGGAAGCTTCCGTTTTGCATGGAAAATCTGGACACTGGTGTGGCCATCAGTACCACAGATCCTTTACATTCGGCTTAATAGAGGGAAAGCACAGTGTGTGTGCCAGGGGGATCGAGTTTCACTTCCCTTGACCGGGGCTCTCATGGAATAAGGACAAGGATGCTGTGCAGGAAGGTGAGGAGTGCTGCATTGAGGCTGAGTGTCAGCCTCAGTGCCCTGGAGAATGGCAGTCAAGCACAGAGGGCCTGGACAGCTGCAGCTGGAGATGGACATATGCCTGGAACCTGCAGCAGCAACGCTGTCTCCGCAGTTCCCCTCTGTACTACACCATGTGCAGGAGACTAAATAATCCAAAGGGCAAAGAAAGGAAAATTTCAACACCAGGAAGGCTGAGTTCACGATGCATGCACTGACTTCCAGTAAGGGCCCAGTGAAGATGGCACATAGAGACAGTCAGAGAGACAGAATGACAGAGACAGACAAGGACTGAAATTCTGGCCCTGTGTTGATCAGTGCCAGAGCACTGAAGACAAACCCTCCATGCCCATGCATACTTCTTACAAGTGGCATTGCTATTTTATGTTTGTGAGGAAAGGTAACACTTAGAACATCTAGGTCTTAGCCACTCTGAGAAGCAACACTTGGCCAGCAGCCCACTCTCCAAAACTGCCCTCGCCTCTCCAAATTCGAAGTAGTCATAGTGATGCTCCAGCCAAGATGCAGGCTGGCATATTGCATCTCCCTGGTCCAGCCTCAGCCTGTCCTGTGTGCAGGGAACTGCACTATGTCTATTCCTTCTTTGATTTACAGTTTTGGGATAAGACTCGGTGGACAAAAAGAGCAAGAGGGAAGTAGATGATTTGGCAGTGGTAGTTTGTGCTGAGAGAGATTTGTAGAGTGATATACGATATGGCTCTGTGAGATGTCTCTCATGACTGTGGCTCAGAAGGGCCAGGTGTATCCACATTGCTACCCTAATCCAGAGCTGTGCAGGTCTCTAGCTAAAAATATTTTCAGACCTCTACATGTTACATACATATATATATATATATATATATAGAGAGAGAGAGAGAGAGAGAGAGAGAGAAAGAGAGAGAGAGAGACACTGATGTAGTCATTTTCTACAATGGATTCGATGTGACATTCACACAATTGATTGCTAAAACCTGGAGAGAAACTTTGCATCAGGAAAAGAATTGTCCAAAGGAATAAAATCTCCAAATCATTAGCTATATGCAGCTCCAACGGGACCGAGCGAAAAAGGCTCGAGAAGGAACTCATCCATGAGACTCTCCACATGGACAGGCACCACAGGTTTCCTAGTCTGGCAACACAAACAGGGCAGCTGCTAGTTCCCAGTGCAAGCCTCAGCGCAAAAACCTCTCCCTCTTCAGTGTCTTTACATCTGAAAAGAAGAAAAGTGACCAAGGGCCAAGGAGAGCTGCCCTGGTGTCAATATTGAGCTGTAAATCAGAATGTGCCAAGTGTTTTGCACAAAATCACCTGTGCCACAGTGATTCTGTTGTTCTCTCTCTCTCTCCTTCCCTCAGACACACACACACACACACACACACACACACACATCCACAGAGGCACAGGCACAAACGGAGTTATACACATGCGCACTGGACAGCTTCTGCAAGGCAGGGCTCTGGGCTGAACCCTGCTTCGCATTTCCTGGAAGCACGCCCAGCCTTTTAAGGCCAGCTCTGAGCTCCCATTGGCGGGATTCCTTCAGAAGGCCCGCCCACAGGGCGCCAGCCAGGTTCTGATAGGCCAGAAGCCTAGGCCACGCCCAGAACCGCACCAGCAATCTCATTGGCCAGTGTGCTTGGACACGCCTAGGAGGGTCCGGGCCCCTAGTCAGTGATTGGCCAGCGGCCTTGAGCACCGCCCACACGGCCCTGCAGCACGCTGATTGGGCAGCCTCCGGAAGGCCCGCCCACCAGCCACTTCCGCTCGACTCTGATTGGCCTGGTGTCCCAGGGACATGCCCCCAGCCAGCCTTCTCTTGGCTCCCATTGGCGGGCTGCTGTCTGAGGGGCGCCCTCTGATAGGCCAGTTCCTAAGGCACGCCCAGGAAGGTCACCGCCCTTGCCCCATGATTGGCCAGCCTCCTGGGCTCCGCCCACGAGGCCCGCCCCAGGCGCTCATTGGACAGCCTCCCGAGGGCCCGCCCCCCAGGCACTTCCGCTGGACCCTGATTGGCTGACCTCCAGGGGTACGCCCACCCAGAGCCAGCACCCAGGCTCTCATTGGTGGGCTGCTCTCTGAGGCCCGCCCACACAACTCCTCCTCTGTTCTCATTGGCCAGCTCTTGCTTCACGCCCCTGAGGGTGACGTTCCTCCTCTCTGATTGGCCAGCTGTCTCTATGAATACCCACTGGGCCCTCCCCTCAGGCTCATTGGGCACGGGCTCTGAGGCCCGCCCCCGGGGACTTTCTGCCATCCTCTGAAGGCCCTGTTTCTGCAAACATGACCCCCACAGCTCCTGTCTGGGCCCGTCCTTAGGACACTGCCTGCCTGCGCTAGGCTGGCCATGCTCTTGGGACACACCCAGAAACACTGTCGCCACTCTCTTAGCCCAGTGCCTCAGGGCACTTGCCCCATGGAGCCTTAGTCCCGCCCTGGTGCTGCCCTCTTGTGGACACCCAGCAGAATGCAGCTGAGCACAGGGATTCACAAGCTCCCAGTAGAGTCATCCCAGACAAAGAGAGAAACCCCTTCCACTTGCAAAGCCAAATGGGGGATCCCCCCACCCCACAGGAAAGAACAGATGTCTAGGGCACTCTACGTCAATTTCAACCCTGCTGTCCACGGGCCACAATTCCTAGAGTTCTCCTCATTCCACAGAATCACTACACTCAACTATGGTCTTTGCTGCCACCTTGTGGACATACAGCAGAATGCAGCTGAGCTCCCCATGCCACTCCTCTTTGAGTCTACCCAGAAAATTACACACAGCATGGGAATAGCAAAGGAAAGAACCCATCTGAGGACCACCTGGGAGAATGCACAACAGAGTCCACAATCCAATGTGCCAATTCATACTTGAAAAACCACTTGTGCAGTGGAAACTTCCTTTGTCATAACACAACCCAGTTCCTAAGTCCCTGCGTCAGGAATAAAGAAACAACAGCGGTAATCATAACTGAAACACACTTATGCACACTTACACACACACACACACACACACACACACCTTCCCACAGAGACGTACACACTTGTCCCGAAAATAACTTGGATTGGAGTTGCTGTTTTGCACCCTAGCAAAAGGTCAAAGTTTCATGGTGGAAGGGAGAAGTGTTAAGTTTCTGGCATATGAAGGTGAGAAATGCCTAGAGCAGATCGATAGTTACATGGACAACGAAGGGAGCATGGGTTGGAGGGACAGCTGGTGGAGCTGCCAGGGAACTATGTGGAATCCCAGGACCCTGTTTTGAGCCCCTGGTCACACTTACCCAGCTAGGGAAAAGCTGGGCTAGTGACAAATCAGAGCTGCAGCTGTCTCTCTGTCTCTCTTCCTGCTTGGGCCCTGCTCTCTCAATTTATGACTGTTTGCTTCTCCTCAATAAGAAAGTTACAAAGGATGTACAGAAATACAGGGGTAGTGGGAAAAATTACCCCCCCGTGCCCACTATTACATGGAACTGTTGACTGTAAACCATTCATCCCCCAAGAAAGAACAGAATAAATATTTGTGAGGTTAAAAACATTGTAGGTTAAATAGTGAACATTCTCTAGAGCCATGCAATACTAATCCATTGTGCATTGGATGTCACTGTCAAAAACAGTGCAGTAGCAGTTGTAGTAGTGTGTAGTATCTGCAAAAGGAAATGTATTGTGTGTCAAAAGTTCCCTTCAATTATAAGAGAAAATCTATCAGGCAGAAGAAATGACCCCTCATGTGATATCGGACGAAATAAATAAATAAATAAATAAATATGCAAATAAATGGGAATGATCTAAGAGGATTTGAAAAAAATAAAAAATAAAAACAAACACCACAGGAAGACCTGATGACAGCAGAAATATAGAAAACGTCTGCTGAGAAACAGAGGGCTGCTTCAAAAATTCCCTGACACACAGGGTCCAGGCAAATTACGAATTCCGAGAATGAAAAGAAACGCATACGATTTGAAGCTTACACTAGAAAATGGAGGCAAGTTCTGTGCTATGATAATTACAATAAGGATACTGATAGAAAGGCTATTGGAAATGCTCCTGGAAAGTTTATAATTTATAATTGTAGTGAATCCTGCTCCAACTATGTGACCAATTATTTATGAATAAGGAGGCTATTATAAATGCGGTAATTCTGAATTCAGATCAAATAAAAAGGTCAACAATTCTAAAAATGTCTGATATATATATATAGAGATGTATGTATATGTACATATATGTATGTGTATCTTTATTATCAACTATGAGGGATACTGGCATGGCTATGAGGAGACAGAGTATGGCTTGTGCCAGAGAGACTTACAAAGCTGAGGCTCCAGAAACCTAGGTGAAATCGCCAACAAAACAATCCAGAGCTCAGCCGGGCCCTGGTGACTCACTTTGTATATCTGGGCCTGTCAGTCAAATAATATATAAGTAAAACATTAATGAGTGCACAGAGTGAGTGAGAGCCTGTGAGAGTCAGAGACAGAGAAGGCAAGAAGAGAAATAGAAGAGTTGGAAAGAGACCAGAAGTCCAAAAGCTCCCACTCTGTGTTCATACATGACAGGTTCAAACCTGGGTTGTAGAGATTGTAAGGCAGAAGTCTCCTGTCCACAGACCCCAGACAACCCCAGCCTTCACCATATGTGTGTAGTATTTACGACAGGATATGTATTGTGAGTGTAAACTTCCCTTCAATTATAAGAGAAAAATCTATCAAGCAGAAGAATGGACCCCTCATGTAATATAGAACCAAATAAATAAATGAAGAAATAAATATGCAAATAAATGGGGGTTATCTAGGAGGATTTGAAACAAATGAAAAATAAAAACAAAAAGCACAAGAAGACCTGATGGCAGCAGAAACATAGAAACCATCTGCTGAGAATCAAGGGCTGCTTCAAAAGTTCCGAGACCCTTCAGAGTCCAGGGAAATTAAGATTTCGGGAGAATGAAAAGAAACTCATATGTATTGAAGCTTACACTAGAGAAAGGAGGCAAGTTCTGTACTATGATAATTAAAATAAGGATGCTGATAGAAATGCTATTAGAAATGCTACTGGAAGGTTCTATTATTTATAATTGTATTGAATCCTGCTCCAACTATGTGGCCAATTAGTAGGGAAAAAGGAACCTGTTGTAAATGTGTGAATTCTGATTAAGATCAATTACATAGGTTGACAATTCTAAAAATGACAGAGATATATATGTATATTTATATATGTATATGGATGTATATCTTTATTATAAAGTCTGAGAGATACTGCCATGGATATGAGGAGACAGAATATGGCTTAAGTCAGAGAGACTTACCAATCAGAGGCTCCAGTAGCCTAGGTGAAATCACAAACAAAACCAGCCAGAGCTCAGCAGTGCTCTGGCCACTCTCTTTGTATACCTGGGCCTGTCAATAAAATAAGGATATAAGTAAAATATTCCTGAGTTCAGACAGAGTGAGAGAGAGCCTGTGAGAGTCAGAGACAGAGATGGCGGGAAGAGAAATAGAAGAGTTGGAAATAGACCAGAAGTCAAAAACCCCCTAGGCTGTGTTCATTCATGACAGGTTCAAACCTGGGTTGTAGAGATTGTCACGCAGCAGCTCTAATGCCCACAGACCCCAGACAACCCAAGCCTTCACCATATGTGTGTAGTATTTGCCCCAGGAAATGTATTGTGCATCAAAAGTTCCCTT
Organism: Erinaceus europaeus; assembly: GCF_950295315.1. NCBI lineage: Eukaryota > Metazoa > Chordata > Mammalia > Eulipotyphla > Erinaceidae > Erinaceus > Erinaceus europaeus. The sequence continues at coordinate 932,417 of NC_080174.1, forward strand.
CAGTTATAAGAGAAAATCTCTCAAGCAGAAGAAATGATGCCACATGTGATACCTGACTAAATAAATAAATATGCAAATAAATGGGGATGATCTAGGAGGACTTGAAACAATAAAAATAAATAAGGACAAAAACCACAAGAAGACCTGATGACAGCAGAAACATAGAAACCATCTGCTGAGAAACAGAGGGCTGCTTCAAAAATTCCCTAACACTTCAGGGTCCAGGGACATTAAGATTTCCGGAGAAAGAAAACAAACACATACGTATTGAAGCTTACACTAGAAAAAGGAGGGAAGATCTGGGCCATGATAATTACAATAAGGATGCTAATAGAAACACGATTAGAAATGCTACTGGAAGGTTCTATTATTTATAATTGTATTGAATCCTGCTCCAACTATATGGCCAATTATTTCAGAAAAACTAGGCTGTTATAAATGTGGTAATTCTGAAAGAAGGTCAAATACATAGGTCGAACATTCTAAAAATGACAGATATATAAATCTATATGTATATATATATACATGTATGTATATCTTTATTATAAACTCTGAGTGATACTGGCATGGAAATGAAGAGACAGAATATGGCTTGTGTCAGAAAGACTTACAAACTGAGGCTCCAGTAGCCTAGGTGAAATCGCCAACACAACAAGCCAGAGCTCAGCAGTGCTCTGGTAACTCTCTTTGTCTATCTGGGCCTGTCAGTAAAATAAGAATCTAAGTAAAATATGAATGAGTGAAGACAGAGTGTGTGAGAGCATGTGAGAGTTAGAGATAGAGAAGGCGAGAAGAGAAATAGATGAGTTGGAAAGAGACCAGAATTCAAAAACCTCCTACACTGTGTTCATTGATGACAGGTTCAAACCTGGCTTGTAGAGATTGTAAGGCAGCAGCTCTCATGCCCACAGACCCCAGACAGCCCCAGCCTTCACCATATGCTCTACTACCAGACCTGACAGTAGTGTGTGTGTGTGTGTGTGTGTGTGTGTGTGTGTGTCTGTTTGTGTGTGTCTGTGTGTGCTCAGAGATCACCTGTAGTAGTCTCAGAGCATGGGTGGCAAGGGAGCCAGCCTCTCCTGCAACTTATGTACAGAGAACCTATCTGGTCAGGGCAAGCCACCTAGCCCAGATTGTGGCTAAGCAAGAATGCATATGCAAAGGGACTCTCATGTCTCACTCTCCTGAGTTCCGATTCAATACCATGCCTCACTATGATCCAAACACTGCCAATGGGGGAAGCTGGGGCACCCCTCAGAATTCAGGGGCATGAGCCTGTCCAGTCACGTTTGGCTGCCTACTCAGCCTCCAGGCTCTCAGTCCACTGCTCAGGGCAGCAGATTACAAGCCCAGAAAGTAGCCAGAAAGGGCTGTGTTTCCACATAGATGGGAACTGTGTTGAACCAAACAATAGTGGATGAACCCGGCCCCTTACACCTACCCTTTGGGTCCGGCTAAGGCAATTGCTCCTGTGGCCTCACATCCCTGATCATGGTGTCCTGCTGTCCACACATCACACTCAGAGAGATTCCCAGAAGTAGGCTTGCATGAGTGTCCCATACAATGTCGCTCTGCTTGCAGGAAGCACAAACTCCCCGGGCCCTTGCTATGGACAGACAAAAAAAGATGGATGCCTCCATTGGCCAAATTAGGGGCTTCCAGTCAAGATCACAGCCCCGCCCCTCACCTGAGGGCGTGGCTGCTGCTAATCAAGGCAATTGGAAACACCTTTTACACTTGGGCCCTGAGGACATACTCAGGAATCCCTCCAGGAGCTAGCAGGCTGGCAGACCTCCTAACCCCGGGATAGCTGTGCTCCTAATTGGGCGGCCCTTCTGGCCAGTGGTGAAAATATTCCCTAGATACAAGAAAGAACTTCAGGTTTCAAAGGGATTTGAAACACCATGAGGCACTTGGAAAAGACATTTCACAGCCATCAAAACACCCTCTTTCTGAACACTGGAAGCTTCCGTTTTGCATGGAAAATCTGGACACTGGTGTGGCCATCAGGACCACAGATCCTTTACATTCGGCTTAATAGAGGGAAAGCACAGTGTGTGTGCCAGGGGGATCGAGTTTCACTTCTCTTGACCGGGGCTCTCATGGAATAAGGACAAGGATGCTGTGCAGGAAGGTGAGGAGGGCTGCATTGAGGCTGAGTGTCAGCCTCAGGGCCATGGAGAATGGCAGTCAAGCACAGAGGGCCTGGACAGCTGCAGCTGGAGATGGACATATGCCTGGAACCTGCAGCAGCAACGCTGTCTCCGCAGTTCCCCTCTGTACTACACCATGTGCAGGAGACTAAATAATCCAAAGGGCAAAGAAAGGAAAATTTCAACACCAGGAAGGCTGAGTTCACGATGCATGCACTGACTTCCAGTAAGGGCCCAGTGAAGAAGGCACGTAGAGACAGTCAGAGAGACAGAATGACAGAGACAGACAAGGACTGAAATTCTGGCCCTGTGTTGATCAGTGCCAGAGCACTGAAGACAAACCCTCCATGCCCATGCATACTTCTTACAAGTGGCATTGCTATTCTATGTTTGTGAGGAAAGGTAACACTTAGAACATCTAGGTCTTAGCCACTCTGAGAAGCAACACTTGGCCCGCAGCCCACTCTCCAAAACTGCCCTCGCCTCTCCAAATTCGAAGTAGTCATAGTGATGCTCCAGCCAAGATGCAGGCTGGCGTATTGCATCTCCCTGCTCCAGCCTCAGCCTGTCCTGTGTGCAGGGAACTGCACTATGTCTATTCCTTCTTTGATTTACAGTTTTGGGATAAGACTCGGTGGACAAAAAGAGCAAGAGGGAAGTAGATGATTTGGCAGTGGTAGTTTGTGCTGAGAGAGATTTGTAGAGTGATATATGATATGGCTCTGTGAGATGTCTCTCATGACTGTGGCTCAGAAGGGCCAGGTGTATCCACATTGCTACCCTAATCCAGAGCTGTGCAGGTCTCTAGCTAAAAATATTTTCAGACCTCTACATGTTACATACATATATATATATATATATATAGAGAGAGAGAGAGAGAGAGAGAGAGATACTGATGTAGTCATTTTCTACAATGGATTCGATGTGACATTCACACAATTGATTGCTAAAACCTGGAGAGAAACTTTGCATCAGGAAAAGAATTGTCCAAAGGAATAAAATCTCCAAATCATTAGCTATATGCAGCTCCAACGGGACCGAGCGAAAAAGGCTCGAGAAGGAACTCATCCAGGAGACTCTCCACATGGACAGGCACCACAGGTTTCCTAGTCTGGCAACACAAACAGGGCAGCTGCTAGTTCCCAGTGCAAGCCTCAGCGCAAAAACCTCTCCCTCTTCAGTGTCTTTACATCTGAAAAGAAGAAAAGTGACCAAGGGCCAAGGAGAGCTGCCCTGGTGTCAATATTGAGCTGTAAATCAGAATGTGCCAAGTGTTTTGCACAAAATCACCTGTGCCACAGTGATTCTGTTGTTCTCTCTCTCTCTCCTTCCCTCAGGCACACACACACACACACACACACACACACACACACACATCCACAGAGGCACAGGCACAAACGGAGTTATACACATGCGCACTGGACAGCTTCTGCAAGGCAGGGCTCTGGGCTGAACCCTGCTTCGCATTTCCTGGAAGCACGCCCAGCCTTTTAAGGCCAGCTCTGAGCTCCCATTGGCGGGATTCCTTCAGAAGGCCCGCCCACAGGGCGCCAGCCAGGTTCTGATAGGCCAGAAGCCTAGGCCACGCCCAGAACCGCACCAGCAATCTCATTGGCCAGTGTGCTTGGACACGCCCAGGAGGGTCCGGGCCCCTAGTCAGTGATTGGCCAGCGGCCTTGAGCACCGCCCACACGGCCCTGCAGCACGCTGATTGGGCAGCCTCCGGAAGGCCCGCCCACCAGCCACTTCCGCTCGACTCTGATTGGCCTGGTGTCCCAGGGACACGCCCCCAGCCAGCCTTCTCTTGGCTCCCATTGGCGGGCTGCTGTCTGAGGGGCGCCCTCTGATAGGCCAGTTCCTAAGGCACGCCCAGGAAGGTCACCGCCCTTGCCCCATGATTGGCCAGCCTCCTGGGCTCCGCCCACGAGGCCCGCCCCAGGCGCTCATTGGACAGCCTCCCGAGGGCCCGCCCCCCAGGCACTTCCGCTGGACCCTGATTGGCTGACCTCCAGGGGTACGCCCACCCAGAGCCAGCACCCAGGCTCTCATTGGTGGGCTGCTCTCTGAGGCCCGCCCACACAACTCCTCCTCTGTTCTCATTGGCTAGCTCTTGCTTCACGCCCCTGAGGGTGACGTTCCTCCTCTCTGATTGGCCAGCTGTCTCTTTGAATACCCACTGGGCCCTCCCCTCAGGCTCATTGGGCACGGGCTCTGAGGCCCGCCCCCGGCGACTTTCTGCCATCCTCTGAAGGCCCTGTTTCTGCAAACATGACCCCCACAGCTCCTGTCTGGGCCCGTCCTTAGGACACTGCCTGCCTGCGCTAGGCTGGCCGTGCTCTTGGGACACACCCAGAAACACTGTCGCCACTCTCCTAGCCCAGTGCCTCAGGGCACTTGCCCCATGGAGCCTTAGTCCCGCCCTGGTGCTGCCCTCTTGTGGACACCCAGCAGAATGCAGCTGAGCACAGGGATTCACAAGCTCCCAGTAGAGTCATCCCAGACAAAGAGAGAAACCCCTTCCACTTGCAAAGCCAAATGGGGGATCCCCCCACCCCACAGGAAAGAACAGATGTCTAGGGCACTCTACGTCAATTTCAACCCTGCTGTCCACGGGCCACAATTCCTAGAGTTCTCCTCATTCCACAGAATCACTACACTCAACTATGGTCTTTGCTGCCACCTTGTGGACATACAGCAGAATGCAGCTGAGCTCCCCATGCCACTCCTCTTTGAGTCTACCCAGAAAATTACACACAGCATGGGAATAGCAAAGGAAAGAACCCATCTGAGGACCACCTGGGAGAATGCACAACAGAGTCCACAATCCAATGTGCCAATTCATACTTGAAAAACCACTTGTGCAGTGGAAACTTCCTTTGTCATAACACAACCCAGTTCCTAAGTCCCTGCGTCAGGAATAAAGAAACAACAGCGGTAATCATAACTGAAACACACTTATGCACACTTACACACACACACACACACACACACACACACACACACACACCTTCCCACAGAGACGTACACACTTGTCCCGAAAATAACTTGGATTGGAGTTGCTGTTTTGCACCCTAGCAAAAGGTCAAAGTTTCATGGGTGGAAGGGAGAAGTGTTAAGTTTCTGGCATATGAAGGTGAGAAATGCCTAGAGCAGATCGATAGTTACATGGACAACGAAGGGAGCATGGGTTGGAGGGACAGCTGGTGGAGCTGCCAGGGAACTATGTGGAATCCCAGGACCCTGTTTTGAGCCCCTGGTCACACTTACCCAGCTAGGGAAAAGCTGGGCTAGTGACAAATCAGAGCTGCAGATGTCTCTCTGTCTCTCTTCCTGCTTGGGCCCTGCTCTCTCAATTTATGACTGTTTGCTTCTCCTCAATAAGAAAGTTACAAAGGATGTACAGAAATACAGGGGTAGTGGGAAAAATTACCCCCCCGTGCCCACTATTACATGGAACTGTTGACTGTAAACCATTCATCCCCCAAGAAAGAACAGAATAAATATTTGTGAGGTTAAAAACATTGTAGGTTAAATAGTGAACATTCTCTAGAGCCATGCAATACTAATCCATTGTGCATTGGATGTCACTGTCAAAAACAGTGCAGTAGCAGTTGTAGTAGTGTGTAGTATCTGCAAAAGGAAATGTATTGTGTGTCAAAAGTTCCCTTCAATTATAAGAGAAAATCTATCAGGCAGAAGAAATGACCCCTCATGTGATATCGGACGAAATAAATAAATAAATAAATAAATATGCAAATAAATGGGAATGATCTAAGAGGATTTGAAAAAAAAAAATAAAAACAAACACCACAGGAAGACCTGATGACAGCAGAAATATAGAAAACGTCTGCTGAGAAACAGAGGGCTGCTTCAAAAATTCCCTGACACACAGGGTCCAGGCAAATTACGAATTCCGAGAATGAAAAGAAACGCATACGATTTGAAGCTTACACTAGAAAATGGAGGCAAGTTCTGTGCTATGATAATTACAATAAGGATACTGATAGAAAGGCTATTGGAAATGCTCCTGGAAAGTTTATAATTTATAATTGTAGTGAATCCTGCTCCAACTATGTGACCAATTATTTATGAATAAGGAGGCTATTATAAATGCGGTAATTCTGAATTCAGATCAAATAAAAAGGTCAACAATTCTAAAAATGTCTGATATATATATATAGATGTATGTATATGTACATATATGTATGTGTATCTTTATTATCAACTATGAGGGATACTGGCATGGCTATGAGGAGACAGAGTATGGCTTGTGCCAGAGAGACTTACAAAGCTGAGGCTCCAGAAACCTAGGTGAAATCGCCAACAAAACAATCCAGAGCTCAGCCGGGCCCTGGTGACTCACTTTGTATATCTGGGCCTGTCAGTCAAATAATATATAAGTGAAATATTAATGAGAGCAGACAGAGTGAGTGAGAGCCTGTGAGAGTCAGAGACAGAGAAGGCAAGAAGAGAAATAGAAGAGTTGGAAAGAGACCAGAAGTCCAAAAGCTCCCACTCTGTGTTCATACATGACAGGTTCAAACCTGGGTTGTAGAGATTGTAAGGCAGCAGTCTCCTGTCCACAGACCCCAGACAACCCCAGCCTTCACCATATGTGTGTAGTATTTACGACAGGATATGTATTGTGAGTGTAAACTTCCCTTCAATTATAAGAGAAAAATCTATCAAGCAGAAGAATGGACCCCTCATGTAATATAGAACCAAATAAATAAATAAATAAATAAATAAATAAATATGCAAATAAATGGGGGTTATCTAGGAGGATTTGAAACAAATGAAAAATAAAAACAAAAAGCACAAGAAGACCTGATGGCAGCAGAAACATAGAAACCATCTGCTGAGAATCAAGGGCTGCTTCAAAAGTTCCGAGACCCTTCAGAGTCCAGGGAAATTAAGATTTCGGGAGAATGAAAAGAAACTCATATGTATTGAAGCTTACACTAGAGAAAGGAGGCAAGTTCTGTACTATGATAATTAAAATAAGGATGCTGATAGAAATGCTATTAGAAATGCTACTGGAAGGTTCTATTATTTATAATTGTATTGAATCCTGCTCCAACTATGTGGCCAATTAGTAGGGAAAAAGGAACCTGTTGTAAATGTGTGAATTCTGATTAAGATCAATTACATAGGTTGACAATTCTAAAAATGACAGAGATATATATGTATATTTATATATGTATATGGATGTATATCTTTATTATAAAGTCTGAGAGATACTGCCATGGATATGAGGAGACAGAATATGGCTTAAGTCAGAGAGACTTACCAATCTGAGGCTCCAGTAGCCTAGGTGAAATCACAAACAAAACCAGCCAGAGCTCAGCAGTGCTCTGGCCACTCTCTTTGTATATCTGGGCCTGTCAATAAAAAAAGGATATAAATAAAATATTCCTGAGTTCAGACAGAGAGAGAGACTGTGAGAGTCAGAGACAGAGATGGCGAGAAGAGAAATAGAAGAGTTGGAAATAGACCAGAAGTCAAAAACCCCCTAGGCTGTGTTCATTCATGACAGGTTCAAACCTGGGTTGTAGAGATTGTCACGCAGCAGCTCTAATGCCCACAGACCCCAGACAACCCAAGCCTTCACCATATGTGTGTAGTATTTGCCCCAGGAAATGTATTGTGCATCAAAAGTTCCCTTCAGTTATAAGAGAAAATCTCTCAAGCAGAAGAAATGATGCCACATGTGATACCTGACTAAATAAATAAATATGCAAATAAATGGGGATGATCTAGGAGGACTTGAAACAATAAAAATAAATAAAGACAAAAACCACAAGAAGACCTGATGACAGCAGAAACATAGAAACCATCTGCTGAGAAACAGAGGGCTGCTTCAAAAATTCCCTAACACTTCAGGGTCCAGGGACATTAAGATTTCCGGAGAAAGAAAACAAACACATACGTATTGAAGCTTACACTAGAAAAAGGAGGGAAGATCTGGGCCATGATAATTACAATAAGGATGCTAATAGAAACACGATTAGAAATGCTACTGGAAGGTTCTATTATTTATAATTGTATTGAATCCTGCTCCAACTATATGGCCAATTATTTCAGAAAAACTAGGCTGTTATAAATGTGGTAATTCTGAAAGAAGGTCAAATACATAGGTCGAACATTCTAAAAATGACAGATATATAAATCTATATGTATATATATACATGTATGTATATCTTTATTATAAACTCTGAGTGATACTGGCATGGAAATGAAGAGACAGAATATGGCTTGTGTCAGAAAGACTTACAAACTGAGGCTCCAGTAGCCTAGGTGAAATCGCCAACACAACAAGCCAGAGCTCAGCAGTGCTCTGGTAACTCTCTTTGTCTATCTGGGCCTGTCAGTAAAATAAGAATCTAAGTAAAATATGAATGAGTGAAGACAGAGTGTGTGAGAGCATGTGAGAGTTAGAGATAGAGAAGGCGAGAAGAGAAATAGATGAGTTGGAAAGAGACCAGAATTCAAAAACCTCCTACACTGTGTTCATTGATGACAGGTTCAAACCTGGCTTGTAGAGATTGTAAGGCAGCAGCTCTCATGCCCACAGACCCCAGACAGCCCCAGCCTTCACCATATGCTCTACTACCAGACCTGACAGTAATGTGTGTGTGTGTGTGTGTGTGTATGTGTGTGTGTGTGTCTGTTTGTGTGTGTCTGTGTGTGCTCAGAGATCACCTGTAGTAGTCTCAGAGCATGGGTGGCAAGGGAGCCAGCCTCTCCTGCAACTTATGTACAGAGAACCTATCTGGTCAGGGCAAGCCACCTAGCCCAGATTGTGGCTAAGCAAGAATGCATATGCAAAGGGACTCTCATGTCTCACTCTCCTGAGTTCCGATTCAATACCATGCCTCACTATGATCCAAACACTGCCAATGGGGGAAGCTGGGGCACCCCTCAGAATTCAGGGGCATGAGCCTGTCCAGTCACGTTTGGCTGCCTACTCAGCCTCCAGGCTCTCAGTCCACTGCTCAGGGCAGCAGATTACAAGCCCAGAAAGTAGCCAGAAAGGGCTGTGTTTCCACATAGATGGGAACTGTGTTGAACCAAACAATAGTGGATGAACCCGGCCCCTTACACCTACCCTTTGGGTCCGGCTAAGGCAATTGCTCCTGTGGCCTCACATCCCTGATCATGGTGTCCTGGTGTCCACACATCACACTCAGAGAGATTCCCAGAAGTAGGCTTGCATGAGTGTCCCATACAATGTCGCTCTACTTGCAGGAAGCACAAACTCCCCGGGCCCTTGCTATGGACAGACAAAAAAAGATGGATGCCTCCATTGGCCAAATTAGGGGCTTCCAGTCAAGATCACAGCCCCGCCCCTCACCTGAGTGCCTGGCTGCTGCTAATCAAGGCAATTGGAAACACCTTTTACACTTGGGCCCTGAGGACATACTCAGGAATCCCTCCAGGAGCTAGCAGGCTGGCAGACCTCCTAACCCCGGGATAGCTGTGCTCCTAATTGGGCGGCCCTTCTGGCCAGTGGTGAAAATATTCCCTAGATACAAGAAAGAACTTCAGGTTTCAAAGGGATTTGAAACACCATGAGGCACTTGGAAAAGACATTTCACAGCCATCAAAACACCCTCTTTCTGAACACTGGAAGCTTCCGTTTTGCATGGAAAATCTGGACACTGGTGTGGCCATCAGTACCACAGATCCTTTACATTCGGCTTAATAGAGGGAAAGCACAGTGTGTGTGCCAGGGGGATCGAGTTTCACTTCTCTTGACCGGGGCTCTCATGGAATAAGGACAAGGATGCTGTGCAGGAAGGTGAGGAGGGCTGCATTGAGGCTGAGTGTCAGCCTCAGGGCCCTGGAGAATGGCAGTCAAGCACAGAGGGCCTGGACAGCTGCAGCTGGAGATGGACATATGCCTGGAACCTGCAGCAGCGACGCTGTCTCCGCAGTTCCCCTCTGTACTACACCATGTGCAGGAGACTAAATAATCCAAAGGGCAAAGAAAGGAAAATTTCAACACCAGGAAGGCTGAGTTCACGATGCATGCACTGACTTCCAGTAAGGGCCCAGTGAAGATGGCACGTAGAGACAGTCAGAGAGACAGAATGACAGAGACAGACAAGGACTGAAATTCTGGCCCTGTGTTGATCAGTGCCAGAGCACTGAAGACAAACCCTCCATGCCCATGCATACTTCTTACAAGTGGCATTGCTATTTTATGTTTGTGAGGAAAGGTAACACTTAGAACATCTAGGTCTTAGCCACTCTGAGAAGCAACCCTTGGCCGGCAGCCCACTCTCCAAAACTGCCCTCGCCTCTCCAAATTCGAAGTAGTCATAGTGATGCTCCAGCCAAGATGCAGGCTGGCGTATTGCATCTCCCTGGTCCAGCCTCAGCCTGTCCTGTGTGCAGGGAACTGCACTATGTCTATTCCTTCTTTGATTTACAGTTTTGGGATAAGACTCGGTGGACAAAAAGAGCAAGAGGGAAGTAGATGATTTGGCAGTGGTAGTTTGTGCTGAGAGAGATTTGTAGAGTGATATACGATATGGCTCTGTGAGATGTCTCTCATGACTGTGGCTCAGAAGGGCCAGGTGTATCCACATTGCTACCCTAATCCAGAGCTGTGCAGGTCTCTAGCTAAAAATATTTTCAGACCTCTACATGTTACATACATATATATAGAGAGAGAGAGAGAAAGAGAGAGAGAGAGAAAGAGAGAGAGAGAGACACTGATGTAGTCATTTTCTACAATGGATTCGATGTGACATTCACACAATTGATTGCTAAAACCTGGAGAGAAACTTTGCATCAGGAAAAGAATTGTCCAAAGGAATAAAATCTCCAAATCATTAGCTATATGCAGCTCCAACGGGACCGAGCGAAAAAGGCTCGAGAAGGAACTCATCCATGAGACTCTCCACATGGACAGGCACCACAGGTTTCCTAGTCTGGCAACACAAACAGGGCAGCTGCTAGTTCCCAGTGCAAGCCTCAGCGCAAAAACCTCTCCCTCTTCAGTGTCTTTACATCTGAAAAGAAGAAAAGTGACCAAGGGCCAAGGAGAGCTGCCCTGGTGTCAATATTGAGCTGTAAATCAGAATGTGCCAAGTGTTTTGCACAAAATCACCTATGCCACAGTGATTCTGTTGTTCTCTCTCTCTCTCCCTCCCTCAGACACACACACACACACACACACACACACATCCACAGAGGCACAGGCACAAACGGAGTTATACACATGCGCACTGGACAGCTTCTGCAAGGCAGGGCCCTGGGCTGAACCCTGCTTCGCATTTCCTGGAAGCACGCCCAGCCTTTTAAGGCCAGCTCTGAGCTCCCATTGGCGGGATTCCTTCAGAAGGCCCGCCCACAGGGCGCCAGCCAGGCTCTGATAGGCCAGAGGCCTAGGCCATGCCCAGAACCCCACCAGCAATCTCATTGGCCAGTGTGCTTGGACACGCCCAGGAGGGTCCGGGCCCCTAGTCAGTGATTGGCCAGCGGCCTTGAGCACCGCCCACATGGCCCTACAGCACGCTGATTGGGCAGCCTCCGGAAGGCCCGCCCACCAGCCACTTCCGCTCGACTCTGATTGGCCTGGTGTCCCAGGGACAAGGACCCAGCCAGCCTTCTCTTGGCTCCCATTGGCGGGCTGCTGTCTGAGGGGCGCCCTCTGATAGGCGAGTTCCTAAGGCACGCCCAGGAAGGTCACAGCCCTTGCCTCAGGATTGGCCTGCCTCCTGGGCTCCACCCACGAGGCCCGCCCCAGGCGCTCATTGGACAGCCTCCCGAGGGCCCGCCCCCCAGGCACTTCCGCTGGACCCTGATTGGCTGACCTCCAGGGGTACGCCCACCCAGAGCCAGCACCCAGGCTCTCATTGGTGGGCTGCTCTCTGAGGCCCGCCCACACAACTCCTCCTCTGTTCTCATTGGCCAGCTCTTGCTTCACGCCCCTGAGGGTGAGGTTCCTCCTCTCTGATTGGCCAGCTGTCTCTATGAATACCCACTGGGCCCTCCCCTCAGGCTCATTGGGCACGGGCTCTGAGGCCCGCCCCCGGGGACTTTCTGCCCTCCTCTGAAGGCCCTGTTTCTGCAAACACGACCCCCACAGCTCCTGTCTGGGCCCGTCCTTAGGACACTGCCTGCCTGCGCTAGGCTGGCCATGCTCTTGGGACACACCCAGAAACACTGTCGCCACTCTCCTAGCCCAGTGCCTCAGGGCACTTGCCCCATGGAGCCTTAGTCCTGCCCTGGTGCTGCCCTCTTGTGGACACCCAGCAGAATGCAGCTGAGCACAGGGATTCACAAGCTCCCAGTAGAGTAATCTCAGACAAAGAGAGAAACCCCTTCCACTTGGAAAGCCAAATGGGGGATCCCCCAACCCCACAGGAAAGAACAGATGTCTAGGGCACTCTATGTCATTTTCAACCCTGCTGTCCACGGGCCACAATTCCTAGAGTTCTCCTCATTCCACAGAATCACTACACTCAGCTATGGTATTTGCTGCCACCTTGTGGACATACAGCAGAATGCAGCTGAGCCCCCCATGCCACTCCTCTTTGAGTCTACCCAGAAAATTACACACAGCATGGGAATAACAAAGGAAAGAATCCATCTGAGGACCACCTGGGAGAATGCATTACAGAGTCCACAATCCAATGTGCCAATTCATACTTGAAAAACCACTTGTGCAGTGGAAACTTCCTTTGTCATAACACAACCCAGTTCCTAAGTCCCTGCGTCAGGAATCAAGAAACAACAGCGGTAATCATAACTGAAACACACTTATGCACACTTACACACACACACACACACACACACACACACACCTTCCCACAGAGACGTACACACTTGTCCCTAAAATAACTTGGATTGGAGTTGCTGTTTTGCACCCTAGCAAAAGGTCAAAGTTTCATGGGTGGAAGGGAGAAGTGTTAAGTTTCTGGCATATGAAGGTGAGAAATGCCTAGAGCAGATCGATAGTTACATGGACAATGAAGGGAGCATGGGTTGGAGGGACAGCTGGTGGAGCTGCCAGGGAACTATGTGGAATCCCAGGACCCTGTTTTGAGGCCCTGGTCACAATTACCCAGCTAGGGAAAAGCTGGACTAGTGACAAATCAGAGCTGCAGCTGTCTCTCTGTCTCTCTTCCTGGTTGAGCCCTGCTCTCTCAATTTATGACTGTTTGCTTCTCCTCAATAAGAAAGTTACAAAGGATGTACAGAAATACAGGGATAGTGGGAAAAATTACCCCCCACCCCGTGCCCACTATTACATGGAACTGTTGACTGTAAACCATTCATCCCCCAAGAAAGAACAGAATAAATATTTGTGAGGTTAAAAACATTGTAGGTTAAATAGTGAACATTCTCTAGAGCCATGCAATACTAATCCATTGTGCATTGGATGTCACTGTAAAAAACAGTGCAGTAGCAGTTGTAGTAGTGTGTAGTATCTGCAAAAGGAAATGTATTGTGTGTCAAAAGTTCCCTTCAATTATAAGAGAAAATCTATCAGGCAGAAGAAATGACCCCTCATGTGATATCGGATGAAATAAATAAATAAATAAAAATGCAAATAAATGGGAATGATCTAGCAGGATTTGAAAAAAATAAAAAAATAAAAACAAAAACAACAGGAAGACCTGATGACAGCAGAAATATAGAAAACGTCTGCTGAGAAATAGAGGTCTGCTTCAAAAATTCCCTGACACACAGGGTCCAGGCAAATTACGAATTCCGAGAATGAAAAGAAACGCATACGATTTGAAGCTTACACTAGAAAATGGAGGCAAGTTCTGTGCTATGATAATTCCAATAAGGTTACTGATAGAAAGGCTATTGGAAATGCTCCTGGAAAGTTTATAATTTATAATTGTAGTGAATCCTGCTCCAACTATGTGACCAATTATTTATGAATAAGGAGGCTATTATAAATGTGGTAATTCTGCATTCAGATCAAATAAAAAGGTCAACAATTCTAAAAATGTCTGATATATATATATAGATAGATAGATGTATATGTACATATATGTATGTGTATCTTTATTATCAACTATGAGGGATACTGGCATGGCTATGAGGAGACAGAGTATGGCTTGTGCCAGAGAGACTTACAAAGCTGAGGCTCCAGAAACCTAGGTGAAATCGCCAACAAAACAATCCAGAGCTCAGCCGGGCCCTGGTGACTCGCTTTGTATATCTGGGCCTGTCAGTCAAATAATATATAAGTAAAACATTAATGAGTGCAGACAGAGTGAGTGAGAGCCTGTGAGAGTCAGAGACAGAGAAGGCAAGAAGAGAAATAGAAGAGTTGGAAAGAGACCAGAAGTCCAAAAGCTCCCACTCTGTGTTCATACATGACAGGTTCAAACCTGGGTTGTAGAGATTGTAAGGCAGCAGTCTCCTGTCCACAGACCCCAGACAACCCCAGCCTTCACCATATGTGTGTAGTATTTACGACAGGATATGTATTGTGAGTGTGAACTTCCCTTCAATTATAAGAGAAAAATCTATCAAGCAGAAGAATGGACCCCTCATGTAATATAGAACCAAATAAATAAATAAATAAATAAATATGCAAATAAATGGGGGTTTTCTAGGAGGATTTGAAACAAATGAAAAATAAAAACAAAAAGCACAAGAAGACCTGATGGCAGCAGAAACATAGAAACCATCTGCTGAGAATCAAGGGCTGCTTCAAAAGTTCCGAGACTCTTCAGAGTCCAGGGAAATTAAGATTTCGGGAGAATGAAAAGAAACTCATATGTATTGAAGCTTACACTAGAGAAAGGAGGCAAGTTCTGTACTATGATAATTAAATAAGGATGCTGATAGAAATGCTATTAGAAATGCTACTGGAAGGTTCTATTATTTATAATTGTATTGAATCCTGCTCCAACTATGTGGCCAATTAGTAGGGAAAAAGGAACCTGTTGTAAATGTGTGAATTCTGATTAAGATCAATTACATAGGTTGATAATTCTAAAATTGACAGATATATATATGTATATTTATATATGTATATGGATGTATATCTTTATTATAAAGTCTGTGAGATACTGCCATGGATATGAGGAGACAGAATATGGCTTAAGTCAGAGAGACTTACAAATCTGAGGCTCCAGTAGCCTAGGTGAAATCACAAACAAAACCAGCCAGAGCTCAGCAGTGCTCTGGCCACTCACTTTGTATATCTGGGCCTGTCAATAAAATAAGGATATAAGTAAAATATTCCTGAGTTCAAGCAGAGTGAGAGAGAGCCTGTGAGAGTCAGAGACAGAGATGGCGAGAAGAGAAATAGAAGAGTTAGAAATAGTCCAGAAGTCAAAAAGCCCCTAGGCTGTGTTCATTCATGACAGGTTCAAACCTGGGTTGTAGAGATTGTCACGCAGCAGCTCTAATGCCCACAGACCCCAGACAACCCAAGCCTTCACCATATGTGTGTAGTATTTGCCCCAGGAAATGTATTGTGCATCAAAAGTTCCCTTCAGTTATAAGAGAAAATCTCTCAAGCAGAAGAAATGATGCCACATGTGATACCTGACTAAATAAATAAATATGCAAATAAATGGGGATGATCTAGGAGGACTTGAAACAATAAAAATAAATAAAGACAAAAACCACAAGAAGACCTGATGACAGCAGAAACATAGAAACCATCTGCTGAGAAACAGAGGGCTGCTTCAAAAATTCCCTAACACTTCAGGGTCCAGGGACATTAAGATTTCCGGAGAAAGAAAACAAACACATACGTATTGAAGCTTACACTAGAAAAAGGAGGGAAGATCTGGGCCATGATAATTACAATAAGGATGCTAATAGAAACACGATTAGAAATGCTACTGGAAGGTTCTATTATTTATAATTGTATTGAATCCTGCTCCAACTATATGGCCAATTATTTCAGAAAAACTAGGCTGTTATAAATGTGGTAATTCTGAAAGAAGGTCAAATACATAGGTCGAACATTCTAAAAATGACAGATATATAAATCTATATGTATATATATACATGTATGTATATCTTTATTATAAACTCTGAGTGATACTGGCATGGAAATGAGGAGACACAATATGGCTTGTGTCAGAAAGACTTACAAACTGAGGCTCCAGTAGCCTAGGTGAAATCGCCAACACAACAAGCCAGAGCTCAGCAGTGCTCTGATAACTATCTTTGTCTATCTGGGCCTCTCAGTAAAATAAGAATCTAAGTAAAATATTAATGAGTGAAGACAGAGTGTGTGAGAGCATGTGAGAGTTAGAGATAGAGAAGGCGAGAAGAGAAATAGATGAGTTGGAAAGAGACCAGAATTCAAAAACCTCCTACACTGTGTTCATTGATGACAGGTTCAAACCTGGCTTGTAGAGATTGTAAGGCAGCAGCTCTCATGCCCACAGACCCCAGACAGCCCCAGCCTTCACCATATGCTCTACTACCAACCTGACAGTAATGTGTGTGTGTGTGTGTGTCTGTCTGTTTGTGTGTGTCTGTGTGTGCTCAGAGATCACCTGTAGTAGTCTCAGAGCATGGGTGGCAAGGGAGCCAGCCTCTCCTGCAACTTATGTACAGAGAACCTATCTGGTCAGAGCAAGCCACCTAGCCCAGATTGTGGCTAAGCAAGAATGCATATGCAAAGGGACTCTCATATCTCACTCTCCTGAGTTCCAAATCAATGCCATGCCTCACTATGATGCAAACACTGCCAATGGGTGAAGCTGGGGCACCCCTCAGAATTCAGGGGCATGAGCCTGTCCAGTCACGTTTGGCTGCCTACTCAGCCTCCAGGCTCTCAGTCCACTGCTCAGGGCAGCAGATTACAAGCCCAGAAAGTAGCCAGAAAGGGCTGTGTTTCCACATAGATGGGAACTGTGTTGAACCAAACAATAGTGGATGAACCCGGCCCCTTACACCTACCCTTTGGGTCCGGCTAAGGCAATTGCTCCTGTGGCCTCACATCCCTGATCATGGTGTCCTGGTGTCCACACATCACACTCAGAGAGATTCCCAGAAGTAGGCTTGCATGAGTGTCCCATACAATGTCGCTCTGCTTGCAGGAAGCACAAACTCCCCGGGCCCTTGCTATGGACAGACAAAAAAAGATGGATGCCTCCATTGGCCAAATTAGGGGCTTCCAGTCAAGATCACAGCCCCGCCCCTCACCTTAGGGCCTGGCTGCTGCTAATCAAGGCAATTGGAAACACCTTTTACACTTGGGCCCTGAGGACATACTCAGGAATCCCTCCAGGAGCTAGCAGGCTGGAAGACCTCCTGACCCCTGGATAGCTGTGCTCCTAGTTGGGTGGCCCTTCTGGCCAGTGGTGAAAATATTCCCTAGATACAAGAAAGAACTTCAGGTTTCAAAGGGATTTGAAACACCATGAGGCACTTGGAAAAGACATTTCACAGCCATCAAAACACCCTCTTTCTGAACACTGGAAGCTTCCGTTTTGCATGGGAAATCTGGACACTGGTGTGGCCATCAGTACCACAGATCCTTTCCATTTGGCTTAATAGAGGGAAAGCACAGTGTGTGTGCCAGGGGGATCGAGTTTCACTTCCCTTGACCGGGGCTCTCATGGAATAAGGACAAGGACGCTGTGCAGGAAGGTGAGGAGGGCTGCATTGAGGCTGAGTGTCAGCCTCAGGGCCCTGGAGAATGGCAGTCAAGCACAGAGGGCCTGGACAGCTGCAGCTGGAGATGGACATATGCCTGGAACCTGCAGCAGCAACGCTGTCTCCGCAGTTCCCCTCTGTACTACACCATGTGCAGGAGACTAAATAATCCAAAGGGCAAAGAAAGGAAAATTTCAACACCAGGAAGGCTGAGTTCACGATGCATGCACTGACTTCCAGTAAGGGCCCAGTGAAGAAGGCACGTAGAGACAGTCAGAGGGACAGAATGACAGAGACAGAGAAGGACTGAAATTCTGGCCCTGTGTTGATCAGTGCCAGAGCACTGAAGACAAACCCTCCATGCCCATGCATACTTCTTACAAGTGGCATTGCTATTTTATGTTTGTGAGGAAAGGTAACACTTAGAACATCTAGGTCTTAGCCACTCTGAGAAGCAACCCTTGGCCGGCAGCCCACTCTCCAAAACTGCCCTCGCCTCTCCAAATTCGAAGTAGTCATAGTGATGCTCCAGGCAAGTTGCAGGCTGGCGTATTGCATCTCCCTGGTCCAGCCTCAGCCTGTCCTGTGCAGGGAACTGCACTATGTCTATTTCTTCTTTGATTTACAGTTTTGGGATAAGACTCGGTGGACAAAAAGAGCAAGAGGGAAGGAGATGATTTGGCAGTGGTAGTGTGTGCCGAGAGAGATTTGTAGCGTGATATACGATATGGCTCTGTGAGATGTCTCTCATGACTGTGGCTCAGAAGGGCCAGGTGTATCCACATTGCTACCCTAATCCAGAGCTGTGCAGGTCTCTAGCTAAAAATATTTTCAGACCTCTACATGTTACATACATATATATATATATAGAGAGAGAGAGAGAGAGAGAGAGAAAGAGAGAGAGAGAGACACTGATGTAGTCATTTTCTACAATGGATTCGATGTGACATTCACACAATTGATTGCTAAAACCTGGAGAGAAACTTTGCATCAGGAAAAGAATTGTCCAAAGGAATAAAATCTCCAAATCATTAGCTATATGCAGCTCCAACGGGACCAAGCGAAAAAGGCTCGAGAAGGAACTCATCCAGGAGACTCTCCACATGGACAGGCACCACAGGTTTCCTAGTCTGGCAACACAAACAGGGCAGCTGCTAGTTCCCAGTGCAAGCCTCAGGGCAAAAACCTCTCCCTCTTCAGTGTCTTTACATCTGAAAAGAAGAAAAGTGACCAAGGGCCAAGGAGAGCTGCCCTGGTGTCAATATTGAGCTGTAAATCAGAATATGCCAAGTGTTTTGCACAAAATCACGTGTGCCACAGTGATTCTGTTGTTCTCTCTCTCTCTCCCTCCCTCAGACACACACACACACACACAAATCCACAGAGGCACAGGCACAAACGGAGTTATACACATGCGCACTGGACAGCTTCTGCAAGGCAGGGCCCTGGGCTGAACCCTGCTTCGCATTTCCTGGAAGCACGCCCAGCCTTCTAAGGCCAGCTCTGAGCTCCCATTGACGGTATTCCTTCAGAAGGCCCGCCCACAGGGCGCCAGCCAGGCTCTGATAGGCCAGAGGCCTAGGCCACGCCCAGAACCCCACCAGCAATCTCATTGGCCGGTGTGCTTGGACACGCCCAGGAGGGTCCAGGCCTCTAGTCAGTGATTGGCCAGCGGCCTTGAGCACCGCCCACACGGCCCTGCAGCACGCTGATTGGGCAGCCTCCGGAAGGCCCGCCCACCAGCCACCTCCGCTCGACTCTGATTGGCCTGGTGTCCCAGGGACACGCCCCCAGCCAGCCTTCTCTTGGCTCCCATTGGCGGGCTGCTGTCTGAGGGGCGCCCTCTGATAGGCCAGTTCCTAAGGCACACCCAGGAAGGTCACCGCCCTTGCCCCATGATTGGCCAGCCTCCTGGGCTCCGCCCACGAGGCCCGCCCCAGGCGCTCATTGGACAGCCTCCCGAGGAGCCGCCCCCCAGGCACTTCCGCTGGACCCTGATTGGCTGACCTCCAGGGGTACGCCCACCCAGAGCCAGCACCCAGGCTCTCATTGGTGGGCTGCTCTCTGAGGCCCGCCCTCGCAACTCCTTCTCTGTTCTCATTGGCCAGCTCTTGCTTCACGCCCCTGAGGGTGACGTTCCTCCTCTCTGATTGGCCAGCTGTCTCTATGAATACCCACTGGGCCCTCCCCTCAGGCTCATTGGGCACGGGCTCTGAGGCCCGCCCCCGGGGACTTTCTGCCATCCTCTGAAGGCCCTGTTTCTGCAAACACGA
Source organism: Erinaceus europaeus (assembly GCF_950295315.1). Lineage (NCBI taxonomy): Eukaryota > Metazoa > Chordata > Mammalia > Eulipotyphla > Erinaceidae > Erinaceus > Erinaceus europaeus. The sequence continues at coordinate 952,446 of NC_080174.1, forward strand.
CCCCCACAGCTCCTGTCTGGGCCCATCCTTAGGACACTGCCTGCCTGCGCTAGGCTGGCCATGCTCTTGGGGCACACCCAGAAACACTGTCGCCACTCTCCTAGCCCAGTGCCTCAGGGCACTTGCCCCATGGAGCCTTAGTCCCGCCCTGGTGCTGCCCTCTTGTGGACACCCAGCAGAATGCAGCTGAGCACAGGGATTCACAAGCTCCCAGTAGAGTCATCCCAGACAAAGAGAGAAACCCCTTCCACTTGCAAAGCCAAATGGGGGATCCCCCCACCCCACAGGAAAGAACAGATGTCTAGGGCACTCTACGTCAATTTCAACCCTGCTGTCCACGCGCCACAATTCCTAGAGTTCTCCTCATTCCACAGAATCACTACACTCAACTATAGTCTTTGCTGCCACCTTGTGGACATACAGCAGAATGCAGCTGAGCTCCCCATGCCACTCCTCTTTGAGTCTACCCAGAAAATTACACACAGCATGGGAATAGCAAAGGAAAGAACCCATCTGAGGACCACCTGGGAGAATGCACAACAGAGTCCACAATCCAATGTGCCAATTCATACTTGAAAAACAACTTGTGCAGTGGAAACTTCCTTTGTCATAACACAACCCTGTTCCTAAGTCCCTGCGTCAGGAATAAAGAGACAACAGCGGTAATCATAACTGAAACACACTTATACACACTTACACACACTTACACACACACACACACACACACACACACACACACACCTTCCCACAGAGACGTACACACTTGTCCCGAAAATAACTTGGATTGGAGTTGCTGTTTTGCACCCTAGCAAAAGGTCAAAGTTTCATGGTGGAAGGGAGAAGTGTTAAGTTTCTGGCATATGAAGGTGAGAAATGCCTAGAGCAGATCGATAGTTACATGGACAACGAAGGGAGCATGGGTTGGAGGGACAGCTGGTGGAGCTGTCAGGGAACTATGTGGAATCCCAGGACCCTGTTTTGAGCCCCTGGTCACACTTACCCAGCTAGGGAAAAGCTGGGCTAGTGACAAATCAGAGCTGCAGCTGTCTCTCTGTCTCTCTTCCTGCTTTGGCCCTGCTCTCTCAATTTATGACTGTTTGCTTCTCCTCAATAAGAAAGTTACAAAGGATGTACAGAAATACAGGGGTAGTGGGATAAATTACCCCCCCAGGGTGCCCACTATTACATGGAACTGTTGACTGTAAACCATTCATCCCCCAAGAAAGAACAGAATAAATATTTGTGAGGTTAAAAACATTGTAGGTTAAATAGTGAACATTCTCTAGAGCCATGCAATACTAATCCATTGTGCGTTGGATGTCACTGTCAAAAACAGTGCAGTAGCAGTTGTAGTAGTGTGTAGTATCTGCACAAGGAAATGTATTGTGTGTCAAAAGTTCCCTTCAATTATAAGAGAAAATCTATCAGGCAGAAGAAATGACCCCTCATGTGATATCGGACGAAATAAATAAATAAATAAATAAATAAATATGCAAATAAATGGGAATGATCTAGGAGGATTTGCAAAAAATAAATAAATAAAAACAAAGACCACAGGAAGACCTGATGACAGCAGAAATATAGAAAACGTCTGCTGAGAAATAGAGGGCTGCTTCAAAAATTCCCTGACACACAGGGTCCAGGCAAATTACGAATTCCGAGAATGAAAAGAAACGCATACGATTTGAAGCTTACACTAGAAAATGGAGGCAAGTTCTGAGCTATGATAATTACAATAAGGATACTGATAGAAAGGCTATTAGAAATGCTCCTGGAAAGTTTATAATTTATAATTGTAGTGAATCCTGCTCCAACTATGTGACCAATTATTTATGAATAAGGAGGCTATTATAAATGCGGTAATTCTGCATTCAGATCAAATAAAAAGGTCAACAATTCTAAAAATGTCTGATATATATAGAGAGATGTATGTATATGTACATATATGTATGTGTATATTTATTATCAACTATGAGGGATACTGGCATGGCTATGAGGAGACAGAGTATGGCTTGTGCCAGAGAGACTTACAAAGCTGAGGCTCCAGAAACCTAGGTGAAATCGCCAACAAAACAATCCAGAGCTCAGCCGGGCCCTGGTGACTCGCTGTGTATATCTGGGCCTGTCAGTCAAATAATATATAAGTAAAATATTAATGAGTGCAGACAGAGTGAGTGAGAGCCTGTGAGAGTCAGAGACAGAGAAGGCAAGAAGAGAAATAGAAGAGTTGGAAAGAGACCAGAAGTCCAAAAGCTCCCACTCTGTGTTCATACATGACAGGTTCAAACCTGGGTTGTAGAGATTGTAAGGCAGCAGTCTCCTGTCCACAGACCCCAGACAACCCCAGCCTTCACCATATGTGTGTAGTATTTACGACAGGATATGTATTGTGAGTGTAAACTTCCCTTCAATTATAAGAGAAAAATCTATCAAGCAGAAGAATGGACCCCTCATGTAATATAGAACCAAATAAATAAATAAATATGCAAATAAATGGGGGTTATCTAGGAGGATTTGAAACAAATGAAAAATAAAAACAAAAAGCACAAGAAGACCTGATGGCAGCAGAAACATAGAAACCATCTGCTGAGAATCAAGGGCTGCTTCAAAAGTTCCGAGACCCTTCAGAGTCCAGGGAAATTAAGATTTCGGGAGAATGAAAAGAAACTCATATGTATTGAAGCTTACACTAGAGAAAGGAGGCAAGTTCTGTACTATGATAATTAAAATAAGGATGCTGATAGAAATGCTATTAGAAATGCTACTGGAAGGTTCTATTATTTATAATTGTATTGAATCCTGCTCCAACTATGTGGCCAATTAGTAGGGAAAAAGGAACCTGTTGTAAACGTGTGAATTCTGATTAAGATCAATTACATAGGTTGACAATTCTAAAAATGACAGAGATATATATGTATATTTATATATGGATATGGATGTATATCTTTATTATAAAGTCTGAGAGATACTGCCATGGATATGAGGAGACAGAATATGGCTTAAGTCAGAGAGACTTACAAATCAGAGGCTCCAGTAGCCTAGGTGAAATCACAAACAAAACCAGCCAGAGCTCAGCAGTGCTCTGGCCACTCTCTTTGTATATCTGGGCCTGTCAATAAAATAAGGATATAAGTAAAATATTCCTGAGTTCAGACAGAGTGAGAGAGAGCCTGTGAGAGTCAGAGACAGAGATGGCGAGAAGAGAAATAGAAGAGTTGGAAATAGAACAGAAGTCAAAAAGCCCCTAGGCTGTGTTCATTCATGACAGGTTCAAACCTGGGTTGTAGAGATTGTCACGCAGCAGCTCTAATGCCCACAGACCCCAGACAACCCAAGCCTTCACCATATGTGTGTAGTATTTGCCCCAGGAAATGTATTGTGCATCCAAAGTTCCCTTCAGTTATAAGAGAAAATCTCTCAAGCAGAAGAAATGATGCCACATGTGATACCTGACTAAATAAATAAATATGCAAATAAATGGGGATGATCTAGGAGGACTTGAAACAATAAAAATAAATAAAAACAAAAACCACAAGAAGACCTGATGACAGCAGAAACATAGAAACCATCTGCTGAGAAACAGAGGGCGGCTTCAAAAATTCCCTAACACTTCAGGGTCCAGGGACATTAAGATTTCCGGAGAAAGAAAACAAACACATACGTATTGAAGCTTACACTAGAAAAAGGAGGGAAGATCTGGGCCATGATAATTACAATAAGGATGCTAATAGAAACACGATTAGAAATGCTACTGGAAAGTTCTATTATTTATAATTGTATTGAATCCTGCTCCAACTATATGGCCAATTATTTCAGAAAAACTAGGCTGTTATAAATGTGGTAATTCTGAAAGAAGGTCAAATACATAGGTCGAACATTCTAAAAATGACAGATATATAAATCTATATGTATATATATACATGTATGTATATCTTTATTATAAACTCTGAGTGATACTGGCATGGAAATGAGGAGACAGAATATGGCTTGTGTCAGAAAGACTTACAAACTGAGGCTCCAGTAGCCTAGGTGAAATCGCCAACACAACAAGCCAGAGCTCAGCAGTGCTCTGATAACTATCTTTGTCTATCTGGGCCTCTCAGTAAAATAAGAATCTAAGTAAAATATGAATGAGTGAAGACAGAGTGTGTGAGAGCATGTGAGAGTTAGAGATAGAGAAGGTGAGAAGAGAAATAGATGAGTTGGAAAGAGACCAGAATTCAAAAACCTCCTACACTGTGTTCATTGATGACAGGTTCAAACCTGGCTTGTAGAGATTGTAAGGCAGCAGCTCTCATGCCCACAGACCCCAGACACCCCCAGCCTTCACCATATGCTCTACTACCAGACCTGACAGTAATGTGTGTGTGTGTGTCTGTCTGTCTGTTTGTGTGTGTGTGTGTGCTCAGAGATCACCTGTAGTAGTCTCAGAGCATGGGTGGCAAGGGAGCCAGCCTCTCCTGCAACTTATGTACAGAGAACCTATCTGGTCAGGGCAAGCCAGCTAGCCCAGATTGTGGCTAAGCAAGAATGCATATGCAAAGGGACTCTCATGTCTCACTCTCCTGAGTTCTGATTCAATGCCATGCCTCACTATGATCCAAACACTGCCAATGGGGGAAGCTGGGGCACCCCGCAGAATTCAGGGGCATGAGCATGGCCAGTCACCTTTGGCTGCCTACTCAGCCTCCAGGCTCTCAGTCCACTGCTCAGGGCAGCAGATTACAAGCCCAGAAAGTACCCAGAAAGGGCTGTGTTTCCACATAGATGGGAACTGTGTTGAACCAAACAATACTGGATGAACCCGGCCCCTTACACCTACCCTTTGGGTCCAGCTAAGGCAATTGCTCCTGTGGCCTCACATCCCTGATCATGGTGTCCTGGTGTCCACACATCACACTCAGAGAGATTCCCAGAAGTAGGCTTGCATGAGTGTCCCATACAATGTCGCTCTGCTTGCAGGAAGCACAAACTCCCCGGGCCCTTGCTATGGACAGACAAAAGAAGATGGATGCCTCCATTGGCCAAATTAGGCGCTTCCAGTCAAGATCACAGCCTCGCCCCTCACCTGAGGGCCTGGCTGCTGCTAATAAAGGCAATTGGAAACACCTTTTACACTTGGGCCCTGAGGACATACTCAGGAATCCCTCCAGGAGCTAGCAGGCTGGAAGACCTCCTGACCCCAGGATAGCTGTGCTCCTAGTTGGGCGGCCCTTCTGGCCAGTGGTGAAAATATTCCCTAGATACAAGAAAGAACTTCAGGTTTCAAAGGGATATGAAACACCATGAGGCACTTGGAAAAGACATTTCACAGCCATCAAAACACCCTCTTTCTGAACACTGGAAGCTTCCGTTTTGCATGGAAAATCTGGACACTGGTGTGGCCATCAGTACCACAGATCCTTTACATTCGGCTTAATAGAGGGAAAGCACAGTGTGTGTGCCAGGGGGATCGAGTTTCACTTCTCTTGACCTGGGCTCTCATGGAATAAGGACAAGGACGCTGTGCAGGAAGGTGAGGAGGGCTGCATTTAGGCTGAGTGTCAGCCTCAGGGACCTGGAGAATTGGAGTCAAGCACAGAGGGCATGGACAGCTGCAGCAGGAGATGGACATATGCCTGGATCCTGCAGCAGCAACGCTGTCTCCGCAGTTCCCCTCTGTACTACACCATGTGCAGGAGACTAAATAATCCAAAGGGCAAAGAAAGGAAAATTTCAAGACCAGGAAGTCTGAGTTCACGATGCATGCACTGACTTCCAGTAAGGGCCCAGTGAAGAAGGCACATAGAGACAGTCAGAGAGAGAGAATGACAGAGACAGAAAAGGACAGAAATTCTGGCCCTGTGTTGATCAGTGCCAGAGCACTGAAGACAAACCCTCCATGCCCATGCATACTTCTTACAAGTGGCATTGCTATTTTCTGTTTGTGAGGAAAGGTATCACATAGAAGAGCTAGGTCTTAGCCACTCTGAGAAGGAACACTTGGCCAGCAGCCCACCCTCCAAAACTGCCCTCGCCTCTCCAAATTGGAAGTCGTCTTAGTGATGCTCCAGCCAAGATGCTGGCTGGCATATTGCATCTCCCTTGACAAGACTCAGCCTGTCCTGTGTGCAGGGAACTGCACTATGTCTATTTCTTCTTTGATTTTCAGCTTTGGGATAAGACTCAGTGGACAAAAAGAGCAGAGGGAAGTAGATGATTTGGCATCGGTAGTTTATGCTGAGAGAGAATTGTAGAGTGATATACGATATGGCTCTGTGAGATGTCTCTCATGACTGTGGCTCAGAAGGGCCAGGTGTATCCACATTACTACCCTAATCCAGAGCTGTGCAGGTCTCTAGCTAAAAAATATTTTCAGCCCTCTACATGTTACATATATATATATATATGTGTATATATATATATATATATATATATATATATATATATAAAGAGAGAGAGAGAGACAGCCAGACACTGATGTAGTCATTTTATACAATGGATTCGGTGTGACATTCAGACAATTGATTGCTAAAACCTGGAGAGAAACTTTGCATCAGGAAAAGAATTGTCAAAGGAATAAAATCTCCAAATCATTAGCTATATGCAGCTCCAACGGGACCGAGCGAAAAAGGCTCAAGAAGGAACTCATCCAGGAGACTCTCCACATGGACAGGCACCACAAGTTTCCTAGTCTGGCAACACAAACAGGGCATCTGCTAGTTCCCAGTGCAAGTATCAGGGCAAAAACCCCTCCCTCTTCAGTGTCTTTACATCTGAAAAGAAGAAAAGTGACCAAGGGCCATGGAGAGCTGCACTGGTGTGAATGTTGAGCTGTAAATCAGAATGTGCCAAGTGTTTTGCACAAAATCTCCGGTGCCACAGTGATTCTGTTGTTCTCTCTCTCTCCCTCCCTCACACACACACAAGCACGCACACACTCTCACATTCACACACAGGCACACATCCACAAAGGCACAGGCACAAAGGGAGTTATACACATGCGCACTGGACAGCTTCTGCAAGGAAGGGCCCTGGGCTGAACCCTGCTTCGCATTTCCTGGAAGCACGCCCAGCCTTTTAAGGCCAGCTCTGAGCTCCCATTGGTGGGCTTCCTTCAGAAGGCCCACACACAGGGCGCCAGACAGGCTCTGATAGGCCAGAGGCCTAGGCCACGCCCAGAACCCCACCAGAAATCTCATTGGACAGTGTGCTTGGACACGCCCAGGAGGGTCTCGGCCCCTAGTCAGTGATTGGCAAGCGGCCTTGAGCACCGCCCACACGGCCCTGCTGCACGCTCATTGGGCAGCCTCCGGAAGTCCCGCCCACCAGCCACTTCCGCTCGACTCTGATTGGCCTGGTGTCCCAGGGACACGCCCCTAGCCAGCCTTCTCTTGGCTCCCATTGGCGGGCTGCTGTCTGAGGGGTGCCCTCTGATAGGCCAGTTCCTAAGGCACACCCAGGAAGGTCACCTCTCTTGCCCCATAATTGGCCAGCCTCCTGTGCTCCGCCCACGGGGCCCGCCCCAGGGGCTCATTGGACAGCCTCCCGAGGGCCCGCCCCCCAGGCACTTCCGCTGGATCCTGATTGGCTCTCCTCCAGGGGTACGCCCACCCAGAGCCAGCACCCAGGCTCTCATTGGTGGGCTGCTCTCTGAGGCCCACCCACGCAACTCCTCCTCTGTGCTCATTGGCCAGCTCTTGCTTCACGCCCCTGAGGGTGACGTTCCTCCTCTCTGATTGGCCAGCTGTCTCTATGAATACCCACTGGGCCCTCCCCTCAGGCTCATTGGGCACGGGCTCTGAGGCCCGCCCCCGGGGACTTTCTGCCATCCTCTGAACGCCCTGTTTCTGCAAACACGACCCCCACAGCTCCTGTCTGGGCCCGTCCTTAGGACACTGCCTGCCTGTGCTAGGCTGGCCATGCTCTTGGGGCACACCCAGAAACACTGTCGCCACTCTCCTAGCCCAGTGCCTCAGGGCACTTGCCCCATGGAGCCTTAGTCCCGCCCTGGTGCTGCCCTCTTGTGGACACCCAGCAGAATGCAGCTGAGCACAGGGATTCACAAGCTCCCAGTAGAGTCATCCCAGACAAAGAGAGAAACCCCTTCCACTTGCAAAGCCAAATGGGGCATCCCCCCACCCCACAGGAAAGAACAGATGTCTAGGGCACTCTATGTCAATTTCAACCCTGCGGTCCACGGGCCACAAATCCTAGAGTTCTCCTCATTCCACAGAATCACTACACTCAACTATGGGCTTTGCTGCCACCTTGTGGACATACAGCAGAATGCAGCTGAGCTCCCCATGCCACTCCTCTTTGAGTCTACCCAGAAAATTACACACAGCATGGGATTAGCAAAGGAAAGAACCCATCTGAGGACCACCTGGGAGAATGCACAACAGTGTCCACAATCCAATGTGCCATTCATACTTGAAAAACCACTTGTGCAGTGGAAACTTCCTTTGTCATAACACGACCCAGTTCCTAAGTCCCTGCGTCAGGAATAAAGAAACAACAGCGGTTTCATAACTGAAACACACTTATGCACACTTACACAAACACACACACACACACACACACACCTTCAAACAGAGATGTACACACTTTTCCCTAAAATAACTTGGATTGCAGTTGCTGTTTTGCACCCTAGCAGAAGGTCAAAGTTTCATGGGTGGAGAGGAGAAGTGTTAAGGTTCTGGCATATGAAGGTGAGAAATGCCTAGAGCAGATCGATAGTTACATGGACAACGAAGGGAGCAAAAACCTCTCCCTCTTCAGTGTCTTTACATCTGAAAAGAAGAAAAGTGACCAAGGGCCAAGGAGAGCTACAATGGTGTCAATATTGAGCTGTAAATCAGAATGTGCCAAGTGTTTTGCACAAAATCACCTGTGCCACAGTGATTCTGTTGTTCTCTCTCTCTCCCTCCCTTACACACACACACACACAAACACACACAAACATACACTCTCACAGTCACACACACGCACACATCTCTTAGCGAGCATAAATCAAACCACCATCTACTGCAAGGAAGCAAAGATGTTTATTGACGAATTGCAATCCGGACCGAGATGGTGACTGGTGTTAGTCTACCAAGCTCGGCCCCGAACAAGGCTCAAACCACACAATTTATAGGAATTTAGAATACACTCAGTGAGGGGAACACATCACCTTATCAACCTACATCTAATTACATGTCATAGAAAATGTGGAATCTAATCATTTTAAGCCTAGCAAAAAGCGGGATCTATTTAAAGCAAAGCGTGGGATAATTTCAAACATTGCAAAGTCACACAACCAATAGGACTTAACCAGGTATTAGGTCCTCATATCCCCTTACCATCATATCCGGCCATCTGGCGACCAGTATACTGCTGGGGCTGTGCAGAGGTCCTGATAAGGCTAGCCCTCATACAGAACTTCTGCAAAACACCTGATGGCCTTCACTGATTAGCCCTGACTTTCAAAAGGGAAAGGGCAAGGGGCTTTTTACTTAGCAAACAACCATGAGTTCTCAAAAACAAGAATAAGAAGGGGGCTTGTAGGGGAAAAGGGGGAACTTAAACTTAAAATCCATAAATCAGGAGGGGTTTTTTAGGGCAGCTTCTCACTGCATGTCACATTCCCCACTAGTCTTGGTCGGGAATCAAATCTTTGATTTTTCTTCACTCTTTTCAGTGTCATAATAAATATGACCTCTATTAACCTCTAGATAGGTCTTTAAGTTCATAACTTTTCCAGTTCATTGCTGGATCATAGACACCAAGGTTCTCTACAGGCAGGGGCCCAGGGTGACTATGAGCAACAAAGTAATCAGGGGGCCAGCTATGGTGGCAACCAGAGTTTTAAGCCAAGAAGTCCAGCCGGGGAAAATGTTTGAAAACCAGTTAGAGAACCAATTGTCTTTAAACCAATTGTCCTTACTCAGCTCTTTTTATTTTTGGGACCATTCCCCCATCCTTCTCTTGACCTCACTTAGGCTTTTCTTCACCAATCTGGAATGGTTGGCATAAAAACAGCAAGCTTCATTAAGGGCAACGCATAATCTTCTCTGTTTTAAAAATAGCAAATCAAGTCATCTTCGATTTTGGAGGACCTCCTCAGCAAGGGAGGACAGTGACCCTTCAAGAGCTTCCATTGAGTCCTCTAATGTCTTTAAGTCTTGGTCTACCTGTTGGTTTAATTCAACTATGGTTTTTTCCTTGGCCGGGGCCGTTGCTCCCACAGCTATTGATCCTGCAATCGCTATTCCTGCAAGTAGGGGAACTATTACCGGAGCACGCTTGTGTCTAAGGTGAGCCTCTTCCTGATTTCTCAGGTGATCCCATCCTGTCCCACCATGTGCATAATACAGGCGGGGCAGGATGTGAGTTAGGATACAAAGCTCTTCCTGATCCACCCCCCAAAAAGTAACACAGGGGGCCATTTTTGAGGTGCAGACCCACCAGGTTTCCTCTGGAGCATTTAGGAGGATGGACCACTCTTGGGTCCTGCTGGCCTTTATGGTGTGGGTGCAATGGACCCGATAGGGGGAAGCATCCAGCTTATAATATGCTGTGACAAAACAGGTTCCCTCTCCCTGGACGTCTCTTAAAGTTACTTGATGGAGCTGTGTTCTCCATTTACATCTTGGGCTATTCAAGCTTCTCGATGAAAGGGATATCTTTTTAATGTCCCCCTTACAAGACCCCATCTTGGCTACAGCCACTACTTCTAAGTAATAAGGGGGTTCAGGGTGTAGGCACAACCAACAGTCATGGGTTACATTTGGGGCAGAGTCATTTAAAAGGTTATACATCAGTTCCGCAGACCTCACGAGTGGCTCCACTCGGGGATGTACATCAAATGAGGCATCGTTACCCTGTCTTCTCGTCCCGGTGAAATTCGGGCTGACATCTGCCACAGCTGGTGGGGGAGTGTCCCGGGGGTTCTGTCCCAAATGAATGGGTTGCAGGGGCCCGACCAGAGCCTGGGACCACGGCTTCTGCTGGATGGTGAAGAGCGCCCCTGGGTCCTCTCCGGTGAACACCATCTGGATGTCCCACATCCTTCCCCTTGTCCAGGCGTCAGTCTCATGCCAGATCTTGACCTTCATTTCCACAGGGTTGCAGTCCCCAAGGTTGTAGGTGCCTTGGTTAGTCAGGACACCAGACCTAGTCACTCTGGTAAACTGCAAGTCCCTGTCATCGTCTTTCAATGGAGAGTCTTGCAGTCTCCCCAAAGGCCACAGAAAAAATATCTCTCTCCTCTGCATCTGTCGCCAGGTGGGGGACGTCCTTCCCTAGGACAGATGTAGTAGTCCCGGTCCCGAAGGCGACTTTCCAGGTCAGTAGAGCCGCACCCTCCATCAGCGGTAGTTGAACCAGTCCAGTTTTTTCCAAACAAATCACACAGGTCCAGAGAGAAAATCGGCTGACCAGCAGTTGACAGGCTGTTGATTACCATCCTCTTTGAGTCCCTCAGCTCCCATGTGCATATTGGGGCTACTTTGGGGAACTCAGCCTGGAAGCTCTGGCTGAAACAAAGCAAAAACAGTAGCATTAGGAAGAGACCAGTCGGACCTTCATGGGGTCCGACATGGGCACTGCACGCCATTTCTTCTGTTCGTCAGCTTCCGGAGGGTCAGTGGGGTCTGGAACAAAATTCTTCAAGCGAGTGTGGTGGATCCGATGTCGTTTTCCGGCGACTTTTGCCGCTGTCGGTGTGTTCAGGACGACAGTAAATGGTCCTTCCCAACAGGCCTCTAAGTGATCTGGGTGCAGCTTCTTCACCAGCACAGAGTCCCCAGGCTCGAACAGGGGTGCGATATGGTCTCGGCCTTTTTCTTTCCAAGTTCCCGGTTTTACAGTCTGGACAGCAAGTCTGGCCTTTCCACGCACTACCTGAAGAGCCTGCAGAGATTCTAATAGTTTACCTTGAGCTACTTCAGCCAGTTTCTCAGCCCCTATCCGGGGCACCAAGGTGGGCAACTTGCCATACACAATTTTAAATGGGGTAAATCCAGAAACATAAGGGGTATTTCTACTTTTTAACAAGTCAAAGGGTAAAAGAGTAACCCAGTTCCTGCCAGTCTCTATCTTTAGCTTAGTCAAAGTTTTTTTAAGTGTCTTATTTATTTTTTCTACCTGCCCTGAGCTCTGAGGGCGATAAATGCAGTGCAGCTTTCATTTAATTTGCAAAGTTTCAGCCAATTGTTGGGTGACCTTGGCAATAAATGTCGGACCATTATCCGACCCCAGGGAATAAGGGAGACCAAACCTTGGAACAATTTTGAAGACCAATTGTTTCACCACTACCTGGGAAGTCTCTTACTTAGTAGGGAAAGCTTCATCCCAACCCGAGAAGGTGTCTATCATCACTAAGAGATACTTGTAACCTCTCGGAGCTGTGGGCATTTCAGTAAAGTCCACTTCCCAGTGTTCACCAGGCTCTTCTCCTCTCTATCGGGTTTCAGGCTGCTTGGCCTGGATGGGGTTGCCGTTTACTCTGGCACATGTAATGCAGCAGCTCGCCACGCTCCTGGAAGTCCTGTGTAAACCTGCTATTAGATAGAATTTGTTTATTAGTTCAGCTAACTTCTCTCCCCCCAGGTGAGTGCTTCCATGGGCCAGGGTCACAACCTGTCTTCCCAACTGTTGGGGCAGCAGTATCTTTTGATCTGGGAGGATGATCTACCCGTATTCATTTGGCTTTTCTCCAAGTCTCTTTCCAAATTCCTTTTCTTGCTTTGAGTAGCTTGGTCATTTGTCCGGTGATAACTCTGTAGGTGGGGCTACTACTAATTGGGCCTGAGTCCCCACTAGTCTTCTGGCAGCCTTTCGGGCGGTTTCATCAGCAAACCGGTTACCCTGCGCCACATCCGAGTCATCCCTTTGGTGGCCCTTGCAGTTTATTACAGCTACCTTCTCAGGCTCCCATATAGCTGCCAACAAGGCTAGGATTTCTGGTGCGTGCTTGATGGCTTGACCTCCCGCAGTTACCAGTCCTCTCTCTTGGTACAGTGCCCCATGGACATGAACAGTGGCAAAAGCGTACCTGCTGTCAGTGTACACATTAATCTTTTTCTCTGTTCCCCATCTGAGTGTTTGTGTCAGCGCTATTAGTTCTGCCTTCTGTGCTGACGTTCTTTGTGGCAATGAAGCAGCCCACAGGATCTCTTGGTTAGTGACCACGGCCACCCCCGCATACCTTACACTGTCCTCCACAAAGCTGCTTCCATCCGTGTAGAGGGTTACCAGTGCATCAGGCAGGGGGACGTCTGTCAGATCAGCTCTCAGTGAGGTCAGGGCTTCCAGGATTTCTCCACAGTTATGGTTGACTTCGTCTTCTGGGTTGGGGAGCAGGGTGGCAGGATTTAAAGCGGCTGTCTGCTTGAAAGTGACAGGGGGTGGATCGAGCAATAGTACCTGATAATGTGTGATCCGGGCATTGGTCATCCACCGGTCCGGGGAGAGTGAAGCAAGCTAGCCAGATTGTGGGAAGTAACAATTTCTAGAGTCTGTCCAAATGTCAATTTAGTAGCCTCCTTTACCAGTAAAGCGGCGGCAGCCACTGTTCGCAGGAACCCCGGCCACCCAGCTGCCACAGGATCCAGGCGCTTAGACAGATAGGCTACTGGTTTCTTCCAGGGTCCCAGGGTCTGGGTGAGCACCCCCTTGGCCACCCCAACACTTTCTGCGACGAACAGCTGAAAAGGTTTATTGAGGTCAGGGAGCTCAGGGCAGGGGCACTCACCAAGGCTGTTTTCAGTGTCTGGAAGGCCTTCTCCTCCGTCTCTGTCCATTTTAATGACGCATCAACTCCTCCGGTGGCAATGTAGAGGGGCTTGGCCAGTTCTGCAAATCTTGGGATCTATAACCTACAGTAGCCCACTGCCCCCAGGAATTCCCTGACCTGTCTTTTTGTGGACGGGGTCGGGATCTTCAAGACAGTCTGCATCCTTGCCTGGGACAGCGCCCACTGGCCCTCCTTTATTTGGTAGCCCAGTTAGGTTATTTCTTGGGCACACAATTGGGCTTTCTTGGCAGACACTCTGTACCCCAGGGCCCCCAGTACCTTCAACAGGTCACGAGTAGCCTCTTCTCAATCTCTCTGGAAGGAGGAAGCAATTAAAAGATCATCCACGTACTGCAAAAGGCTGCACCCTGGGTGTTTGCCTCGAAAACTAGATAAGTCTTTACTCAAGGCTTCATTGAACAGAGTTGGGGAGTCCTTGAACCCCTGTGGCAGGCGGGTCCAAGTTAACTGTCCAGTCTCCCCTTCTTCAGGGTCTGTCCACTCAAAAGCAAATATGGGCTGGCTCTGGGGGGCCAGAGGGATGCTGAAGAAAGCGTCCTTCAAGTCCAAGACGCTATACCAAGTCCGTTCCGGTGGCAGGAGACTGAGAAGAGTGTAAGGGTTAGGAACTGTGGGGTGAACAGTTTCTACTCTCTTATTTACCTCTCGCAGGTCTTGCACTGGCCTGTAATCATTTGTTCCAGGCTTCCGAACCAGGAGGAGAAGTGTATTCCATGTCGATTTGCAGGGCACCAAAATACCGGCCTTCTTCAGGTGTTGGATATGTATCCTGATGCCTTGCTGGGCTTCTCGGCTCATGGGATACTGGCGCATGCGGGCTGGGGTGGCAGAGCTGATTAATTGTACCACTATGGGGGTCACATGTTTAGCTAACCCGGGAGGGTTAGTTTCGGCCCAAACATTAGGGAACTCCTGCCTCCACTTTTCTAGCAGGTCCAAATCATTTGGCTGCCTCATGTCCTCATACAGTCGGTATTCTTCACTGGCTGGCATAGTAAGCAGGATGTGCCCACCAAGTTGCACCGTGGGTCCCTTATCTACCTCAAATGAAATGGTTGCCTGTAGCTTGTGGAGGAGGTCTCTTCCCAGGAGTGGTTCCGGGCATTCGGGGATTACCAGGAAGGAATGGGTGATAGTTTGCAGGCCAGGGCCAGCAACCCTCCCGACAGATTTTGGGTAACTTCTTACTTCCCCCGTAGCTCACACAATTCTAACTTTTTCCTTTCCAGTGGGTCCTACTGGTTGCTGGATTACTGAATGTGTGGCCCCGGTATCCACTAAAAAATTAACTAACTTTCCCCCTACCGAGAGTTTTACTCTGGGCTCCCTGGGGCTGTGGGAGCCCTGACCTTCCTAATCAAAGGTTAATAGAGGTGCTTCTTCTTCAGGCTTCCTCCCCTTCCCTTTCTCCGGACAGTCCACTTGCCAGTGCCCTTCCTTCTTGCAGAATGCACACTGATCCTTTCTTAAGGGCTTTGCTTTTCCCAGGTTCCTCCACTGTCTCCAACTCTTTTCTCTCCTATCATTCTTCCTAAAACTCTTTCTCTCTTCTCTACCCTTTGTCTCTCTCATCATAAGAACCTGGGTCATCTTCTTACTGAGCTCTACTGTAGCCTTCGCCAGATCTTCTCTATTCTCAAAGACCTTCTGGGCTATGGCCAATAACTCAGAAAGAGACTTCCCCTGAAAACCTTCCAGCTTCTGCAATTTCTTTCTAATATCTGGGGCGGATTGGGCTACGAACTGGAGAACGATGGCCTGCATGTTCTCGGGGGCTTTAGGGTCTATGGGGGTCCAGGTCTGATAGACCTGGTAAAGCCTCTCCAAGAAAGCCGTCGGGCTCTCGCTCGCACCCTGGATACACTCAGTCACCTTAGATAAATTAGTGGGCTTTCGGCCAGCTTCCCGAATGCCCTTTAATAGAGTCTGGCGGTACCTGGAAAGTGCTTCAAATCCAGTGCGTGTGTTCGGGTCCCATTTTGGCCGACTGCTTGGGAACACCTCCTCCGCCTCAGCATCTGTGAGTGCCTCCTCCTGCTCATTCTTAGCCTGCTTCTTTCCCTCCAGTTTAATCCTTTCCCTCTCCTCCACAGTGAACAAGGTATTTAACAGCTGCTGACAGTCATCCCATGTAGGTTGGTGAGTGTAAAAGACCGATTCAAGCAGGGTTGCTACACCTTCTGGGTCCACGGAGAAGGGAGGGTTTTGATTTTTCCAATTATACAGATCAGAGGTTGTGAAGGGGACATATATCTTTAGAGGTCTCCCCCCCGCCTCCCACTCCCCAGCCTCCCTTAACGGGAAAACCCCGGCCGGTACCGCCTCCCCATGGGCCTCCCCGGGTCCAAAAGTCATTCCTGCTCTAGTGTGGGATAGACTAAAGAACCCAGAAGGGGCCCCTGAGGTGGAGTCAGGCTCAGGAGCAGTGGGCCTAGGGGAGCCGGAATATGGGGGAGGACCATCACCTCTCCGTCTACCTGGCCTCGGTGGAGACTCAGGGGGGCTCGGGAGGACGGGATAGCCAGGGAGCCGGGGCATCCCTGCTTTCCTGTCCCCCCACGCCACATATATCCCAGATTTGTCTTTTGACTCTCCCTTTTCCTTGGAACCCTTCTGACATTTTTGCAAATACTTAGGTTTATCATAAATAATACCAGCCCAGACTTCAATGTACGGCATCTGGTCAGGGTGCCCTGGTTCACCAAAAATTACATCCTGCACTGCCGCGCAAGTGCCAGGGTCCAGGCTTCCCTCCTCTGGCCAGCCCACTCCAAACGTGGGCCATTCTCTGGCGCAGAGTTTCCGTAGAGTGAAGGCATCTACCTGGACTCCAAATCCGGCCGCCCTGCGAGAGAAATCTGAGAAATTCTAAATTAAACATTCCAAGGGGGAGAGTGGGGAGGGTTTTTATGAGGCCTGTCCCATCTTCCTGTCAAAATGAAATAATAAGGAAACAAAAAAAGCAACAACTGTCACTGCAATCGCACCTAGGATTACCTTCTTTCTTCCACTCACGTGCTGGCCAGCACACAGAAGGTTCTCATACGTGCGCTCACTCACACACCTTTTTTCTTTTTTCAATAACCCAAAGGGTGTCCACTTGGGACCTTCTCCCGTATCAGGGTTATGGAATTCTTTTATTAATGGAGACCCCAGTTTCCTAATTTTTAACCCCTTTGTGGTACCGTAACACAGCACAAGAGGAGGAGACAAATGAAAAGACAACCAGCTGAGACTACAAAGCCGACAAGACAGATCGTTAGTGGGGGAAAAAGAACTGACTTCCGAAGGACTTCAGACACTCAACTGCACCTGCCTGGCTGGGCCCCTCACGGCACCTTAAGGAGTCCTAGCTTTAGGGGTAGCCGTATAATCCCCGGCCCTGGTCTCAAATGAGTTGAGAATCCCCGTTTAGCTGAAACGACTACACAGACATGCAGGTTAGGGCCCACTCAGGCCCCGTAGCCTTAAGGCCGTGAGGCACGCAGCATCCACACACAACACATGCAGCAGATCGCTCATTCAGTCAAGATTGGGCAATTACCATTCCGGCCACCACTACTAAGGATATTGCCAGTTAGGCCTTCAGGAGTCACCGGAGAGTAGCTCCGGCCAGACCCCCTCAATTGCACTAACAAGCTCAGCCTTTTCGCGAATTGCCAAAGTGAGGAAAGACAAAAGAGACAAAGAGTGGCCACAAAAGAAAGTTCAGAGGCGGACCCTGTTTCAGATCCTTAGGCGGACCCTGTTTCAGATCCTTAGGCGGACCCTGTTCCAGATCCTTAATGGTGCGGACCCTGTTTCAGATCCTTACCCTAGCAGCCTGGGAGTCATCACTCTACAGCGCTGCGGTCTGGGATTGTAGCACGGCATCCTGCAATCCACAGACCCCCAGGCCCCACGGGGACTTACACAAAAATCAAGCTTGACTCACAGGTCCTCCGGAGGCACAGAGCTAGGAAAGAAATGGTACCATACAAAATAAAGGCCTGACTTGCCGGCGCCAGGCAGGGCTTCCAAGGCCTCTGAGGGTCCGGACCCGGGGTGGGGCGTCCTCAGGAATACCCGTCTAGGGATCTTGCTGGAGCCTCCAAATGTTAGCGAGCATAAATCAAACCACCATCTACTGCAAGGAAGCAAAGATGTTTATTGACGAATTGCAATCCGGACCGAGATGGTGACTGGTGTTAGTCTACCAAGCTCGGCCCCGAACAAGGCTCAAACCACACAATTTATAGGAATTTAGAATACACTCAGTGAGGGGAACACATCACCTTATCAACCTACATCTAATTACATGTCATAGAAAACACGGAATCCAATCATTTCAAACCTAGCAAAAAGCGGGATCCATTCAAAGCAAAGCGTGGGCTAATTTCAAACATTGCAAAGTCACACAACCAATAGGACTTAACCAGGTATTAGGTCCTCATATCCCCTTACCATCATATCAGGCCATCTGGCGACCAGTATACTGCTGGGGCTGTGCAGAGGTCCTGATAAGGCTAGCCCTCATACAGAACTTCTGCAAAACACCTGATGGCCTTCACTGATTAGCCCTGACTTTCAAAAGGGAAAGGGCAAGGGGCTTTTTACTTAGCAAACAACCATGAGTTCTCAAAAACAAGAATAAGAAGGGGGCTTGTAGGGGAAAAGGGGGAACTTAAACTTAAAATCCATAAATCAGGAGGGGTTTTATGGGGCAGCTTCTCACTGCCTGTCACAACATCCACAGAGGCACAGGCACAAACAGAGTTATACACATGCGCACCAGACAGCTTCTGCAAGGCAGGGCCCTGGGCTGAACCCTGCTTCGCATTTCCTGGAAGCACGCCCAGCCTTTTAAGACCAGCTCTGAGCTCCCATTGGCGGGCTTCCTTCAGAAGGCCCACCCACAGGGCGCCAGCTAGGCTCTGATAGGCCAGAGGCCTAGGCCACGCCCAGATCCCCTGCCAGCAATCTCATTAGCCAGTGTGGTTGGACACGCCCAGGAGTATCCGGGCCCCTAGTCAATGATTAGCCAGCAGCCTTGAGCACAGACCACACGGCCCTGCAGCACGCTCATTGGGCAGCCTCTGGAAGGCCCGCCCACCAGCCACTTCCATTCGATTCTGATTGGCCTGGTGTCCCAGGGACACGCCCCCAGCCAGCCTTCTCTTGGCTCCAAATGGCAGGCTTCTGTCCAAGGGGCGCCCTCTGATAGGCCAGTTCCTAAGGCACGCCCAGGAAGGTCACAGCACTTGCCCCATGATTGGCCAGCCTCGTGGGCTCAACACATGAGGCCCGCCCCAGGCGCTCATTGGACAGACTCCCGAGGGCCCGCCCCCCAGGAACTTCCACTGGACCCTGATTGGCCGACCTCCAGGGGCACGCCCACCCAGAGGCAGCACACGGGCTATCATTGGTGGGCTGCTCTCTGAGGCCCGCCCTCGCAAATCCTCCTCTGTTCTCATTGGCCAGCTCTTGGTTCACGCCCCTGAGAGTGATGTTCCTCTTCTCTGATTGGCCAGCTGTCTATTTGAATACACACTGGGCCCTCCCATCAGGCTCATTGGGCACGGACTCTTAGACCCACCCCCGGGGACTTTCTGCCATCCTCTGAAGGCCCTGTTTCTGCAAACACGACCCCCACAGCTCCTCTCTGGGCCCGTCCTTAGGACACTGCCTTCCTGCAGTAGACTGGCCATGCTCTTGGGGCACACCCAGAAACACTGTCGCCACTCTCCTAGCCCAGTGCCTCAGGGCACTTGCCCCATGGAGACTTAGTCCCGCCCTGCTGCTGCCCTCTTGTGGACACCCAGCAGAATGCAGCTGAGCACAGGCATTCACAAGTTCCCAGTAGAGTCATCCCAGACAAAGAGACAAACCCCTTCCACTTGCAAAGCCAAATGGGGGATCCCCCCACCCCACAGGAAAGAACAGATGTCTAGGGCACTCTATGTCAATTTCAACCTTGCTGTCCACGGGCCACAAATCCCAGAGTTCTCCTCATTCCACAGAATCACTACACTCAACTATGAGCTCTGCTGCCACCTTGTGGACACACAGCAGAATGCAGCAGAGCTCCCCATGCCACTACTCTCTTGAGTCTACACAGAAAATTACACACAGCATGGAAATAGAAAAGGAAATAACCCATATGAGGACCACCTGGGAGAATGCACAACAGTGCCCACAATCCAATGTGCCATTCATACTTGAAAAACCACTTTTTCAAACTTACTTTGTCATAGCACAACCCAGTTCCTAAGACCCTGCGTCAGGAATAAAGAAACAACAGTGGTAATCATAACTGAAAAACACTATTGCACACTCACAAACACACACCCTCCCACAGAGATGCACACACTTTTCCCTGAAATAACTTGGATTGGAGTTGCTGTTTTGCACCCAAGGAAAAGGTCAAAGTTTCTTGGGTGGAGGGGAGAAGTGTTAAGTTTCTGGCATATGAAGGTGAGAAATGCCTAGAGCAGATCGATAGTTACATGGACAACGAAGGGAGCATGGGTTGGATAGACAGCTGGTGGAGCTGCCAGGGAACTATGTGGAATCCCAGGACCCTGTTTTGAGCCCCTGGTCACCACTTACCCAGCTAGGGAAAAGCTGGGCTAGTGGCAAATCAGAGCTGCAGCTGTCTCTCTGTCTCTCTTCCTGCTTGAGCCCTCCTCTCTCCATTTATGACTGTTTGCTTCTCCTCAATAAGAAAGTTACAAAGAATGTACAGAAATACAGGGAAAGTGGGAAAAATTACCCCCGTAGCCACTATTACATGTAACTGTTGACTGTAAACCATTCATCCCCCAAGAAAGAACAGAATAAATATTTGTGAGGTTAAAAACATTGTAGGTTAAATAGGGAACATTCCCTAGAGCCATGCAATACTAATCCATTGTGCATTGGATGTCACTGTCAAAAACAGTGCACTAGCAGTTGTAGTAGTGTGTAGTATCTGCAAAAGGAAATGTATTGTGTGTCAAAAGTTCCCTTCAACTATAAGAGAAAATCTATCAGGCAGAAGAAATGACCCTTCATGTGATATCGGACTAAATAAATAAATAAATATGCAAATAAATGGAGATGATCTAGGAGGATTTGAAAAAAATAAAAAATAAAAACAAAAACCACAGGAAGACCTGATTACAGCAGAAATATAGAAAACGTCTAGACAAAGGCGGCAAGTTCTGTACTATGATAATTACAATAAGGATGCTGATAGAAATGCTATTAGAAATGTTACTGGAAGGTTCTATTATTTATAATTGTATTGAATCCTGCTCCAACTATGTGGGCAATTATTAATAAAAATAAACCTGTTATAAATGTGTTAATTCTGATTAAGATCAATTACATAGGTCTACAATTCTAAAAATGACAGATATATATATATGTATATTTATATATGTATATGGATGTATACCTTTATTATAAAGTCTTAGAGATACTGCCATGGATATGAGGAGGCAGAATATGGCTTGTGTCAGAGAGATTTACAAAGCTGAGAGAGCCTGTGAGAGTCAGAGACAGAGAAGGTGAGAAGAGAAATAGAAGAGTTGGAAATAGACCAGAAGTCAAAAACCCCCTAGACTGTTCATTCATGACAGGTTCAAACCTGGGTTGTAGAGATTGTAAGGCAGCAGCTCTAATGCCCACAGACCCCAGACAACCCAAGCCTTCACCATATGTGTGTATTTTTTGCCCCTAAATGTATTGTGCGTCAAAAGTTCCCTTCAATTATAAGAGAAAATCTCTCAAGCAGAAGAAATGACCCCTCATGTGATACCTGACTAAATAAATAAATATGCAAAAAAATGGGGATGATCTAGGAGGACGAGAAAAAATTTAAAAAAATAAAAACCACAAGAAGACCTGATTATAGCAGAAACATAAAAACCATCTGCTGAGAAACAGAGGGCTGCTTCAAAAATTCCCTAACACTTCAGGGTCCAGGGAAATTAAGATTTCCGGAAAAAGAAAACAAACACATACGTATTGAAGCTTACACTAGAAAAAGGAGGGAAGATCTGGGCTATGATAATTACAATAAAGATGCTGATAGAAACACGATTATAAATGCTATTGGAAGGTTCTATTATTTATAATTGTATTGAATCCTCCT
The DNA here is from genome assembly GCF_950295315.1 of Erinaceus europaeus. Taxonomy (NCBI): domain Eukaryota; kingdom Metazoa; phylum Chordata; class Mammalia; order Eulipotyphla; family Erinaceidae; genus Erinaceus; species Erinaceus europaeus. Next base: position 974,342 of record NC_080174.1, read on the forward strand.
CCAACTATATGGCCAATTATTTCAGAAAAACTAGGCTGTTATAAATGTGGTAATTCTGAATTAAGGTCAAATACATAGGTCGACAATTCTAAAAATGACAGATATATATATGGGTGTATATATATTTATGTATATCTTCATTATAAACTCTGAGTAATACTGGCATGGAAATGAGGGGACAGAATATGGCTTGTGTCAGAAAGACTTACAAACTGAGGCTCCAGTAGCCTAGGTGAAATCGCCAACAAAACAAGCCAGAGCTCAGCAGTGCTCTGGTAACTCTCTTTGTATATCTGGGCCTGTCAGTAAAATAAGAATATAAGTAAAATATTAATGGTTGTAGACAGACTGTGTGAGAGCATGTGAGAGTCAGAGACAAGGCGAGAAGAGAAATAGATGAGTTGGAAAGAGACCAGAAGTCAAAAACCTCCTACACTGTGTTCATTGATGACAGGTTCAAACCTGGCTTGTAGAGATTGTAAGGCAGCAGCTCTCATGCCTTCAGACCCCAGTAGGCCCCAGCCTTCACCATATGCTGTACTACCAGACCTGACAGTAATGTATGTGTGTGTGTGTGTGTGTGTGTGTCTGTCTGTCTGTCTGTGTGTGTCTGTCTGTCTGTGTGTGTCTGTGTGTGCTCAGAGCTCACCTGTAGTAGTCTCAGAGCATGGGTGGCAAGGTAGCCAGCCTCACCTGCAACTTATGTACAGAGAACCTAGCTGGTCAGGGCAAGCCAGCTAGCCCAGATTCTGGCTAAGCAAGAATGCATATGCAAAGGGACTCTCATGTATCACTCTCCTGAGTTCCCGATTCAACCCCATGCCTCACTATCATCCAAACACTGCCAACGGGGGAAGCTGGGACACCCCTCAGAATTCAGGGGCATGTACCTGTCCAGTCACCTTTGGCTGCCTACTCAGCCTCCAGGCTCTCAGTCCACTGCTCAGGGCAGCAGACTACCAGCCCAGCAAGCACCCAAGCAGAGCTGTGTTTCAACATAGATGGGAACACTGTTCGACCAAACAATAGTGGATGAACCCGGCCCCTTACACCTACCCTTTGGGCCCTGCTAAGGGAATTTATCCTGTGGCCTCACATCCCTACCATGGTGTCCTGGTGTCCACACATCACACTCAGAGAGATTCCCAGAGGAAGCATGCATGAGTGTCCCAACCAAAGTCTCTCTGCTTACAGGAACCAGAAACTCCCCGGCCCCTTGCTATGGAGAGACAAAAGGAAGATGGATGCCTCCATTGGCTGAGTCAGGAGCTTCCAGTGTAGATCACAGCCCCACCCCTCACCTGAGGGCCTGGATGCTGCTAATAAAGGCAATTGGAAACACCTGTTACCACTTGGGCCCTGAGGACATACTCAGGAATCCCTCCAGGAGCCAGCAGGCTGGCAGACCTCCTGACCCCAGGATAGCTGTGCTCCTAGTTGGGCAGGCCTTCTGGCCAGAGGTGAGAATATTGCCAAGATACAGGAAAGAACTTCAGGTTTCAAAAGGATTTGAAACCCCATGAGGCACTTGGAGAAGACATTTAACAGCCATCAAAACACCCTCTTTCTGAACCCTGGAAGCTTCTGTTTTGCGTGGAAAATCTGGACACTGGTGTGGCCATCAGTACCACAGATCCTTTACATTCGGCCCAATAGAGGGAAAGCACAATGTGTGTGCCAGGGGGATAAAGTTTCACTTCTCTTGACCTGGGCTCTCATGGAATAAGTACAAGGATGCTGTGCAGGAAGGTGAGGAGGGCTGCATTTAGGCTGAGTGTCAGCCTCAGTGCCCTGGAGAATGGTATTCAAGCTCAGCAGTTCTCCGGGAACTCTCTTTGTATATCTGGGCCTGTATGTAAAATAAGTATATAAGTAAAATATTAATGAGTGCAGACAGAGTGAGTGAGAGCCTGTGAGTGTCAGAGACAGAGAAGGCGAGAAGAGAAATAGAAGAGTTGGAAAGAGACCAGAAGTCCAAAACCTCCCACTCTGTGTTCATACATGACAGGTTCAAGCCTGGGTTGTAGGAATTGTAAGGCAGCAGTCTCCTGTCCACAGACCCCAGACAACCCCAGCCTTCACTATATGTGTGTAGTATTTATGACAGGAAATATATTTTACCTCTAAAGTTCCCTTGAATTATAAGAGAAAAATCTATCAAGCAGAAGAAATGACCCCTCTTGTAATATAGGACTAAATAAATAAATAAATATTCAAATAAATGGGGATGATCTAGGAGGATTTGAAAAAAATGAAAAATAAAAACAAAAACCACAAGAAGTCCTGATTACAACAGAAACATAGAAACCATCTGCTGAGAAACAGAAGGATGCTTCAAAAATTCCATGACACATCAGACTCCAGGGATATTAAGATTTCAGGAGAATGAAAAGAAACACATATTTATTGAAGGTTACACTAGAGAAAGGAGGCAAGTTCTGTACTATGATAATTACAATAAGGATGCTGATAGAAACGCTATTAGAAATGCTACTGGAGGGTTCTATTATTTATAATTGTATTGAATCCTGCTCCAACTATGTGGCCAATTATTAATGAAAAAGGAAGCTGTTATAAATGTGGTGATTCTGATTAAGATCAAATACATAGGTCGAGAATTCTAAAAATGACAGATATATACATATATATCTGTATTTTATATGCATATGTATGTACATCTTTATTATAAAGTCTGATACTGGCATGGATATGTGGAGACAGAATATGGCTTGTGTCAGACAGACTTACAAAGCTAAGGCTCTAGTAGCTATGTGAAATGACCAACAAAACAAGCCAGAGCTCAGCAGTGCTCTGGCCACTCTCTTTTTATATCTGGTCCTGTCAGTAAAATAAGTATATAAGTAAAATAATAATGAGTGCCGACAGAGTGAGTGAGGACCTGTGAGAGACAGAGACAGAGAAGGCGAGAAGAGAAATAGAAGAGTTGGAAATAGACCCGAAGTCAAAAACCCCCTAGGCTGTGTTCATTCATGACAGGTTCAAACCTGGATTGTAGAGATTGTAAGGCAGCCCACAGACCCCAGACAACCCAAGTCTTCACCATATGTGTGTAGTATTTGCCATAGGAAATGTATTGTGCATCAAAAGTTCCCTTCAATTATAAAAGAAATTCTATCAAGCAGAAGAAATGACCCCTCATGTGATACCTGACTAAATAAATAAATATGCAAATAAATGGTGATGATCTAGGAGGACTTGAAAAAAATTAAAAAATAAAAACAAACACCACAAGAAGACCTGATTACAGCAGAAACATAAAAACCTTCTGCTGAGAAACAGAGGGCTGCTTCAAAAATTCCCTGACACTTCAGGGTCCAGGGAAATTAAGATTTCCAGAGAAAGAAATCAAAGGCATACGTATTGAAGCTCACACTAGAAAAAGGAGGGAAGTTCTGTGCTATGATAATTACAATAAGGATGCTGATAAAAACACCATTAGAAATGCTACTGGAAGGTTCTATTATTTATAATTGTAGTGAATCATGTTCCAACTATATGGCCAATTATCTATGAAAAAGTAGGCTGTTATAAATGTGGTAATTTAACACCTGCGGGTTAAGCACAGGTGTGCAAAGCACACGGACCGGCATAAGGATCCCGGTTCGAACTCCGGCTCCCCACCTACAGGGGAGTCGCTTCACAGGCGGTAAAGCAGGTCTCCAGGTGTCTATCTTTCCCTCCTCCTCTCTGTCTTCCCCTCCTCTCTCCATTTCTGTCATATCCAGCAATGACGACAACAACAATAAAACAACAAGGGCAACAAAAGGGAATAAATAAATAAAATAAATATTAAAAAAATAAATGTGGTAATTCTGAATTAAGATCCACTACATAGGTCCACAATTCTAAAAATGACATATATATATTTATGTATATATGTATATATATATATGTATGTATATCTTTATTATAAACTCTGAAAGATACTGGCATGGAAATGAGGAGACAGAATATGGCTTGTGTCAGAAAGACTTACAAAGCTGAGGCTCCAGTAGCCTAGGTGAAACCACCAACACAAGCCAGAGCTCAGCAGTGCTCTGGCAACTCTCTTTGTATATCTGGGCCTGTCAGTAAAATAAGTATATAAGTAAAATATTAATGGGTGTAGACAGAGTGTGTGAGAGCATGTGAGCTTTATAGACAGAGAAGGCGAGAAGAGAAATAGATGAGTTGGAAAGAGACCAGAAGTCAAAAACCTCCTACACTGTGTTCATTGATGACAGGTTCAAACCTGGCTTGTAGAGATTGTAAGGCAGCAGCTCTCATGCCTTCAGACCACAGACAGCCCAAGCCTTCACCATATGATGTACTACCAGACCTGACAGTAGTGTGTGTGTGTGTGTGTGTGTGTGTGTGTGTGTGTGTGTGTGTGTGTGTATCTGTGTGTGCTCAGAACTCACCTATAGTAGTCTCAGAGCATGGGTGGCAAGGTAGCCAGCTTTGACCAAACAATAGTGGATGAACCCGGCCCCTTACACCTACCCTTTGGGCCCTGCTAAGGGAATTTATCCTGTGGGCTCACCTCCCTACCATGGTGTCTTGGTGTCCACACATCACACTCAGAGAGATTCCAAGAAGTAGACATGCATGAGTGTCCCATACAAAGTCTCTCTGCTTGCAGGACCAGAAGATCCCAGGGCCCTTGCTATGGAGAGACAAAAGGAAGATGGGTGCCTACATTGGCTGAGTCAGGAGCTTCCAGTGGAGATCACAGCCCCGCCCTCACCTGATGGCCTGGCTGCTGCTAATAAAGGCAATTGGGAACACCTTTTACACTTGGGCCCTGAGGACATACTCAGGAATCCTCCAGGAGCAGCAGGCTGGCGGACCTCCTGACCCCGAGATAGCTGTGCTCCTAGTAGGGCAGGCCTTCTGGCCAGTGGTGAGAATATTGCCTAGACACGAAAGAACTTCAGGTTTCAAAAGGATTGGAAACCCCATGAGGCACTTGGAGAAGACATTTCACAGCCATCACAACACCCTCTTTCTGAACCCTGGAAGCTTCCATTTTGCGTGGAAAATCTGGACACTGGTGTGGCCATGAGTACCACAGATCCTTTACATTCGGCTTAATAGAGGGAAAGCACAATGTGTGTGCCAGGGGGATAGAGTTTCACTTCTCTTGACCTGGGCTCTCATGGAATAAGGACAATGACGCTATGCAGGAAGGAGAGGAGGGATGCATTTAGGCTGTGTCAACCTCAGGGACCTGGAGAATGGGAGTCAAGCTAGAGGGCCTAGACAGCTGCATCTGGAGATGGACATATGCCTGGATCCTGCAGCAGCAACGCTGTCTCCGCAGTTCCCCTCTGTACTACACCATGTGCAGGAGACTAAATAATCCAAAGGGCAAAGAAAGGAAAATTTCAACACCAGAAAGACTGAGTTCACGATGCATGCACCTACTTCCAGTAAGGGCCCAGTGAAGAAGGCACGTAGAGACAGTCAGAGAGACAGAATGACAGAGACAGACAAGGACTGAAATTCTGGCCCTGTGTTGATCAGTGCCAGAGCACTGAAGACAAACCCTCCATGCCCATGCATACTTCTTACAAGTGGCATTGCTATTTTATGTTTGTGAGGAAAGGTAACACTTAGAACATCTAGGTCTTAGCCACTCTGAGAAGCAACACTTGGCCTGAAACCCACTCTCCAAAACTGCCCTCACCTCTCCAAATTGGAAGTCGTCTTACTGATGCTCCAGCCAAGATGCAGGCTGGCGTATTGCATCTCCCTGGTCCAGCCTCAGCCTGTCCTGTGTGCAGGGAACTGCACTATGTCTATTTCTTCTTTGATTTACAGTTTTGGGATTGGACTCGGTGGACAAAAAGAGCAAGAGGGAAGAAGATGATTTGGCAGCGGTAGTTTGTGTGAAGAGAGATTTGTAGAGTGATAAGAGGAATATGAATGGCTCTCTGAGATGTCTCCAATGACTGTGGCTCAGAAAGGCCAGGTGTAATCCCATTACTACCCTAATCCAGAGCTGTGCGGGGCTCTAGCTAAAAATATTTTCAGACATCTACATGATATATATATATATACACATATATATATGTAAGTATATATATATGTGTGTATATATATATATATATATATATATATGGACACTGATGTAGTCATTTCCTACAAAGGATGAGATATGACATTCAAAAAATTGATTCCTAAAACCTGGAGAGAAACTGTGCATCAGGAAAATAATTGTCCAAAGGAGTAAAATCTCCAAATCATTAGCTATATGCACCTCCTACAGGACAGAGCGAAAAAGGCTCGAGAAGGAACTCATCCAGGAGTCTCTCTACATGGACAGACACCACAAAAAGTTTCCTAGTCTGGCAACAGACACAGGGCAGCTGCTAGTTCCCAGTGCAAGCCTCAGGGCAAATACCTCTCCCTCCTCAGTGTCTTTACATCTGAAAAGAAGAAAAGTGACCAAGGGCCAAGGAGAGCTATAATGGTGTCAATATTGAGCAGTAAATCATAATGTGCCAAGTGTTTTGCACAAAATCACCTGTGCACAGTGATTCTGAGGTTTTCTCTCTCCCACACACACATACACACACACACACACACACACACACACACACACACACGCACGCACTAATCCACACAGGCACAGGCACAAACTGAGTTATGCACATGAGCCGTGGACAGCTTCTGCAAGGCTGGGCCCTGAGTGCCCTCTGCTGAACCCTGTGTTCATTCATGACAAGTTCAAACCTGGGTTGTAGAGATTGTAAGGCAGCATCTCATGCCCTCAGACACCAGACAACCTAGTCTTCACATATATGTGTAGTATTTCCGACAGGAAATGTACTGAGCTTCTAAAGTTCCCTTCAAGTATAAGAGAAAATCTATCAAGTAGAAGAAATGACCCCTCATGTGATATCTGACTAAATAAATAAATAAATAAATAAATATGTAAATAAATGGGGATGATCTAGCAGGAATGGAAAAAAATTTAAAAAATGAAAACAAACACCAAAAGAAGACCTGATTACAGCAGAAACATAGAAACCATCTGCTGAGAAACAGAGGGCTGCTTCAAAAATTCCCTTACACTTCAGGGTCCAAGCAAATTAAGATTTCCGGAGAATGAAAACAAAGGCATACGTATTGAAGCTTACACTAGAAAACGGAGTCAAGTTCTGTGCTATGATAATTACAATAAGGATGCTGATAGAAATGCTAATAGAAATGCTACTGGAAGGTTCTATTACTTATAATTGTAGTGAATCCCCTTCCAACTATGTGGCCAATTATTTTTGAAAAAGGAGTCTGTTATAAATGTGGTAATTCTGAATTAAGACCAAATATATAGTTCGACAGATATATATGACATATATATATAAGTCATATATATACACATATATGACATATATATGTATATATATTTCTATATACACATATACATATATATGACAGATATATATATATATATATATATATATATATATGGTTGGATTACTTATAATTGTAGTGAATCCCCCTCCAACTATGTGGCCAATTATTTATGAAAAAGGACTCTGTTATAAATATGGTAATTCTGAATTAAGATCAAATACATAGGTGGACAATTCTATATATGACAGATATATATGTATATGTGTATATATGTGTATGTATATCTTTATTATAAAATCTGAGAGAAACTGGCATGGATATGAGGAGATAGAGTATGGCTTGTGCCAGAAAGATTTACAAAGATAAGGCTCCAGTAGCCTAAGTGAAATCGCCAACAAGCAAGAGCTCAGCAGTGCTCTGGGAACTTTCTTTATATATCTGGGGCTGTAAGTAAAATAACTATAAAATTAAATATTAATGAGTGCAGACAGAGTTAATGAGAGCATGTGAGAGTCAGAGACAGAGAAGGCGAGACGAGAAATAGAAGAGTTGGAAAGAGACCAAAAGTCAAAAACCTCCTGCACTGTGTTCATTCATGAAAGGTTCAAACCTGCATTGTAGAGACTGTAAGGTAGCATCTCATGCCCAGAGACCCCAGAAAACCCCAGCCTTCACATATGTGTGTAGTATTTGTGACAGGAAAAATATCCTGCATCTAAAGTTCATTTCTAGTATAAGAGAAAATCTATCAATCAGAAGAAATGACCCCTCATGCGATATCTGAGGAAATAAATAAGTTAATATGCAAATAAAAGGGGATGATCTTGGAGGAATTGAAAAAAATAAGAAAAAAAGAAAACAAACACCACAAGAAGACCTGATTACAGCAGAAACATAGAAACCATCGGCTGAGAAACAGAGGGCTGCTTCAAAAATTCCCTGACACTTCAGGATCCAAGCAAATTAAGATTTCTGGAGAATGAAAATGAAGGCATACATATTGAAGCTTACACTAGAAAAAGGAGGGAAGTTCTGTGCTATGATAATTACAATAAGGATGCTGATAAAAACACTATTAGAAATGCTACTGGAAGGTTCTATTACTTATAATTGTAGTGAATCCCCCTCCAACTATGTGGCCAATTATTTATGAAAAATGAGTCTGTTATAAATGTGGTAATTCTGAATTAAGATCAAATACATAGGTCGACAATTCTAAAAATGACAGATATATATATGTATATATATGTATGTATGTCTTTATTATACACTCTGAGAGATACTGGCATGGATATGAGGAGACAGAGTATGGCTTGTTCCAGAGAGACTTTCACAGTTGAGGCTCCAGTAGCCTATGTGAAATCGCCAACACAGCAAGCCAGAGCTCGGCAGTGCTCTGGAAACTATCTGTATATCTGGGCCTGTAAGGCAAATAAGTATATAAATAAAATATTAATGAGTGCAGACAGAGTGAGTGAGAGCATGTGAGTGTCAGAGACAGAGAAGGCGAGAAGAGGAATAAAAGAGTTGGAAAGAGACCAGAAGTCCAAAACCTCCTACACTGTGTTCATTCATGACAGGTTCAAACCTGGGTTGTAGAGATTGTAAAGCAGCAGCTCTCATACCCATAGACCCCAGACAACACCAGTCTTCACATTTGTGTGTAGTATTTCTGAGAGGAAATCTATTGTGTGTCTAAAGTTCCCTTCAAGTATAAGAGAAAATAGATCAAGCAGAATAAATGGCCCCTCATGTGATATCTGACTAAATAAATAAATAAATATGCAAATAAATGGGGATGATCTAGCAGGATTTGAAGAAAAATAAAAAAATAAAAACAAACACCACAAGAAGACCTGATTACAGCAGAAACATAAAAACCATCTGCTGAGAAACAGAGGGCTGCTTCAAAAATTCCCTTACACTTCAGGGTCCAAAAATTAAGATTTCTGGAGAAGGAAAACAAAGGCATATGTATTCAAGCTTACACTAGAAAATGGAGGCAAGTTCTGTGCTATGATAATTACAATAAGGATGCTGATAGAAACGCTATTAGAAATGCTACTGGAAGGTTCTATTAATTATATTTGTAGTGAATCCCCCTCCAACAATGTGGCCATTTATTAATGAAAAACAAGTCTGTTATAAATGTGATAATTCTGAATTAAGATCAAATACATAGGTCAACAATTCTAAAAATGACAGATATATATATGTGTATATATATGTGTATATATGTATATGTATATGTATATATATATGTATGTATATATTTTTTATACACTCTGAGAGATACTGGCATGGATATGAGGAGACAGAGTATGGCTGGTGCAGAGAGACTTACATAGTTGAGGCTCCCCTAGCCTAGGTGAAATCGCCAACACAACAAGCCAGAGCTCAGCAGTGCTCTGGGAACTCTCTTTGTATATCTGGGCCTGTATGTAAAATAAGTATATAAGTAAAATATTAATGAGTGCAGACAGAGTGAGTGAGAGCCTGTGAGAGTCAGAGACAGAGAAGGCAAGAAGAGAAATAGAAGAGTTGGAAAGAGACCAGAAGTCAAAAACCTCCTACACTATGTTCAGTAGTGACAGGTTCAAACCTGGGTTGTAGAGATTATAAGGCAGCATCTCATGCCCACAGACCCCAGACAACACCAGCCTCACATATGTGTGTAGTATTTGCGACAGGAAATGTATTGAGCTTCTAAAGTTTCCTTCAAGTTAAGAGAAAATATAACAAGCAGAAGAAATGAATAAATAAATAAAGATGAAAGATGAAAGATGAAATATAAATATGAAATATGAAATGAATAAATATGAAATATGAGATATAGATATGAAATATGAAATGAATAAATAAATAAATATGCAAATAAATGGGGATGATCTAGGTGGATTTGAAAAAAATTTAAAAATTAAACAAACACCACAAGAAGACCTGATTACAGCAGAAACATAGAAACCATCCTCTGAGACAGGGCTGCTTCAAAAATTCCCTGACATTTCAGGATCCAAGGAAATTAAGATGTCCAGAGAATGAAAACAAAGGCATACGTTTTGAAGCTTACACTAGAAAATGGAGGCAAGTTCTGTGCTATGATAATTACAATAAGGATACTGATAGAAGGGCTATAGGAAATGCTCCTGGAAAGTTTAATTTATAATTGTATAATTATAAAGTATAATTTATAATTGTAGTGAATCCTGCTCCAACTATGTGACCAATTATTTATGAATAAGGAGGCTATTATAAATGCGGTAATTCTGCATTCAGATCAAATAAAAAGGTCAACAATTCTAAAAATGTCTTATATATATGTATATAAATATGTACATATATGTATGTGTATCTTTATTATCAACTATGAGGGATACTAGCATGGCTATGAGGAGACAGAGTATGGCTTGTGCCAGAGAGACTTACAAAGCTGAGGCTCCAGAAACCTAGGTGAAATCGCCAACGAAACAATCCAGAGCTCAGCTCTGCCCTGGTGACTCGCTTTGTATATCTGGGCCTGTCAGTCAAATAATATATAAGTAAAATATTAATGAGTGCAGTCAGAGTGAGTGAGAGCCTGTGAGAGTCAGAGACAGAGAAGGCAAGAAGAGAAATAGAAGAGTTGGAAAGAGACCAGAAGTCCAAAACCTCCCACTCTGTGTTCATACATGACAGGTTCAAACCTGGGTTGTAGAGATTGTAAGGCAGCAGTCTCCTGTCCACAGACCCCAGACAACCCCAGCCTTCACCATATGTGTGTAGTATTTACGACAGGATATGTATTGTGAGTGTAAACTTCCCTTCAATTATAAGAGAAAAATCTATCAAGCAGAAGAAAGGACCCCTCATGTAATATAAGACTAAATAAATAAATAAATAAATAAATATGCAAATAAATGGGGATTATCTAGGAGGATTTGAAACAAATGAAAAATAGAAACAAAAAGCACAAGAAGACCTGATTACAGCAGAAACATAGAAACCATCTGCTGAGAATCAAGGGCTGCTTCAAAAGTTCCGAGACACTTCAGAGTCCAGGGAAATTAAGATATCAGGAGAATGAAAAGAAACTCATAGGTATTGAAGCTTACACTAGAGAAAGGAGGCAAGTTCTGTACTATGATAATTAAAATAAGGATGCTGATAGAAATGCTATTAGAAATGCTACTGGAAGGTTCTCTTATTTATAATTGTATTGAATCCTGCTCCAACTATGTGGCCAATTATTAAGGAAAAAGGAAGCTGTTGTAAATGTGTTAATTCTGATTAAGATCAATTACATAGGTTGACAATTCTAAAAATGACAGATATATATATGTATATTTATATATGGATATGGATGTATAATTTTATTATAAAGTCTGAGAGATACTGCCATGGATATGAGGAGACAGAATATGGCTTAAGTCAGAGAGACTTACAAATCTGAGGCTCCAGTAGCCTAGGTGAAATCACGAACAAAACCAGCCAGAGCTCAGCAGTGCTCTGGCCACTCTCTTTGTATATCTGGGCCTGTCAATAAAATAAGGATATAAGTAAAATACTACTGAGTTCAGACAGAGTGAGAGAGAGCCTGTGAGAGTCAGAGACAGAGAAGGCGAGAAGAGAAATAGAAGATTTGGATATAGACCAGAAGTCAAAAACCCCCTAGGCTGTGTTCATTCATGACAGGTTCAAACCTGGGTTGTAGAGATTGTAAGGCAGCCGCTCTAATGCCCACAGACCCCAGACAACCCAAGCCTTCACCATATGTGTGTAGTATTTGCCCCAGGAAATGTATTGTGCATCAAAAGTTCCCTTCAATTATAAGAGAAAATCTATCAGGCAGAAGAAATGACCCCTCATGTGATATCGGACTAAATAAATAAATAAATATGCAAATAAATGGGAATGATCTAGGAGGATTTGAAAAAAATAAAAAATAAAACCAAAGACCACAGGAAGACCTGATGACAGCAGAAATATAGAAAACGTCTGCTGAGAAACACAGGGCTGCTTCAAAAATTCCCTGACACACAGGGTCCCGGCAAATTAAGAATTCAGAGAATGAAAAGAAACGCATACGTTTTGAAGCTTACACTAGAAAATGGAGGCAAGTTCTGTGCTATGATAATTACAATAAGGATACTGATAGAAAGGCTAACAGAAATGGTACTGGAAGGTTCTTTTACTTGTAATTGTAGTGAATCCCCGTCCAACTATGTTGCCAATTATTTATAAAAAGGAGTCTGTTTTAAGTGTGTTAATGCTGAATTAAGATCAAATACATACTTCGAAAATTCTAAAAATTATAGATATATATATGTTTATGTGTATATATATGTATGTATATCTTTATTATAAACTCTGAGAGATACTGACATGGATATGAGGAGACAGAGTATGGCATGTGCCATAGAGACTTACAAAGTTGAGGCTCCAATAGCCTATGTGAAATCGCCAACACAACAAGCCAGAGCTCAGTAGTGCCCTGGGAACTGTCTTTGTATATCTGGGCCTGTATGTGAAATAAGTACATAATTAAAATATTAATGAGTGCAGACAGAGTGAGTGAGAGCATGTGAGTGTCAGAGACAGTTAAGGCAAGAAGAGAAATTGAAGAGCTGGAAAGAGACCAGAAGTCAAAAACCTCCTACACCTTGTTCATTCATGACAGGTTCAAACCTGGATTGTAGATGTAAGGCAGCATCTCATGCCTACAGACCCCAGACAACCCCAGCCTTCAAATATGTGTGTAGTATTTCCGACAGGAATGTATTGTGCGTCTAAAGTTCCCTTCAAGTATAAGAGAAAATCTATCCAGCAGTAGAAATGGCCCCTCACGTGATATCTGACTAAATAAATAAATAAATATGCAAATAAATGGGGATGATCAAGGAGGATATGAAAAAAAATAATAAAATAAAAACAAACACCACAAGAAGGCCTGATTAAACATAGAAACCATCAGCTGAGTAACAGAGGGCTGCTTCAAAAATTCCCTGACACTTCAGGGTCCAAGCAAATTAAGATTTCCAGAGAATGAAAACAAAGGCATAGGTATTGAAGCTTACACTAGAAAATGGAGGCAAGATCTGTGCTATGATAATTACAATAAGGATGCTGATAGAAATGCTATTAGAAATGCTACTGGAAGGTTCTATTACTTATAATTGTAGTGCATCCCCCTCCAACTATGGGGCCAATTATTTATGAAAAAGGAGTCTGTTATAAATGTGGTAATTCTGAATTAAGATCAAATACATAGGTCAACAAATCTAAAAATGACAGATATATATATATATATATATATATATGAATATCTTTATTATAAACTCTGAGAGATACTGGCATGGATATGAGGAGACAGAGTATGGCTTGTGCCAGAGAGAATTACAAAGTTGAGGCTCCAGTAGCCTATGAGAAATCGCCACACAACAAGCCAGAGCTCAGCAGTGCTCTGGGAACTCTCTTTGTGTATCTGGGACTGTCAGTAAAATAAGTATATAAGTAAAATATTAATGAGTGCAGACAGAGTGAGTGAGAGCATGAGAGAGTCAGAGACAGAGAAGGCGAGAAGAGAAATAGAAGAGTTGGAAAGAGACCAGAAATCAAAAACCTCCTGCACTGTGTCCATTCATGACAGATTCAAACCTGGGTTGTAGAGATTGGAAGGCAGCATCTCATGCCCACTGACCCCAGACAACCCCAGCCATCACACTTGTGTGTAGAATTTGCAACAGAAATGTATTGTGTTTCTAAAGTTCCCTTCTAGTATAAGAGAAAATCTATCAATCAGAAGAAATGACCCCTCATGTGATATCTGAGGAAATAAATAAGTTAATATGCAAATAAATTGGGATGATCTAGGAGGATTTGAAAAAAATTTTTAAAAATTAAACACCACAAGAAGACCTGATTACAGCAGAAACATCAAAACCATCTGCTGAGAAACAGAGTGCTGCTTCAAAAATTCCCTGACACTTCAGGGTCCAAGCAAATTAAGATTTCCAGAGAATGAAAACAAAGGCATACATATTGAAGCTTACACTAAAAAAATGGAGGCTAGTTCTGTGCTATGAAAATTACAATAAGGATGCTGATAAAAACACTATTAGAAATGCTACTGGAAGATTCTATTTCATATAGTTGTAGTGAATCCCCCTCCAACTATGTGGCCAATTATTTATGAAAAAGGAGTCTGTATAATTGTGGTAATTCTGAATTAAGATCAAATACATAGGTCAACAATTCTAAAAATGACAGATATATATATAAATAGATGTGTATGTATATGTGTATATATATGTATATCTTTATTATAAACTCTGAGAGATACTGGCATGGAAATGAGGAGACAGAATATGGCTTGTGCCAGAGAGAATTACAAAGCTGAGGCTCCAGTAGCCTATGAGAAATCGCCAACACAAGCCAGAGCTCAGCAGTGCTCTGGCAACTCTCTTTGTCTATCTGGGCCTGTCAGTAAAATAAGAATCTAAGTAAAATATTAATGAGTGCAGACAGAGTGAGTGAGAGCTTGTGAGAGTCAGAGACAGAGAAGGCGAGAAGAGAAATAGAAGAGTTGGAAAGAGACCAAAAGTCAAAAACCTCCTGCACTGTGTTCATTCATGACAGGTTCAAACCTGGCTTGTAGAGACTGTAAGGCAGCATCTCATGCCCACAGACCCCAGACAACCCCAGCCTTCACATATGTGTGTAGTATTTGCTACAGGAAAAGTATTGAGCTTCTAAAGTTCCCTTCAAGTATAAGAGAAAATCTATCAATCAGAAGAAATGACCCCTCATGTGATATCTGAGGAAATAAATGAATAAATATGCAAATAAATGGGGATGATCTAGGATGATTTGAAAAAAAATAAAAAAATAAAACAAACACTACAAGAAGACCTGATGACAGCGGAAACATAGAATCCATCTGCTGAGAAACATAGGGCTGCTTCAAAACTTCCCAGACAATTCAGGGTCCAAGCAAATTAAGATTTCTGGAGAATAAAAACAAAGGCTTATGTATTGCAGCTTACACTAGAAAATGGAGGCAAGATCTGTGCTATGATAATTACAATAAGGATGCTGATAGAAATGCTATTAGAAATGCTACTGGAAGGTTCTATTACTTCTAACTGTAGTGCATCCCCTCCAACTATGTGGCCAATTATTTTTGAAAAAGGAGTCTGTTATAAATGTGGTAATTCTGAATTAAGATCAAATACATAGGTCGGCAATTCTAAAAATGACAGATATATATATGTATATATATATGTATGTATATCTTTATTATAAACTCTGAGAGATACTGGCATGGATATGAGGAGACAGAGTATGGCTTTGCCAGAGAGAATTACAAAGTTGAGGCTCCAGTAGCCTATGAGAAATCGCCAACACAACAAGTCAGAGCTCAGCAGTGCTCTGGGAACTCTCTTTGCATATTTGGGCCTGTATGTAAAATAAGTATATAAGTAAAATATTAATGAGTGCAGACAGAGTGAGTGAGAGCATGAGAGAGTCAGAGACAGAGAATGCGAGTAGAGAAATAGAAGAGTTGGAAAGAGACCAAAAGTCAAAAACCTCCTACACTATTTTCATTCATGACAGGTTCAAACCTGGGTTGTAGAGATTGTAAGGCAGCATCTCATGCCCACTGATCCCAGACAACCCCAGCCTTCACATATGTGTGTAGTATTTGCGACAGGAAATGTATGGAGCTTCTAAAGTTCCCTTCAAGTATAAGAGAAAATCTATCAATCAGAAGAAATGACCCCTCATGTGATATCTGACGAAATAAATTAATAAATGTGCAAATAAATGGGGATGATCTAGGATGATTTGAAAAACATTAAAAAATTAAACAAACACCACAAGAAGACCTGATGGCAGAAGAAACATAGAAACCATATGCTGAGAAACAGAGGGCTCCTTCAAAAATTCCCCAACACTGCAGGGTACAAGCAAATTAAGATTTCAGGAGAATGAAAATAATGGCATACGTATTGCAGCTTACACTAGAAAATGGAGGCAAGATCTGTGCTATGATAATTACAATAAGGATGCTGATAGAAATGCTATTAGAAATGCTACTGGAAGGTTCTATTACTTCTAACTGTAGTGCATCCCCTCCAACTATGTGGCCAATTATTTATGAAAAAGGAGTCTGTTATAAATGTGGTAATTCTGAATTAAGATCAAATACATAGGTCGACAATTCTAAAAATGACAGATATATATATGTATATATATATATATATGTATATCTTTATTATAAACTCTGAGAGATACTGGCATGGATATGAGGAGACATAGTCTGGCTTGTGCCAGAGAGAATTACAAAGTTGAGGCTCCAGTAGCCTATGAGAAATCGCCACACAACAAGCCAGAGCTCAGCAGTGCTCTGGGAACTCTCTTTGTATATCTGGGCCTGTCAGTAAAATAAGAATCTAAGTAAAATATTAATGAGTGCAGACAGAGTGAGTGAGAGCAGGTGAGAGTCAGAGACAGAGTCAAGGTGAGAAGAGAAATAGAAGAGTTGGAAAGAGACCAGAAGTCAAAAATCTCCTACACTGTGTTCATTCATGACAGGTTCAAACCTGGGTGTAGAGATTGTAAAGCAGCAACTCTCATGCCCACATACCCCAGACAACCCCAGCCTTCACATATGTGTGTAGTATTTCCAAAAAGAAATGTATTGTGCGTCTAAAGTTCCCTTCAAGTATAAGATAAAATCTATCAAGCAGAAGCAATGACCCCTCATGTGATATCTGACTAAATAAATAAATAAATATGCAAATAAATGTGGATGATCTAGGTGGATTTGAAAAAAATAAAAACGAAAACCACAAGACCTGATTATAGCAGAAACATAAAATCCATCTGCTGAGAAACAGAGGGCTGCTTCAAATATTCCCTGACACTTCAGGGTCCAAGCAAATTAAGATTCCAGAGAATGAAACCATAGGCATAAGTATTGAAGCTTACACTAGAAAATGGAGGCAAGTTCTGTGCTATGATAATTACAATAAGGATGCTGATAAAAACACTATTAGAAATGCTACTGGAAGGCTCTATTATAATTGTAGTGAATCCCCCTCCAACTATGTGGCCAATAATTAAAGAAAAACGAGTCTGTTATAAATGTGGTAATTCTGAATTAAGATCAGATACATAGCTCGACAAATCTAAAAATGACAGATATATTTATATGTATATATATGTATATATCTTTTTTTTCTAGTATATGTAGTTTATTCTTTTTTAATTTTTTATTTAAGAAAGGATTAATGAACAAAACTATAAGGTAGGAGGGGTACAACTCCACACAATTCCCACCACCCAATCTCCATAACCCACCACCTCCCATGATAGCTTTCCCATTCTCTAGCCCTCTGGGAGCATGGACCCAGGGTCATTGAGGGTTGCAGAAGGTAGAAGGTCTGGCTTCTGTAATTGCTTCTCCGCTGAACATGGGCGTTGACTGGTCGGTCCATACTCCCAGTCTGCCTCTCTCTTTCCCTAGTAAGGTGTGTCTCTGGGGAAGCTGAGCTCCAGGACACATTGGTGGGGTCTTCAATCCAGGGAAGCCTGGCCAGCATCCTGGTGGCATCTGGAACCTGGTGATTGAAAAGAGAGTTAAGATATGAAGCCAAACAAATTGTTGAGCAATCATGAATCCCAAGATTGGAATAGTGGATTGGAAGTGTTAGGGAGGTACTCACTGCAAACTCTAGTGTACTTCTGCTTCAGGTATATATTTTGCAGTAGTTTATGGATACGTGTGAACATAAGCTCTCTCTCACAGAAACTGGTGTATATCTAGGTTATGGGACTTTGTTAGAAAGTGAACCACCTGAGATGAAATTAGAGTGTACTATAAAAGGAAAGGTCTCACCCGAGTAATGAAGGTGAAGGGTTGTCATTCCACACGTGAAGTCTCCGGACACAGTCTGGGGTGAAGCATGTTGAGGTGGCAATCATTGCGTTGGTTAGGTTGTGATCGGTGGCTGCAATATTATTTGGTATGGATTGGGAGACGCATACGGGAAAGTGGGCCCTATCCAAGGGTTCCAGGACTGGGGTAAGTAGGGGCTCTATAGTGGAGATGTGAGGTTCCTGCTGTCTTAGGGTTCAAAAAGACAGTCAATAGTTAATGTTATCATCACATTATTTGTTAATTGGGTTAACTTTGAAAAGTCCTTTTGTTATGGTTTGCTGTACAGTATCCAGTATCTTGTATATAGCTGTGCTATTGGATGCTTCTAATTTACTTGGTCTAGGCTTTTGAGAGAATCCGCATATCAAATACACAGCCTATATATTAAAAAGATTCAGTTTGTGTTTTGAGAAACTTTGAGACATACAACTGATTTTCCCCCTCTCATATTAATTAACTACTGATTTATATATCTACATTTTGCTAGGAGTGTACATAAACACCATTCCCACCACCAAAAGACTGTGACCCATCCCTCCCACCCACTCCCACTCCCCACTGGCCCAGGAAGCTGCATGTCTACCCCTCACCACAGGGTTTTTACTTTGGTGCCCTACTTACAATTTGATCAGGTCCTGCTTTTAGTTTCCCTTTCAGATCTTCTTACTCAACTCCTGTTGATGACTGGGATCATCCCATTCTCATCTTTATCTTTCTGACTTAGCTCACTTAACATAATTCCTTCTAGCTCTGTCCAAGATGGGTCAGAGAAGGTGGGTTCATTGTTCTTGATAGCTGCATAGTATTCCATTGTGTATATATACCACAGCTTTCTCAGCCACTCATCTGTTGTTGGGCACCTGGGTTGCTTCCAGGTTTTAGCTTTTATGAAGTGTGCTGCTATTAACATAGGAGTACACACCTCTTTTTGGTTGGGTGTTATGGAGTCCTTGGGGTATAACCCCAGGAGAGGAACTACTGGATCATATGGAAGGTCCATGTCTAGCCTTCTGAGAGTTTTCCAGACTGCTCTCCACAGAGGCTGGACCAATTTACATTCCCACCAGCAATGTAAAAGGGTTCCTCTGTCCCCACATCCTCTCCAGCATTTGTTGCTGCTGTCCTTTTTGATGTATGCCATTCTTACAGGAGTGAGGTGGTATCTTAGTGTTGTCTTAATTTGCATTTCTCTGACAATCAGTGACCTAGAGCAGTTTTTCATATGTTTGTTAGCCTTTTGGATCTCCTCTGAGGTGAATGTTTTGTTCATACCCTCTGCCCATTTTTGGATGGGGTCATTTGCTTTTTTGGTGCTAAGTTTGCTGAGCTCTTTATATATTTTGGTGATTAGTTTCTTGTCTGATGTCTGGCATGTGAAGATCTTCTCCCATTCTGTGAGGGGTCTCTCTGTTTGTTTAATAGTTTCTTTGGATGTGCAGAAGCTTTTCAATTTGATGTAGTCCCATTGGTTTGTTTCTGCTTTAGTCTTCCTTGCAATTGGGTTTGATTCATCAAAGATGTTCTTGAGGTGTAGGTGGGAAAGTGTTTTACCAATGTTTTCCTCTAAGTATTTGACTGTTTCTGGTCTGACATCTAGGTCTTTGATCCATTTGGAGTTGATTTTTGTTTCTGGTGAGATAAAGTGGTTCAATTTCATTCTTCTGCATGTTTCAACCTAGTTTTCCCAGCACCATTTATTGAAGAGAGCCTCCTTTTTCCATTTAATCCTTTGGGCCCCCTTATCAAAGATTAGATGTGCATAGGTGTGGGGATTTATTTCTGGGCTTTCAATTCTGTTCCACTGGTCTGTGTGCCTATTTTTCTTCCAGTACCATGCTGTTTTGATGATGATGGCTTTATAATATAGTTTAAGGTCTGGGAGTGTGATGCCTCCATCTCTGTTTCTTTTCCTCAAGATGGTTTTGGCAATTCTAGGTGTTTTCAGGTTCCAGATAAATGATTGTAGTGTTTGTTCTATTCTCTTAAAGAAGCTTGGTGGAACTTTGATGGGTATTGCATTAAATTTTTATATGGCTCTGGGGAGAATATTCATTTTGATGATATTTATTCTTCCAATCCATGAGCATGGGATATCATTCCATTTCTTGGTATCAGTTTCTATTTCCTTGAGTAGCAACTCATAGTTTTCAGCCTACAAGTCTTTCACTTCTTTGGTCAACTTTATTCCTAGGTATTTGATTGATTTTGCTGAAACAGTAAATGGGAGTGATTTCTGGATGTCTTCTTCAGATTTAGTGTTTGCATAAAGAAATGCCACTGATTTTTGTACATTGATTTTGTGGCCTGATACCTTGCTATATTGCCTAATAACTTCCAGTTATTTTCTACTGGATTCTTTAGGTCTTTCTATGTATACTATCATATCATCTGAAAATAGTGAGAGCTTGACTTCTTCCCTTCAAATCTGCATTCCTTTGATTTCTTTCTCTTGCCTGATTGCCATGGCAAGAACTTCCAATACTATGTTGAAGAGTAAGGTGACAGTGGACAGCCCTGTCTAGTCCCCGATCTGAGGGGGAATGCTTTCAGCTTCTGTCCATTGAGTATGATGTTGGCTGTAGGTTTGCTATATATAGACTCCACTATCTTGAGGAATTTCCCATCTATTCCCATTTTTTGTAGAGTTTTGAGCATGAACGTGTGTTGGATTTTGTAAAAGGCTTTCTCTGCAACTACTGAAATAATCATGTGGTTTTTGGCTTTGCTTTTATTGATGTGGTGAATGATATTGATTGACTTACGGATATTGAACCATCCTTGCATTCCTGGGATGAATCACACTTGGTCATGATGAACAATCTTTTTGATATGTTGCTTGACCAGAAGTCAAAAACCTCCTACACTGTGTTCATGCATGACCGGTTCAAACCTGGGTTGTAGAGATTGTAAAGCAGCAGCTCATATGCCCAAAGAACCCAGACTACACCAGCCTTCACATTTTTGTGTAGTATTTCAGACAGGAAATGTATTGTGCATCTAAATTTCCCCTCAAGTATAAGAGAAAATCTATCAAGCAGAAGAAATGGCCCCTCATGTGATATCTGACTAAATAATATCCCCATTACTACCCTAATCCAGAGCTGTGCATGGCTCTAGCTAAAATATTTACAGACATCTACATGATACATATATATATATATATATATATATATATACTGATGTAGTCATTTTCTACAATGGATGCGATATGACATTCAAACAATTGATTGCTAAAACCTGGAGAGAAACTGTGCATCAGGAAAAGAATTCTCCAAAGGAGTAAAATCTCCAAATCATAACCTATATGCAGCTCTTATGGGACAGAGCTAAAAAGGTTCGAGAAGGAACTCATCCAGGAGTCTCTCTACATGGACAGGCACCACAACAAATTTCCTAGTCTGGCAACACACACAGGGCAGGTGCTAGTCCCAGGCCGAGCCTCAGGGCAAAAACCTCTCCCTCTTCAGTGTCTTTACATCTGAAAAGAAGAAAAGTGACCAAGGGCCAAGGAGCACTACAATGGTGTCAATATTCAGCTGTAAATCATAATGTGCCAAGTGTTTTGCACAAAATCACCTATGCCACAGTGATTCTGTGGTTCTCTCTCTCTCTCCCACACACACACACACACACACACACACACACACACACACACACACACACACTCACGGCCACACACACGCACGCATCCACACAGGCACAGGCACAAACTGAGTTATGCACATGCGCAGTGGACAGCTTCAGCTAGGCCGGGCCCTGAAGGCCCTGGGCTGAACCCTGCTTCGCAATTCCTGAAAGCATGGCCAGACTTTTAAGGCCAGCTCTGGCCTCCCATTGGTGGGCTTCCTAAAGAAGGCCCGCCTACAGGGCGCCACCCAAGCTCTGATAGGCCAGAAGCCTAGGCTACACCCAGAAGCCATGCCAGCAATCTCATTGGCCAGTTTCCCTGACCACGCCCAGGATGGTCAGGGCCCCTAGTCAGTATTGGCCAGAGGCCTTGAGCACCGCCCACACAGCCCTGCAGCACACTCATTGGGCAACCACTGGCAGGCCCGCCACCAGCCACTTCCGCTCGACTCTGATTGGCCTGGTATCCCAGGAACACGCCCCCAGCAAGGCTTCTCTTGGCTCCCATTGGTGGGCTACTGTCCGAGGGGCGCAATCTGATAGGCCAGTTCCTAGGGCACGCCCAGGAAGGTCACCACACTTGCCCCATGATTGGCCGGCCTCCAGGGCTCCACCCATGAGGCCGGCCCGAGGCGCTCATTGGACAGCCTCCCGAGGGCCCGCCCCCCAGGCACTTCCGCTGGACCCTGATTGGCTGACCTCCAGGGGTACGCCCACCCAGAGCCAGCACCCAGGCTCTCATTGGTGGGCTGCTCTCTGAGGCCCGCCCTCGCAACTTCTCCTCTGTTCTCATTGGCCAGCTCTTGCTTCACGCCCCTGAGGGTGATGTTCCTCCTCTCTGATTGGCCAGCTGACTCTATGAATACCCACTGGGCCCTCCCCTCAGGCTCATTGGGCACGGGCTCTGAGGCCCGACCCCGGGGACTTTCTGCCATCCTCTGAAGGCCCTGTTTCTGCAAACTCGACCCCCACAGCTCCTGTCTGGGCCCGTCCTTAGGACACTGCCTGCCTGCGCTAGGCTGGCCATACTCTTGGGGCACACCCAGAAACACTGTCGCCACTCTCCTAGCCCAGTGCCTCAGGGCACTTGCCCCATGGAGCCTTAGTCCCGCCCTGCTGCTGCCCTCTTGTGGACACCCAGAAGAATGCAGCCGAGCACAGGGATTCACAAGCTCCCAGTAGAGTCATCCCAGACAAAGAGACAAACCCCTTCCACTTGCAAAGCCAAATGGGGGATCCCCCCACCCCACAGGAAAGAACAGATGTCTAGGGCACTCTATGTCAATTTCAACCTTGCTGTCCACGGGCCACAAATCCCAGAGTTCTCCTCATTCCACAGAATCACTACACTCAACTATGGGCTTTGCTTCCACCTTGTGGACACACAGCAGAATGCAGCTGAGCTCCCCATGCCACTCCTCTTTGAGTCTACCCAGAAAATTACACACAGCATGGAAATAGCAAAGGAAAGAACCCATCTGAGGACCACCTGGGAGAATGCACAACAGTGTCCACAATCCAATGTGCCATTCATACTTGAAAAACCACTTGTGCAGTGGAAACTTCCTTTTTCATAACACAACCCAGTTCCTAAGACCCTGCGTCAGGAATAAAGAAACAACAGCGGTAATCATAACTGAAACACACTTATGCACACTTACACACACACACACACACATACACACACACACACACACCCTCCCACAGAGACGCACACACTTTTCCCTGAAATAACTTGGATTGGAGTTGCTGTTTTGCACCCAAGGAAAAGGTCAAAGTTTCATGGGTGGAGGGCAGAAGTGTTAAGTTTCTGGCATATGAAGGTGAGAAGTGCCTAGAGCAGATCGATAGTTACATGGACAACGAAGGGAGCATGGGTTGGAGGGACAGCTGGTGGAGCTGCCAGGGAACTATGTGGAAGCCCAGGACCCCGTTTTGAGCACCTGGTCACCATTTACCCAGCTAGGGAAAAGCTGGGAGAGTGGCAAATCAGAGATGCAGCTGTCTCTCTGTCTCTCTTCCTGCTTGGGCCCTGATCTCTCAATTTATGACTGTTTCCATCTCCTAAATAAGTTACAAATGATGTACAGAAATACAGGGAAAGTGGGAAAAATTACCCCCGTGCCCACTATTACATGTAACTATTGACTGTAAACCATTCATCCCCCAAGAAAAACAGAATAAATATTTGTTGTGTTAAAAACATTGTAGGTAAAATAGTGAACATTCTCTAGAGCCATGCAATACTAATCCATTGTGCATTGGATGTCACTGTCAAAAACAGTGCAGTAGTAGTTGTAGTAGTGTGTAGTATCTGGATAAATAGAAGAGTTGGAAGGAGACCAGAAGTCCAAAACCTCCCACACTGTGTTCATTCATGACAGGTTCAGACCTGGGTTGTGGAGATTGTAAGGCAGCAGCCCTCATGTCCACAGACCCCAGACAACCCCTGCCTTCACATATGTGTGTAGTATTTCTGAAAGGAAATGTATTGTGTGTCTAGAGTTCCCTTCAAGTATAAGAAAAAATATATCAAGCAGAAGAAATGGCCGCTCATGTGATATCTAAGTAATAAATAAATAAATAAATATGCAAATAAATGGGGATGATCTAGAAGGATTTGAACAAAATAAATAAATAAATAAAAAAACACAAGATGACCTGATTACAGCAGAAACATAGAAACCATCTGCTGAGAAACAGAGGGCTGCTTCAAAAATACCCTGACACTTCAGGGTCCAATTAAATTAAGATGTCCAGAGAATGAAAACAAAGGCATATGTATTGGAAGCTTACACTAGATAATGGAGGCAAGTTCTGTGCTATGATAATTACAATAAGGATGCTGATAGAAAAGCTATTAGAAATGCTACTAGAAGGTTCTATTACTTTTAATTGTACTGAATCTGCCTCCAACTATGTAGCCAATTGTTTATGAAAATGGAGTCTGTTATAAATGTGGTAATTCTGAATTAAGATGAAATACATATGTCGACAAATCTAAAAATGACAGATATATATATGTTTATATATGTATATATATGTATATCTTTATTATAAATTCTGAAAGATACTGGCATGGATATGAGGAGACAGAGTATGGCTTGTGCCAGAGAGACTTACAATATTGAGGCTCCAGTAGCCGATGTGAAATCGCCAACACAACAAGCCAGAGCTCAGCAGTACTCTGGGAACTCTCTTTGTATTTCTGGGCCTGTAAGTCAAATAAGTATATAAGTAAAAAATTAATGAGTGCAGACAGAGTGAGTGAGAGCATGTGAGCGCCAGAGACAGAGAAGGGGAGAAGAGAAATAGAAGAGTTGGAAAGAGACCAGAAGTTCAAAACCTCCCACTCTGTGTTCATACATGACAGGTTCAAACCTGGGTTGTAGAGATTATAAAGCTGCAGCTCTCATGCAAACAGACCCAGACAACCCCAGCCTTCACATATGTGTGTAGAATTTCCGACAGGAAATGTATTGTGCATTTAAAGTTCCCTTCAAGTATAAGAGAAAATCTATCAAGAGGAAGAAAAGACCCCTCATGAGATATCTGATAAAATAAATAAATAAATATGCAAATAAATGGGGATGATCTAGGAGGATTTGAAAAAAAATTTAAAAAACCACAAGAAGACCTGATGACAGCAGAAACATAGAAACCATCTGCTGAGAAATAGAGGGCTGCTTCAAAAATTCCCTGACACTTCAGGGTCCATGCAAATTAAGATGTCCGGAGAATGAAAACAAAGGCATACTTACTGAAGCTTACACTAGAAAATGGAGGCAAGTTCTGTGCTATGATAATTACAATAAGGATGCTGATAGAAACGCTATTGGAAATGCTACTGGAAGGTTCTATTACTTATAATTGTTCATCCCCCTCCAACTATGTGGCCAATTATTTATGAAAAAGGAGTCTGTTATAAATGTGGTAATTCTGAATTAAGATCAAATACATAGGTCGAAAATTCTAAAAATGATAGATATATATATATAAATATATGTGTATATATATATGGGTATATATATGTATGTATATCTTTATTATAAACTCTGAGAGATACTTCGATGGATATGAGGAGACAGAGTATGGCTTGTGCCAGAGAGACTTACAAAGCTGAGGCTCCAGTAGCCTATGATAAATCGCCAACACAACAAGCCAGAGCTCAGCAGTGCTTTGGGAACTCTCTTTGTATATCTGGGCCTGTATGTAAAATAAGTATATAAGTAGGGATTCGGGCAGTAGCGCAGCAACTGGTTAAGCGCAGGTGGCAGAAAGCACAAGGACCGGCATAAGGATCCCGGTTAGAAACCCGGCTCCCCACCTGCAGGGGAGACGCTTCACAGACGGTGAAGCAGGTCTGCAGGTGTCTATCTTTCTCTCCCCCTTTCTGTCTTCCCCTCCTCTCTCCGTTTCTCTCTGTCCTATCCAACGACGACAACAACAGCAATATAACTACAACAATAAAACAACAAGGGCAACAAAAGGGAATAAATAAATTAATTAATTAAATAAATAAATAAAGTAAGTATATAAGTAAAATATTAATGAGTGCAGACAGAGTGTGTGAGAGCATGTGAGAACCAGAGACAGAGAAGGCGAGAAGAGAAATAAAAGAGTTGGAAAGAGACCTGAAGTCAAATACCTCCTACAGTGTGTTCATTCATGACAGGTTCAAACCTGGGTTGTAGAGATTGTAAGACAGAAGCTCATGCCTTCAGACCCTGGACAACCCCAGCCATCACATATGTGTGTACTATTTGCAACAAGAAATGTATTTTGGGTCAAAAGTTCCCTTCTAATATAAGACAAAATCTATCAATCAGAAAAATTGACCCCTCATGTGATATATGACTAAATAAATAAATAAATATGCAAATATATGGGGATGATCTAGGAGGATTTGAAAAAAAAATTAAAAAATGAAAACAAACACCACAAGAAGACCTGATGACAGCAGAAACATAGAAACCATCTGCTGAGAAACAGAGGGTTGCTTCAAAAATTCCCTGACACCTCAGGGTCCAAGCAAATTAAGATTTCCAGAGAATGAAAACAAAGGCATACGTATTGAAGCTTACACTAGAAAACGGAGGCAAGTTCTGTGCTATGATAATTACAATAAGGATACTGGTAGAAAGGCTATTGGAAATGCTACTGGAAGGTTCTATTACTTATATTTGTAGTGAATCCCCCTCCAACTATGTGGCCAATTATTTATGCAAAAGGAGTCTGTTATAAATGTGGTAATTCTGAATTAAGATCAAATATATAGGTCGACAATTCTAAAAATGCAGATATATATATATATGTATATATATGTATGTATATTTTTATTATACACTCTGAGAGATACTGGCATGGATATGAGGAGACAGAGCATGGCTTGTGCCAGAGAGACTTACAAAGTTGAGGCTCCAGTAGCCTAGGTGAAATCTCCAACACAACAAGCCAGAGCTCAGCAGTGCTCTGGGAACTCTCTTTGTATATCTGGGCCTGTCAGTAAAAGAAGTATATAAGTAAAATATTAATGAGTGCAGACAGAGTGAGTGAGAGCCTGTGAGAGTCAGAGACAGACGGCGAGAAGAGAAATAGAAGAGTTGGAAAGAGACCAGAAATCAAAAACCTCCTGAACTGTGTCCATTCATGACAGGTTCAAACCTGGGTTGTAGAGATTGTAAGGCAGCATCTCATGCCCACTGATCCCAGACAACCCCAGCCTTCACATATGTGTGTAGTATTTGCGACAGAAAATGTATGGAGCTTCTAAAGTTCCCTTCAAGTATAAGAGAAAATCTATCAAGCAGAAGAAATGACCCCTCATGAGATATCTGACTAAATAAATAAATATATATGCAAATAAATGGGGATGATCTAGGAGGATTTGAAAAAATAAAAACATAAAAATAAAAAAACACTAGAAGACCTGATTACAGCAGAAACATAGCAACCATCTGCTGAGAAACAGAGGGCTGCTTCAAAAATTCCCTGACACTTCAGGGTCCAAGCAAATTAAGATTTCTGGAGAATGAAAACAAAGGCATAAATATTGAAGCTTACACTAGAAAATGGAGGCAATTTCTGTGTTATGATAATTAAAATAAGGATGCTGATAGAAACGCTATTAGAAATGCCACTGGAAGGTTCTATAACTTATAATTGTAGTGAATCCCACTCCAACTATGTGGCCAATTATTAACAAAAAACGAGTCTGTTATAAATGTGGTAATTCTGAATTAAGATCAAATACATAGGTCGACAATTCTAAAAATGACAGATATATGTATAAATATATGTGTATGTATATGTGTATATATATGTATGTGTATCTTTATTATAAACTCTGAGAGATACTGGCATGGAAATGAGGAGACAGAGTATGGCTTGTGTCAGAGAGACGTACAAAGCTGAGGCTCCAGTAGCCTAGGTGAAATCGCCAACACAACAAGCCAGAGCTCAGCAGTGCTCTGGCAACTCTCTTTGTATATCTGGGTCTTTCAGTAAAAGAAGTATATAAGTAAAATATTAATGAGTGCTGACAGAGTGAGTGAGAGCATGTGAGAGTCAGAGACAGAGAAGGCGAGAAGAGAAATAGAAGAGTTGGAAAGAGACCAGAAATCAAAAACCTCCTGCACTGTGTCCATTAATGTCAGGTTCAAACCTGGGTTGTAGAGATTGTAAGGCAGCATCTCATGCCCACTGACCCCAGACAACCCCAGCCTTCACATATGTGTGTAGAATTTGTGACAGGAAATGTATTGTGCTTCTGAAGTTCCCCTCTAGTATAAGATAAAATCTATCAAGCAGAAGAAATGACCCCTCATGTGATATATGACTAAATAAATACATAAATATGCAAATAAATTTGGATGATCTGGAGGATTTGAAAAAAAATTAAAAAATGAAAACAAACACCACAAGAAGACCTGATGACAGCAGAAACATAGAAACCATCTGCTGAGAAACAGAGGGCTGCTTCAAAAATTCCCTGACACCTCAGGGTCCAAGCAAATTAAGAATTCCAGAGAATGAAAACAAAGGCAATACGTATTGAAGCTTACACAAGAAAATAGAGGCAAGTTCTGTGCTATGATAATTACAATAAGGATGCTGATAGAAAGGCTATTGGAAATGCTACTGGAAGGTTCTATTACTTATATTTGTAGTGAATCCCCCTCCAACTATGTAGCCAATTATTTATGAAAAAGGAGTCTGTTATAAATGTGGCAATTCTGAATTAAGATCAAATACAGAGGTCGACAATTCTAAAAATGACAGATAGATATATATATGTATATATATGTATGTATATCTTTATTATACACTCTGAGAGATACTGGCATGGATATGAGGAGACAGAGTATGGCTTGTGCCAAGAGAGACTTACAAAGCTGAGGCTCCAGTAGCCTAGGTGAAATCGCCAACACAACAAGCCAGAGCTCAGCAGTGCTCTGGGAACTCTCTTTGTATATCTGGGCCTGTATGTAAAATAAGTATGTAAGTAAAATATTAATGAGTGCAGACAGAGTGAGTGAGAGCATGTGAGAGTCAGAGACAGAGAAGGCGAGAAGAGAAAAAGAAGTCTTGGAAAGAGACCAGAAGTCAAAAACCCCCTAGGCTGTGTTCATTCATGACAGGTTCAAACCTGGGTTGTAGAGATTGTAAGGCAGCATCTCATGCCCACTGATCCCAGACAACCCCAGCCTTCACTATATGTGTGTAGTATTTGTGACTGGAAATGTATGGAGCTTCTAAAGTTCCCTTCAATGTTAAAATGTAAAATCCAATGTTATTTTAAAATATAATAACTAATGGTAAAAGTAGAAAATGCATCTTCAGCTCGCCATAGTGATCCTGGCTCCATAGTCCTAGAGGGATAAAGATTAGGAAAGCTATGAAGGAAGGGGATGGGATACTGACTTCTAGTGTTGGGAACTGTGTGGAATTATACCCTTCTCGTCCTATATTCTTGTCAAAATATTTCCATTTTATAAATAAAAAGTGCGTTAAATTTCTACAAAGCCAATTGCAAATACCATTTCTTTCCTAAGCATGTTCAACCCATACCAATGGGAAATAAAATATAATGGACTAAATAAGAAAAGCAGATATGTCTATTTATCAACCTCAAAGCCAATCATCAGATACAATTAACTTGTTAAAATCATAATCAGGAAAATGTAGTTATACAGGAAAAACCAGTATGCACAATAATTTGTTTTATTAGAACACAGTAGAAAAGACACTGTGGAATCAACTCTAAAATGACAATTTTCAAAATTATATTCTTCTCAATAGTCTCTAAATCACAAGAAAAAGCCAGAGACAATTTTTAAAAATATTTACTGACCTAGAGTAGTCCAAGTGGTGATAAGTAGAATAAAATAGAGCATGTATGTATGAGGTTATGAAATTGATATACAGAACTACAATGATGTTCTGGTTTTCCAGAGAAGTAAAGAGAAAGAAAAGCCAGAGTATGACTCAGAATGACTAATGAAGGATTGAACTTTGAACCTTATACGGATAAGAACTGTACTCAGTCTCAAAGACCTATTGATACATGACGTATTAATGAATAAAACACTTTTATAGCTCATATTCAGAGAAGTTATATTAATACATCAGAAGGGCAGGTGGTGGTACACTTGGTTAAGCACACACATTAACACTGTGCAAAGACATGGGTCCACCTCTGCAGGGGAAAGCATCACAAGTGGTTAAGCAGGGCTGCAGGTGTCTGTGTGTGTCTCTCTCTCTTTCTACCTTCCCCACTTCTCTATTTCTATCACATAATGATGAGAGTATTTTAAATAGCAGTTGTTATAAAGAAATTAGGGGGTCAGGCTGTGGCACACCTGGTTATGCATATAAAAAAACAGTGAACGAGAACACAGATCAATACCCTGCTCCTCACCTGCAGGGAGAAAGCTTCATTGATGGTGAGGAAGGGCTGCAGGTATCTTTCTCCCTCACAACCCTGCATGTGCTGATAGACCAGCTCTTGGGTCGCACCCCTGAAGGTCACTGTTCCCGTTCTGTGATTGGCCAGCAGTTTAGAGGTACACCCACACAGTCCTCTCCTCATACTCTTTGGGCACTGACTCTAAAGCCCTCCCCAAGGAACTTCTGCTGGATCCTGACTGGCCTGTTTCCGCAAACACAACCCACACAGCTCCTATCTGAGCTCTCACTGGTGGGCTGCTTTCTGAGGCCCACCCCCTGCACAGTGCCTGCGCTGATATGCTAGGCTCTTAGGGAATGCCCGGAAACACTGCCACCACTATCCTTGGCCTTAGCTCCGCTCTTGTGTTGCCCTCTTGTGGACACTGAGCAGAATGCAGCTGAGCACGGGAATTCACAAGCTCCCAATGGAGAAACCCAATCCACTTGGAAAG
This sequence comes from Erinaceus europaeus, assembly GCF_950295315.1. NCBI lineage: Eukaryota > Metazoa > Chordata > Mammalia > Eulipotyphla > Erinaceidae > Erinaceus > Erinaceus europaeus. The sequence continues at coordinate 1,005,653 of NC_080174.1, forward strand.
CCAAAAGGGAGATCCATATAGCCAAGAGAAAAGAACAGATGTCTAGAGGCGTCTATGTTTAATTCAAACCTTGACATCCATGGGGGACAAATCCCGAGCTCTCCTCATTCCACAAAATCTATACGCACAGTTTTGCGCTTTGCTGCTGCCTTGTGGACATAAAAGGAATACATCTGAGCTCCCCTTGCCACTCCCAATGGAGTCTCTTCATGGAAAAATACACAAAGCATGGGAATGGGAAGAAACAAGGTGAGGGTCGCCTTAGAGAAAAAACGAACAACAGTATCCAGAATCCAATGTGCCATTCATACATGCAAAAGCACTTGTGCAGTGTGAACTTCCTTTGTCATGGCACAAACCAGGTTCAAGCCCAGTCCCCAAGACACTGAGGCAGGTTTTTGTGATGGGGCACTCCCTCACACTCAAATCTCTGTATTGGAACGTGAGTGTAGGTATGCATAGGCGTACTCTCATGTTTTCATTTATTGATTATTGGATAGAGACAGAAAGAAGTTGAGAGGTGAGATTTCTCCCTGCGGCCATCAGGGACTCCAACCTGAAAGCTTTTGCACTCAAATGTATACACTTTAAAGAGAATAAACTTCAAAAAACCCAATCACTAATATGTATGTGATGCAGTAAAGTCCCTAGTTCAATTTCCAGAATTATCATCAGCCAGAGATTATCAGTGTCTGGTCTCAGTACTGTGTCTGTCTCTCTCTATCCAATTATAATTTTCTCTCTGAATTTCTCTCATTAAAATAAATTCAATATTATTTAAACTTTTCCTTATAAAAATGGTACTTTAGGTAGTGGGGCACTAGTGCACCTGGATAAGGGCACATAGTATGATGCACAAGGTACAAAGTAGAAAATGCACCTTTTTGGAAGTTAGACTGTAAGGAAGTGGGTTTAGCACACATGGTCTAAAGTGCAAAGACCAAAGACTGGCACAAGGATCCCATTTCGAGCCCCCGGATCCCCACCTACAGGGCATCACTGCACAAGCACTGAAACAGGTCTTCAGGTGTCTATCTTTCTCTCACCCTCTCTCAATTTCTCTGTCCTATCAAACAACAACACCAATAACAACAACAATAAGCACAACAATGAAAAAACGGGCAACAAAAAGAGGGATAAATAGCTTCCAGGAGCAGTGCATTCATGGTTCAGGCACCAAGTCCGAGCTATAATTCTGGAGGAAAAAAATCACTTTCCACACCCCATAATGATCCCAGCTCCAAACTCTAAGAGGAAAAAAATTAGGAAAGCTAGCAAGGGTGGGTACGGGATACTGAGTGCTGTTGTTGGGAACTGCATGGAATTATAGCCCTCTCATGCTATGGTCTAGTCAGTATTTCCATTTTCTAAATAAAGATTTGAAAAAGAAAATTCATAACATTTGTACAAATACTAATGCAAATATCATTTTTTCTGCTAAGCACGTTCTACCCATAGCAATAGCAAATTAAATAAACCAGACTGTATGAGTAAAAGCAATTATGTTGATCAACCACAGATCATATCATCTAATAAGAAATGTGTTAGAAAGGAAAAAAAAGGAATACACAATAATTTGTTTCCTTTGAACACAATAACAAAGACACTCTGAAATCAACTCCATAATGACAAAATACTTTCACAATTATATTCTTATCAATAGACTCTAAATCACAAAAAATGCCAGTTTTTAAAAATATTTACTGATATGGAGTAGACCAAGTGGTGATAAGTGAAAGATGATATAATATGCATGAGGATCAGAAATTGATATACACTCTATGGCCATATCACTCTGAACACGCCTGATCTCGCCTTAAATTGATATACAGAACTACAATGATGTTCTCTTTTTCCAGAGAGGTAAGCAGAAAAAAAAGCCAGAGTATGACTCTGAATGACTAAGTGAAGGATTAAACTTTGAAACTCATACATACAATTATACTCAATTTGAAAGACAAACCCCTATTGATACATTGTTGATGAGTAAAGCAAGTTTGTAGGTCATATATGGAGAAGTTAGTGAAGTAGGTGAAGTAGCAATGCAGGTATCTCTGTATCTCCCTCTATCTACCTCCACCACCCTTCTGAATATCTCTACATCACATAATAAATAAAGTAACAGTTTAAATAGCAGTTATTATAAGTAAGAAACTTAGGGGGGTAGTTTGTGGCACACCTGGTTATGCACAAACATTACAGTGAACAAGAACACAATTAAATACCCTGGTCCCCACCAGCAGGGAAAGAGCTTGATGAGTGTTGAAGAAGGGCTGTAGGTATTTCTCTGTCCTTCTACTCACCCTCCCCTATCAACTTCTGTTTTATGATATAATACATAAAACAAATTTTAATAATAAAAAGGAAAAGAAAGTGTTTAAAAAAGAAATTTAAACTACAATCCCGTGAAATGTTATACACACAGGAATCACAGTACGAAACAAAAATTTATAAATATATAAGCAAGGTAGAGCAATTGGATCCCTGAAGTATTCTTTTAGTACGTGCTACAGTTTGTAATGTCTGTGTACAATATCTATAAATCTGTTGTTGATTATTGAAAAAATATACTTAGCATGTCACTACTTTATGCTACGGTGCATCGTTACTATGACCCTTTGCTTAGCAATCATCCAGGCCCAGAGAGGTTTCCCCAACTTTCCCTTGGTGTTTTCAGAGTTTTCTCACACCCTCACCTGACTTTTCCACATTTCTTACCTTGTCAAGTAGTTCCACATTGATACAGATGAGAAGTCATTAAAACAGAACTAACTCCTGTTAGCCAGGACTGCACGGCAAGAAAAAGAAAGCACAAACAGAAAACATCAGAGATCTGAAGGCAATGCAGGACATGTCAAACTCAGCACTGAAAAAAATGCCTCCACAAAACTCTAGAAATTACTCCCCAAGCAGAAGGGTCGTAGAATTTTCATGAACAAACCTCCTCCCTGAAAAGACTACAACATGCCCGAAGGAATAGACCTCACCCAAGGAGAAAAAAATCCTCTACCTGGAGAAAAGTGTCTCACACTGGAGAAGGTGGCTGAACTAAAGTTAACTGTGTAGAAAAGGACACAACAAATGGTGTCAGAGTACCATGACAAGCAAACCAACAGAATTCTAGCCAGCAGTGCTTACAAGAACAGATGACAGAGAGGACGTAGTGGGGGTTGAATTGTTATTTGGAAAACTGGGAAATTTTATCCGTGTGCAAACTATTGAATTTAGCTGTGAACTGTAAAGCATCAATCCCCCTAATAAAAAAATTAAAAAGAAATTTAACAAGAGCTATCTCTGATTCCACTCTCTCCAATCCATTTTGAGCAGAGCTCATCTCAGCTCTGGTTTATGGTAGCACTCATAATTGATCTTGGGAACTGTTTGCTGATGCAGGGCTGGTGCCAGAGCCTCAGATATATCTCACTTCCTATGAGACACAGGGAGTCTATGGCACATCATAAGTGTAAGTTTGCTTAATCTGTGAAATTCATATATTCAAATGCACTGTGGATGAAATCTGCACCCTGTATTATCCAAATAATGCTTAGAAACAATTGACTGAATTGTGCTGTTTTGCTACACATGTCATGCCACAGAATACAAGTGAGGACAGTGATCTCAGCTCATGATTGGCCAGCAGTCTCAATGACTGCCTACAAAGCCCTCCCATCTTGCTCATTGGGCAGTGTCTCTAAGGCCTGCCCCCAGAAGCCCCTCTGCTGGACTTGGCTTGTTTCTCTAAGCATGCATCCCAGAGAACCTATCTGGGCTCTCATTCCTGGGTTATTTCATGAGGACTGCCCTCTGGGCAATGCCTGCACTCCAATACACAAGGCTCTTTGGGCATCCCTAGAAGCATCACAGTGGAAGGTGTCCTTAGGGAGCCTCCAAGGGGTTTCAGTGCTGCTCTTGTGCTGCCCTCTTGTGGACATGCAACAGAATGCAGCTGAGCACAGGAATTCAGAAGCTCCCAATGGAATCATTCCAGACCAATAGAGAAATCTGATCCACTGCAGAAAGCCAAATGGAGGACCACCACACCCAAGAGAAAACAACAAATGTTTTGGGAATCCCATGTGCAATTCAAACCTTGACATATATGGTGAACAATGCCTGAGCTCCCCTCATTTCATAAAATGCCTACAGAGAGCTACAGGGTTTGCTGCCTCCTTGTGGACACACAGCAGAATGCAGTTGAGCTCCCATTCGGCAACTCCCCATGGCATCTTCTCAGAAAATGACAGAAAGCATAGGCATGGGAAGAGGCAAAGTTCAGGAAGGACTTAGGCAAAGAGTTTTGTGAAACCAATGTGCCATTCATTACTGAAAAAGCACTTGATCTAGAGGGAATTTGCTAGGCCAGGCAGTCGCGCACAAGGTGAAATGTACACATTACGGAGTGAACTTGCTTTTCCCAGTCCCTAACACACTTAGGTTTCTGTGCTGTAGGCTATATCTCTGTCTCTCTCCCCTCTTCTCTTCATCTGCATGTGACTTGTATGTGCGCATGGGTGTGATGTAACATTTTTATTTATATATTATAGGATAGAGACAGAGAAAAATGGGAGAAGAGGGGGAGACGGAGACACACTTGCAGCCCTACTGTAACATGCATGAAGTTCCCCCCTGAAGGTAGGGAACCTGGAACCTTGTGCACTTCAATGTGTATACTTACCCACTTATCTGAGAGAAAAAAGGGGATAAGGAAGAATACTTAGAACTAGTTATAGGCTCTGGTTTAATAGAATCTCCCTTAGATTCAAAACAATCAGAGGGCCAGGTGGTGACCAGCTCCCCAACTGCAGATAAGTCACATCACAGGTGGTGAAGCAGGTCTATGCATGTTTATCTTTCTCCCTCTGTCTTCACCTCCTCTCTCTATTTCACTCTGTCCTATCTAACGAAGATGACATCAATAACAACACTAATAACTACAACAATAAAAAATAAGGTGAACAAAAGGGAAAATAAATGTTTAAAAATTTGTAAACACTCAAATCATAATACCAAAAAAGGTCACACAAATAGAAATCACAAGATTGAACAAAACATTAAGTCTATAAGCAAGGTAAAACTAATGCAACCCTCCAGTATTCCTTTAGTACATGCTACAGTGTGTAAGTTGTGTGTACGATATTTATACATGTGTTAAGTAGATAAAAATATAGTTAGCATATAACCATTAAGTCCTATGGTGCATTACTATATTGATCCCTTGCTTAGTGATCATCCAGGCTCAGAAAGGTTTTCCCAACTTTACCTTGGCGTTTTCCTGAGTTTTCTCACACCCCCATCCCACTATTTCACATTTCTTACCTTCACAAGCACCTCCACATTGTGCAGTACATGAATTCATGAAAAAAGAAGTACTGTTAGCAAAGAGCACATGCCAAGTCTGCAGAAAGAAAGCCAACAAATATAGAAAACATCAGAGAAGCTGAGGGCCATGCAGGATACGCCAAACTCAGCACTGCAAAATTCCTCCACAAGACTCTAGAAATTCTTCCCGAGGCATAGGAGTCACAGCACTTGCATGAAGAACAAACCACCCTGAAAAGACTTCCCGCATGCCCTGAAGAATAGACCTCACCCAAGGAGAAAAAAAATCTACCTGGAGAGAAGACCCTGTCCCTGGTAAAGAGGGCTTAGCTAAAGTTAATGGTGTATAAAAGGACATAGCAGAGTACCATGACAACATCCCTAGAATCTACCTGGATGATGATCACAATTCTGGCTAGCAACACTCACCACTACCTAATTAAATTTTTCACAAGAACATAATGACAGAGGAGAACCTAGTTGGGGTTGAACTGTTATGTGGAAAATTGGGAAATGTTATGCATGTACAAACTATTGTGTTTTTGCTGTCAACTGTAAACTATTAATCCCCCAATAAAAAATTAAAAAAGAAGTTTAACTGGAGCTATGTGTAACCCTGTCTGCAGTCAAAGTCTGGTGTCAAAGATGCCTCTAGTGGGATTATTAATGCAGCCACCACTGGGGTTTCTCCAATCACAAATGAGCCATATTAGAACAGATTAAGACCTGGGCTGTGCTGCGACATGCTTTACAGACACCTATCATGGTAAGATGAAAATTTTGGCCCACGTGCTAACAACAGAATTATAATCCACTAGCCTCCTAAGAGAAAAAATATATGAAGTAAAATAAAGACTCAGAAAATTACATTCTTAAAAGCATAAAATTTACAGCTCTGTATTTTACATTGGTTTTGAAACAGTTTTCAAACAAACTTGCATGTGATTGTATATAGAACCTCAAATGAATAAAGATTTAAAGAACAGAAAAAAAATTCCTCAGTAAATTCTTAAGTCACTTAGGGTCCATTCCTGTGACAGAACAATGCCCTATTAACTGTAAAATGTACCTCTTTGACATATGACCTTTACATATTAGGAATAATATTCTGTTCAAAATCCTAGCACAGGATATTCACTGCAATTATAACAAATGATTCAAATTTGGGGGCTGGGTGGTAGCACAGTGGGTTAAGCACACATGGTGCAAAGCACAAGGACTGGTGTAAGGATTCCAGTTGGAGGTCCCTGCTCCCCACCTGCAGGGGGGTCACTTCACAAGCCGTGAAACAGGTCTGCAGGTGTCTATCTTTCTCTTCCCACCTTCCCCTCTCTCAATTTCTCTCTATCCTATCCAACAATTACAGTAATGACAACAACAGTAATAACAACGATAAACAATGAGGGCAACAAAAGGGAAAAATAGCCTCCAGAATCAGTGCAGTTACCAAGCTCCAGCAATAACCTTGAAGCCAAAAAAAAGATAAATAACACAAATTTATGCTAGGCTTTAATGCACAATCCTTACCCTGAGAAACGGTAACATCTCTTAATACATAATTAATTAATAACCTAACACTTAGCCAGTACCATGAAAGTCAAATACAATTCATTAATACCACAAAGAATATTAGAGTACAGAAAACATAAACTAAAATACTCTTTTGAAAATATTTTATTAGTTTTAATGAGAGAGATAGAGGAATAAACAGAAGCACCAGAGCAAGGTTTAGCTCTGCTTTAAGGTGGTGCTGGGGACTGAACTTCAGAGATTGAACTTCATGACTCTTTACAGCCATTATTGTTTCAGAAAAAAGTGGTTGGGTTGATTAAACAGTGTATAATGCTTTGAACTCTAAAACACAAGGTCCAGCATCATAAGATTCAGGGTGTCAGTCTGGGCCTCTGATCACCTCTTAATGAATAATTTTAGGGTTTGTGTTACAGGTAGAGTTCCCAGGTTCAATTTACAGCACCACCACCAACTAGAAATGAGCACTGCTGGCCTCATCTGTTGCTTCCTCTGTATTTGTTGCTAGCTTCTCCAGTAAAATAAATAAATATATATATATATAAAAGATTTTAAAAGTAACAAATATTTTAAACTATATAAAATATCACCATAGTGGTCCGGGAGGTGGCACAGTGGATAACGCATTGGACTCTCAAGCATGAGGTCCTGAGTTCAATCCCTGTCAGCACATGTTCCAGAGTGATGTCTGGTTCTTTCTCTCTCTCCTATCATTTCTCATGAATATATATATGTATATATATATATGAATATACATATATATATATAACAAATCCAGACTGCACAGTGCTGATGTAATAAGAATCTCTTATCTAGGGGGTCGGGCGGTAGCGCAGAGGGTTAAGTGCATGTGGCACAAAGCACAAGGACCAGTGTAAGAATCCCGGTTCAAGCCTCCAGCTCCCCATCTGCAGGGAAGTTGTATCACAGGCAGTGAAGCAGGTCTGCAGGTGTCTATCTTTCTCCCACCTCTCTGTCTTCCCCTCCTTTCTCCATTTCTCTGGCCTACCCAACAACAACGACATCAATAACAGTGATAATAATAACAATGATAAAAGAACCAGAGCAACAAAAGGGAAAAAATGGCCTCCAGGAGCAGTGGATTTGTGATGCAGGCACTGCGTCCAATCAATAACCCTGGAGGCAAAAAAAAAAAAATCTCATGTCTGAGGTTTCAAAGTCTCAGGCTCTATTCCCCATGCCACCACGAGCTGGGGTGTACCAGTGTTCTGGTAAAAAAATACAGCAGGGGAAGGAGAGTGGTGCACACATGTTACAATGCACAAGGACCTGGGTTCAAGCCCCAGTACTCACAAGCAGGGGCAAACAGTGCTACAGGTCTCTTATCACCACAACTCATCCATCCCTTCCAAATAGATGACGTATTTTAAAAAGAATAATGTAAAATTAAGACTACACAATAAACAGGATTTAAGGAGCAGGGAAAGTGGTAAAGGTGGTGAAACCTGCAACTTAAAACCCAAAGGAGGCAGTGCTGTGGTGTCCCTGCCTCTCTACCCCTTTCTTATCCCTCAGACTATAATAAACTCTCTGGGGGGAGTCAGGCGGTAGTAGGTGGCGCAAAGTGCAAGGACTAGCCTAAGCATCCCGGGTTGAGACCCCGGCTCCCCACCTGCAGGGGAGTCGTTTCACAAGCGGTGAAGCAGGTCTGCAGGTGTCTGTCTTTCTCTCCTCCTCTCTGTCTTCCCCTCCTCTGTCCTATCCAATAACAATGATATCAATAACAATACCTACAACAATAAAACAAGGGCAACAAAATGGAATACATAAATATTAAAAATATATATAATTTTTAAAAAATAAATAAATAACCTCTTGGGGGGTCTGGGTGTTGGCACACCAGGTTAAGCGCATGTATTATAATGCGCAAGGACCCAGGTTCAAGCCCCTGGTCCCCACCTGCAGGGGGAAAGATTTATGAGGGATGAAGCAGGGCTGCAGGTGTCTGTCTCTCTCCCTCTCTATCACCCCCTTCCCTCTTGATTTCTGACTGTTTCTAACCAGTAAAGATAATAAAAAATAAATAATTTAATAAATAAATAAACTCTTAGGAACACTGAATGTGGGGTGGGCGACAGCACGAAGGCTGGGCTGAGGTGACCAGGCCTGAGTCCCTGTAGTGTTGCAGGCAGAGTGCAGAGCTTGCATGTGGGAGGCTCTAGATTACATACTGGAATCACACAGATTGGAGGACACAGCTCTATGGCCTGTCCCTCCCCTGCTCTCTCACAACCACAGGACAGGAGACTGGAAGGGGGCCTAATGGCAAAAGCAGGCCAGGGGCTCCTGCCTGAGGCTTCTAGTCCACAGTCAGCAGGTGCCACCTGGATGAGAAACCACCCCCTCGCTGGCCCTGATCACAGTGGCGCCCTTCAGAGTCTGTGACCGAGGGGTGGGGTAGGTGGAGGCACAACACACAGCCGCCACCCAGCACCCGGAGAAGCCGGAGCATTTAATCCCCAGCTTCAAGCAGCCAGGCAGAAGCCAGGCAGATGCGGCTTCACCTAGCCCACGGGGTGGATAGGGGGAGGGGGCGAGGCCAGATCAGTCTCCCTAATCCCTGGCGGGTATAAGCGCCCCCAGAAGCATGGCGGGGCTGCGGGTGGGGCATTGGGGACGAGGAGGGGGGTTCAGCATAGATGGCTCTGCGCACCTGAGCGCCCATGCCCTGGGGACAGCCTCCCAGCCCAGCCTCGGGGTCCAGGGGACGCGTGCCCGCCGGGTGCGCCCCTTCCAGTCGCCCCGCATGCAGAGCTGAGCTCAGGGGCCCCACAAGCTCCTAGGACGACGGGCGGGATATCAGCCGCGTGCTCCTCCGCTGGGGGAGGTGCGGTGCGGTGCGGGGGGGCCCCCTCTCCCCCGGGGACCTTGGCCGTGGCCGGAGAGCAGCTCCTGAGACCCCGCTCAATCCCTCTGGGAGGTGTCGGAAGCCCCCGACCTCTGTCCCGGCCAAGCGCAGCCCCGACTCACCCCGCGTGGCCGCCCAGGGCCCGGCGCAGGCTTCATGGGCCCCAAGTTCGGGCCACCGCGCCGCCGAGTCACCCCGAAAGCTGGTGGCTCAGAGGACCTCCCGCCCCAGCTCCGCCCCGCCCTGGACACTCACCTCCCGCTCCAGTCCGGGCTCTCCGCCACCTTGAAAAAAAAATAAAAGGGGGTGTCCGTGTTCCGCAGCGGGCCGAGAGGGTGGAAGCCGGGGGGCATGGGCCGAGCGCAGCGCCCGGAACTCCACGTGGGCCACGGAGGAGGGGGCGCCAGAGCCAAGAGGGAGCGGAGGGCGGTGGGGGGAAGCCTCCGCCGGGACACCTGGAGAGGACCCGCCACCACCGGGCAGGAGAGGCGGCGCAGGAGAGGGTGTGGGACGGCAGGGAGAGGCCGTGCGGGGGCCGACCGACGGCTCGGCGGAGGAGGGTGGACAGGCAGCAGCCCGCGGTGCAGGCGAAGGACCGGGGCGTGCGGATGATTGTTCCGGGAGGGCCCGCGCCCACGTGGCATCGCCGGTGCCGCGCCATTGGCCCAGGTGCAGGCGGCGGGGGAGGGGCCGGCAGCTGGCCTTGAGGATTCACCTTGAATGTGGCCGCTCCCAGCCCCGCCTACAGCCCCCAGCTGGCCCCTAGGGGCCTGCCGCCTGCCTGCAAGCCTGGTCTCCAGCCTCAGGCAGATGCACAACCAAAGGTACAGACCTTTGCAGATGCTCCCACAAAGTATCAAGGATTCTCATTAAGATCTAGTGTGGACTGGAAGCACATAGCGATAGTAGGATGATGGGGTGGCTGTAGTTCCCTCTACCCCTGCCCCCTTAGAGGTAGTGACAGTGCAAATACAAACCCTTCCAAGGGCTTGACTCTTGGGAACAGCCTGCTCTGGCTCCTGGCTGCCTTAGCTACAGAAGGCAAATACCCCTCCCACCTCCAAAAAAAAAAAAAAACCAAGGGTGGGGCTGACACGGAGTGGGGAGGCAGGACCTGGGCTAGGGAGGTCTGAGTGAGCAAGGTCACTGGACCCAGCAAGCTCCAGGAAGAGAGGGCTCCACCCCAGCCCCTCCTGAGCCCACATGCATCTTCCCCACCTGGTCTAAGACACACCCCAGCGCCCAGGCCACCTTCCCATCAGTGCCCTACCTGCTCCCATGCAAGGCCATGAGGGGGTTCTGGACGGGGTGTAGAAGTGTGATGGCCACAGGGCCACCAAGGTAGAGTGCAGGCCGTGCCGGCTGCAAGTGGCCCCAATGGATCTTATCTGGACCTCACTGGCCTCCTTCCTCTACAGAGACCTCCTACTCTGTGTCCTAAACACTGTCCCAGCAAGGCTATCCCTCTCTGCCTGCTCACTGGTTAGAGCTTCGTGGGGATGGGGTGCAAGGAAGACAGGCCAGGTGATGGCTCTCACCCTGGCAGAGAGCTGGCATGTAATAAGTGCTCAATGGACTGTGTAAAGTGAGCTCTCTCTCCCCTAAAATTCTATCACATCTGAAATAAACAAATAAAATAAATATGGGACTGGGTGGTGGTGCACCTGGTTAGCCACACAAAGTATGAAGCAAAAGGACATCCTCAAGGACATGGGTTCAGATCCCCCACTCCCCACCTGCAGGGGAATGCTTCATGAGTTATGATATAGCAGGTCTGCAGCTATCTGTCTCTCCATCTCTCCATCTCCCCCACCCCTCTCAGTTGCTCTCTGTCCTATGGGATTAAAAAAATAAACAAATTAAAGGCCATGAGAAGCAGTGGATTCATAGTGCCAGCACCAAGCCCTTGAAACTGGAGGCAAAACAAATAAATATAGTACAATAAATATTAAATATAATAAAATAAATATTATTCTTTTAAACCTATGGCTTAAATGAGTGATACAGAGAGTGCAGTTCTTGCTGATTGTGGTGTTGGGGATTGAACCTGGTCCTTGCAGCCTCAGGTAGGAAAGTCTGTTTAAACAACTGTGCTCTCTCTCTCCTGTCCTAAAATTAATAGGAAGGAAGGAAGGAAGGAAGAAAGGAAGGAAAGAAGGATCTTTGTCAGAGACTCCTTGAGTACAACACAGCTCCAAACACGAGTGATGATCCAGGTGTGTCCCATCACTGGGCCAGTTTCTCTGCTGCCATACACACTGCAAAGAGGCTGCTGGGATTCCCTTAAGGACCAGGAGCAGGGAGGGGACTCCTGTCTATCTCTGAGTCCCCCAGACAGCAACTCTCGTGAGTGCTGGAGCAGCAAGAGCTGGGTGACCCTCTGTGTGGAGACAGCACTCTGGTCAGCTGTGTTTGTGTTTGTTTTGGTGTCAGATACAGACACAGATATACAGATACAGGGATGCTCACAGGGAGAGACAGCACAGCACTGAGGCCTCTCTGGTGACTCTCAGAGAGTGTGCATGGATGGGCATACACTCTCCCCAGGAGCTATCTCCTGACCCACAGGTATGGAATTCTGACTATTTAAGATATTAAACAAGTGTTCTTAGTGAGAGGGGAGGGTAACATAGAGGAGACAGACCGAAATATCCGCAGCACTGATTTTCCACTCCTATAAAGCTTTCCCCCATCAGGTGTGGATCACAAGCTTGAACCTGGATCCTTATGCACTATAATGTGTGCACTTAACCATGTGCCATCACCTGGCCTTATTCTGTATGTATTAATTTTTTTGCTTACTTACTTATTTCTACTTTCACCAGAGTTATCTCTGAGGCTTGGTGAGAACCAATCCCACTGCCAGCAGCTACTTCTTTTCTTTTCTTTCTAGTTTTATTTGATAGGATAGACAGAAATTGAAAGGCAACGAGGAAATGGAAAGGGAGAGAGGGCTGGGGAGACAGCATAATGATCATGCAAAATTTCATGTCTGAGACTCTGATGTCCCAAGTTCAATTCCCAGCACCATCATAAGCCAAGCTGAGTTGTGCCCTGGTATTTCTCTCTCTCTGTCGTTAAAAATAAAATAAAAAATAAAAGCTAGAGAGAGACCTGTAGACCTGCTGTCTAGCTTGTGAAGCAAGAAGTTGTGGCTAAATTACAAGACATGCCTGTATGATGTCCCCTGAGTTTGACCCCCAGAACCACACGGTCCAGAGACATGCTCTGCTGCTCTCCTTCTCTCCCCCATTCTCTCATTCATAAATAGGGAATGCTCTTTGCAAATGTACGTATCTTCATAGCTCAGAAGCCTGCCTCAGTGTGTGAGGGACTGGGCTTGATCCTGGGTTGTGTCCATGATAAGGCAAGTTCACTCTGCGATGTGTGCATTTCCCTCTGCACAAGTGCTTTTGCATGAATGAATGGCACACTGGATTCACCAAACTGTCTTTCTTTCCCTACTCATTCCCCAACGTGGCTCTTCCCATGCCTGTGCTTTCTGTCATTTTCTGAGAACATTCTATTGGGAGTTGCCGAATGGGAGCCCAGCTGCATTCTGCTGTGTGCCCACAAGGTGGCAGCAAACCCTGCAGTTATGTGTAAGCATTTAGTGAAGTGAGGGGAGTTCAGGCATTGGCGACTATGGATATCAAGCTTTGAATTTCACATAGGATTGCTAAAACATTTGTTCTTATCTCTTGGGTGTGGTGGTCTCCCATTTTGCTATCCAAGTGGATAGAGTTTCTCTATTGTTTTAGGAAGATTCCAATGGGAGCTTCTGAATTCCTGTACTCAGCTGCATTCTGTTGCAAGTCCACAAGAGGGCAGCACAAAAGCAGGACTGAGACTCCTGGAGGCTACCCAAGGGCACTTGTCAATGAGATTACTGGCAGGGCTTCTGGGCATGCCCAAAGAGCCTTGCCTATCAGTGCAGGCATTGTCCAGAAGGCAGGCCTCAGAAAACAGCCCAGCAGTGAGAGTCCAGACACGTGCTATGGGGTGAATTGTTTAGAGATACAAGCCAATCAAAGTCCATCAAAGGGGCTTCTGGGGCAGGCCTTAGAGACACTGCCCAATGAGCATGAGGGGAGGGCTGGGTAGGCTGTCCTTCAGACTTCTGGCCTTTCATGAACCAAGAGTACTGAGCTTCCTAGGCAGTCCCTAAGGACTGGACAATCAGGACAAGAGTGGTCTTAGGGTGGGGCTCAGAGAGAGAAGCTGGCCAATGAGAACCCAGGTTCCTACTCTGGGGGGGCTGTTTCTGGAAACCAGCCAATAAAAGTCAAGCAGAAGTGCTGGGCGGGGTGTCCTCACAGAGTCCTAACAATGAGCTTGTGGGTAGGGCACTATAGATGTTCCTGGATATTAGCTGCCAATCACCCAGGAAGAGAACAGACCCTCCCAGTCCCTGGGTGGAGCCAGACAGTCCTGGCCAATGAGAGTAAAGGAAGGGCAAGCTGGCATTGCCTCCAGTCCCTGGCCATTTGGAGGGCTGGCAGAAGTTCAGGAGCTGGCCCTGGAGTCCCAGGGACTGGCAGTGCTTCCATTCCTGCGGAAGTAGGGCTGTTATAGGGGTCTCTCTGCTCTGTTTTCTTTTTTTAATAATAAGTAAATGTTAATAAGTAAATTTTATAAACTAAAAAAAGGGGGTCCGAGTGGTGGCACATCCAGTCAATTGCATATATTATAATGCAGTAGGTTCAAGCCCCTGGTCCCCACCTGTATAGAAGAAAACTTGACAGGTGTTGAAGCAGTGTTGTGTCTCTCTGTCCCTATCTTCCTCACTATTTTCCCCCTCTTGATTTCTCTCTGCCTTTATTATATAAAAAAGACAAATAAATAAATAACGGGCCAGGTCATAGTGCACCAGGTTAATTGCACAATGAGTAGGTGCCTGCAGTAAATGGCTCTGGGAACGAGTGCAGATGGGTGCAGCCCCAGGCCTGCAGGAAGTCAGCCCTGAGTCCCACAAAGTATGCAGCCTACTGACAAGAAACCCTTCAATTCCTGAATGAGCTCACCTGTTGGTATGCTTGACATTGGTTTGGTCTCACTCCCCCCCCGAACCCCCGCCTCCAGGAGATTGTGGTTTAGTCTGCCTTTTTGTGCTTCTCCCTTCTCCCCGCCCTGACCCTATGTAATTCCTGAGTTCCTGCCGCTGCTGCCGGAGAAGGATGCAGGACAGATCTGTGTGGTGTTTAGTTTAGGTTAGTTTTTGAATCGTTGCTCCTGAATAAAGAAATACAGCTTCTCTGCTCAACCATGTGTCTTCGAGTCTCTGTCTACCGCTGCAAAGCTGGCCCGGCCTACTGGAGCCCCGAACTCTAACGACACTCACCTGCAGTGTTTGGCATCTACTGAGGCTGCAGTAACTGAAATTGATGGGCCCAGCCTCGTGCAAAGGGTTCTTACCTTTCTGAGCTCCTAGATCCTGCAGGTGAGGTAAGAGTTTCTGGAGTAGTTCTGGAAGTAGACATAGTCTGCAGGTGAGGTAAGAGTTTCTGGAGTAGTTCTGGAAGTAGACATAGTCTGCAGGTGGGAAGGGGCGAGGGGAGAAGTCAGCAGCCCAACCCAAGCTGCCCCCACTCCTATCACTCTGGCTGGTGGGTGGTCTACTGGCCCCCCACATCTGTTTAATAATGCCAAGGAGAGGGCAGGGGGGATGTCATAATGGTTATGCAGAGACTCTCATGCCTGAGGCTTCAAAGTCCCAGGCTCAATCACCTGCATTGCCATAAACCAGAGCTGAGCAGTGCTTTGGTAAAAAATGGATAATAATAAGGCTTAATAATGCCAATGAGATTCCCCACCCCATTGCCTGATCCAGCACCTCAACTCATGCCTCCCACACTGAGCCCCTACCACTCAGACCTCAGCACTCCATAACCCCTACAGATGAGCCAGGTGAGCTCAGGTAAACACTGTTGAGCCCAGGTGAGCCAGGTGATGCAGGCTCAAGGCAAGGACATGCCAGCTCTCCTAGCTCCCCACAGACTAGGCCTTACCCACCGCCTGGAGGCTGCTGGCCTCTGAGGCTGGAATCCAGTTCAGGGCAGCCAGCCACGGCTCCACCCCACCAACAACCGCAGCTGGGCTCCCACAGGCTGGACCAAGGTAGAACCCAATAGGCCAGGCTGCAGGGAGGGGGTTTGGGCCCCGGCCAGTCTTGGGGCACAGGATGGGAAGGATGCCTGCCATAGCACCACTCAGACCCTCACCTGGACCCCAGCAGATTCCCTCCCCTGACCTGGCTGAATTCCTCCCTCTGACCCCGTACAGATAGACCACCATATCTGCCAGCCATCCCCACCCAAGGATGCCACCAGGGGAGGGGAAAAGGGAGGGGCAGGGACATAGCATAGAGGGTGAGGGTGAGGAAGAGACTGACTAAGAGCTGAACAGTTCTCTGGTAAGAAAAAAATCAACCAAGGAAGGAAGGAAAAAGCAAAAAGAAAGAAAATGAGTAGTTTGGAACCAATTAAGTGGATAGAACGCAGGGTTTGCACACCCTAGCTCCACATTCCATCCTCAGCAGAAAAGACTGACGGCTCGCTCTCCTAAAATTCTATCACATCTGAAATAAACAAATATAATAAATATGGGACTGGGTGGTGGTGCACCTGGTTAGCCACACAAAGTATGAAGCAAAAGGATATCCTCAAGGACATGGGTTCAGATCCCCCACTCCCCACCTGCAGGGGAATGCTTCATGAGTCATGATATAGCAGGTCTGCAGCTATCTGTCTCTCCATCTCTCCATTTCCCCCACCCCTCTCAGTTGCTCTCTGTCCTATAGAATTAAATAAATACATAAAAGGCCACCAGAAGCAGTGGATTTGTAGTCCAGAACCAAGCCCCAGAAACTCGAAGCAAAACCAATAAATATAATTAAGTATTATTAAATATAATAAAATAAATATTATTCTTTTAAACCTATGGTTTAAATGAGAGATAGAGAGAGAGACCAGCTCTTGCTGAGTATAGTTCTAGGGATTGAACCTGGTCCTCAGAGCCTCAGGTAGTAATGTCTGTTCAAAACAGTAGTGCTGTCTCTCCTGTCCTGTCCTAAAACAATGTGAAGTCAGGAAGGAAGGAAGGATATTTGTCAGAGCTTCTTTGCTTGCAACACAGGTCTTCTTGTTCCAATCACGAGTGATGATCCAGGTGTGTCCCATCACTGGGCCAGTTTCTCTGCTGCCATACACACTGCAAAGAGGCTGCTGGGATTCCCTTAAGGACCAGGAGCAGGGAGGGGACTCCTGTCTATCTCTGAGTCCCCCAGACAGTAACTCTCATGAGTGCTGGAGCAGCAAGAGCTGGGTGACCCTCTGTGTGGAGACAGCACTCTGGTCATCTGTGTTTGTGTTTGTTTTGGTGTCAGATACAGACACAGATATACAGATACAGGGATGCTCACAGGGAGAGACAGCACAGCACTGAGGCCTCTCTTGTTCCTCTCTTGGAGGGTGTACATGGATGGGCATACACTCTCCCCAGGAGCTATCTCCTGACCCACTAAGCATCGAATTTTGACTATTTAACATATTAAACAAATGTTTTCAGTTTTATTATTGGAGAGAGATAGTAATTGAGAGGGGAGGGAGGGGAACATAGAAGAGACAGAGAAATATCCACAGCAATGATTTTCCACTCCTATAAAGCTTTCTCCCATCAGGTGTGGATCACAAGCTTGAACCTGGATCCTTGTGCACTGTAATATGTGCCATTACCTGGCCTTATTATGTATATATGTGTGTATTTGTTTACTTATTTGTTTCTATTTCCACCAGGGTTAAGTTATCTCTGAGGCTTAGTGCCAACCTCTCCCACTGCCAGCAGCTATTTTTTCTTTTCTTTCTAGTTTTACTTGATAGAGATAACTAGTTTTATTTGATAGAGGATAGAGAGAAATTGAAAGGCAAGAAGGAAATGGAGAGAGTGCTGGCAAGAGAACATAATGGTTTTGCAAAATAGTTTCATGCCTGAGACTCTAATGTCCCAAGTTCAATTCCCAGCACCCTCATAAGCCAGAGCTGAGTAGTACCCTGGTATTTCTCTCAATATCTCTCTCTCTCTCTCTCTCTTTGTGTGTGTGTGTGTGTGTAATTAAATTAAAATAAAGAGAGAGACCTTTAGACCTGCTGTATAGCTTGTGAAGCAAGAAGTTGTGGCCAAATCACAAGACTTGCATGTGTGAGGTCCCCTGAGTTTGATCCTTAGAACCACACAGTCCAGAGAGATTCTCCATTACTCTCCTCCTCTTTCCCCTTCTCTCATTCATAAATAAGTGAATGCTCTTTGCAAATTATATATATCTTTACAGCTCAGAAGCCTACCTCAATGTGTTAGGGACTGTGCTTGATCCTGGGTTGTGCCCATGACAAGGCAAGTTCACTCTGTCATGTGTGCATTTCACCATGTGTGCCACTGCCTGGCCTTGCTAGTTCCCTCTGAACAAGTGTTTTTGAGTGAACGAATGGCACATTGGATTCACCAAACTGTCTTTCTTTCCCTAATTCATTCCCCAACTTGGCTTTCCCTTGCCTTTGCTTTCTGTCATTTTCTGAGAAGATTCCATCGGGGGTTGCCAAATGGGAGTACAGCTGCATTCTGCTGTGTAGCCACAAGGTGGTAGCAACCCCTGTAGTTCTGTGTAAGCATTTTGTGAAATGAGGGGATCTCAGGCATTGGCACTATGGATGGCAAGGATGGCAAGGTTTGAATTGCACGTAAGATTGCTAAAACGTTTATTCTTTCCTCTTGGGTGTGGTGGTCTCCCATTTTGCTTTCCAAGTGGATGGGGTTTCTCTATTGTTCTAGGAAGACTCCATTGGGAGCTTCTGAATTCCTGTGCTCATTTTCTTGCAGCCCTTAGTAATGGATTAAGTAATACCAAGCAGGAAAATTATTTCTGTTATTAGTGATGTAATATTGATCTATAAAACTATTTCAGGAGTATAATGATACACCTTTTCCACCAGCAGAGTTTTGGTTCTCCACTTCATTTATTGGAAAATGCAGTAGTTCTCTCCCTCTCTCTCTCTCTCTCTCTCTCTCTCTATATATATATATATATATATACCCATTTCTTCCTATTTCTCTAACTTCTCTTCCTTTCTAAGTCACACCTACTACTTCTGAGTCTCCCTCTTTTTATGATTTTCTTTACTTTTTAAAAATAATTATTTACATATTTCCTTTTGTTACCCTTCTTTGATGGTAGTTATTATTGTTGTAGTTATTAATGACTTCGTTGTTGGCTAGGACAGAGAGAAATGGAGAGAGGAGGGGAAGACAGAGAGGGGGAGAGAAAGACAGACACCTGAAGACCTGCTTCACCACCTGTGAAGTGACTCCCCTATAGGTGGGGAGCTGGGGGCTTGAACTGGGATCCTTGAGCCAGTCCTTGTGCTTTGCACCACATGCACTTAACCCGCTGCGCTACTGCCTGACTCCCCATATCCCTCCTTTTTTTCCAAATGTAGTTAAACCTTGGACCAGGTATGTGGCCAAGAGCTTATGAACTTGGAGTCAGGTAAATATGTGATAATTGTGACTTAAGATTAAATACACTGGTCAACATTTCTTAAATTGCAGTCTAATTTTATACAAGCTCGGTGATGGTCTGCTTGACTCTTCTCTGTGAACTTTCAGGTTTTATCCCAGCACTTCTGGACCTGCCTGCTACTCTGCGTGTTCTTTATCTCCTTTGATAAATAGATGGATATATACACCTTATTTATAATTTCTTCTTTTAACAATTTATTTATTTATCCATAATAAAATAGGAAAAGAGAAAGAACCAGACATCACTCTGGGACATGTGCTGCTGGGGATTGAACTGGGACCTCATGGTTGATAATTGGATGCTTTATCCTCTGTATCACCTCCTGGACCACATTATAATTTCTTAGAGAAAGTCAGGCACAGATCTTGGGAGATAATATAATGGTCATGCCAAAGACTCACAAAAGCTCCAGAACCCCAGGTACAATTCCCAACACAACCATAATTTGGAGCTGAGCAGTCTTCCGGTAGGTCTCTGTGTGCAGCGTTCCTATTGCCCTACCTTCTCTTTCTCTCTAAGTCACACCTACTACTTCTGAGTCTCCTTTTTTTTTTTTCAAAATGTAGTAAAACCCTGGTCCAGGTATGTGGCAAAGAGGTTATGAAATTGGATTCAGGTAAATATGTGATAATTCTGAATTAAGATCAAATACACTGGTCAAAAATTCATAAATTGCAGTATATTTTATAAAAACTTGGTGTCTCTCAGTAAAATAAATAAATAAATAAAATATTAATGAGAAAGAGAGTGTGAGAAAGACAGAAAGAGAAAGAAACTAGCAGAGATTCATGTTGGGAGATACCACTGCAACAGAACCTCCTGCAAAGTTGTGACTAATAATAGGTTAAGACGTGTTTTGTACAGATGGTAAAGCAGCAGCAGTATAATATCCAAGAGGGCTTTGGCCCTAGCCCAATAAAGACCTTTCTAAAGGAATGAGCACACATTATATGAGGAAAATGTAGACCTCTAGCACATGGAAGATGTCACATGGAGTAGTTCTTGGCTCTCTCTCTCTCAAGAAAAAGAAAAGAGTTAAGACAGTGAAAAACACACAGGTAAATTGAGTACCTCATCAATACAATAGTAGCAGTTTCCACCTTCCCATTTCATGGTCACCACTTGGGAGAGACTGAACACCAAGCTCTGTGTTTGATAACTTTGCCCACATCTCCCAAGGAGCTGGCACTCACTCCAGGCTCTGGTCACCACAGGCTCCTAGGTCCATCCCAGCATCTGTCAGACCACAACAGATGCATGTGTGTTGATGCACAGCTCAACTCTAATCGCTAAGCACAGCTGCTAGGTGGCCACCCTCACCTAGAACCTACCTACAGACAACCAGGAGGTCAGGAACAAAACAGGATTCCATACTCTGGCTGGAAGGTCTGAGGGAATGGCAGGATAGATACGTAAAGAGACTCTCATTCCTGAGGCCCCCATGTCCCAGATTCAATCTTCTGTACCACCACCATCCAGAGCTGAGCAAAGAAAGAAAGAAAAAATAATAGTTAAAATAGAGCAAGAGATGCTTAGCCCAACTGGAACAACTCGTCCCATAGCTGACGGTTGGGTGCTAAGAGGCTCAGTGACGGTGTCATCAGTCTGTGTTTTCAGAGGTGCGGGTGGCAAAGGGATGACAGGAAATTGCCTGATGTGCTCATTACCCAGCCTCCCACACTGACTGTGGCTGAACAGAATTCAGAGTTCCCACCCAGAGCCACTCCCCATTCAGAGGGCATCTCCACACAGCACTGCCTGATGGCAGC
Source organism: Erinaceus europaeus (assembly GCF_950295315.1). Classification (NCBI taxonomy): domain Eukaryota; kingdom Metazoa; phylum Chordata; class Mammalia; order Eulipotyphla; family Erinaceidae; genus Erinaceus; species Erinaceus europaeus. Next base: position 1,026,711 of record NC_080174.1, read on the forward strand.
CCACCTTGAGCTACCTAGACACTGCCCCCTGGATTCTGTGCACCCCTCAAAATTCAGGGGCAGCAGCATGGCTGGTCACCTTGTGCCACCCACTGTGCCTCCAGCCTCTCAGTCAACTGTTCAGAACTCCAGATTGAAAGACCACTAAGTACACAGGCATAGGTGTTTTTCTATTATTTGTCTGCTTATTTTTTTAATTTTTTCTTTCTTTTTCTTGGGGGTGTGCAGAAACTCTGTCTGTCCTAATAATAGAAGGTTAACCTGCCCCCTACATGTACCTTTTGTATTCTCCTAAGACAATTGCTCCTCTAGCCTATCACAGGGGACTGATGGTGTCCAGGAGTCCACAGATGTCACTCTGAGAGATTCCCTAAAGAGAACGTGCTTAGTCTCAGATGTGAGGTAGCTCTTCATGCAGGATCTAGATTCTTTCAGTCCTCTCAGGCAGGCTGTTCCTACTGAAAGGCATGGGAAATATGTGGACCTCCACTGACTGAATCAGGAGCCTCCAGGAGAAATCACAGCCCCCCCACCCCTCACCTGATGGCCTGCCTCCTGCAGTACAAAAGCTATTTGAAAAATCTGTTACGAGGGGAGTCGGGCGGTAGCACAGCGGGTTAAGCGCAGGTGGCGCAAAGCACAAGGACCGGCATAAGGATCCCGGTTCGAGCCCCCGGCTCCCCACCTGCAGGGGAGTCGCTTCACAGGTGGTGAAGCAGGTCTGCAGGTGTCTATCTTTCTCTCCCCCTCTCTGTCTTCCCCTCCTCTCTCCATTTCTCTCTGTCCTATCCAACAATGACAACAATAATAACTACAACAATAAAACAACAAGGGCAACAAAAGGGAATAAATAAAATAAATATTTAAAAAATCTGTTTCAAGCTTTGGCTCTGCAGAGATATTCATGAAACCCACCAGAAGTCTGGAGGCTGGATGACCTCATGACCCCATGTTTTTGGCCCATAGGTGTGCTCCTAGTTTTCCAGGCCTTCTGTCAATAGACTAGAATATTGCCTGCATGGGAGAAACTTCAATTTTCAAAAGCTGTTTGACCTCGTCACGCATGTGGATAGAACTTTTCTCATAAGAAGTCATGAAAATCTAAGCACTCTATTTCTGAACCCTGGAAGTTCCACAGTTTGCTTTGCCATATTTACACTGGTGTGGTCATTGCTGTTATAAACCCTTAAAACTAGACAGACATAAGGAAAACACAGTGCTTAGGTGAGCTAGAGTTTCCCCTCACTTTACCTGTGCTGAGAAGACTCGTTGCTCTAATGGGATAGGGACACTGAGGTGGGAAGGAGGAGGGCTGGCTCTAAGCTGAATGGCAGATCCAGGGCCTTAGAGAAGGGGTGGCCAGCAGAAGGGCCCTGAGCAGCAGCACCTGGGGACTCATCCCTGGAACCTGGAGGTAAAAAGGGAATCAGTTCCTCTCTGCTCTACCCAATAAGCATATTAAAGAATAAAAAAGGAAAGAAAAGAACATTTGGGCATCAGGGGGACTGAACTCATCATCCAGGTACGGAACTCTAGTAATCACCCTGCCAGAAATAAAGGAAAGGAAGAGAGAAAGAAAGAAAGAAAGAAAGAAAGAAAGAAAGACAAAGACTTTGGCCTTGTATTGGTCAGTGCTGAGCACAGAACATGAACCCTCTGTGCCCTGTAATCTTGTTCAGAATTGAATTGTGATCTTTTTTAGAAAGGGTAACATGTAAAATATTTAACTTAGGCACTCTGCGAATCAGACATCTGTGACCCAGTCCCCTACCTTAAACTATTCTCATCTGTGGAAATCTGTGTCTATCCAATAGTTAATAAAACACTAGATTAATCCCCCACACATTCACATGTCAAGGAAGAGATCTGAGAGTATGAGTGAGACAGAGAGAGAGAGAGGATGCCTCCAGCAGAAAAGCCAGCTTCAGTGTCTAGGGACTGGGCTTGAACCTGGGTTGTGCCATCTCAAGGCAAGTTCGCACTGCACACTGGCTTTGCATATGTGAATGGCAGACTTGACGCAGGGAAGTGTTTTTCTTTACCCAGGGTGTTCCCATGTGGCTCTTCCCATTCTCATTCTTTCTGGGAGATGCTGTATGGGAGCTGGAGCTGCATTTTGCTGTGTGGCCACAAGGCAGCAGCAAAGGTCATCGTTTTGAATCATCGTAGAGATTTTGTAGAATGAGGAGAGCTCAGGATTTGTGCCCCGTGATTGTCAAGTTTTGAAGTACACATAGGATTCCTGGACCATTTGTTGTTTCCTCTCAGAGTGGTGATCCCCCATTTCGCTGATCAAGTGGATGGGTTTTCACAATTGTTCTGAGGAGACTCCTTTGGAAGCTTCTGAATTCCCATTCAGCTGCATTCTGCCGCATGTCCACAAGAGGGCAGCATAAAAGTGAGACTGAGGCTTGGGGGCGGTGCTCTAGAGGCACTGGCCAATGAGACTATCAGTGTTTCTGGGCGTGCCCAAACACTCTGGCCTATTAGAGTGCGGGCATTGTCCAGAGGAGGGGAAGATGTCTCTGAAAATAAGCCCATCAGGGTCCAGTGGCAGTGCTTCAGGGGCAGGCCTTACAGATGTCATCCAATGAATGTCAAAGGTGGAGCCCCAGATAACTGACGAATCACTGGCTAGAAGCAGTGACCTTCCTGGGTGTGCCCTTAGAACTGGCCTATCACAGCAAGGCAGTGGGCTTACCTCAGAGTGCAGCGTGCCAATGAGAGATGACAACTCGAGTTTTTATGACTGCTAGCCAATCACTGACCAGGAACACTGACCTTCCCAAGGACACTGACCAATGAGGTTGCTGGCAGGGGTACTGGGCTTGTCATATGCCTTCTGCCTATCAGAGCATGGGGAGAGATGTGTGGGTGAGCCTTCTGAGGGAAGCCCACCAATGAGAGCCCAGAGGTGGCCTTTGGAGACTCTTGCCGTGAATGGAGAATCAGAGTCCAGCCAAGGGCCCTCAAGGGCGGGCTTAGCAGAAGCTCTACCATGAGCTGGTGAGGAGGGCGCTGTGGTGGCGCTGGATAATGGTTACCAGTCACCCACCAGGAGCACTCACAGGCCACCCTTCCAAGCCCCTGGGTGGATGCAAACAGCCCTGGCCAATGAGAGTTGAAAAAGGGCAAGCTGGCAGTGTCTCTGGTCCCTGGAAATCATGCAGCAGCTGTAGTTTTGTAGTTGGCCCTGGAGAATGCAGCCCCTTCTGCTGAGTGGCAGCAGGCTGGGAAGAGTCTCAGTGCCTGGCAGTGATTCCATGGCTGGTCTCTCTAGCTTTGTAGCACAAAGACTGTGAGGTTTCTGCCCTCCCCCCCCCCATGGATTCTGCTGCGTGTCCCCAAGAAGGTAACAAAACAGCCCAATTTAGGAGGTAGATTATAAACATTTTTGGAGAATACAGGGTGCAGAATTCCTCCACAGTATATTTGAACATGTGAACTACATAGATTCAGCAAACAGTATTGCACCTGTGATGCAACAGATGCACCAAAATCAAATGACAGACACTGAGCTAGAGGGGGGAGTGTTTACATCCTAGAACATGAAGGCAGAGGGAGGGCTTTGTGGAGTTAGATAGTCACATGGAAACCTGAGAGGTCCTGGCTGGAGACGCAGCTCTTTGAGTGGCCAGGCAACAATATGCAAGGACTCTGCATTGAGTACCCTGGCCACACTTGCCAGGGAAAAGCTGGGCCAGTGGAAAATCAGTGCTGAGAGTGCCTCTCTGTCCCCATTCCTCTGCATTTGCCTCCTGCCCTCTCATTTTCTGACTGTCTCAATCTAGGAAATTAGAAAATTTAAATAATTTTTTAAATAAAGGAAAACTGAGAAATATTACCCATGTGCCAACAATTTCATTTTACTTATAATTATAAACCATTAATCCCCCAATAGAGAACAGTAAGTTATTGAGGTTAAAAAAATTTAAGTAAAATGAAATTAGGGATAATTCTTTAGAACCATGCAATTCAAATCCATAGGACATTGGGTGTTCCTATCATGAACAATGTAAGTCAATGTTCATTATTTGTGACACAAAATGTATTCTGCATCAAAAGTTCCTTTCTTCTTTTTAAATTTTGTTGTGAAAGCCAAAAGTGCTAACTGCATCAAGGCCATTCAGGATATATATATATATATATTTCCTTTTTGTTGCCCTTGTTTGATTGTTGTAGTTATTATTGCTGTTGATGTCATCAATGTTGGAAAGGACAGAGAGCAATGGAGAGAGGAGGGGAAGACAGAAAGGGGGAGAGAAAGACAGACACCTACAGACCTGCTTCACCGCCTGTGAATCGACTCCCCTGCAGGTGGAGAGCTGGGGGCTTGAACCGGGATCCTTCCACCGGTCCGTGTGCTTTGTTCCACGTGCGCTTAACCTGCTGCGCTACCACCTGACTCCCGATATATATATTCTAAGAGAGGTACAGGCATGGATATGAGAAGATATCCTGTTGCATATATATCTACTTGCATATATATCTAGTCCACGGATGGTAGTCATTAGACTACAATCAATTCTATATCACATTCAAAAAATTGATTGTTCAAAGCTGGAGGGAAACTGAACATCAAAAGAATTGTCAAAACTAGTAATATCTCCAAATCCTAAGCTATATGCAGCTCCTACAGGACCAAACAAAAAAGGTTCAAGAAGGAACTCATCCAGGAAAGTATCTGCATAGCCATGCACAACACCAGGCTTCCTGGTCCGGCAACACATGGCAGGTGCTAGTTCCCAGTGCAAGCCGGGGACAAAGACCTCTCCCTCTCAGTGTCTTTACATCTGAAAAGAAGAAAAGTGACCAAGGGCCAAGGAGAGCTACAGTGTAGACAACATACAAGTCTGGCTTATACTAGAACTGACGTCAGATACTGACATCTGTGTGCTGGTGCAATGCTAATACCAGAGCCTCAGGACTGAGTCATCTTCTAGCCGCCCCCAGAGGGCCCCCTGGAGCATCACAGGTGGAAGTAATGTTTCCTGAAACGGTCCAATTCACATGTCCAAATGCACTGTGGAGAAATTCTGCACCCATGTTGTCCAAAAAATGCTTAGAAACAACCGCCTGAATTGTGTTGTCTTGCTGCCTTCTTGGGGACATGCAGCAGAATAATAAACAATGGGAGGGCAGAAATTCCAGTCTTTTAGTTCCAAAGCTAGGGAGAGACCTAGCCATGGAATCAATGGCAGTCAATGAGACTCTTTCCAGCACCATGCTGCCATTCAGCACAAGGGGACTGGATTGCCCAGGGCTAGCTCTGCATCTCCTGCCAGCCCTCCACATGGCCAGGGGCTGGAGACACTGCCCATTCTTGACCATCATTGGCCACGGCTCTTTGTCTGCACCCAGGGGCTGGGAAGGGGGGCGCTCTGGTGCTCCTTATGGGTGACTGGAAACCATTGCCAAGAAAGGCCCATGGAGCCCTCCCTACAAGCTCAGTGGACAGCGTCTGCAAGGCCTGGCCCTGAGGGCCCTGGGCTGGACTCTGCTTTGCACTTCCTGGAAGCACGCCCACCAGAGACCAGCTCTGGGCTCCCATTAGTTGGCTTCCTTCAGAAGGCCCGTCCACAGGTCGCCACCTAGGCTCTGATAGGCTAGAGGCCTAGGACACAGTCAGTGTGCCTGTCAGCAATCTCATTGGCCAATGTCCTTGGGCACGCCCAGGAGGAGGATCAGTGGCCCTAGTCAGTGACTGGCCAGCGGCCTTGCAACCACCTACACGGCCCTGCCAGCACGCTCATTGGACAGCCTCTGGAAGGCCCACCCACAAGCCACTTCTGCTAGACATTGATTGGCCTGCTGTCCCATAGATACACCCCCCAACAACCTGTCTCCCAGCTCCCATTGGCAGGCTGCTCTGAGGCCCGCCCTCTGATAGGTCAGTCCCTAGGACATGCCCAGGAAGGTCGTCACCACTCCTGGCCTGTGACTGGCCAGCCCTCTGGTGCTCCACCCACAATGCCGCCCCACTAGCTCACTGGAGAGCCTCTGGAAGGTCTGCCCTGTTTGGCCAACTTTCAGAGGCACGCCCCTGCCAGAGCAGGCACCTGGGCTCTCATTGGCGGCCTGCTCTCTGAGGCCCACCCTTGCAACACTGCCTGTGCTCTGATAGGCCATCTCTTGGGTCACACCCTTGAAGGTCCCTGCTCCTGATCTGTGATTAGCCATCACTCTCACGGAACGCCCACTAAGCCATCCCCTCATGCTCATTGGGCACTGGCTCTAAAGCCCGCCCCCAGGGACCTTCTGCCCAGCCCCAACTGACCTGTTTCTGCAAACATGCACCCCCACACCTTCTATCTGGGCTCATTGCTGGGCTGTTTTCTGAGGCCTGCTGTCTGGACAGTGCCTGTGATATGATTGCACAGGCTCTTTGAAACCCTGCTACCACTCTCCTTGGCCACTGCCTCCAGGGCACTTGCCCCCAGGAGCCTCAGTCCCACTCTGGTGCTGCCCTCTTGTGGACACTCAGCAGAATGCAGCTGAGCACAGGGATTCACAAGCTCCCAATGGATTCTCCCCACACAGAGAAAGCCCATCCACGTGCAAAGCCAAATAGGGGATCCCCCCACCCCACAGGAAAGAACAGAGGTCTGGGGGAGTCTATGTGTAATGCAAATCTTGATGTCGAAGGGTCACAAATCCCGAGTTGTCCTCATTCCACAAAATCACTACACTCAACTATGGGTTTTGCTGCCACCTTGTGGACACACCACAGAATGCAGCTGAACTCCCCATGCCACTCCCAATTGAGTCTTCACAGAAAATTACACACAGCATGGGAATAGCAAAGGGAAGAACCAAGGTGAGGACCACCTGGGAGAATGCACAACAGTGTCCAGAATCCAATGTGTCGATCATACTTGGTAAAAACACTTATGCAGGGTAAACTTCCTTTGTCATAGCACAACCCAGTTCCTAAGACTCTGAGGCAGGAATAAAGAAACACCAGTGATAATGAACATTCAAACACACACACACATAAACAAGCGCACACACACACACACACACACACACACACACACACACATTTTTCCTGAAATAACCTGGATTGGAGTTGCTGTATTGCACACCAAAGTAAAAGATCAAAGTTTCTTATGTGGAGGGGGGAAGTGTTAAGTTTCTGCCATATGAAGGCAGAGAAGTACCTAGAGTGGTTATATAGTTACATGGACAATGAAGGGACCCTGGGTGGAGGGACACCTGGTTGAGCTCCCAGGGAACAATGTTCCAGGACCCCGTTTTGAGCCCCTTGTCACCACTTACCCAACCAGGGAAAACTCAGCTAGTGGCAAATCAGAGTTGCAGCTGTCTCTCTTGCTCTCTTCCTGCTTGGCCACTGCCCTGTCAGTTTCTGACTGTCTCCTAGTAAGAAAAATTTAAGTAATGTACAGAAATAAAGGAAAAGTGAGAAATATTACTCCTGTGACCACTATTACATTTGTTTATTGTATACCATTAATCCCCCAGCCCAGCCAGTCTATCTAGGCGTTACTCTCGATCGCACTCTGTCATTTCACAAACATCTCATAAAAACTGCAGCAAAGGTGGGCACGAGGAATAACATCATTGCAAGACTGGCCAGCTCCTCATGGGGCGCGAGCGCTTCCACACTACGATCATCCTCTCTGGCATTATGCTATTCCACTGCAGAATACTGTGCCCCAGTATGGTTCCGCAGCCCCCATGTCCACTTGGTCGATTCCAAATTATATTCCTCCATGAGGATCATTTCTGGAACCATCCGTTCCACCCGGGTTCCATGGCTGCCAGTTCTTAGCAACATCGCCCCGCCAGATATTCGTCGGGATGCGGCATCATCTAAGTTCATTTCCCACGTCTACGCTCGACCGGACCTGCCAATATACGCGGATATCTTCGCCCACCCTGTCCAACGCTTGACGTCTCATCACCCAATCTGGTCCCCTACGCCTACACTGAACTTCTCTGTTCCAGACTCTTGGAAACAGAGTTGGCAGTCAGCTGAGGTCAAGAACAAACACCTCATCACAGACCCCTGCGAGCGTCAACCCGGCTTTGACCTAGCACGTTATGATCGGGCCCTCCTCAATTGCTATCAAACAGGCCATTGCCGGTGCGCCGCTATGTTCCATCGCTGGGGGGCCAGAGATGACCCAAACTGCCCCTGCAGCTACAGACAGACTATGACCCACATAGTCAACGACTGACACCTCTCCAGATTCAAAGGAGGTCTCAAAACTTTACATCAGGCTCAACCTGATACTGTTGACTGGCTAGGGAAGAAGGGCAAACGCTAGAAGAAGAAGAATCCCCCAATAAAGAACAGTAATTTGTTGAGGTTAAAAAACATTTTGTGTAAAATAGTGACAATTCTGTAGAGCCATGGAATTCAAATCCATTTTGCACTGGATATCACTATCATGAACAATGTAAGATAATGTTTAGTATTCATGACAAGAAATGAACTGTGCATCAAAAGTTCTCTTCACTTATAAATCAAATCATCCAAGCAGAATAAAATACTCCCTAAGGGATACCTGACTAAATCAATCAATAAATAAGCAAATAAATGGGGCCCCTTACACCTACCCTTTGGCTTCTGCTAAGGAAATTGCTCCTGTGGCCTCTCACAGGCCCGACATATGGTGTCCAGGTGTCCACACATCACACTCAGAGAGATTCCCAGAAGAGGGCATCCATGAGTCTCCCATGCAAAGTCGCTCTGCGTGCAGGAACCAGAAACTCCCCGGGCCCTTGCTATGGAGAGATAAAAGGAAAATGTGTGCCTCCATTGGCTGAGTCAGGAGCTTCCAGTGGAGATCGCAGCCCCGCCCCTCACCTGAGCACCTGGCTGCTGCTAACAAAGGCAATTGGAAACACCTGTTACACCTTGGGCTCTGAGGAAATATTCAGGAATCCCTCCAGGAGCCTGCAGGCTGGCTGACTTCTTGACCCCGGCTTATTGGCCCAGAGCTCTGCTCCTAGTTTGGCAGGCCTTGTAGCCACAGACTAAGATATTGCCTAGACAGAAGAAGGAAATTCACATTTCAAAACGATTTGACCTCATAAGTACAACAGTTCACTTGTCTGGTGTGCTGCGTCTCCAGGTGTGCCATGCAGGCTCCAGCCTGGCCCACACCACAGTGAAGGAAGCTTCCAGGCTGTGGTCTCACTCTTCCTGGATGCTTCTCTTTATCTTTAAAAGTATTACTGCTGGGGAAAGAAAGGACTACATCCTTCTTGAAATATATGTTTTGTAATCTATTTATTCATTTATAGAGACAGAAATTGGGAGGAGAGGGGAATATGGAGAGGGAGAGAGACAGAGAGACACCTGCCACCCTGCTTCACCACTCATGAAGCTTCACCCCCACACCCCTACAGGCCTCCCCTGGCAGGCGACAGAAACAATGTGTCATAGAACCTCCACTCTGCAGAGCCCTATCCAACTAGAAAAGACAGAAACAGGCTGGGGGTGTGGATCCACCTGCCAACACCCATGTCCAGCAGAGAAGCAGTTACAGAAGTCAGACCTTCCACCTTCTACCCCCCTTAAATAACTTTGGTCCATACTTCCAGAGGGATAAATAATAGGGAAATGGTCCGGGAGCTGGTTCAGTGGATAAAGCATTGGACTCTCAGGCATGAGGTCCTGAGTTCAGAACCCAGCAGGATATGAACCAGAGTGATGTCTGGTTTTTTCTCTTTCTCCTATCATTCTCATTAATAAATAAATAAAATCTTAAAAAAATAGGGAAGCTTCCGATGGAAGGGACAGGACACAGAACTCTGGTGATGAGTACTGTGAATTGTACCCCTATTATATCACAATCTTGTTAATCATTAGTACATCACTAATAAAAATGAATCAATATTAATTTTTTAAAAGGTCAGCTTCGAGTCACTCTGCTTCTAGAGCTGTCTGGCTGAAGGCGCATAAAGCAGCCCTGGCAACAGGAGCAGATTCTGAGCAGCTCGGGCACTGGCCCTGCCCTCACCTGAGTCCCAGTCTGAAGTGCATCTCTAACATACCCTCTAATAATGATGTTCTCTCTCTCCCTCTCTACACCGCCCCTCATGGAGTCTCAAGCTCTTTACATCAGGAATTTCATGCCCATGAAAAAAAAAGTCAATGCTTTCATCTCTTGTATTAAAAGGCAAATAAACCTGGCAAGTATTTTTATACACAACTAGAAACAGTAAGGGAAAGTGCTGATATTTGACCTGAAAACTTACCTACTTAGTAAGTATGCTCCAGGCGATGCTTTTTAAAAGCCCACTTCATTGGGGAAGGTTCATGAGTGACAGTACAGCTGCCGACACCAGGATACAGTTCTCTCTCTTCTCTTTCAGTCCTGTCAAATTTGAAAAAGTGGAAATATGGCCACCAGGACTAGTGGTTCATCCTATAGTAACAGATCCCAATTGATAACCCGCGTGGCAATGGGAAGTAAGAAAAAAGACAGACAAGAGTGTAAAAGTTCTTGAAACACAAGTCACCATATGAGAAAACCTGCACAGAGGAAGCTTCACGAGAGGCAGAGCCATGCTGTGGTCTCTCTCTCTCATCTGCATTCATGTATCCTTGTCCACATTGCTCCCTCACTGGCTCTCACCTCTAAATTCAAAAACAAAACAGCAGTCATGAACCCTGGAATCTACCAGGTGCCTAACTAAAGAAAGATGCTCATCGAATGTAAATTAATATATTCTAGACACCAGATACTCAATATGACATAGGGAAAAGACAAAACAATGGTCTGAGAATAATTTGAGCAATTCGCCTTTTAAAATCCACTGTGCAAAAAGCCATTATTACTCATAATGCTTAGAAAAAACCAGATGGGGGCTGGGCAGTATCACAGTGAGTTAAGCACACTTGGCACAAAGTGCAAGGACTGGCATAAGGATCCCGGTTTGAGCCCCCAGCTCCCCACATGCAGGGGGGTTACCTCACAGGCAGTGAAGCAGGTCTGTAGGTGTCTTTCTCTTCCCCTCTGTCTTCCCCTCCTCTGTCAATTTCTATCTTTCCTAGCCAAAAAAATGACAGCAACAATAATAATAACAACAATGACAACAATAAACAACAAGGGCACCAAAAGGGAAAAAAATAGCTCCCAGGAGCAGTGGATTAGAAGAGCAGGCACCGAGCCCCAGTGATAACCCTGGAGGCAGAAAAAAATATATGGTGGTGTTTTGATACCACCTTATGGACAAGAATGCATCTGACTAAGAAAAAGACTAGTTTTAGAGAATAATATATATGTTTACATGGAACCTCTTTTTTAATTTTTTAAATTTTAAAATTTTATTTATGTATTTTCCCTTTGGTTGCCCTTGTTATTTTTATTGTTGTAGTTATTATTGTCGTCGTTGTTAGATAGTACAGAGAGAAATGGAGAGAGGAGGGGAAGACAGAGAGGGGGAGAGAAAGACAGATACCTGCAGACCTGCTTCACCGCCTGTGAAGCGACTCCCCTGTAGGTGGGGAGCTGGGGCTCTAACCAGGATTCTTACGCCAGACATCGAAACTCATTTAAAAAAATCCTGAAGAAATGCACTGTGAGGGGTCAGGGAGCAGCACACCTGGCTAAATACACACACTGCAGTGCAAAAGGACCCAGGTTCAAGCCCCTGTTCCCCACCTGCAGGGGGAAAGCATCACAAGTGGTGAAGCAGGGCTGTGTCTGTCTCTCTCCCTATCTCCCCTCGCCTCTCATCTTCTCTGTCTCTGTCTCATAATAAATAAGTAAATAGATAAATATATAAATAAATAAATAAATAAATAAATTTTTAAATGAAATGCACTGTGAACAAAACCTGAGCTCTCCTTCCCACAAAACACTTAGAAACTCGGGATTGTGGTGTTTGCTGCCGCCTTGTGGACACAGCGTAGAATGCATCTGAATAGACGAATTCATCAATTCCTAGTGTAAGCTTTATATATTCAAATACTGGGCATCACTGTGCTTAAAAATAATGGTGGGCGAGGGAGACAGCATGATGGTGATGCAAAGAGACTCTCCTGCCTGAGGTTCTCAGGTCCCAGGTTCAATGCCTCAAAGCAGAACTGAGCATCAGCCAGAGCTGAGCAGTGCTCTGGTAAAATAATAATGCTAATGGTAATGATGATAATAATATAGAAGTTGGGGAGATGGTGCAGTTGTCTTGAGTATGTGATCTCAGGTTCAATCCCTGCTCCTCCTGGGTCTGGTTGCTTCTCTAGAGCCTTTTCCCTCTTTACAAGGATGGAAAGTGCTTTTCAATGAAGAAATACAGACCACAAGCTTCTCAGAAAAGGAGAAAGACCCCGAGACCACGGGGCAGTGGACAAACACACCAGAGAGTGGGGGTCCCCTCACGGGATGCAGAAGCCCCCTCATGGGACCCCGGCGCCACTGGCTTTACCACCCTCCCCGGAATTAGCAGCAAAACCTGTGGCCACATGCCAGCTAGACTAGGGCCTGGGCCTAAGACACCCATCAGTGGAATTTGAAGAAGAAAAACCTGTGGCTAGAGGCCAAAAGGAGTCATCCCCTAAGTGGTAGAGACTTGGCCTAGCTAGCTAGCTAGTGCTACAAAATATCCAGTAACCATACAGGTCAACAAGTAAAGATTGAGTTATGCCTGCCTCCAACTAAGAGCCCTCCAGGCATTTGGGGTGTCTCAGCTGGCTCCCCTGCCTAGGAGGAACCTGACCTAGACTGGCAGTCAGTCAGGAAGGGCTTCCTGCAGGAGGGGACAGCTGAGCTGAGCCTTAAAGAGCAGCTGGGTGGCCAGGGGAACTCAGTGGAAGGTGGAGTGATGCAGTGGTGTCTGTCTGTCTGTCTCCTCTCCCTTTCTCACTCTGTATTTCACTCTAAATAAATAATAGAGCTGGAGAGATAATGGCTTAAAGGTTCTGCAAAATCCCATGCCTGCCTCTCCTAAGGACCCAGGTTGAATCTCCCACACCACTAGAAGACACAACTCAGCAGTGCCGGTGAAAAGATGAAAAGAATTAAGGAAGGAAGCAAGTTAAGTGCATGTGGCACAAAGCACAAGGACCAGCGTAAGGATCCTGGTTCGAGCCCCCGGCTCCCCACCTGCAGGGGAGTCACTTCACAAGCAGTGAAGCAGGTCCGCATGTGTCTTATCTTTCTCTCCCCCTCTGTCTTCCCCTCCTTTCTCCATTTCTCTCTGTCCTATCCAACAGTGATGACATCAATAACTACAACAATAAAGCAACAAGGGCAACAAAAGGGAATAAATAAATATTTTAAAAAAATAGACCTCACTCAAGGAGAAAAAAATCCTCAACCTGGAGAACAGAGCCTGTCCCTGGAGAAGTTTGCTGAGGTAAAGTTAAATGTAAGTAAAAGGACACACAAATTCTGGCTGGGCTCAGCAAATGATACTCAATGCCTAAACAACTGAGACAAAGTCTAAGATAATCAGATAAAGGGAAGACTACGAAATTTGGATATGAGCAAAAGAGACTGGCCCACTTAATAATGGCCCAATATCATACCACCTCATCTTCTGGGGCCCTAGTTGGGGAATCCTTGGCTTCCTATACACATATTATGGGCCTAGACCTTTAAGGGATCCCTCTCTCCACCACTACTGGTCACTTCCATCAAGGATTGCATCTTGTGGGCCCTCTGAGGACCTTGTCCTCAGCATAAAGCCATGATGTTAGAGATGGCTCCAGTCTCCAAAGGGAGGCTGGAGTATCCTACTTTGCCACTCCAGAAAGACTGGTCCTGAAATACGTGCAGCCTGCAATGTTCCCAGTTGTGACCATGAGCTGCAAGCTCAGACCAATAGGGACTTAGAGATTACACAGACTCTGGTGCTAAATGTAAATATGAACTATATATATATATATATATATATATATATATATATATATATATATATATATGGGCCCTGGGTCAAATGGATAGAGGGAAATAGTTCATTTTAGGCACAGAATTTCTTTTTTTAAGAATGGGAGATACTCACTACCCTAATCCAACTTTCTAGCCCTTTTCTCTATGCTGACACTATTCTTTCAGGCAATATTCTTATCCAAATTCAGGCTAGCTACCAAATTCAAGCAAAATTACCATAGTTGTGTGCACCCACGAACATGCCTAAAATGGACTTTCTAGCTTTCTTCTATCTGTCCCACCAGGGGCAGGTAGAAACAGGCTGGGGGTATGGATCGAAATCTTCAGTGGAGAAGCAATTCCAGAAGCCAGAACTCCTACCTTCTGTACCCCCAAACAACCTTGATCCAGACTCCCAGCAGGGGAGGAGTGACAGGAGGAAGATCAGAGGGCTTTGAGCTCCAGCTCCATCAGCGCCCAGAGTGAGAGAGAGAGAGAGAGAGAAGGAAAAGGAGAGGAACATGTGGAGGCACTTACGTTGTCATGAGTGACTTGGAGGGGAAGAGAGGATCCTATCTTTTTCTCTCCCTCTATATCTCCCCTTCCTTTCTGTTTTCCTCTGTACTGTCTAATTTTTAAAAATTGTTAAATGTGTCCACCAGGAGCAGTGGATTTGTAGTGCCGGCACCAAGCCTCATCAATCATCCTGGAGGAAAAATAAATCATAATTCTAAAATAGTTTCAAAATAAATAATTATAAAGGAAAACAAGTTATTTTATCAATTGATACACATTAAGAAACTAAACAGGGGGTCGGGCGGTGGCGCAGCGGGTTAAGCGCACGTGGCGCAAAGCGCAGGGACCAGTGTGAGGATCCCGGTTCGAGCCCCCGGCTCCCCACCTGCAGGGGAGTCGCTTCATGGGCGGTGAAGCAGGTCTGCAGGTGTCTGTCTTTCTCTCCCCCTCTCTCTCTGTCTTCCCCCTCCTCTCTCCATTTCTCTCTGTTCTATCCAACAACAGAGCAACGTCAACAACGGCAATAATAACCGCAACGAGGCTGCAACAACTAGGGCAACAAAAAGGGGGGAAAATGGCCTCCAGGAGCGGTGGATTCATGGTGCAGGCACCGAGCCCAGCAATAACCCTGGAGGAGAAAAAAAAAACAGAAACTAAACAGTAAAACATTAATCCCCCAATACAGAAAAATTGTTTTAATTTTTAAAAATCACCTAAAAAATTTGAATAAAGCCTAATGCAATTTGATATATAACATGTTCAAGGCTTGAATCTAAACATCTATTTCTGAAATCAATAGAAAGTTCAAGATACTAAGTCTCCCTACTACTGCTTTTTCAAAATTGTATTTATTGATTGATCTATTCAATAGAAACAGCACAAAAATGAGAAAAGGCAAGTCAGAGACCTGCACACTGCTTCACCACTCATCTAGTTTTCCACTCTGCAGATGAGGACTGGGGGGGTTAATCTCAGATCCTTGCAAATGCTAACATGTTCTCAACCAAGTGTGTCACCACCTGCCTACTCTGTGCTTTTTTATTGAAAATTTATCACAAAGAATAATGCCATAAAATATAAACGAAATTCTGTTGGGGCTATGTGTAAGCTTGATAGAGCTTAGGGAGGACTCCCTCCCATACTTGGATGGAGGTCTGAGAAGATACCCTTTTGTTAGTCTCTCTCAACCGAGGTGAGCAAAGGGGAGAAACCATCTCTCAGACTGAGTTCTTCCCTTTTTGACTCTCAAGCACACAGAAACTTCAATACCCTTCTCCATTAACTGCAGGCCACATGGTTGCCTGCCTTACAGTTCATTCAAAGTTCACAGTCACCCAGAGTTCACACAACCACCCCACTTCTGATCACTAGAGAAAGCATACTCCATCACACACCTCCCTGACAACAGTCAGTGAAGCACCAAACTTTATTTCCTTATAGCTTTGATACCTACCACGCTCTGGTTATCTTTACCCTATCTCACCCTGCTGCCTTAACCCCTATGTTTCTCTCAAATACCTTTGGATAATTAAGTTGCCTGCATCATGGAGAATAACTGTCTTGAACTTTATGTATCTCATCGATCCCTGTCATGCCAGCCCCCTACCATAGGGGCAAGCTGACCTTTAATAAACTTGTAATTCCTGACATGTTTGAAATATGTTCTTTGTTTGGTTTTCTATTTACACTCTTGATTACATGATAATAAATGAGATCTGAGCACGCTGCAATTTCCCCTGTGTCTTTATTTCATGTCATTCCTTGCATGAGCAAGAAAGAACCAGTCCATTATCTTTCTCCTGGAGATCACCCCACCAGAAAGCCGACAAAATTCTATTCAAAGAACTGAGGAAAGATATGACAGTCTTACACATACACACAAAGGGAGACAGAGAAAACATAGCACTGCCTATTTACAGACCACTGTCACATCATCTTATATATCCTCCTAAAAATTCAAAATTATTTGGAGTGAACTAGCTAGAGATGATTTTGTGAAAGTGTACACATTTAAAATAAAGACAATGTTAATAAAAGTATGTATTTATCACAAAATCTATTGAATAACTTAAGAGCTTCACTGTAATGTTTATGGTGCCAAGAATCAAACTTTGTACTTCACAAATGTAAAATAACTGTACCATCAATACACTTCCCTCACACACTAAAAATTATGAAATATTTCATAAAGGAATCACATGTTCCCTAAATAAGTGTTAAGCTATCATGCTCATAAAATTAAAAAAATGCCCACAGAACATAATTTAATATCTGCTGATTCCAGATAATTGCTACAAAACTTTCCAGTTTCCTGATTAAAAGACACATAAGGAGATCTAAACATTTACACCAAATAAGAGACTCTGAATATGGAATAATCTGCAACAGTCTATCTTAAAAAACAAAATCAAGCCATGAGATATTTCCAAATACAAAATATTAACTACTGAAGTATTATAATACCAGTATGTACAGAAATTTATGAAAATGAACTAATTACAAAAAATACCCAATTCCATTCATAGCCAATGATTTGGGTAATGAAAGCAATATCCATGTGGATGTAGTTTACTTACCTCCAATCTCACCAGATAATTTACTAGCAAAGTACAGACAAATGAAATCAGGGCATAAACAAATGGCATATCATTAACTCAAAATGGATAAAATGTGGGCTGTCTGGGTAGCTAACTGGGACAGTAAACTTGCCTTGTCATCAGAACCACCCAGTTCAAGCCCAGTCCCCATCACACTGTGAAGCTACAGCACTGTGTGTTTGTGCTTTTTTTTGCCACCAGAGTTATCACTGGGGTTCAGTGCCAGCACTACAAACCCACTGTTCTCAGAGGCCTTTTTCTTTCCTTTCTAATTTGTATCAGAACAGAGGGGAATTGAGAGGGGATGGGTAGGTAGAGAGAAACAAAGATAGACACCTGCAGACCTGCTTCTCCACTCCTGAAGTGGACTTCCTGCAGGTGGGGAGCAGGAGCTCCAACCTGGGTCCTTGATTGGGTCCTCGAGCTTGGGAGTATGTGTGTTAACTGGGTGCACCACCACCCAGATCCCTTTCTCTCTTTTTCTATCTGAAAAAAAAGTCAGCATGAAGTAATGCCAAAAACTTTTAAAAGAGGGAAAGGAGTGTGATAAGTTCTATCAGTAATAACTCTTTATGACCTTGAATTTCAAAACAAGTTTACATTTAATGTAAAACTTATGATCAAAGAAAATATATAGTGTTCTTTGTTGTCAACCAGGTTATTGTTGGGGCTGGGTGCCAGCACTGCATCCTCTGCTCCCAGCAACTTTTTTCCCTTTTTCTTTCTTTCTTTCTTTCTTTCTTTCTTTCTTTCTTTCTTTCTTTCTTTCTTTCTACTTTTTACTAAATATAATAGATAACAATTGAGGGAGGAGAGAGAGAGAGAGAGAGAGAAGGAGGAGGAAAAGATATACACCTGCATACCTGCTTCACTACCATGGAAGCAGATGTCTAGCAGGTGGGGAGGAGTGTTAAGGAGAATTGAGTCTTGTCAATCTGGCCTGCTGAGACTCATCAGAGTGGGGGAGACAGCACAGTAGCTATGCAAAGAGACCCTCATAGCTGAGGATTCTTAGTTCCAGGCTCTATTCCTAGCACCACCATCAGCCAGAGCAGAGCAGTGTTCTGTTAAAAAAAAAAAATAGGGGCCAGGAGGTAGCACACCCAATTGAGACCACATGCTAAAATGTTCAAGGACATGGGTTCAAGCCACTGGTCCCCACCAGCAGGGGGAAAGCTTCACAAGCAGTGAATCAGTGCTGCAGGTGTTTGTGTGTCTGTCTCCCTATCTCCACAACTCCTCTGTCAACTTCTGTCTCTATCCACACAAATAAAATATTTTTATAAATGATAAAATTAAAAAAACAGGATTTCAGGAGCAGGCAGGGTGGTAACACTGGTGCAACCTGTAACTTACAACCCAAAGGGGACAGTGCTGTGGTGTCCCACTCTCTGTCCCTCCCTCACCCTCACACTATTATCAGCTCTCAGGAGCACTAAGCATGGGGTGGGAGATTGAATCAAGGCCCAGCTGATACTCGGATCTGAGTCCCTGAGGTGACTTGGGCAGAGCACAAGCCTTGCATGTGGGAGGCTCTGGGTTACATCCTGGCATCTCATAGGACGGAGGACACAGCCCTGATGCCTGCCCCCCTGCTCTACATCACCCAGGTTGTGTGATGGATCTAAAAACACAAGAAATCCTTGTGTTTCAGGGGGACAGGCAGTGTTGCACCCAGTTAAGCACACATCATCATGCATCAGGACACAAGCTCAAGCCCCTGCTCCCCACATGCATGGGGGGTGCTTCACTAGTTGTGCATCAGGTCTGCTCTTTCTCCCTCTCTATCTGCCCCTTTCCTCTCAATTTCTCTTTGTCCTGTGAAATCAAAATAAGGTAGAAAAAGTGGCCACTGGGTCCATAGATTTGTAGTGCAGGTATTGAGCCCCAGTGATAACCTTGGTGGCAATCAATAAATATAAAAAGCAAAAAGGAAATGGCCAAAAGTAGCCAGAGAACCCTACTATACTAAACTCTCCTCTCTGATTGTAAGGCCATAAAATGCAGATGGATGTAGACATCATATCTGACAACTAAGACTAGAGCACCTTGTCTCTGGGTCATCAGAAGCAATCATAAAGGCTGGGAGAAAAAGATATCTGAACCCCCTTTACCACTTCTCTCTCCTTTTTCTTTAAATTATCTTTATTTATTGGAGACAGCCAGTAATTGAGAGGAGGGGAGATAGAAAGAAAGAGAGACACCTGCAGCCCTGCTTCACCACTTGTGAAACTTTCCCCCTGCAGGTGGAGACTGGGGGCTTGAACCCAGGTCCTTTCATGTTGTAACTTATGTGTTCACCAGGTGTGCCACCACTTTTCTTTTTCTCCTCTCTCTCTCTCTCTCTCTCTCTCTCTCTCTCTCTCTCATTCTACATGCCTCTATGGTATGTACTTTCCTCCCAAATATCTCCATTCTCTCTGAATAAATTCTCAACTCCCTAAAACATGACATTCTCTTTTTGTAATTCTTCTAAGTTAACAGTCCAAGACCCTCAGAATGAAGCTTGTAGGGGACCTTCCCCTCCTTCCTGTCACTCACCTTCAATCAGTAACATGATTTCCCAAAAAAAGGGGGGACAAACTATGGCTATAATTTACTTTTTGGGCAGCAGGAGGGTGGGGACACAGAACCTTGGTGGTCAGGGCAGTGAGAAACTGCATCGTAACCTGCCAATTCTGTACTCCACTAATAATCATAAACAAAAATGAAAGTAATAGATATTTCAGATCTTTGGAATGACCTATAGAAGACAAGAAGCAGGCTCAGTGGTGGACAGCAAAACTTGCCTCGGTGAGATCCTAGCTTGGCTCCCTGTGCCTTCCAGATCTGATAGCTGTTCTGGCTTCTCTGGTCCTCCTTTGATAAATATTTTTTCATCTTTATTTATTTCTTTCTTTGTATATAAATACAGACAGGCAGATAGAGGGACTAGAAGAGACCACAGCACCAAAAGCCCCTAAAATGCAGCAATATACTTTTAAAAGGTATTGATGGGATGAAGCAAAGTTTAGTCTATATGCCAAAGCAGCTTGATAGCCAAGTCTCCACAAATACCTTTTTAAAAAAGTGAACAGTGTGCAGTGAGGAAATTCAGACTTGAAGATCATGGTTTAACTCACATTGGGAAGGCTCACAGATGCACTGAAGGAGACAGGGAGAGCTGAGGGCAGAGGCCCTCATCTTTCAAGCCAATTTTCTGTTTGGGAGGTGTAGCCTGGCACAGGGCTGCAAACACCGAGCCTGAGACCTACAAGGCTCTGTTCCTGCAGAACAGACTGTTCTGCATCATGCACGTTCAACTAGGCGTGCCACCAACCGGCCCCTTCTTTTCCTTTTTTAAATGATTTATCTTATAACCAGACTGCTTTATTATTTTACTTTATTTTAGCAGAGTAGTGTTCAGCACTGGTTCAGAGCAGCACCAGGGACAGAGCCTAGGGTCTCAGAGCCTCTGCTTGAAGTCTTACACACCCAGTGTGAATCTCCCCAGCACAAGTGGGCACTGGCTTCTGTGTGCCAACCTCCCCACAAGGAACTGAGAGAGCCTGGGGCTAGGGACCCAGGGACCACCTGTGGCTTCCAAGGTTTCAGGTGGGCCAGTAGCCAGCATGCGCACAGGTGTGGTGTCAGCTGCTGCTCCTCTAGTAGGTGGCCAATGGGTGGCTGCTACGTCACAGGTCCGGGCACTCTCAAAGCAGCCTGCAGGAGCCACCTCTGGCTTGGCGGCTGTGGCCCAGGAATCCCGTGGTGAGTATGTCCTGTTTCTTCTGTGTCTTTCCAGTCCTGGTCAGGGCTTGAATCTAAACATCTATTTCTAAAACCAACAGTAAGTTCAAAATACTGAGTTATCCTACTACTGCTTTTATTGTATTTTATTAATTTATTGGATAGAGACAGAAAGAATTGAGAGGAAAAGGCAAGACAGAGACCTTCACACTGCTTCACCACTTATCAATCTCCATTTTGAAGACAGATCCAGCTTTCTATGTCTGGTTGCTTGGGGGTTCAGGTCAGTGCCCCCTCAGGTCATCCTTATCTGGTCCAGGTTCGGAGTATGCTAAGACAATGGGATGGGGAGGGCACCGTGGTTTACACAGCAACTCGTACCTGAGGCTCTGAGGTCCCTGCACCAATCCCTGGTACCATTATAAGCCAAAAATTATATAATGCTTTGATAAAATACATTAATCCTACCCAGCTTCTGAAGGTGCTGCTTACCTCTGCATATGTCTGTGGGAGTGTGTCTTTGTCTTGTTCACAGGGAGAAAAGCAAGTCCTAGGAGAGTTCAATGATGTGGGATGGGGTAGGGCACCTTGGACTGAATCCAGTTAATCATAGGTCTAGAGGCTGCAGAGCCTGAAACCTGCAGAGTCTTTGGAACATTCAGGGCAGCTGTGGAGAGGCACAGAGGCAGGTGGGCTGGGAGAGTCCTGGTGAAGGCTGTTGGTCGTTTCTCCCAAGTCTCCCACAGCCTTTCTAGGGAGGAGCTGAGCTCCATCTCCCACTCCCTGTGCATGTCTCTGCACAGTGTCTGTGGGCTGGGAGAGTCCTGGTGAAGGCTGTTGGTCCTTTCTCCCAAGTCTCCCCCAGCCTTTCTAGGGAGGAGGTGAGCTCCATCTCCCACTCCCTGTGCATGTCTCTGCACAGTGTCTGTGGGCTGGGAGAGTCCTGGTGAAGGTTGTTGGCCCTTTCTCCCAAGTCTCCCCCAGCCTTTCTAGGGAGGAGGTGAGCTCCATCTCCCACTCCCTGTGCATGTCTCTGCACAGTGTCTGTGGGTCCATGCCTGCTAAACCTATCATCTGCCACTAGGGTCTCTTTTGGATTGAGAAGTTGTCATGAAGGTTTAGGAAGGAAAGAACATACACAATAGAGTGGAGTACAGAGTATAGAGACATCTGTGTAGGGTGTGAATTGGCGGGCATGGCTTTCCCATTCATTAGTGATTAATTGTAAGTTCCAAGACTGTAAGATTACCGAGTATATTTTCACGTGTGTGGTTTCTTGATGAACTCCTCAGTTTTAGTTATGATGGTGCCAGGGCCTGGTACCTCTGGCATGTAAGTCCTGTGTGCTGCTGCTTGGCTGTCTAGAGAAACATTATGAAAATCAGTTTATCAAGCAGGGGAGATGCTCTCAGTGCTACAACACAGTGCTACAGAGCACAGGGCTCACCATCCCGATGCCCGAGTGGCCCCCTATTTTATTTTGTAAGGCAGCAGGAAACATATAAAAATTACAGATGAGTAAAGTACAATACTTTCCAAAGGGGTTCAAGATGGGAGGCAGCCACCCTGTCTTTTATTGGGGCTATGGATTCTTTTCCCAGAAGTTTTATTTTCTAGTGACAAGGTTTTTTCTTAGATACTGCTTCCAATTATTTCTCTTTTGATTTTGTGCACCCCTTTTCTGTGGTTCTGTGAATTCATATCAGGAATAAGGGGGCTCAGCTGTCCTGAAAGTCACCCAAGGGCTGAGCAAGCTTTGCAACCTGTGGGCTTTCCCTTCAACTCTGAGGGGAGGGAGGGGTCAGGCCATGGAATCTAAGAGGACTTGACTTCCCCCAGATCGGAAGCACTTGGGAACCAGGCATACAGACAGCAGGATCTCTCCTCATATAGCCAGTGAGAGAGAAAGAGAGCAGAAAGTAGAAGGAAGAGGTGGAACACACCACTTGTGAGAGAGGGCCAACATCTGATTTCTAACATCACCAATAGCCAGACCAGAGAAGTACTTCGGTTTGAAAAAAAATTCAAAAGTAATCTACAATTGTCAATACCTTGATCCTTCCTATTAGGGAAATTGCTTATCAGATAGAGCACAGATTTGCATGCTTGGAGTTTGATACCTGAGCTGTTCTGGCTTATCTCATGTGAAATAAATTTACAGAATTAAAGACTTCCAAGGTTCTTAACCTGGTACTGGCATATACCAAACCTAAGCAGTGCTCTGGTTTCTCTTCCCTCTCATAAAAATACATCCTTAACAACATAAAAACAAGAGGTGAGTAAAAAAAAAGAAAGTGATATCAAACTGCCTGGTGATTTCAAATCCCTGGAAGATAGTGGGCTGAGTTGAACTCCTCTCGGGACTTTTGAAGAAAGAGGGAGAAATACTTGAATTTGATCATCTCCCCATTTTTTCATCAGGGCTTCACCAATCTGGGCCAACTTTCAGGCGGAGAGAAGGAGAGGGCGTGAGGAAAAGACATCACTGCATTCACACTACCCACATCCAGTGGGGCAAAGGAAATGCACTAAGTGAGCTATGTGCCAACCTCAGATATTTTTTAATGTAGTTGTTTTTATTGAAAGTTAAGAGTCAACATGACAGTGCAACTGGACAGTGTGCACTGCTTTGCCATTGTACAATGGAGGTTCAAGCCCATCCCCTGGCATACTGAAGGAATCTTTTGTGCTGTGATTTTTCTTAACTCTTAATGCCTTCCTGTCTCTATTTCTATCTTTAAAAAAAGAAAGTGAGGTTAACCTCACCAAAGCACTGCCTCACCATCCATAGAGCTCCTGCATTGCTACCCATGGTGCCCCATGTGGCACTGAGATTTCACACATGGTGTGCTATGAGCTAGCTCCCAGCCCCCAGATTCTTTTTTAATTACAGGTGAGTGAGCACCACTCGGCTTGGTACTGAATAGTGCCAGGAACTAGGGCATGAAAGTACTGTGCTCAACCACTGTGGCACTGAGGGTCTCTCAGGTGTTCAGATTTTTTTTTTAATCAGACCACTGCTTAGCTTTGGCTCAAGGTAGTGCTGGTGACTGAAATTAGGACCTTTAGCACATCAGATAGGAATGCTTTTGCATAACCATTATGTTGTCTCCTCAGCCCAGATGCCCAGATATTTTTTTGAATTTTGCCACAGGATCCATTTGCTTCCCAGCCTGGTCCCATCCTTGCTCCTGGTCTCATGATGAAGGAAGCAGTGCCATCACCCTTCTCCAGATGTGGGATGCTGTGGTGCTTCCAGCAGCTGAGCCATGAAGAGTTCCAGACCTTCAAACACTTGCTCAGAGAGAGCAAGGCAGCCCTCAGGCTGCCACAGACCTTCACATGGGAAGATGTGCAGAATGCCCACGCAGAGAAACTGGCCTCTATCCTACACCAGCAGTGCCCAGCATCACTGGTCTGGGCGACAGCCAGCAGCATTTTGGAGCAGATGAACCTGTCATTGCTCACTGAGGTGGCCAGGGAGAAGATGAAAAGTGAGTGGGACTTTGAGCAGATCTGAGGGGAGAAGAATGGAGGGCTTGATCATGCCCCCATTGGGTGGGGAGACCTGGGTTTCACATATAGTGCCTCCCAGCAGGCAGGCCTCTACCTTCTGGGAAACCCAGGGAAACTTAGAAGACAGGATTTGGAGCTGTAAACTCTGAGCTAGAGGACTGCGGATACCTAGAATGACTTCCTAGAAGCCATACTTCTCTACCTTCCTGGGATAATGTAGAGACCAAGAGAAAAAGGGTCAGGAGGCGGGGGACTAGCACAACAGTTTGCACAGCAGACCTTCATGTCTGAAGTTCCGAGGTTCCAGGCTGAGGTAACTTCATCATTCTTAATAGCTGAGTAGCAGTCCATCATTATATATGCTACAACTTTCTTAGTCACTCATCTATTGTTGGACAGCTGGGTTGCTTCCAAGTTCAGGACTATTACAAATTGTGCTGCTATGAACACAAGTATACAGATCTTTTTTGATTGATTGTGTCCTTAGGATATATCCTCAGGAAGGAAATTGCCAGGTCATAGGGTAGGTCTATTTCTAGCCTTCTGAGAGTTCTCCACAGTGCTTTCCACAGGGGTTGGATCTTCTGAGAGTTCTCCACAGTGCTCTCCACAGGGATTGATCTTCTGAGAGTACTCCACAGTGCTCTCCACAGGGGTTGATCTTCTGAGAGTGCTCCACAGTACTCTCTCCACAGGGGTTGATCTTCTGAGAGTACTCCACAGTACTCTTTCCACAGGGGTTGATCTTCTGAGAGTACTCCACAGTACTCTCTCCACAGGGGTTGATCTTCTGAGAGTTCTCCACAGTACTCTCTCCACAGGGGTTGATCTTCTGAGAGTTCTCCACAGTACTCTCTCCACAGGGATTGATCTTCTGAGAGTTCTCCACAGTGCTCTCCACAGGGATTGATCTTCTGAGAGTACTCCACAGTACTCTCCACAGGGGTTGATCTTCTGAGAGTACTCCACAGTGCTCTCCACAGGGGTTGATCTTCTGAGAGTACTCCACAGTGCTTTCCACAGGGATTGGATCTTCTGAGAGTACTCCACAGTACTCTCCACAGGGGTTGATCTTCTGAGAGTACTCCACAGTGCTCTCCACAGGGGTTGGATCTTCTGAGAGTTCTCCACAGTGCTCTCCACAGGGGTTGGATCTTCTGAGAGTACTCCACAGTGCTCTCCACAGGGGTTGGATCTTCTGAGAGTTCTCCACAGTGCTCTCCACAGGGGTTGGATCTTCTGAGAGTACTCCACAGTGCTCTCCACAGGGGTTAGATCTTCTGTGAGTACTCCACAGTGCTCTCCACAGGAGGTTGATCTTCTGTGAGTACTCCACAGTGCTCTCCACAGGGGTTGATCTTCTGTGAGTACTCCACAGTGCTCTCCACAGGGGTTGATCTTCTGAGAGTACTCCACAGTGCTCTCCACAGGGGTTGATCTTCTGAGAGTACTCCACAGTGCTCTCCACAGGGGTTGATCTTCTGAGAGTACTCCACAGTGCTCTCCACAGGGGTTGATCTTCTGAGAGTACTCCACAGTGCTCTCCACAGGGGTTGGATCTTCTGAGAGTACTCCACAGTGCTCTCCACAGGGGTTGGATCTTCTGAGAGTACTCCACAGTGCTCTCCACAGGGGTTGGATCTTCTGAGAGTACTCCACAGTGCTCTCCACAGGGGTTGGATCTTCTGAGAGTACTCCACAGTGCTCTTCACAGGGGTTGGATTTTCTGTGAGTACTCCACAGTGCTCTCCACAGGGGTTGGATCTTCTGTGAGTACTCCACAGTGCTCTCCACAGGGGTTGGATCTTCTGTGAGTACTCCACAGTGCTCTCCATAGGGGTTGGGTCTTCTGTGAGTACTCCACAGTGCTCTCCACAGGGGTTGGATCAATTTACATTCCCATCAGTAGGGAAGGATGGTCCTTTGTCCCCACAACCTCTCCAGCATTTGTTGTCAGTCATTTCTGATGTGTGACATTCTCACAGGAGTGAAGTGGCATCTCATTGTCTTTATTTGCACTTCTCTAGTGATCAGTGACCTTGAGCATTCTTTCATGTCTCTTGGTCTTCTGAATCTTTTCCTAAGTGAATACTGTCCATATCCTTTCTCCACCTTTGATGGGATTGTTTTTGATTATCTGTTGTTGGTGGTCAGTTTGTTAAGCGATTTGTATATTTTGGTTACTAACTGTATGTTAATAAAAAAGATACTTTCCTATTCTGTAAGGAGTCTTTCTATTTGACTGGTATATTCTTTGCTATGTAGAAACTTTTCAATTTGATGTAGTCCACTCATTTATTTTTGTTTTCCTTGCAAATGGATTTGAGTCACTGAATACAGTTGTAAAACATAAGTCAAAAAGAGTTCTGCAGATGTTTTTATTTAAATATTTAATGGTTTCTGGATTAATATGCAAATTCTTGATCCATTTGGAGTTTACTTTTGTGCATGGTGAAATGAAGTAGTTCAGTTTCATTCAATTTTCAGCCCACTTTTCCCAGCACTATCTGTTGGAGATTTATCTTTCCCTAATATTTTGGGGCCCCTTATCAAAAATTAGATGTCAATAGGGATGGGGGCTGATGTCTGGGCTCCTAACTCTACTCCACTGGTCATTGTTTAAACTCATTGTTAGAGATTTAATAACAATTAATAGGATTGTAAGATAAGAGACACAATTCCATACAGTTCCCACCACCAGAGTTGTGTCCCCTCCCCTGCACTGGAAACTTCCCTGCATGTCCCTCTGGGAGTGTGGACCAAAATTCTTTACGGGGTGCAAAAGGTGGGAGGATTCGTTTCTGTAATTGATTCTCTGCTGAGCATGGACATTGACAGGTGGATTCATCCCCCCAGCCGGTTTCTATTTTTCCCTAGTGGGGTAGAGCTCCGGAGAGGTGAGACTTTGGGACATATTGGTAAGGTCATCTACCCAGGGAATTCAGGATGAAATCATAGTAGCATCTGCAACTTGGTGGCTTAAAGGCAGTAAAATATAAAGCAGGAAAAATTGTTTACTAAACAGGAATCCAAACGTAGGACTAGAGCAGATGAAACTAGGGGGTCTTCATATGGAAAGAAGCTAGGAGGTCTATTTTAAGTATGTTCCACGGGACCTGTGACTTTAGTAATTTTTGCCTGAGCCCAATAGCTAACATGCTGGTGGACTAAAAGTATTGTCAGGGAAGATGGTGTCAGAGTTGAGAATAGGATTAGAAAGCTGGATTGGGGCAGAGAGTAACTCCCAAATATGGACAAAGTGTATAAATACCATTAACTGTTTACCCCATCAACCTGACCTAGTGTCCACATGTGTTCATATTCAGCCCAGGAGCCTGTGTGACCTCTGAGTCCCTGTCAGTGTGAGCTCCTAGTCCATGGTCACAGCTGGGAACATTCTAGCCTGCACTCATTCAGGACCCGTCTTCCTCAAGTGGCAGAGCAGGCTGACCAGCCTCCCTTCAGGGAGTGGGGAGTCCCCACCACCACTGCTGCTTTGGTGAGGGCGAGGTCCTGGAGAGGCCCACAAGAGGGCTCAAGATGACACTTGTCAGGATTTTTGTTGTAGTACCAGGCAGTTCAGATTATAACAGCCTTATAATGTACGTGAATCTGGGAGACCGGTGGGTTTTGTTTTCTACTGAAACTGACATTCTTCTGGTTTTCGCGCTCCCTTCCGAATGTAGGTCTGGAGGAGAAGCAGTCTCAGTACAAGATCCACATGATGAGTAAGTTCGCCACGAAACTGGAGGGACAGCAGGACCTCACACAGCTTGCCTGCGACATCCTAGAGAAGGAAGTGTTGGCTGCAGCCTTCAGCCCAGAGCTCAGCGGTTTCCGGCCCCACACGGTGGTCCTGCACGGGATGCCCAGCTGCGGGGAGTGGGCGCTGGCCAGGGCGGTGCAGCTGTGCTGGCTGCAGGGCGAGTTGTACCAGGACCTGTTCTCCTACGTGCTCCTCCTGCGCCTCGGGGCCCTGCAGCCCAGCGAGGAGAGCAGCCTGGCTGAGCTCCTCTGTGCGGAGTGGCCTGGTGCCCCGTTGCCGGACATCCTGGCTCAGCCCGAGCTGATGCTGCTGGTAGTGGACGGCCTGGACGGCCTGGCGGATGCGCTGGGGGAAGAGGCGGAGGCCCGGGCAGGGTGCATGTGCACCGACTGGACGGAGCGGGTCCCGGTGTGGGTGCTGCTGCGGGAGCTCCTCTGCAAGGCGCTGCTCCCCAAGTGCTCACTGCTGCTCACCGTGGGGGACGGGGCCCTGCCGGCGCTCGGGCCCTGGCTACAAGCGCCCCGCTTCCTGTGGGCAGGGCAGCTGTGTGCTGGCCAGCTGGAAGAGCAGCCCCAGACAGAGCCAGGCGCCGCGGAGGGGGTCTCTGCTGAGTGTGCGCCAGCCAGCCAGGTGCCGGGGGCCCCGCAGAACCAGGCCCTGGGCGGACAGACTCCAGCCACACAAGCCATCTGGAGCCTGGGCGAATGGACCCCGGCCAGACAGGCCCTCTGGAGGCTGGGCAGAGGCCTGGCTCTGAGCAGGCTGTGGCTGGGGGCGTCGGAGCAGCAGCGCCTGAGCGCAGACAAGGGGGCCAAGCTGGTGGCGCTGTGCAGGCTGGCGGCCGCGGGGCTGCAGGCCGGGCGCCTGGAGCTCCCCAGGGAGATGGTGCAAGCACGCGGGCTGAGCCCCGAACACCTTCAGGACCTGCTGGGCACCCAGGTGCTCGTGCCCCAGCGAAGCCCAGAGGGCGTCTCCACTTTTTCCTTCCCACCTGGCCTGCAGCCGCTGCTCACAGCCCTACACTTTGTCCTGGACGAGGTGGAGCCGCTGAGAGACCCCGACCCGCAGCTTCTGGGTGTCAACGCCCAGCCTCTGGACCCTCACTGCCACGTCGACCACCTGCTTCCCATGGTGCGGTTCCTGTACAGCCTCATGAACGAGGAGGCGACACAGACCCTGGAGACTGTGCTGGGCCGGCCCCTGAGCCCCAGGGTGCGCTGGGACCTGCAACACTGCGTGTCCCTGCTGGGCCACAGGGCCGCCGCCCACACCGACGTCTTGGAAGCCTTCTACTGCCTATTTGAGACTCAGAACCCCAACTTCGTGCGCTCAGCGCTGAGCGGCTTCCAGGAGCTGTGGCAAACCCTCTTGCTGCCAGCCGACCTGCACGTGGTGGCCTTTTGTCTGCAGCACTGCCCACACCTGAGCAAGCTCCGCCTGGAAGTGAGGGTGTTCTACCCCCTGGACGTGACTAACAGAATCTCAAGGTGAGAGCCCCAAGGCCACAGTGCTTCCCTTAGAAAGTCGGTTTCTACATCTTATGTAGACAAGTTTCTTTTCTTTTTTTAAATATTTTTATTTATTACTGGCTAGGACAGAGAAATTGAGAGGAAGGGGAAGATAGAGAGGGAGAGAGAGACAGAGACACCTGCAGCCCTACTTTACCACTTATGAAGCTTCCCTCCTGCAGGTGGGGAGCCGGGACTCGAACCCCGATCCTTGCGCACTGTAACAGGTGTGCTCAACCAGGTGCGCCACCCCCTGGCCCCAGACAAGTTTCTTTTCTGACCAGAGCACTGTCCAGCTCTGGCTTATGGCAGTGCTGGGAACTGAACCTGGGATTTTGGAGCCTCAAGCATGAACATCTGTTCAGATCTATCTACCATATACATGACGTATATTATATCTTTCTATATATGTACATAAAGAGAGACAGACCAGTGACCAGAGCACCAGCTGAACAGTACTTTTACTGTTCAGCTCTAAGTAGGTGGTGCCAAGGACTGAATCTGGGGCCTCTGACCACAGACCTGCAGTTGGTGGTCTAGTTATCTCCCAGCACTTTTTAAGAAAGATTATATGCAGAGGGCAAGGGAGAGAATCATCCTGGCATGTACAGTGAAAAGGGATCAAATGGGACCTTCTGAATGCAAGTTGTTGTGCTGTAGAGCGCACTCCTCTGTTCAAGGTGTGTGTGTGTGTGTGTGTGTGTGTGTGTGTGTGTGTGTGTGTTCAAAGGGAGGGGAGATAGAGAGAGAGAGCAACAGAGACACCTGCAGCCCTGCTTCATTCATGAAGCTTTCCCCTTGCAGGTTGGGCACCAGAAGCTTGAGCCCAGGTCCTTGTACACTGTAATGTGTGCTCTTAACCAGGTGTACCACTGCCTGAACCTGGTTTTATTTACTGAGACTGTGTGATAGAGAACTGTAGCATCCCTCTGGCATATTCAATGAGATCAAACTCAGGCCCTCACACATGTGAATTCTGCAAGTGACCACTGCACTATCTCCCCACTCACTACATAGGACTATCTCACATGTGCAAAGAATTTACTTTTTATTTTCTAAAGACTTCATTATGACTGAAAGGGAACCAGTGCACCACTCTGGTACATAGGTTGCCTGTGGTCAAACTCAGGACCTCATATTTTTTAATTCAATGTGCTAGCAACTGTGATACTTCTTGGGCCTGGAGAAAATTTTTAAAAATATTGATAGAATCAGAGCATCACTTTTGCACATGTGACACAAGGGGTTCAACTGGAGATCTCAGGCTTTGGTAGTCCATCACTCTTAGCTACTGTGCCACCTCACAGGCATAGGATACTGTTGACAGACACTTGGGCCATTCCTGGATCTGCCTTTTCTGGGTCTTGATCTCAGCTGTCATTGCACTAGACCCGGAAGTGGGATTGCTGCATTATAATGTGTTTTTGTATACCAGGAAAAATAAGCACTTAACAGTCTTTATTTTTTGAGGTGGGTAAAGATAAATGCAGAGTGGTTATCCCATCCCAGGAGTCCCTCAGTGCCACCCATAGCACTCCTGTGCATCACCAGCATTTGAGCATCACCAGCATCTTGAGCCCAGAGCTTCACATACAATAAGTTTGTGCCCTACCTAGTGGGATAAATGCCAGAGAATGTATGGTAGTCTTACTTTCAGTTTTCCAGAGTCCTCTGACTATTTTTTAAATGTAAGAAAAGGCTCCAATTTCAGTGTAATCTGATTCCAGAGCTAGTGAGCCCACATCACCTTAGAGTACCTCCTTGGAGATGGAATGTTCCAGAAGGAGGATGCAGAAAGAAAAACCTGCAAAGTGATACATGTAAAAATGACTCAGTCTCACCAGCTAGACTACACTCAATCCTGAAGACCCACTTCTTTTCCTCTGATGTGTAGGGCCCTTTCTCAGGTAAAGTCCATCCTGCAGAAGTGACATGCTTATCTCTCTCACCACTAGGCTGCAAAAGAACTCTGTGGCTGAGTCCTGGGAGAAGCTCTGCTCCATGTTTGGTACCAACTCAGAACTCCACCAACTTGACCTCAGCAGCAGCATCCTGACAGAAGGGGCCATGAAGGTCCTCTGTGCAAAGCTGTGTCAGGCTACCTGCAAGATCCAGAAACTGACGTAAGTCTACTTGGTCCCCGGCTCATGTTCTCTGCAGGGCTCCCCTCCACCCACAGGTCCCCTGGGGTCATGGCTACTGTGGAACTTTTCCAGCAGTGATGGAAAACTGAATGGAGGAGCCACTGAAGAGGATCATTCACTTTGGATCTTAAAGGATGAGTAGGAGTTGGTTAGGACAGGAGAATGCAAGACAAGATCTTTTCTGACAAGTGGCAGAGATCAAAGTGTATGCCCAGTCGTGGGCCCTTCAAAACAGTCTTCCTTGCTGTTGGTCTAGTAATGTGACATATTTGAAAGCCTAGTCATTGCTAGGTCTGGTGCAGATGCCAGGATACTGAGCCAGGCACCCAGGAGGCAAGTGTTCTGGTGCTACTTAACAGAGACTGTTCTTACGACTCTTTCCTCCATACCACTTGGTCACAAATGTCTTCTTCCCCTCCCACTCTTCTTTCCTGAATTGTTGCCTTAAACTTGGCTTTTAAGGGCCTTGGAGACCCCAGAACATTGAAGAATGCATGGTTCACCTTAAGGTTTGCACCCAGCTCAGCTTCTCCATCAGTCACTGCACATCCTTCCCCCATCTAGTCACAGGAAGGGGGTGGCATCTCATCTAGCAGAACATGAGACTTGCATGCTTTAGGCTCCTGGTTTGTTCCTCAGAATGGTGCTCTAGTTTCTAGCTATATATATTCCTTTCATGTGCAGCTATCTGACTCTTTTAAAACTTTGGAAATGAAATGAGTGCAAATGTGAGAAATAAGAGTGACAAGGAAAGCACAGGATACAGGTAGGGCCAAGGAGAATAGTGCCTTGGGCAGCAAAACAGGCTTCATTCTTGAGGCACTGGAGGCAGCACGTTGAATTCCCAGACCCACTATAAGCCAGTGTTGAGCAATGCTCTTGTAAAAAAAAAAAAAAAGATAAATGACATCAGTCTTTCACTTATATTTCCTTTAAAAATATTTTATTTTCACTAGAAAGACCAGAGCACTGTTGGTCTCTTGCGTATGGGGGTGCTGGGGTTAAACATGGAGCCTCTGGGATCTTGGGGATGAAGCTGACATGCTACTTCTACAGTATTTCCTTCACCCATGTTTTCTTAAAGTTTATTGAGAGAGAGAGAGAGAGAGAGAGAGAGAGAGAGAGAACACTGTGCCACTCTGGCATATCCATGCTGGGGCTCAGTCTTTATACCTCAGAAATGCACATTCTGTGCTCTACCACTGGACCACTTCACAGCCACTCTTTCTCCTTTTTTTTCTTCTCTGTTGGTGGCCATTTTTCCTCTCTTCTTGATCGACAGGACAGAAATTGAGAGGAGGTGATATACAGGGAGGAAGAAACAGACACCACCATGGCTTTGCTGAACTTGACCCTGCATGTTGGGACTGCCCCCCAAGCTCCATTCCTGGTCTTT
The DNA here is from genome assembly GCF_950295315.1 of Erinaceus europaeus. NCBI lineage: Eukaryota > Metazoa > Chordata > Mammalia > Eulipotyphla > Erinaceidae > Erinaceus > Erinaceus europaeus. Next base: position 1,059,730 of record NC_080174.1, read on the forward strand.
GTCCATGGTAATGTGAGCACTCAACTGGGTGTGTCACTGTCATACCCTCTTTGTTTTAATGCAGTGCTGGAGATAAAACCAGGGCTCGAATTTGCTCTCAGCTCTATGCTTTTTCACTTCCTCAGCCCAATGGCCCAACTGTTCAAAGTTTAAGTTAGTTCCAGCATTTTCATTTGAAGACTTACTTGATTTGACCAGGAGGATAGCTCAGTCCATTAGAGTAGTTAGCAGATTGCACGCGCGAGTTCCCAGAGGCCTGGGGTTCAATCCCCAGTGTACCAGCTCTTCCCTGGTTTACTGTGGTGCTGGGGATTGATCTGGGATCTCAGATAAATGGCCCGGAGCATGAATGTCTTTTGCATTACCCTCTGTGCAATACCCCTGGACCCAGAGAGAAACGGAGCATAACTCTGGTGCATGCAGAGCCGGGGATGCAAATGAGAGCCTTACACCTAGCAGTTTTCTCAGCACAGATCCACCTCCATGCCCACTGACCCATTTTTTTCATTACTTCTCCATAGGTTTAAGTATGCCCAGATACCCCTTGGTCTCAACTGTCTCTGGATGACACTTATTTCTAACCATAACATTAAGCACCTGGACCTGCAAGGCACTCCCCTGCTGTATGAAGATGTACAGATGGCATGTGAGGCACTGAAACACCCTAGCTGTGTGCTGGAGTCTTTGAGGTCAGTGGTGAGAATGTGTGCTGCCTTCATGAGAGGTGTTTCTTCTTACTGTTTTCCTCTTGAAATAAGAGTTGATAGCAAGTTGTGACTATAACAGTTGGGAAGAGAAGTCTGGGTATGCTTGCACCATAGTGAGAGGCTCACTTCATGTCACTAAGAAGTGCACTCAAAGTGAAGACAGCTGTAGCTGCATAGCTGAGCACAGGACTTTCATGCTTGGAAGCCCAGTTCAACCCCTGGCACCGGCTTATGCCAGAGTGAGCCGTATTTTTGGCATGTCTCTTTATGTCCTATTTTCATAATAAACAAAAATTTTATTGCAACCAGGGTTACCACTGGGGCTCAGTGCCAGCACCACAAATCCCCTGCCCCCAGTGGCCATTTTTTCCTTTTTTTCCTTTTCTTTCCTTATAATTTTTACTAGATAGGACAGAAATTGAGTGAGGAGGGGAAAAGAGAGGGACCTGCAGACCTGCTTCACTGCTTATGAAGTGTCTTCCCTACAGATGAGGAGCAGAGACCCAAACCCAGGTCTTTGTGCTTGGTAATATGGGTGTTTAAACAAATCTCTTTAAAACTTTTGAGAAAGATTTTTACATTTAAATGAAGCCAGAGCACAATTTCCAGTACATTTTATAGAGAACTTTGATAAAGCTCACTTGAGTCAGTTTAAGGATTCCTGAAGTAAGACATTCATTTTTGCAATATAGAATGTAAATACTAGTTTATAACATGCACTAAATTACTAGGCTATGTTATTTTAGTGTTTGGGAAAATGAATAATAAAAATTCTTAACCACATAAATGTTTTGCTTACCTGTGCAAACAAAAATCCAACTATACTTTATGCTTTCCCCTTTTTTGTCTTAAGCTCTGCCCATGACTTAGATCATCCATACCTATCCTATTTTTCTGGTTTACCTCATATTTCACTTAACACTACTTCAAGCTCCATCCAAAATAAGCTGAAGGTGATTTCATCATTTTTAATAGCTGAGTAGTATTCCATTGTATAGATCACAATTTTCTCAGCCACTCATCTGTTGTTGGACACCTGGGTTGCTTCCAAGTTAAGGCTGTTACAGACTGTGCTGCTGTGAACACAAGTGTACACAGATCTTGCTTGATGGATCTATTTTTTTCACACACACACACACCCCAAAAAACCAACTATAGACTTTGGAAGTAACCCAGTGGTTGTGTATAAGGTTAATGAAGAGATCCTGATTTTGATCCCAGGAATCTAGCATGCCACAGTGTTATCTCTTATAAGTAAACAAACCTTAGAGTCACATGTTTAGAAGCCCAGTGCAGTGGCTGGAAGATAGCCCTACCCCACATGAAAACCTGGATTTGAGTTCCAATATCACAGCACCAGGGTAGCTCCATCACCAGGAATGGTGAGCTGGTAATGGAGTGTCTCCCCTCCCTCTCCCTCTGGAATTAATGAGGCCCAGGGAGACTGCATACTGTTTCAGCAAAAACTTTGATGCCAGAGGTTCTGTACTCCCAAGTTCAATCCCTGGCATCACCATGAGCCAGTACCCAGTAGTGACCTGGTTAAAATAAAAAAGGAAAGCATGGCCCATGGAAGGCTGCCCAGGGCTAACACACATGCAGGTCCCAGCACACCAAGTGCGTGCATGTGTGTGTGTGTGTGTGTGTGTGTGTGTGTGTGTGCGCGCGCGCCCGAGTATATATGTCCAGGATGCTGCAAATTAGATACAGATGGGAGAGGAGGGTGACCAGTGAAGTACGACCAGCTCCCTCATGGATATAAACATAAAATAAGGGAGGGGTGTGCCATGGGAAGAATTCTGAGATACTGACCCTACCAGGATCCAGACCCAGGAGTTGGGAGGAACTCTGCAGGGAGACAAGGTCACACTCCTCTCCTGTCCTTGCAGGCTGGATAGCTGCGGACTGACCGAAGACTGCTGCTCCCTCATCTCTCAGGTCATCACCGGGAGCCCCAGCCTCCATTTTCTGAGTCTGGCAGGAAACAATCTGTTGGCCAAGGGCCTGAAGCTGTTGTTCACCTCCCTCCAGGCCTCACAGTGCTGCCTGCAGAGGTTGGGGTGAGTAGCTGGCCCTCCACAGGGCTCTCAGCTCCACCAAGTCACATCCACCAGGATGGACTAGCATGGGCTGCAGAAAATGCACACTTGTGGCCTCTCGGCGCAAAGGCCCCAGGGTGAGGTCCAGGAGACAGACATCCAGGAGGTAGCACTGGGAACTGATGGCCAAAGAAGCAGTGCCTGGTAGAGGAGAACACAGTGCCGGGGGCAAGTGGGTGGTAGTCATGGGCACAGGTTTTCATGATGAGATCCTGTACTCTGGAGACCGCTAAGTTGTTGCACCTCTGAACCTCTGAATAGAATTGCTAGAAATTGAAAGGGGAAGAGGAGCTAGAGGAGAGAGACAGACACCTGCAGCACTGTTTCATGCTGGAGAGGTTTCCCTCCTGCAGATGGGGACTGGGAGGTTAAACCCAGATCCTTTACTGTAACACATGTGCCTAGCCAGCTGTGACACCACTCAGCCCACATGTTTTAGTGTAAAACATGTTTTGAAGCCCGGAGTTGGCTCACCTAATAGAGTGTGGGCTATATCATGTCTGAGGACCTGGGTTACATCCACCACATGGAGGCACAGTGCATGGCATTGGGGAAACACCATTAATATTGGAGTGGTGCATGGTGTCCCTACTCCTTTCTGTCTCTATCAAATTTTAAAAGTAAAAAACAAAAAAAAACTACTGAAACCATGCAGGTGTAAAGCCTCAGTGACATTTAAAACTATGGATCTAAGAGAACTGGCCTGGTAGAGTACACTTTCCCAGGCTCCTGCCCCTGGCTGGCCTTGGTCACGCACTGGAATACTGTGCAAGGGGGAAGCTTCACAAATCCTGTGATCTCTTCTTTCTGTGTCTCACCCTCTAGCTGAGAAAAGTCTGCTGGGAGGGAGTGGCGGCATCTCCTAGGTGCACAGTCCCAGAAAAGTCCTGGTGGAAAAGAGGCCAAAGAGGCGTGTGGAGTGTGTAGGGCTCTGAACCTGGAAGCATGAGGTCCCTGGCACCATACACACCAGAGTGGTGCTCTTGTTTGTCACTGTTCATTTTTCTCATTTTTCACTGAGAGAACCAGAGCATCACTCTAGCATGTGAAATGCTAGGAGTGGGATTCAAGACGTCATACTTGCAAATTCACTGCTTAGTCGACTATACAACTCCCCGCGTCTCTCAATCATAAATACATGAAGCAATCTTTAAACATGCTTTAGAAATCCCCCAGCCCTCCTCAGTTCTTCCTGCACTCTTTTCCCTGCAGCTTGGGGAGCTGCGACCTCCAAGCCTCTGCCTGCCAGGATCTCACCTTTGGGCTCTCCAAAAACCTCAGCCTGACACACCTGTCTCTGTCTGACAACAAGCTGGGGAGCAATGGCATGAACCTGCTCTGCCTGTCCATCTGTCTGCCCTCTTGCCCTCTGCAGAGGCTCACGTGAGTCTGCCCACTGCCCCAAGGGTGGGACCCTTTCCTCTAGGGGGAAGGGTCTGAGGGCTGTCACCCAGTAAGAGACTGTATCCATCCCCTCCTCAGTCCACTTCTGCCTGGAAAATGCCAGTTCTGCCTACTTTTTCCTTAATTTATCCATTCGTGTTTATTGCCACAAGGGTTACTGCTGGAGCTCAGTGCCTGCATGATGCATTCACTGCTCCTGATGACCATTCCCTTTCTTTTAATTGACAGAACAGAGAAATGGAGAGGAGAGGGGGAGATGGGGACAGAGATAACAGCATCACAGCTTCACCACTTGTAAAGCTTCCCTCCTGCAGGTGGGGGCCGGGGGCTTGAACCTGGTATTGATGTTGTGCTTCAGTGGATGTGCCACCACTCCATACACATTCTTTATTTCAGAATTGTATTGGTTGGTTTTTTGACAATGAAACAGACCAGAGCACAACTCCACTCTGGCCACAACCTCTAGGACCTCAAGCATGCATGTCCTATGCTCCTATCAACCCATATCCAATCTGTCGTCCTGGGGCACCATGGGGGGAGTCAGGGCCTCACCCATATGTGATACTGTTGGGTGGCCTGCTTGGACCAATGTTTACTTTGTCTAGAGAGAAAGAGTGGGGTGGGGTGTGGAAGCCAGACACAGAAGAGACACCACAACATGACTGAACCATCCATGGAGCTCCCTCTGCTGTCCATGGCTTTCCTGTGTGGTGCTGGACTCTAGCCCAGGGTCTTGTATTTAGTAAGGCAGGCATTCTGTTGGGCGAGCTGTTATCTACCGTATTTAGTAAGGCAGGCATTTTGTTGGCCGAGCTGTTATCTACCGTATTTAGTAAGGCAGGCATTCTGTTGGGCGAGCTGTTATCTATTGCTAAGTAAAGGACACAAACAAAGGCCAGTGCATTCAGGGCAATGGTACAGTGGGTAATGCTGTGATTTCTCATGTGTGGGGTCATGGGTTTGCTCCCCAGTTTTGTATGTGTCTGAGTGATGTTCCAGCTCTACCTATTAAATAAGCAGTTTTTAATGCAGGGGTAGGAGGCCAGGTTGTGTTACAGCTATTTGAGCACACACATTACAATGAACAAGGACCGGGGCTCAAACCTACAGGGTGGGAGGAGCTTCACTAACAGTGGAGTAGGGCTCCAGGTGTCCCTGCTTCATTCTCCCTCTCTCTCTCCTCCTCCTCTCTCACTTTCTCTGTCCTATCGAGTAAATAAATACTAATAAAAATTAAATTTATTTTTTTTAAAAGGGCCAGCAAAATGGCTCGTTTGGATAGTGTGTTGCTTTGCCATGTGCAGCCCAGGCTTGAGCCTGGTCCCCAGCATATGAAGGAAGTGTGGGTGCTGCTGCCGGGCTTGCTCTTCCTGTCTGGAAAAGCCCAGAACACTGACACCCACGGCTGATAGAGATGATAGTTGTAAATATTCTCCAGGCTATGCACCTGCCCAAGTGGCCCTGGAGCTTCCTCCCACACGTTGGTAACTCCCATGCTGGTGCTGGGGATCAAATCCAGAGCTCACCGGCTCAGCATGTGTCCTCAGTGAGCTGGCTCTCCAAGTGCCCTTCCTAAATGAAGCATAACCTTCCAAAGAAGGAGTGGAAAGGGTCACAGAAGTCTCAGTCATGGAGGAGAAGCAGCCTGACCTGCCTGCCCGTGTTGCCCACAGACTCAATGAGTGTGACTTGGATGAGACCACCTGTGGCCTCCTTGCCATTGCTCTCCAGGGGAAAAGCCACCTGACACATCTGAGCCTGAGTGTGAACCCCTTGGGAGATGGTGGGGTGACTCTTCTGTGTGCATCCCTGAAGACACCGTGCTGTCACCTCCAGGACCTTGAGTAAGTGGCTGTGTTTGGGGCCTTTCCTCTCCCCATGTTGGGGTTTGGGGCAGTGGAATGGCCAAGAGACAGGTATGGGGAGGCCAGAACCTTGATGTCAACTTTGGGTGCACAGAACTCCAGGCCTCAATCTCACAAGTCCTGTTCTCCAGTGCACTAGCAATTCCGTGACTCTTACTGTCCTTGCATCTCAGCACTGCCCCTTTGTCAGGGAGGCCAGCTTCGTCTCTGTTGTCTTCAAGGAGGGTCTTGATCCTACCTCTAGGTGGGAAACCTGTTAGGACATGACCATTTCTTTTTCCAAAGATACTTGCTGTTGCATCAGATGATTCCCCACCACTGTTATCAGCCCTCCCCTGAGCCCACAGAGGAGGTCTGGTCTCAGCCTTCACAGGAAAGTCCTTCACAAACTGGGAAAGGAGGGAATTCTCTACTTGGCGAGTGTACATAATGTGATTCATTTTTCTCCTGCAGTCCTCTCAAAAAGCTTAGGTCCTCCCTCTCTCCTTTCTGTCTCCTGCAGACTGGTGAGGTGTGATCTCACTGAAGCTTGCTGCGAGAAACTGTCCTGTGTGATCACAGAAAACAAACGCCTGAAGAGCCTGGATCTCGGTGGCAACGCACTGGGTGATGCTGGGGTGCTAGCCCTGTGTAAGGGGCTGAGGCAGGAGCACAGCTCACTGAGGAGACTTGGGTAAGTTCCTGGGTCACTTCCCTCAGTCTAGGCAAGGTGGGGGGTGAGCCTTCACAATGCAGACCCCAGGCCCTCTCCAGACCCAATGTCACTCTGGGTCCCTCCTAGCTCCAGATCCACTGCCTGTTCTCTGGTGCCCCATCTCCTTGATAGATCCAGCCCTACTGATAGACCTGCTGCCACCACTAGCAATCCAGTCTACTTTAGATACTCAGTACCTGCTTCACTCACTTGCTCTTAACTGGAGTATTTCACGTGAGAGAAGGGGAAGAAGTGACTATATAGCCCGAGCACTAACCAAATGTCTGCAGTGTGGGGGCGGGGGGTCACACCAGGAGCCTTAGATGCAAGTCCTGAGCTCCACCAGCTGAGCTGTGACCCTGGCTGCCCACCGTCTACTTTAAATTGTAGTCAAGTCCTTTTTTTTTTTAAGACAGCATTACCTACTTGATCTGGTGCACTCTTTCCTAGTGCTAGAATGGTAATGTCCACCCTCAATAACTCAACACACACCCCCAATACATGAACTCGGCTGTAATAGGTCCAGGTACCTCTCTGTGTGGCAGGCTTTCCATGGCTCTTGGGAGAAACCCAAAATCCTTACTGTGATCCCAAACATTCCGTCTCATCTCAGACCAGTGGCTCTGGCTACTCTTGGCCATCTACTTAGCTTCTGTGTCAACATCCTTCCTCCCACGGGGCAGCGCCCACAGCTTCTCAAGCGCATGACAACCCTTCCTGTCCTGTCACTTTGTCTCTTCTGGGCTTTCCAGCTCTAGGTGAGTCCCTTTCTCAGCAAGTCTTTCTCCATTCCTTTGTTCATTCCCTGACTTCAGGCTCTCTCTACCTCTTCCATTCTTCCCCACTAGAATGGAGGCCCACCCACCACTACCAAGGTCACCACCAACATCCCTGGCACAGCACCACCTGGGGACTCATTGCAAATGTGGTTTTGAACTGGTTTAGCTTTTCCAAAATAAGTTCTCTATTTTTAAACACTCACTTAGGATAGAGTGGAGAGATGAGATGAGAGAGAACCAGAGCATCACTCTGGCACATGTAGTTCTGGGAACTGAACTCCCACCTCATGCTGCAAACCACTCAGTGCCTCCAAAAAGCACATGGTTTTAACTTTTTGCAAAAGTCCAGCTGGTTTACAAGGCTGGGTGCTTTAAAGATAACAATTCTGTGACTCTTCTGAATGTGTCTCCATGCCATGCCCATAACCGCCATTGTCTACTGAAGCCCTCTACTCTTCGCCCTCCCCCACCTCATTACAGTTCCGCAGTCAAGGCTGTGTCGCCTTGATTTTTATTTTGCTTCCTGTTTGTAAAATCCAAATAAGTGCAACCAGCTGGTACTTATTTAGCACTACCAATCCAGTTCCATCCCTGCTGCCGCAAATGCAGAGCCACAGCTTTCCTTAGAGCTGAATAAAGCCCCCGTGCCTGTTGACCACACCTTCCTAACCCACTCATCCCAGTACTTGGCTGACTAGTCTCAGATGGAGTCACTAATGCTACAGTGAACACAGGTGTGCAGGTCCCTTTTCAGATCAGAGTTTCTGTTCAGATAAGTCACCAAGAGTGAAATGGTGGTACTGAATGGTGGTGCAATTTTCAGTTTTTTTGAGAAGTGTCCATCTGTCTTCCTTGAAGGCTGTGTCAGTCAGTCTGCATCTTCACCCAAGTGCACAAATGCTGTTTCCTCCACACTTGTGTGAGCACTTTGGTGGATTCTTGATACAGGTCATGCTCACTGGTGTGGAGTGATGTGTCACTACAGTCCTGACTTGCATTAGGAATGAAAATAGGTCCACCATGAGAGCACTGACTTGCATGTCAGACTCCAAAGGTCTCAGCTTCAGTCTTCCAATGCGACCAGACCCAGAGCTCAGTGGTACCCTGGTGTCTCTTGCTCTCACTCTCTCCCTCCCTTTCTCAAGGATTTTGTAATTCCTGGATCTCAGTGCCAGCATGCAAATCCAGTGCTCCCCATGGCCATTTTTATCTTTCTTCCTATTTTGTATTTGATGTGACAGAGAAATTGAGAAGAAAGTGGGGAGATAGAGAGGGAGCAGTACCTGTTGACTTGCTTGTGAAGCATCCCTCCTGCAGTGGAGAGTGGGGGCTCTAACCAGGTCCTTACACATGGTAAGATGCATGCTTAATGGTGCACCACTGCCCAGTCCCCTGGAAAATAATTTATAAATGTTCCTTTAGTGACCCAGGTGAGTAAGGCAATGGACTTACAGGGGTGAGATCTTGAGCTTTGGCTCTGGCAGCACATGTGCCAGACAGTGTGCTAGTAGTTCTCCTTTGTCACTTTCTCTCAATCTTAAAAAAAAAAAAAAAAAAAAAAGTTTGTAAGACATTTTTTTAAAGTTTTGGTTTCTCTCTCTATAACCAGAAACTTGAGAGCTGGCGCCCAGGACTCCTCATATTTTTATTAATAATAATATAAAAAGCAGAGGTAGTGTTTCGAGAAATAACAGAACTGAAGCTTTCCGTGGTTCGGGTCAGGCCCAATCCTGGACCACACAAGGCAAGCCCAGATCTGCTTCTGAGGCAGCCCAGTGAGAGCCCAAGGCTGCAGGTGGAGGGACCAGGGTTGCCTTGGTGGGGGGCTCCTGTTGACTCCTGTTCCCACAGGCTGGCGGCCTTTGTACCAACACTGCCCTGTCCCCACAGCTTGGAGGCCTGTGGGCTGACCGCTGAGTGCTGCGAGGCCCTGGCAGACAGCCAGCACCTGACCAGCCTGAACCTGCTGCATAATGACTTGGGAGAGGCTGGGCTGAAGAGGCTGTGTGAGGCCTTTGCCTGCTCCACGTGCAGCCTACAGAGGCTGGGGTGAGTGTGGCCTGTCTGTGGGAGGCAGCAGCTTTTCCTCGGGTGCCTGAGGGTTGGTGGCCTGAGGCTAGGTGTCATGGAGGCCACTAGCAGCTCAGTGGGCGGCCTCCCCAGCTGTGAGTTGCAGGCTGAGCACACAGGGTGCAGGCCGAGGGAAGGTGCCTGGGTCTGGCGAGCCTGGAAAGATCATACACAAGGAAAACAGCTGCCAGCCAAATACTAATGATAGAGTTGCTAGGGAACCCCACCATTCCACTTCTGGCTACTTCAACAGTAAGGAAAGCGGGGCTGGGAATGGGGATCCAGCTCTCCAGAAGAGTGTCCCTGGTCCCATGGGAGGCACTGGGTTGCGCCAGGCAGCTCTGGGAAGGCAGAGCAGTGCTGCGGGGGGTCTCTCTAAGAAGCGAGCAATCTAAAGAATCCAGTGGTGGAGCAGGTCTCTCTGCCTCCAGGCTGTGCGTCTGGCAGAACCCGGCACCCATGCAGAAGCTGCTGGACAAGCTGCAGCAGCTCAGGCCGCAGCTGGAGATGGGGGAAGACTGGTACACCTGGGGTCAAGAGGACAGGTTCTGGTGGAGATACTGAAGATGGGCGTTCTCTGCACACACCTGACCACAGGAAGGGACTTCAAGTTCTCAGACTCAGCACTTCATTATAAAAAAAAGGAGTGTTGGTTTCTGGGCAAGTGTTGGGGGTTCCACTGTTCAGTTTTCCTTCCACACAGGCTGTGGCCTTGAACTCAGAAGCTGAGTGTCTGGGAAAGGCCTGCCCTGCCCCACATCCCATGAGGGAGCAATAAACACAGAGCATTCAGCGCATGAGTCCATTGGTCTCTTTGCCTGGTGGGGTGGGGTGGGGCCGAGAAGCAGAGGGGTGGAAGGGTGTGCTTCAAAGTGGTCCTCGGTGCTTCAAAGTGGGTGCCGGCTCAGTGGGCAGAGCAATGGAGTTGCATCAATGAGCCCAGACTATGTCTAGTGCTCTCCCCTCCCTCATGAGACGGCTTTCTTTCAGCAAAGTGACCTCACACATGCAGGATTCCACTGCTACCCAACTGACACCTTTTGATCACCTGGGCTTTGCTGCTGTGAGCCAGCATTGTTTTTTCTATGGAGAGAAAAACAACGGGAAAAGATAACATAGTCCCAGAGCTTTCCCCGGTGCTTTGGGGGCTGGACTTGATGTGTCACAGCTTGACACAGTAGGTTTCTAAGCAGTTGAGCTATGCCATTATAGAGACACTCCAACACTGGAGCTGCCCTCAGTGCCTTGGTATTCCGCATGTGGTGTCATGGCTCAAGCAGATGCCCTGACATGGCTAAGCATGCACTCTGCTGGATAAGCTATCTCCCACTCCTAACAAATCATTAATAACTTTTCCTGAAAATTTCTACTGGAAATTAATGGCTCACAGTAAATACAGTTGGTCCATGTGTAAAATTAGTTTTCTGCAAAACACTCACCCCCAGCCTAGGTCCTCCACCCTCAGTACCAGGGCCTGAAAGCCCCCACTCCCTAGAGTTCCTTTACTTGGTTCAGTACATCGTGCCAAGTCCAAGGTCTACTTTGTTTACTCTTCATTTATTTCTCTATTGCCCATGAGTGAGATTACTCCCTATTCATCCTCTTCCTGGCTAATCTCACTTAACATGATTCCTTCCAGTTTTAAGGTGAGGTGAGGGTGGCTTAATCATTTTTAATAGCTGAGTGGTATTCCAACATGCATATAGACCACAACTTTGCCAGCCACTCATCTGTTGTTGGACAGCTGGGTTACTTCCAGGTTTTGCCTGTTACAAATTGTGCTGCTATGAACATACATATACACAGGTCTCTTTGGAATAGTGTGTTGGGTTCCTCAGGATCTATCCCCAGGAGAGGAATTGCAGGATCATAGGGCAGGTCCCCTTCTAGCCTTCTGAGTTCTCCAGACTGTTCTCCACAGGGTTTGGGCCAATTGACATTCCCACCAGCAGTGCAGGAGGGTCCTTTGCCTCCACAGCCTCTCCAGCATTTTTTGTAATTGTTTCTGATGTGTGACATTCTCACAGGGGTGAAGTGGTTGTCTTTATATGCATTTCTCTGAAAATCAATGACTGGAAGCATTTTTTCCCCTGTCTGTTGGCCTTTTGCATCTCTTCAAATATTCAGTTCATGTCCTCCCCCTTTGGATGAAGTCAATTTTTTTTTCTGTTGATGAGTTTGAGCTCTTTACATTTTGGTTATTAGCTTCTTGTCTGACGTATGACATGTAAATATTTTCTCCCATTCTGTGAGGGGTCTCTTTGAGTGGTGATTTCTTTTGCTGTGCAGAAGCTTTTCAATTTGATGTAGTCCCACTGGTTTTTGTCTTCCTTGAAGTTGGACTTGAGTCTGAAAATGCCTATGAAACCTAGATGGGAAGAGTCCAATGTTTTCTTCTAAGTAGTTTGATAGTTTCTGGTCTAACATCCAAGTCCTTGATCCATTTGGAGTTTACTTTTGTTTCTAATTACTATTTTTAAGAAGGTATGATCAGCAAAATAGTTTGAATAGTGTCTGCTTTTCATATGTGCAACCCAGGTTTGAACCCAGCTCCACGTCATCACATAGGGGAAGCTTTGGAACTCTGGTGTCATGCCCCACACTGTCACTTTCTAACTGAGAAGTTAGGGAAGAGGGAGCCTAGTGGTGGTTCACTTCACAAGCAGTGAAACAGATCTGCAGGTGTGTTTCTCTCTCCCTATCTCTTTCCATTTCAGTTTCTGTATCTAATAAATGAATACATAAATAACAGAAAAATTTAAAAAGAGGTTAAAGAGTCAGGAAGAAGCCAGTGAAGATTAAAAAAAAAAAAAGGCAGGAGCTGGAAGGTAGCTCACCCAGTTGTGAGAGGCAGGACCCATGACAGAGCCCCCAGGCATGAGAACATTTACAGAGAAAGCCTCAACAGTGGAGCGGTGCTGTGGTATCTCTCCTCTCTCTCGACCTCTAAAACAGTGTCTTCTAGGTGAGGTGTGTTCTTTTTGGTAGACACAGCACCAGACACAGACCACAGCACCAAAACTTCCTCAACATGGTGGGAACCGGGCTTGAGCCTGGAGTGTGCACATGGCAAAGCAGCACACAATGCAGTGAGCTCTTTTGCCAGCCCAGGTGGGCGTCTCAGATGCTGAGCTACAGCCCTGGTGAGCAATACAGAAATGGAGAGCCCCCAGGAAACCAGGGTGCAGCCCACCCAGGAAAAGAATGGAACCTCTTGTGAGGACCATTATGAGGACCAGGCTGTGAGCTTTCAATTGGGGGCCCTAGAGGGCTGTTGGGGGGTCCTCACAGCTCTCCTGTGGGGAATGGCTGGCTGTATGCATTGGGTACTCTTGTGACTGCTGTCTGGGAGTTGTGTTGGGAGCTTCCCTGTCACTTGGGTAGGGGCTCTGGGTCAGGATGGTGACTGGGATGAAGACCCACGTGGTGACTTGGAGAGGTAAACTTTATGGGGACCGAGGAGACTCAGAAGATGACTCCCACCATCCTGGAAGAGGTGACAGGCCTGCAGGAACTGAAGGCTCACCTGGCCCTCTGCCTACAGGCTGACAGGAGGAGGAAGCTCAGGACCTCCCAGCACTACCCCTGCCTGGAACCAGGCCTCTGTGAAGCCAAGGACAGCGAGGATGCCCTGCTGTGAGGTCTTAACCTGTGCCCACAGACCACAGGCTCTCCCAGCCCCCTGGGGCCCTGTCCCAAGGGCCACCAAATGTAAACAGACCACACAAAGCTCTGAGCTCTGGCTGTGTGTCCTTGGGAAGCAGGTGAGGTGTCCCTGACTCTACAGGGAGAGGGGCTGAGGGGCTATTGCTTTCCTGGGCCTTGTTTCTGACTGAAGGCAGAGCTGCAGGTGTCTTTCTATCTTCCTGGCTATTACCCTGCTCAGTCAAATCAAAATTTTTAAAAAGGAACTTCTTAAAAATGTAAAAGTATGTTTTAAGAATTTAACTCAACTCATTTTGTTTTGATGACGATGGTTTAGGGACAGACTTAAAGTTGAAGAAAAAATGAAAAAAACAAAAGACAGAGTAGGATGTGGAGGTTGAAACCACAGGGTCAGAAAGATGATTTGGGGGACTGGCCAGAACAAGGTGGTGGCAGCGGGGACTGACCACGATGGCTGAGCAACCCTTTTCCCTCCCTGCCCCCCCCCACACACACACACTCTGGCTTAGTTGGTTTCCAAAGAGGAGCACTGGAGAAAGCCAGCCAGCTGAGACACTTGGGGAGGTCGGCTTTGATCACCTTTCCAGGTGGAAACAGGATAGAAGACTGCTGGGTTTGGCCCAGGTCACGTCACTAGAAATTATGTTTTGTGTAAATAATAGCATCAGTTCATGCAGCTACGTGTATTGGGAAGTTTTTTTTTTTTTCCTTTGGCCTTCTATTCTGCTAACATTTTGTTTTTAAGGGTGTATGTAAGAGATAGAATGATTATGCAGTTAGACTTTCAAGCTTGAGGCTCTGAGCTCTCTGGTCAATCCCCCACACCCTCATAAGTCAGAAGTGTGAAGTGCTTTGACAAAACAAAACAAATCTAAGATCCAAACACGTTGCATATGTATATAGCCCACTCATTTTATCTGTACTACTCCATTATGACTACCTCAGTTTACCTATTGCTATCTAAAACTTTTTTTTGCCACCAGGGTTATCAGTTGAGGCTTGGTGCCAGCACTAGGGATCTACTGCTTCTGGCAGCCTTTTTGTTTTTATTTTTTTCCTAATTTTTATTAGATAGGACAGAAATTGAGAGGGGGAGGTAGGAAGAAATGTAGACACCTGCAAACCTGCTTCACCACTTGTGAAGCAAAGCCTTTGTAGGTAGGGAGCAGGGGCTCAAACCCAGGTACTTTCACTTGGTAGCATGTGTGTTTAACTAGGTGCACCACACCAGGCTTCCTCTAAAACTCTGATAGTAACTGAAAATAAAATGCTTTTTGAGAAATAAATTAGTAATATCTCCAAATCATAAACCCTTTGCAGCTACTATAGGACTCAGAACGGCGAGAGAAAAATCAGCCAGGAATGCAGCCATGCTCAACACCCAGGTCCCAGCTCTGGCCACACAGAGGAGATGCTGTGGTCCCAGGGGACATCAGCGCAAAGACTCTCCCCTCTGTCTTTCCCTCTGGAGAGAACAGTCATCAGAGGCCCAAGGAGTGGCACAACGGCTAGAACATTGGGCTGAAGTCCCGACCTGCAGAGTTTGATGCACCATATCATGTGCCAGAATGATGCTTTGGTTCTTTCTCTTGGCAAACTCCTCTCATATTTACATACAAACACTCTTTAAATGTGACCCAAAGGAGTGAACTTACACATATATGAGGCCCCAGTTCCTCCATATGAACACAGGGTCCCATGCACAGAGTCTTGGGTTCAAGCCTCTGGTCAGGAGAAGGCTCACAGTGTAAAACACACATCATACAATGTGTTAGGTCGTGGTAGAGAGCCACCCCTCACCCTGCAGACACTCACGGAAGCCTCTGGAGAAGCTTCACGACTGCTGAAGCAGATTGTGTTGTCTGTCACTCTCTCACTAGCCACCCCAACCCCTCAACACATACCTCTCCTGAATCCAGCAGGGGCATTTGGAATCATGGAGGCACAGGGCGAGAGTGATTACCCTGATAGCTAGTTTAAATGAAGAAAGCAAGCAAGCATGTGAGTGCTAGAATTCCAGCTGCTAGCATGATGCCAACCAGACTTCCCTGGACAGACGGCCCCACCAATGTGTCCTGGATCTCCGCTTCCCCAGAGCCCTGCCCCACTGGGGAAAGAGAGAGACAGGCTGGGAGTATGGATCCACCTGCCCACACCCATGTTCAGCGGGGAAGCAGTTACAGAAGCCAGACCTTCCACCTTCTGCATCCCACAATGACCCTGGGTCCATACTCCCAGAGGGATAGAGAATAGGAAAGCTGTCAGGGGAGGGGAGGGGATACGGAGCTCTAGTGGTGGGAACTGTGTGGAGTTGTACCCCCCCTTATCCTATGTTTTTGTCAGTGTTTCCTTTTTATAAATAAACAATTGGAAACAGTTGACTCTGTGTCCATGCTCCCAGAGGGTTAAAGAATAGGAACTCTATTAGGGGAGGGAATGGGCTATGGAGTTCCAGTGACGGAAATTGTGTGGAATAAAAACTAAAAAATAAAAATAAAAGGAAACAGGATGCCCCTGGTTTTTAATCTCTGGCACTGTATCTGCGAGCCATGTACCAGAATGATACTCTGGCCCTCTCCCCCTCCGCACTCTCATTAGTAAATAAACACTATGTTCTTCTGCAAGTGTCCCCTCCTTCTCTCTCTCTACTCCATTTTGAACAGAGCAAAGCTCAGCTCTGGCTTATACTGGCCCTGATGGCTGATCCTAAGGCCTGTTTGCTGGTACAGGACTGGTGCCAGGGCCTGAGTACTGTGTCAGCTTCTGGCTGGCCCCCAGAGTGTCCCTGATGCCTCACAGGCCTAAGTAATGTTTGCTGAATCTGTGCAATTCACGTGTTCAAATGCACTGTGGAGGAATTCTGAACCCTGTATTCTCCAAACGTGCTTAGAAACAACCGCCTGAATTGTCTGGTTTGCTGGCTTCCTGGAGACATGCAGCAGAATACATGGGAGGGCAGAAATTCCAGTCTTTTAGTTGCAAAGCTAGAGAATGTCTAGCTAGAGTCATGGAGTGACTGCCAGGCACTCGGACTCTTTCCAGCACCCTGCTGCCATTCAGCAGAAGGGGGCTAGATTCCCCAGGGCCAGCTCTGCAACTCCTGCCCGCCCTCAATATAGCCAGGGGCTGGAGGCGCTGCCAGCTTGCCCTTTGTGACTCTCATTGGCCAGAGCTTCTTGGCTTCACCCAGGAAGGTCAGTGCTCCTGGATGATGATTGGCCAGCAAGCTCAAGGTCCACCTAGAATGCTCTTTCTACATGCTTATTGGACAACATCTATAAGGCCCGTGACCAAGGCTCTTCCACAGGACTCTGATTGCTTTTATGGGCTCTCATGGGCAAGCTTCCTCATGGAGGCCTGCCCACAGGCCCGCCTGCACTCTGATAGGCCAGGCTCCTTAGGCACGCCCAGAAGCCCTGCCAGCAGTTTCATTTGGCCAGTGCTCTTAGGGCCCCACTCATGAGGCTCAGTCTTGCTCTGTGCTGCCCTTTTGTGGACACTCAGCAGAATGCATCTGAACACAGGCATTCAGAAGCTCTCAATGGGGTCTTCCCAGACCAACAGAGAAACCCCATCCACTTGGAAAGCCAAATGGGGGATCCCCACACCCGAGAGAAACTAACAAATGTTTTTCACAAGGACCCAGGTTCAAGCCCCTGGTCCCCACTACAGGGAAAAGTTTCATGAGTGGTGAAACCAAGCTGCAGGTGTCTCTGTCTCCCTCTCTCTCTCTCCCCCTTAATTCTTAATTTCTGTCCATCAATAACAAATAAACACAATGAATAATTTTTAAAAGAACAAACGTTCTGAGAATCCTATGTGCAATTCAAACCTTGGCATCCACGGGGCACAAAGCCTGAGCATTCCACAAAGTCTCTACACACAACTATGGGCTTTGCTGCCACCGTGTGGACACTCAGCAGAATGCAGCTGAGCCCAGGGATTCACAAGCTCCCAGTAGCGTCATCCCAGAGAGAGAAACCCCATCCACTTGCAAAGCCAAATGGGGGATCCCCCCACCCCACAGGAAAGGACAGAGGTCTGGGCGAGTCTATGTGCAATTCAAACCTTGCTGTCCACGGGGCACAAATCCTGAGTTCTCCTCATTCCACAAAATCTCTACAGTCACCTATGGGCTTTGCTGCCGCCTTGTGGACACTCAGCAGAATGCAGCTGAGCTCCCCATGCCACTCCCAATCCAGTCTTACCAGAAAATGACAGAAAGCAGGGGAATGGGAAGAGCCAAGCTGGGGAACACCTTGGGGAAAGAACAGCAGTTTCCTGAGTCCAGTGTGTCATTCATAAATGTAAAAGCACTGTGCAGAGTGTTCAAGCCCAGTCCCTAAGACACTGAGGCAGGCTTTTCTGTGGGGGCTCCCTCGCTCTCTGTCCTCTCTCCCTTGGCCAGTGAGTATGTGTGTGGGTGTGATGCACCTGAAAGAAAAAGGTCTGAAATAGTGAAACCCCAGTAATAACCAAAACATATATATATATTTTTTAAATGTTAAATCCCCTGCTCCCATGGCGAAGGCTTGGGTGCTAGGCTCTAGGTGGGGTCCCGTCCCTGAGGGTTAGCTAAGGTGCAGGAGTCTGTTTGCAGAGGTCCAGGTGGCAAAGGGCGAACATAAAAGTACCCAAGGTCTATTCACTTCCCAGCCTTCCACCTCGACTGGGTGTTCACACACCAGAGCTTCTGCCCAAAATTACTCGCTACCACAGTCTCCACACTGAGCAGGGTGAGGAAACCCACGTGGAGTTATGAAGACACTGTCCCACTGTGACTCCTGTGCACCCCCTAAACTCTGGGACAGGAGCCTGCCTACCTGTCTGGCCACCTTGTGCTGCCCACTGAGCCTCCCACCCCAGACTCCAGAATGCAGATTTCTGCTCTCGACACTCCTTCAAGCTCTTTAGCATCTCTGAGAACATTACTGAGATCTGACTGATAGAGGCCATACCTGAAGGAAACATTGCTGAGTCCTGACCCCACGGGAAGAACCTGTCTCCCTCAAACAGGCTGAAAATGCATGCTGAAGGCCATGCAGGCCCCTCACGCATACGGGGAGAACTTACCTTGTTAGGGAAATATCCACAGTGCAGCTCCGAGTATTACAGCTCTAGGGTGCAGCAGCTCCAAAGGACGAGGCTAAGGCTGAGAGCCTGTGGAAGGCAGGGAGAAACTTCAGCCTGCCGTTGGAGTCAGAGTGTATGCACCGACTTAAAAGGCTGCTTATATCCCCTTCAAACTGGGCATGGCATGAGCTGATTGGTGACAGGGTGGTCTTGGAAAAAGCACATTTTGATTGGTTACAAGGTGCACTAACAGGTGTGCGCAAGTACAAGGGTAAGGCACAAACAGCAAATGTAAAGTGGTAGGTTTCCACGCCCAGTCCTGCTGCCAAGGTGCAAGTGAGTACAAAATGAAAGATACAATCTGGTTGGTCACATTCTACAAGACAAAAGATTCAACTTGATTGGTTACAAAGTGAAAGCTACGACCTCACTGGTTGCACTCTGCATCACCTAGGCTTGCTGAAATGCAGATTGTGATCTGCCCATCCATCCACTGTGGATTTTATTCTTACTTGGAATTCTGCATTTCAATCTTCCTCCTGTCTGCATCGGACACACATCTGAGAGACTTTCTCAAAACCAGTGTTCCCATTCCACCAGAAATAACCCTGAACCAAGACCCTATAAAAACTTTTCCAGCTTACCTGGAGGGCTCTCACAATCCCCTGCTACTATAGCTGGCAACAGTCATAATCTGTCTGATTAAAGCTTTCCTTTGCTCAACTGACTTGTCTACATCTAATTTTGTTTCTCACATTTCTAATAAGAACTACACTATTGATTATTCTAGAAATTAAAGTTGAGAGCAAAAGTATTTCTTTTTAAACAACCCAATATAACAACAATGGTCTGTCTCTATGAACTGTTATCCCAAAACAAAGGCCCTGAAATTCTAGGAAGTAGAGCTGTTTTTTTGTTTTTGTTTTGTTTGTTTGTTTGTTTCTTATGAAACTGTAAGGCCTAGTAAAAGACAGGCAGCCAGGCCCATTGCCTTCTGGGTCTGCTAATGTCTCTGCTACTGTTGCCTCTGGAGATCTCAGTTGTGTGCTCACAGGGGACAGATCACATTCTGGAAGCTTCCCAGAGCCATTCAGGAGTCTCAGTTGGAAGGAAGCTCTGTGTCACTCAGGCCTCTTTCAGGTCTTGTTACTGGCTGTGAACTTCTGTGCAGGGGGGGCTTTGGTCCTGCACCCCCAGCACTGGTAGGGAAGGAGTTCTGAAGCCTGTACACAAAAAGGCACCTGTGCTTTTTCCAGGTACTCACTAGAGTGTTGCTGAAAGGCACAGTGAAGATGTCTGACTACATTCACAGAATAAAGGACTTTCAGCAGAAACTTACAGCCCCACCCCCCCCTCCTGCTGGCCTAGCTCCTTCAGAACAAAAGGAAGCTGAAAATCTGCTACAAGATTTGGTCCTGAGGAGATACTCAGAGAGCCTACATGGAGCCTGGGGGTTGGGTGACCTCCTAACCTCATGTATTTGGCCCAGTGGTGAGCTCCCAGTTTGCCAGCCCCTTCATCAATATGCTCAAATACTCCCTGACAGGAAGGAAGTAGGGGAGGGGTAGAAGGTGGGTCTAAGCAACACTCTTGCTTTGTCATAGTGGCTCCAAGTACCTAAACAAGAAAGGGACAAAGTGGAGAAAGAGACAGAGAGGAAGGTAGGAAAGGGGGGGCAGAGTGGTTCTGTCCAAAGACTGTCCTGCTCAAGGCTCTGAGGTCCCAGATTCATTGTCTCACATTGTAAAATAGTATAAAGATCATGCAGAGAGATTGACAGACAAGAACAGACTATGGGAAATGCTGGTAAGGGATGACTCTTAGAAGTGAGAGAGCTGTGTCTAGGTAGGTGACAGTGAGGCATATATAGCATAACAAGTTCCAGGTGTACCTGGCAAGCAGGGAGGGGAGGACAGGAAAGAGAGGATTCTTCAGTTCTTCTTCTAGCGTTTGCCCTTCTTCCGTAGCCAGTCAACAGCGTCAGGTTGAGCCTGATGTAAAGTTTCGAGACCTCCTTTGAATCTGGAGAGGTGGCAGTCATTGACTATGTGGGTCATAGTCTGTCTGTAGCCGCAGGGGCAATTTGGGTCGTCTCTGGCTCCCCAGCGATGGAACATAGTGGCGCACCAGTCATGGCCTGTTTGATAGCGATTGAGGAGGGCCCAATCATAACGTGCTAGGTCAAAGCCGGGTTGACGCTCGCAGGGGTCTGTGATGAGGTGTTTGTTCTTTACCTCAGCTGACTGCCAACTCTGTTTCCAAGAGACTGGAACAGAGAAGTTCAGTGTAGGCATAGGGGACCAGATTGGGTGATGAGACGTCAAGCGTTGGACAGGGTGGGTGAAGATATCCGCGTATATTGGCAGGTCCGGTCGAGCGTAGACGTGGGAAATGAACTTAGATGATGCCGCGTCCCAACGAATATCTGGCGGGGCGATGTTGCTAAGAACTGGCAGCCATGGAACCAGGGTGGAACAGATGGTTCCAGAAATTATCCTCATGGAGGAATATAATTTGGAATCGACCAAGTGGACATGGGGGCTATGGAACCATACTGGGGCACAGTATTCTGCAGTGGAATAGCATAATGCCAGAGATGATGATCGTAGTGTGGAAGCGCTCGCGCCCCATGAGGAGCTGGCCAGTCTTGCAATGATGTGATTCCTCGCGCCCACCTTTGCTGCAGTTTTTATGAGATGTTTGTGAAATGACAGAGTGTGATCGAGAGTAACTCCAAGATAGACTGGCTGGGCTTCATGCCAGATTCTCGTACCGCCAAGCTGCACATTAAGCTCACGCGAGGCCGAGGCATGGTGTAGATGGAAAACAGATGATACCGTTTTTGCAGTGCTAGGGATTAGTCGCCATTTTTTACAGTAATCAGATATCAGAGACATGTCTTTCGTGAGTGTTTCCTCAAGGATGTTGAACTTGGATGCCTGAGTTGCACAGCAGACGTCATTGGCGTAGATGAACTTCCTTGAAGAAGTTTCTGGGAGGTCATTGATGTAAATATTAAATAGCGTAGGAGCCAGAACAGAGCCCTGGGGGAGGCCACTTGAGACAGGTCTCCATCTGCTAGACTTGTCACCCAGATGCACCTGGAATCTTCTGTTTTGGAGGAGAAACGATATAGTGTTGGCCACCCATGGAGGCAGGCATCTTGAGATCTTGACTAGGAGACCACGGTGCCAGACCGTGCCATAGGCTGCTGTGAGATCAACAAAGACAGCACCTGTCTTTAAATTCTTCTGGAATCCATTTTCAATGTAAGTTGAGAGGGCCAGGGCTTGTTCGCAGGTAGATCTTCCTGGGCGGAAACCAGCTTGGGCGGGTGATAGGAATTTCTCTGTAAGATGAGAAATAACGTGACAGAAGCAGCCTCTCAAGGAGTTTGTAACACACGGAGAGGAGAGAAATTGGTCTATAGCTGGCGGCCAGTGTTGGGTCTTTCTTTGGTTTCAAAACCGCTATAATCTTCGCACGACGCCAAACTTTGGGCATAGACTCAGATTCCAAGATGTGGGACAGGAATGAAGCGAGCCACTTCTTTGCCGCGGGACCCAGGTTAAGAATGAGTTCTGGGGTGATGTTATCATAGCCAGCAGCTGTTCCTGGTTTAACCCTCTTCAAAGCATCTTCCAGTTCAGACAGTGTAAAGGGAGAGAGTTTTGGAGATGGACAAGATAACCGGAAGTGGGATGACCACTTGTGGGAAATTTCTCTTTTCCAGACTGGGTCGATCTTAGCACGTCCAACTTGAGTTAGGTGACTGGCCACTGAGTTTGGAGATATGGGAGGATGGGAGATGGAAGGGGGGTGGCTACCGGCACCCAGTCTGTGAAGAAGCTTCCAGGCCTTCCTACTTGAGTGGGTGAAGTTCAGACTTTCCGTGAGTTGTTGCCAGCAGGCTTGGCGTGCTGCATCCAGGGAGGCAATGAGATGGTCAGCCACATCTGGGTCGCCCAACTCATCATACTGCTTTAGTAGTTGCTCGCATTCAGCATCAAGACAAGGCGTATAGTTAGCACGTCTCCCACGAGGAATGGCTTGGGAAGCTGCTTTGAAGATGGCTTGGCGGAAGCGCCTGTAGGAATCTTCAGAGGGGATAGAGTTAATTGGAATTGCAGGAAGAGATTTGTTGGTAAGATCACTGAACAGACGCCAGTTTGCTTTCCGAAAGTTCCATCTTAGTTTCTCCGAGCATAGAATCAGTGGGAGCTGGAGACCAATGTGGATGATAGCTGGGCGGTGATGACTGTGCGGGAAGATCTTGAGAACTTGTCTCGTAGCGGGAAAGGCTTGGCCTTTGGATTCTTCAGTCATGGCTTGGGGAAAGTCTATTGTAATCAAGTTGGTCATGTGTTCTTATAAGGAGCGTGGGGACCTTTACGTATCCCATAAGAATTGCTTAATTGAAGAGCACACACATGAATGTACATCACTTACTGCTATCAACATGTTCTAAAGTCTTGTTACAGGGTTAAGAGAGGACAGCCTCTGTTCCCATTCTGAGAGTTTGCCATGTCTTATTTTAACAGTGAGTTGATAAGAGAGCATGATTATTCAGGTAAATTAAACTTTTATTGAAAGGAAAACATGTATGGGAAAGAGAGGGAGAGAGAGAGAGAGAAAGAGAGGACTCACAAGCTTTATGGTCACATGGTGGTCCCAGGAGAAAGAGTAAGTGTAGAGAAAGACTTATACAATGCCGTCTGGGCCAAAGAGAGAGAGAAAGCCCAAACGTGCTCTGTTTCTGGCCTATAAACTCAAAACCCTGCCTACACCTCCCAAGCCACACCTGTAACCACTCCCATCTCTGAGTGGTCCTTCCACCAACATTCCTGCCACACCTGTAACCACTCCCATCTCTGAGTGGTCCTTCCACCAACATTCCTGCCACACCTGTAACCATTCCCATCTCTGAGTGGTCCTTCCACCAACATTCCTGCCACACCTGTAACCATTCCCATCTCTGAGTGGTCCTTCCACCAACATTCCTGCCACACTTGTAACCACTCCCGTCTCTGGGCAGTAACTTCTATAACTTCTCCCTCTACAATATATTTCCCACTTTACAAATATATAAAAATAATAGAAATTTTCTGTTTTATTTATTTTTTAATTTATTTTCCCTTTCGTTGCCCTTGTTTTTTATTGTTGTTGATGATGATGTCGTTGTTGTTGGATAGGACAGAGAGAAATGGAGAGAGGAGGGGACAGAGGGGGGAGAGAAAGACACCTGCAGACCTGCTTCACCGCCTGTGAAGTGACTCCCCTGCAGGTGGGGAGCCGGGGCTCAAACCAGGATCCTTACGCCGGTCCTTGTGCTTTGTGCCACCTGTGCTTAGCCTGCTGTGCTACCCACCCCCCAGCTCCCAGAAAATTTCTGTTTATCCAGAGCAACTATAGACTTTGTTTTGTCATGGAGATGGTGACAAACCGGTGACCTGAAACATTCTGAAAATGTTACAAATCATACATTTTGGATTACTTGTCAAGTTGTTTATTCTTTTTCTTTTTAGATTCTTATTTGTATAAATAGTCTGTTAGTATGTCCTCCCCCCCACCAAAGCTTTGCTCACCTCTGGATGATGCCGGTGTTTGGAGACTGAACCTGGGACCTCAGAGCCTCACTCAGGCATGAGTGTCTGTTTGCATAAGGGTTATGATATCTCCCCCACCCTTGGTAGTATAGTTTCTAAATTGATATAATGGTTACTCTATCTTTTATTTCTTACTAATTTTAGAAATTCTTAAGTGTGTATGTGTGTGTGTAGAAGTGCTCTATTGAAGTCCTGGTTTCATCATTCTGGGAACGCCAAACATTTTATAAAAGAAATATGACACCAGATAGGATGCTTATTAATTTAATTCAGTTTAATTAATCTGTATTTGATAGGACAAAGATAAATTGAGACGTGAGGGAGAGATAGAGAAACATCTATAACCCTGCTTCACAACTTCAGAGTCTTCTCTCCTTCAAGTGGGGACTGGGGGCTTGAATCCAGATGCTTATACATGGTAACGTGTATGCTTAATCAGGTGCACCACTGCCCAGCCCCTAGAATGTTTATTAATTTCTTATTAGTGATTTAATAATGATTAACAAGACTATAAGATAACAGGGGTATCATTCCATACAATTCCCACCACAAGAGTTCTGTATCCTATCCCCTCCATTGGAAGCTTCCTTATTCTTTATCCCTCTAAGAGTATGAACCAACACTCTTTATGGGGTGCAGAAGGTGGAAATTCTGTCTTCTGTAATGTCTTCTCTGCTGGACATAGATGTTGGCAGATGGATTCATCCCCCCACTCCCCGCCCCAGCCTATTCTGTCTTTCCCTAATGTGGTAGAGCTTTGGAGAGGTGGGGTTCCAGGACACATTGATGAGGTCATCTTCCCAAGGAAGTCAGGATGGCAACATGGTAGCATCTGTAGCTAGGTGGCTGAAAGGCAGTAAGATATAAAACAGAGCAAATTGTTTATTAAACAGGAACACAAAGGTAAGAACAAAGCAGAATAATCTAGGGGTCTTTGTGTGGGAAGAAGCCAGGAAGTCTATTTTAGGTATGTTCCAAGGGGCCCATGACTTTAGTAATTTTTGCCTGAGCCCAGTAGCTAACATGCAGGCGGACTAAAAGTATTGTCTGGGAAGATGGTGTCACAGTTGAGACTAGGCCTAGAAATCTGGAATAGGACAGCAAACAACTCCCAAATATAAGGAAAGTATACAAATACCATTAACTGTTTACCCCATCAATGTGACCCAGTGCCCATATCCATTCAGATTTAGCACAGGAGCCTGTGTGACCTCGAAGTCCCGTATAGTCTGGCCTCATATTCCATGATCACAGATGGGAACATTCTAGGCTGCACTCATTTCAGGATATCTTCCACAAGTGGAATAGTAGGTTGACCCAACATTCCTTTGGAGAGTGGGGAAGTTTCTACCATTGCTGTTCTACACAGAGAGCAAGGTCCTGGAGAGACCCCACAAGAAGTCTGATGATAATGTTTCTGATGGAAGTTGTTGGTCTGCTTCTAAAGTCTGCTTCTAAGACCCCTTCTGTTGCATTGCTTGACGTTGTAGTCTATTTACATAATCATTGTTTTGTTCGCACTGGTTTAATCCCCACTGGTTTGCACGCTTTTTCCTTCTCCCCACCCCCTATCCTACGTACATCCTCTTCTGACCTGACACTTCCGCCTCAGGAGACATATATATATATATGGGACAGGATTGTGATTAGAGATAGCTTGCACTAAATTCCTCATCAATAAAGATTGAACTGCATCCCAGCTCAGCCATGAGTCCCTGGTTGTCTCTCTCATGCCCGTGAAGCTAGCCCAGCAGGAAGTGACCAATGATGGTGGAGAGAGGGATCTATTAGATGTCTGGGCCCATCAATCTATGTGAGCATCCAAGGACTCCCTGACTAGAGCACCAGGTGATGGGGTGGTCTGGTAGTGACCAAAAAGGCCGACATAGAGCATGTCAGTCTCTTGCCTTTATCCAGGCTTTAGGGTTCATTCTTTATCTGACAAGATTAGACTTAAAGTGACTGAGGGAAGTTTAGGGGATGAGAGATAAGGGTATCTAGGCCTAAGTAGTAAATATTTGATTAAGTACTTTATGGTGGCTTTTTAAGGTCTTTCTACTTACTTGCTGCACTTACTTAATCTAATAGAAAAGCATTGTAGGTTACATTGGACATCAGAATATCCCATTATAATGGAGGCAGAATGTAAAGACATGCACTGAAGGGCCAGGCAGTGACATATCTGCTTAAGCACACACACTAATAAAATTGTTTCTTTCCCTCTGTTTCCCCCTCCCTATTCAATTTCTCTGTCCCTATCTAAAAAAGTGAATAAATAAATAATAAAGTCATATACTGTAAGCATGCATAAAGACTAGACACACAATGCATTGTTTTAATTATAAGCGGTTAATGTCAATAAAATACAATAAAATTCCAAATCAATAAAACAAAGACATAAAAGTGAACAATGGGGAGTCAGCCAGTAGTGTTGGTATGCTTCTAAATCCTGCTTATAAGACCTTCTGTTTTGATCATCACATTAGGTTCGCTTGTATTACTTACGATGTATTCTATTTACATAACCACTCTTAACTAAGCACTCCCCTGCCTCCAGGACATTGGTTTAATCCTCACTGGTTCACACTTTTCCCTTCTCCCTGCCCCCTATCCTACGTACTTCTTGTTCCTGACTCTTCCGCCTCAAGAGACATGCAGGACAAAATTGTGTTGTGATTAAAAGAGATTAGATTGTTGAACCTCATCTCCACTCATCAATAAAGAGATACTGCTTCCCAGCTCAGCCATGAGTCCCTGGTCATCTCTCTCTCCCGCCCGCGAAGCTAGCACGACATGGTAGCACAGCGGGTTAAGCATACATGACGCAAAGTGCAAGGACCGGAATAAGGATCCCGGTTCAAGCTCCCTGTTCGAGCCCCCGCTCCCCACCTGCAGGGGACTCACTTCACAAGCGGTGAAGCAGGTCTGCAGGTGTCTATCTTTTTCTCTCCCTCTCTGTCTTCCCCTCCTCTCTCCATTTCTCTCTGTCCTATCTAACAATGATGACATCAATAACAACAACAATAACTACAACAATAAAAATAATAAAAATAAATAATAATAAAGTGAACACTGAAGTGATTTTTAAGTTGACATAGTGGAAATAGAAAACTTAGTGGTTAATTTTAATTGAATGATATTTTCATTAGATGTAAATGGTCAAACATTTCAGTTAACAGGGTGAGAAAGCAGAGATTATATACAAATAGCACTGAAAACAGAGGTGCAATAGACATCAGGAAAAATTGACTTCTGGTCAAGGAATGTTTCTAGAGGTAAGATGAGACATTACGTAGGATAAAATTATCACTTCTTTGAGAAATCATAACCTTTATAACTATATGTATGCTAACCTAAGCACTTCAGAATACATTTTTAAAAAGCACAAAACCTCAAGGAAATAGGTGAACCCATAGTAAAAAATTGGAGGCACTGTCACTCCTCTCAGGCATAAATACAACATGCAGAAGACAGAAAGCTAAAGAGGATACAGAAGGTTCACATAACATTAACTGACTAGACCACACTGATCTTTCTGTAGCTGTCCACCTGGCTTCATCAAAAGATATATCTTGCCAACAGCACAATATAGTCTCTAGAGGGATTTCTTCTGAGCCATAAAAGCACCTTTGTTGGGGGTGGGGGGCTGGGCAGTAGTGCAGCAGGTTAAGCACACATGAAGCCCAAGGATGGGAGTATTTCTGAAACCATAGAGCATGTGCTCTCGCCTCAGCAGAGTGAAAGTAAACAAAGGTATAAAGTGACACCATTGAAGAAGAAAAGTGAAGAGAGCATGGGAGAACCACAGGAAACTCTCATCACCTAACTTACCTGGGGAATCCAAAGGCTCCGTGGGAGGGGTAGGGGACTCACAGGTGGGGATGCTGCAGTATTCCCACCTCACGGCACTGTTGGTGGTATAGCACCAAGGGGCAACTTCTCCATCGGGGTTACGGCAGTAGTTTCCAACCAGATTCCTGAAAAGGAAGGCATCTGTTGTTAAGATTTCGGAGGCTCTGGCCGGGCTGGCTTGCTTCACGGCGGGTAATAGAGACGCGGAGACAACGGCTGGGCAGGGAAGCTGTATTTCTTTATTCAGGAACAACGATTCATAAACTAAGACAAACTAATCACCAAAAAGAACTCTGCTGTCTCTTTGCGGCGGCGCAAGCACTCTCTCTCTTACTCTCGAACTCAGGAACTCCCTCTTACTCTGTAACTCTGAAACTCTCGAACTCAGGAACTCAGGAACCCTCCAACTCTGGCACTCTCGAACTCAGGAACCCTCTCTCGGGGTTCCTTGGGGCGGGGCCAAGCGGGCCGCGAAATTAACTGGACTGATCCAATTCTCTTGGCGGGGGAGGGTTAGAACAAACCAATGTAAAGCATATGACAGGCATCATGAATATAGTTCTCAAAAAAGGCTAAATAACTAAAATGGTGGCTGTTTATTATTATATTCAAACTTATTCTTAAATGAAGTTGATGTGACTATAAAATACACTGTAGCGCTATATCGTTTAAGCTATGGTATGCTATATTTTAACATAACCAGTGGTTAGTAATTTTCAAAACTGTATAAAAAGTGGAAACATAAGCAAAGCAAAATTCCATGGGTTATGATATGATGATTCTCCTGAGGACATTTTTGAAATGTTTTCTTTCTGCGGAGACTTAACAACACAGGTCTATTGCTTTGTGCTGAACACTGTTCTATATATTGGAGGTACACACGACATTTTCACACTATTCCTACATCAGTGTGTGTCCACCAAATGTATGGAATGGAGTTGGCCCAGTCCTGGAAGTATCCTAGCACTTCAGCTTAACTTGAATGGGAGGTAAGTCAAAACAGATTACTGTGAATGCATCCCACTCTCAAAGTTTCTCATTTAGAAAATCTGGAGAAAGTCTTATTAACTTACAAATTGAACGTATTTATGAATAGTCAGAAACTGCTGGGCTGGCAAGAACTCCCCATGAGAAACAGTTTTATAAGAAAACTAGTGCTAAATTTCTTTCATTGAACATGACATTCCAAGGCTTCAGTAAGAACATTTTAGCCCAGAAATAAGCCCACACATATATAATCACTTAGCATATGACAAAGGGACCAAAACCATTCAATGGGGGAAAGATGACCTCTTGAACAAATGGTTCTAGAGAAATTTGATGGCCACATGTAGAAAAATAAAACTAGAAGGGGTTGGGCAATAGCACAACATGCACATGGTGCCAAGTGCAAGGACCAGCTTAAGGATCCTGGTTTGAGTCCCCAGCTCCCCACCTGCTGGGGGGGTCACTTCACAGGTCTACAGGTGTCTATCTTCCTCTTCCCCTCTGTCTTTCCATCCTCTCTCCATTTCTCTCTGTCTAATCCAAAAACAACATCAATAACAACATCCATAATAATAACCACAACAAGTAAAAAAAAAAAACTAGGGCAACAAAAGGGAAAAAATAGCCTCCAAGAGCAGTGGATTCATGGTGCAGGCACCGAGCCCCAGCAATGACTCTAGAGGCGAAAGAAAGAAAGAAAGAAAGAAAGAAAGAAAGAAAGAAAGAAAGAAAGATCATCAATTAACACCATGCACCAAAATCAAATCAAAATGTATCAGAGATCTAGATGTTAGATCAAAACACTAAAACATATTCAATAAAATATCAGTGAAGCACTTTCAGGTTATTAGCATCAAACATATATTTGGAAACTCAAGTCCATGTGAAATGAAAACAAGTAAATAAATGGGACTATGTAAACTAAAGACCTCTAAACATTGAAAGCAAACTACACAAGAATAACCAGGGAACCCAGTAACAGGGAGAAAATACTTAAACATCAACATCAGACAAATGATTGCTATCAAACATCTGTAAAGAACTGGTACAGGTCAACAAAAAATAAAAATAAAAATAAAAAATAAATAACCCAGTTAAGAAGTGGGCCAAATAACTGAATGGGCAGCTTTCTAAGGAACAGTTACACCTGGTCCCGATGCATATGAAGAAATGCTCCCTTTCATTAGAGAAATGCAGACTAAGACTGTGCTGGGATTCCACCTCACACCTGCGAGAATGTGCTACATCAACAGAACAGGAAGTAGCAAGTGCTGGTGAAGTTGTGGAGAAAAAGGGACTCTTCCACACTACTGTTGAACCTACTGCAGCCCCTGGAAGATGGTATAGAAAGTCCTTAGATAAATAAAAACAGAATTACTTTATGACCCGTTAATACCACTTAGTTGTTGACCTAAAGGACATGCCAACACTTATCCAAAGGGAGAGAGGTTCCCCCATATTCACAGATGCATCCATGATTCACTGTGGCACAAGACTGGGTGCAGGCAAAACGCCCATTGACAGATGATTGGCTAAAGAAGTTAGGAGATATACAGTCCTTGGAATACTACTCTGAAATAATAATAATAGTAATAAAATGATGATATTGTGTCCTTTGAGACAGAATGGATGGAGCTGGAGGTGATTCTGCTTAGTGAAATAAATAAAGAGAAGAAAGACAAGTACTGGATAGTCTGACTCATACACAGAATCTAAGGAACCAGTGCTCATGAACTTACCAAAACATGCAAGCAAGAAAACAAACAGAGCAAGCAAATAGTATCTAAGTCTTGTAAGAACTATGGTGGTGGTCTTTGGGAAGTGGGAGGGTGGGGACACAGAATTTTGATGGTGGGTGTGATAGAGAGCTATACCTTGCAACCCACTGTAATAAAAATAATAATAAAAGAGTGCTTTAATCATAGACTACTACAGGTAAAATGAAACAGGCAAAGTCAAAAGGATTTCACATTCTCTGGTATCAGATAGGAAATGACATAAGAAGGGTACTTACGGAAGTCAGGAGGTAGTGTAGCGGGTTAAGTGCAGGTGGCTCGAGGTGCAAGGACCGGCGTAAGGATCCCGGTTCTAGCCCCCAGCTCCCCACCTGCAGGGGAGTCACTTCATAGGCAGTGAAGCAGGTCTGCAGGTGTCTGTCTTTCTGTTCCCCTCGCTGTCTTCCCCTCCACTCTCCATGTCTCTCTGTCCTATCCAACAACGACGACAACAAAAGGGAAAATAAATTAAACTTTTTAAAGGAGGGCACTTACTTGCAGGGGTAGTTATCTGGAGTCCTAGCATGTCTGTGTGGGGTCTGTTCCCTCCAGCGCTGACAGGTATAGCCTGATACAGTGACAGATATGTTTCCTTGATAGCTTTCACCATTCCCCTTTAGGCATTGATCTGTTGGGTTAAAGGGTGATAAGTCTGGTGCTTGACTAGCAGGAAAATTTATAATACATGCTCTTTTTTTTAAGAACGCACACATGGATTAAGGGGAAGATGTATGAATGGAACATACTACTCTTCAATGATTTTAGGAGATGTAAAAATTTTCCTAACCTTTTCAGTCTAAGTTTACTTTAAAACCCTATCTATAAGTCCATCTCATGAGGACATGAAGTAAAATAACCCTGATTAGATGTTTCTCATATCTCTTTGTTCATCTAGTCATACATAATAGACATCAAAATGTGTTACTTCACAAGCACACTTATAAATACCAATGATACAAATTTCTGAGAGACATGGTGAATATGAAGAAACTCACTCAA
Source organism: Erinaceus europaeus (assembly GCF_950295315.1). Classification (NCBI taxonomy): domain Eukaryota; kingdom Metazoa; phylum Chordata; class Mammalia; order Eulipotyphla; family Erinaceidae; genus Erinaceus; species Erinaceus europaeus. The sequence continues at coordinate 1,091,306 of NC_080174.1, forward strand.
CAATGGAAGAGGGTTCCATCTATAGAGGTGTGTATGGAATGTTGAAGGAATGAATGAAAGCCTAGTTTATTAGTAACTGATTATTAGTGGTAAATTTTTGCATTGTATTCCAAGTACAGTAAAAATTTGAAGCACCATCAGTAGCAAGGAGTGAGGATGTGCTGAAGAGCTATGTCCCCAGTCCTGACCAGGACCAGGGTTTATCTCTGCACAGTTATGTACCAAAGATAAGGAATGCACACAGGAGAGCACACTAGGTAAGCTGCAATCTTGTCTACTAGAAACAGCAAGATGGGACACAGACCAAGTTCTGGCCAATAGGAAAGAGCAAACATGAGTTCTCTGTGTTCCCTGAGCAGGTAAGGTTTTCCAGCATTAGGGACGAGTCCAGTAGTTCTTGTACTAGAAGAAAACTGAGTTCTCCTTTCAGTCATTAGTAAACATAGCAACTTAAATTGTCCAAAACTGGTCAAGATAAATTACAGGAACCCCTCTCTTGTAGCACTGGGGCGGAGAATTCAATGGCTGCCTGCCAAACACATCTGCATGTCTTACAGCTTCACAGCAAGGCCAAGGAAGTAGAGAGGAATGGAGTGCTTTGGAGCTTCCCCGTCCACATGATGATCACTTATTTCAGTTTAGGCCCAAACCTCACCCATTCTTCACAATCATGACTCTTTAGGGCCAAGAGAAATCACCTACCGATGTCATATCAGCAATCACACCTACAGTTTCTGAAAGAAGCTCTGTTGGCTTTTCCTTTCATAGACCTCCCTCAAGAAACACTTACTTATGGCTTTAAAAAGGTTAAAGGTAAATATCACTCAGAATAGATAATGGATGAATATTGTAATCCAAAAAACAAATGGAAGAGCAACATAAATAATAAAGTTAATTAATTCTCTTATGTTCATTAATGCACACAGCATTAAAACACCAATTATAAATTTCATTTGAATATATTTTCCCATGGCTGATCATTCAGTACAAATTTTGAATAACTGCCTTTTAGATTTGTAACAAGGAAGAGGTGAATGTTTTCTGTTATAGGACACTCTCATGAAAGTATGACACAGAAGGTCTATTATAATCTCTTATATGATACAACAAGTCAGATATTATTAATTGACAGCACAGTATGACCCAAATATGAATATTGTAAAAGTTATGAGAAGACAAAGCTCAAGGACCGGCGTAAGGATCCCGGTTCGAGCCCCCGGCTCCCCACCTGCAAGGGAGTCGCTTCACAGGCAGTGAAGCAGGTCTGCAGGTGTCTGTCTTTCTCTCCCCCTCTCTGTCTTCCCGTCCTCTTTCCATTTCTCTCTGTCCTATCCAACAACAACAGCAATGACTACAACAATAAAAAAGGGCAACAAAAGGGAATAAATAAATATGAAAAAAAATTTTTTTTAAGTTATGAGAAGATATTAAAATTATTAGAAATTTGCTCATCTCATTAAAAGGTACTGCTCATCAAGTTGTGGTGTCCATACACAATGGAATACTACTCAGCTATTAAAAATGGTGATGTCATCATTTTCAGGCCGTCTTGGATGGAGCTTGAAGAAATCATGTTTGAGGAAAACACTAAATAGAACTTGGAGTGAAGTTGGTGTACTGCACTAAAGTAAAAGACTAAAAGTAAAGTAAAGTAAAGTAAAAGGGAGGGTTCAGGTCCTGGAACAGGATGGCAGAGAACCTAGTGGGGGTTGTACTGTTATGTGAAAACCTGGGAAGTGTTCTGCATGTACAAACTATTGTATTTACAAACGTCAACTGTAAAACATTAACCCCCTAATTTAAAAAAAGGGGGAAAATGCTGCTCATAAAATACTGGTAAATTTGATAAATATAACATTGCAGAAAAGGGTAAAGAAGAAAGACATTTGAAATAGGGCAGGTAGAAATAGTTATCTTGGCTATATTCAAACCTGATTAAGCTACCAATTTCATTAGAGGTAAAAGAGCTTTGAAAGCTCAATCAGCAGTCCACAAAAGCTACAATAGCATGCTGTCATTAGCAAAAACTCAGGACAAGAAATGTTTCCAATAATAGGAATAGGCATTCCATAAAGAAAATAGGACAAAACAATACTAAATGTGCCCTTTATTAATGCAGAGCTGAATAATGCATAAGACATGCAAAATAAGAAACAAATAGCATAAGAGATACAGTTGGAGACATCTGCATACCTTTCTCAGCAATCTATAGTTAGGCACCAACACACAAAAACAGTATACAGAGGCCCAAACACCACTAAGTCACTTGGCTTGACTGATCTTCACAGACATAAGATAACTAACAACATAAGAGACCTAAATACCATGGGATAATCTCTTCGGCACCATGAGACTAACTTCACTTATAACAAATCAGTCATAGAGCCCATAGTCTGACCAGTCGAGAATGGAAGAAATCAACAGAGCTACTGCAGAAGGCAACTTGCACTGAAGGAGAAGGCAGCACTGAGGGTCATTAGGCATTTTTTATGTTCTTCTTACCTTGGGAAGTTGAAGGTTCTGTGGGGGAAGAAGAGGAATTACAAGATGGGATCTTGCAGTATTCCCACCTCACGGCACTGTTGGTGGTATAACACCATGGGGCAACTTCTCCATCAGGGTTACGGCAGTAGTTTCCAAACAGATTCCTGAAAATCAAATTATTTTTCCAAGATGGCTTAAAAAAGTGATGAGCTGGGAGTCGGGCGGTAGCACAGTGGGTTAAGTGCACGTGGCGCAAAGTGCAAGGACCCACCTAAGGATCCGGTTTGAGCGCCGACTCCCCACCTGCAAGGGAGTCACTTTACAAGCGGAGAAGCAGGTCTGCAGGTGTCTGTCTTTCTCTCCCCCTCTCTGTCTCCCCCTCCTCTCTCCATTTCTCTCTGTCCTACCCAACAACGATGACATCAATACCACAACGATAATAATAATACAATAAAACAAGGGCAACAAAAGGGAATAAATTAAAAAATTAATATTTTTTAAGAAGTGATCAGCTGCTTATTCATCTTTACATTGTTTGCTTTAGTTTTATTCATGGTATGTATATTGTTTGGTTAGCATGCAGGCTCTGGTGGTGCTGAATCCAGATCTGGCCAATAACCACAAGTAACAGAAACTGATAGGTGAAAACTGAGCATGTGGAGTAGGGTGGCATGAGATTCCATGGAATTAATAGTATTTTATTTTCTTAGATAGAAGCTTGCAATGTATACCTTGATGATTAAGACTCAAGAAAATGGCTCTGGTGGTCACTGTGCCATATCTGCAAACAGAGTCTGTTCAGTGTTATTCAGCCTCAGAGAATATGCACCCCACTCTTGGAACAGAAGTACTCCTAACCAGTGTGCATTACGAGTATGGGACTTGTAATAACACAGTCCCGTGTGTTAGAATTTCCAACTTAGTGGCATGAGGTGGGGCTCAAGAATGGGAAATTCTAAAAATGTTCCTGAGAATCTTGTTGATGCTGTGGGAAACCTCACTTTTCAAATCCGGTTTCTACTCAGTTCAGTTCTTGGTTTCCTATGCCTTACTTGGACATGACTTGTCTTCATTTTCAGGATTCATGAATGCTATATCCTTATGATAACAGACTTTGAGAATAAGTGACAGGATTTACTCCTGTCAGACACAGAAGGAAGACCCATGTGGAAGACCCATGTGGAACCTACTTGGTGGGGTAGTTCTCCGGGGTCCTGCTGTGGCTGTGAGGGCTCTGTTCCCTCCAGCGCTGACAGGTGTGCCCAGAGACAGTCACAGCTACGCTGCCCCTGTAGTTCTCACCGGTGCCTTCCAAGCACTGATCTGTGGGGTTGAAAGTCAGTGTATTACTACAGTAGATTGCTAGAACAGGAATTAGAAAACTCAATAAAGACTTTTTCAAAGGCAGAAGACACAGACTCCAGGGAAGAGGTATTGAATGCAGGAATCTGGTCTTCAAGTACTCCTCGGAACTGGGCATTTGAAAATAGTTAATTATTTTCAGAAGAAGTCCACATTCTTACAACTACATGTTTTAGATGTCTCTTGAGGAATTCCCACAAAAACTAGGCTCGTGAAATAGGTACTTCTTTCTTCCTTCCTTCTTTTACTCACTTAGTCAGGTGGGCAGGAGTCAGTAAGCACCCCCCACACCTCCACACACTATGTGCTCTTGATTCTTCCACAAATATTATCTTACTCTCCTTGCAAGGAATCAATTATTCACTGAGTGACAGACAATAAGTGACCTACGTAGTCTATTTGCTAAAGGCAAACAAGAAAGACACAGAGAGAGGCCACTGAAAGGACAGAAATGTCTTTAAGGGAAAGTCCACATAGTTAGGAATAAGGATTTAAAAATGAACTCTGATAATAACAAATAAGAAAAGATCCAAAATGGCAACTGCCTAGCAGTGCCAGGATTACTCTCTGTGAAACTGGGGCAACAGACGCTGCAGCTACACCAACTACATGAACTAAGTGACACAGGAGTAACCCTTGAGATGGTAGCAGAGGAGAAGTGCACGGAACACAAGAGAAGAGACAAAGACAGCTGAAAGGCACAGCTCCTTCCCTCACAGTGCTCAGTGGCCTTGGATCACTCAGGGCTACTGATAACAGGGGAAGCCCGTTGGTCTCTCTGCAAAACTAAGCAATAGAAGTAACAGTGGGAGGCTTTCCTGTCTCAATACCCTTTGAGTTCTCTGGGTCACCTATTCTCCATGCCTACATCCCCCCAGCATCTCTGGAAAACCTACTCTGGTGGTCTCCCACCTGAGTGCTCTACCCAGACTTCTCAGCCAAACACCATTTGCTCTCACAAGTCCACCATACCCACAACCCTACCCTGAGACAGAGCCTCCACCTAGAGACATCCAGCCCAAATGGAACCTCTGGAATGCCAGAAGCCCCTCACATCCACCAGACCCCATGTGCCCCACCAAGAGATATCTGGGTCATGTCCAGCCCACACCAGGCTCCATGGGGATGTCGGACTACCTCATGTACCCTTCCAGACCCTGAACATCCTGCCTAAAGACAGACAGGTTGTGTTTAGCTTGTTCCAGGACCTGTCAAGCCACTGAACCCCACAGTGTGCTCCTCCTGACCCTACATGCCCCACCTGAAGTCGGCAGGATGGTACCCAGCCTGTGCTGGCACTCTGAAGCCAATGAACCCCTAAGTGCAAGCACCAGACCTTGCATGCCCTGCCTAGAGACATCAGGTTGCATTCATTCTACTCAGCTGTGACCATGGACTAAGAACTCAGACTGACAGGGATACAGACGTCACACAGGCTCCTGTGCTAAATGTGAATAGATATAGGCCCTAGGTCAGATCTATGGGGTTTATAATTAATGGTAATTATATACTCTCCCTATATCTGGGAGCTACTCTCTTCTCTAATTCAGCATTCTAGTTCTATTCTCAACTCTGACACCATCTTCCAAGACTATAATTTCAGCCCATCCGCATGTTAGCTGTCAGGCTCTAGCAAAAATTAGTAGTCATGGGCCCCTAAAATACACTTCCTAGTTTCTTCTCACATAAAGATGCTTAGTTCCATCTGCTCTATTCTTACCTTTAGGTTCCTGATTATTAAACAATTTGTTCTGCTTTATGTCTCACTGTCTTTTTTTTTTCAATTGCTTCCAGGGTTATCACTGGGGCTTGGTGCCTACACCATGAATATACTGTCCTGGAAGCCATTTTTCCTTTTTATTTTTAGTGGAATAGAGATAACATGAGAGTGGAGAGACAGAGAGGGAGAAAGACATCTGCATCACTTGCCCTCACACCCAGGAAACTTCCCTACTGCAGGTGGGGGGCCTGGGGCTCAAACCTAGGTTCTTAATGTGCATTCTTAACCTGGCACACCACTACAGGGAATTCTAAATTCTAAATCCCTCTACAGGAAATTCTAAAGGGACTCTTATAAAAGCAAACACACACACACACACACACACACACACACACACACACACACACATCTCTCTCTCTCTCTCTCTCTCTCTCTAAGACCCACATAAAATAATGGTACTGAAACATTTAAAAAATGAAGTTTCATTAAATGTTAATGGTCTAAAGATACCCATCAAAAGGCACAGAATAAGAATGTGGATTAAGAAGCATAACCCAACCACATGATACTGACAGGAGGAAAGAAACAGACTCAAAGTGAAAGGATAGAAAAACCATCATACAAGCCAATGTCCCTCAAAGAATAAAGAATAAAAGCAGAGTCAGTCATACTTAAATCTGTTACAATGTACTTCAAAATTGCCAGGAGCCATTTCTCTGCTTTATAGATGATAAGCTTTGAGACAACGGGAACCCCTCAAGACAAGTGTTAATTCCCCCCTGGGCAGGCCATTTCCCCTTAGGTAAACCATTTATCAGTAATCAAGTGAGTCAACATAAGTGAGTCAACACACAGCTTGGTTTCCACCATTTGTTGCAAGGAACATTCTGCTTTGAAGCTTGCTCCCCCTCCCCCTCCTCCAGCATTCCCTCTCCTTCCCCAAAGCCTTATAATGCCTGTGTTCACAATAAAATTTTGCAGCTTGATCAGAAACCTGTCTTGCTGTCATTCTTCGTGTCTCGTGTCCCTATCATTTCAGGTCTCATTGGGTTCCTAGCCCCTGTTCACCGCCCTGCTGGTCGGGGCACAAAATAATTAAAACAGTAAACGATTATTGGAAACTATATCATCTTGGATCAGTCAACCACGAGAAGCTCACAACAGTACATATCTATGCTCCAAATGAGGGGACAGAAAAGCAGGCAAAGCAGTTACTGAGACACCGGAGAAGTACACCACTAGCAGCACATGACAGTAGGGATTTTAACTCCCCACTCTCTCAGGCAGATAGAACAACCAGGCAGAAAAGCAGTAAGGAAACAAGAAAACTGAGTGGAGACATGGGTAGATATCTTCAGAGCTCTTCATCCCCCAATAGTGAAATATACGATGGTTCAAGAATTGCTATTCATAGAAGGATGACACCAGAATGAAGTCTGATTCTATAAAATATCCCTAAAAGTATCAAATATATTTTGGTCAATTAAACAGTTATTTATTCATACATATTGTATCAGAAAAATAGAGGGGTTTCTTCCTTAACACAGCAGTCCTAAGTGGCCCATTGCCTAGCAATACTTAAAAGTTTGCACAAAACTCAGATGAGTGAGATAGTTGACTCTGATAGTGTGCTGCTTTGCCATGTATGTGACCCCAGTTTAAGCTTTTGCCCCCACTGCATTACTGCCACTGAACGATCAGTATGGGATGGGTACTCCACCTGACAAGAACAGAAGACATCATCTTGCTAAAAGCACTTGGAATATTCTAAAATAAAATCATTATCTTAAGAATCATAATACCAGCTTCAAACAACTGGAAATTACTGAAATGATAACGATTTCTGACCAGAGAGTATCAACAAAGGTATTTTACAAAGCAGTATCACTGGAAGATACAAGTGAAGATAGCATTGGTGTTGCTCAGGTAATTCTCATGACTCTTCTTACCTGGGATAATCATAGGCTCTGTGGGTGGGCTTGAGGACTCACAGGTGGGGATGCTGCAGTATTCCCACCTCACAGCACTGTTGGTGGTATAACACCATGGGGCAATTTCTCCATCAGGGTTCCGGCAGTAGTTTCCAAACAGATTCCTGAAAAAAGAAGTGATCATGAGTCTGGATTTCCAAGAAGGGTAAATCAGTGAGCCAGATATTATAGACTTTGCATCAACAATTATCATTGTCTTAATTTGTCATGATTCTATTGACATTGTTAGTTCATCATGATAATGGATTCAGATCCATTTGAAACTCAACAATTATGACACCAAATTACAGGTAGCATTTTAATTAATAAAACTTAACCCCTTACATTTCACATAATTAGAAGATGGATGACACATCATAAAATACATTGCATGACAGTTTAGAATCAAGAAATCATACTTTACTCTGTGCAGGAGAGTTATTATAGAAAGAAAAGGCAATTTCTACACTATTCCTCCCTTTCATGTATTTATCCTAGAAATGGAACACAAGTATCCTATTCCTATGGAATTGTTATCAACCTTAGTGTGCTTTTAGTGGGGGCTTATGTAACATTATAAATGGGACTTATTCCTAGATTTACTAATTAGAATATGTAGACAAAGGCCCAAGAATGGGCAGGTATACACATTCCCAAGGATGCTTATGATGTTGTATGGAAAAACATACTTCGCAAACTTGTGTTGTAGTGAGTTAAGTAATCTGTTTTCCTTCCCTTTTAGGCTATGATAAGTTTTAATTACATAATATACAAATGCTCATTACTATTATAACAAAACTCCAGGCAAGTCAGTGGGATTTCCTGTTGCATGGTGTTGAACAGACAAGGAGGCCAGTGGGGCACTTACTTGGAAGGGTAGTTCTCTGGGGTGTACTCATGCCTGTGAGGGGTTTGTTTCCTCCAGCCTTGACAGGGCTGTCCAGATACAGTTATGGCCATGTTTCCTTGATAGTTTTCACCATTTCCCTCCAGGCACTGTTCTATTGGGGCAGAAAGTTGTAAGATTATTGCTTTAAATGTAAAGAGAAACCACAGTGAAGACCTTTTCAAAGATAGAAGGCAATGATGCCTGGGAAAGAGCTATGCTAGCAAGAAGCATACATCTGTCTTTGCTCACTCCTCCTCCTCTAAATTGAATATTTTAAAACTGTTGATCCATTCAGAATACATTGACTTGCTTTGGCTCTGTGTTAAAGATTATGTCTGAGGATCTTCTCCAGGTTCATGGACCTTATGTTAGAAAGTCATTTTCTCAGTCTCATAGGGCAGGAATTAACACTTTTTTTTTTATCTCCCAAGTCTCTGATCCTCATATCCATGATCCAACTTTTTTTTTTCTTTTCTTGCCAGAACACTGTTCAGTTCTGGCTTATTGTAGTGCTGAGGATTGAATCTGGGATCTTGAATCTATAAAGACAGCATCAGAAAATTCAAAAGCAATGAAATCATCCCAATCATCTTCTCAGACCACAGTGGAATTAAACTAACATTTAACAATCAACAGAAGATTAGTAATAGTCCCAAAATGTGGATGCTCAACAGTACACTACTTAACAACTACTGGGTCAAAGAGGAAATAAAGGAAGAAATCAAAATGTTTTGAGAGTTCAATGAAAATGAAGACACAAGCTATCAAAATATTTGGGACACAGCTAAGGCAGTACTGAGAGGGAAGTTCATAGCCATACAAGCACACATTAGGAAACAAGAAAAAGCACATATAAACAGCCTGATTACACATCTTAAAGACCTAGAAGGAGAAGAACAAAGGAACCCTAAAGCAATCAGAAGAACAGAAATAACTAAAGTTAGGGCAGAAATAAATAACATTGAAAATAAGAAAAGCATACAAAGATCAACGAAAGTAAATGTTGGTTCTTTGAAAGAGTGAACAAAATCAACAAACCTTTAGCCAGACTCAAAAAACAAAAAAGGGAGAAGACCCAAATGAACCAGATTGTAGATGAAAGAGGAGATATCACAACAGACACCACAGAAATTCAACATATCATGCAAGGATTCTATGAACAACCATATGCCACCAAGCTAAAGAACCTGGAGAAAACGAATGATTTCCTAGATACCTATGAACTTTCAAAATTAAATAAAGAGAAATTAGATAATATGAACAGGCCCATCACAGCTAATAAAATTGAAATAGTTACAAAAAGCCTTCCCAAGAATAAAAGTCCTGGACCAGATGGTTTTACAAATGAATTTGACAAATTCTTCAAAGAAGAACTAATACTTCTACTTTTAAAAGTCTTCCAGAAGATTGAAGACACTGGAATACTCCCTCCCAGATTCTATGAAGCAAACATCATTCTGATACCAAAAGCAGACAGGAACACAATCAGAAAAGAAAACTGCAGACTAATATCTCTGATGAACATAGATGTTAAAGTATAGAACAAAGTTCTATCCAACCAGATACAGCAGTATATTCAAAAGATTGTTCATCATGAACAAGTGGGGTTTATCCCAGGGATGCAAGGTTGGTTTAATATACATAAATCAATTAATGTGATCCACAGCATCAATAAAAACAAGACCGAAAACCACATGGTCATATCAATAGATGCAGAGAAAGCCTTTGACAAAATACATCCCTTTATGATCAAAACACTACAAAAAATGGGAAAAGATGGAAAAATCCTGAAGATAGTGGAATATATATAACAAACCTACAGCCAACATCATACTCAATGGGGAAAAACTGGAAGCATTTCTCCTCAGATCAGGTACTAGACATGGCTGACCACTATCACAATTATTATTGTATTGGAAGTTCTTTCCATAGCAATCAGGCAGGAGCAAGGAATTAAAGGCATACAGATTGGAAGAGAAGTAAAGCTCTTCGTATTTGCAGGTGACATGATAATATACATAGAAAAACCTAAGGAATCCAGCAAGAAGCTTTTGGAAATCTTCAGGCAATACAGTAAAGTGTCAGCAAAATTAACATTCAAAAGTCAGTGGCATTCCTCTATTCAAACACTAAGTTAGAAGAAGATGAAATCCAGAAATCAATTCCTTTTACTATAGCAACAAAAACAATAAAATATCTATATAGCAACAAAAACAATAAAATATCTAGGAATAAACCTAAACAAAGAAGTGAAAGACTTGTATACTGAAATTATGAGTCACTACTCAAAGGAATTGAAAAAGATACAAAGAAGTGGAAAGCAAAGTGCAAAGCGCAGGACTGGAATAAAGATCCTGGTTTGAGCCCCTGGCTCCCCACCTGTCTGGGAGTCATTTCACAAGTGACTTCTTTCCCCCTCTCTGTCTTCCCCTCCTCTCTCCACTTCTCTCTTTCCTATCCAACAACAACATCAATAACTACAACAATAAAACAACAAGGGCAACAAAAGGGAATAAATAAATGTTTTAAAAATTAAAAAAATACAAGCAACAGCCTAGCTGTTTATCTGCCTAAATCAGAGTTCCAAGGTATGTAAAGTACACACTTGATCAAAGAAAAATCAACATAAGTGAATATATAAGGTTATACATATTATCACTCTGCTCTTAGAAATCAATATAACAGATGAGAATCACCAGGGAGAGTACAGATAAACTACAGAACACTAAATCATTGGATCTGTTATTTCTGGAACAGTCCACCTTACAACACTAAAGCTTTGCCACATATAGATGGAAAATCCCCAAAGAAGACCCAACCCTTTTCTGAACTTTGAAACCAATTTCAACCAGTAGAAAAGTCAGTGAAGTTATACAGCATATGTTGTGGCCAGAATATAATGAAAGCATCAGTAAACCTAATGAGCCTACCCTAGAAAATAATTCTTTTATTTTTTTTTAGATTATTTATTTATTTATGAGAAAGATAGGAAGAGAAAAAGAACCTGTACACTCTGGTCATACATGTGCTGCTGGGTATTGAACTTGGGCCCTCATGCTTGAGGGTCCAGTGCTTTATCCACTAAACCACCTCCCAGACCACTAGAAGATAATTCTACTGAAGGAAAAAGGTGAAGATGGCATGATGGTCTTCAGGAAACTCTCATGACCCTTCTTACCTGGGACAACCAGATGCTCCGTGGGAGGGGTAGGGGACTCACAGGCGGGGATGCTGCAGTATTCCCACCTCATGGCACTGTTGGTGGTATAGCACCAAGGGGCAACTTCTCCATCGGGGTTACGGCAGTAGTTTCCAACCAGATTCCTGAAGAGGGAGGGAACGTGAGTTCACTTCTAGGGTATCAAGTACATGGGTCAGGTGCTTGCTTATTACTTTGTAGTAACATTCCTTACTGTATTTCTGTCTCATTCTCTTTTAACCAATTCCATTGACAGCTTGACTCAGGGTCCAGGTGGTACCATATCTAATCAGTGCTCAGCAATTTTAAAAAATGATTAATATGTGGAAATTTGAGCAATTAGAATGGATACTACAAAATTCCCAGGCGTTGTGGTACACAGTAATTTTCTAGAGAAATGTTTTAAATATACTCGTGATGGTATAGACTCAAGAAAAAGAGGTTTTTGTTTCTGTAGTGCCCATTGTGTAACATATTGCAAGTGAGATGAATATTTTTCCTGCTTTAGTGCCCAAAAGAGTCTTCATTCTAAGTTTGAAATCATTGAAATCAAAGTTTCTTTAGCCTTACTATAAGTTTAGTGTTATGTGGGAGGTGGGGGGCTTTAAGAAATGATTTTGGATAATACCACTTGAGCATATATCCAAGGGCACGAAAACACAAACTCAGAAGGGTAGATGCACCCCCATGTTCACAGTTCCACTAGTCATAACAACTACGCTATGTAAGAAGCCTAAATTCCCAAGGAGAGATAGATGAATGGATAAAGAAGTTTTGGAACATAAATTTAATACTATCTATTCTGAAATTTAAAAAGATGAGATTGCATCACTATGAATAAAGTGATGGGACAGGGGCAGGGAGTGACCATGCCAAGTGAAATAGAGAGGTTAAGCACAACTACTGGATGGCTTAACTCATATGTAAATGTAGATGGATAAAGCAAATGGACTCATAAAAACTAATGCTACCCACAATGGCTCTTGGACTTTGGAGAAACTATGGTTATTTGGTGGGCTGGGGGATCTAAGTGCTTTGGTGTAGAATGTGGTGATTTACACTAAACATGTATGGGTGGAGAATCATACCTTTGAAATATAATTTTGCAAAATACTGTTAAGTCATTAATAAAACTGAAAAATGAATAAATATTTCTAGGGGAAATGTTGCTGAATAAATCTACCCCTGTAGTTATGACTTTAGGATTTGTAGTTCAAGAATGAGCAGATGCACAAGATGTAACTACATTGCTACTGCTGTTCTGAGGGTGGCCTGCACTGCACTGCATAGCCATGTGCTAGCAATTTTCTATTTCCTTTCCCTTTCCTACAATTAGGCTTGATTTTTCTCCTAGGATCATGGATTCTACATTCCTATGACAACAAGATCGAGGGCTAAGTCAGAGATACTTTCCATTGTGTGGTGCCAGATGGGAATAAGACCCGTAGGAGACCTACTTGGTGGGATAGTTCTCTGGGGTCCTGCTGTGGCTGTGAGGACTCTGTTCCCTCCAGCGCTGACAGGTGTGCCCAGAGGCAGTCACAGCCATGTTCCCCCTGTAGTTTTCACCTGTGCCTTCCAGGCACTGATCTGTGGGGTTAAAAGTGTTTGCTAATTACTTAAATGGGGAAAAGAAATTACAATGAAGACTTTCTCAAAAGTAGACATCACAGAGGCCTGGAAAAGGGTAATGGAAGTAGGGAGTAACTTCAATCTGTCTTCTTCTCTAGTCATTAACATTAAATACTTGTGTAATTTCTGCATCCCGATAGGTCTGAGCTGCTTTCCATGGTCATAACTAGGAAAATTCTAGGCTACACTCATTTCAGGACCCGTCTTCCTCAAGTGGCAGAGCATTTGACCCAGTCTCCCTTCAGAGAGTGGGGCAGTCACTACCATTGATGTGTTACACTATGAGGGCAAGGTCCTATAGAAGCCCACAGAGGGTTTATGATGTTGTTCCTGTTGGAAGTGACCAGTGATGGTGGAGAATAGGATCCATTAGAGGTCTAGGCCCATCATATCTATGTGGGAATCCCAGGACTCCCTGACTAGGGCCCCGATGATGGGGTGACCTGGTAGTGACCAAAAGGGCCATCATTAAAGTGTGCTGGTCTCTTGCCCTTATCCAGCATTTGTCGTCCTTCCTTTTATCTGACATGGTTGGACTTTGAGTGAGGGAAGTGAAATAGGTAGTAGGTTGTCAGGGTCCTGACAAGGACCCCGCTTCTTAGTCTGGCTGAGTCAGCTGACCCACTCTGTTGTGCATCACAGGAGGGGGCTGAAGGGGCCAGACCAAGGGCAGCAGGAGTGAGTACACTGGGGGTCTTTCCAAGAGACGAAGCCAAGGATCACCCCAGGACACTATTTGCCTATGAGTAGTACATTTATTGTCTTTCAAGCAAGAGTTTTTATAGGTTGGTGTGGGGGAAGAACAGGGTGGCTATGGCCTAGCCTTATATGGTCAGGAATGTTAAGGGGTACCTTATATGGTCAAGACAGCAGGAGATAGAGAAATGGTGAGGGTCTTCTCAGTAACCGTTGGGTAAGTGGTCAAGCTAGTTTGGAGAATGAGGAAGTGAAACTGCCAGCTAGCACAGAGGAGATGTGGGCCCCTGCCCGAAGGAGACTCATGGGGGCTGGGCCCCATTTGGCAGGTTCCCTCTTGCTCAACCCATAGAGGCGAAACACCCCCGGGAGACTGACAGAAGGCCTTTACCTCCCAGGCATCCAGGGGTCCTGGGCCACACTTGACCTCGGCTTATGCAAGGCCCCACAGTAGGTGAGGAGGGTATATAGGTATAAGTGGAAACTATTTGATTAAGTACTTTATGGTGTCTTTTTTTTTTTTAGGTCTTTGTACTTGCTTATTGCAACTTATTGAGCCACTGCAAACTACTGTACACTTTTATTTTAAGGTGTATATTTTCCCCTAACTTATGGATACATATGCACATGTGCTCTATCTCATGGGATGAATATGAATAGATATGAGTCCCAGATAAGATTGATGGGGTATACAATTGACAATATTTAGATACGTTCCCATATTTGGGAGCTTCTCTCTGCTCTAGCTTCTTCTATCTTCTCCAGCTTTCTAGTCCTATTTCCAACTCTGACACCATGTCCCCAGACAATACCTTTAGCCCACCTGCATGTTAGCTATCAGGCTCAGGCAAAAATTAGTAAAGTCATGGGCCCCTTGGAGTAAACCTAAAATAGAGCCACTAGCTTTTTCCAAAATGGAGACCCCAAATCCCATCTGCTTTATTCTTACTTTTAGGTACCTGATGATTAAACAATTAGTTCTTCTTTATATCTTTATATAAAGAATAATTAAACAATTAGTTATTCTTTATGTCTTCTTTATATCTTCTTTATATTTTACTGTTTTTTCACCTACCAAGTTGCAGTTGCAACTATGATTCTAACCTGATGTCCCTGGGCAGATGACCTTACCAGTGTGTCCTGGAACCTCCCCTATCCAGGGCCCTGCCCCACTAGGGAAAGAGAGAGACAGGCAGGGGGTGTGGGTCCACCTGCCAACACCCATGTCCAGCAGAGAAGCAGTTACAGAAACCAGAACTCCCACCTTCTGCATCCCATAAAGATACTGGGTCCATACTCCCAGAAGGATAAAGAATAGGAAAGCTTCCAATAGAGGGGATGGGATATGGAACTCTGGTGGTAGGAACTGTATGGAATTGTACCTGTCTTCTCCTACAATCTTGTGAACCATTATTAAATCAATAAAAATTAAATACTTGAATACTGATGATTCTTGGACAAGTAGAAGAACTACATTGGTGATCAATTTCAATCTGGTTAGATCAAGAATTTCATTATGGATGTGAGGGTGATCTGGCTGTGACATCTGTCACCCCATTGATTGCCAGGGTTGATTCGGCTGATCTGGCTGACTAGGTGGGTGTCCCCTTCCTCCCTCACTGCTCCATGTGCATCCCTCCCAAAGCTGCATGCTCGGTCGAAGAGGACAGCCTTCCCTGAATAGAGACGGACCGGTCTTCGGTCGAGGGTATACGAGTAGCTGTGCTCCCCTGCTAGAACCTCCAAACAAGTGCTCAAAAATTTCATTACATGTATAGAATTTAGAAATTAAGGGGCCAAGCAGTGGCACACCTGGTTAAGTGCACACATTACAATGTGTAAGAACCCAGGTTCAAGCCCCTGGCCCCCATCTGCAGGGGGAAAGCTTCATAGGTGGTGAGCAGGGATGCAGGTGTCTCTCAGTCTCTCTCCCTCTCTATCTCTCCTTCCCTCTCAATTTTCTTTTATTTCCATCCAATACTAAATAAATAAAATAAAATAAAATATTTTTAAATAATTTAGAAATTAAAAATGAAAAGGGGGGAACAGCTATTGTGTGAAAACAACAACACTGGAGTAGTGGCTATATTCACAAGAGCCAGAAAAGGTTCTAGAATGTAGACTATTTTCACTAATAGGAACAGTGATCATTATACCTGTGATTCCCCATGACTGCAATCTCCACATAGAATCACACAATCAAATAAATGCACAAAGACTCAAAGTTTGTTCTTTGTAAAGTCAGTGTGGCTAACACCCTTGCTATCCTTTACGAAGATGGTAAATAGTGTGTCCCTGACCATTGGGGTTCTTAGTCTTTTATTGGTTAGTTACATAATATAGCAAAGGAATTACAAAATAGCTTGAAGTGTCAGCATAAGGCATAATTGGTTCAATAACAAAGGGAACTAAAATGGAAACAGAAACATCCCTGGAAGGGCAGAGACAACAAATAGCATGGCCATCATAGCTCTTCTACCAAGCTTACAATACTTCGAGATTTCTTCTAACTAGCACCCCAATGGGATCCTAGCAGATATATTGCTGTAAGGGCCAATAAGTCGCATCCCTTCTCATTCACCTCTAGTTACTTATCATGCTATTGCAGTTGACCTGGTGTTGGATTTGGGCCCTATAGGTATCTGTCAGAATTTGAGAAGTTAACAGAAGTTGTTCACCCTGCAGTGTAATTAGGCCATGGGTTGTGTGGATCTGTGGTAGGCAAAAAGCCTGGCATGCTCAGATAGATGTTTTCTCACAAGGAACAAACACGGGAGTAGAAAGGGTGAATTATTCTGCAAAAGCATAACATTCATGTATGCCTGAAGTAGAAATCTAGGTTATATGAAGCAAGTAGAGAAAGAGGTAAATCTGCCCTAAAGTAAAGGCATCACCATCCAGCTCTCAAAAATTGATAAAAAGAAGTGACAAAACACCAAAGAAATGGAAAAGGAGCACATAGCACTAACTATTTCATCCTAACAACTTTCGGGAACAATTTACCAAATAACAACAGGAGTCACTTTTTTTTTTAAGATCACTTGCAAGACCATCCAAGAGAACCCCCTATTCTGAACTATAGAAACAAATTTTACACCTATTTTCATAGCAGCACAATTCATAATAGCTAAAACCTGGAATCAAACCAGGTGACCAACAACAGATGAATGGCTGAGAAAGCTGTGGTATATATACACAATGGAATACTACACAGCTATTAAGAACAATGAACCCACCCTCTCTGACCCATCTTGGATGGAGCTAAAAGGAATTATATTAAGTGAGCTAAGTCAGAAAGACAAAAACAAGTATGGGATGATCCCACTCATAAACAAAAGTTGAGAAAGAAGAACAAAGAGGGAAACTCAAAGCAAGATCTGAGTGAGTTTGGAGTAGGGCACCAAAGTAAAAATCTCTGGGTGGAGGGTGAGGGTGGATGTTCAGCTTCACTGGGAGGAGGGGGGGGAGAGGACCAGACGGGACAGTCTTTTGGTGGTGGGAATGGTGTTTATGTACAATCCTATTAACTTGTAATCATATAAATAACTATGTAATTAATATGAGAGGGGAAAAACTGATTGAATGTCTCAAGGTTTTTAATGCACAGACCATAGGCTGAGTCTTTGAAATGTTGACTGTCCTAAAAGCTTAGACCTGGAGAACAGAAGCAACCGGTGGCAATACTTTATAAGATACAGATAAATATAAATAACATCAAAGGTCATAAATTTTGGTGAGGTTGTATATGATACAACAAATCCTAACAATGGGATTTTCAAAGTTAACCAACTGCCAAATAATTGGATTATAACAATAACTATCTACTGCCTTCTTAAACCCCCAAAGAGCAGGAAGCTCCCGCATCCTCTATAAAGCCCATATTTTCCCCAGTCCTGGAACCTCTAGGGTGCAGCTCACCTTCCTGCATACTTCTCTCAATTCATACCAACTGACACTGCATCTTCTGATCCCAGCCTATTCAATGCTCAGCATGCTTCACTTTGGAATGTGTCCAGAGATGTCAGGCAGGGAATGTCAACCCTTCAGCCTCATTACTCCAGTGAGACCTTTCCTTTCTCAGAGGACACCTTAATTCCATTTCTGGTGGTTCACTTCATAACAAAGCCTCAAAACCTAGATACAGACCAGGTCCCATGAGATAGGACAGATGTTCACATGTATCCATAAATTAGGGCAAATATATACCTGAAAGCAAAAGTGCACAATAGTCTGCAGTGAGTCAATATATGCAGCAAGCAAGTATAAAGACCTAAAAAGACACCATAGAGTGCCTAATGAAATAGTTTCTACTTAAACATAGATATCCTCCCCACCTACTTCCTATTATATTTCCCTCAGTCACTCCAAAGCTAACCTTATCAAAGTAGGGACTACAAAAGCTGAGTAAGGGCAAGAGACTGGCACACTTTAATGATGACTTTAGTTGCTATCAGGCCACCCCATCAGCTGGGGCCCTAGTCCAGGAGTCCTGGGATTCCCACACAGACATGATGGGCCTAGACCTCTAACAGATTCCTCTCTCCATTGTCACTGGTCATCTCCATCAGGAACAACATAATGGACCCCTTTGGGGGCCCTCATAAGGTTTTGCCCTCAATGTGGATCAATAACGGTAGAGAATGTCCCATTCTCTGAAGGGAGGTTGGGTAACATACTCCATCTACCACCTGAGGAAGATGGGTCCTGAAATAGGTGCAACTTGGGATATTCCTTCTCATGACCACAGAATGCATGTTCGGACCTACAGGGATGCAGACATTACATAGGATCTGAAGCTGAATATGGGCCCCAGGTCAAATCAATGGGGTTTACATCCAATAATATTTATACACTTATCCCATATTTGGGAGCTACTCTATTCTCTGATCCAGCTTTCTAGCCCTCTTTCCACCCATAACATCATCTCCCCAGACAATAACTTGGGTCCACCTGCATATCAGATGTCAGGTTCAAGCAAAAACTAATAATGTCATGGGCCCTTTGGAATATACCTAAAATAGACCTACTAGCTATTTCCAAAACAGAGACCCCCAAATCTCCATCTGCAATATTCCAGCCTTTAGGTTCATGATTAGTCAACAATTTGTTTGGTTTTATATGTTAGCTCTTTTTTCAGCCACCAGGTTCTGGATGCTAGCTTAATGCCAACCGGACCTCCCTGGGCAGATGACCCCACCAATGTGTCCTGGAGCCCTGCTTCCCCAGAGCCCTGCCCCACTGGGAGTATGGATTGATCTGTAGATGCCCACGCTCAGCAGGGAAGCAATTACAGGAGCCAGACTTTCCACCTTCTACACCCTATAATGACTCTGGATCCATATTCCCAGCGGGTTAAAGAATAGGAAAACTATTAGGGGAGGGGATGGGATACAGAGTTCTGGTGATGAGAATTGTACACCTCTTATCCTGTAGTTTTGTCAGTGTTTCCATTTTATAAATAAATTTTTTTTAAAAAAAGAAAAGAACTTAACCAATTAAGGCTTCCGTGGACTGAAGACTCCATGAATGCATCCTGGAGCTCCACTTCCCCAGAGACTCACCCTACTATGGAAAGAGAGAGGCAGACTGGGAGTATGGACTGATCTGTCAAAGTCCATGTTCAGTGGGGAAGCAATTACAGAAGCCAGACCTTCCACCTTCTGCAACCCACACCCCAGAGGTATAGAGAATGGGAAAGCTATCAGGGGAGGGGATGGGATATGGAGATTGGGTGGTGGGAATTGTGTGGAGTTGTACCCCTCCTACCCTATGGTTTTGTTAATTTATCCTTTCTTAAATAAAAAATAAATTAAAAAAATATTGAAATTATATAGCCTTATTCTGAATAAAAAGAATGGCAGTAAAAAGCTGTTTGTGAAGGTGATCTCATTGAAGGAGAAAATTGAAGGCAGCTTTGGGGGCCCTTGAAGGCTCTCATGACCCTTCTTACCTACAAGATCAAGAGGCTCTGTGGGTGGAGTAGAGGACTCACAGGCGGGGATGCTGCAGTATTCCCACCTCACGGCACTGTTGGTGGTATAACACCAAGGGGCCACTTCTCCATCAGGGTTACGACACAGGTTTCCAATCAAATTTCTGAAAAGAAAGTAATTATAAATCTATCTTTGGAGGTTAAAATTAAGTGATCAGGTACCTGCTTATCTACCTGTATATTAGTATTCTTTGTTATTTTGATGTTTCAGAACTCTGTTACATCTTTCCTGTTGGCATGCAGTCACATGGTAACACTGAGCCCAGACCCCATCCACACTGTACAGTCATCTAAACTGGGTGCCATGTTGGGTCATATGCGAGAAGCGCAAGTTCTGTGAGATTTAATACAATGATGGCATAAATGGTGAAAATATCTTGGAACATAATATTTGATGGTTTAGAATTATAAAACTCATTTTCTCTGTGTGTGGTACTTTCCTATATGTTAGAAAAGTGAGGACCTGGTAGTGGCGCACCTGGTTGAACACACATGTTACAGGGCACAAGGACCCAGGTTCAAGTCCCCGTGCCTGTTGGTATGCTTCTAATTCTGCTTCTAAAAACCCCTTCTGTTTCATTTGGTTTAATCCCCCCTGCTTAACACTAGTCTATTTACATAACTAAGCACCGGTATGCCTGTATGGGATTGGTTTGATCCCACTCAAAGCTGCGGTCTATTTACATAAATCACTAACTATGCACCACCCTCCCTCCAGGGCATTGGTGGTTCAGTGGTAGAATTCTCGCCTGCTCTGCCCCCTCTCCTTGTCACACCCTGATTTTCACCAGTCACTTTTCTCTCCACCCTCTCTACGTCACATCCTGTTCACAGACTACTTGGAAAGTATATATAAGGACAGGATTGTTCGTTTTAGTTTCAGTTTTTAGTTTAGTTTAGCTCGGCTTAGATTGTGCTGCATCCTGCATGAATAAAGAGATACTGCCTACAGCTCAGCCATGAGTCCCTGGTCGTCTGTCTCCACCCGCGAAGCCAGCCCGACACGTGCCCACATGTAGGGGGAAAGCTTCACGAGTGGTGAAGCAGGTCTTCAGGTGTCTCTCTCCCTCTCTATCTCTCCCTTCCCTCTCAACTTCTTGCTATCTCCATCCAATAAATATAATAAAAACTAAATTAAAAGTGTTTTTAAAGTCATAATGTAGCTGGGTGGTAGCACAGTGGGTTAAGTGCAGGTGTCACAAAAAGTCATAATGTCTTTAGAAAAAGAAAGAAAAGTGATGGATAGTTTCCACACTCTTTCTTTCTCAGTGTCCACCCTAGCCAAGGAAAGCAAGTGTTCCAGTCATGAAATGAAAAATGTGTGAATTTTAATGTGCATTTAATGCATGGGTATCTTCTTTATTTCTATTTTATTTGATAGGACAGAGAGGAATTGAGATGGAAGGCGAAGGTAGAGAGGGAGATAAAAAGGTAGATACCTGAAGACCTGCTTCACCATGGGTGAATTTTCCCTCTGCAGGTGTAAAGCAGGGGCTTGAACCCAAGACCTTGTGCATGACAATATGTGCACCCAACTTGGCATGCCTGTCCAGGTCTGATGGAGGGATTTCTGAAAGATTGCTTGTGGGTTTATTCCAAGAGTTACTGATATAGGAAGCTAGGGTTGAAGCCCAAGAATAAGTAAATCTAAAATTTCTAAGAATACTGGCACTGCCATTGTGGGAAAACAAGTTTGAAAAATTAGATATTCTAGCATGTTTTAGTTTAGTGCTATTTCCATCTCTTTGAGTAGGATATGGCCATGTTATGTTCTTATGCTATCAGAATTAAAGGCTAGCTGGTGAAATTTCCAGATTATATATTGTGAGATCAATATGGAGACAGGTAGGGACTTACTTGGAGGGATAGTTCTCTGGGGTCCTACTGTGCTTGTGAGGTCTCTGTTCCCTCCAGCGCTGACACCTGTGTCCTGATGCAGTCACAGCCATGCTACCTCGATAGTTTTCACCATTTCCCTCCAGACACTGATCTGTTGGGTCAGAAGGTTATGGATTGTTATTTTAATAAGGAAAATAAATTACAACAAATGATTTTTCAACAAGAAGATGCCTGGGGTGGTCCGGGAGGTGGAGCAATGGGTAAGGCATTGACCTTTCAAGCATGACATCCCAAGTTCAGTCCCTGCAGCACATGTACCAGTCATGTCAGGTTCTTTGTCTCTCCCTCTCTCTCTCACTCTCTCTCTCTCTCCCTATATTTCTCAGTAATACATAAATAAATTCTTTTTTTTAAAAAGATGACTGGGCATGAGCAACAGCTAGATGGAACATCAGATTTTCTTCTATTTCACTCTTCTCTGATGGGCACTTGAACAACTTTGATGATTAGTCAACAACTTGTTTGGCTTTTCATGTTAACTCTCTTTTCAGCCACCAGGTTCCAGATGCTAGCATGATGCCAACCAGACTTCCCCGGACAGATGACCCCACCAATGTGTCCTGGAGCTCTGATCCCTCAGAACCCCACCCCACTAGGAAAAGAGAGAGACAGGCTGGAAGTATGGATTGACCTGTCAATGCCCATGTTCAGCGGAGAAGCAATTACAGAAGCCAGACCTTCCACCTTCTGCATCCCACAATGACATTGGGTCCATACTCCCAGAGGGTTAAAGAATAGGAAAGCTATCAGGGGAGGGGATGGGATACGGAGTACTGGTGGTAGGAATTGTGTGGAGTTGTACTCCTCTTATCCTATGGTTTTGTCAGTGATTCCTTTTTATAAATAATAAAAAATAGTAAAATAAATGTAAAATAAAATTAAATAAAAGGATTTCCCCTAGTGAATGAGGAAGCCAAATTTACCAACTGAAAACTGGTAAAACTACAAAATACATAGTCTGAGGAGAACAAACTAAATATCAACAAAGCTACACTAGCAGGTGATATCACAGAACAGAAAAGGGAAGATAGTGACTGCTCTCATAGATTTTTGTACCTGCAACAACCAGATGCTCTGTGGATGCAGCAGAGGACTCACAGGCAGGGATGCTGCAGTATTCCCACCTCACGGCACTGTTGGTGGTATAGCACCATGGAGCAACTTCTCCTCCAGTGTTACGGCAGTAGTTTCCAACCAAATTTCTAAAAAAAGAAAATAATTATGAGGCCAGCATTTGAAGAAGGTAAAAAAAAAATGGTTAAATGCTTGTTTACTTATTTGTATATTAACACTATTGCATTAATGTTGATAGCTATTCAACTCTATTCTACTGGCAGACTGTTTAGGGTGATATTGAAGTCAGATCTAGTCATTATATTCAGCTATTCAAAATGAATGTCAGGTGAAGTGTTAAGCAAGCAGAGTAAACTTCCATTATGATTTTTTAAATATAAATATGACATATATCCATCTCTTGATTCAGTCCTGAAGCATCTTTCATGATGGCTTAAGACTCAAGAAAATAAGCCATTCAAATTGTTGGACAGTGACTCCTTCATTGAGAAGATGGTAGCAGATGATTTCCAACTTTGACTTTCATGTGTAAGCATTCAAGTCATGAAGAGAAGTGCTTTAGCCATAGAATGGAAACTCCTCTAGAAGTATACCCAGAATGTGCACTTAATGGGGTTTTATCAACACCAATTTCCTGATTTCCCTCAATCCAAAAATTGTGCATTTAGACATATTACCCGAGAGTTGGTATATCTAACAATCACAGACGATGCATTTGTTATTAGTGCTGAAGTTCAATTTGTGAATCTTTGATGTAGCAAGTATACTGCTGTTTTCTCTTCCATTGCTTACAATATGTCCAGTCTCCACCCAACATGTATGAATGATATATTCTCATGATAACTGACATAAAGCAAATCAGTAGGATTTCCCATTGCATACTATCAGACGGAGAATGCAATTTGTGAGGGACTTACTTGGAGGGGTAGTTCTCTGGGGTGTATTCATGCCCATGAGGGGTCTGCATTCTCCAGTTCTGACAAGTATACCCAGATATAGTCACTGACATGTTCCCTCGGTAGTTTTCACCATTTCCCTCCAGGCACTGATCTGTTAAATCAAGTATTAGTGGAGTTACTACTTGAATGGGGAAAGTGCAATAAAGACTTGATTCAAAGGTAGAATGAACAGAAGTCAGGAAAGGGGCAAGGGCTAAAGGATGCAGGGAACATTTTCATCTTCATCTTTATCTTCCACTCTTCCAATCAGATTTGAGAGTTTTGAAAATTAATGAAATTTTTCATAAAGTAGTTGACAACCTTGGACCTCTGTCTATAAGACCATATCTTCTTCCTTCTGTGTGCCCCTTCCGCACACAGCAATGTGGAGTAAATCAGACTTTCTTTCTCCTCACTGATCTCTCACTCACATATGGTAAAAATTAAGTAAGTAGCATAGTTCTTGGCTGAAGTGATAGTGTAGTGGTTATGTAAAATTTTTTTCCTGTCTGAGACACCAAAGGTTCCCAGCACCACAACAAGCTAGAGCTTAGAAGTTCCTGGCATAAAAAAAAAAAAAAGGTTCTTCCATACTGCCATGCCCTGACCTTCCACTTTCTGCATTCCCTACAATGATCCTGGGTCCATACTCCCAGAGGGATAAAGAATGAGAAAGCTATCAAGGGAGGGGATTGGATATGGAGTTCTGGTAGTGGGAACTGTGTGGAAATGTATGCCTCTTATCCTATAGTCTTGTCAATATTTCAACTTCCATTTCTAGCCTTCTGGGAGTTCTCCAGACTGCTCTCCACAAGGGTTGGAATAACTGACATTCCCACCAGCAGTGCAGGAGGCTCCTTTGTCCCCAGAGCCTCTCTAGCATTTGATGTTACTGTGCTTTCTGATGTATGATATTCTCACAGGGGTGTAATGATATATCATTGTTGGATTTATTTACATTTCTCTGAAAATCAATGACTTGGAGCATTTCTTCATATGTGTTTTGGCCTTTTGGATTTCTTCTTTGGTGAATATTCTGTTCATATCTTCTTCCCATTTTTTGGATGGGATCGTTTTTTATTGTTGCTGAGTTTGGTGAGCTCTTTAATATATTTTATTTATTAGCCTCTTGTCTGATGTATGGTATGCAAATATCTTCTCCCATTCTGTAAGGAGTCTCTTTGCTTGGGTGGTCATTTCTTTTGCTGTACAGAAGCTTCTTAATTTGATGTAGTCCCATTGATTTACTTTTGTTAAAGTCTTCTTTGCAATTGAAGAAGCCTATAAATTTAGATGGAAAAGAGTGCTGCCAATATTTTTCTGTTAGTATTTGATAGTTTCTAGCCTAACATCTAAGTCCTTGATTCGTTTAGAATTTACTTTTTGTGTAGTGAAGTATAGTGGTTCAGTTTCCCTCTTCTATCACCCTACAATTTCTCTTCTGGGATATACCCTAAGGAAGCAAACACAACCATCCAAAAAGATCTGTGTATACCTGTGTTCATAGAAGCATAATTTATAATAGCCCAAAACAGGAAGCAACTCCTCAGGTGTCCAACAACAGATGAGTGGCTGAGTAAGTTGTGGTCTATATACACAATGGAAAAGTACTCAGCTATTAAGAATGATGGTCCTCATCTTCACCTCATCTTGAATGGAGCTTAAAGGAATCTTGTTAAGTGAGATAAGCCAGAAAGAAAAGGATGAATATGAGATGATCTCACTCACAGACAGAAGTTGAAAAAATAATAACAGAAGTGGGAAACAAAGCAGAATCTGGACTTGAATTGCTGTACTGCACCAAAGTAAAAGACTCTGTGGTGTGGGGTGAAATGTTCAAGTCCTGGAACATGATAGCAGAGGAGGATCTGTGGGGGAAAAAAATCTACCGGGGTGGGGGGTAGACTGTTAGGTGGAAAACTGAGAAATGTTACTCATGTATAAACTACTGTCAACTGTAAACCATGAATACCCCAATAAAGAAAAAAATAAAATTTAAAAAAGTAAGAAATTTACTCTAGCAGGTAAGCCCATTAAAGGAGAAAAGTAAAGACAGCAACAGGGGCCAAAAGAAAACACACACAACTCTTCTTACCTGGGACAACCAGATGCTCTGTGGATGCAGCAGAGGACTCACAGGCGGGGATGCTGCAGTATTCCCACCTCACGGCACTGTTGGTGGTATAGCACCATGGAGCAACTTCTCCTCCAGTGTTACGGCAGTAGTTTCCAGCCAGATTCCTGAAAGAAAAACAATCAGAAGTTCCTATTTCCAATAATATAAAGCAATCATCCACAAGCCTGCTGATTTACCTTTACATGAATACTAAGTTCCTGTGGTGACTGGAATAGAGTCAGACTCAGTGGGATGCATCAGAAGAGTAGGAGACCCATGAGAGACTTACTTGGAGGGATAGCTTTCTGGGGTGTACTTATGCTTGTGAGGGGTCTGTTCCTTCCATCTCTGACAGGTGTGTCCAGATGCAGTCACTGACATGTTTCCTCGATAGTCTTCACCATTTCCCTCCAAACATTGATCTATTGGGTCAGAATTTGTTGGCTGTTAGTCAAGTAGGGGAATGAATTCTTCAACATCAACCCTTTTAATGTAGGGCACCCAGATGCATGGGGAAAGACAATGAAGGTTAGGGTCATCAGCCTCTGTTGTTTTCCATCATTCCCTAAGAATTGTCCACTTGAAAACTATTTTCTCTCACACACACACACATGAACGCACACCATATAGGTATGCATGACTTTCTTGAGCCTCTGTCTGCAAAGAAGGGTTTAGAAACAACTCCATACTTGGTGACAATGGAGTAGATAATCAATTTTTCTCTTTTCTTGGATCTTGTAGTTATAGATAACAAGATCACCATGACTCTACCCACTTCACATGCCCCAAACCATGGTCAACTATAATTTAAAACCCTAACGAGTCAGTTTTTTTAATGGATAGGACAGAGAGAAATTGGGAGAGGAAGGGGAAATAGAAAGGGAGAGAGAAAGACAGACACCTGCCGACCTGCTTCACCATCCAGTCACCCCTCACCACTGTATATGGGAACTGGGTGTTTGAACCGGGGGCTTAAACTGGGATCCTTGCTCAGGTCCCTGTGCTTCATACTATGTGTGCTTAACTTAGTGCACCACCACCTGACCCCAGGATCCAGTTCTTTACAAAGTAAAAGACTGAATGTCCATCAACATTCAGTACTTTAAAGAAAGCACAAACCAGATAGAGGGGAAAAGGTGATACTTTTTGGAGCTTAATCAGAGCTCCAGAATACAGGAAACATGCACAAAGTTCAAGGAAAGAAATTTATAAATACATCTGAGAATGATCTTGTGTAGGGAACTAGATGGTGATATAGGCAGTTGAACGCACATGTTACCATGTTCAAAGACCCAGGTTCAAGCCTCCAGTCCCCACCTACAGGGGAGAAGCTTCACAAGTGGTGAAGCAAGGCTGCAGGTCTCTCCCTTCCCTTCTCCATATGCCCCATCTCTCTTAACTTATGTGCTATCAAATAGAAAGACAGCAAACATGACTACTGGGAGCATTAGATTCACCATGAGGCCACTGAAACCTAGTGACAACCATGGTGGCAGCAAAATATATTTATTTATTACAAAATAGTTGTGTATTAAAAATCAATATATTAACTCAAAGCAGGATTTGACTGAATTTGGATTAAGGAACCACAGTAAAAACCCTGAGTTGAGGGTGAGGGTGGATGTTTGGCTTCATGGGGCAGGGGGGGATGGGAGGGGTGAGAATGGGATAGGACACAGTCTTTTGGTGGTGGGAATGGTGCTTATGTACACTCCTATTAATGTGTAGTCATATAAATCACTATTTATTTAATATGAGAGGGAAAATTTGATTGAATGTCTCAAACTTTTTAATGCACAGACCATAGGCTGAGTATTTGATATGTTGACTCTCTGAAAAGCTTAGATGAGGGAGAACAGAAGCAACCAGTGGCATTACTCTATACGGCACAACTATATTCAAATAATGTCAAAGAATGTAAATTATGGTGATGTTGTGTATGATACAGCAAATCCTAACAATGGGATATTTCAAAGTTAACCCAATTGCCAAATAATGTGATTACAGCAATAACTATCTATTGTCTTCTTAAACCCTAAGACAGCAGGAACCTCCTGATTCCTCTATAGAGTCTATATTTTCCCCAGTCCTGGAACCTCTAGGGCAGGCTCACTTTCCTGTGTCAGACCTTAAAACCAGCCCCCTCCCCATGCTCCATTGCTGACACTATGGTCTATTTACATAATCATTGTTTTGCCTGAAAGATCCCCACCATGTTATCCCCTCAGGGTATTGCTAATTCAGTTAAAACCATCGCAATAGTTGCTAAGGATGCTTCCACCTTCCCAGCATGCCTTTTGCCTCTTTCCACCACCTTTCCTAGCCAATCCCGTTCCTGACTTGCCAATTCCATTTTTATCCCATAGAACCCACTGCTGTTCCTGGTTTCGCTCTTTCTTTTCCGCATCCCGACCTGGAGAAGGGCTGGCGTGCATAGCTAGCCCAGCTAGCTCAGTCAGTAGAGCATGAGACTCTTAATCTCAGGGGCGTGGGTTCGAGCCTCACTTTGGGTGCCAAAATGCCGGGGTAGGTTAACCAAAGAGAGAGACGAGGAACTCGTGGTGGTGTGGTAATACAATTCTTTATTGATGCAGATGCCCCAGAGTTGGGTGAGAAGCACAGTGGGTTTAGGCCACATGGAGCTAACAAAATGGCCATCTCCCACTATGCACGCCAGCCCTTCTCCAGGTCTTCTCCAGGTCAGGACACGAAAGAGAAAGAGGGCAAAACTAGGAACTGCAGTGGGTTCTATGGAATAACAGTCAATATTTATATACATTTCCCATATTTGGGAGCTACTCTCTTCCCTGATCCACCTTTCTGGTCCTTTTTCCAGCCATGACATCATCTCCCCAGATGATAACAATGATCCATCTGCATATCAGATTTGAGGCTCATGGGGAAAAAAAACTAGTATAGTCATGGGCTCTTTGGAATATAACTAAAATAGGCCTACTAGATATCTACAAAACAGAGGCCCCCCCCCCCCCCAACTCTTCATCTGCACTATTCCAGCCTTTAGGTTCATGATTAGTCAACAATTTGTTTGGTTTTACATGTTAATTCTCTTTTCAACCACCAGGTTTCAGAGGCTAACATAAAGCCAACCAGACTTCCCTGGACAGACAACCCCACCAATGTGTCCTGGAGTTCTGATTCCTCAGAACCCTGCCCCACTAGGGAAAGAGAGAGACAGGCTGGGAGTATGGATTTACCTGTCCATGCCCATGTTGAGCAGGGAAGCAATTACAGAAGCCAGATCTTCTGCATTCCACAATGACCCTGGGCCCATACTCCCAGAGGGTTAAACAATAGGGAGGGGATGGGATATGGAGTTCTGGTGGTAGGAATTGTGTGGAGTTGTACTCCTCTTATCCTATGGTTTTGTCAGTGTTTCCTCTTTGTAAATTAATTAATTAATTAATATTTTTTAAAATATTTATTTATTCCCTTTTGTTGCTCTTGTTTTTTATTGTTGTTGATATTGATGTCGTCATTCTTGGATAGGACAGAGAGAAATGGAGAGAGGAGGGGAAGACAGAGAGGGGGAGAAAAAGACAGACACCTGAAGACCTGCTTCACTGTAAAGCGACTCCCCTGCAGGTGGGAAGCCAGGAGCTCGAATCAAGATCCTTACGCCAGTCCTTGTGCTTCACACTGCATGCACTTAATCCACTGCATTACCACCTGACTTCCATAAATCAATATATTATTGAAGATATGAGATGGTTAAAATGAAATAGATGCTGATATGGAAAGACTGAGAAGCTTCTGAATCCCAATATAGGGTTGTCAGAACAAAGTGGAGCTACAAAGACTTCAAAGTATAAAAATAATTAAATAAGGGGCAGGTGGTGGTGCATCCAATAACGTGCACATCACCAAGCACAAGGACCCAGATTTGAGCTCCCTGCTCCACACCTGCAGGGGTCCACTTCATGAGCAGTAAAGCAGGTTTGCATGTGTCTCTCTTTCTCTCCTCCTCTGTATCTCCCCATCCTCTCTCAATTTCTCTCAATCCTATTAAAAATAGAGAAACAAAGGCCACCAGAAGCAGTGAATTTGTAATGTCAACACTGAGCACCAGCAACTGGAGGCAAAATATAATAATAATAATAATAATAATAATAATAATAATAATAAATTAAGCATAAAATGAGGGAGAAACACAAATCAAAGACAAATATAACAACTTGGTTGATGATTTAACCTCAATTAGGCCAGCAAGTCCACTGAACAAAAATGACTTAGAAATCATCATTAAAAGTCTACAAAGAGGGAATTGAGCGGTAGCACAGCAGGTTAAACGCATGTGGCACAAAGCACAAGGACCGACCAGCATAAGGATCCTGGTTCGAGCCCCCGACTCCCCACCTGCAGGGGAGTCGCTTCACAGGCGGTAAAGCAGGTCTGCATGTATCTATCTTTCTCTCCCCCCTCTGTCTTCCCCTCCTCTCTCCATTTCTCTCTGTCCTATACAACAATGACAACATCAATAACAACAATAATAACTACAACAACAATGAAAAAGAAAAAGAGCAAAAAAAGGGAAAATAAATTAATTAATTTAAAAACTTTTTTAAAAGTCTACAAAGACATTAATGGTATACTAGCACTAATTCAGAGGAAGGGAGCAATGATTGCAAAAACAGACTTTAGAAGGAAGACTATTTCCACTAGTAATGGAGGGCATTACATATGAGGAAAAGTGTGGTTTCCTCCTGAAGACACTGCCATCCTCAGTATGTCTGCATTTGACCAGAGCTCCAGAATACAGGAAACATGCACAAAACCAAAAATAAAGAGATGACCACACAGCTATAGTTAAGATATTTATACTTCTCTCCCAGGAATCAATACAAAGAGAACATAAATCCAGAGAAAAACAGAAGGGACACAAAACGCAGTTAACTTCAACTATGAAACCTCTGGAACACTCAACCTGACAGCAGCAGAAGACACATTCATCCAAGACCATTAAAGATCCCGGAATATCTTCTGAATCAGGACATCAATCAACCAGCTAAAAAGCAGTCAAATCACAGAGCATTTGTCTCATCAGCATTAAATGAAAGTAAAAACAGAGCTATTCTAAAGAGTGATCCCACTGCAGGAGAAAAGTGAAGGTGGTATTGGTGGTGCTCAGGAAGCTCACGTGCTCCTTCTTACCTGGGACAACAAATGGTTCTGCGGATGCAGCAGGGGACTCACAGGCGGGGATGCTGCAGTATTCCCACCTCACAGCACTGTTGGTGGTATAACACCATGGAGCTATTTCACCATCGGGGTTACGGCAATAGTTTCCAACCAAATTCCTGAAAAGGAGTTATTATATGTTGTGGTTGTCAAGAAAGCTAGTTTACAGATCTTTACATCAGTCTCATTTATTCTCTTACTGTTGATGATCTTCTATTTATTTTTTTGATTTAATAATGGTTGACAAGATTGTGGGATAAGATCTTGGGGAACAATTCCACACAGTTCCTATCACCAGAGTTCCATGTCCAATGCCCTCTCAATTTCTTTCTGTCCTATCAAGTATAATAGAAAGAAAAAGAAAAGAAAAAGAAGAAAAAAATTGGTTCCCTAGCAATAATCCTGGTAGAAAGGAATAAAGAAAAAAAGAAAGGAAAAGAAAGAAAACCTGAGTAGTGACTAATCAGTGAGCATTATCTAGATATAATGCACTATGAGTAGATTATTATATAGCTTGTTTGGGGACACTCCCGCAAGGTGACCCAGTGGTCTAACAAATTCAATTCTGTATTCCTGTTCTTTCGGGTAGGAACTGACCAGTTTTCATGCAGAAAACATGAGTGTGACATTCTCAAGCTACATGAAACAATGTCCAAGGTCATGGAATTGCCCACTGAGTAGCACTGCCCCATTAGGGAAAGAGAGAGACTGGGAATACGGATTGACCTGTCAATGCCCATGTTCAGTGGGGAAGCAATTCCAGAGGTCAGACCTTCTGCCTTCTGCATCCCATAATGACCCTGGGTCCATAATCCCAGAGGGATAAAGAATAGGAAAGCTATCAGGGGAGGGGATGGGATACGGAGTTCTGGCAGTGGGAACTGTGTGGAATTGTACCCGTCTTATCCTAGGGTTTTGTCAGTGTTTCCATTTTATAATAAATCAATTAATTTTAAAAAAAGAAGTGGAATGAGGCCTGTGAAGAACTCACTTGGAGGGATAGTTTTCTGTTGTGTACTCATGCTTGTGAGGACTCTGTCTCCTCCAGTGCTGGCAGATGTGCCCAGATGCAGTGACAGCCATGTTCCCTCGATAGTTTGCACCATTTTCTTCCAGACACTGATCTAATGAGTAAGAGTGTGGAAGAGTGAATACTTGGACTTTTGAACCTCTGACTGCACATGATGACCATCTCTTTCTGTTCAGACTGAATCTCTCTGAGATACACCTCACTTTGTTAAGTGTTCTTCAGTAGCATCAGTTGTTTGTCCTGCACTATCTCCTAGTCGATTCTATTCAGAATAATAGGAACTGCATATTTACCCATGAAAAAAGTAGGAACGTACACTCTAGAAAGTCCCATTTTGGTAAAAACCATGTTGAGCTCCCAGTTTCTCCACACTCAAATTGCATTCATCCCTGATAGCCTCAAGTTTTCAAGCATAGAGATTTTAGCTTTGTAAACACTGTCATAATATGTAATACTAGGGCAATGTAAGGAGAGATGTGCAAAGGTAGACATCACTATATGGAATGCTTCTATTGATAAAGAAAACTACATAAGGAAATTGGTGGTTTATTCCTGAATGCACAGTAGTTTGGTTTTTTTTTTGCCTCCAGTGTTATCACTGGGGCTCAGTGACTGCACTATGAATCGACTGTTCCAGGAGGCCATTTTTTCCCCTTTTGTTGCCCTTGTTCATCATTGCTGATTTTGGTTTATTATAATTGTTGTTGTTGTTGTTGTTGTTGTTGTTACTGTCACTGTTGCTGGATAGAAAAGAGAGAAATTAAGAGAGGAGGGGAAGACAGAGAGAGGGAGAGAAAGACACCTACAGACCTGCTCAAACCCAGGTCCTTACGCCCATCCTCACACCACAAGCCATCTGGCTTATCCCACTGTGCCACTGCCGGCACCCTCTATACAACTTATTATATATAGAAGTCCAGAATGTATGAAGCAAGCACTAAACAGAGAGGAATATGGTCCCACGATGACTCCTCTCTCAGGGATCAAAAAAAAGATGACAGAAATTCAAAGAGCAATATATGGTTCACAGAGCAATAATCATGTTAATCTTTCTGGAATAGTCAATAACAATAATAGAAGACAGCAGTTTCTTAAAGCATAAAAAATCTCCAAGATTTTTTATTAAAGAATACACTTATAGTGGGAGTCGGGCTGGCGGTAGGACAGCAGGTTAAGCACACTTGCTGCAAACACAAGGACTGGAGCAAGTATCCCAGTTAGAGCTCCCAGCTCCACACCTGCAGAGGGGTCACTTCACAAGTGGTGAAGCAGGTCTACAGGTGCCTACCTTTCTCTTCCCCTCTCACTCTTTCCCTCTTCTCAAAACTTCTCTCTATCCTATGCAGCAAAAACAGAAATGGAAAAACCGGCCATCAGGAGCATGGAAAAATACTGCATGCACTGAGCCCCAAAAACAACCCTGGGGTGGAAAAAAAGAATAAAATTATAATATTAGAAATAAAGAAAACGTAGAAAATTATGCATGATCAGAACAGAATGAAAGTATCAATGATCTAGAATGTGATTTCCTTTTAGGAAAACATGAAGAAAGCATTGGGATGACAAGGAATCTTTCAACAAGCTGCATACCTGGGGGATCCAAACGCTCTGAGGATGAAGGGGACTCACAGGCGGGGATGCTGCAGTATTCCCACCTCACGGCACTGTTGGTGGTATAGCACCAAGGGGCAACCTCTCCTCCAGTGTTACGGCAGTAGTTTCCATCCAGATTCCTGAAAAGGAAGGCATCAGGACTTGGGCTTGCCAAGAAGCCTAGGGAACAGGTGTCCCTGCTGGCTTCTTGACACAGCCAACAGCTCTACGGGGTGCCTGGTTTTGGGGATGTCATGGTGCTCCCTGCGCTCAGCAGCCTGGTGCGTGGGGATGGGAACAGAAATGGGCACTGCTACATGGAGCTGAAGACACAACAACTGTGGGTTCTTCCTCAGATGAGCAGCTTCAACAGGTTTCTTACCACCATCCCACACAGGTGTCCCCTGACGTTGGACTCAAAAGGGAGGGAAGTTGCTTTGAGCTGGACAATGTGTTGGGCTGTGCACATGAGACACAACGCCTCACTGCTGTGTCAGTACCACCTGATACCCATGGGCCCTATTCCTGTGTGTCAAGTGTGCCTCGCCTGTGCTCAGAGAACCTTCCACATCATGACTCGATTGCTGTGGCCCCTGTCAAAGCAGAAGCAGGCCAGGCGGGACTCCTTCCTGCCATTCCCTAGTGAGGAGAGCAGAAGCCCGTCCTGCGGACAGACTTTTCTATGAAAGACCTGGGGGTACTGGGGTCATGGCCAGCGAAGGCGGCACAGGGTGCTACAGTGCTGTCCCCAACTCATGCTCTCGTCTCCTTGCTGTAGATAGGCCTTGGCCACAGGTGCTAGGCTACGTCCAGGGAAAGGATAAACGTCCCAATCACGACTTCACGCTGGGACGTAGAACCATGGGGACACCTACTTGGTGGGGTAGTTTTCCGGGGTCCAACTGTGGCTGTGAGGGCTCTGTTCCCTCCAGCGCTGACAGGTGTACCCAGAGACAGTCACAGCTACGCTGCCCCTGTAGTTCTCACCAGTGCCTTCCAGGCACTGACCTGTTAGGGCAGAAAGTGAGGACGTTGTGTTTGCACGAAGGAACATAGCGCAACAAAGCATTCATCTTTTCTTTTCTTTCTTCTCTCTCTCTCTCTCTCATTCCCGTTCTCTATCTCTTTCCCATGCAGAAATCAGAGAAGCCTGAGCAGAAAGCAGAATCATTGGAAGCATGGTTCTTGTCTTCCCTTCACCCTCTGATTTGGACATTGTAGTAGGGGTAATTCTTGTCAGAAGGTGTCTCTTTGCTAAGTCTCCATCCCACGAACACCTCTCAAGAAAGCCCCCTTCCAGTGGAGAATACCCCCTCTCCATCATCCCCTCGCTCGCTCACTGAGTTCCCCTTTGTGGTGTTCACATAGTACATCCAGGTCTGCTGGTCTCTGCATACACTGAGCACTCAACTTGCTGTGTGGAGCAGGGTCTTCAGTCAACTGAGCGACTGAATCACGTACCACAGGCTTTCACACAGAATGGCACAGAATGCAATGGAGACACGGTGCCCAGGCACTCACACCAGTATGTTGAGACTACGGGCTCATGTGTGAAAAATCCAGTCTGTCCAGAGAAAATGGAACATGACAAAAGGACAATAAACAGAGATCCTGACCACCGGAGTCTTCTAGCAGGGGATGGGATGAGCAGAGGCAGAGAACACTGGGCAGACCCCACTTCGCCTGAGATGCAGAGATGACAAAGACTCGATCAAGGCATGGAAAGAAAGCACCACCATGAATGAGTATATGTGTGTGTGTCTCTGTGATGTGTGTGTGTCTTTGTGATGTGTTTTTGTGTGTGTGTGTATGTGTGTGTGTGTGTGTGTGTGTGTACGTGCGCATGCGTGGAAGCACTACAATGTGGCTGGAGAAGAGAAAGCTCCATGGGGAAAGGCCTCATGACCCGGGAAGTCAGGTGGGCACAAAACCCAAGCACCTTGAAGTCAGTTGGAAACCCCTGAGGCTAGGCTTCTACAGGCAGAGCCGCGGAGTAAGAAGAGACACAAAGTGGCTCAGCAAAACAACATGAACTGGTGACCTTGAGCCTGCCTGGGCTCAAGTCGGGGAAACCACTGGCCTGTTACCCCAGGACATAAGGGGTACTCAGGTCACTGATCTGGCAGCACAAACTCCCTGCAAGGCCTAGGGAGTTAGCTAATTGAGCACTCTGGCTCTGTGCCTGCACAAAAGGGAACTCTAGTAGGCTCCATGCCTACTGTGAGACTTCCGGGCAAAAGGGACTTCCAGAAATGGGTCTATACTATCTGATGGGTCATTGGAGGTGGACAACAAAGGACTAGAGCAGCTGTAAAGCTGACTATGGACTGGACTTTGCTGCAAAGGAAAAAAAGATGTTGAGGCCCAGAAGTGTCACTCCTAGTGGGGCAAACATATTACCTTACAGTGTGCTGGCACCCAAGTTCTAGCCAAAACTTTACCCCAGCAGAGAAAAAATAGCAGAAGATATGTTCTTGCCAAGAGCACGTGAACTATTCCCCAGGAAACTCTTCTCAACCAAAACGCCAACATCAACAAATAGCAACGAAAGTTGGTAAGCCCGGAGCGTTTACTTTGACCAGAACAGAACCATCAAATCGACACATTGATTCTAAAAGGGCCATCCTACACAAGAAGAAGGAGGAGGACGAGGAGGATGAGGAGGAAAAGGAGGAGGAGGAGGAGGAGGAGGAGGCAGAGGAGGAAGAGGAGGAGGAGGAGGATAAAAGAAGAAGAAGAAGAAGAAGAAGAAGAAGAAGAAGAAGAAGAAGAAGAAGAAGAAGAAGAGAAGAAGAAGAAATAGAAGATGATGATGAAGAAGGAGAAGGAGAAGGAGTAGGAAAGTGAAGACAGCAAAATTGGCCCTCCAGGGAGCATTGCAGGCCACCAGCAATATCTCACAACCCTTCTTACCTGGGACAACCATGGGCTCTGTGGGTGGGCTTGAGGACTCACAGGCAGGGATGCTGCAGTATTCCCACCTCACAGCACTGTTGGTGGTATAACACCATGGGGCAATTTCTCCATCAGGGTTCCGGCAGTAGTTTCCAACCAAATTTCTGAAGACGGAGGGACAGTGATCAGGTTTGCCGAGAGGGTTACACAACACGACCAGCTTTTGCCTTTTTCATTTTCCTGTTTCCTTTCTTCTTTCTTATCTACCATCTCAATACCATTCCTCACTCTGTGGATGTTGACTTCATTGCACCATGTTCCCTAAAACACCATTTCCAGCACATACTGTGCAAAGACAGAAGCAAATACCCACGCAGCCTTCCTAAGCAGAAGATTCCAGTACATTTCACAGAAAGGTGACACAGAGTCACCTCTAGACTTAGGCTCACAAAGGCAAGAGTGTGATTCTGGGCTGCTTAGAGTACTGAGCTGTACTGTGCTGTTCTGCGCTGTGCTGTGCTGTGCTGCGCTGCACTGCGCTGCGCTGTGCTGTGCTGTGCTGTGCTGTGCTGTGCTGTGCTGTGCTGTGGAAAGACAATGTCACATTTCCATACTCCTCCCACCTCACGGTCATCGTGAGTCCTAGTAATGTCCTGGAAGTGTGCCACTCTAAATTCAGAGTGTCTCCAGGCTCCATCACTCTACTGCTTGTGGCACTTGATAAAACAGCTCGCTGATAGGGCCCAGTGTCAGGTACCCCTCCTCAATAGAACGGGGTTCTCTCTGGGACTGGCGTTGATCACAAATGATTGGGGATCCAGGGCTGGGGTTTGCTAGGGAGCTGAGGGGTGTAAGAAGGCAAAGCACTTTCACAAACAGTGCTGTTGCAGATTCCTGCTGTGTTCCACTTTGTCTGTCTGCACAGTCCCAGGCCAGATGGTTTGGTTGTAGGTCACAGGAATACAATGACTCTAGAGGAAAGATCCCACGGACAAGGGACTGACTGTGAGGGAGAACGTGGGGGCACCTACTTGGTGGGGTAGTTCTCTGGGGTCCTGCTGTGGTTGTGAGGGCTCTGTGCCCGCCACTGCTGACAGGTGTGCCCAGAGGCAGTCACAGCCACGCTCCCCCTGTAGTTCTCACCGGTGCCTTCCAAGCACTGACCTGTTGGGTCGGAGAGCAACATGGTTATGTCTGTGGGGAGAGAGGACACCAGAACAAGGAGATCTTTGCAAAGGTGGAAAGTATGAAGCCTGGGAAGAGACAAAAGGCATGGCCCAGGAGAGCCTCCCTGCCTCTCTTCCACACCTAGGCCCTTGTCCGGTCATGAATAAAGGGGTGCTTCTTGTCAAAGAAAATGTCAGTTTTCTCAGTGGCCAGCCACAATCACACTGTGTGCAAGCCTTCTTGGAAAGGGAGTTAGAGGGACAGAGAAATAGACACACACACACACACACAGACAGACAGACAGACACACAGTGAGAGAGACAATAAAGAGAGAGAATCTCAAGGCCTCAGCTAAGACGTAGCCATCAGCACAGCCTTCTCACCAGCCAATACAAAGCAGATCAGGAGGACAGACACAGTGGATACAGAAGGAGCAAACTGCTCTAGAAGATTTGCACTCGGTGACCTTCCCTGAGCACCCCAGCTGGCAAAATCACAGACACATTCTGCACAAGAGCACAGGAAGCACTGCCCAGGAGTCTCTCTGAACAGGGAAACTCACGTCAACCTCCAGAGAGCTGTGAGCCGGAACCGCCCACGTTCTGCTCACAACACAGCGGACACATCAAGAGAGCTCCCCCAGAAAGACCAGCCCAGTGAAGGAGCAGCATCAAGACAGCATGGGTGGCCCTGGGGAGAGTCTCAGGGCCTTCCTTACCTGGGACAACTTGCTGCTCCGTGGGAGGGGTAGGGGACTCACAGGCGGGGATGCTGCAGTATTCCCACCTCACGGCACTGTTGGTGGTATAGCACCAAGGGGCAACCTCTCCTCCAGTGTTACGGCAGTAGTTTCCATCCAGATTCCTGAAAAGGAAGGCATCAGGACTCGGGCTTGCCAAGAAGCCTAGGGAACAGGTCTCCCTGCTGGCTTCTTGACACAGCCATCAGCTCTACTGGGTGCCTGGTTCTTGGGATGTCATGGTGCTCCCTGCCCTCAGCAGCCTGGTGCGTGGGGATGGGACCAGAAAAGGGCACTTCTTCATGGAGCTGAAGACACAACAACTGTGGGTTCTTCCTCAACTGAGAAACTTCAACAGGTTTCTTACCACCATCCCACACAGGTGTCCCCTGACACTGGACTCAAAAGGGAGGGAAGTTGCTTTGAGCTGGACAACGTGCTGGGCTGTGCACATGAGACACAATGCCTCACTGCTGTGTCAGTGTCACCTGATACCCATGGGCCCTATTCATGTGTGTCAAGAGTGCCTCGCGTGTGCTCAGAGAACCTTCCACATCATGACTCGTTTGCTGTGTCCCCTGTCAAAGCAGAAGCAGGCCAGGTGGGACTCCTTCCTGCCATTCCCTGGTGAGGAGAGCAGAAGCCCGTCCTGCGGACTGACTTTTCTATGAAAGACCTAGGGGTACTGGGGTCATGGCCAGCGGTGGCGGCACAGGGTGCTACTGTGCTGTCCCCAACTCATGCTCTCGTCTCCTGTCTGCAGATAGGTCTTGGCCACAGGCGATAGGCTACGTCCAGGGAATGGATAAACATCCCAATCACCACCTCACGCTGGGACGTAGAACTATGGGGACACCTACTTGGTGGGGTAGTTTTCTGGGGTCCAACTGTGGCTGTGAGGGCTCTGTTCCCTCCAGCGCTGACAGGTGTGCCCAGAGACAGTCACAGCAACGCTGCCCCTGTAGTTCTCACCGGTGCCTTCCAGGCACTGACCTGTTAGGGCAGAAAGTGAGGACGTTGTGTTTGCATGAAGGAAACATAGCACAACAAAGCATTCATCTTTTCCTTTCTCTCCTTTCTCTCTATATCTCTCTCTCATTCCTGTTCTCTCTCTCTCTCTTTCCCATATAGAAATCAGAGAAGCCTGAGCAGAAAGCAGAATCATTGGAAGCATGGTTCTTGTCTTCCCTTCACCCTGTGTTTGGACATTTCAGTACGGGTAATTCTTGTCAGAAGGTGTCTCCTTGCTGAACACCTTCAAGAAAGCCCCCTTCCAGTGGAGAATATCCCCTCTCCATCATCCCCTCGCTCGCTCACTGAGTTCCCCTTTGTGGTGTTCACAAAGTACATCCAGGTCTGCTGGTCTCTGCATACACTGAGCACTCAACTTGCTGTGTGGAGCCAGGTCTTCAGTCAACTGAGCGACTGAATCACGTACCACAGGCTTTCACACAGAATGGCACAGAATGCAATGGAGACATGGTGCCCTAGGCGCTGCACCCCAATATGTCGAGACTAGGGGCCCATGTGTGAAAAATCCAGTCTGTCCGCAGAAAATGGAACATGACATAAAGGACAATGGACAGAGACCCTGACCACCGGAGTCTTCTAGCAGGGGATGGGATGAGCAGAGGCAGAGAACACTGGGCAGACCCCACTTCGCCTGAGATGCAGAGATGACAAAGACTCGATCAAGGCATGGAAAGAAAGCACCACCATGAATGTGTATATGTGTGTGTGTCTTTGTGATGTGTGTGTGTCTTTGTGATATGTGTGTGTGTGTGTGTGTGTGTGTGTGTGTGTGTGTGTACGTGCTCATGCGTGGAAGCACTACAATGTGGCTGGAGAAGAGAAAGCTCCATCGGGAAAAGCCTCGTGACCCGGGAAGTCAGGTAGGCACAAAACCCAAGCACCCTGAAGTCAGTTGGAAACCCCTGAGGCTAGGCTTCTACAGGCAGAGCCACGGAGTAAGAGGAGACACAAAGTGGCTCAGCAAAACAACATGAACTGGTGACCTTGAGCCTGCCTGGGCTCAAGTCGGGGAAACCACTGGCCTGTTACCCCAGGACATAAGGGGTACTCAGGTCACTGATCTGGCAGCACAAACTCCCAGCAAGGTCTGGGGAGTTAGCTAATTGAGCACTCTGGCTCTGTGCCTGCACAAAAGGGAACTCTAGTAGGCTCCATGCCTACTGTGAGACTTCCGGGCAATAGGGACTTCCAGAATTGGGTCTATACTATCTGATCGGTCATTGGAGGTGGACAACAAAGGACTAGAGCAGCTGTAAAGCTGACTATGGACTGGACTTTGCTGCAAAGGAAAAAAAGATGTTGAGGCCCAGAAGTGTCACTCCTAGTGGCGCAAACATATTACCTTACAGTGTGCTGGCACCCAAGTTCTAGCCAAAACTTTACCCCAGCAGAGAAAAAATAGCAGAAGATATGTTCTTGCCAAGAGCACGTGAACTATTCCCCAGGAAACTCTTCTCAACCATAACGCCAACATCAACAAATAACA
Source organism: Erinaceus europaeus (assembly GCF_950295315.1). Taxonomy (NCBI): domain Eukaryota; kingdom Metazoa; phylum Chordata; class Mammalia; order Eulipotyphla; family Erinaceidae; genus Erinaceus; species Erinaceus europaeus. Next base: position 1,132,415 of record NC_080174.1, read on the forward strand.
ACGAAAGTTGGTAAGCCCGGAACGCTTACTTTGACCAGAACAGAACCATCAAATCCACACAGTGATTCTAAAAGGGCCATCCTACACAAGAAGTAGGAGGAGGAGGAGGAGGAGGAGGAGGAGGAGGAAGAGAAGGTAGAGGAGGAAGAGGAAGAAGAGGAGGAGCAAGAGGAGATTGAGAAGGTGAAGAAGAAGAAGAAGAAGAAGAAGAAGAAGAAGAAGAAGAAGAAGAAGAAGAAGAAGAAGAAGGGAAGAAGAAGAAATAGAAGATGATGATGAAGAAGGAGTAGGAGAAGAAGAAGGAGTAGGAATGTGAAGACAGCAAGATTGGCCCTCCAGGGAGCACTGCAGGCCACCAGCAATATCTCACAACCCTTCTTACCTGGGACAACCATGGGCTCTGTGGGTGGGCTTGAGGACTCACAGGCAGGGATGCTGCAGTATTCCCACCTCACAGCACTGTTGGTGGTATAACACCATGGGGCAATTTCTCCATCAGGGTTCCGGCAGTAGTTTCCAACCAAATTTCTGAAGACGGAGGGGCCGTGATCAGGTTTGCCGAGAGGGTTACACAACACGACCAGCTTTTGCCTTTTTCATTTTCCCGTTTCCTTTCTTCTTTCTTATCTACCATCTCAATACCATTCCTCACTCTGTGGATGTTGACTTCATTGCACCATGTTCCCTAACACACCATTTCCAGCCCATACTGTGCAAAGACAGAAGCATATACCCACGCAGTCTTCCTAAGCAGAGGAATTCCAGCACATTTCACACAATGGTGACACAGAGTCACCTCTAGATTTAGGCTCACAAAGGGAAGAGTGTGATTCTGGGCTGCTTAGAGTACTGAGCTGTACTGTGCTGTTCTGCGCTGTGCTATGCTGTGCTGCGCTGTGCTGTGCTGTGCTGTGCTGTGCTGTGCTGTGCTGTGGAAAGACAATGTCACATTTCCATACTCCTCCCACCTCACGGTCATCGTGAGTCCTAGTAATGTCCTGGAAGTGTGCCACTCTAAATTCAGAGTGTCTCCAGGCTCCATCACTCTACTGCTTGTGGCACTTGATAAAACAGCTCGCTGATAGGGCCCAGTGTCAGGTACCCCTCCTCAATAGAACGGGGTTCTCTCTGGGACTGGCGTTGATCACAAATGATTGGGGATCCAGGGCTGGGGTTTGCTAGGGAGCTGAGGGGTATAAGAAGGCAAAGCACTTTCACAAACAGTGCTGTTGCAGATTCCTGCTGTGTTCCACTTTGTCTGTCTGCACAGTCCCAGGCCAGATGGTTTGGTTGTAGGTCACAGGAATACAATGACTCTAGAGGAAAGATCCCACGGACAAGGGACTGACTGTGAGGGAGAACGTGGGGGCACCTACTTGGTGGGGTAGTTCTCTGGGGTCCTGCTGTGGCTGTGAGGGCTCTGTGCCCGCCACTGCTGACAGGTGTGCCCAGAGGCAGTCACAGCCACGCTCCCCCTGTAGTTCTCACCGGTGCCTTCCAAGCACTGACCTGTTGGGTCGGAGAGCAACATGGTTATGTCTGTGGGGAGAGAGGACACCAGAACAAGGAGATCTTTGCAAAGGTGGAAAGTATGAAGCCTGGGAAGAGACAAAAGGCATGGCCCAGGAGAGCCTCCCTGCCTCTCTTCCACACCTAGGCCCTTGTCCGGTCATGAAAAAAGGGGTGCTTCTTGTCAAAGAAAATGTCAGTTTTCTCAGTGGCCAGCCACAATCACACTGTGTGCAAGCCTTCTTGGAAAGGGAGTTAGAGGGACAGAGAAATAGACACACACACACACACACACACACACACACACACAGACAGACAGACACACAGAGAGAGAGACAATAAAGAGAGAGAATCTCAAGGCCTCAGCTAAGACGTACCCATCAGCACAGCCTTCTCACCAGCCAATACAAAGCAGATCAGGAGGACAGACACAGTGGATACAGAAGGAGCAAACTGCTCTAGAAGATTTGCACTCGGTGACCTTCCCTGAGCACCCCAGCTGGCAAAATCACAGACACATTCTGCACAAGAGCACAGGAAGCACTGCCCAGGAGTCTCTCTGAACAGGGAAACTCACGTCAACCTCCAGAGAGCTGTGAGCCGGAACTGCCCACGTTCTGCTCACAACACAGCGGACACATCAAGAGAGCTCTCCCAGAAAGACCAGCCCAGTGAAGGAGCAGCATCAAGACAGCATGGGTGGCCCTGGGGAGAGTCTCAGGGCCTTCCTTACCTGGGACAACTTGCTGTTCCGTGGGAGGAGTAGGGGACTCACAGGCGGGGATGCTGCAGTATTCCCACCTCACGGCACTGTTGGTGGTATAGCACCAAGGGGCAACCTCTCCTCCAGTGTTACGGCAGTAGTTTCCATCCAGATTCCTGAAAAGGAAGGCATCAGGACTCGGGCTTGCCAAGAAGCCTAGGGAACAGGTCTCCCTGCTGGCTTCTTGACACAGCCATCAGCTCTACTGGGTGCCTGGTTCTTGGGATGTCATGGTGCTCCCTGCCCTCAGCAGCCTGGTGCGTGGGGATGGGACCAGAAATGGGCACTTCTTCATGGAGCTGAAGACACAACAACTGTGGGTTCTTCCTCAGCTGAGCAGCTTCAACAGGTTTCTTACCACCATCCCACACAGGTGTCCCCTGACACTGGACTCAAAAGGGAGGGAAGTTGCTTTGAGCTGGACAACGTGCTGGGCTGTGCACATGAGACACAATGCCTCACTGCTGTGTCAGTGTCACCTGATACCCATGGGCCCTATTCATGTGTGTCAAGAGTGCCTCGCGTGTGCTCAGAGAACCTTCCACATCATGACTCGTTTGCTGTGTCCCCTGTCAAAGCAGAAGCAGGCCAGGCGGGACTCCTTCCTGCCATTCCCTAGTGAGGAGAGCAGAAGCCCGTCCTGCGGACAGACATTTCTATGAAAGACCTAGGGGTACTGGGGTCATGGCCAGCGGTGGCGGCACAGGGTGCTACTGTGCTGTCCCCAACTCATGCTCTCGTCTCCTGTCTGCAGATAGGTCTTGGCCACAGGCGATAGGCTACGTCCAGGGAATGGATAAACATCCCAATCACCACCTCACGCTGGGACGTAGAACTATGGGGACACCTACTTGGTGGGGTAGTTTTCTGGGGTCCAACTGTGGCTGTGAGGGCTCTGTTCCCTCCAGCGCTGACAGGTGTGCCCAGAGACAGTCACAGCAACGCTGCCCCTGTAGTTCTCACCGGTGCCTTCCAGGCACTGACCTGTTAGGGCAGAAAGTGAGGACGTTGTGTTTGCATGAAGGAAACATAGCACAACAAAGCATTCATCTTTTCCTTTCTCTCCTTTCTCTCTATATCTCTCTCTCATTCCTGTTCTCTCTCTCTCTCTTTCCCATATAGAAATCAGAGAAGCCTGAGCAGAAAGCAGAATCATTGGAAGCATGGTTCTTGTCTTCCCTTCACCCTGTGTTTGGACATTTCAGTACGGGTAATTCTTGTCAGAAGGTGTCTCCTTGCTGAACACCTTCAAGAAAGCCCCCTTCCAGTGGAGAATATCCCCTCTCCATCATCCCCTCGCTCGCTCACTGAGTTCCCCTTTGTGGTGTTCACAAAGTACATCCAGGTCTGCTGGTCTCTGCATACACTGAGCACTCAACTTGCTGTGTGGAGCCAGGTCTTCAGTCAACTGAGCGACTGAATCACGTACCACAGGCTTTCACACAGAATGGCACAGAATGCAATGGAGACATGGTGCCCTAGACGCTGCACCCCAATATGTCGAGACTAGGGGCCCATGTGTGAAAAATCCAGTCTGTCCGCAGAAAATGGAACATGACATAAAGGACAATGGACAGAGACCCTGACCACCGGAGTCTTCTAGCAGGGGATGGGATGAGCAGAGGCAGAGAACACTGGGCAGACCCCACTTCGCCTGAGATGCAGAGATGACAAAGACTCGATCAAGGCATGGAAAGAAAGCACCACCATGAATGTGTATATGTGTGTGTGTCTTTGTGATGTGTGTGTGTCTTTGTGATGTGTGTGTGTGTGTGTGTGTGTGTGTGTGTGTGTGTGTGTGTGTACGTGCTCATGCGTGGAAGCACTACAATGTGGCTGGAGAAGAGAAAGCTCCATCGGGAAAAGCCTCGTGACCCGGGAAGTCAGGTGGGCACAAAACCCAAGCACCTTGAAGTCAGTTGGAAACCCCTGAGGCTAGGCTTCTACAGGCAGAGCCACGGAGTAAGAGGAGACACAAAGTGGCTCAGCAAAACAACATGAACTGGTGACCTTGAGCCTGCCTGGGCTCAAGTCGGGGAAACCACTGGCCTGTTACCCCAGGACATAAGGGGTACTCAGGTCACTGATCTGGCAGCACAAACTCCCTGCAAGGCCTGGGGAGTTAGCTAATTGAGCACTCTGGCTCTGTGCCTGCACAAAAGGGAACTCTAGTAGGCTCCATGCCTACTGTGAGACTTCCGGGCAAAAGGGACTTCCAGAATTGGGTCTATACTATCTGATGGGTCATTGGAGGTGGACAACAAAGGACTAGAGCAGCTGTAAAGCTGACTATGGACTGGACTTTGCTGCAAAGGAAAAAAAGATGTTGAGGCCCAGAAGTGTCACTCCTAGTGGCGCAAACATATTACCTTACAGTGTGCTGGCACCCAAGTTCTAGCCAAAACTTTACCCCAGCAGAGAAAAAATAGCAGAAGATATGTTCTTGCCAAGAGCACGTGAACTATTCCCCAGGAAACTCTTCTCAACCATAACGCCAACATCAACAAATAGCAACGAAAGTTGGTAAGCCCGGAACGCTTACTTTGACCAGAACAGAACCATCAAATCCACACAGTGATTCTAAAAGGGCCATCCTACACAAGAAGTAGGAGGAGGAGGAGGAGGAGGAGGAGGAGGAAGAGAAGGTAGAGGAGGAAGAGGAAGAAGAGGAGGAGGAAGAGGAGATTGAGAAGGCGAAGAAGAAGAAGAAGAAGAAGAAGAAGAAGAAGAAGAAGAAGAAGAAGAAGAAGAAGAAGGGAAGAAGAAGAAATAGAAGATGATGATGAAGAAGGAGTAGGAGAAGAAGGAGTAGGAATGTGAAGACAGCAAGATTGGCCCTCCAGGGAGCACTGCAGGCCACCAGCAATATCTCACAACCCTTCTTACCTGGGACAACCATGGGCTCTGTGGGTGGGCTTGAGGACTCACAGGCAGGGATGCTGCAGTATTCCCACCTCACAGCACTGTTGGTGGTATAACACCATGGGGCAATTTCTCCATCAGGGTTCCGGCAGTAGTTTCCAACCAAATTTCTGAAGACGGAGGGGCCGTGATCAGGTTTGCCGAGAGGGTTACACAACACGACCAGCTTTTGCCTTTTTCATTTTCCCGTTTCCTTTCTTCTTTCTTATCTACCATCTCAATACCATTCCTCACTCTGTGGATGTTGACTTCATTGCACCATGTTCCCTAACACACCATTTCCAGCACATACTGTGCAAAGACAGAAGCATATACCCACGCAGTCTTCCTAAGCAGAGGAATTCCAGCACATTTCACACAATGGTGACACAGAGTCACCTCTAGATTTAGGCTCACAAAGGGAAGAGTGTGATTCTGGGCTGCTTAGAGTACTGAGCTGTACTGTGCTGTTCTGCGCTGTGCTGCGCTGTGCTGTGCTGTGCTGTGCTGTGCTGTGCTGTGCTGTGGAAAGACAATGTCACATTTCCATACTCCTCCCACCTCACGGTCATCGTGAGTCCTAGTAATGTCCTGGAAGTGTGCCACTCTAAATTCAGAGTGTCTCCAGGCTCCATCACTCTACTGCTTGTGGCACTTGATAAAACAGCTCGCTGATAGGGCCCAGTGTCAGGTACCCCTCCTCAATAGAACGGGGTTCTCTCTGGGACTGGCGTTGATCACAAATGATTGGGGATCCAGGGCTGGGGTTTGCTAGGGAGCTGAGGGGTGTAAGAAGGCAAAGCACTTTCACAAACAGTGCTGTTGCAGATTCCTGCTGTGTTCCACTTTGTCTGTCTGCACAGTCCCAGGCCAGATGGTTTGGTTGTAGGTCACAGGAATACAATGACTCTAGAGGAAAGATCCCACGGACAAGGGACTGACTGTGAGGGAGAACGTGGGGGCACCTACTTGGTGGGGTAGTTCTCTGGGGTCCTGCTGTGGCTGTGAGGGCTCTGTGCCCGCCACTGCTGACAGGTGTGCCCAGAGGCAGTCACAGCCACGCTCCCCCTGTAGTTCTCACCGGTGCCTTCCAAGCACTGACCTGTTGGGTCGGAGAGCAACATGGTTATGTCTGTGGGGAGAGAGGACACCAGAACAAGGAGATCTTTGCAAAGGTGGAAAGTATGAAGCCTGGGAAGAGACAAAAGGCATGGCCCAGGAGAGCCTCCCTGCCTCTCTTCCACACCTAGGCCCTTGTCCGGTCATGAAAAAAGGGGTGCTTCTTGTCAAAGAAAATGTCAGTTTTCTCAGTGGCCAGCCACAATCACACTGTGTGCAAGCCTTCTTGGAAAGGGAGTTAGAGGGACAGAGAAATAGACACACACACACACACACACACACACACAGACAGACAGACAGACACACAGTGAGAGAGACAATAAAGAGAGAGAATCTCAAGGCCTCAGCTAAGACGTAGTCATCAGCACAGCCTTCTCACCAGCCAATACAAAGCAGATCAGGAGGACAGACACAGTGGATACAGAAGGAGCAAACTGCTCTAGAAGATTTGCACTCGGTGACCTTCCCTGAGCACCCCAGCTGGCAAAATCACAGACACATTCTGCACAAGAGCACAGGAAGCACTGCCCAGGAGTCTCTCTGAACAGGGAAACTCACGTCAACCTCCAGAGAGCTGTGAGCCGGAACTGCCCACGTTCTGCTCACAACACAGCGGACACATCAAGAGAGCTCTCCCAGAAAGACCAGCCCAGTGAAGGAGCAGCATCAAGACAGCATGGGTGGCCCTGGGGAGAGTCTCAGGGCCTTCCTTACCTGGGACAACTTGCTGTTCCGTGGGAGGAGTAGGGGACTCACAGGCGGGGATGCTGCAGTATTCCCACCTCACGGCACTGTTGGTGGTATAGCACCAAGGGGCAACCTCTCCTCCAGTGTTACGGCAGTAGTTTCCATCCAGATTCCTGAAAAGGAAGGCATCAGGACTCGGGCTTGCCAAGAAGCCTAGGGAACAGGTCTCCCTGCTGGCTTCTTGACACAGCCATCAGCTCTACTGGGTGCCTGGTTCTTGGGATGTCATGGTGCTCCCTGCCCTCAGCAGCCTGGTGCGTGGGGATGGGACCAGAAATGGGCACTTCTTCATGGAGCTGAAGACACAACAACTGTGGGTTCTTCCTCAGCTGAGCAGCTTCAACAGGTTTCTTACCACCATCCCACACAGGTGTCCCCTGACACTGGACTCAAAAGGGAGGGAAGTTGCTTTGAGCTGGACAACGTGCTGGGCTGTGCACATGAGACACAATGCCTCACTGCTGTGTCAGTGTCACCTGATACCCATGGGCCCTATTCATGTGTGTCAAGAGTGCCTCGCGTGTGCTCAGAGAACCTTCCACATCATGACTCGTTTGCTGTGTCCCCTGTCAAAGCAGAAGCAGGCCAGGCGGGACTCCTTCCTGCCATTCCCTAGTGAGGAGAGCAGAAGCCCGTCCTGCGGACAGACATTTCTATGAAAGACCTAGGGGTACTGGGGTCATGGCCAGCGGTGGCGGCACAGGGTGCTACTGTGCTGTCCCCAACTCATGCTCTCGTCTCCTGTCTGCAGATAGGTCTTGGCCACAGGCGATAGGCTACGTCCAGGGAATGGATAAACATCCCAATCACCACCTCACGCTGGGACGTAGAACTATGGGGACACCTACTTGGTGGGGTAGTTTTCTGGGGTCCAACTGTGGCTGTGAGGGCTCTGTTCCCTCCAGCGCTGACAGGTGTGCCCAGAGACAGTCACAGCAACGCTGCCCCTGTAGTTCTCACCGGTGCCTTCCAGGCACTGACCTGTTAGGGCAGAAAGTGAGGACGTTGTGTTTGCATGAAGGAAACATAGCACAACAAAGCATTCATCTTTTCCTTTCTCTCCTTTCTCTCTATATCTCTCTCTCATTCCTGTTCTCTCTCTCTCTCTTTCCCATATAGAAATCAGAGAAGCCTGAGCAGAAAGCAGAATCATTGGAAGCATGGTTCTTGTCTTCCCTTCACCCTGTGTTTGGACATTTCAGTACGGGTAATTCTTGTCAGAAGGTGTCTCCTTGCTGAACACCTTCAAGAAAGCCCCCTTCCAGTGGAGAATATCCCCTCTCCATCATCCCCTCGCTCGCTCACTGAGTTCCCCTTTGTGGTGTTCACAAAGTACATCCAGGTCTGCTGGTCTCTGCATACACTGAGCACTCAACTTGCTGTGTGGAGCCAGGTCTTCAGTCAACTGAGCGACTGAATCACGTACCACAGGCTTTCACACAGAATGGCACAGAATGCAATGGAGACATGGTGCCCTAGACGCTGCACCCCAATATGTCGAGACTAGGGGCCCATGTGTGAAAAATCCAGTCTGTCCGCAGAAAATGGAACATGACATAAAGGACAATGGACAGAGACCCTGACCACCGGAGTCTTCTAGCAGGGGATGGGATGAGCAGAGGCAGAGAACACTGGGCAGACCCCACTTCGCCTGAGATGCAGAGATGACAAAGACTCGATCAAGGCATGGAAAGAAAGCACCACCATGAATGTGTATATGTGTGTGTGTCTTTGTGATGTGTGTGTGTCTTTGTGATGTGTGTGTGTGTGTGTGTGTGTGTGTGTGTGTGTGTGTGTGTACGTGCTCATGCGTGGAAGCACTACAATGTGGCTGGAGAAGAGAAAGCTCCATCGGGAAAAGCCTCGTGACCCGGGAAGTCAGGTGGGCACAAAACCCAAGCACCTTGAAGTCAGTTGGAAACCCCTGAGGCTAGGCTTCTACAGGCAGAGCCACGGAGTAAGAGGAGACACAAAGTGGCTCAGCAAAACAACATGAACTGGTGACCTTGAGCCTGCCTGGGCTCAAGTCGGGGAAACCACTGGCCTGTTACCCCAGGACATAAGGGGTACTCAGGTCACTGATCTGGCAGCACAAACTCCCTGCAAGGCCTGGGGAGTTAGCTAATTGAGCACTCTGGCTCTGTGCCTGCACAAAAGGGAACTCTAGTAGGCTCCATGCCTACTGTGAGACTTCCGGGCAAAAGGGACTTCCAGAATTGGGTCTATACTATCTGATGGGTCATTGGAGGTGGACAACAAAGGACTAGAGCAGCTGTAAAGCTGACTATGGACTGGACTTTGCTGCAAAGGAAAAAAAGATGTTGAGGCCCAGAAGTGTCACTCCTAGTGGCGCAAACATATTACCTTACAGTGTGCTGGCACCCAAGTTCTAGCCAAAACTTTACCCCAGCAGAGAAAAAATAGCAGAAGATATGTTCTTGCCAAGAGCACGTGAACTATTCCCCAGGAAACTCTTCTCAACCATAACGCCAACATCAACAAATAGCAACGAAAGTTGGTAAGCCCGGAACGCTTACTTTGACCAGAACAGAACCATCAAATCCACACAGTGATTCTAAAAGGGCCATCCTACACAAGAAGTAGGAGGAGGAGGAGGAGGAGGAGGAGGAGGAAGAGAAGGTAGAGGAGGAAGAGGAAGAAGAGGAGGAGGAAGAGGAGATTGAGAAGGCGAAGAAGAAGAAGAAGAAGAAGAAGAAGAAGAAGAAGAAGAAGAAGAAGAAGAAGAAGAAGAAGAAGAAGAAGAAGAAGAAGAAGAAGGGAAGAAGAAGAAATAGAAGATGATGATGAAGAAGGAGTAGGAGAAGAAGGAGTAGGAATGTGAAGACAGCAAGATTGGCCCTCCAGGGAGCACTGCAGGCCACCAGCAATATCTCACAACCCTTCTTACCTGGGACAACCATGGGCTCTGTGGGTGGGCTTGAGGACTCACAGGCAGGGATGCTGCAGTATTCCCACCTCACAGCACTGTTGGTGGTATAACACCATGGGGCAATTTCTCCATCAGGGTTCCGGCAGTAGTTTCCAACCAAATTTCTGAAGACGGAGGGGCCGTGATCAGGTTTGCCGAGAGGGTTACACAACACGACCAGCTTTTGCCTTTTTCATTTTCCCGTTTCCTTTCTTCTTTCTTATCTACCATCTCAATACCATTCCTCACTCTGTGGATGTTGACTTCATTGCACCATGTTCCCTAACACACCATTTCCAGCCCATACTGTGCAAAGACAGAAGCATATACCCACGCAGTCTTCCTAAGCAGAGGAATTCCAGCACATTTCACACAATGGTGACACAGAGTCACCTCTAGATTTAGGCTCACAAAGGGAAGAGTGTGATTCTGGGCTGCTTAGAGTACTGAGCTGTACTGTGCTGTTCTGCGCTGTGCTATGCTGTGCTGCGCTGTGCTGTGCTGTGCTGTGCTGTGCTGTGCTGTGCTGTGGAAAGACAATGTCACATTTCCATACTCCTCCCACCTCACGGTCATCGTGAGTCCTAGTAATGTCCTGGAAGTGTGCCACTCTAAATTCAGAGTGTCTCCAGGCTCCATCACTCTACTGCTTGTGGCACTTGATAAAACAGCTCGCTGATAGGGCCCAGTGTCAGGTACCCCTCCTCAATAGAACGGGGTTCTCTCTGGGACTGGCGTTGATCACAAATGATTGGGGATCCAGGGCTGGGGTTTGCTAGGGAGCTGAGGGGTATAAGAAGGCAAAGCACTTTCACAAACAGTGCTGTTGCAGATTCCTGCTGTGTTCCACTTTGTCTGTCTGCACAGTCCCAGGCCAGATGGTTTGGTTGTAGGTCACAGGAATACAATGACTCTAGAGGAAAGATCCCACGGACAAGGGACTGACTGTGAGGGAGAACGTGGGGGCACCTACTTGGTGGGGTAGTTCTCTGGGGTCCTGCTGTGGCTGTGAGGGCTCTGTGCCCGCCACTGCTGACAGGTGTGCCCAGAGGCAGTCACAGCCACGCTCCCCCTGTAGTTCTCACCGGTGCCTTCCAAGCACTGACCTGTTGGGTCGGAGAGCAACATGGTTATGTCTGTGGGGAGAGAGGACACCAGAACAAGGAGATCTTTGCAAAGGTGGAAAGTATGAAGCCTGGGAAGAGACAAAAGGCATGGCCCAGGAGAGCCTCCCTGCCTCTCTTCCACACCTAGGCCCTTGTCCGGTCATGAAAAAAGGGGTGCTTCTTGTCAAAGAAAATGTCAGTTTTCTCAGTGGCCAGCCACAATCACACTGTGTGCAAGCCTTCTTGGAAAGGGAGTTAGAGGGACAGAGAAATAGACACACACACACACACACACACACACACACACACAGACAGACAGACACACAGAGAGAGAGACAATAAAGAGAGAGAATCTCAAGGCCTCAGCTAAGACGTACCCATCAGCACAGCCTTCTCACCAGCCAATACAAAGCAGATCAGGAGGACAGACACAGTGGATACAGAAGGAGCAAACTGCTCTAGAAGATTTGCACTCGGTGACCTTCCCTGAGCATCCCAGCTGGCAAAATCACAGACACATTCTGCACAAGAGCACAGGAAGCACTGCCCAGGAGTCTCTCTGAACAGGGAAACTCACGTCAACCTCCAGAGAGCTGTGAGCCGGAACTGCCCACGTTCTGCTCACAACACAGCGGACACATCAAGAGAGCTCCCCCAGAAAGACCAGCCCAGTGAAGGAGCAGCATCAAGACAGCATGGGTGGCCCTGGGGAGAGTCTCAGGGCCTTCCTTACCTGGGACAACTTGCTGCTCCGTGGGAGGGGTAGGGGACTCACAGGCGGGGATGCTGCAGTATTCCCACCTCACGGCACTGTTGGTGGTATAGCACCAAGGGGCAACCTCTCCTCCAGTGTTACGGCAGTAGTTTCCATCCAGATTCCTGAAAAGGAAGGCATCAGGACTCGGGCTTGCCAAGAAGCCTAGGGAACAGGTCTCCCTGCTGGCTTCTTGACACAGCCATCAGCTCTACTGGGTGCCTGGTTCTTGGGATGTCATGGTGCTCCCTGCCCTCAGCAGCCTGGTGTGTGGGGATGGGACCAGAAATGGGCACTTCTTCATGGAGCTGAAGACACAACAACTGTGGGTTCTTCCTCAGCTGAGCAACTTCAACAGGTTTCTTACCACCATCCCACACAGGTGTCCCCTGACATTGGACTCAAAAGGGAGGGAAGTTGCTTTGAGCTGGACAACGTGCTGGGCTGTGCACATGAGACACAACGCCTCACTGCTGTGTCAGTGTCACTTGATACCCATGGGCCCTATTCATGTGTGTCAAGAGTGCCTCGCGTGTGCTCAGAGAACCTTCCACATCATGACTCGTTTGCTGTGTCCCCTGTCAAAGCAGAAGCAGGCCAGGCGGGACTCCTTCCTGCCATTCCCTGGTGAGGAGAGCAGAAGCCCGTCCTGCGGACTGACTTTTCTATGAAAGACCTAGGGGTACTGGGGTCATGGCCAGCGGTGGCGGCACAGGGTGCTACTGTGCTGTCCCCAACTCATGCTCTCGTCTCCTGTCTGCAGATAGGTCTTGGCCACAGGCGATAGGCTACGTCCAGAGAATGGATAAACATCCCAATCACCACCTCACGCTGGGACGTAGAACCATGGGGACACCTACTTGGTGGGGTAGTTTTCCGGGGTCCAACTGTGGCTGTGAGGGCTCTGTTCCCTCCAGCGCTGACAGGTGTGCCCAGAGACAGTCACAGCAACGCTGCCCCTGTAGTTCTCACCGGTGCCTTCCAGGCACTGACCTGTTAGGGCAGAAAGTGAGGACGTTGTGTTTGCATGAAGGAAACATAGCACAACAAAGCATTCATCTTTTCCTTTCTCTCCTTTCTCTCTATATCTCTCTCTCATTCCTGTTCTCTCTCTCTCTCTTTCCCATATAGAAATCAGAGAAGCCTGAGCAGAAAGCAGAATCATTGGAAGCATGGTTCTTGTCTTCCCTTCACCCTGTGTTTGGACATTTCAGTACGGGTAATTCTTGTCAGAAGGTGTCTCCTTGCTGAACACCTTCAAGAAAGCCCCCTTCCAGTGGAGAATATCCCCTCTCCATCATCCCCTCGCTCGCTCACTGAGTTCCCCTTTGTGGTGTTCACAAAGTACATCCAGGTCTGCTGGTCTCTGCATACACTGAGCACTCAACTTGCTGTGTGGAGCCAGGTCTTCAGTCAACTGAGCGACTGAATCACGTACCACAGGCTTTCACACAGAATGGCACAGAATGCAATGGAGACATGGTGCCCTAGGCGCTGCACCCCAATATGTCGAGACTAGGGGCCCATGTGTGAAAAATCCAGTCTGTCCGCAGAAAATGGAACATGACATAAAGGACAATGGACAGAGACCCTGACCACCGGAGTCTTCTAGCAGGGGATGGGATGAGCAGAGGCAGAGAACACTGGGCAGACCCCACTTCACCTGAGATGCAGAGATGACAAAGACTCGATCAAGGCATGGAAAGAAAGCACCACCATGAATGTGTATATGTGTGTGTGTCTTTGTGATGTGTGTGTGTCTTTGTGATATGTGTGTGTGTGTGTGTGTGTGTGTGTGTGTGTGTACGTGCTCATGCGTGGAAGCACTACAATGTGGCTGGAGAAGAGAAAGCTCCATCGGGAAAAGCCTCGTGACCCGGGAAGTCAGGTAGGCACAAAACCCAAGCACCCTGAAGTCAGTTGGAAACCCCTGAGGCTAGGCTTCTACAGGCAGAGCCACGGAGTAAGAGGAGACACAAAGTGGCTCAGCAAAACAACATGAACTGGTGACCTTGAGCCTGCCTGGGCTCAAATCGGGGAAACCACTGGCCTGTTACCCCAGGACATAAGGGGTACTCAGGTCACTGATCTGGCAGCAGAAACTCCCTGCAAGGCCTGGGGAGTTAGCTAATTGAGCACTCTGGCTCTGTGCCTGCACAAAAGGGAACTCTAGTAGGCTCCATGCCTACTGTGAGACTTCCGGGCAAAAGGGACTTCCAGAATTGGGTCTATACTATCTGATGGGTCATTGGAGGTGGACAACAAAGGACTAGAGCAGCTGTAAAGCTGACTATGGACTGGACTTTGCTGCAATGGAAAAAAAGATGTTGAGGCCCAGAAGTGTCACTCCTAGTGGGGCAAACATATTACCTTACAGTGTGCTGGCACCCAAGTTCTAGCCAAAACTTTACCCCAGCAGAGAAAAAATAGCAGAAGATATGTTCTTGCCAAGAGCACGTGAACTATTCCCCAGGAAACTCTTCTCAGCCATAACGCCAACATCAACAAATAGCAACGAAAGTTGGTAAGCCCGGAACGCTTACTTTGACCAGAACAGAACCATCAAATCCACACAGTGATTCTAAAAGGGCCATCCTACACAAGAAGTAGGAGGAGGAGGAGGAGGAGGAGGAGGAAGAGAAGGTAGAGGAGGAAGAGGAAGAAGAGGAGGAGGAAGAGGAGATTGAGAAGGCGAAGAAGAAGAAGAAGAAGAAGAAGAAGAGGAAGAAGAAGAAGAAGAAGAAGAAGAAGAAGAAGAAGAAGAAGAAGAAGAAGAAGAAGAAGAGAAGAAGAAGAAATAGAAGATGATGATGAAGAAGGAGTAGGAGAAGAAGAAGGAGTAGGAATGTGAAGACAGCAAGATTGGCCCTCCAGGGAGCACTGCAGGCCACCAGCAATATCTCACAACCCTTCTTACCTGGGACAACCATGGGCTCTGTGGGTGGGCTTAAGGACTCACAGGCAGGGATGCTGCAGTATTCCCACCTCACAGCACTGTTGGTGGTATAACACCATGGGGCAATTTCTCCATCAGGGTTCCGGCAGTAGTTTCCAACCAAATTTCTGAAGACGGAGGGGCCGTGATCAGGTTTGCCGAGAGGGTTACACAACACGACCAGCTTTTGCCTTTTTCATTTTCCCGTTTCCTTTCTTCTTTCTTATCTACCATCTCAATACCATTCCTCACTCTGTGGATGTTGACTTCATTGCACCATGTTCCCTAACACACCATTTCCAGCACATACTGTGCAAAGACAGAAGCATATACCCACGCAGTCTTCCTAAGCAGAGGAATTCCAGCACATTTCACACAATGGTGACACAGAGTCACCTCTAGATTTAGGCTCACAAAGGGAAGAGTGTGATTCTGGGCTGCTTAGAGTACTGAGCTGTACTGTGCTGTTCTGCGCTGTGCTGTGCTGTGCTGCGCTGTGCTGTGCTGTGCTGTGCTGTGCTGTGCTGTGCTGTGCTGTGGAAAGACAATGTCACATTTCCATACTCCTCCCACCTCACGGTCATCGTGAGTCCTAGTAATGTCCTGGAAGTGTGCCACTCTAAATTCAGAGTGTCTCCAGGCTCCATCACTCTACTGCTTGTGGCACTTGATAAAACAGCTCGCTGATAGGGCCCAGTGTCAGGTACCCCTCCTCAATAGAACGGGGTTCTCTCTGGGACTGGCGTTGATCACAAATGATTGGGGATCCAGGGCTGGGGTTTGCTAGGGAGCTGAGGGGTGTAAGAAGGCAAAGCACTTTCACAAACAGTGCTGTTGCAGATTCCTGCTGTGTTCCACTTTGTCTGTCTGCACAGTCCCAGGCCAGATGGTTTGGTTGTAGGTCACAGGAATACAATGACTCTAGAGGAAAGATCCCACGGACAAGGGACTGACTGTGAGGGAGAACGTGGGGGCACCTACTTGGTGGGGTAGTTCTCTGGGGTCCTGCTGTGGCTGTGAGGGCTCTGTGCCCGCCACTGCTGACAGGTGTGCCCAGAGGCAGTCACAGCCACGCTCCCCCTGTAGTTCTCACCGGTGCCTTCCAAGCACTGACCTGTTGGGTCGGAGAGCAACATGGTTATGTCTGTGGGGAGAGAGGACACCAGAACAAGGAGATCTTTGCAAAGGTGGAAAGTATGAAGCCTGGGAAGAGACAAAAGGCATGGCCCAGGAGAGCCTCCCTGCCTCTCTTCCACACCTAGGCCCTTGTCCGGTCATGAAAAAAGGGGTGCTTCTTGTCAAAGAAAATGTCAGTTTTCTCAGTGGCCAGCCACAATCACACTGTGTGCAAGCCTTCTTGGAAAGGGAGTTAGAGGGACAGAGAAATAGACACACACACACACACACACACACACACACACACAGACAGACAGACACACAGAGAGAGAGACAATAAAGAGAGAGAATCTCAAGGCCTCAGCTAAGACGTACCCATCAGCACAGCCTTCTCACCAGCCAATACAAAGCAGATCAGGAGGACAGACACAGTGGATACAGAAGGAGCAAACTGCTCTAGAAGATTTGCACTCGGTGACCTTCCCTGAGCACCCCAGCTGGCAAAATCACGGACACATTCTGCACAAGAGCACAGGAAGCACTGCCCAGGAGTCTCTCTGAACAGGGAAACTCACGTCAACCTCCAGAGAGCTGTGAGCCGGAACTGCCCACGTTCTGCTCACAACACAGCGGACACATCAAGAGAGCTCCCCCAGAAAGACCAGCCCAGTGAAGGAGCAGCATCAAGACAGCATGGGTGGCCCTGGGGAGAGTCTCAGGGCCTTCCTTACCTGGGACAACTTGCTGCTCCGTGGGAGGGGTAGGGGACTCACAGGCGGGGATGCTGCAGTATTCCCACCTCACGGCACTGTTGGTGGTATAGCACCAAGGGGCAACCTCTCCTCCAGTGTTACGGCAGTAGTTTCCATCCAGATTCCTGAAAAGGAAGGCATCAGGACTCGGGCTTGCCAAGAAGCCTAGGGAACAGGTCTCCCTGCTGGCTTCTTGACACAGCCATCAGCTCTACTGGGTGCCTGGTTCTTGGGATGTCATGGTGCTCCCTGCCCTCAGCAGCCTGGTGTGTGGGGATGGGACCAGAAATGGGCACTTCTTCATGGAGCTGAAGACACAACAACTGTGGGTTCTTCCTCAGCTGAGCAACTTCAACAGGTTTCTTACCACCATCCCACACAGGTGTCCCCTGACATTGGACTCAAAAGGGAGGGAAGTTGCTTTGAGCTGGACAACGTGCTGGGATGTGCACATGAGACACAACGCCTCACTGCTGTGTCAGTGTCACCTGATACCCATGGGCCCTATTCATGTGTGTCAAGAGTGCCTCGCGTGTGCTCAGAGAACCTTCCACATCATGACTCGTTTGCTGTGTCCCCTGTCAAAGCAGAAGCAGGCCAGGCGGGACTCCTTCCTGCCATTCCCTGGTGAGGAGAGCAGAAGCCCGTCCTGCGGACTGACTTTTCTATGAAAGACCTAGGGGTACTGGGGTCATGGCCAGCGGTGGCGGCACAGGGTGCTACTGTGCTGTCCCCAACTCATGCTCTCGTCTCCTGTCTGCAGATAGGTCTTGGCCACAGGCGATAGGCTACGTCCAGAGAATGGATAAACATCCCAATCACCACCTCACGCTGGGACGTAGAACCATGGGGACACCTACTTGGTGGGGTAGTTTTCCGGGGTCCAACTGTGGCTGTGAGGGCTCTGTTCCCTCCAGCGCTGACAGGTGTGCCCAGAGACAGTCACAGCAACGCTGCCCCTGTAGTTCTCACCGGTGCCTTCCAGGCACTGACCTGTTAGGGCAGAAAGTGAGGACGTTGTGTTTGCATGAAGGAAACATAGCACAACAAAGCATTCATCTTTTCCTTTCTCTCCTTTCTCTCTATATCTCTCTCTCATTCCTGTTCTCTCTCTCTCTCTTTCCCATATAGAAATCAGAGAAGCCTGAGCAGAAAGCAGAATCATTGGAAGCATGGTTCTTGTCTTCCCTTCACCCTGTGTTTGGACATTTCAGTACGGGTAATTCTTGTCAGAAGGTGTCTCCTTGCTGAACACCTTCAAGAAAGCCCCCTTCCAGTGGAGAATATCCCCTCTCCATCATCCCCTCGCTCGCTCACTGAGTTCCCCTTTGTGGTGTTCACAAAGTACATCCAGGTCTGCTGGTCTCTGCATACACTGAGCACTCAACTTGCTGTGTGGAGCCAGGTCTTCAGTCAACTGAGCGACTGAATCACGTACCACAGGCTTTCACACAGAATGGCACAGAATGCAATGGAGACATGGTGCCCTAGGCGCTGCACCCCAATATGTCGAGACTAGGGGCCCATGTGTGAAAAATCCAGTCTGTCCGCAGAAAATGGAACATGACATAAAGGACAATGGACAGAGACCCTGACCACCGGAGTCTTCTAGCAGGGGATGGGATGAGCAGAGGCAGAGAACACTGGGCAGACCCCACTTCGCCTGAGATGCAGAGATGACAAAGACTCGATCAAGGCATGGAAAGAAAGCACCACCATGAATGTGTATATGTGTGTGTGTCTTTGTGATGTGTGTGTGTCTTTGTGATATGTGTGTGTGTGTGTGTGTGTGTGTGTGTGTGTGTGTGTACGTGCTCATGCGTGGAAGCACTACAATGTGGCTGGAGAAGAGAAAGCTCCATCGGGAAAAGCCTCGTGACCCAGGAAGTCAGGTAGGCACAAAACCCAAGCACCCTGAAGTCAGTTGGAAACCCCTGAGGCTAGGCTTCTACAGGCAGAGCCACGGAGTAAGAGGAGACACAAAGTGGCTCAGCAAAACAACATGAACTGGTGACCTTGAGCCTGCCTGGGCTCAAATCGGGGAAACCACTGGCCTGTTACCCCAGGACATAAGGGGTACTCAGGTCACTGATCTGGCAGCAGAAACTCCCTGCAAGGCCTGGGGAGTTAGCTAATTGAGCACTCTGGCTCTGTGCCTGCACAAAAGGGAACTCTAGTAGGCTCCATGCCTACTGTGAGACTTCCGGGCAAAAGGGACTTCCAGAATTGGGTCTATACTATCTGATGGGTCATTGGAGGTGGACAACAAAGGACTAGAGCAGCTGTAAAGCTGACTATGGACTGGACTTTGCTGCAATGGAAAAAAAGATGTTGAGGCCCAGAAGTGTCACTCCTAGTGGGGCAAACATATTACCTTACAGTGTGCTGGCACCCAAGTTCTAGCCAAAACTTTACCCCAGCAGAGAAAAAATAGCAGAAGATATGTTCTTGCCAAGAGCACGTGAACTATTCCCCAGGAAACTCTTCTCAACCATAACGCCAACATCAACAAATAGCAACGAAAGTTGGTAAGCCCGGAACGCTTACTTTGACCAGAACAGAACCATCAAATCCACACAGTGATTCTAAAAGGGCCATCCTACACAAGAAGTAGGAGGAGGAGGAGGAGGAGGAGGAGGAGGAGGAAGAGAAGGTAGAGGAGGAAGAGGAAGAAGAGGAGGAGGAAGAGGAGATTGAGAAGGTGAAGAAGAAGAAGAAGAAGAAGAAGAAGAAGAAGAAGAAGAAGAAGAAGAAGAAGAAGAAGAGAAGAAGAAGAAATAGAAGATGATGATGAAGAAGGAGTAGGAGAAGAAGAAGGAGTAGGAATGTGAAGACAGCAAGATTGGCCCTCCAGGGAGCACTGCAGGCCACCAGCAATATCTCACAACCCTTCTTACCTGGGACAACCATGGGCTCTGTGGGTGGGCTTGAGGACTCACAGGCAGGGATGCTGCAGTATTCCCACCTCACAGCACTGTTGGTGGTATAACACCATGGGGCAATTTCTCCATCAGGGTTCCGGCAGTAGTTTCCAACCAAATTTCTGAAGACGGAGGGGCCGTGATCAGGTTTGCCGAGAGGGTTACACAACACGACCAGCTTTTGCCTTTTTCATTTTCCCGTTTCCTTTCTTCTTTCTTATCTACCATCTCAATACCATTCCTCACTCTGTGGATGTTGACTTCATTGCACCATGTTCCCTAACACACCATTTCCAGCACATACTGTGCAAAGACAGAAGCATATACCCACGCAGTCTTCCTAAGCAGAGGAATTCCAGCACATTTCACACAATGGTGACACAGAGTCACCTCTAGATTTAGGCTCACAAAGGGAAGAGTGTGATTCTGGGCTGCTTAGAGTACTGAGCTGTACTGTGCTGTTCTGCGCTGTGCTGTGCTGTGCTGCGCTGTGCTGTGCTGTGCTGTGCTGTGCTGTGCTGTGCTGTGCTGTGGAAAGACAATGTCACATTTCCATACTCCTCCCACCTCACGGTCATCGTGAGTCCTAGTAATGTCCTGGAAGTGTGCCACTCTAAATTCAGAGTGTCTCCAGGCTCCATCACTCTACTGCTTGTGGCACTTGATAAAACAGCTCGCTGATAGGGCCCAGTGTCAGGTACCCCTCCTCAATAGAACGGGGTTCTCTCTGGGACTGGCGTTGATCACAAATGATTGGGGATCCAGGGCTGGGGTTTGCTAGGGAGCTGAGGGGTGTAAGAAGGCAAAGCACTTTCACAAACAGTGCTGTTGCAGATTCCTGCTGTGTTCCACTTTGTCTGTCTGCACAGTCCCAGGCCAGATGGTTTGGTTGTAGGTCACAGGAATACAATGACTCTAGAGGAAAGATCCCACGGACAAGGGACTGACTGTGAGGGAGAACGTGGGGGCACCTACTTGGTGGGGTAGTTCTCTGGGGTCCTGCTGTGGCTGTGAGGGCTCTGTGCCCGCCACTGCTGACAGGTGTGCCCAGAGGCAGTCACAGCCACGCTCCCCCTGTAGTTCTCACCGGTGCCTTCCAAGCACTGATCTGTTGGGTCGGAGAGCAACATGGTTATGTCTGTGGGGAGAGAGGACACCAGAACAAGGAGATCTTTGCAAAGGTGGAAAGTATGAAGCCTGGGAAGAGACAAAAGGCATGGCCCAGGAGAGCCTCCCTGCCTCTCTTCCACACCTAGGCCCTTGTCCGGTCATGAATAAAGGGGTGCTTCTTGTCAAAGAAAATGTCAGTTTTCTCAGTGGCCAGCCACAATCACACTGTGTGCAAGCCTTCTTGGAAAGGGAGTTAGAGGGACAGAGAAATAGACACACACACACACACACACACACACAGACAGACAGACAGACACACAGAGAGAGAGACAATAAAGAGAGAGAATCTCAAGGCCTCAGCTAAGACGTAGCCATCAGCACAGCCTTCTCACCAGCCAATACAAAGCAGATCAGGAGGACAGACACAGTGGATACAGAAGGAGCAAACTGCTCTAGAAGATTTGCACTCGGTGACCTTCCCTGAGCACCCCAGCTGGCAAAATCACGGACACATTCTGCACAAGAGCACAGGAAGCACTGCCCAGGAGTCTCTCTGAACAGGGAAACTCACGTCAACCTCCAGAGAGCTGTGAGCCGGAACTGCCCACGTTCTGCTCACAACACAGCGGACACATCAAGAGAGCTCCCCCAGAAAGACCAGCCCAGTGAAGGAGCAGCATCAAGACAGCATGGGTGGCCCTGGGGAGAGTCTCAGGGCCTTCCTTACCTGGGACAACTTGCTGCTCCGTGGGAGGGGTAGGGGACTCACAGGCGGGGATGCTGCAGTATTCCCACCTCACGGCACTGTTGGTGGTATAGCACCAAGGGGCAACCTCTCCTCCAGTGTTACGGCAGTAGTTTCCATCCAGATTCCTGAAAAGGAAGGCATCAGGACTCGGGCTTGCCAAGAAGCCTAGGGAACAGGTCTCCCTGCTGGCTTCTTGACACAGCCATCAGCTCTACTGGGTGCCTGGTTCTTGGGATGTCATGGTGCTCCCTGCCCTCAGCAGCCTGGTGTGTGGGGATGGGACCAGAAATGGGCACTTCTTCATGGAGCTGAAGACACAACAACTGTGGGTTCTTCCTCAGCTGAGCAACTTCAACAGGTTTCTTACCACCATCCCACACAGGTGTCCCCTGACATTGGACTCAAAAGGGAGGGAAGTTGCTTTGAGCTGGACAACGTGCTGGGCTGTGCACATGAGACACAACGCCTCACTGCTGTGTCAGTGTCACTTGATACCCATGGGCCCTATTCATGTGTGTCAAGAGTGCCTCGCGTGTGCTCAGAGAACCTTCCACATCATGACTCGTTTGCTGTGTCCCCTGTCAAAGCAGAAGCAGGCCAGGCGGGACTCCTTCCTGCCATTCCCTGGTGAGGAGAGCAGAAGCCCGTCCTGCGGACTGACTTTTCTATGAAAGACCTAGGGGTACTGGGGTCATGGCCAGCGGTGGCGGCACAGGGTGCTACTGTGCTGTCCCCAACTCATGCTCTCGTCTCCTGTCTGCAGATAGGTCTTGGCCACAGGCGATAGGCTACGTCCAGGGAATGGATAAACATCCCAATCACCACCTCACGCTGGGACGTAGAACCATGGGGACACCTACTTGGTGGGGTAGTTTTCCGGGGTCCAACTGTGGCTGTGAGGGCTCTGTTCCCTCCAGCGCTGACAGGTGTGCCCAGAGACAGTCACAGCAACGCTGCCCCTGTAGTTCTCACCGGTGCCTTCCAGGCACTGACCTGTTAGGGCAGAAAGTGAGGACGTTGTGTTTGCATGAAGGAAACATAGCACAACAAAGCATTCATCTTTTCCTTTCTCTCCTTTCTCTCTATATCTCTCTCTCATTCCTGTTCTCTCTCTCTCTCTTTCCCATATAGAAATCAGAGAAGCCTGAGCAGAAAGCAGAATCATTGGAAGCATGGTTCTTGTCTTCCCTTCACCCTGTGTTTGGACATTTCAGTACGGGTAATTCTTGTCAGAAGGTGTCTCCTTGCTGAACACCTTCAAGAAAGCCCCCTTCCAGTGGAGAATATCCCCTCTCCATCATCCCCTCGCTCGCTCACTGAGTTCCCCTTTGTGGTGTTCACAAAGTACATCCAGGTCTGCTGGTCTCTGCATACACTGAGCACTCAACTTGCTGTGTGGAGCCAGGTCTTCAGTCAACTGAGCGACTGAATCACGTACCACAGGCTTTCACACAGAATGGCACAGAATGCAATGGAGACATGGTGCCCTAGGCGCTGCACCCCAATATGTCGAGACTAGGGGCCCATGTGTGAAAAATCCAGTCTGTCCGCAGAAAATGGAACATGACATAAAGGACAATGGACAGAGACCCTGACCACCGGAGTCTTCTAGCAGGGGATGGGATGAGCAGAGGCAGAGAACACTGGGCAGACCCCACTTCGCCTGAGATGCAGAGATGACAAAGACTCGATCAAGGCATGGAAAGAAAGCACCACCATGAATGTGTATATGTGTGTGTGTCTTTGTGATGTGTGTGTGTCTTTGTGATATGTGTGTGTGTGTGTGTGTGTGTGTGTGTGTGTGTGTGTACGTGCTCATGCGTGGAAGCACTACAATGTGGCTGGAGAAGAGAAAGCTCCATCGGGAAAAGCCTCGTGACCCGGGAAGTCAGGTAGGCACAAAACCCAAGCACCCTGAAGTCAGTTGGAAACCCCTGAGGCTAGGCTTCTACAGGCAGAGCCACGGAGTAAGAGGAGACACAAAGTGGCTCAGCAAAACAACATGAACTGGTGACCTTGAGCCTGCCTGGGCTCAAATCGGGGAAACCACTGGCCTGTTACCCCAGGACATAAGGGGTACTCAGGTCACTGATCTGGCAGCAGAAACTCCCTGCAAGGCCTGGGGAGTTAGCTAATTGAGCACTCTGGCTCTGTGCCTGCACAAAAGGGAACTCTAGTAGGCTCCATGCCTACTGTGAGACTTCCGGGCAAAAGGGACTTCCAGAATTGGGTCTATACTATCTGATGGGTCATTGGAGGTGGACAACAAAGGACTAGAGCAGCTGTAAAGCTGACTATGGACTGGACTTTGCTGCAATGGAAAAAAAGATGTTGAGGCCCAGAAGTGTCACTCCTAGTGGGGCAAACATATTACCTTACAGTGTGCTGGCACCCAAGTTCTAGCCAAAACTTTACCCCAGCAGAGAAAAAATAGCAGAAGATATGTTCTTGCCAAGAGCACGTGAACTATTCCCCAGGAAACTCTTCTCAACCATAACGCCAACATCAACAAATAGCAACGAAAGTTGGTAAGCCCGGAACGCTTACTTTGACCAGAACAGAACCATCAAATCCACACAGTGATTCTAAAAGGGCCATCCTACACAAGAAGTAGGAGGAGGAGGAGGAGGAGGAGGAAGAGAAGATAGAGGAGGAAGAGGAAGAAGAGGAGGAGGAAGAGGAGATTGAGAAGGCGAAGAAGAAGAAGAAGAAGAAGAAGAAGAAGAGGAAGAAGAAGAAGAAGAAGAAGAAGAAGAAGAAGAAGAAGAAGAAGAAGAAGAAGAAGAGAAGAAGAAGAAATAGAAGATGATGATGAAGAAGGAGTAGGAGAAGAAGAAGGAGTAGGAATGTGAAGACAGCAAGATTGGCCCTCCAGGGAGCACTGCAGGCCACCAGCAATATCTCACAACCCTTCTTACCTGGGACAACCATGGGCTCTGTGGGTGGGCTTAAGGACTCACAGGCAGGGATGCTGCAGTATTCCCACCTCACAGCACTGTTGGTGGTATAACACCATGGGGCAATTTCTCCATCAGGGTTCCGGCAGTAGTTTCCAACCAAATTTCTGAAGACGGAGGGGCCGTGATCAGGTTTGCCGAGAGGGTTACACAACACGACCAGCTTTTGCCTTTTTCATTTTCCCGTTTCCTTTCTTCTTTCTTATCTACCATCTCAATACCATTCCTCACTCTGTGGATGTTGACTTCATTGCACCATGTTCCCTAACACACCATTTCCAGCACATACTGTGCAAAGACAGAAGCATATACCCACGCAGTCTTCCTAAGCAGAGGAATTCCAGCACATTTCACACAATGGTGACACAGAGTCACCTCTAGATTTAGGCTCACAAAGGGAAGAGTGTGATTCTGGGCTGCTTAGAGTACTGAGCTGTACTGTGCTGTTCTGCGCTGTGCTGTGCTGTGCTGCGCTGTGCTGTGCTGTGCTGTGCTGTGCTGTGCTGTGCTGTGCTGTGGAAAGACAATGTCACATTTCCATACTCCTCCCACCTCACGGTCATCGTGAGTCCTAGTAATGTCCTGGAAGTGTGCCACTCTAAATTCAGAGTGTCTCCAGGCTCCATCACTCTACTGCTTGTGGCACTTGATAAAACAGCTCGCTGATAGGGCCCAGTGTCAGGTACCCCTCCTCAATAGAACGGGGTTCTCTCTGGGACTGGCGTTGATCACAAATGATTGGGGATCCAGGGCTGGGGTTTGCTAGGGAGCTGAGGGGTATAAGAAGGCAAAGCACTTTCACAAACAGTGCTGTTGCAGATTCCTGCTGTGTTCCACTTTGTCTGTCTGCACAGTCCCAGGCCAGATGGTTTGGTTGTAGGTCACAGGAATACAATGACTCTAGAGGAAAGATCCCACGGACAAGGGACTGACTGTGAGGGAGAACGTGGGGGCACCTACTTGGTGGGGTAGTTCTCTGGGGTCCTGCTGTGGCTGTGAGGGCTCTGTGCCCGCCACTGCTGACAGGTGTGCCCAGAGGCAGTCACAGCCACGCTCCCCCTGTAGTTCTCACCGGTGCCTTCCAAGCACTGACCTGTTGGGTCGGAGAGCAACATGGTTATGTCTGTGGGGAGAGAGGACACCAGAACAAGGAGATCTTTGCAAAGGTGGAAAGTATGAAGCCTGGGAAGAGACAAAAGGCATGGCCCAGGAGAGCCTCCCTGCCTCTCTTCCACACCTAGGCCCTTGTCCGGTCATGAAAAAAGGGGTGCTTCTTGTCAAAGAAAATGTCAGTTTTCTCAGTGGCCAGCCACAATCACACTGTGTGCAAGCCTTCTTGGAAAGGGAGTTAGAGGGACAAAGAAATAGACACACACACACACACACACACACACAGACAGACAGACAGACACACAGAGAGAGAGACAATAAAGAGAGAGAATCTCAAGGCCTCAGCTAAGACGTACCCATCAGCACAGCCTTCTCACCAGCCAATACAAAGCAGATCAGGAGGACAGACACAGTGGATACAGAAGGAGCAAACTGCTCTAGAAGATTTGCACTCGGTGACCTTCCCTGAGCACCCCAGCTGGCAAAATCACGGACACATTCTGCACAAGAGCACAGGAAGCACTGCCCAGGAGTCTCTCTGAACAGGGAAACTCACGTCAACCTCCAGAGAGCTGTGAGCCGGAACTGCCCACGTTCTGCTCACAACACAGCGGACACATCAAGAGAGCTCCCCCAGAAAGACCAGCCCAGTGAAGGAGCAGCATCAAGACAGCATGGGTGGCCCTGGGGAGAGTCTCAGGGCCTTCCTTACCTGGGACAACTTGCTGCTCCGTGGGAGGGGTAGGGGACTCACAGGCGGGGATGCTGCAGTATTCCCACCTCACGGCACTGTTGGTGGTATAGCACCAAGGGGCAACCTCTCCTCCAGTGTTACGGCAGTAGTTTCCATCCAGATTCCTGAAAAGGAAGGCATCAGGACTCGGGCTTGCCAAGAAGCCTAGGGAACAGGTCTCCCTGCTGGCTTCTTGACACAGCCATCAGCTCTACTGGGTGCCTGGTTCTTGGGATGTCATGGTGCTCCCTGCCCTCAGCAGCCTGGTGTGTGGGGATGGGACCAGAAATGGGCACTTCTTCATGGAGCTGAAGACACAACAACTGTGGGTTCTTCCTCAGCTGAGCAACTTCAACAGGTTTCTTACCACCATCCCACACAGGTGTCCCCTGACATTGGACTCAAAAGGGAGGGAAGTTGCTTTGAGCTGGACAACGTGCTGGGATGTGCACATGAGACACAACGCCTCACTGCTGTGTCAGTGTCACCTGATACCCATGGGCCCTATTCATGTGTGTCAAGAGTGCCTCGCGTGTGCTCAGAGAACCTTCCACATCATGACTCGTTTGCTGTGTCCCCTGTCAAAGCAGAAGCAGGCCAGGCGGGACTCCTTCCTGCCATTCCCTGGTGAGGAGAGCAGAAGCCCGTCCTGCGGACTGACTTTTCTATGAAAGACCTAGGGGTACTGGGGTCATGGCCAGCGGTGGCGGCACAGGGTGCTACTGTGCTGTCCCCAACTCATGCTCTCGTCTCCTGTCTGCAGATAGGTCTTGGCCACAGGCGATAGGCTACGTCCAGAGAATGGATAAACATCCCAATCACCACCTCACGCTGGGACGTAGAACCATGGGGACACCTACTTGGTGGGGTAGTTTTCCGGGGTCCAACTGTGGCTGTGAGGGCTCTGTTCCCTCCAGCGCTGACAGGTGTGCCCAGAGACAGTCACAGCAACGCTGCCCCTGTAGTTCTCACCGGTGCCTTCCAGGCACTGACCTGTTAGGGCAGAAAGTGAGGACGTTGTGTTTGCATGAAGGAAACATAGCACAACAAAGCATTCATCTTTTCCTTTCTCTCCTTTCTCTCTATATCTCTCTCTCATTCCTGTTCTCTCTCTCTCTCTTTCCCATATAGAAATCAGAGAAGCCTGAGCAGAAAGCAGAATCATTGGAAGCATGGTTCTTGTCTTCCCTTCACCCTGTGTTTGGACATTTCAGTACGGGTAATTCTTGTCAGAAGGTGTCTCCTTGCTGAACACCTTCAAGAAAGCCCCCTTCCAGTGGAGAATATCCCCTCTCCATCATCCCCTCGCTCGCTCACTGAGTTCCCCTTTGTGGTGTTCACAAAGTACATCCAGGTCTGCTGGTCTCTGCATACACTGAGCACTCAACTTGCTGTGTGGAGCCAGGTCTTCAGTCAACTGAGCGACTGAATCACGTACCACAGGCTTTCACACAGAATGGCACAGAATGCAATGGAGACATGGTGCCCTAGGCGCTGCACCCCAATATGTCGAGACTAGGGGCCCATGTGTGAAAAATCCAGTCTGTCCGCAGAAAATGGAACATGACATAAAGGACAATGGACAGAGACCCTGACCACCGGAGTCTTCTAGCAGGGGATGGGATGAGCAGAGGCAGAGAACACTGGGCAGACCCCACTTCGCCTGAGATGCAGAGATGACAAAGACTCGATCAAGGCATGGAAAGAAAGCACCACCATGAATGTGTATATGTGTGTGTGTCTTTGTGATGTGTGTGTGTCTTTGTGATATGTGTGTGTGTGTGTGTGTGTGTGTGTGTGTGTGTGTGTGTACGTGCTCATGCGTGGAAGCACTACAATGTGGCTGGAGAAGAGAAAGCTCCATCGGGAAAAGCCTCGTGACCCAGGAAGTCAGGTAGGCACAAAACCCAAGCACCCTGAAGTCAGTTGGAAACCCCTGAGGCTAGGCTTCTACAGGCAGAGCCACGGAGTAAGAGGAGACACAAAGTGGCTCAGCAAAACAACATGAACTGGTGACCTTGAGCCTGCCTGGGCTCAAATCGGGGAAACCACTGGCCTGTTACCCCAGGACATAAGGGGTACTCAGGTCACTGATCTGGCAGCAGAAACTCCCTGCAAGGCCTGGGGAGTTAGCTAATTGAGCACTCTGGCTCTGTGCCTGCACAAAAGGGAACTCTAGTAGGCTCCATGCCTACTGTGAGACTTCCGGGCAAAAGGGACTTCCAGAATTGGGTCTATACTATCTGATGGGTCATTGGAGGTGGACAACAAAGGACTAGAGCAGCTGTAAAGCTGACTATGGACTGGACTTTGCTGCAATGGAAAAAAAGATGTTGAGGCCCAGAAGTGTCACTCCTAGTGGGGCAAACATATTACCTTACAGTGTGCTGGCACCCAAGTTCTAGCCAAAACTTTACCCCAGCAGAGAAAAAATAGCAGAAGATATGTTCTTGCCAAGAGCACGTGAACTATTCCCCAGGAAACTCTTCTCAACCATAACGCCAACATCAACAAATAGCAACGAAAGTTGGTAAGCCCGGAACGCTTACTTTGACCAGAACAGAACCATCAAATCCACACAGTGATTCTAAAAGGGCCATCCTACACAAGAAGTAGGAGGAGGAGGAGGAGGAGGAGGAGGAGGAGGAAGAGAAGGTAGAGGAGGAAGAGGAAGAAGAGGAGGAGGAAGAGGAGATTGAGAAGGTGAAGAAGAAGAAGAAGAAGAAGAAGAAGAAGAAGAAGAAGAAGAAGAAGAAGAAGAAGAAGAGAAGAAGAAGAAATAGAAGATGATGATGAAGAAGGAGTAGGAGAAGAAGAAGGAGTAGGAATGTGAAGACAGCAAGATTGGCCCTCCAGGGAGCACTGCAGGCCACCAGCAATATCTCACAACCCTTCTTACCTGGGACAACCATGGGCTCTGTGGGTGGGCTTGAGGACTCACAGGCAGGGATGCTGCAGTATTCCCACCTCACAGCACTGTTGGTGGTATAACACCATGGGGCAATTTCTCCATCAGGGTTCCGGCAGTAGTTTCCAACCAAATTTCTGAAGACGGAGGGGCCGTGATCAGGTTTGCCGAGAGGGTTACACAACACGACCAGCTTTTGCCTTTTTCATTTTCCCGTTTCCTTTCTTCTTTCTTATCTACCATCTCAATACCATTCCTCACTCTGTGGATGTTGACTTCATTGCACCATGTTCCCTAACACACCATTTCCAGCACATACTGTGCAAAGACAGAAGCATATACCCACGCAGTCTTCCTAAGCAGAGGAATTCCAGCACATTTCACACAATGGTGACACAGAGTCACCTCTAGATTTAGGCTCACAAAGGGAAGAGTGTGATTCTGGGCTGCTTAGAGTACTGAGCTGTACTGTGCTGTTCTGCGCTGTGCTGTGCTGTGCTGCGCTGTGCTGTGCTGTGCTGTGCTGTGCTGTGCTGTGCTGTGCTGTGCTGTGCTGTGGAAAGACAATGTCACATTTCCATACTCCTCCCACCTCACGGTCATCGTGAGTCCTAGTAATGTCCTGGAAGTGTGCCACTCTAAATTCAGAGTGTCTCCAGGCTCCATCACTCTACTGCTTGTGGCACTTGATAAAACAGCTCGCTGATAGGGCCCAGTGTCAGGTACCCCTCCTCAATAGAACGGGGTTCTCTCTGGGACTGGCGTTGATCACAAATGATTGGGGATCCAGGGCTGGGGTTTGCTAGGGAGCTGAGGGGTGTAAGAAGGCAAAGCACTTTCACAAACAGTGCTGTTGCAGATTCCTGCTGTGTTCCACTTTGTCTGTCTGCACAGTCCCAGGCCAGATGGTTTGGTTGTAGGTCACAGGAATACAATGACTCTAGAGGAAAGATCCCACGGACAAGGGACTGACTGTGAGGGAGAACGTGGGGGCACCTACTTGGTGGGGTAGTTCTCTGGGGTCCTGCTGTGGCTGTGAGGGCTCTGTGCCCGCCACTGCTGACAGGTGTGCCCAGAGGCAGTCACAGCCACGCTCCCCCTGTAGTTCTCACCGGTGCCTTCCAAGCACTGATCTGTTGGGTCGGAGAGCAACATGGTTATGTCTGTGGGGAGAGAGGACACCAGAACAAGGAGATCTTTGCAAAGGTGGAAAGTATGAAGCCTGGGAAGAGACAAAAGGCATGGCCCAGGAGAGCCTCCCTGCCTCTCTTCCACACCTAGGCCCTTGTCCGGTCATGAATAAAGGGGTGCTTCTTGTCAAAGAAAATGTCAGTTTTCTCAGTGGCCAGCCACAATCACACTGTGTGCAAGCCTTCTTGGAAAGGGAGTTAGAGGGACAGAGAAATAGACACACACACACACACACACACACACAGACAGACAGACAGACACACAGAGAGAGAGACAATAAAGAGAGAGAATCTCAAGGCCTCAGCTAAGACGTAGCCATCAGCACAGCCTTCTCACCAGCCAATACAAAGCAGATCAGGAGGACAGACACAGTGGATACAGAAGGAGCAAACTGCTCTAGAAGATTTGCACTCGGTGACCTTCCCTGAGCACCCCAGCTGGCAAAATCACGGACACATTCTGCACAAGAGCACAGGAAGCACTGCCCAGGAGTCTCTCTGAACAGGGAAACTCACGTCAACCTCCAGAGAGCTGTGAGCCGGAACTGCCCACGTTCTGCTCACAACACAGCGGACACATCAAGAGAGCTCCCCCAGAAAGACCAGCCCAGTGAAGGAGCAGCATCAAGACAGCATGGGTGGCCCTGGGGAGAGTCTCAGGGCCTTCCTTACCTGGGACAACTTGCTGCTCCGTGGGAGGGGTAGGGGACTCACAGGCGGGGATGCTGCAGTATTCCCACCTCACGGCACTGTTGGTGGTATAGCACCAAGGGGCAACCTCTCCTCCAGTGTTACGGCAGTAGTTTCCATCCAGATTCCTGAAAAGGAAGGCATCAGGACTCGGGCTTGCCAAGAAGCCTAGGGAACAGGTCTCCCTGCTGGCTTCTTGACACAGCCATCAGCTCTACTGGGTGCCTGGTTCTTGGGATGTCATGGTGCTCCCTGCCCTCAGCAGCCTGGTGTGTGGGGATGGGACCAGAAATGGGCACTTCTTCATGGAGCTGAAGACACAACAACTGTGGGTTCTTCCTCAGCTGAGCAACTTCAACAGGTTTCTTACCACCATCCCACACAGGTGTCCCCTGACATTGGACTCAAAAGGGAGGGAAGTTGCTTTGAGCTGGACAACGTGCTGGGCTGTGCACATGAGACACAACGCCTCACTGCTGTGTCAGTGTCACTTGATACCCATGGGCCCTATTCATGTGTGTCAAGAGTGCCTCGCGTGTGCTCAGAGAACCTTCCACATCATGACTCGTTTGCTGTGTCCCCTGTCAAAGCAGAAGCAGGCCAGGCGGGACTCCTTCCTGCCATTCCCTGGTGAGGAGAGCAGAAGCCCGTCCTGCGGACTGACTTTTCTATGAAAGACCTAGGGGTACTGGGGTCATGGCCAGCGGTGGCGGCACAGGGTGCTACTGTGCTGTCCCCAACTCATGCTCTCGTCTCCTGTCTGCAGATAGGTCTTGGCCACAGGCGATAGGCTACGTCCAGGGAATGGATAAACATCCCAATCACCACCTCACGCTGGGACGTAGAACCATGGGGACACCTACTTGGTGGGGTAGTTTTCCGGGGTCCAACTGTGGCTGTGAGGGCTCTGTTCCCTCCAGCGCTGACAGGTGTGCCCAGAGACAGTCACAGCAACGCTGCCCCTGTAGTTCTCACCGGTGCCTTCCAGGCACTGACCTGTTAGGGCAGAAAGTGAGGACGTTGTGTTTGCATGAAGGAAACATAGCACAACAAAGCATTCATCTTTTCCTTTCTCTCCTTTCTCTCTATATCTCTCTCTCATTCCTGTTCTCTCTCTCTCTCTTTCCCATATAGAAATCAGAGAAGCCTGAGCAGAAAGCAGAATCATTGGAAGCATGGTTCTTGTCTTCCCTTCACCCTGTGTTTGGACATTTCAGTACGGGTAATTCTTGTCAGAAGGTGTCTCCTTGCTGAACACCTTCAAGAAAGCCCCCTTCCAGTGGAGAATATCCCCTCTCCATCATCCCCTCGCTCGCTCACTGAGTTCCCCTTTGTGGTGTTCACAAAGTACATCCAGGTCTGCTGGTCTCTGCATACACTGAGCACTCAACTTGCTGTGTGGAGCCAGGTCTTCAGTCAACTGAGCGACTGAATCACGTACCACAGGCTTTCACACAGAATGGCACAGAATGCAATGGAGACATGGTGCCCTAGGCGCTGCACCCCAATATGTCGAGACTAGGGGCCCATGTGTGAAAAATCCAGTCTGTCCGCAGAAAATGGAACATGACATAAAGGACAATGGACAGAGACCCTGACCACCGGAGTCTTCTAGCAGGGGATGGGATGAGCAGAGGCAGAGAACACTGGGCAGACCCCACTTCGCCTGAGATGCAGAGATGACAAAGACTCGATCAAGGCATGGAAAGAAAGCACCACCATGAATGTGTATATGTGTGTGTGTCTTTGTGATGTGTGTGTGTCTTTGTGATATGTGTGTGTGTGTGTGTGTGTGTGTGTGTGTGTGTGTGTACGTGCTCATGCGTGGAAGCACTACAATGTGGCTGGAGAAGAGAAAGCTCCATCGGGAAAAGCCTCGTGACCCGGGAAGTCAGGTAGGCACAAAACCCAAGCACCCTGAAGTCAGTTGGAAACCCCTGAGGCTAGGCTTCTACAGGCAGAGCCACGGAGTAAGAGGAGACACAAAGTGGCTCAGCAAAACAACATGAACTGGTGACCTTGAGCCTGCCTGGGCTCAAATCGGGGAAACCACTGGCCTGTTACCCCAGGACATAAGGGGTACTCAGGTCACTGATCTGGCAGCAGAAACTCCCTGCAAGGCCTGGGGAGTTAGCTAATTGAGCACTCTGGCTCTGTGCCTGCACAAAAGGGAACTCTAGTAGGCTCCATGCCTACTGTGAGACTTCCGGGCAAAAGGGACTTCCAGAATTGGGTCTATACTATCTGATGGGTCATTGGAGGTGGACAACAAAGGACTAGAGCAGCTGTAAAGCTGACTATGGACTGGACTTTGCTGCAATGGAAAAAAAGATGTTGAGGCCCAGAAGTGTCACTCCTAGTGGGGCAAACATATTACCTTACAGTGTGCTGGCACCCAAGTTCTAGCCAAAACTTTACCCCAGCAGAGAAAAAATAGCAGAAGATATGTTCTTGCCAAGAGCACGTGAACTATTCCCCAGGAAACTCTTCTCAACCATAACGCCAACATCAACAAATAGCAACGAAAGTTGGTAAGCCCGGAACGCTTACTTTGACCAGAACAGAACCATCAAATCCACACAGTGATTCTAAAAGGGCCATCCTACACAAGAAGTAGGAGGAGGAGGAGGAGGAGGAGGAGGAGGAGGAAGAGAAGGTAGAGGAGGAAGAGGAAGAAGAGGAGGAGGAAGAGGAGATTGAGAAGGTGAAGAAGAAGAAGAAGAAGAAGAAGAAGAAGAGAAGAAGAAGAAATAGAAGATGATGATGAAGAAGGAGTAGGAGAAGAAGAAGGAGTAGGAATGTGAAGACAGCAAGATTGGCCCTCCAGGGAGCACTGCAGGCCACCAGCAATATCTCACAACCCTTCTTACCTGGGACAACCATGGGCTCTGTGGGTGGGCTTGAGGACTCACAGGCAGGGATGCTGCAGTATTCCCACCTCACAGCACTGTTGGTGGTATAACACCATGGGGCAATTTCTCCATCAGGGTTCCGGCAGTAGTTTCCAACCAAATTTCTGAAGACGGAGGGGCCGTGATCAGGTTTGCCGAGAGGGTTACACAACACGACCAGCTTTTGCCTTTTTCATTTTCCCGTTTCCTTTCTTCTTTCTTATCTACCATCTCAATACCATTCCTCACTCTGTGGATGTTGACTTCATTGCACCATGTTCCCTAACACACCATTTCCAGCACATACTGTGCAAAGACAGAAGCATATACCCACGCAGTCTTCCTAAGCAGAGGAATTCCAGCACATTTCACACAATGGTGACACAGAGTCACCTCTAGATTTAGGCTCACAAAGGGAAGAGTGTGATTCTGGGCTGCTTAGAGTACTGAGCTGTACTGTGCTGTTCTGCGCTGTGCTGTGCTGTGCTGCGCTGTGCTGTGCTGTGCTGTGCTGTGCTGTGCTGTGCTGTGCTGTGCTGTGCTGTGCTGTGCTGTGGAAAGACAATGTCACATTTCCATACTCCTCCCACCTCACGGTCATCGTGAGTCCTAGTAATGTCCTGGAAGTGTGCCACTCTAAATTCAGAGTGTCTCCAGGCTCCATCACTCTACTGCTTGTGGCACTTGATAAAACAGCTCGCTGATAGGGCCCAGTGTCAGGTACCCCTCCTCAATAGAACGGGGTTCTCTCTGGGACTGGCGTTGATCACAAATGATTGGGGATCCAGGGCTGGGGTTTGCTAGGGAGCTGAGGGGTATAAGAAGGCAAAGCACTTTCACAAACAGTGCTGTTGCAGATTCCTGCTGTGTTCCACTTTGTCTGTCTGCACAGTCCCAGGCCAGATGGTTTGGTTGTAGGTCACAGGAATACAATGACTCTAGAGGAAAGATCCCACGGACAAGGGACTGACTGTGAGGGAGAACGTGGGGGCACCTACTTGGTGGGGTAGTTCTCTGGGGTCCTGCTGTGGCTGTGAGGGCTCTGTGCCCGCCACTGCTGACAGGTGTGCCCAGAGGCAGTCACAGCCACGCTCCCCCTGTAGTTCTCACCGGTGCCTTCCAAGCACTGACCTGTTGGGTCGGAGAGCAACATGGTTATGTCTGTGGGGAGAGAGGACACCAGAACAAGGAGATCTTTGCAAAGGTGGAAAGTATGAAGCCTGGGAAGAG
Organism: Erinaceus europaeus; assembly: GCF_950295315.1. NCBI lineage: Eukaryota > Metazoa > Chordata > Mammalia > Eulipotyphla > Erinaceidae > Erinaceus > Erinaceus europaeus. The sequence continues at coordinate 1,167,534 of NC_080174.1, forward strand.
ACAAAAGGCATGGCCCAGGAGAGCCTCCCTGCCTCTCTTCCACACCTAGGCCCTTGTCCGGTCATGAAAAAAGGGGTGCTTCTTGTCAAAGAAAATGTCAGTTTTCTCAGTGGCCAGCCACAATCACACTGTGTGCAAGCCTTCTTGGAAAGGGAGTTAGAGGGACAGAGAAATAGACACACACACACACACACACACACACACAGACAGACAGACAGACACACAGAGAGAGAGACAATAAAGAGAGAGAATCTCAAGGCCTCAGCTAAGACGTACCCATCAGCACAGCCTTCTCACCAGCCAATACAAAGCAGATCAGGAGGACAGACACAGTGGATACAGAAGGAGCAAACTGCTCTAGAAGATTTGCACTCGGTGACCTTCCCTGAGCACCCCAGCTGGCAAAATCACGGACACATTCTGCACAAGAGCACAGGAAGCACTGCCCAGGAGTCTCTCTGAACAGGGAAACTCACGTCAACCTCCAGAGAGCTGTGAGCCGGAACTGCCCACGTTCTGCTCACAACACAGCGGACACATCAAGAGAGCTCCCCCAGAAAGACCAGCCCAGTGAAGGAGCAGCATCAAGACAGCATGGGTGGCCCTGGGGAGAGTCTCAGGGCCTTCCTTACCTGGGACAACTTGCTGCTCCGTGGGAGGGGTAGGGGACTCACAGGCGGGGATGCTGCAGTATTCCCACCTCACGGCACTGTTGGTGGTATAGCACCAAGGGGCAACCTCTCCTCCAGTGTTACGGCAGTAGTTTCCATCCAGATTCCTGAAAAGGAAGGCATCAGGACTCGGGCTTGCCAAGAAGCCTAGGGAACAGGTCTCCCTGCTGGCTTCTTGACACAGCCATCAGCTCTACTGGGTGCCTGGTTCTTGGGATGTCATGGTGCTCCCTGCCCTCAGCAGCCTGGTGTGTGGGGATGGGACCAGAAATGGGCACTTCTTCATGGAGCTGAAGACACAACAACTGTGGGTTCTTCCTCAGCTGAGCAACTTCAACAGGTTTCTTACCACCATCCCACACAGGTGTCCCCTGACATTGGACTCAAAAGGGAGGGAAGTTGCTTTGAGCTGGACAACGTGCTGGGCTGTGCACATGAGACACAACGCCTCACTGCTGTGTCAGTGTCACTTGATACCCATGGGCCCTATTCATGTGTGTCAAGAGTGCCTCGCGTGTGCTCAGAGAACCTTCCACATCATGACTCGTTTGCTGTGTCCCCTGTCAAAGCAGAAGCAGGCCAGGCGGGACTCCTTCCTGCCATTCCCTGGTGAGGAGAGCAGAAGCCCGTCCTGCGGACTGACTTTTCTATGAAAGACCTAGGGGTACTGGGGTCATGGCCAGCGGTGGCGGCACAGGGTGCTACTGTGCTGTCCCCAACTCATGCTCTCGTCTCCTGTCTGCAGATAGGTCTTGGCCACAGGCGATAGGCTACGTCCAGAGAATGGATAAACATCCCAATCACCACCTCACGCTGGGACGTAGAACCATGGGGACACCTACTTGGTGGGGTAGTTTTCCGGGGTCCAACTGTGGCTGTGAGGGCTCTGTTCCCTCCAGCGCTGACAGGTGTGCCCAGAGACAGTCACAGCAACGCTGCCCCTGTAGTTCTCACCGGTGCCTTCCAGGCACTGACCTGTTAGGGCAGAAAGTGAGGACGTTGTGTTTGCATGAAGGAAACATAGCACAACAAAGCATTCATCTTTTCCTTTCTCTCCTTTCTCTCTATATCTCTCTCTCATTCCTGTTCTCTCTCTCTCTCTTTCCCATATAGAAATCAGAGAAGCCTGAGCAGAAAGCAGAATCATTGGAAGCATGGTTCTTGTCTTCCCTTCACCCTGTGTTTGGACATTTCAGTACGGGTAATTCTTGTCAGAAGGTGTCTCCTTGCTGAACACCTTCAAGAAAGCCCCCTTCCAGTGGAGAATATCCCCTCTCCATCATCCCCTCGCTCGCTCACTGAGTTCCCCTTTGTGGTGTTCACAAAGTACATCCAGGTCTGCTGGTCTCTGCATACACTGAGCACTCAACTTGCTGTGTGGAGCCAGGTCTTCAGTCAACTGAGCGACTGAATCACGTACCACAGGCTTTCACACAGAATGGCACAGAATGCAATGGAGACATGGTGCCCTAGGCGCTGCACCCCAATATGTCGAGACTAGGGGCCCATGTGTGAAAAATCCAGTCTGTCCGCAGAAAATGGAACATGACATAAAGGACAATGGACAGAGACCCTGACCACCGGAGTCTTCTAGCAGGGGATGGGATGAGCAGAGGCAGAGAACACTGGGCAGACCCCACTTCGCCTGAGATGCAGAGATGACAAAGACTCGATCAAGGCATGGAAAGAAAGCACCACCATGAATGTGTATATGTGTGTGTGTCTTTGTGATGTGTGTGTGTCTTTGTGATATGTGTGTGTGTGTGTGTGTGTGTGTGTGTGTGTGTACGTGCTCATGCGTGGAAGCACTACAATGTGGCTGGAGAAGAGAAAGCTCCATCGGGAAAAGCCTCGTGACCCGGGAAGTCAGGTAGGCACAAAACCCAAGCACCCTGAAGTCAGTTGGAAACCCCTGAGGCTAGGCTTCTACAGGCAGAGCCACGGAGTAAGAGGAGACACAAAGTGGCTCAGCAAAACAACATGAACTGGTGACCTTGAGCCTGCCTGGGCTCAAATCGGGGAAACCACTGGCCTGTTACCCCAGGACATAAGGGGTACTCAGGTCACTGATCTGGCAGCAGAAACTCCCTGCAAGGCCTGGGGAGTTAGCTAATTGAGCACTCTGGCTCTGTGCCTGCACAAAAGGGAACTCTAGTAGGCTCCATGCCTACTGTGAGACTTCCGGGCAAAAGGGACTTCCAGAATTGGGTCTATACTATCTGATGGGTCATTGGAGGTGGACAACAAAGGACTAGAGCAGCTGTAAAGCTGACTATGGACTGGACTTTGCTGCAATGGAAAAAAAGATGTTGAGGCCCAGAAGTGTCACTCCTAGTGGGGCAAACATATTACCTTACAGTGTGCTGGCACCCAAGTTCTAGCCAAAACTTTACCCCAGCAGAGAAAAAATAGCAGAAGATATGTTCTTGCCAAGAGCACGTGAACTATTCCCCAGGAAACTCTTCTCAACCATAACGCCAACATCAACAAATAGCAACGAAAGTTGGTAAGCCCGGAACGCTTACTTTGACCAGAACAGAACCATCAAATCCACACAGTGATTCTAAAAGGGCCATCCTACACAAGAAGTAGGAGGAGGAGGAGGAGGAGGAGGAAGAGAAGGTAGAGGAGGAAGAGGAAGAAGAGGAGGAGGAAGAGGAGATTGAGAAGGCGAAGAAGAAGAAGAAGAAGAAGAAGAAGAGGAAGAAGAAGAAGAAGAAGAAGAAGAAGAGAAGAAGAAGAAATAGAAGATGATGATGAAGAAGGAGTAGGAGAAGAAGAAGGAGTAGGAATGTGAAGACAGCAAGATTGGCCCTCCAGGGAGCACTGCAGGCCACCAGCAATATCTCACAACCCTTCTTACCTGGGACAACCATGGGCTCTGTGGGTGGGCTTAAGGACTCACAGGCAGGGATGCTGCAGTATTCCCACCTCACAGCACTGTTGGTGGTATAACACCATGGGGCAATTTCTCCATCAGGGTTCCGGCAGTAGTTTCCAACCAAATTTCTGAAGACGGAGGGGCCGTGATCAGGTTTGCCGAGAGGGTTACACAACACGACCAGCTTTTGCCTTTTTCATTTTCCCGTTTCCTTTCTTCTTTCTTATCTACCATCTCAATACCATTCCTCACTCTGTGGATGTTGACTTCATTGCACCATGTTCCCTAACACACCATTTCCAGCACATACTGTGCAAAGACAGAAGCATATACCCACGCAGTCTTCCTAAGCAGAGGAATTCCAGCACATTTCACACAATGGTGACACAGAGTCACCTCTAGATTTAGGCTCACAAAGGGAAGAGTGTGATTCTGGGCTGCTTAGAGTACTGAGCTGTACTGTGCTGTTCTGCGCTGTGCTGTGCTGTGCTGCGCTGTGCTGTGCTGTGCTGTGCTGTGCTGTGCTGTGCTGTGCTGTGCTGTGCTGTGGAAAGACAATGTCACATTTCCATACTCCTCCCACCTCACGGTCATCGTGAGTCCTAGTAATGTCCTGGAAGTGTGCCACTCTAAATTCAGAGTGTCTCCAGGCTCCATCACTCTACTGCTTGTGGCACTTGATAAAACAGCTCGCTGATAGGGCCCAGTGTCAGGTACCCCTCCTCAATAGAACGGGGTTCTCTCTGGGACTGGCGTTGATCACAAATGATTGGGGATCCAGGGCTGGGGTTTGCTAGGGAGCTGAGGGGTATAAGAAGGCAAAGCACTTTCACAAACAGTGCTGTTGCAGATTCCTGCTGTGTTCCACTTTGTCTGTCTGCACAGTCCCAGGCCAGATGGTTTGGTTGTAGGTCACAGGAATACAATGACTCTAGAGGAAAGATCCCACGGACAAGGGACTGACTGTGAGGGAGAACGTGGGGGCACCTACTTGGTGGGGTAGTTCTCTGGGGTCCTGCTGTGGCTGTGAGGGCTCTGTGCCCGCCACTGCTGACAGGTGTGCCCAGAGGCAGTCACAGCCACGCTCCCCCTGTAGTTCTCACCGGTGCCTTCCAAGCACTGACCTGTTGGGTCGGAGAGCAACATGGTTATGTCTGTGGGGAGAGAGGACACCAGAACAAGGAGATCTTTGCAAAGGTGGAAAGTATGAAGCCTGGGAAGAGACAAAAGGCATGGCCCAGGAGAGCCTCCCTGCCTCTCTTCCACACCTAGGCCCTTGTCCGGTCATGAAAAAAGGGGTGCTTCTTGTCAAAGAAAATGTCAGTTTTCTCAGTGGCCAGCCACAATCACACTGTGTGCAAGCCTTCTTGGAAAGGGAGTTAGAGGGACAAAGAAATAGACACACACACACACACACACACACACACACACACACAGACAGACAGACAGACACACAGAGAGAGAGACAATAAAGAGAGAGAATCTCAAGGCCTCAGCTAAGACGTACCCATCAGCACAGCCTTCTCACCAGCCAATACAAAGCAGATCAGGAGGACAGACACAGTGGATACAGAAGGAGCAAACTGCTCTAGAAGATTTGCACTCGGTGACCTTCCCTGAGCACCCCAGCTGGCAAAATCACGGACACATTCTGCACAAGAGCACAGGAAGCACTGCCCAGGAGTCTCTCTGAACAGGGAAACTCACGTCAACCTCCAGAGAGCTGTGAGCCGGAACTGCCCACGTTCTGCTCACAACACAGCGGACACATCAAGAGAGCTCCCCCAGAAAGACCAGCCCAGTGAAGGAGCAGCATCAAGACAGCATGGGTGGCCCTGGGGAGAGTCTCAGGGCCTTCCTTACCTGGGACAACTTGCTGCTCCGTGGGAGGGGTAGGGGACTCACAGGCGGGGATGCTGCAGTATTCCCACCTCACGGCACTGTTGGTGGTATAGCACCAAGGGGCAACCTCTCCTCCAGTGTTACGGCAGTAGTTTCCATCCAGATTCCTGAAAAGGAAGGCATCAGGACTCGGGCTTGCCAAGAAGCCTAGGGAACAGGTCTCCCTGCTGGCTTCTTGACACAGCCATCAGCTCTACTGGGTGCCTGGTTCTTGGGATGTCATGGTGCTCCCTGCCCTCAGCAGCCTGGTGTGTGGGGATGGGACCAGAAATGGGCACTTCTTCATGGAGCTGAAGACACAACAACTGTGGGTTCTTCCTCAGCTGAGCAACTTCAACAGGTTTCTTACCACCATCCCACACAGGTGTCCCCTGACATTGGACTCAAAAGGGAGGGAAGTTGCTTTGAGCTGGACAACGTGCTGGGATGTGCACATGAGACACAACGCCTCACTGCTGTGTCAGTGTCACCTGATAACCATGGGCCCTATTCATGTGTGTCAAGAGTGCCTCGCGTGTGCTCAGAGAACCTTCCACATCATGACTCGTTTGCTGTGTCCCCTGTCAAAGCAGAAGCAGGCCAGGCGGGACTCCTTCCTGCCATTCCCTGGTGAGGAGAGCAGAAGCCCGTCCTGCGGACTGACTTTTCTATGAAAGACCTAGGGGTACTGGGGTCATGGCCAGCGGTGGCGGCACAGGGTGCTACTGTGCTGTCCCCAACTCATGCTCTCGTCTCCTGTCTGCAGATAGGTCTTGGCCACAGGCGATAGGCTACGTCCAGGGAATGGATAAACATCCCAATCACCACCTCACGCTGGGACGTAGAACCATGGGGACACCTACTTGGTGGGGTAGTTTTCCGGGGTCCAACTGTGGCTGTGAGGGCTCTGTTCCCTCCAGCGCTGACAGGTGTGCTCAGAGACAGTCACAGCAACGCTGCCCCTGTAGTTCTCACCGGTGCCTTCCAGGCACTGACCTGTTAGGGCAGAAAGTGAGGACGTTGTGTTTGCATGAAGGAAACATAGCACAACAAAGCATTCATCTTTTCCTTTCTCTCCTTTCTCTCTATATCTCTCTCTCATTCCTGTTCTCTCTCTCTCTCTTTCCCATATAGAAATCAGAGAAGCCTGAGCAGAAAGCAGAATCATTGGAAGCATGGTTCTTGTCTTCCCTTCACCCTGTGTTTGGACATTTCAGTACGGGTAATTCTTGTCAGAAGGTGTCTCCTTGCTGAACACCTTCAAGAAAGCCCCCTTCCAGTGGAGAATATCCCCTCTCCATCATCCCCTCGCTCGCTCACTGAGTTCCCCTTTGTGGTGTTCACAAAGTACATCCAGGTCTGCTGGTCTCTGCATACACTGAGCACTCAACTTGCTGTGTGGAGCCAGGTCTTCAGTCAACTGAGCGACTGAATCACGTACCACAGGCTTTCACACAGAATGGCACAGAATGCAATGGAGACATGGTGCCCTAGGCGCTGCACCCCAATATGTCGAGACTAGGGGCCCATGTGTGAAAAATCCAGTCTGTCCGCAGAAAATGGAACATGACATAAAGGACAATGGACAGAGACCCTGACCACCGGAGTCTTCTAGCAGGGGATGGGATGAGCAGAGGCAGAGAACACTGGGCAGACCCCACTTCGCCTGAGATGCAGAGATGACAAAGACTCGATCAAGGCATGGAAAGAAAGCACCACCATGAATGTGTATATGTGTGTGTGTCTTTGTGATGTGTGTGTGTCTTTGTGATGTGTGTGTGTGTGTGTGTGTGTGTGTGTGTGTGTGTGTGTGTGTGTGTGTGTGTGTACGTGCTCATGCGTGGAAGCACTACAATGTGGCTGGAGAAGAGAAAGCTCCATCGGGAAAAGCCTCGTGACCCGGGAAGTCAGGTAGGCACAAAACCCAAGCACCCTGAAGTCAGTTGGAAACCCCTGAGGCTAGGCTTCTACAGGCAGAGCCACGGAGTAAGAGGAGACACAAAGTGGCTCAGCAAAACAACATGAACTGGTGACCTTGAGCCTGCCTGGGCTCAAATCGGGGAAACCACTGGCCTGTTACCCCAGGACATAAGGGGTACTCAGGTCACTGATCTGGCAGCAGAAACTCCCTGCAAGGCCTGGGGAGTTAGCTAATTGAGCACTCTGGCTCTGTGCCTGCACAAAAGGGAACTCTAGTAGGCTCCATGCCTACTGTGAGACTTCCGGGCAAAAGGGACTTCCAGAATTGGGTCTATACTATCTGATGGGTCATTGGAGGTGGACAACAAAGGACTAGAGCAGCTGTAAAGCTGACTATGGACTGGACTTTGCTGCAATGGAAAAAAAAGATGTTGAGGCCCAGAAGTGTCACTCCTAGTGGGGCAAACATATTACCTTACAGTGTGCTGGCACCCAAGTTCTAGCCAAAACTTTACCCCAGCAGAGAAAAAATAGCAGAAGATATGTTCTTGCCAAGAGCACGTGAACTATTCCCCAGGAAACTCTTCTCAACCATAACGCCAACATCAACAAATAGCAACGAAAGTTGGTAAGCCCGGAACGCTTACTTTGACCAGAACAGAACCATCAAATCCACACAGTGATTCTAAAAGGGCCATCCTACACAAGAAGTAGGAGGAGGAGGAGGAGGAGGAGGAGGAGGAGGAAGAGAAGGTAGAGGAGGAAGAGGAAGAAGAGGAGGAGGAAGAGGAGATTGAGAAGGTGAAGAAGAAGAAGAAGAAGAAGAAGAAGAAGAAGAAGAAGAAGAAGAAGAAGAAGAGAAGAAGAAGAAATAGAAGATGATGATGAAGAAGGAGTAGGAGAAGAAGAAGGAGTAGGAATGTGAAGACAGCAAGATTGGCCCTCCAGGGAGCACTGCAGGCCACCAGCAATATCTCACAACCCTTCTTACCTGGGACAACCATGGGCTCTGTGGGTGGGCTTGAGGACTCACAGGCAGGGATGCTGCAGTATTCCCACCTCACAGCACTGTTGGTGGTATAACACCATGGGGCAATTTCTCCATCAGGGTTCCGGCAGTAGTTTCCAACCAAATTTCTGAAGACGGAGGGGCCGTGATCAGGTTTGCCGAGAGGGTTACACAACACGACCAGCTTTTGCCTTTTTCATTTTCCCGTTTCCTTTCTTCTTTCTTATCTACCATCTCAATACCATTCCTCACTCTGTGGATGTTGACTTCATTGCACCATGTTCCCTAACACACCATTTCCAGCACATACTGTGCAAAGACAGAAGCATATACCCACGCAGTCTTCCTAAGCAGAGGAATTCCAGCACATTTCACACAATGGTGACACAGAGTCACCTCTAGATTTAGGCTCACAAAGGGAAGAGTGTGATTCTGGGCTGCTTAGAGTACTGAGCTGTACTGTGCTGTTCTGCGCTGTGCTGTGCTGTGCTGCGCTGTGCTGTGCTGTGCTGTGCTGTGCTGTGCTGTGCTGTGCTGTGCTGTGCTGTGGAAAGACAATGTCACATTTCCATACTCCTCCCACCTCACGGTCATCGTGAGTCCTAGTAATGTCCTGGAAGTGTGCCACTCTAAATTCAGAGTGTCTCCAGGCTCCATCACTCTACTGCTTGTGGCACTTGATAAAACAGCTCGCTGATAGGGCCCAGTGTCAGGTACCCCTCCTCAATAGAACGGGGTTCTCTCTGGGACTGGCGTTGATCACAAATGATTGGGGATCCAGGGCTGGGGTTTGCTAGGGAGCTGAGGGGTGTAAGAAGGCAAAGCACTTTCACAAACAGTGCTGTTGCAGATTCCTGCTGTGTTCCACTTTGTCTGTCTGCACAGTCCCAGGCCAGATGGTTTGGTTGTAGGTCACAGGAATACAATGACTCTAGAGGAAAGATCCCACGGACAAGGGACTGACTGTGAGGGAGAACGTGGGGGCACCTACTTGGTGGGGTAGTTCTCTGGGGTCCTGCTGTGGCTGTGAGGGCTCTGTGCCCGCCACTGCTGACAGGTGTGCCCAGAGGCAGTCACAGCCACGCTCCCCCTGTAGTTCTCACCGGTGCCTTCCAAGCACTGATCTGTTGGGTCGGAGAGCAACATGGTTATGTCTGTGGGGAGAGAGGACACCAGAACAAGGAGATCTTTGCAAAGGTGGAAAGTATGAAGCCTGGGAAGAGACAAAAGGCATGGCCCAGGAGAGCCTCCCTGCCTCTCTTCCACACCTAGGCCCTTGTCCGGTCATGAATAAAGGGGTGCTTCTTGTCAAAGAAAATGTCAGTTTTCTCAGTGGCCAGCCACAATCACACTGTGTGCAAGCCTTCTTGGAAAGGGAGTTAGAGGGACAGAGAAATAGACACACACACACACACACACACACACACACACAGACAGACAGACACACAGAGAGAGAGACAATAAAGAGAGAGAATCTCAAGGCCTCAGCTAAGACGTAGCCATCAGCACAGCCTTCTCACCAGCCAATACAAAGCAGATCAGGAGGACAGACACAGTGGATACAGAAGGAGCAAACTGCTCTAGAAGATTTGCACTCGGTGACCTTCCCTGAGCACCCCAGCTGGCAAAATCACGGACACATTCTGCACAAGAGCACAGGAAGCACTGCCCAGGAGTCTCTCTGAACAGGGAAACTCACGTCAACCTCCAGAGAGCTGTGAGCCGGAACTGCCCACGTTCTGCTCACAACACAGCGGACACATCAAGAGAGCTCCCCCAGAAAGACCAGCCCAGTGAAGGAGCAGCATCAAGACAGCATGGGTGGCCCTGGGGAGAGTCTCAGGGCCTTCCTTACCTGGGACAACTTGCTGCTCCGTGGGAGGGGTAGGGGACTCACAGGCGGGGATGCTGCAGTATTCCCACCTCACGGCACTGTTGGTGGTATAGCACCAAGGGGCAACCTCTCCTCCAGTGTTACGGCAGTAGTTTCCATCCAGATTCCTGAAAAGGAAGGCATCAGGACTCGGGCTTGCCAAGAAGCCTAGGGAACAGGTCTCCCTGCTGGCTTCTTGACACAGCCATCAGCTCTACTGGGTGCCTGGTTCTTGGGATGTCATGGTGCTCCCTGCCCTCAGCAGCCTGGTGTGTGGGGATGGGACCAGAAATGGGCACTTCTTCATGGAGCTGAAGACACAACAACTGTGGGTTCTTCCTCAGCTGAGCAACTTCAACAGGTTTCTTACCACCATCCCACACAGGTGTCCCCTGACATTGGACTCAAAAGGGAGGGAAGTTGCTTTGAGCTGGACAACGTGCTGGGCTGTGCACATGAGACACAACGCCTCACTGCTGTGTCAGTGTCACTTGATACCCATGGGCCCTATTCATGTGTGTCAAGAGTGCCTCGCGTGTGCTCAGAGAACCTTCCACATCATGACTCGTTTGCTGTGTCCCCTGTCAAAGCAGAAGCAGGCCAGGTGGGACTCCTTCCTGCCATTCCCTGGTGAGGAGAGCAGAAGCCCGTCCTGCGGACTGACTTTTCTATGAAAGACCTAGGGGTACTGGGGTCATGGCCAGCGGTGGCGGCACAGGGTGCTACTGTGCTGTCCCCAACTCATGCTCTCGTCTCCTGTCTGCAGATAGGTCTTGGCCACAGGCGATAGGCTACGTCCAGGGAATGGATAAACATCCCAATCACCACCTCACGCTGGGACGTAGAACCATGGGGACACCTACTTGGTGGGGTAGTTTTCCGGGGTCCAACTGTGGCTGTGAGGGCTCTGTTCCCTCCAGCGCTGACAGGTGTGCCCAGAGACAGTCACAGCAACGCTGCCCCTGTAGTTCTCACCGGTGCCTTCCAGGCACTGACCTGTTAGGGCAGAAAGTGAGGACGTTGTGTTTGCATGAAGGAAACATAGCACAACAAAGCATTCATCTTTTCCTTTCTCTCCTTTCTCTCTATATCTCTCTCTCATTCCTGTTCTCTCTCTCTCTCTTTCCCATATAGAAATCAGAGAAGCCTGAGCAGAAAGCAGAATCATTGGAAGCATGGTTCTTGTCTTCCCTTCACCCTGTGTTTGGACATTTCAGTACGGGTAATTCTTGTCAGAAGGTGTCTCCTTGCTGAACACCTTCAAGAAAGCCCCCTTCCAGTGGAGAATATCCCCTCTCCATCATCCCCTCGCTCGCTCACTGAGTTCCCCTTTGTGGTGTTCACAAAGTACATCCAGGTCTGCTGGTCTCTGCATACACTGAGCACTCAACTTGCTGTGTGGAGCCAGGTCTTCAGTCAACTGAGCGACTGAATCACGTACCACAGGCTTTCACACAGAATGGCACAGAATGCAATGGAGACATGGTGCCCTAGGCGCTGCACCCCAATATGTCGAGACTAGGGGCCCATGTGTGAAAAATCCAGTCTGTCCGCAGAAAATGGAACATGACATAAAGGACAATGGACAGAGACCCTGACCACCGGAGTCTTCTAGCAGGGGATGGGATGAGCAGAGGCAGAGAACACTGGGCAGACCCCACTTCGCCTGAGATGCAGAGATGACAAAGACTCGATCAAGGCATGGAAAGAAAGCACCACCATGAATGTGTATATGTGTGTGTGTCTTTGTGATGTGTGTGTGTCTTTGTGATATGTGTGTGTGTGTGTGTGTGTGTGTGTGTGTGTGTGTGTACGTGCTCATGCGTGGAAGCACTACAATGTGGCTGGAGAAGAGAAAGCTCCATCGGGAAAAGCCTCGTGACCCGGGAAGTCAGGTAGGCACAAAACCCAAGCACCCTGAAGTCAGTTGGAAACCCCTGAGGCTAGGCTTCTACAGGCAGAGCCACGGAGTAAGAGGAGACACAAAGTGGCTCAGCAAAACAACATGAACTGGTGACCTTGAGCCTGCCTGGGCTCAAATCGGGGAAACCACTGGCCTGTTACCCCAGGACATAAGGGGTACTCAGGTCACTGATCTGGCAGCAGAAACTCCCTGCAAGGCCTGGGGAGTTAGCTAATTGAGCACTCTGGCTCTGTGCCTGCACAAAAGGGAACTCTAGTAGGCTCCATGCCTACTGTGAGACTTCCGGGCAAAAGGGACTTCCAGAATTGGGTCTATACTATCTGATGGGTCATTGGAGGTGGACAACAAAGGACTAGAGCAGCTGTAAAGCTGACTATGGACTGGACTTTGCTGCAATGGAAAAAAAGATGTTGAGGCCCAGAAGTGTCACTCCTAGTGGGGCAAACATATTACCTTACAGTGTGCTGGCACCCAAGTTCTAGCCAAAACTTTACCCCAGCAGAGAAAAAATAGCAGAAGATATGTTCTTGCCAAGAGCACGTGAACTATTCCCCAGGAAACTCTTCTCAACCATAACGCCAACATCAACAAATAGCAACGAAAGTTGGTAAGCCCGGAACGCTTACTTTGACCAGAACAGAACCATCAAATCCACACAGTGATTCTAAAAGGGCCATCCTACACAAGAAGTAGGAGGAGGAGGAGGAGGAGGAGGAGGAAGAGAAGGTAGAGGAGGAAGAGGAAGAAGAGGAGGAGGAAGAGGAGATTGAGAAGGTGAAGAAGAAGAAGAAGAAGAAGAAGAAGAAGAAGAAGAAGAAGAAGAAGAAGAAGAAGAGAAGAAGAAGAAATAGAAGATGATGATGAAGAAGGAGTAGGAGAAGAAGAAGGAGTAGGAATGTGAAGACAGCAAGATTGGCCCTCCAGGGAGCACTGCAGGCCACCAGCAATATCTCACAACCCTTCTTACCTGGGACAACCATGGGCTCTGTGGGTGGGCTTGAGGACTCACAGGCAGGGATGCTGCAGTATTCCCACCTCACAGCACTGTTGGTGGTATAACACCATGGGGCAATTTCTCCATCAGGGTTCCGGCAGTAGTTTCCAACCAAATTTCTGAAGACGGAGGGGCCGTGATCAGGTTTGCCGAGAGGGTTACACAACACGACCAGCTTTTGCCTTTTTCATTTTCCCGTTTCCTTTCTTCTTTCTTATCTACCATCTCAATACCATTCCTCACTCTGTGGATGTTGACTTCATTGCACCATGTTCCCTAACACACCATTTCCAGCACATACTGTGCAAAGACAGAAGCATATACCCACGCAGTCTTCCTAAGCAGAGGAATTCCAGCACATTTCACACAATGGTGACACAGAGTCACCTCTAGATTTAGGCTCACAAAGGGAAGAGTGTGATTCTGGGCTGCTTAGAGTACTGAGCTGTACTGTGCTGTTCTGCGCTGTGCTGTGCTGTGCTGCGCTGTGCTGTGCTGTGCTGTGCTGTGCTGTGCTGTGCTGTGCTGTGCTGTGCTGTGGAAAGACAATGTCACATTTCCATACTCCTCCCACCTCACGGTCATCGTGAGTCCTAGTAATGTCCTGGAAGTGTGCCACTCTAAATTCAGAGTGTCTCCAGGCTCCATCACTCTACTGCTTGTGGCACTTGATAAAACAGCTCGCTGATAGGGCCCAGTGTCAGGTACCCCTCCTCAATAGAACGGGGTTCTCTCTGGGACTGGCGTTGATCACAAATGATTGGGGATCCAGGGCTGGGGTTTGCTAGGGAGCTGAGGGGTGTAAGAAGGCAAAGCACTTTCACAAACAGTGCTGTTGCAGATTCCTGCTGTGTTCCACTTTGTCTGTCTGCACAGTCCCAGGCCAGATGGTTTGGTTGTAGGTCACAGGAATACAATGACTCTAGAGGAAAGATCCCACGGACAAGGGACTGACTGTGAGGGAGAACGTGGGGGCACCTACTTGGTGGGGTAGTTCTCTGGGGTCCTGCTGTGGCTGTGAGGGCTCTGTGCCCGCCACTGCTGACAGGTGTGCCCAGAGGCAGTCACAGCCACGCTCCCCCTGTAGTTCTCACCGGTGCCTTCCAAGCACTGATCTGTTGGGTCGGAGAGCAACATGGTTATGTCTGTGGGGAGAGAGGACACCAGAACAAGGAGATCTTTGCAAAGGTGGAAAGTATGAAGCCTGGGAAGAGACAAAAGGCATGGCCCAGGAGAGCCTCCCTGCCTCTCTTCCACACCTAGGCCCTTGTCCGGTCATGAATAAAGGGGTGCTTCTTGTCAAAGAAAATGTCAGTTTTCTCAGTGGCCAGCCACAATCACACTGTGTGCAAGCCTTCTTGGAAAGGGAGTTAGAGGGACAGAGAAATAGACACACACACACACACACACACACACACACACAGACAGACAGACACACAGAGAGAGAGACAATAAAGAGAGAGAATCTCAAGGCCTCAGCTAAGACGTAGCCATCAGCACAGCCTTCTCACCAGCCAATACAAAGCAGATCAGGAGGACAGACACAGTGGATACAGAAGGAGCAAACTGCTCTAGAAGATTTGCACTCGGTGACCTTCCCTGAGCACCCCAGCTGGCAAAATCACGGACACATTCTGCACAAGAGCACAGGAAGCACTGCCCAGGAGTCTCTCTGAACAGGGAAACTCACGTCAACCTCCAGAGAGCTGTGAGCCGGAACTGCCCACGTTCTGCTCACAACACAGCGGACACATCAAGAGAGCTCCCCCAGAAAGACCAGCCCAGTGAAGGAGCAGCATCAAGACAGCATGGGTGGCCCTGGGGAGAGTCTCAGGGCCTTCCTTACCTGGGACAACTTGCTGCTCCGTGGGAGGGGTAGGGGACTCACAGGCGGGGATGCTGCAGTATTCCCACCTCACGGCACTGTTGGTGGTATAGCACCAAGGGGCAACCTCTCCTCCAGTGTTACGGCAGTAGTTTCCATCCAGATTCCTGAAAAGGAAGGCATCAGGACTCGGGCTTGCCAAGAAGCCTAGGGAACAGGTCTCCCTGCTGGCTTCTTGACACAGCCATCAGCTCTACTGGGTGCCTGGTTCTTGGGATGTCATGGTGCTCCCTGCCCTCAGCAGCCTGGTGTGTGGGGATGGGACCAGAAATGGGCACTTCTTCATGGAGCTGAAGACACAACAACTGTGGGTTCTTCCTCAGCTGAGCAACTTCAACAGGTTTCTTACCACCATCCCACACAGGTGTCCCCTGACATTGGACTCAAAAGGGAGGGAAGTTGCTTTGAGCTGGACAACGTGCTGGGCTGTGCACATGAGACACAACGCCTCACTGCTGTGTCAGTGTCACTTGATACCCATGGGCCCTATTCATGTGTGTCAAGAGTGCCTCGCGTGTGCTCAGAGAACCTTCCACATCATGACTCGTTTGCTGTGTCCCCTGTCAAAGCAGAAGCAGGCCAGGCGGGACTCCTTCCTGCCATTCCCTGGTGAGGAGAGCAGAAGCCCGTCCTGCGGACTGACTTTTCTATGAAAGACCTAGGGGTACTGGGGTCATGGCCAGCGGTGGCGGCACAGGGTGCTACTGTGCTGTCCCCAACTCATGCTCTCGTCTCCTGTCTGCAGATAGGTCTTGGCCACAGGCGATAGGCTACGTCCAGGGAATGGATAAACATCCCAATCACCACCTCACGCTGGGACGTAGAACCATGGGGACACCTACTTGGTGGGGTAGTTTTCCGGGGTCCAACTGTGGCTGTGAGGGCTCTGTTCCCTCCAGCGCTGACAGGTGTGCCCAGAGACAGTCACAGCAACGCTGCCCCTGTAGTTCTCACCGGTGCCTTCCAGGCACTGACCTGTTAGGGCAGAAAGTGAGGACGTTGTGTTTGCATGAAGGAAACATAGCACAACAAAGCATTCATCTTTTCCTTTCTCTCCTTTCTCTCTATATCTCTCTCTCATTCCTGTTCTCTCTCTCTCTCTTTCCCATATAGAAATCAGAGAAGCCTGAGCAGAAAGCAGAATCATTGGAAGCATGGTTCTTGTCTTCCCTTCACCCTGTGTTTGGACATTTCAGTACGGGTAATTCTTGTCAGAAGGTGTCTCCTTGCTGAACACCTTCAAGAAAGCCCCCTTCCAGTGGAGAATATCCCCTCTCCATCATCCCCTCGCTCGCTCACTGAGTTCCCCTTTGTGGTGTTCACAAAGTACATCCAGGTCTGCTGGTCTCTGCATACACTGAGCACTCAACTTGCTGTGTGGAGCCAGGTCTTCAGTCAACTGAGCGACTGAATCACGTACCACAGGCTTTCACACAGAATGGCACAGAATGCAATGGAGACATGGTGCCCTAGGCGCTGCACCCCAATATGTCGAGACTAGGGGCCCATGTGTGAAAAATCCAGTCTGTCCGCAGAAAATGGAACATGACATAAAGGACAATGGACAGAGACCCTGACCACCGGAGTCTTCTAGCAGGGGATGGGATGAGCAGAGGCAGAGAACACTGGGCAGACCCCACTTCGCCTGAGATGCAGAGATGACAAAGACTCGATCAAGGCATGGAAAGAAAGCACCACCATGAATGTGTATATGTGTGTGTGTCTTTGTGATGTGTGTGTGTCTTTGTGATATGTGTGTGTGTGTGTGTGTGTGTGTGTGTGTGTGTGTGTGTACGTGCTCATGCGTGGAAGCACTACAATGTGGCTGGAGAAGAGAAAGCTCCATCGGGAAAAGCCTCGTGACCCGGGAAGTCAGGTAGGCACAAAACCCAAGCACCCTGAAGTCAGTTGGAAACCCCTGAGGCTAGGCTTCTACAGGCAGAGCCACGGAGTAAGAGGAGACACAAAGTGGCTCAGCAAAACAACATGAACTGGTGACCTTGAGCCTGCCTGGGCTCAAATCGGGGAAACCACTGGCCTGTTACCCCAGGACATAAGGGGTACTCAGGTCACTGATCTGGCAGCAGAAACTCCCTGCAAGGCCTGGGGAGTTAGCTAATTGAGCACTCTGGCTCTGTGCCTGCACAAAAGGGAACTCTAGTAGGCTCCATGCCTACTGTGAGACTTCCGGGCAAAAGGGACTTCCAGAATTGGGTCTATACTATCTGATGGGTCATTGGAGGTGGACAACAAAGGACTAGAGCAGCTGTAAAGCTGACTATGGACTGGACTTTGCTGCAATGGAAAAAAAGATGTTGAGGCCCAGAAGTGTCACTCCTAGTGGGGCAAACATATTACCTTACAGTGTGCTGGCACCCAAGTTCTAGCCAAAACTTTACCCCAGCAGAGAAAAAATAGCAGAAGATATGTTCTTGCCAAGAGCACGTGAACTATTCCCCAGGAAACTCTTCTCAACCATAACGCCAACATCAACAAATAGCAACGAAAGTTGGTAAGCCCGGAACGCTTACTTTGACCAGAACAGAACCATCAAATCCACACAGTGATTCTAAAAGGGCCATCCTACACAAGAAGTAGGAGGAGGAGGAGGAGGAGGAGGAGGAGGAGGAGGAAGAGAAGGTAGAGGAGGAAGAGGAAGAAGAGGAGGAGGAAGAGGAGATTGAGAAGGTGAAGAAGAAGAAGAAGAAGAAGAAGAAGAAGAAGAAGAAGAAGAAGAAGAAGAAGAAGAAGAAGAGAAGAAGAAGAAATAGAAGATGATGATGAAGAAGGAGTAGGAGAAGAAGAAGGAGTAGGAATGTGAAGACAGCAAGATTGGCCCTCCAGGGAGCACTGCAGGCCACCAGCAATATCTCACAACCCTTCTTACCTGGGACAACCATGGGCTCTGTGGGTGGGCTTGAGGACTCACAGGCAGGGATGCTGCAGTATTCCCACCTCACAGCACTGTTGGTGGTATAACACCATGGGGCAATTTCTCCATCAGGGTTCCGGCAGTAGTTTCCAACCAAATTTCTGAAGACGGAGGGGCCGTGATCAGGTTTGCCGAGAGGGTTACACAACACGACCAGCTTTTGCCTTTTTCATTTTCCCGTTTCCTTTCTTCTTTCTTATCTACCATCTCAATACCATTCCTCACTCTGTGGATGTTGACTTCATTGCACCATGTTCCCTAACACACCATTTCCAGCACATACTGTGCAAAGACAGAAGCATATACCCACGCAGTCTTCCTAAGCAGAGGAATTCCAGCACATTTCACACAATGGTGACACAGAGTCACCTCTAGATTTAGGCTCACAAAGGGAAGAGTGTGATTCTGGGCTGCTTAGAGTACTGAGCTGTACTGTGCTGTTCTGCGCTGTGCTGTGCTGTGCTGCGCTGCGCTGCGCTGTGCTGTGCTGTGCTGTGCTGTGCTGTGCTGTGCTGTGCTGTGCTGTGCTGTGGAAAGACAATGTCACATTTCCATACTCCTCCCACCTCACGGTCATCGTGAGTCCTAGTAATGTCCTGGAAGTGTGCCACTCTAAATTCAGAGTGTCTCCAGGCTCCATCACTCTACTGCTTGTGGCACTTGATAAAACAGCTCGCTGATAGGGCCCAGTGTCAGGTACCCCTCCTCAATAGAACGGGGTTCTCTCTGGGACTGGCGTTGATCACAAATGATTGGGGATCCAGGGCTGGGGTTTGCTAGGGAGCTGAGGGGTATAAGAAGGCAAAGCACTTTCACAAACAGTGCTGTTGCAGATTCCTGCTGTGTTCCACTTTGTCTGTCTGCACAGTCCCAGGCCAGATGGTTTGGTTGTAGGTCACAGGAATACAATGACTCTAGAGGAAAGATCCCACGGACAAGGGACTGACTGTGAGGGAGAACGTGGGGGCACCTACTTGGTGGGGTAGTTCTCTGGGGTCCTGCTGTGGCTGTGAGGGCTCTGTGCCCGCCACTGCTGACAGGTGTGCCCAGAGGCAGTCACAGCCACGCTCCCCCTGTAGTTCTCACCGGTGCCTTCCAAGCACTGATCTGTTGGGTCGGAGAGCAACATGGTTATGTCTGTGGGGAGAGAGGACACCAGAACAAGGAGATCTTTGCAAAGGTGGAAAGTATGAAGCCTGGGAAGAGACAAAAGGCATGGCCCAGGAGAGCCTCCCTGCCTCTCTTCCACACCTAGGCCCTTGTCCGGTCATGAAAAAAGGGGTGCTTCTTGTCAAAGAAAATGTCAGTTTTCTCAGTGGCCAGCCACAATCACACTGTGTGCAAGCCTTCTTGGAAAGGGAGTTAGAGGGACAGAGAAATAGACACACACACACACACACACACACACACACACACAGACAGACAGACACACAGAGAGAGAGACAATAAAGAGAGAGAATCTCAAGGCCTCAGCTAAGACGTAGCCATCAGCACAGCCTTCTCACCAGCCAATACAAAGCAGATCAGGAGGACAGACACAGTGGATACAGAAGGAGCAAACTGCTCTAGAAGATTTGCACTCAGTGACCTTCCCTGAGCACCCCAGCTGGCAAAATCACAGACACATTCTGCACAAGAGCACAGGAAGCACTGCCCAGGAGTCTCTCTGAACAGGGAAACTCACGTCAACCTCCAGAGAGCTGTGAGCCGGAACTGCCCACGTTCTGCTCACAACACAGCGGACACATCAAGAGAGCTCCCCCAGAAAGACCAGCCCAGTGAAGGAGCAGCATCAAGACAGCATGGGTGGCCCTGGGGAGAGTCTCAGGGCCTTCCTTACCTGGGACAACTTGCTGCTCCGTGGGAGGGGTAGGGGACTCACAGGCGGGGATGCTGCAGTATTCCCACCTCACGGCACTGTTGGTGGTATAGCACCAAGGGGCAACCTCTCCTCCAGTGTTACGGCAGTAGTTTCCATCCAGATTCCTGAAAAGGAAGGCATCAGGACTCGGGCTTGCCAAGAAGCCTAGGGAACAGGTCTCCCTGCTGGCTTCTTGACACAGCCATCAGCTCTACTGGGTGCCTGGTTCTTGGGATGTCATGGTGCTCCCTGCCCTCAGCAGCCTGGTGCGTGGGGATGGGACCAGAAATGGGCACTTCTTCATGGAGCTGAAGACACAACAACTGTGGGTTCTTCCTCAGCTGAGCAACTTCAACAGGTTTCTTACCACCATCCCACACAGGTGTCCCCTGACATTGGACTCAAAAGGGAGGGAAGTTGCTTTGAGCTGGACAACGTGCTGGGCTGTGCACATGAGACACAACGCCTCACTGCTGTGTCAGTGTCACTTGATACCCATGGGCCCTATTCATGTGTGTCAAGAGTGCCTCGCGTGTGCTCAGAGAACCTTCCACATCATGACTCGTTTGCTGTGTCCCCTGTCAAAGCAGAAGCAGGCCAGGCGGGACTCCTTCCTGCCATTCCCTGGTGAGGAGAGCAGAAGCCCGTCCTGCGGACTGACTTTTCTATGAAAGACCTAGGGGTACTGGGGTCATGGCCAGCGGTGGCGGCACAGGGTGCTACTGTGCTGTCCCCAACTCATGCTCTCGTCTCCTGTCTGCAGATAGGTCTTGGCCACAGGCGCTAGGCTACGTCCAGGGAATGGATAAACATCCCAATCACCACCTCACGCTGGGACGTAGAACCATGGGGACACCTACTTGGTGGGGTAGTTTTCCGGGGTCCAACTGTGGCTGTGAGGGCTCTGTTCCCTCCAGCGCTGACAGGTGTGCCCAGAGACAGTCACAGCAACGCTGCCCCTGTAGTTCTCACCGGTGCCTTCCAGGCACTGACCTGTTAGGGCAGAAAGTGAGGACGTTGTGTTTGCATGAAGGAAACATAGCACAACAAAGCATTCATCTTTTCCTTTCTCTCCTTTCTCTCTATATCTCTCTCTCATTCCTGTTCTCTCTCTCTCTCTTTCCCATATAGAAATCAGAGAAGCCTGAGCAGAAAGCAGAATCATTGGAAGCATGGTTCTTGTCTTCCCTTCACCCTGTGTTTGGACATTTCAGTACGGGTAATTCTTGTCAGAAGGTGTCTCCTTGCTGAACACCTTCAAGAAAGCCCCCTTCCAGAGGAGAATATCCCCTCTCCATCATCCCCTCGCTCGCTCACTGAGTTCCCCTTTGTGGTGTTCACAAAGTACATCCAGGTCTGCTGGTCTCTGCATACACTGAGCACTCAACTTGCTGTGTGGAGCCAGGTCTTCAGTCAACTGAGCGACTGAATCACGTACCACAGGCTTTCACACAGAATGGCACAGAATGCAATGGAGACATGGTGCCCTAGGCGCTGCACCCCAATATGTCGAGACTAGGGGCCCATGTGTGAAAAATCCAGTCTGTCCGCAGAAAATGGAACATGACATAAAGGACAATGGACAGAGACCCTGACCACCGGAGTCTTCTAGCAGGGGATGGGATGAGCAGAGGCAGAGAACACTGGGCAGACCCCACTTGGCCTGAGATGCAGAGATGACAAAGACTCGATCAAGGCATGGAAAGAAAGCACCACCATGAATGTGTATATGTGTGTGTGTCTTTGTGATGTGTGTGTGTCTTTGTGATATGTGTGTGTGTGTGTGTGTGTGTGTGTACGTGCTCATGCGTGGAAGCACTACAATGTGGCTGGAGAAGAGAAAGCTCCATCGGGAAAAGCCTCGTGACCCGGGAAGTCAGGTAGGCACAAAACCCAAGCACCCTGAAGTCAGTTGGAAACCCCTGAGGCTAGGCTTCTACAGGCAGAGCCACGGAGTAAGAGGAGACACAAAGTGGCTCAGCAAAACAACATGAACTGGTGACCTTGAGCCTGCCTGGGCTCAAATCGGGGAAACCACTGGCCTGTTACCCCAGGACATAAGGGGTACTCAGGTCACTGATCTGGCAGCAGAAACTCCCTGCAAGGCCTGGGGAGTTAGCTAATTGAGCACTCTGGCTCTGTGCCTGCACAAAAGGGAACTCTAGTAGGCTCCATGCCTACTGTGAGACTTCCGGGCAAAAGGGACTTCCAGAATTGGGTCTATACTATCTGATGGGTCATTGGAGGTGGACAACAAAGGACTAGAGCAGCTGTAAAGCTGACTATGGACTGGACTTTGCTGCAATGGAAAAAAAGATGTTGAGGCCCAGAAGTGTCACTCCTAGTGGGGCAAACATATTACCTTACAGTGTGCTGGCACCCAAGTTCTAGCCAAAACTTTACCCCAGCAGAGAAAAAATAGCAGAAGATATGTTCTTGCCAAGAGCACGTGAACTATTCCCCAGGAAACTCTTCTCAGCCATAACGCCAACATCAACAAATAGCAACGAAAGTTGGTAAGCCCGGAACGCTTACTTTGACCAGAACAGAACCATCAAATCCACACAGTGATTCTAAAAGGGCCATCCTACACAAGAAGTAGGAGGAGGAGGAGGAGGAGGAGGAAGAGAAGATAGAGGAGGAAGAGGAAGAAGAGGAGGAGGAAGAGGAGATTGAGAAGGCGAAGAAGAAGAAGAAGAAGAAGAAGAAGAGGAAGAAGAAGAAGAAGAAGAAGAAGAAGAAGAAGAAGAAGAAGAAGAAGAAGAAGAAGAAGAAGAAGAAGAGAAGAAGAAGAAATAGAAGATGATGATGAAGAAGGAGTAGGAGAAGAAGAAGGAGTAGGAATGTGAAGACAGCAAGATTGGCCCTCCAGGGAGCACTGCAGGCCACCAGCAATATCTCACAACCCTTCTTACCTGGGACAACCATGGGCTCTGTGGGTGGGCTTAAGGACTCACAGGCAGGGATGCTGCAGTATTCCCACCTCACAGCACTGTTGGTGGTATAACACCATGGGGCAATTTCTCCATCAGGGTTCCGGCAGTAGTTTCCAACCAAATTTCTGAAGACGGAGGGGCCGTGATCAGGTTTGCCGAGAGGGTTACACAACACGACCAGCTTTTGCCTTTTTCATTTTCCCGTTTCCTTTCTTCTTTCTTATCTACCATCTCAATACCATTCCTCACTCTGTGGATGTTGACTTCATTGCACCATGTTCCCTAACACACCATTTCCAGCACATACTGTGCAAAGACAGAAGCATATACCCACGCAGTCTTCCTAAGCAGAGGAATTCCAGCACATTTCACACAATGGTGACACAGAGTCACCTCTAGATTTAGGCTCACAAAGGGAAGAGTGTGATTCTGGGCTGCTTAGAGTACTGAGCTGTACTGTGCTGTTCTGCGCTGTGCTGTGCTGTGCTGCGCTGTGCTGTGCTGTGCTGTGCTGTGCTGTGCTGTGCTGTGCTGTGGAAAGACAATGTCACATTTCCATACTCCTCCCACCTCACGGTCATCGTGAGTCCTAGTAATGTCCTGGAAGTGTGCCACTCTAAATTCAGAGTGTCTCCAGGCTCCATCACTCTACTGCTTGTGGCACTTGATAAAACAGCTCGCTGATAGGGCCCAGTGTCAGGTACCCCTCCTCAATAGAACGGGGTTCTCTCTGGGACTGGCGTTGATCACAAATGATTGGGGATCCAGGGCTGGGGATTGCTAGGGAGCTGAGGGGTATAAGAAGGCAAAGCACTTTCACAAACAGTGCTGTTGCAGATTCCTGCTGTGTTCCACTTTGTCTGTCTGCACAGTCCCAGGCCAGATGGTTTGGTTGTAGGTCACAGGAATACAATGACTCTAGAGGAAAGATCCCACGGACAAGGGACTGACTGTGAGGGAGAACGTGGGGGCACCTACTTGGTGGGGTAGTTCTCTGGGGTCCTGCTGTGGCTGTGAGGGCTCTGTGCCCGCCACTGCTGACAGGTGTGCCCAGAGGCAGTCACAGCCACGCTCCCCCTGTAGTTCTCACCGGTGCCTTCCAAGCACTGACCTGTTGGGTCGGAGAGCAACATGGTTATGTCTGTGGGGAGAGAGGACACCAGAACAAGGAGATCTTTGCAAAGGTGGAAAGTATGAAGCCTGGGAAGAGACAAAAGGCATGGCCCAGGAGAGCCTCCCTGCCTCTCTTCCACACCTAGGCCCTTGTCCGGTCATGAAAAAAGGGGTGCTTCTTGTCAAAGAAAATGTCAGTTTTCTCAGTGGCCAGCCACAATCACACTGTGTGCAAGCCTTCTTGGAAAGGGAGTTAGAGGGACAGAGAAATAGACACACACACACACACACACACACACACACACAGACAGACAGACAGACACACAGAGAGAGAGACAATAAAGAGAGAGAATCTCAAGGCCTCAGCTAAGACGTACCCATCAGCACAGCCTTCTCACCAGCCAATACAAAGCAGATCAGGAGGACAGACACAGTGGATACAGAAGGAGCAAACTGCTCTAGAAGATTTGCACTCGGTGACCTTCCCTGAGCATCCCAGCTGGCAAAATCACAGACACATTCTGCACAAGAGCACAGGAAGCACTGCCCAGGAGTCTCTCTGAACAGGGAAACTCACGTCAACCTCCAGAGAGCTGTGAGCCGGAACTGCCCACGTTCTGCTCACAACACAGCGGACACATCAAGAGAGCTCCCCCAGAAAGACCAGCCCAGTGAAGGAGCAGCATCAAGACAGCATGGGTGGCCCTGGGGAGAGTCTCAGGGCCTTCCTTACCTGGGACAACTTGCTGCTCCGTGGGAGGGGTAGGGGACTCACAGGCGGGGATGCTGCAGTATTCCCACCTCACGGCACTGTTGGTGGTATAGCACCAAGGGGCAACCTCTCCTCCAGTGTTACGGCAGTAGTTTCCATCCAGATTCCTGAAAAGGAAGGCATCAGGACTCGGGCTTGCCAAGAAGCCTAGGGAACAGGTCTCCCTGCTGGCTTCTTGACACAGCCATCAGCTCTACTGGGTGCCTGGTTCTTGGGATGTCATGGTGCTCCCTGCCCTCAGCAGCCTGGTGCGTGGGGATGGGACCAGAAATGGGCACTTCTTCATGGAGCTGAAGACACAACAACTGTGGGTTCTTCCTCAGCTGAGCAACTTCAACAGGTTTCTTACCACCATCCCACACAGGTGTCCCCTGACATTGGACTCAAAAGGGAGGGAAGTTGCTTTGAGCTGGACAACGTGCTGGGCTGTGCACATGAGACACAACGCCTCACTGCTGTGTCAGTGTCACTTGATACCCATGGGCCCTATTCATGTGTGTCAAGAGTGCCTCGCGTGTGCTCAGAGAACCTTCCACATCATGACTCGTTTGCTGTGTCCCCTGTCAAAGCAGAAGCAGGCCAGGCGGGACTCCTTCCTGCCATTCCCTGGTGAGGAGAGCAGAAGCCCGTCCTGCGGACTGACTTTTCTATGAAAGACCTAGGGGTACTGGGGTCATGGCCAGCGGTGGCGGCACAGGGTGCTACTGTGCTGTCCCCAACTCATGCTCTCGTCTCCTGTCTGCAGATAGGTCTTGGCCACAGGCGCTAGGCTACGTCCAGGGAATGGATAAACATCCCAATCACCACCTCACGCTGGGACGTAGAACCATGGGGACACCTACTTGGTGGGGTAGTTTTCCGGGGTCCAACTGTGGCTGTGAGGGCTCTGTTCCCTCCAGCGCTGACAGGTGTGCCCAGAGACAGTCACAGCAACGCTGCCCCTGTAGTTCTCACCGGTGCCTTCCAGGCACTGACCTGTTAGGGCAGAAAGTGAGGACGTTGTGTTTGCATGAAGGAAACATAGCACAACAAAGCATTCATCTTTTCCTTTCTCTCCTTTCTCTCTATATCTCTCTCTCATTCCTGTTCTCTCTCTCTCTCTTTCCCATATAGAAATCAGAGAAGCCTGAGCAGAAAGCAGAATCATTGGAAGCATGGTTCTTGTCTTCCCTTCACCCTGTGTTTGGACATTTCAGTACGGGTAATTCTTGTCAGAAGGTGTCTCCTTGCTGAACACCTTCAAGAAAGCCCCCTTCCAGAGGAGAATATCCCCTCTCCATCATCCCCTCGCTCGCTCACTGAGTTCCCCTTTGTGGTGTTCACAAAGTACATCCAGGTCTGCTGGTCTCTGCATACACTGAGCACTCAACTTGCTGTGTGGAGCCAGGTCTTCAGTCAACTGAGCGACTGAATCACGTACCACAGGCTTTCACACAGAATGGCACAGAATGCAATGGAGACATGGTGCCCTAGGCGCTGCACCCCAATATGTCGAGACTAGGGGCCCATGTGTGAAAAATCCAGTCTGTCCGCAGAAAATGGAACATGACATAAAGGACAATGGACAGAGACCCTGACCACCGGAGTCTTCTAGCAGGGGATGGGATGAGCAGAGGCAGAGAACACTGGGCAGACCCCACTTCGCCTGAGATGCAGAGATGACAAAGACTCGATCAAGGCATGGAAAGAAAGCACCACCATGAATGTGTATATGTGTGTGTGTCTTTGTGATGTGTGTGTGTCTTTGTGATATGTGTGTGTGTGTGTGTGTGTGTGTGTACGTGCTCATGCGTGGAAGCACTACAATGTGGCTGGAGAAGAGAAAGCTCCATCGGGAAAAGCCTCGTGACCCGGGAAGTCAGGTAGGCACAAAACCCAAGCACCCTGAAGTCAGTTGGAAACCCCTGAGGCTAGGCTTCTACAGGCAGAGCCACGGAGTAAGAGGAGACACAAAGTGGCTCAGCAAAACAACATGAACTGGTGACCTTGAGCCTGCCTGGGCTCAAATCGGGGAAACCACTGGCCTGTTACCCCAGGACATAAGGGGTACTCAGGTCACTGATCTGGCAGCAGAAACTCCCTGCAAGGCCTGGGGAGTTAGCTAATTGAGCACTCTGGCTCTGTGCCTGCACAAAAGGGAACTCTAGTAGGCTCCATGCCTACTGTGAGACTTCCGGGCAAAAGGGACTTCCAGAATTGGGTCTATACTATCTGATGGGTCATTGGAGGTGGACAACAAAGGACTAGAGCAGCTGTAAAGCTGACTATGGACTGGACTTTGCTGCAATGGAAAAAAAGATGTTGAGGCCCAGAAGTGTCACTCCTAGTGGGGCAAACATATTACCTTACAGTGTGCTGGCACCCAAGTTCTAGCCAAAACTTTACCCCAGCAGAGAAAAAATAGCAGAAGATATGTTCTTGCCAAGAGCACGTGAACTATTCCCCAGGAAACTCTTCTCAGCCATAACGCCAACATCAACAAATAGCAACGAAAGTTGGTAAGCCCGGAACGCTTACTTTGACCAGAACAGAACCATCAAATCCACACAGTGATTCTAAAAGGGCCATCCTACACAAGAAGTAGGAGGAGGAGGAGGAGGAGGAGGAAGAGAAGATAGAGGAGGAAGAGGAAGAAGAGGAGGAGGAAGAGGAGATTGAGAAGGCGAAGAAGAAGAAGAAGAAGAAGAAGAAGAGGAAGAAGAAGAAGAAGAAGAAGAAGAAGAAGAAGAAGAAGAAGAAGAAGAAGAAGAAGAGAAGAAGAAGAAATAGAAGATGATGATGAAGAAGGAGTAGGAGAAGAAGAAGGAGTAGGAATGTGAAGACAGCAAGATTGGCCCTCCAGGGAGCACTGCAGGCCACCAGCAATATCTCACAACCCTTCTTACCTGGGACAACCATGGGCTCTGTGGGTGGGCTTAAGGACTCACAGGCAGGGATGCTGCAGTATTCCCACCTCACAGCACTGTTGGTGGTATAACACCATGGGGCAATTTCTCCATCAGGGTTCCGGCAGTAGTTTCCAACCAAATTTCTGAAGACGGAGGGGCCGTGATCAGGTTTGCCGAGAGGGTTACACAACACGACCAGCTTTTGCCTTTTTCATTTTCCCGTTTCCTTTCTTCTTTCTTATCTACCATCTCAATACCATTCCTCACTCTGTGGATGTTGACTTCATTGCACCATGTTCCCTAACACACCATTTCCAGCACATACTGTGCAAAGACAGAAGCATATACCCACGCAGTCTTCCTAAGCAGAGGAATTCCAGCACATTTCACACAATGGTGACACAGAGTCACCTCTAGATTTAGGCTCACAAAGGGAAGAGTGTGATTCTGGGCTGCTTAGAGTACTGAGCTGTACTGTGCTGTTCTGCGCTGTGCTGTGCTGTGCTGCGCTGTGCTGTGCTGTGCTGTGCTGTGCTGTGCTGTGCTGTGCTGTGCTGTGGAAAGACAATGTCACATTTCCATACTCCTCCCACCTCACGGTCATCGTGAGTCCTAGTAATGTCCTGGAAGTGTGCCACTCTAAATTCAGAGTGTCTCCAGGCTCCATCACTCTACTGCTTGTGGCACTTGATAAAACAGCTCGCTGATAGGGCCCAGTGTCAGGTACCCCTCCTCAATAGAACGGGGTTCTCTCTGGGACTGGCGTTGATCACAAATGATTGGGGATCCAGGGCTGGGGTTTGCTAGGGAGCTGAGGGGTGTAAGAAGGCAAAGCACTTTCACAAACAGTGCTGTTGCAGATTCCTGCTGTGTTCCACTTTGTCTGTCTGCACAGTCCCAGGCCAGATGGTTTGGTTGTAGGTCACAGGAATACAATGACTCTAGAGGAAAGATCCCACGGACAAGGGACTGACTGTGAGGGAGAACGTGGGGGCACCTACTTGGTGGGGTAGTTCTCTGGGGTCCTGCTGTGGCTGTGAGGGCTCTGTGCCCGCCACTGCTGACAGGTGTGCCCAGAGGCAGTCACAGCCACGCTCCCCCTGTAGTTCTCACCGGTGCCTTCCAAGCACTGACCTGTTGGGTCGGAGAGCAACATGGTTATGTCTGTGGGGAGAGAGGACACCAGAACAAGGAGATCTTTGCAAAGGTGGAAAGTATGAAGCCTGGGAAGAGACAAAAGGCATGGCCCAGGAGAGCCTCCCTGCCTCTCTTCCACACCTAGGCCCTTGTCCGGTCATGAAAAAAGGGGTGCTTCTTGTCAAAGAAAATGTCAGTTTTCTCAGTGGCCAGCCACAATCACACTGTGTGCAAGCCTTCTTGGAAAGGGAGTTAGAGGGACAAAGAAATAGACACACACACACACACACACACACACACACACAGACAGACAGACAGACAGACACACAGAGAGAGAGACAATAAAGAGAGAGAATCTCAAGGCCTCAGCTAAGACGTACCCATCAGCACAGCCTTCTCACCAGCCAATACAAAGCAGATCAGGAGGACAGACACAGTGGATACAGAAGGAGCAAACTGCTCTAGAAGATTTGCACTCGGTGACCTTCCCTGAGCACCCCAGCTGGCAAAATCACAGACACATTCTGCACAAGAGCACAGGAAGCACTGCCCAGGAGTCTCTCTGAACAGGGAAACTCACGTCAACCTCCAGAGAGCTGTGAGCCGGAACTGCCCACGTTCTGCTCACAACACAGCGGACACATCAAGAGAGCTCCCCCAGAAAGACCAGCCCAGTGAAGGAGCAGCATCAAGACAGCATGGGTGGCCCTGGGGAGAGTCTCAGGGCCTTCCTTACCTGGGACAACTTGCTGCTCCGTGGGAGGGGTAGGGGACTCACAGGCGGGGATGCTGCAGTATTCCCACCTCACGGCACTGTTGGTGGTATAGCACCAAGGGGCAACCTCTCCTCCAGTGTTACGGCAGTAGTTTCCATCCAGATTCCTGAAAAGGAAGGCATCAGGACTCGGGCTTGCCAAGAAGCCTAGGGAACAGGTCTCCCTGCTGGCTTCTTGACACAGCCATCAGCTCTACTGGGTGCCTGGTTCTTGGGATGTCATGGTGCTCCCTGCCCTCAGCAGCCTGGTGTGTGGGGATGGGACCAGAAATGGGCACTTCTTCATGGAGCTGAAGACACAACAACTGTGGGTTCTTCCTCAGCTGAGCAACTTCAACAGGTTTCTTACCACCATCCCACACAGGTGTCCCCTGACATTGGACTCAAAAGGGAGGGAAGTTGCTTTGAGCTGGACAACGTGCTGGGATGTGCACATGAGACACAACGCCTCACTGCTGTGTCAGTGTCACCTGATACCCATGGGCCCTATTCATGTGTGTCAAGAGTGCCTCGCGTGTGCTCAGAGAACCTTCCACATCATGACTCGTTTGCTGTGTCCCCTGTCAAAGCAGAAGCAGGCCAGGCGGGACTCCTTCCTGCCATTCCCTGGTGAGGAGAGCAGAAGCCCGTCCTGCGGACTGACTTTTCTATGAAAGACCTAGGGGTACTGGGGTCATGGCCAGCGGTGGCGGCACAGGGTGCTACTGTGCTGTCCCCAACTCATGCTCTCGTCTCCTGTCTGCAGATAGGTCTTGGCCACAGGCGATAGGCTACGTCCAGAGAATGGATAAACATCCCAATCACCACCTCACGCTGGGACGTAGAACCATGGGGACACCTACTTGGTGGGGTAGTTTTCCGGGGTCCAACTGTGGCTGTGAGGGCTCTGTTCCCTCCAGCGCTGACAGGTGTGCCCAGAGACAGTCACAGCAACGCTGCCCCTGTAGTTCTCACCGGTGCCTTCCAGGCACTGACCTGTTAGGGCAGAAAGTGAGGACGTTGTGTTTGCATGAAGGAAACATAGCACAACAAAGCATTCATCTTTTCCTTTCTCTCCTTTCTCTCTATATCTCTCTCTCATTCCTGTTCTCTCTCTCTCTCTTTCCCATATAGAAATCAGAGAAGCCTGAGCAGAAAGCAGAATCATTGGAAGCATGGTTCTTGTCTTCCCTTCACCCTGTGTTTGGACATTTCAGTACGGGTAATTCTTGTCAGAAGGTGTCTCCTTGCTGAACACCTTCAAGAAAGCCCCCTTCCAGTGGAGAATATCCCCTCTCCATCATCCCCTCGCTCGCTCACTGAGTTCCCCTTTGTGGTGTTCACAAAGTACATCCAGGTCTGCTGGTCTCTGCATACACTGAGCACTCAACTTGCTGTGTGGAGCCAGGTCTTCAGTCAACTGAGCGACTGAATCACGTACCACAGGCTTTCACACAGAATGGCACAGAATGCAATGGAGACATGGTGCCCTAGGCGCTGCACCCCAATATGTCGAGACTAGGGGCCCATGTGTGAAAAATCCAGTCTGTCCGCAGAAAATGGAACATGACATAAAGGACAATGGACAGAGACCCTGACCACCGGAGTCTTCTAGCAGGGGATGGGATGAGCAGAGGCAGAGAACACTGGGCAGACCCCACTTCGCCTGAGATGCAGAGATGACAAAGACTCGATCAAGGCATGGAAAGAAAGCACCACCATGAATGTGTATATGTGTGTGTGTCTTTGTGATGTGTGTGTGTCTTTGTGATATGTGTGTTTGTGTGTGTGTGTGTGTGTACGTGCTCATGCGTGGAAGCACTACAATGTGGCTGGAGAAGAGAAAGCTCCATCGGGAAAAGCCTCGTGACCCGGGAAGTCAGGTAGGC
Organism: Erinaceus europaeus; assembly: GCF_950295315.1. Classification (NCBI taxonomy): domain Eukaryota; kingdom Metazoa; phylum Chordata; class Mammalia; order Eulipotyphla; family Erinaceidae; genus Erinaceus; species Erinaceus europaeus. The sequence goes on from NC_080174.1 coordinate 1,198,854, forward strand.
ACAAAACCCAAGCACCCTGAAGTCAGTTGGAAACCCCTGAGGCTAGGCTTCTACAGGCAGAGCCACGGAGTAAGAGGAGACACAAAGTGGCTCAGCAAAACAACATGAACTGGTGACCTTGAGCCTGCCTGGGCTCAAATCGGGGAAACCACTGGCCTGTTACCCCAGGACATAAGGGGTACTCAGGTCACTGATCTGGCAGCAGAAACTCCCTGCAAGGCCTGGGGAGTTAGCTAATTGAGCACTCTGGCTCTGTGCCTGCACAAAAGGGAACTCTAGTAGGCTCCATGCCTACTGTGAGACTTCCGGGCAAAAGGGACTTCCAGAATTGGGTCTATACTATCTGATGGGTCATTGGAGGTGGACAACAAAGGACTAGAGCAGCTGTAAAGCTGACTATGGACTGGACTTTGCTGCAATGGAAAAAAAGATGTTGAGGCCCAGAAGTGTCACTCCTAGTGGGGCAAACATATTACCTTACAGTGTGCTGGCACCCAAGTTCTAGCCAAAACTTTACCCCAGCAGAGAAAAAATAGCAGAAGATATGTTCTTGCCAAGAGCACGTGAACTATTCCCCAGGAAACTCTTCTCAACCATAACGCCAACATCAACAAATAGCAACGAAAGTTGGTAAGCCCGGAACGCTTACTTTGACCAGAACAGAACCATCAAATCCACACAGTGATTCTAAAAGGGCCATCCTACACAAGAAGTAGGAGGAGGAGGAGGAGGAGGAGGAGGAGGAGGAGGAGGAGGAGGAGGAGGAAGAGAAGGTAGAGGAGGAAGAGGAAGAAGAGGAGGAGGAAGAGGAGATTGAGAAGGTGAAGAAGAAGAAGAAGAAGAAGAAGAAGAAGAAGAAGAAGAAGAAGAAGAAGAAGAAGAAGAGAAGAAGAAGAAATAGAAGATGATGATGAAGAAGAAGTAGGAGAAGAAGAAGGAGTAGGAATGTGAAGACAGCAAGATTGGCCCTCCAGGGAGCACTGCAGGCCACCAGCAATATCTCACAACCCTTCTTACCTGGGACAACCATGGGCTCTGTGGGTGGGCTTGAGGACTCACAGGCAGGGATGCTGCAGTATTCCCACCTCACAGCACTGTTGGTGGTATAACACCATGGGGCAATTTCTCCATCAGGGTTCCGGCAGTAGTTTCCAACCAAATTTCTGAAGACGGAGGGGCCGTGATCAGGTTTGCCGAGAGGGTTACACAACACGACCAGCTTTTGCCTTTTTCATTTTCCCGTTTCCTTTCTTCTTTCTTATCTACCATCTCAATACCATTCCTCACTCTGTGGATGTTGACTTCATTGCACCATGTTCCCTAACACACCATTTCCAGCACATACTGTGCAAAGACAGAAGCATATACCCACGCAGTCTTCCTAAGCAGAGGAATTCCAGCACATTTCACACAATGGTGACACAGAGTCACCTCTAGATTTAGGCTCACAAAGGGAAGAGTGTGATTCTGGGCTGCTTAGAGTACTGAGCTGTACTGTGCTGTTCTGCGCTGTGCTGTGCTGTGCTGCGCTGTGCTGTGCTGTGCTGTGCTGTGCTGTGCTGTGCTGTGCTGTGCTGTGGAAAGACAATGTCACATTTCCATACTCCTCCCACCTCACGGTCATCGTGAGTCCTAGTAATGTCCTGGAAGTGTGCCACTCTAAATTCAGAGTGTCTCCAGGCTCCATCACTCTACTGCTTGTGGCACTTGATAAAACAGCTCGCTGATAGGGCCCAGTGTCAGGTACCCCTCCTCAATAGAACGGGGTTCTCTCTGGGACTGGCGTTGATCACAAATGATTGGGGATCCAGGGCTGGGGTTTGCTAGGGAGCTGAGGGGTGTAAGAAGGCAAAGCACTTTCACAAACAGTGCTGTTGCAGATTCCTGCTGTGTTCCACTTTGTCTGTCTGCACAGTCCCAGGCCAGATGGTTTGGTTGTAGGTCACAGGAATACAATGACTCTAGAGGAAAGATCCCACGGACAAGGGACTGACTGTGAGGGAGAACGTGGGGGCACCTACTTGGTGGGGTAGTTCTCTGGGGTCCTGCTGTGGCTGTGAGGGCTCTGTGCCCGCCACTGCTGACAGGTGTGCCCAGAGGCAGTCACAGCCACGCTCCCCCTGTAGTTCTCACCGGTGCCTTCCAAGCACTGATCTGTTGGGTCGGAGAGCAACATGGTTATGTCTGTGGGGAGAGAGGACACCAGAACAAGGAGATCTTTGCAAAGGTGGAAAGTATGAAGCCTGGGAAGAGACAAAAGGCATGGCCCAGGAGAGCCTCCCTGCCTCTCTTCCACACCTAGGCCCTTGTCCGGTCATGAAAAAAGGGGTGCTTCTTGTCAAAGAAAATGTCAGTTTTCTCAGTGGCCAGCCACAATCACACTGTGTGCAAGCCTTCTTGGAAAGGGAGTTAGAGGGACAGAGAAATAGACACACACACACACACACACACACACACACACACACAGACAGACAGACAGACACACAGAGAGAGAGACAATAAAGAGAGAGAATCTCAAGGCCTCAGCTAAGACGTAGCCATCAGCACAGCCTTCTCACCAGCCAATACAAAGCAGATCAGGAGGACAGACACAGTGGATACAGAAGGAGCAAACTGCTCTAGAAGATTTGCACTCAGTGACCTTCCCTGAGCACCCCAGCTGGCAAAATCACAGACACATTCTGCACAAGAGCACAGGAAGCACTGCCCAGGAGTCTCTCTGAACAGGGAAACTCACGTCAACCTCCAGAGAGCTGTGAGCCGGAACTGCCCACGTTCTGCTCACAACACAGCGGACACATCAAGAGAGCTCCCCCAGAAAGACCAGCCCAGTGAAGGAGCAGCATCAAGACAGCATGGGTGGCCCTGGGGAGAGTCTCAGGGCCTTCCTTACCTGGGACAACTTGCTGCTCCGTGGGAGGGGTAGGGGACTCACAGGCGGGGATGCTGCAGTATTCCCACCTCACGGCACTGTTGGTGGTATAGCACCAAGGGGCAACCTCTCCTCCAGTGTTACGGCAGTAGTTTCCATCCAGATTCCTGAAAAGGAAGGCATCAGGACTCGGGCTTGCCAAGAAGCCTAGGGAACAGGTCTCCCTGCTGGCTTCTTGACACAGCCATCAGCTCTACTGGGTGCCTGGTTCTTGGGATGTCATGGTGCTCCCTGCCCTCAGCAGCCTGGTGCGTGGGGATGGGACCAGAAATGGGCACTTCTTCATGGAGCTGAAGACACAACAACTGTGGGTTCTTCCTCAGCTGAGCAACTTCAACAGGTTTCTTACCACCATCCCACACAGGTGTCCCCTGACATTGGACTCAAAAGGGAGGGAAGTTGCTTTGAGCTGGACAACGTGCTGGGCTGTGCACATGAGACACAACGCCTCACTGCTGTGTCAGTGTCACTTGATACCCATGGGCCCTATTCATGTGTGTCAAGAGTGCCTCGCGTGTGCTCAGAGAACCTTCCACATCATGACTCGTTTGCTGTGTCCCCTGTCAAAGCAGAAGCAGGCCAGGCGGGACTCCTTCCTGCCATTCCCTGGTGAGGAGAGCAGAAGCCCGTCCTGCGGACTGACTTTTCTATGAAAGACCTAGGGGTACTGGGGTCATGGCCAGCGGTGGCGGCACAGGGTGCTACTGTGCTGTCCCCAACTCATGCTCTAGTCTCCTGTCTGCAGATAGGTCTTGGCCACAGGCGCTAGGCTACGTCCAGGGAATGGATAAACATCCCAATCACCACCTCACGCTGGGACGTAGAACCATGGGGACACCTACTTGGTGGGGTAGTTTTCCGGGGTCCAACTGTGGCTGTGAGGGCTCTGTTCCCTCCAGCGCTGACAGGTGTGCCCAGAGACAGTCACAGCAACGCTGCCCCTGTAGTTCTCACCGGTGCCTTCCAGGCACTGACCTGTTAGGGCAGAAAGTGAGGACGTTGTGTTTGCATGAAGGAAACATAGCACAACAAAGCATTCATCTTTTCCTTTCTCTCCTTTCTCTCTATATCTCTCTCTCATTCCTGTTCTCTCTCTCTCTCTTTCCCATATAGAAATCAGAGAAGCCTGAGCAGAAAGCAGAATCATTGGAAGCATGGTTCTTGTCTTCCCTTCACCCTGTGTTTGGACATTTCAGTATGGGTAATTCTTGTCAGAAGGTGTCTCCTTGCTGAACACCTTCAAGAAAGCCCCCTTCCAGTGGAGAATATCCCCTCTCCATCATCCCCTCGCTCGCTCACTGAGTTCCCCTTTGTGGTGTTCACAAAGTACATCCAGGTCTGCTGGTCTCTGCATACACTGAGCACTCAACTTGCTGTGTGGAGCCAGGTCTTCAGTCAACTGAGCGACTGAATCACGTACCACAGGCTTTCACACAGAATGGCACAGAATGCAATGGAGACATGGTGCCCTAGGCGCTGCACCCCAATATGTCGAGACTAGGGGCCCATGTGTGAAAAATCCAGTCTGTCCGCAGAAAATGGAACATGACATAAAGGACAATGGACAGAGACCCTGACCACCGGAGTCTTCTAGCAGGGGATGGGATGAGCAGAGGCAGAGAACACTGGGCAGACCCCACTTCGCCTGAGATGCAGAGATGACAAAGACTCGATCAAGGCATGGAAAGAAAGCACCACCATGAATGTGTATATGTGTGTGTGTCTTTGTGATGTGTGTGTGTCTTTGTGATATGTGTGTGTGTGTGTGTGTGTGTGTGTGTGTGTGTGTGTGTGTGTGTACGTGCTCATGCGTGGAAGCACTACAATGTGGCTGGAGAAGAGAAAGCTCCATCGGGAAAAGCCTCGTGACCCGGGAAGTCAGGTAGGCACAAAACCCAAGCACCCTGAAGTCAGTTGGAAACCCCTGAGGCTAGGCTTCTACAGGCAGAGCCACGGAGTAAGAGGAGACACAAAGTGGCTCAGCAAAACAACATGAACTGGTGACCTTGAGCCTGCCTGGGCTCAAATCGGGGAAACCACTGGCCTGTTACCCCAGGACATAAGGGGTACTCAGGTCACTGATCTGGCAGCAGAAACTCCCTGCAAGGCCTGGGGAGTTAGCTAATTGAGCACTCTGGCTCTGTGCCTGCACAAAAGGGAACTCTAGTAGGCTCCATGCCTACTGTGAGACTTCCGGGCAAAAGGGACTTCCAGAATTGGGTCTATACTATCTGATGGGTCATTGGAGGTGGACAACAAAGGACTAGAGCAGCTGTAAAGCTGACTATGGACTGGACTTTGCTGCAATGGAAAAAAAGATGTTGAGGCCCAGAAGTGTCACTCCTAGTGGGGCAAACATATTACCTTACAGTGTGCTGGCACCCAAGTTCTAGCCAAAACTTTACCCCAGCAGAGAAAAAATAGCAGAAGATATGTTCTTGCCAAGAGCACGTGAACTATTCCCCAGGAAACTCTTCTCAACCATAACGCCAACATCAACAAATAGCAACGAAAGTTGGTAAGCCCGGAACGCTTACTTTGACCAGAACAGAACCATCAAATCCACACAGTGATTCTAAAAGGGCCATCCTACACAAGAAGTAGGAGGAGGAGGAGGAGGAGGAGGAGGAAGAGAAGGTAGAGGAGGAAGAGGAAGAAGAGGAGGAGGAAGAGGAGATTGAGAAGGTGAAGAAGAAGAAGAAGAAGAAGAAGAAGAAGAAGAAGAAGAGAAGAAGAAGAAATAGAAGATGATGATGAAGAAGGAGTAGGAGAAGAAGAAGGAGTAGGAATGTGAAGACAGCAAGATTGGCCCTCCAGGGAGCACTGCAGGCCACCAGCAATATCTCACAACCCTTCTTACCTGGGACAACCATGGGCTCTGTGGGTGGGCTTGAGGACTCACAGGCAGGGATGCTGCAGTATTCCCACCTCACAGCACTGTTGGTGGTATAACACCATGGGGCAATTTCTCCATCAGGGTTCCGGCAGTAGTTTCCAACCAAATTTCTGAAGACGGAGGGGCCGTGATCAGGTTTGCCGAGAGGGTTACACAACACGACCAGCTTTTGCCTTTTTCATTTTCCCGTTTCCTTTCTTCTTTCTTATCTACCATCTCAATACCATTCCTCACTCTGTGGATGTTGACTTCATTGCACCATGTTCCCTAACACACCATTTCCAGCACATACTGTGCAAAGACAGAAGCATATACCCACGCAGTCTTCCTAAGCAGAGGAATTCCAGCACATTTCACACAATGGTGACACAGAGTCACCTCTAGATTTAGGCTCACAAAGGGAAGAGTGTGATTCTGGGCTGCTTAGAGTACTGAGCTGTACTGTGCTGTTCTGCGCTGTGCTGTGCTGTGCTGCGCTGCGCTGTGCTGTGCTGTGCTGTGTTGTGCTGTGCTGTGCTGTGGAAAGACAATGTCACATTTCCATACTCCTCCCACCTCACGGTCATCGTGAGTCCTAGTAATGTCCTGGAAGTGTGCCACTCTAAATTCAGAGTGTCTCCAGGCTCCATCACTCTACTGCTTGTGGCACTTGATAAAACAGCTCGCTGATAGGGCCCAGTGTCAGGTACCCCTCCTCAATAGAACGGGGTTCTCTCTGGGACTGGCGTTGATCACAAATGATTGGGGATCCAGGGCTGGGGTTTGCTAGGGAGCTGAGGGGTATAAGAAGGCAAAGCACTTTCACAAACAGTGCTGTTGCAGATTCCTGCTGTGTTCCACTTTGTCTGTCTGCACAGTCCCAGGCCAGATGGTTTGGTTGTAGGTCACAGGAATACAATGACTCTAGAGGAAAGATCCCACGGACAAGGGACTGACTGTGAGGGAGAACGTGGGGGCACCTACTTGGTGGGGTAGTTCTCTGGGGTCCTGCTGTGGCTGTGAGGGCTCTGTGCCCGCCACTGCTGACAGGTGTGCCCAGAGGCAGTCACAGCCACGCTCCCCCTGTAGTTCTCACCGGTGCCTTCCAAGCACTGACCTGTTGGGTCGGAGAGCAACATGGTTATGTCTGTGGGGAGAGAGGACACCAGAACAAGGAGATCTTTGCAAAGGTGGAAAGTATGAAGCCTGGGAAGAGACAAAAGGCATGGCCCAGGAGAGCCTCCCTGCCTCTCTTCCACACCTAGGCCCTTGTCCGGTCATGAAAAAAGGGGTGCTTCTTGTCAAAGAAAATGTCAGTTTTCTCAGTGGCCAGCCACAATCACACTGTGTGCAAGCCTTCTTGGAAAGGGAGTTAGAGGGACAGAGAAATAGACACACACACACACACACACACACACACACACACACAGACATACAGAGAGAGAGACAATAAAGAGAGAGAATCTCAAGGCCTCAGCTAAGACGTAGCCATCAGCACAGCCTTCTCACCAGCCAATACAAAGCAGATCAGGAGGACAGACACAGTGGATACAGAAGGAGCAAACTGCTCTAGAAGATTTGCACTCGGTGACCTTCCCTGAGCACCCCAGCTGGCAAAATCACAGACACATTCTGCACAAGAGCACAGGAAGCACTGCCCAGGAGTCTCTCTGAACAGGGAAACTCACGTCAACCTCCAGAGAGCTGTGAGCCGGAACTGCCCACGTTCTGCTCACAACACAGCGGACACATCAAGAGAGCTCCCCCAGAAAGACCAGCCCAGTGAAGGAGCAGCATCAAGACAGCATGGGTGGCCCTGGGGAGAGTCTCAGGGCCTTCCTTACCTGGGACAACTTGCTGCTCCGTGGGAGGGGTAGGGGACTCACAGGCGGGGATGCTGCAGTATTCCCACCTCACGGCACTGTTGGTGGTATAGCACCAAGGGGCAACCTCTCCTCCAGTGTTACGGCAGTAGTTTCCATCCAGATTCCTGAAAAGGAAGGCATCAGGACTCGGGCTTGCCAAGAAGCCTAGGGAACAGGTCTCCCTGCTGGCTTCTTGACACAGCCATCAGCTCTACTGGGTGCCTGGTTCTTGGGATGTCATGGTGCTCCCTGCCCTCAGCAGCCTGGTGTGTGGGGATGGGACCAGAAATGGGCACTTCTTCATGGAGCTGAAGACACAACAACTGTGGGTTCTTCCTCAGCTGAGCAACTTCAACAGGTTTCTTACCACCATCCCACACAGGTGTCCCCTGACATTGGACTCAAAAGGGAGGGAAGTTGCTTTGAGCTGGACAACGTGCTGGGCTGTGCACATGAGACACAACGCCTCACTGCTGTGTCAGTGTCACCTGATACCCATGGGCCCTATTCATGTGTGTCAAGAGTGCCTCGCGTGTGCTCAGAGAACCTTCCACATCATGACTCGTTTGCTGTGTCCCCTGTCAAAGCAGAAGCAGGCCAGGCGGGACTCCTTCCTGCCATTCCCTGGTGAGGAGAGCAGAAGCCCGTCCTGCGGACTGACTTTTCTATGAAAGACCTAGGGGTACTGGGGTCATGGCCAGCGGTGGCGGCACAGGGTGCTACTGTGCTGTCCCCAACTCATGCTCTCGTCTCCTGTCTGCAGATAGGTCTTGGCCACAGGCGATAGGCTACGTCCAGAGAATGGATAAACATCCCAATCACCACCTCACGCTGGGACGTAGAACCATGGGGACACCTACTTGGTGGGGTAGTTTTCCGGGGTCCAACTGTGGCTGTGAGGGCTCTGTTCCCTCCAGCGCTGACAGGTGTGCCCAGAGACAGTCACAGCAACGCTGCCCCTGTAGTTCTCACCGGTGCCTTCCAGGCACTGACCTGTTAGGGCAGAAAGTGAGGACGTTGTGTTTGCATGAAGGAAACATAGCACAACAAAGCATTCATCTTTTCCTTTCTCTCCTTTCTCTCTATATCTCTCTCTCATTCCTGTTCTCTCTCTCTCTCTTTCCCATATAGAAATCAGAGAAGCCTGAGCAGAAAGCAGAATCATTGGAAGCATGGTTCTTGTCTTCCCTTCACCCTGTGTTTGGACATTTCAGTACGGGTAATTCTTGTCAGAAGGTGTCTCCTTGCTGAACACCTTCAAGAAAGCCCCCTTCCAGTGGAGAATATCCCCTCTCCATCATCCCCTCGCTCGCTCACTGAGTTCCCCTTTGTGGTGTTCACAAAGTACATCCAGGTCTGCTGGTCTCTGCATACACTGAGCACTCAACTTGCTGTGTGGAGCCAGGTCTTCAGTCAACTGAGCGACTGAATCACGTACCACAGGCTTTCACACAGAATGGCACAGAATGCAATGGAGACATGGTGCCCTAGGCGCTGCACCCCAATATGTCGAGACTAGGGGCCCATGTGTGAAAAATCCAGTCTGTCCGCAGAAAATGGAACATGACATAAAGGACAATGGACAGAGACCCTGACCACCGGACTTTTCCAGAAGCTGATGCTATGGGATGGGCAGACGCAGAAATCACTGGGCAGACACCGTTTTGACTGAGACGCAAGATGACAAGGAATCTGTCAAGGCATGGAAAGAACGCACCACCATGTGTGTGTGTGTGTGTGTGTGTGTGTGTGTGTGTACGTGCGCATGCGTGGAAGCACTACAATGTGGCTGGAGAAGAGAAAACTCCATGGGGAAAAGCCTCGTGACCCGGGAAGTCAGGTGGGCTCAAACCCAAGCACCTTGAAGTCAGTTGGACACCCCTGAGGCTGGGCTTCTACAGGCAGAGCCACGGAGTAAGAGGAGACACAAAGTGGCTCAGCAAAACAACATGAATTGGTGATTAGTGAGCCAGCCTGGGCTCTCCACCATGCAGCTGGGACTTCCAACAAAGTCGAGTCCCCTCAGCTGGGTGCTCAGACAATGGGCCAGGAGGTGACCGGGACCACGGGTCAGAAGCCATGCACAGAAGAGGCCCTGAGTTCTGGCCACCAGGCCCATGCTGGCAGCTCTGTGGTAGAAGACAGTGGTGGCTTCAGAAAGTCAGGGAACTACTGGCCTCTTACCCCTGGACATAAGAGGTACTCAGGCCACTGATCTGGCAGCAGAAACTCCATACAAGGCCTGGGGAGTTAGCTAGTTGAGCACTCTGGCTCTGTGCCTGCACAAAAGGCAACTCTAGCAGGCTCCATGCCTACTGTAAGACTTCCAGGCAGAAGGGACTTCCAGAATTGGGTCTACACTGTCTGATGGATCACTGGAGGTGGACAATGAAGGACTAGAGCAGCTGAAAAGGCCAACAGACTTGTGTTTTTGTAGTAGTGCACCTGATATCTACTAAAAAATCAAAGTAAAATAGAAATGACCACTGAGCAGTGGAGTCTTCATTTAGATATCAAGCACCACTTATAACCCTGATGAAAAACAAAAGAAGCAAACTAAAAAAGAAGAAGAATGAAGTCAAGATAGGAATGACGGGAGAGTAGAAAAGCTATTGCAGTCTTCTAAAAGCATCTTACAATGTTCGGTGTAACTGCCAGCTTCACCCATCAGCCTAATGAGCATGAGTGGGTTTTGCAGTGACTCACACACGCAGGTACCTGAGATCAAGCCTCTGGACCCCTCCTGCAGGGAAGCTCTGCATTGATGAAGCTTGCATGCGTATGTCTCCTTTTCACTCACCCTCTCTACCTCTACCCAATAGTAAAAAAATAAATAATTCAAATAAACTCATAGCACAATCAAACTGCTAAAAAGCCAAGCACTAGAGAACATCACCAATACCAAGAGCGCCAGATACAGGAATCATCAGATATTTAGAATAATGTTGTGGTTCAAAGAAAGTATTCAAAAATCAAACATTTAAGGAACATCTTTGAAATTTCTTTTTAAGTATCATTTAGAAATTTTTACTCAACTCAAAAAAGTTCAGATGTAGTCAAATAATGACATTTTCCTGATGGAGAAGAGAAAGGCAGCATCAGGAGCAGACATATGGTCAGTGCAACACTTTAGATTTTATGGGATATGAACTGAAGTTAAATTTCACGGTGGCTGCAGCATAGGAAGTATTAGTATTCTTTTCTAAGTGCACTTGAAAGACAGAACATGGCAGATACATGAGACATGTCACCCACAGGGCATTCATCAGGAAGGAGTCTCCCTGTGCCCCATGCACAAAAACGCAGCATGCACAAGCAGGATGGGGCCATCTGATGTCTCAGCTTCAAGGGGACAAAGATGGGACACAGTTCGGGTCTAGCCAAAAGTGACAGGAGTGTGATTGTTGAAGCTGCCATCTGGCACTGGGGAGGAACCTGAAGCTACGGAGAGGGACTTGACTACATTTAGTGCTCATCGTAGTACTGCCATCTTGAGTCCTGAAAAGTGTAAAGTCACAGAACCCCTACATTCCATGCAGACATAGGGGAGAATCGGTCTCCCTGGGCATGGCACAGAGCCCTGGACTGCTGTCTGGCAGACAAGCTGCCATAGTGATAGGAGTTCGGACCCCACCCCAGAGGTGAAGGAAGCAGAGAGGAGCCGGGATTGTTTGTGGCCTCCCAACCCTCCTGCTCTTCATAAGGGGAGGCGAGAGCTTCCTTTATATAATGTACCACTTGCCTACCTGCACCACACCCCTCCAAAGATCGTCCCCTTTGGCTCTGTGCCCTGGGTTCAGTGTCCTCTCCTGCCAACAGCTCCCTCTTCTGCTCTTGGCCCAGCCTAGGACCTCCTCCACCATAATGCACCAGGACCTGAACCCCTCACCTCCGCCCCACCCCAGAGTCTTTTACTTTGGTGCAATACACCAACTCCAGGCCAGGTTCTGCTTTGTTTTCCATTCTGTTCTTATTTCTCAATTTCTGTACATATTCATCCTTCTCTTTCTGGCTGATCTCACTTTACAGGATTCCTTCAAGCTCCATCTAAGGCCATCATTCTTCTGCATAGTATTCCATTTGTGTCTAGACCACAGCTTACTTAACCACTCAAGTTGTTGGACACCTGGGTTGCTTCCGGGTTGTGGCTATTACAAATTGTGCTGTTATGAACATAGGTGTACACAAATCTTTTTGGATGGGTGTGTTTGGTTTCATGTCAACCTTTCTAGCCTCAGATTCACCCATCTTCACAGCCCTGAGTTGATAAATCCCAAGAAGCCCCTGATGCATTTTAGCCCCAAACCAAGAGTTTTGTTAACCTGCCAGCATATGCAGACTCCCTCACACGCACAGCTTCAACCAGCATGAGACCCTGCAGCAGCCCAGGCTCCATGTCCCTAAAGTCTTTATCTCCTTTCACTCCAGTCCCACAGAGGTAGGTCTCTGCTCAGTCCACTCACCTGGCGGGGGGGGAGCAGGTGCCATGGTGCTGAGGGTCGTCACTGCAGACACTGTGACACTGGGCTCAGGTTCTGAGCACTGGGTCAGGTTGCAGGCCTCCCACCTCACAGTGGGGTCTGTGGTGTAGCACCAAGGCCTTGGGTCACCGTCGGGATTCCTGCAGTAGTTGTGTGTGAGGCCCCTGCAAAGTGCACACACGTGAGAGGTCAGGGAGGTGGGAGTAGCCAGGATGCCCTGTACTCTCGGGCTTTGATCTAGCAAAGGACTGACTGCTTATTCTTACACAGTGCTTGGCTCTGGGGTAGTTAGAATACTGTATTTAGCAGGTCTTTGTATTTTCACAAGCTCCTTCTAAGAGTTATGATAAATTCCATTATAATTGGACTGGATCTAGAAGTTATGTGATATAGACTCCATGGAATACTACTCTGCAATCAAAAAAGATGACATTATGTCCTTTGGGACAAAATGGCTGAAACTGGAAGTGATTGTACTTAGCAAAATAAGTAAAGAGATTAAAGACTTGGCATTAACAGAACTGATGACACATGAATTTGCAGAAAAATACTGGAAGCAAATGCAGTGTCTCTAAGACTTTGCGAGAAGGATGGTGGTTATTGTTGTGAGGCTGGGCAAAGGACTCTGGTGATGAGTGTGGTGTGAAACTATAGCCTGTTGCCTTGTAATCTTTTAAACCACCATTTATCACAAATAAAAGGCCTTCCTGCGGGGCTTGCCAGCACTTCTCTTCGAAGCAAGAGCACTCTCTCTGGTCCTCTTCTCGGGTGAGTGTTAGGTAGCCAGTGATGCCGTCTGCTCAGGGGACAGAGGGGTCAGCATCATAGATGCAGATGAGGCGTAAACATGTTCTCTGACACAATGAGAATCACTTTAGGGACCGAAGACTGGATGACACATGTTCAGATTCAAAAGATGGCATTGGCCTCCATCAGGTCTGAGGTGAGAACACTTTCCAAGCTCTCAGGCACTCACTCCTGGGCTCTCCACCACTGTGACTCCATCCTTCACACCCTCCCCACCCTCCTCAATTCCACAAGACTATGCAGAGACAGACAACTTCTCATTTCTTCTCTTTCACACTTTTGCTCAAAATGTGATGCCTGACATCCGTTGGCTCATCTCTAGAGCCCAGAGATTGGTCTGACGACTTTGGCTCCAGCCTCAGCCTCCTGAGAGGAAACCTCACTTCACCGCACTTCTCTCCCACTGAACCCAAAGACATACGCGTTTGGGTAGTTTTCCGGGGTCCTCTGATGCTGGTGTGGCGTCATGGAGGACCAGCACTGGCACGTCCGTCCTGTGACGGTGGTGGCCATCGAGCCTCGATAGTTCTGCCCATTGCCATAGTAGCACTCCTGGACCACAGTCGTTTGCTCTAGTGGTGCTGAAATTGGAATAGAAGGCATCAGCTAGGGGTGAAGGAACCCTCCTTCATGCTGGTGGGCATGTCAGTGAGTCCAGCCCCTGTGGAGAGCAGCCTGGAGACTCTCAGAAGGCTAGAAGGGGACCTGCCCTGTGACCCTGCAGTTCCTCTCCTGGGGACAGATCCTAAGGAACCCAACACACCCAACCAGAAAGATCTGTGTGTACCTGTGTTCATAGCAGCACTATTTGTAATAGCCACAACCTGGAAACAGGGAGTCAGGTGATAGCACAGCGGGTTAAGCGCACATGGCGCGATGCGCAAGGACCTGCATAAGGATCGCGGTTCGAGCCCCCCCCCCCCCCCCGCTCCCCACCTGCAGGGGAGTCACTTCACAAGTGGTGAAGCACGTCTCTACGTGTCTCCCTTTCTCTCCCCCTCTCTGTCTTCCCCTCCTCTCTCCATTTCTCTCTGTCCTATCTAACAATGATGACATCAATAACAACAACAATAATAACTACAACAACAACAATAAAAAAAAAAGGGCAAAAAATGGGAAAATAAATAAATAATAAATATAAAAAAAATGTTTAAAAACCTGGAAGCAGCCCAGATGTCCAACAACAGATGAGTGGCTGAGTAAGTCATGGTCTATATACATAATGGAATACTATTCAGCTGTGAAGAATAATGAAGTACCTTCACCTCATCTTGGATGGAACTTGAAGGAATTCTGTGAAGTGATATCAGCCAGAAAGCGAAGGATGAATATGGACAGAAATTGAGAAATAAGAACAAAATGGAAAACACAAAGCAGAACTTGGCCTGGAGTTGGTGTACTGCACCAAAGTAAAGGACTCTGGGGTGGGGTGGAGGTGAGGGGTTCAGGTCCTGATGCATAATGGTGGAGGAGGTCCTAGGCTGGGCCCAGAGCTGAAGGGGTCCCTTGGCTTGTGAGGACACTGAGCCCAAGGCACAGAGCAGAAGGGGACCCTTTGCATGTGAGGACACTGAGCCCAGGGCACAGAGCAGAAGGGGTCCCTTTGCATGTGGGGACACTGAGCCCAGGGCACAGAGCAGAAGGGGACCCTTTGCATGTGAGGACACTGATCCCAGGGCACAGAGCAGAAGGGGTCCCTTGGCATGTGAGGACACTGAGCCCAGGGCACAGAGCAGAAGGGGTCCCTTTGCATGTGGGGACACTGAGCCCAGGGCACAGAGCAGAAGGGGTCCCTTTGCATGTGGGGACACTGAGCCCAGGGCACAGAGCAGAAGGGGACCCTTTGCATGTGAGGACACTGATCCCAGGTCACAGAGCAGAAGGGGTCCCTTGGCATATGGGGACACTGAGCCCAGGGCACAGAGCAGAAGGGGTCCCTTGGCATATGGGGACACTGAGCCCAGGGCACAGAGCAGAAGGGGTCCCTTGGCATGTGAGGACACTGAGTCCAGGGCACAGAGCAGAAGGGGTCCCTTTGCATGTGGGGACACTGAGCCCAGGGCACAGAGCAGAAGGGGTCCCTTGGCATATGGGGCCACTGAGCCCAGGGCACAAAGCAGAAGGGGTCCCTTTGCATGTGGCGAAACTGAGCCCAGGGCACAGAGCAGAAGGGGTCCCTTGGCATATGGGGACACTGAGCCCAGGGCACAGTGTAGAAGGGGTCCCTTGGCATATGGAGCCACTGAGCCCAGGGCACAGAGCAGAAGGGGTCCCTTGGCATATGGGGACACTGAGCCCAGGGCACAGAGCAGAAGGGGTCCCTTGGCATATGGGGACACTGAGCCCAGGGCACACAGAGCAGAAGGGGTCCCTTGGCATATGGGGACACTGAGCCCAGGGCACAGAGCAGAAGGGGTCCCTTGGCATATGGGGACACTGAGCCCAGGGCACAGAGCAGAAGGGGTCTCTTTGCATGTGAGGACACTGAGCCCAGGGCACAGAGCAGATGGGGTCCCTTGGCATATGGGGACACGGAGCCCAGGGCACAGAGCAGAAGGGTTCCCTTGGCATGTGAGGACACTGAGCCCAGGGCACAGAGCAGAAGGGGTCTCTTTGCATGTGAGGACACTGAGCCCAGGGCACAGAGCAGAAGGGGTCTCTTTGCATGTGAGGACACTGAGCCCAGGGCACAGAGCAGATGGGGTCCCTTGGCATATGGGGACACTGAGCCCAGGGCACAGAGCGCAAGGAAGTACACTCTGCCTTGGCATGTGGGGACACTGATCCCAGGTAAACACAGAGGGGAGGGCACAGCACACTAAGGGGTCAGGAGGAGGCCCCTGCACCGTCAGTGTGTGGACTGGAGTCCAGGGAGACATCAGATAACACACAGGTCAGCTGTTCTGGTGGCTCAGATCCAAACAGTAGCTGTGGCAGCAAGTAGCGGTTAAAGGTGCCCTGACCTCAGAAGGCTCCTGGCTGGTTCATAGCAGAGGAAGGACAAGCTGCACCAGAGACTGCAAAGGCCTGCTGGCCCTGCCCCGTCCTGCGAGTCTCACCCTGCAGAGTACATTCACCTCTGGCCCTGTCCACACCCTGAGGACAGGCTCAGGGGCTCAGACTCAGCCACCCCCAGCCCGGCTAACATCCTGCAGGTGCCCTGGACGTGCCAGAAGTGTAGGGGCTCTTGTGTGGGTGTAGTGGAGAGTGGCCTGAGCACCTTAGTCTTGCCGCACTCTGTGTAAGAGCAGTGGCTTCAACAGCAAGATTAGGTCTCATCAATGCTGGAATCTCCAGATGTGGAGATTCGAGAAAAAATGACAACAATGTGCTTTCCATTATATCTCCCTAGTGAGATCATAAGAGGTAGAGAGGACACAGTGATTGAATCTAAGAAAGCAGGCTGATGGTAAAATGATTCTAAAGAAATACTTTGAGGGAGTCGGTCGGTAGTGCAGCGGGTTAAGCGCATGTGGCGCAAAGCGCAAGGACCGGCGTAAGGATCCCGGTTCGAGCCCCCGGCTCCCCACCTGCAGGGGAGTCGCTTCACAGGCGGTGAAGCAGGTCTGCAGGTGTCTGTCTTTCTCTCCCCCTCCTTGCCTTTCCCTTCTCTCTCTATTTCTCTCTGTCCTGTCCAACAACAACATCAATAACAATAACAATAATAACTACAACAATAAAACAAGGGCAACAAAAGGGAATACATAAATAAATAAATAAATAAATAAATATTTTTTTTAAAAAGAAACACTTTGAAGGGGGTCAGATGGTGGCACACCTGGTTAAGTGCTCACAACACAGGGCACAAGGACCCAGGTTCAGGCCCTTGGTCCCCACCTGTAGGGGAGCTTTATGAGTGGTGAGGCAGGGCTGCCAGTGTTTCTCCATTGTCTCCTTCTCCTCTCTCAATTTCTGTTTCTATCCAATAATAAATAAGTTAAAAAATAATAAGAGAATATTTCAAAAAAAACAATTAAAGACTTTTAAAACCTTACTTAGAGACATTTGATTGTGCCCACAGAGAATGTCACAAGAGTCCATGAAGTAAGGGATTTTTTTGTATTACCTGAGTAACTATAGTACAGGACATTTGAATTACTGGAGTGTTCTCTTAAATACTCTTTTAAAACATCCCTTTTGGGGGCTGGGTGGTAGTGCTCTTGGTTAAGCACACATAGTACCAAGCGCGCACACACACACGGGGAATCCCAGGAATCAAAATTCTAAATACACACACTATATAAAATCTTATCAAGCTTCTGGTTTTTAATGCATTCTAGAAAAAGAAATTCATCAGTTCAAGTTTTTTAAAAGCCTTTCACTCTTACCTGGCTTTAGAAATAAAAGAAACAGAAGAACCACTTGCATGCGGTTCCCTCACACCACATTAAGCGGCAAGTACCAAGGGTCACAGAATGAAGGGCCACTGTCCACGCGGGCGGGAGCACAGTCTGCTGCAGCCTCCGTGGAGCACGGCGTGCAGTGATCCCCTCACCGCCTCCCCAGAAGGTCCAAGCAGACCTACCATGTGCCCACCAAAGCCACTGCTGGGTCCTAAATAGTACAGAGTCATTTGCCCCAGAAGACCAGTGCTCACGGATGTGCCGGGATAATGATTGATGACACGTGGAGACCACCTAGGAGCCCAGTGGAAGACAAGTGGGCTGAGAAGATTGCTATATTCACGACAGGAAATGGAGAGAAGGGGGCTCGGGTGCACCCAGCTGAGCACACATATTGCCATGCACAGGACCCAGGTTCAAGCCCCCAATCCCCACCTTCAGGCGGGCAGCTTCACTTGAACTGAAGCAAGGCTCCAGATGTCTCCCCCCCACACACACCTAGCCTCCCCTCTCAATTTCTCTCTGTCCAAACAAATAAATATTTAAAGAATAATTATTTCAGGGACAGGTGGTGGTGCATCTGATTGAGCACACATGTTACAATGCAGAAGGACTCAAGTTCAAGTCCCCAGTCCCCACCTGCAGGGGAGGCTGCATAAGAGGTGAATAAAGGCTTCAGGAGTTTCTGTCTCTCTCCCTCTCTCTATCCCCTTACTCTCCACTTCTGGTTGTCTCTATCAAATACATAAAGATAATAAAACACTTGTAAGGAGATTTATTTCCAAAAAAGGAAATGAGAGACGGATGTGGGTGGTGGGGTGCTGGGTGGTGGCACACCCGGGTGAGTGCAGGGCTGGGTGGTGGCACACCCGGGTGAGTGCAGGGCTGGGTGGTGGCACACCCGGGTGAGTGCAGTGCTGGGTGGTGGCACACCCGGGTGAGTGCAGTGCTGGGTGGTGGCACACCCGGGTGAGTGCAGTGCTGGGTGGTGGCACACCCGGGTGAGTGCAGTGCTGGGTGGTGGCACACCCGGGTGAGTGCAGTGCTGGGTGGTGGCTCACCTGGGTGAGTGCAGTGCTGGGTGGTGGCTCACCTGGGTGAGTGCAGTGCTGGGTGGTGGCACACCTGGGTGAGTATAGTGCTGGGTGGTGGCACACCTGGCTGAGTACACATTGCCATACACAGGGCCCCAGGTTTAAGTCCTGATCCCCACCTTCAGGTGGGGAGCTTCACTTGCAGTGAAGAAGGTCTTTTTTGGGGGGTCGGGAGGTGTCGCAGTGGGTTAAGCGCATGTGGCGTAAAGCGCAGGGACCGGTGTAAGGATCCCGGTTCGAGCCCCCGGCTCCCCACCTGCAGGGGAGTCGCTTCACAGGCGGTGAAGCAGGTCTGCAGGTGTCTGTCTTTCTCTCCCCTTCTCTGTCTTCCCCTCCTCTCTCCATTTCTCTCTGTCCTATCCAACAACGAATTGCGTCAACACGGGCAATAATAATAACCACAACGAAGCTACAACAAGGGCAACAAAAGGGGGAAAAAAAATGGCCTCCAGGAGCAATGGATTCATGGTGCAGGCACCGAGCCCAGCAATAACCCTGGAGGGGGGAGAAAAAAAAAAGAAGGTCTTTTTTTTTTCTCTCTCTCTACCTCCTATTCCCATCTCAATTTTCCTCTGTCCAAATAAATTGATGTTTTTAAAAGAATTATTTCAAAAAAAGCAAATGAAGAGATGGCACCATCTGAAGAGCACAGAGGGAGCTACGCAGGATGCTGGGTGACATAGGCCACGAGGAGGTGGCCAGCCCCACAGGGTGTCGTCACTGTGTACAGCAGCAGGAGAGACTAAGACCAAACAAATCACTGCGTTCTGAGCGCAGAACTGAGGGGCGTGGGGGCCACAGGTAGAGAGGTCCCAGTGGGCTGGGCGGAGGGGCTGACACTGAGGGGCAGGGGTACAGTCTGGGGACATCTCACCAGGTGTGAACAGGTTCCCGGGATGTTTGCTGTATATGAGCCAACACTACTTCAGCCCTGCCATACGTCAGAGCAGAGGTAGGCTCCAGTCAGCCTCTCTTCTCTCTCTCATAATAAATTAATTATAAAAGTGTCTCTCGAATTAAAAAAATAGCAGGATCGGGGCTGGCAGGAGCACACTCAGTTAAGCGCAGACAGTATGAAGCACAAGGACCCAGGCAAGGGTCCCGGTTCGAGCCTCTGGCTCCACACCTGCAGGAGGGTCACCAGACAAGTGGCAAAGCAGGTCTGCATGTGTCTCTGTCTCTCTCCCTCTCTATCTCCCCTCCCCTCTCAATTTATCTCTGTCCTGTCCTATAAAACTGGAAAAAATGGTTCCCAGGAGCAGTGGATTTGTATTGCCGGCACTGGGCCCCAGTGATAACCCTTGAGGCTAAAAATAAAGTTAATAATAATAATAAAATAATAATAATAATAGGATGTCATAAAAGAGAGACTTCACCATGTAAATCTAGAGCAAGGAAAATAAGTCACATTAACAGAAACAATCTCAGTTAGTCAGATGGACAACCAAGCAATGACCAACCGTTGGGGGTCCTTGGCCACATTATCTGTTTTTTAAATTGAAATAAACTTCATTCCTTACTCTGTGGTAACCATTCATTATTTCCCCCAGATACAGGAAATTAAAATTATTTCTTGAAGAATTCTTTCATCTGAAATTAAGATTCTGCATGGGGAATCCCAGGAATCAAAATTCTAAATACACATACTATATAAAATCTTATCAAACTTCTGGTTTTTAATGCATCCTAGAAAAAAAAATTCATCAATTCAAGTTTTTTAAAAGCCTTTCACTCTTACCTGGCTTTAGAAATAAAAGAAATAGAAGAACCACTTCCATGTGCTCCATTCTGAGACTGGTCTGGTCTGCATTACCTCCCAACTCCAACACATGACTGATTTACATAGGAAAGTGCACCCACAAAGTAGCCAATTATCTGGAGAAGTGCAAACCACTGCACCCTCCCGGAGAGCAAACATTACCGGAGAGCAAACATTACCGAGAAAGGGCCTTTCACAATGTTTGGGGGCAGCCCTGCAACAGATGCTGCGAGTTGGAAAACAGGCCTGGCCCTGGCTGCCCTCCACCGCCTCCTCACCCCTCCACCCACCTTCTCTTCTCTTTCTGTCGCCTCTTCCTCTCCTCGCCTCACTTTTTCCCTCTCACTACCACATCTCTCCTCCCCCTTGCCTTTCCCTCCTCTTGCCACCTCCTTGTTGTCTCCTCTTCCCCTATTTAATCTCAGTCCTTATTCACATTTCATCTAGCTTCCTTCTCTATCTTTGGGGAAAAGAAAAGAAAGAAAGGAAGGAAGAACGAAAGGAAAGAAGGAAGGAAGCAGAGAGAGAGAGAGGAAGGGAGGAAGGAGCCACAGCACTAAACAGCCCTGCCGAGACCCCTCCCCAGTCCTGACACTGTGCTAAGCGATACACAGGTTGAGTTTCTCACCTGAAATTTCACTCACAAGCATCTCTTTTGTCACACCACCCAGATGAGAAGCACCAGCTGAGAAAGTCACACTCCTCCAAGTCTGCACAATGGAGCTCTCTCTCTATCTCCGTCTCTCTGTCTCTCTCTAACACACACCCCAGATTCCAGTGCAAGCCATGCGGTTGCCATCACTATGTTCACACCCTACTCAAAGTGCAGAAAAGACACCCAAGACCAAATGGTTTGTCACTATCCAAATGTCCGATCCAATGCACTCACGTGTGGCTCATTGTAAACGATGCTATTTATACAAACATCACTCTCCCCCAACTGAATCTCCAGTGTTAAATGCTCATTTTCTTGAAATAAACCAAGAATAGTAGAATAAAATCAAATGGAAGATGTGCCCTGGCTGTAGTTATTAATTTGGGGTACTTTCCCATTTAGAGTCAGAGGAGCAGAGGACAGGTCTCAGTGCTCCTATTTCAGTGCTCAGTGACCCTATTTTCATGTCAATCACAAGATACACACCTCTCTCTAAGGAAAGCTTCCTTTTTATTTATTTCATTCACTGTGTTTTGGGGGGGGATACAGATAGAAAGAAATTGAGAGGGAGGGGAGAGAGAGACCTGCAGACCAGCTTCACCACTTAGGAGGCGTCCCCCCTGCACATGCTAAGATATTCTTGAAACCAAGTCCTCATGCAGGGTGATGTGTGCTCTAGTGAACGCTGACTGAATAGTAGTGAAATGGATAAAGAGATGAACAGAGAGCACACTCCCCTGATCCACCCTATGTAGGTATTTTAGTCTATGTGCCCCACAGAGATTTGCTTTTCCTCTGTGATGTAGGGACATATGGCCTGTCTGTGTTTCCTCTGCGCCTGATGGGCCTCACAGCCTTCCTGACTGCAGCGGCCTTGCCTCCTCTCTCCGCATCGCTGAGCAGGACAGCTAGGGAGGAAGCCAGCCTAGGCAGGGAGATAAGACCCCTGTGCCCAACCAGCACCAGGGCCCAAGATCATGTGCCTGCAGTGTGCCCGTGTCTGCACTCTCTCTGTAACCAAGATCATGTGCCTGCAGTGTGCCCGTGTCTGCACTCTCTCTGTAACCAAGATCATGTGCCTGCAGTGTGCCCGTGTCTGCACTCTCTCTGTAACCAAGATCATGTGCCTGCAGTGTGCCCGTGTCTGCACTCTCTCTGTAACCAAGATCATGTGCCTGCAGTGTGCCCACGTCTGCACTCTCTCTGTAACCAAGATCATGTGCCTGCAGTGTGCCCGTGTCTGCACTCTCTCTGTAACCAAGATCATGTGCCTGCAGTGTGCCCGTGTCTGCACTCTCTCTGTAACCAAGATCATGTGCCTGCAGTGTGCCCGTGTCTGCACTCTCTCTGTAACCAAGATCATGTGCCTGCAGTGTGCCCGTGTCTGCACTCTCTCTGTAACCAAGATCATGTGCCTGCAGTGTGCCCGTGTCAGCACTCTCTCTGTAACCAAGATCATGTGCCTGCAGTGTGCCCGTGTCTGCACTCTCTCTGTAACCAAGATCATGTGCCTGCAGTGTGCCCGTGTCTGCACTCTCTGTAACCAAGCTGTGTGACTATAGACGTGCTGTTCCTTTGTTGGGGCCGAGAACTTCCTGGAGAGACCCACATCTTTTGCCCACCGGTGTATGAAACCTCTCTATTCACCACAGCCTGCTCTGGTCTCATGTTTGGGGATGATTTCTGCAACAGTAGCAGTGGGTGCCCTGCAGTCTGGGGAGGCATCCGTGCAGACCCTCTAGCGGGGAAGTGCCCAGAGAATCACCCAGAAAGGTCTTGGTGAAGAGCAAGAGGGAGACATGCTGAGACACCTGGCAGGGCCCAACACACCCTCCACCCGGGTCAGCCCACTTCATCCCAAATGCTCCCTCCTCCCACCCACAGCCCAGTGCATCAAAGAGTCTGTCTTTGGAAGCACACTGGGAATTCATCTCTGGACAGACTTTCTCTTAAAATAAGTGAAATGTTTAGGGGCCAGGTAGTGGTGCACTTGGTTGAGCGCACATGTTATAATGTGCAAGGACCAGGGTTCAAACCCCCGGTCCCCACCTGCAGGAGGAATGCTTTGCAAATGGTGAATAAGTATTGCAGCATCTTTCTGTCTCTCTGTCTCTATCACCCCCTTCTCTCTCAATTTCTGACTGTCTCTATCCAATAAATAAAACAAAGATAATTAAAAAACTGAAAAACTAATCGATGGGGTTTATAGTTAACATATTTATGTACACTATATACAATATTTAGCACTTTTCCCATGTTTAGGAGCTACTCTTTTCCCTGATCCAGCTTTCTGGCCCTTTTTCCAACTCTGACACCATCTCCCCAGATAATACTTTGGTCCACCTGCATGCTAGCTGTCAGGTTCAGGCAAAAACTACTAAAGTCATAGGCCCCGTGAAATAGACCTAAAATAGACCTAGATTTTTCCAAAATGGAGACCCCAAATCTCATCTGCTCTATTCTTGCCTTTAGGTTCCTGATTATTTAACAATTTGCTCTGCTTTATATCTTACTGCTTTTTCAGCCACCGGGTTCCAGATGCTACTATGATTCCATCCTGACTTTCCTGGGCAGACACCCTCACCCATGTGTCCTGGAGCCTCCCCTCCCCAGAGCCCTGCCCCACTAGGGAAAGAGACACACAGGCTGGGGGTGTGGATCCACCTGTCAACACCCATGTCCAGCGGGGAAGCGGTGACAGAAGCCAGAGCTCCCACCTTCTGTATCCCATAGTGACCCTGGGTCCATACTCCCAGAGGGATAAAGAATAAGAAAGCTTTCAAGGAAGTGGATGGGACATGGAGCTCTGGTGGTGGGAATTGTGTGGAACTGTACCCCTCTTATCCTATGGTCTTGTCAATATCTCCATTTTATAAATAAAATGTTAAAAAATGACTGAACTGTTTTAGGTCAGGTGTGTATATAAGTATTTTGAAGTGTAACAGATTCTGATAAATACTGTTTCCAGAATTGATTTATTTCCATTGAAGATGACTCTCAAAGCCCTGCATTCTATCCCAGAAACCAAGCAAGTCCCTTCAGCAGAGTCACATAGGAAGGGACTTCGGGCCAATAGCAGAAAAACTCTGCATTCATGCAAATTTCCTCTTCTCGTTTTGTTTTAAATATGGTGATCACATACTTCTCTCCTTTTCCTTTTGGAGAGTTTCCAGACTCTATATATGCTTCCACTGATATTATTTTGTAAATTAGGTTATTGTCCTGACTAGACTTTCTTCACTACCTTTATAACAGAGGACACCATGATGTGGAGTTAGAGGAGTCAGTAGAAATGGAGACTGCTGGGAGTCCGGCGGGAGCGCAGCGGGTTAAGCACACGTGGCGCAAAGCACAAGAACCAGGATGCCGGTTCGAGCCCCCGGCTCCCCACCTGCAGGGGAGTCGCTTCACAGGCGGTGAAGCAGGTCTGCGGGTGTCTGTCTTTCTCTCCCCCTCTCTGTCTTCCCCTCCTCTCTCCATTTCTCTCTGTCCTATCCAACAACGACAACATCAATAATAACTACAACAATAAAACAACAAGGGCAACAAAAGGGAATAAATAAATAAATATTAAAAAAGAAAACAGAAATGGAGACTGGTGCTGTGGCAGTGATCCAAAAGCCCAGAGAGACTTAGATCTATCTGGAAACACTATTTCAAAACAGCACAACACCTCTGTGCCCACAGCTGCAGTATTCATAATACCCAAGAAACCGAACCAGTATAAATGTCCATCCAGAGAAAAAATGGTTAAAGAAATTGTGTGTTATACTCTTAGTGGAATATTATTCTGCTCTTTAAAAGATGACATGGTGTCTTTCAGGACTAAGTGAACAGAACTAGAGATGACGTAAATGGAGTAAGAAAGTGAAAGACAGCTATAGGATGGTTTCAGTCACACGTGGAAAATGAGTAACTAAAACAGAAAAAACTGGGAAAAAATGATAATAAGAATCAATTTGATTCAGACTGTGAGAACTATGGTAGTTATCCGAGAGGACTGGGAGAAGAAGTGTGAGGATAAACAGAGGGGTAGGGAGGGGCTGGGTGGTGACGCACCTGGCTGAGCACACACATTACCTAGAACAAGGACCTGGGTTCAAGTCCCCATGCCCCACCTGCAGGGGGAAGTTTAGGGCTACAGTGTCTCTCTTCTCTTTCTCTCCCTCGATCTCTCAATTTCTTTCTGTTCTATCAAATACATTTAAAAAAGAGGGGTGGCTTCCAGGAGTAGTGGATTCCTCATGCAGGAACACCAACAATGACCCTGGTAGCAATAAAAAAAAATCAATTAGTTAATTTTAAAGTCTAGGGTTAAAGTCAGGGTTAGGAGTTAAGGTTATGGGTTAGAGCTAGAGTTAGGGTTAGGGGCTAGGTGTCAGGGGTTAGGGATTAGGGGCTATGGGTTAAGGACTAGGAGTGGGTTAGGGTTAGGGGTCAGGATTAGGGTTAGATCTCAAGGTAATGTCAACTGATTTTCAGTGGAGAGTGTTGTGAGTTGAGTGTGCAAATACGTTTATGAGACTCTCCTACATATCTTCATGTTGTGAGTCATGGTAAGCCAATTACAAAACTAAATTAAATGGCAGCTGGTACTTGTAACAGCTTTGATTGAGCAAGCAGTCTGCAAGCAGAGCTCCTGCTGAGGCTGACTGTGCTTTGTGCTGAAAGGTGGGGGGGGGGGTGTCTTTAGAGCCGGTCCCTCAGGGCGATTTAGTTTCCCTGTGGCCTTACTCCTAGAGTTCCAGCCCCAGCAGGCTAGGGCCTGCATATTCACTGCTTTCTTCTCCAAAAGCCACAGGGGTTCCAGCGGCCCCTGGAGGTCCCTCCTGTGGAGACCTGAACAACCTTGGGCCAGAACAGCCAGGCAGGTGGGCGGCTGGGGGTTGCCCTCAACTCCTGGGGACCCTCTAAGGTGGACAGGGCTTGAGAACGCCCCTTAGAAGCCTTCTCCGGGGACAAGTCAGTTTTAGGAGCCTGGGAAATCTTTGTATTGTGTGTGTGTGGCTCTCTCTCTCTGTGTATTTCTTTCTTTGATTTATTTATATTTTTATAGAGACTGAAATTAAGAGGGAAAGGATAGGGAGGGAGACAGAGAGACACAGGCAGCCCTGCTTCATGACTTGTGAAGCTCCCCCACTCCACCCCACCCCACCCCACATGCAGGGCCAGGGGCTGGGACAGGAGGCCTTGCTCAGGTAATGTGAGCCCACTAGGTGCTCCCTGCCTGGCCCACATTAGCAGATGTTAAACCATGGTGTGTGGCCCTGTCAATGTGTTAAATTTAGTTTGTAAGATTTTGCTGCAGGGCTTTAGTGCTTTGGAGATGGTTTGTCCTTCTCTTTCTCTTGTGACACTGCCACCCACTTGGGTTATCAGGGTAATGGTGTCCTCATAAAAGTGTTAGAAAGGATTCCTTCTTTCATTGATCTTTTGGAATATTTTTTAAAACAAGTAGGTTAGATATCGTCTTTGCAGGTTTGATGAAACTCACTATAGCCTAGTTAAAAAATAGTTTTAAAAAAGCTGTGGGAGTCGGATGATAGTGCAGTGGGTTAAGCGCAGGTGGCGCCAAGCGCTAGTCAGTTTGAAAACAACCCCCCCCCCCCCCCCCCCGCCGCCTGCAGGGGAGTGAAGCAGGTCTACAGGTGTCTGTCTTTCTCTCCCCCTCTTTCTTTCCCTCCTCACTCCATTTCTCTTTGTCCTATCCAACAATGATGACATTAAGAACAATAACTATAATGATTAAAAAAAAAAACAGGGCAACAAAAGGGAAAATAAATATTTAAAAAAGAATTTGTTTTTTAAAAAAGCTGTATTGTTATGTGGAAAACTGGGAAATGTTATGCATGTATGAAATGTTGTATTTACTGTTGACTGTAAAACATTAATTCCCCCAATAAAGAAATTCAAAAAAGTTGGGGGATGCTCAAGCTTCCCATTTCTCCCTGATTCAGCCTTGACACGTTGTTTGCTTCAAATAATTCATTCATCTCATCGGGGTTCTCTATCTTTTTAATTTTTTATATTTATTTTTATTTATTTATTCCCTTTTGTTGCCCTTGTTGTTTTATTATTGTAGTTATTATTGTTGTTGTTATTGATGTCATCATTGTTGGATAGGACAGAGAGAAATGGAGAGAGGAGGGGAAGACAGAGAGGGGGAGAGAAAGACACCTGCAGACCTGCTTCACCGCCTGTGAAGCGACTCCCCTGCAGGTGGGGAGCCAGGGACTCGAACCGGGATCCTTATGCCAGTCCCTGTGCTTGGCGCCATGCTGAGCTACCACCCGACTCCCAGGGTTCTCTATCTTAATGGGTGACACTTTCATCAGTCACCTATGAGTCTTTCCCACCATGAAAAGTTATAAAAGGAAATCAGCCCAAAGGCCCTGCACTGGCTAAGTGTGGACCCTTCTGTCCTCCGGGGTCTGGTCTATTTCTAGTGCTCTCTGATCATCTGCCCCACTGTGCTGGAAGTGCCCTGCCACCCACCCAGTTCAAGGAGGGTTCACAAGCTGTGGACACATTGGTGCAGTCTCTACCTCCCCATTTTCTTCTAGCGTTTGCCCTTCTTCCGTAGCCAGTCAACAGCGTCAGGTTGAGCCTGATGTAAAGTTTCGAGACCTCCTTTGAATCTGGAGAGGTGGCAGTCGTTGACTATGTGGCTCATAGTCTGTCTGTAGCCGCAGGGGCAGTTCGGGTCATCTCTGGCTCGTTTGCAGTAAATAAGAGAAACAATTGCTTTCATAGAGCTAATATTCTATTGCCAAGAGAGGGAAGAGGAACTACCTCATAAGTATACAAACAAAAAGAAATTAAAATAGCAAAAGGAACATAGTATAATATAAATTGGGTACGCTGTCAAAAGTAGCTTCTTTATAAGATAAAACATTGGTTGAGGAAGTAAAAAATTAAGATTCCATGTGAAGAAAAATGTCAGCTATGTGGTTAAACTGAGTAAAGAGAGAGTACAATGACCCTAAATCAGGTGTGCTCCATGAACAACTGTCTTTCTTCCCAAAGGAGAGTGAGTGAGAGTATTATAAAAGTTGCTGTGATTGGGTGGAACTTCGTGGTGAAAAGAAATTGTAGTGAAAGAAACGGTAAATAAGGTCATATGTAGTATATATTCTATAATTTTGCAGCTGGCAAAATTTTGTCGCCCTTTTTTCTTCCTATGATGTATTTTCTTGGGTTTTTCAACCTACATTCAGTTTGAGTGGCTGGAAACTCTGTAACCCAATTAGCATTAATTATGTACCTTTCTTAGTCACTTCTTGGTTCGCTTTTACCTACCTCCCCATGACCGGCGTCTACAGACGGTGCTCACCTCCATCCAGGTCCTCCCCATCAAGCACCAGGGCCCTTCTCCTCCCCACCCCCCGCGGTCCCTCCCAGAACCCTAGGCCACACTCACTGTCTCCTGCCCAAGTCTCACCTGAGCTCCTTTCCTGCAGGTGAGATCACCCAGGACTCCTTGAAGAAAGATGTCTGAGCAGTTGGCCCAGAGCCCGCCTGGCCCTTACTGGGTTCTTTCTTCTCCAGCTCTAACCTGTCTTCCTCCACTTCCCGTTCTTCCTCTGAGGAGCCCTGCCCTGCTGCTCAGCTCTGGACAAGCTGCATTAGAGGTGGCGGACAGGAAGCATGCGGCTTTGCATCCTTCAGGCGCCCTCACACTCCTCCCACTGTCCCGGCAGCTTGGCCCCTCCTCCCACAGGGCTCTCCGCTTCCTTGGCTGGCGGGCACTGCACAGCTCAAGGGGCTGGCTGCCTCCACCCTGCTTTCCTCCACTGCGCTACTTTCTCGTGTGGACTTTGACACTCACTCCATCAGGATTTCCTTATAACGTGTGCTCAGTATTAGCTCCTGCTGTTTGAACATTTTATTAATTAGCAATTATTTATTTTAGAGACAGAGAAGAAGAGGGAGAGAGAACTGGAGAGGGAGAGAGGTGGAGAGGCAGAGGGATGGAGGGAGGGAGGGAGGGAGGCAGAGAGGGAGAGACAGAGAAAGAGAGAGAACAGCAGCAAATCTTCCTTCAGTACAGTGGCCCCAGGCTCAAACATGGTTTTGCACATGGCAAAGCAGGCCCAGTCTGGGTGAGCTGCCCCCCCCAGTTCCTCCCTGCCAGCTCACCTCCTGTCCTGTAATCTCCTGTGTGCTGTTGAGGGAACATTCAGGAAGGGGCCCCGGGACTGCTTTTCTGAGTCTCACACGTGGAGCTGGGATGTTCTTCTAGCACAGAGGTGTCCTCACTGAGTCTACACCTGCAAAGCGGAGTTTTAATTGAAGGTTCCCATTTTCCCTTCTGCACCTAT
This sequence comes from Erinaceus europaeus, assembly GCF_950295315.1. Taxonomy (NCBI): domain Eukaryota; kingdom Metazoa; phylum Chordata; class Mammalia; order Eulipotyphla; family Erinaceidae; genus Erinaceus; species Erinaceus europaeus. Next base: position 1,227,986 of record NC_080174.1, read on the forward strand.
GAAGGGGAGGAGTGTGAGGTGAGCAGGGCTGTAGCCTTTGGTCCTGGTGATTTGACCTTGCGTTTGTCTGGGTCTCTGGGCCCAAAGACTCTCAGGATTCCTCTCTCCTTTTCCTGTCCTTACTTTGCACGTGTAATAAAGTATTCAGAAACTAACACCCAGACACGTTTCTTGGAATTCTTTACATGTCCCCCAGGGACTGAGCTAAGGTTTCCTGGGTACAGGAGCCTCACTGTGGGACCAGCTCCTGGGCCCAGTCCTGGCTCAGTGAGGGAGGGAGTAAGGGGGGGAGGAGGGAAGGAGAGAGGGAGGAAGGGAGGGAAGGAAGGAGAGGAGGAGGGAGGGAGAGAGGGAGTAAGGGGGGAGGAGGGAGGGAGAGAGGGAGTAAGGGGGGAGGAGGGAAGGAGAGAGGGAGGAAGGAGGGGAGGAGGGAAGGAGAGAGGGAGGAAGGAGGGGAGGAGGGAGGGAGAGAGGGAGTAAGGGAGGGGAGGAGGGAGGGAGAGAGGGAGTAAGGGAGGGGAGGAGGGAGGGAAGGAGAGAGGGAGAAAGGAGAGGAGGAGGGAGGGAGAGAGGGAGTAAGGGAGGGGAGGAGGGAGGGAGAGAGGGAGTAAGGGAGGGAAGGAAGGAGAGGAGGAGGGAGGGAGAGAGGGAGTAAGGAGAGGAGGAGGGAGGAGAGAGGGAGTAAGGGGGGAGGAGGGAGGGAGAGAGGGAGTAAGGGGGGAGGAGGGAAGGAGAGAGGGAGGAAGGAGGGGAGGAGGGAGGGAGAGAGGGAGTAAGGGAGGGGAGGAGGGAGGGAGAGAGGGAGGAAGGAGGGGAGGAAGGACAGGAAGAGGGAGGGACTATCCCATGGCCTGCACTTGTCCTTTGTCTTGGTTGCTCCCACTGGACACCTGAGGGTTGAACCCAGGGCCTCAGGTACTTGAGTGTTGGGTTCTCCCGGACAGGTAGTCGCGAGGAGGGAGATCTGGACCAACCGGACCCCCCTTCTGGGGCTGAGTGGGAGGGAGAGACTTGAGAAAAGACACCACACCAAGTCGGGAGTACTGTCACGGCAGTGACTCGCTTTATTGAGGAAAAGGCCATTTTTTATAGGCAGGGGGTAGAGGCAGGGATGGAAAGGTAGGGTGAGATGACGTTAGAGGTGGTGTGAGGTGGCATCAGTGCATCATCAGCTGGAGGGCAGAGGTGAATTTAGGCACGGCCTACAGGAAATGCTGTGTCACTCTGAGGAAGTTAGTGACCGTCAGCAAAACTCGAGCCATGCTTATGGAGTGTCTGCTGGGCCTAGATCAGGGCCAAGCAGGCCCCAACACTTGAGGCTCTACTGCTGGTCACACCACTGGCCCCTCTGTCCTGTGTGGCTGGAAAATACTGGGGATCCCAGGCTCCGAGAGGCAACAGACAGTAAGTTGTCGTCCCCATTGCCATAAGACACTGAGGTTTCAGATTCTCTAAATGTGTACTGACAAAATCTCTGAAGATTTTCTTATATGGTACTAATCACAGACATTCAAGAGCTGACTGGCAAGATCTGTTAACTCCTGTTTGTTTTGCTTGTTTGGGACAGTAGAAATGTCAGTAAGTTTTTAATTTCAGAATTGTCTGTGACTTTAAAATATGCAGTTGTGCTACTATTAAAATTATGTGTAAACTTTCAGATTTCTCACAATTGCATTTCCCAGAGCAAATGAATCTTCTTTTAAAGATTTTATTTATTTATGAGGAAGATAGAAGGAGAGAGAAAGAACTAGACAACACTCTGACACATGTGCTGCCAGGGACCGAACTCGGAACCTTACGCTTGAGAGTTCAAAGCTCTATCCTGCACCACCTCCCGGACAGCAAATGGATCTTATCTGACTAGTCTATGCCCAAACCTTGTCAGAATTCACACAAGCCTACAGAGCAAAGACCACACAACTTTGCAAGGTGCCTGTAGCCAGGGGTAGATGAGAAAAATCATCTGTCAGTTGGCACATTATAGAAAGAGCTGTCATTTTGATCTTTCCACTCACGGCTACAATGAAATCACTGGGTGTGTTTTTCCTTGATGAGAGACACACACACACAGAGGGTTAAGGATTCCATGTTGCAACTGCTTCAGAGGTCAATTTACCTTACTTGTTCCTAGGAATTCAGATATTTATAAAATGTAGACTGCTTCCAGTGTTTTTGTAATGAGATAAATAGCTAGTTATTGGCTAATAGTTACAGGATAAAGTCCAACTGCAATTTGGCCTTGTCTACCAGAATGTGAAAAGGATTGTGAAGTCTGGGAGACACTGTCACGGTGTTGTTGGTGGTGATTTTCTGGCCAATAACATTACTAGTGACTGGTGGTTCCCCACACAGTGAGTGCTGGTCTAAACACAGGGCTGGCTGGCAGAAAGGCAGGGCCACAGGCTCAGTGCCCACAGTGTGAGCCTCAAGCTCACTGAAGCTCCATGGGCACACCCATCTGCTCTCTGTGGGTAGTTATCTGCTCCTTGATATTATTGTATTTTGGATGAAAGAAAAGTACTGCCTAAATTTCTCTCTCTCTCTCTCTCTCTCTCACCAGAGCACTACTCAGCTCTGGCTTATGGTGGTGTGGGGGATTGAACATGGGACTCTAGTGCCCCAGGCATGAGAATCTCTTTGCATAATCATTACGCTATCCACCACTGCTCCCTACATTTAAAATACTCATTTTTGTAATTGAAGGATCCTAACCAAAGTCACCACTAATAGACCAGCTCCTTGAGCTTGAGTTACAGGAAAATGTTCCCTCACCCTCTTATCTCAGACAACCACTACAACAGCCAGAACTCCCCTCCCTAAAATAGAAGAAACTTTCCACTCAGAAATAAAACTTTGATCAGGTAGAAACAAAAGGCAGAAGGGCACAAGATAACCAGTAAGGAGAATGCATATTGAGCTTTCAGGAAACATTTCCTATGCTTTTGCTCCACAAATTAAAATCAGATTCCTTTTGTTGGATTATGTTTCTGTGCATTTTGAGGTTTCACCACTATGGAGCAAGTCAGGATTTGTTCTGAACAGTCTCCTCATGGTATTTCAACAAGTCTCTAGATGTTATGTTTTGTAGAAACTCTTTATCAAAGCTTCCTTTTAACCCTTTTTTCTTTTTCCACAATTATCATTTTTCAATCCTGTGGTCCAGCACAAACACACAGCTGCATGTTCCAGGCAGAAAGCAACTCCACCAAAGACCTGCTTTCAGATGAAGCCTGCGCAAAGCTCTACGGTTCTATTTTGCAGAGTTAGGAACACGATCATTTCATATATTTTTAATTTGCCTAAGTCTTCTTGGGAACAATCCAGCTACTTTATTTCTGGGCCTCTCCCTTCCTTCAGGGTCATTAAGTACAAAGCATAGATTCCATGTGTCCCCTGAAGGATGACATTGGAGGAGACTGTGTAGCTGGCCCAAGTTCTTTGCCCCTCAGGTGACAATCAAAATCTGACAAGACACAATTTTCACAGTTGGGTTGAGGAGGAAGGTAGAAATAGCCCTAGCCAGACAGGAGTGGCTCCAACAAAGCACAAAGCTATAGTGGACTGGGGTGTGATGTTACCCACACAACCACATCATAAATAACTGCAGCTGAGTGAAAGGCAGCTCCAAGCACTATTAAGAGGAGTGGTCTGTGTGTGTGCACGGGGAGGGGCTGGAGCGGTGTCCTTTATTAAGAGGAGTGGTCTGTGTGTGTGCACGGGGAGGGCCTGGAGCGGTGTGCTTTATTAAGAGGAGTGGTCTGTGTGTGTGCACGGGGAGGGGCTGGAGCGGTGTGCTTTATTAAGAGGAGTGGTCTGTGTGTGTGCATGGGGAGGGCCTGGAGCGGTGTCCTTTATTAAGAGGAGTGGTCTGTGTGTGTGCACGGGGAGGGGCTGGAGCGGTGTGCTTTATTAAGAGGAGTGGTCTGTGTGTGTGTGCACGGGGAGGGGCTGGAGCGGTGTGCTTTATTAAGAGGAGTGGTCTGTGTGTGTGTGCACGGGGAGGGCCTGGAGCGGTGTCCTTTATTAAGAGGAGTGGTCTGTGTGTGTGCACGGGGAGGGGCTGGAGCGGTGTGCTTTATTAAGAGGAGTGGTCTGTGTGTGTGCACGGGGAGGGGCTGGAGCGGTGTGCTTTATTAAGAGGAGTGGTCTGTGTGTGTGCACGGGGAGGGGCTGGAGCGGTGTGCTTTATTAAGAGGAGTGGTCTGTGTGTGTGCACGGGGAGGGGCTGGAGCGGTGTGCTTTATTAAGAGGAGTGGTCTGTGTGTGTGCACGGGGAGGGGCTGGAGCGGTGTCCTTTATTAAGAGGAGTGGTCTGTGTGTGTGCACGGGGAGGGCCTGGAGCGGTGTCCTTTATTAAGAGGAGTGGTCTGTGTGTGTGCACGGGGAGGGGCTGGAGCGGTGTCCTTTATTAAGAGGAGTGGTCTGTGTGTGTGCACGGGGAGGGCCTGGAGCGGTGTGCTTTATTAAGAGGAGTGGTCTGTGTGTGTGCTGGGGGAGGGGCTGGAGCGGTGTGCT